>NC_138893.1:61638638-62939787 GCF_965194825.1 Balaenoptera physalus | reverse complement strand
ACCATCCTGTCATGCCCCATTTTTCCTACAACAGTTGTGCGTTCAGTGAGATAATATATTGGAAATCTGCTTAGTACAGAGTAAGCACTTAAATATAAAATGCATCAGCTGAGCACTGAGCTGAACTGCAAAAGTCAGTGACTCCGTGATCTGTGATCACTGAGTGACTCAGTGATCTCTATTACTCCTGTCATGGTCTCACAGACGGTGAAGCAGGAAAACACTGTCTGGACAGCAAGCGGAGATGTTCTCCACCAAGCACAGGATCCCTCGATAGAATGGCTGCAGTGTGCCTGCTTTTTTGCTGACATGTGAATGGAAAGACTAAATTTCAGTCTCTGATTCCTAACATTACTATTTCTTAAAACTCCAGAACTGCCAGGTGAAAAGGAATCAGGTGACCCCCCAGCCTCTCATTAGCTGCTGTTGTATCACCCGCAGGAATTGTAAAACCATGGACAGCTACTGAGCAGAATTGTTTAGACCAACTATTTCACAATAAAGACATTATTTTGAACATACACATGCATCAGTGAAGAATAGCATTATTTAAAATGAGACTTTCAGGTCCCAAATAATTTGGGGTTTTCCCCTCGATTTTTTTTTCTTTTCCCCTTGATTTTTAACGGATGAAGAAATAATCCAAGAGCAGTCACCACTTAGGAACATGGAAGTTTCCTTCTAAGTAAGTAATTTGGGTAAGAAGGCATCACCTTAGCAACAACACATTCCACAATTGTGATTGACATTGGCATAATATTCTAATAAAATCAGCTAGTTTCTTCCACTGCTCCAACACTTTGGTGAAAAATGGGACAGAGGGAAATGATTTCCCGGAGACTGATAAAAGTGACATCTCAGACTTGAACTGATTCACAATAAACACATTGTATTATTTTCACCTGATTTCTACCTATACTCCTTCATAGACACTCCTCATTATCCCCAAAACTTCATTCAAGAAGAAAGTATTGGGGCTTCCCTGGTGGCGCAGTGGTTGAGAATCTGCCTGCCAGTGTGGGGAACACGGGTTCGAGCCCTGGTCTGGGAAGATCCCACATGCTGCGGAGCAACTAGGCCTGTGCGCCACAATTACTGAGCCTGCGCGTCTGGAGCCTGTGCTCCGCAACAAGAGAGGCCGTGATAGTGAGAGGCCCGCGCACCGCGATGAAGAGTGGCCCCCGCTTGCCGCAGCTAGAGAAAGCCCTCGCACAGAAACGAAGATCCAACACGCTAAAAATAAATAAATAAATAAATAATTTAAAAAAAAAGAAGAAGAAAGTATCAATATTTGAACATGAGAGAAGAGTTGAAAACAACAGCAAAAGTTGTACAAAATTATCTACTTGGAAGAATCAACCTGAATTACTCCTCTCTCACCAGACTGCTTTCTCATCGCTCTGAATCTCACAGTGAAAGTGGAAAATCAATTTCATTACCAAGCAATGTTTTCAATCAGAGCCGTCAAACTATTCAACATGAGTTAAATTTTCCCAGGTATGTTATCATTGGTCTACCTCAATATTTATGCGATGGTTTGAAAATTTTGTTTGGAAAAAAGGAAAAGGAAATACTCCCAAGTTGGGAAAATGCATCAACCATGAAACACAAATCCATCCTACATAGTGTTCCATGTCAAATGCAAAGATTTCTCAAAGCTCAATAGTTACATACTAATGTGAAATTAGAAAAAAATCCTGAAATTATCTATTCAGATCCACAGAATTAACAAATACCACATTAATTCTTCTAAATCTTTTTTTTAAAAATATATATTTATTTATTGATTTATTTTTGGCGGGTTGGGTCTTCATTGCTGCTCGCGGGCTTTCTCTAGTTGTGGCTAGTGGGGCTACTCTTCGTTGTGGTGAGCGGGCTTCTCATTGCGGTGGCCTCTCATTGCAGAGCACTGGCTCTAGAGCACAGGCTCAGTAGTTGTGGCACACGGGCTTAGCCACTCTGTGGCATGTGGGATCTTCCTGGACCAGGGCTCGAACCCGTGTCCCCTGCATTGTCAGGCAGACTCCTAACCACTGTGCCACAAGAGAAGTCTCCCTTCTAAATCTTTTTATAAGCAGTGGATTCAACTAGGAATAACTATAAATAATAAGCCAAAATGGGATCAGAAACTTCTTTCTATTAAGACCCAATTTGTTGGCTATAAGCTAATTTTTCTACCTCTCATGCTGCATCAGAATAGAAGTGTATTAATTAAATAATTGCAAAGAAAATAGCAGTTATGGTATTTTTCATACCAAAGGGCCCTAAAGGATTTCACAGCCTTATGGTAAATGCGGAGGAGTATAAAAAAGCGCAACTTGAAAAAATTACTCACACTACTTTCATTTATAGTACTGAAATGACTAATTACTTGCCAAGTTCTATTTATAGAGAATTCTCTTCAAGAAGCTCAAAGTATTTTACAGATCTCTCTAATTGATCTTCACCATTTTACAAATGTTAAAGCTATTTGTAAAATTAGAATTCCCCCGGAACAAAAATTAAATGTAAAGAGAAGTTAAGTATATCAGCTGAGTAAATGCGTAGAGCTTAGAAGAGAATTCAGTTGTGTTCTGTCTCCTCAGCCATGTTCTATACTGTTTTTAAAATATATTTTGGACCAGTAGGAAGTAACTCACAATGCTCAGTCCTAAGCATTTTTTCTTTCTTTCTTTTTTCTTCTTCTTTTTTTTTTTTTTTTTTTTTTACAACAGCTTTGAGGTATAATTGATATACAAAAAAATTGCACATCTTTAATAATGCATAAAATTTGATGAGTTTGGACCTAAGCATTTTCAACAGCTTAATACATGAGTTGTACTTAATTTTAGATACAACTCTTGTGGCCCAATAGGTTAGTCAAAATCCAATATTACAAAAAAGTTAACAACCTTCACCTTTCACATCAATCATAGGACTGAAAGAAATTTTGAGGGATCAGTTGTCCTCTTAGCTTATTTTCTTTCATTTATTTACTATACATCAAGTACCTATTATGTGCCAGGCAATGTGTTAGGCACTGTAGTTTCAATAACCAGCAAAATAAACATGGTCCTTATCCACACTGAGTGTCTGATTGCAATCTCATTAAAGTATTCTAAATTATAATGACCTCCCTCAATTTTATATATGTCCAAAGAAGATACCAAACTTTTCATGAGTAATTCATCCCAGTGTTAACAGTGTTGAATAGACAGAAAATTCTTCCACATCTGGCAAAAGTCCTTCATTCTATAATTGTACCAAATTCTTCTTGCTGGATATTCCATGGACATGAAGATTAGGTCAATATGCAAAGATCATTCATAGAATTTCAGAGTATTTAACTTTTCCCCAAACTCCTCTCCTCTAGATACCAGATTTCCTCTGATTATCATCATGAATTTCTAGATAATCTGGGGTTTTGCTTGGGTTTTCATCATATCATACTGATTTATCTAAAAATATTTATTATGCATGTAGGTATCAGGCACTCACTGGACATTGATGATATAACTGCATACAACACAGACTGATACTGGTTTCTTCATGTGATATTTAGACTGGTGTAGTAATAATTTTTCCCTTGTTGATAAAACATAGAGACTAACTCGTACTTTTTTATAGTTTAAACTCCCCTATTCACTCTGTTTTATATTCATTCTATGTGTTCTATTTTAGTGTATTTTCTATATAAATAGGTATCAAATTATAAGAAATATGTACTTAATATATATTATATATAACTCTCTCTACATTTAGATAGACAGATAGATTAGACAGAGATATATGACAACATACAATTTTAAATTTAGTACAATGTGTCACTGATTACTTATACTTAATTAACCTATGTTAACCAAGATATTGGAGCTTTTAGATACAAAAGATTTTATCATTAGGTTTAGAATGAACTGCCCCTTACCAGGATTTATGTTATGAGGTATCATTTGACTTCTCTGGATCTCAACTAAATCATCTGTAAAATTAGCATGTACCTCATAGGTTTGCTGCAAGGATTAAATGACATAGTTAAGTGCCTAGAACAGGTTAGAAATACAATAAACATTAAGTTTTCTTTTTCTCTCTGGAGATAAGATTATAGCCAGCTGTGAACTCATCTAGTCATTTTGTCATCTGGGCCAGATTTCCGCCAGTTTTGCTGAGGCATACAGTAGAACTTTCCAGGCTCAAGGAAAGAATAAAAGAAAGGTGATGGAGTTGTTTTAAAATAGCTGGTTTTGCTGTTTCTATATCAATGATGACAACAGGTATAATAAACTCATTGGAGATGAGATCATATTTAGAATTGAGCAAGTATGTAATGAGATGCCTCAGGATTCAAGTTAATAAGAGAATGAACTGCACTATACTCTAATGAGTGGAAGTATTACTTTATTTGGAAAGAATTTAGTTGAATTAATTTCTATAAATGACATGAACAATGAAAAGCTTTGTTCAAATAAATCTAAATAATCTGACCTGGATTTTCCCCTCATATTTTTCTCAGCTTTTCTCCAAACACAAGAAAGTTCTTAGATCTTTGGTATCTTGGAAAGAATAACCAAATGGAATAAAACAGAATCAGTTTTCAGTCCTGGCTCTGCCATTTACTAATTGTATGATATCACACAAGTTATCCCAACTTCTTGAGACTCGTCTCCATAAAATAGGAAAATATATACCTTACTTACAAGGTTATCGAAAAGGTTAAATGAGAATGTACATAAAGCGTTCAACACTGGGTCTCTGGTCTAAAGTAGGCACTAAAAATTGTCATTTTCTACTTCCCTTAACACTAAATATTTATTTAGAACAAGTGCCACATCTCAAATGCATTGCTAAATGGTGCATATTACTAACCTAGCTCGGTGTTTCCTCAAGTTAAATGGCTCAATTTCTCCCACAGAATATTGCTATCAGAATAATAATAAAGGTTTCATTTTAAATATTTTCCATGCTTCCTGAATTATGGAGCACATAGCTTCCTTCAAAGAGATCACTCACATAAAGACTCTAACTCAAGCAAGTTCTTAGTTTGAACAATGAAGGCGATTAGAATACATTTCCCTTTCAATCCTTATAACCAAGAATAATAGCAGAAGCATGAGAAATTTCAGCGAGTAGATTATTTTGTTTGGCAACCAGTCATCCTTGACTAGCCTTTAATATTATGAGGGATGGAGAATTAATGAACCAATATGTCATTCTTATTTTGACATACAAATACAATTTAAGGGATGCTGACAGCTAAAATTTCCATTTGCCATCATGTCAAATCCACCTCGTAGGTATTTCTTGCTTCTATTTCCTGCATTTTATGCTCACTGCCCTACTTTAGGTCCTCATTATCTTCTGCCTGCACGTGCCAATTTGAGGAACCTTTTTTCCTGGCTTCTCAGCATCTATACTCAATCTCTTCGATCCATTTTTTTTTTTTACATTGCTGATAGTAGAGCAAACTTTCTAAAAGACAAATCAGACCATGCCAGATATTATGTGGCTATTCAAAATTCTTCAGGAGCTTTCTTTAGTAGCTTCACAATTGGATGTCAGTGTTCCAAGAGAGCCAAAACTTGAGGATCCAAGACCCAGAGAGAAGGGAAGCAAAGAGAAGTAAGCCTGACATTGTATGGCTTGAGTCATTTGATAATTCCTAAGTGGAGCACCCAACAGAAAACGGTCACTAAAGGCTAAGAAATTAGAAGAGCTTTAGGCAGTTTCACAATTTGGAAAGACAGAAATTGGAGTTTAGGGCTTGCTAAGTAGGAGATACCCTGGCGAATACGCCAGACTCTCTCCTGAGACTTCTGAAAGGCTGCATCCTAAGAGTAAGGCGAGATCTTACAAAAATGGAAACCCAGACTTGAGTCAGCTTAATCCCTGATTGGATTAGATTGACTTGACCTTTCTCTAACAGCCTTCCAGATAAAAATGAAAATCCTTCTCTGGAGGGAGAAAACATTAAGAAATTATAGGAACAGCCCTACGGGTGGCTGGGTAGGAGAGTTATAAGACATAAACTTTAAGTAACTGTGATTAGTATATTCAGGAAACCAGAGAACAAGGCAAAAAATTCAGGGTCGTTCTACCCATACCTGATCCTGTCTCAGTCTTGTTAATCTCAGTGAATGGCACCACCATATAATTAAGGCCAGACCCTAGAAGTCATCTTTGATTCCTTTCTTTCCCTCAATCCCCAAAGCCAATCCATCAGTAAGTCCAGCTGACCCTTCCTCAAGCAAACATTTTTTTACATCTACTCCTCATCTCTACAGCTGCTGCCCTAGTCTTGAGCTGTCATAATCTCTCATTTGGGTTCCTGGCAATAGCCTTCTGCTGGTTTTTGTGACTCCATTCTTCTTGCCTTGCAATCTATTTGTCATGCATCAACCAGACTGAATTTTATTTTTAAAAGCCAGTTAGATCATGCTACTCTTCTACTTAGGACACTCTAATAGTATCACATTTCATTAAGAATCAACTGAAACTGTTTATCATGGCCTGGAAGGTCCTACATGACTTGGTCCTGTCCTCATTCTTCTATTTCGGTGGTTCTCAGCCAGGGGCAATTGGCAATATTTGAAACATTTTGGCTGTTACAACTGGATGTTGGGAGTGGGGGTGTGGCTACTAGCATCTAATGGGTAGAGGCCAGGGATGCTTCTAGGCATACTACAATTCAGAACACAGCTCCTCACGACAATGAATTATCCAACCCAAAGTATCAATAGCGCTGAGGTTGATGAAACTTCATCTGACAATCTATCAGTAGTCACTTTATTCTAGGTTATCTGCTTTCTTTTCCTTCTCTGAACAAGGCCAATACATTCTCATCTCCAGGCCTTCTGAACTTGCTGTTTCCTCCACCTGGAATACTCTTCCCTCTGATTTCCACAAAGCTGGCTTCTTGTATCATTTAGGTCTTGATTCATACAACGTCTCCTCGGAGAGGCCTTCTATGACTGTTCCTTCTAAAACAGTTTCCTCTGTTGTTTTTGATAGTTCCTCCAAGAGCTCTTTTCTTAACCCAGAACTTATTTTTGTGCATTTTATTGTCTACTTCTCCCACCAAAATGCAAGCTCAATGAATGCAGAAACCTCCTCCATTTCATTCATTCCTCTATTCCCAGTGCCTTGAATGGAGCTGAACTCATTATAAACAGTCAAAAATTATTCGTTGAATAAATTACCAAATCAACATAGCATAGGCCTTCACTGACTTGACAAAAGTTGCAGCTGGATTGCACTTCATTGCTGGGACCCAGCGTGTACCCAATGGGTAGTCATTCCTCTGGATCTTTCTCCCTTTTGTTATCCCTCTCAGAATTCAATGTCACTGGAACTTGGTTGTGTCCTCTACCATGTATTTGTTGAGTATTTATTACATACAAAGAACTGTGCTAAGCATGGCACTGTGACATAGATGGCATATTCCAACTCAGCAGAGGAGGAGAGAGATGAGGAGAGTTTAGTAACATTGTTGAAATAACACAGCAAGTCATTTTGAAACAGATAGATAAATAAGAATTTCATATAGCTATTCATTTCATACAAATGACAAAACATTGTGCTTAGATTGAATGGGACTGAGATTTCACCAGAATCTCAGTATAATTTTCCTATCAAGAACAACTATGAATGATACTCTATGAATACACCATAATCAATTCATTCTATAGTTTGTTTGCAGATTTTGTCTATGTATACTGGTTATTCTCCTTCTTTATTGACAAAAATGGTCTACTTAAAAGTTAAGGATAACTTAGGTTTATTAGAAATGAACAAGAGTATTAGTAACATAAATAATGTCTCTGAATGTCTTGTGAATAGAATAAAATTATTTCCTATTTTATCCTCTGGTGGTTAATGTAATCTAAATACTTTATATATGCCTTATATAAAATGTACACAACTGGGCATATAAAAAAGTTATTTCTTAAAAAAAAAAGTTATTTCTTACCTTCTTTATTAGTATATAAATCCCCTTATTCCAATCATTCTCATGGGGAAGAGGGGGAGGCGATTTTACCCCCCGCCTCAAGAACTGGACTATATTTAAACTAAGAATAGTTTCTACTCTTAGCTTAAATTTCTATTCTTAGTTTAAATATTCTCCAATTTATAGGTCTTTCCTTACAATTGTGTTTTTAATCAGTAACATCAAGTGAAAATAGCTGGGTGTTACAAAACTTTTCTGAATCTTGGTGCATGTTCTATGATGCTTTCAGAGGTGATACTGTCTTCCTTGGGCTGATCTGGATTTGATATTATCTGTTATCTACGTAAGATAATTTTATTTTTTCTTCATCATTTTTTGTCTAATTGTATACATGTGTACACACACACACACACATACACGCCCTTGCTACATCTGCAACAGACTTATAACTTTACTTAAGTTTGGCTTTAATTAAGTTATGGAAATGGAGTCCTTAACAAAGTTCCTTTAATAATGCTATTAACTGGTAACTACATGTTTCCCCATTACAAAGTAAAATTTTAATGATTATTTATTACACACTGTATGTTACACAGTACAATCAGCACACATGAACAAATTGGAGTTTGCCACATATAATGAAATCATAAAACCTGAGAGTTCTATTCAATTACACTGAAGAGCAGGAAGCTCTTTTTTTGCTTTCCAAATCTAACAGCCTCAGCAGAGGGAAGATCAGATATTTCTATATCAAAGTCCATCATAGGCTTGTCTAATTAAATTGAAAAACAAAAAGCAAAAAAACGCATTTGACCTTAGGAGGGATGTATGTTAAAGGACCTCCTGGGAACTTGATATGGGACATGAGAACTTCTGAAATGGCTGGGTAAAGAGTTTTCATTTCTGTAAAATGCATGTAGTATTATCAGGAAACGATCAATGTCTTTTGTTTTTTACACGAGATACACTCAAGTCCTTTCCAACAGAGAGGCTGCATATCTGAAAGAGGGGAGAAAAACATTTTCACCTTAAAGCCCCCTTGTTTAAGACTTGTGATTGTTTTTACTTTTTTCCATAAAAGCAGAAAGATTATCTTGCACATTTCTCAAATAAAGTGCAACAAAACTGAGATGAGTATCACCATTTCTGCCCTTAAAGCAATGACAAAAAAATCACCATTTCTGTCCTTATCAACACCTGCCCTGACTTGAGTTCCCTCATTCAAACTCACAGAGGCTGAGCTGTGAGTAGTGGGCAACCCCTCTGCCATAATTTCCCTCACTCACTTAGTGATCCACACCTGTTCCAAGTGCTGAAGTATTCAGAAAATTGAAGAGGCCCACCTTTAAGTAGATATAGAATCCAAGTGTAGCAAGACACTGTGTAATTCTACATTTGGTAGGAAATAAAGAGAAAGAGACACTTTTGTAACTGGTTACTTGATATAGCTTAATTTGTATCATTATGATTTAAAAAATAAATCTATGTATGGTCTTGCCAGAAAGGTGAGACAAGCTCCACTTTTTGTCTGATCTGAGAAGTATATTTCCTATTATTAAGCCTAAATCTAATGGCATTTAAAATAAAAGTTCATCTGTCCAAAGAGTCAGACTCCTATCCCTGATGTCCCCTTTTTAGAAAATGTACATGCTTTTGTTTTCCTGATATTTACATCTGTTTTTATTTCTCAGTATCATCATTGTGGTAATAGAGTATTTTGGTAATGGCTGATGAAGACAGAGAGTCCTAGAGGTATCGGGACCCACCAGCTCCTTGTGCCTCATGTCAGCTCTTGCCAAGTGACTGTTCCTCACTACTGAACCTGACCTCATAATTTCCCATGACTTTTAGTGCTGTCAGATAATTCAGATTCAGAACAGGACAGAACAACTGGAACAAATGAGAGGAGTTGTCTAGGTCAATGACAACACAGACTCTGGATTAATACGGTTTCATCACATTTGTGACCATCAATAATCCTACATAAAATTATGAAACTTTCAACTAGAAATAGTCTATAGTCAGAGTGTGTGTGTGTGTGTGTGTGTGTGTGTGTGTGTGTGAGAGAGAGAGAGAGAGAGAGAGAGAGAAAGAAAGCCTGCAAGTGTTACTAAACTGTAGTTAACTGTAGCACTAACAAGTGCTATGATGTAGCTGTGGAGATAATCAGACCAGAATTCCTATACATGTTCTGCCAGTTGGCATCTCCATGACATAAGAAAAGTTACTTATTTTCTTTCACGTTAGTTTCCTCATATGGATATAACATTCTTCATTTCACAAAGTATATGGGTAAGATGAAATAATGTATTTGAAAGTATCTGATAACTTGGAGGAATTCAAATGTTAGTTTCCATTCTCTGAAAAATAAAGAAGGATCTGCTTTGGTCAGAGTGAAGTGATCAAATTACTGAGTGATATATTTATATGTGTAATACATGCCACGCAAGATTATGGAGTTGATCTTAAAAAACACAAAATAAAAGTGGAAGGTGGGATTAGAGAAAGAGTAATTAGGGGCAACCCTATAAGTGTGATTCAAAGCCCATAAAGTTACAAAACATAAGATTTAGACTCTGCAAACAAGTATTTTTAGAACTCTCCATTTTGCTCTTTGCTCCCAGAAGATTTCAGGAGCTTATTTTATAATTGAGTCATATCTAAGAGCATAGTTATTTATACACAGTTCAAAATATAATCATCAAATGTAAAACAGGTTTATATAAACATTTCCAGAAACCGTGCCGGTGAATGTAATATACACATCGTTATTGCCATGAAGCACCCAGAGTTCCCTGCATGAGATGAAATTATAGCAATTCATCAACTTTTGTTTCTCAGAGAATTAACATTCCAGAAGCACTGCTACCCATTCTGGCAAGAGGCATCTTCATTTACTTCAACTTCATTTTAAAAAATCAGGAGAGAATCAGACAATAGGGGATAACAGAAGGATTCAAAGGTTGACAGCTTGATCCTTTCCAGGTGAAGGTATTCAGCATCCGTTGCTTATATTACTGATGGAAAACATGAAGGTTGACTTAAACATAAACTTACCACTTCCTAACTCCATCAGTAAACAGGGGTCAATGTGTGCTTTAGAGTCAGTTCCCTATTTCATAAGAATACACCAGGAAGCATTATATAAACACACACACACATATATATATATGTGTATAAGTGCATGCATATGCATGTGAATGTACACACTCTTACCCATCTATTTACCAACCTCTTACCCATCTATTTACCAACATATCTACTGTATTTGGAGTAATAAGACTAGAGTTCAAGCCCTAAATCTACCTCTTACTAACTCCTCACTAGACTATAATCTCCATTGGGACAGGAATTCTGTCCCCTGCGGTCAATATTTTGTCCTTTGCACCTGGTAGAATTTACAAATAACTGTTCAATAGTCATTTCTTGAATGAATAAAGAAGAACGATTTTTAATGTCTTCTTTGTTTCAGGTACTGTGGCATCCTCTTAAACCAGGTTTTTGTACTTAATTCTTGGAACCATACAATGAAGTTGAAATTATTCCCAAATAAGGCAACTGAGGTTCAAAGAGACTGAAATAAATCTTACCAAAGGTCTCAGAGTTTAATAAGTGGCAGGGCCCACACAGGCTTCCTTTGGTTTTGATTTCTGCTTCTGTAAATTGGGAATGGCAACGTGCTTCAGTGGTGGTTGTGAGGATCAAATTAGATTATCAATGCGCATGTATCGGTAAAGAATAAAGTGCTTACAAGTAGGAGGTGTTACTACTCTAACTTCACATGCTTAGGGGCATGATGTGTGATCAGCAAAGCCAAGTCCACTACTGGCAAAACTCAAGGAGTGTGAGTGCCTAATGGGGAGAGCTTTGGAATCCTCTCCACATCCTAAAGACAACACAATAAGATTACAGAAGGAAATCTTATGGGTTGGTAGGGAAATAAAATTCCAGGCCTTTGATGCAATTAATTTGTCAACTATGCAACCATAATAAAACTACTGACAGCAAACACATACCCTGGTCTCTCACTGATTACACCACTAATGACGCGATCAGCAGACCTTTAAATTTGGGTTAAGTTAAAGGAAATACAAAGTCCTAACTGTGAGTATCTTAAGAGACATGCTTCTTACTGTTTACTTCTTTGTTTTTTAAATTTTTGAATACTTGCATAGTTCACTAACTGAGTTTAATAATACTTAAGGTAAACTTTGTGTATAGCATCAATAATAATTAACTGATTCAATGAAATATTATTTTGAATGAAAGATAAGGTTGCAGCCTTTGGCATTAGCATCGTGCTATGACAAATGCATTAAGAAGTTTAGGAAAGTATAGTAAAATAAATGGTAGGAAGAAAAGCTACCAAAAGTAATATCTTCAATATAAATTATAAAATCACTTTCTCTCAATAATAGTCTAGAGATACAGAACTAGAAATGTAAAGCACATTAGTAAATCTCTTTGTGGGTTTGTTCAGAATACAGCAAAGGACAGTTTTTCTCCTCAATACGTTTTGTTTGTAAAAGCAGTAGGAGAGGGAGGGAAGTATAACTTAATTTTTTCAGAACACAAAGCAGAAATGTGTTTCTTAAAATTGAAGTATAGTTAATTTACAATGTTGTGTTAGTTTCAAGGGTCCAGAAAGGTGATTCAGTTATACACACACACACGCATATATTCTTTTCAGATTCTTTTCCATTATAAGTTATTACAAGATACTGAGTATAGTTCCCTGTGCTCTACAGTAAATCCTTGTTGTTTATCTATTTTATATATAGTAGTGTGTATATATTAATCGCAAGCTCCTAATTTATCCCTCCCCTGCTTTCCCCTTAGGTAACCGTAAATTTGTTTTCTATGTCTGTGAGGCTATATTTTGTAAATAAGTTCATTTGTTTGAGAGAAAGACAATTATCACATGATATCACTAATTTGTTGAATCCAAAAAAAAAAATTATGCAAAATGAACTTAGTCACAAAAGCAAGATATACTGTAGAACACCCCATGAACTTCCACATGATCTGAGTCTTATCATCACAGAGAACTGGTAAACTCCTTGAAAGCAGGTTCCAGGCCTTCTACCCTGCTTCAACCGCAATAACATCCACCACAGTGCTCCATGTTAAACTCCAGAAGCACTGAAAAAAATTCAGAGAATATCCACACTTGGACTGAAATCCTAACACCAGGATTTCTCATGGTCCGGCTGTGTGCAAATGACTTAATCCCTCCCTGGTCTTTGGTTTCCTCATTTATAAAATAGAGATGAAACCACTGTCTTAATGAGATGAGACAGCACACATAAAAGCCCAACATGGTGTGTAGTTCACATCAGGTGCTCAGAGATATTGGTGCCATTTCATAACCACTCCACCATCCCCCTTTCATTTCATCTGTCTCATTTCATCCTTACAACTGCCTCTATAGACACATTTATGCCACAAATTCTAATCTGTAGAAATTTAAACCATCACTGAACTTGTGATAAAATTAAGACTTGAATCTTGTTCCAGATTTCTACCATGATGATTTCCCCACGTATCTCATTCAAAAATTAATCACTTCTTGCACAGTGTTAGAGCCTGTCAACTGAAGTCTATTTCTAAGATATTTACTGGGACTTCTCTGGTGGCGCAGTGGTTAAGAATCCACTTGCCAATGCAGGGGACATGGGTTCGGGCTCTGGTCCGGGAAGATCCCACATGCCACGGAGCAACTAAGCCCATGTGCCACAACTACTGAGCCTGTGCTCTGGAGCCTGCGAGCCACAACTACTGAGCCCGAGTGCCACAACTACTGAAGCCCACGCGCCTAGAGCCCGTGCTCCACAACAAGAGAAACCACTGCAATGAGAAGCCTGCGCACCACAACGAAGAGTAGCCCCTGCTCGCGGCAACTAGAGAAAGCCCGTGAGCAGCAACGAAGACCCAACACAGCCAAAAATAAAATAAATTTATTAAAAAAAAAATTTACTTAGCCTAATATATATGCATACATATTTATTTTGTCCTTGGTGTTACTGGGCTTCTTTAATGATTGTGCCTATCAGGGCTTATTGTGTGAATAGTCCAACACACTGTTTGAAATAACTATTCAAACCATTACAATGTTGTGAAGGAACCACCAGCTGTAACATTACTAATGAATATTAATGCTCTTTTTTATTTGGCTGGCACTGAAATAATAGCAGTTGTCATGTAGCATCAACAATTTTAACTAGGGTACTTTGGAAAGTCATTTAAAATCTGAAATGCCCTCCAGATTACATTTTGTGGTCAACACACAGTCATGAAGTAAGCTGCGATCAATATAGCTAACAGTAATACTGTTGGAATAATGTCATGATAAAATGGGATTTAAAAATAACTCATTTCCCCCTTCTACTGCTTCCACTTTCATACAAGGTAGATTAAATGCCTTCTAATTTGCTCATTTTGGGTAAAGAACAAATTTCATTGCTTTTCAATCACATTGAATGAAAAGAACAGAACTGGACGGGAACGAAGAGAGCTAATACAATAGCAGTATGTAAGTAATGAGGCAGTTTTCTGCCTTTTGAGAAAAATCTATTGTAAGAAGAATTTATGGCTATTGGCCAGAGCCACAAGAGTGACATGATCATTCAGATGTGACAAAATATTTAAGGCTTTAAAAAAAGTCACCCTCGCAAGACAAAATGGGACTGCTTTAGAAACATTTCAAAGCAATCTGTTGGTTTTACATGTCTATGCCATTAAAATTAATAGAATGCTGCACACATCTTTCCGTAACTCATCATTAATGCGTGGTTTAGTCACATCCACGCTCAAGATTCTTTCTAGTTTATGTAACTGTAATTACTTTTTAAAATATCAACACGAAAATCTACATTTACTAAGGCAGGCCATGTGTATGTTCTTATAACAGAGAAGTAAAACCTATTGATAAACAGGTATCCTGTGTGGTAATGACCCCTCTTGTGATCAATTTATACTAATGATATCAATAACTAACTTTCTTGAGCATTAACTCTTTGCCAGGTTCTTTTTTTTTTTTTAATTAATTAATTAATTTATTTATTTTTGGCTGTGTTGGGTCTTCGTTTCTGTGCGAGGGCTTTCTCTAGTTGTGGCAAATGGGGGCCACTCTTCATCGCGGTGCGCGGGCCTCTCACTATCGCGGCCTCTCTTGTTGCGGAGCACAGGCTCCAGATGCGCAGGCTCAGTAGTTGTGGCTCAGTAATTGTGAGCACAGGCTCCAGACGCGCAGGCTCAGTAGTTGTGGCTCACGGGCCTAGTTGCTCTGCGGCATGTGGGATATTCCCAGACCAGGGCTCGAACCCATGTCCTCTGCATTGGCAGGCAGATTCTCAACCACCGCGCCACCAGGGAAGCCCGCCAGGTTCTTTTTAAATGTGCTTTTTACATGTGCTCTCATTTCATCTTCAGTCTAGCACTATGGTATAGTTACTATCATCATCTCCATTTTATAGATGGGGAAACACAAGGTCACATAGCAAACAACAAGCTAGGATATGAATCTAGGCTGTCAGACTTCACAGCCCACACACCTAACCACTGAACTACTGGCTCTCAAGAGTATATCAATAGTATATGCACCATTCCTTATTTTAGACATAAAAGTATTTAAGTTTAAAAAATGACATGTTTTTAACTGTTAATCTTTTTCTTTCCTAAAACAGAAAAGAGGGCATAATTGGCAAAGCAGGATAGGCTGCAGGCTATAGATTTGAGAACTCTCAAAAGCAGTAATGATCAGGGAGAAGACCTTGGATGGTCTAATTGAAGGCGCTCCATCCTTCCTCTTCCAATGTGTTCTATCTGATATCAGTCTGGCTACTCCAGTCTTCCCAGTGGGGGATGGAGAGTAGACGTGTACTGAGTCAATTGTTTTCTCTCAAGCAGGTCACTCGTGACTGGTGAAGAAATGAGTCCTTAACAACCTAGTATAAAAGTTCAACTAGAGTCCCAGGGAGTGGTGCTTATTGACAAGATCTTTAACTGCAACTGACAGCTGTCTGTCTCTGAAACGCCATATTCATGACACAAAGCAAGCCAAACAAAGATGAAAGAATTTTACAGAATGCTAAGGCATTACTGAGGTACAGACTACAAGAAAGAAGTACAAGTAAGCACACAAGCAAGAATTGCCATGCATGTGTTTTCTTCAGATAATTAGCTCATTTAAGCCAAATGTATCTACTTTGTGAACAGAAAAGACCTGAAAAATCTCCTTTATCCTTTTCTGAATTCTTTCAGCATCCTTGGCATATCAAGAGCTCTGCTCCAGGTAATCAGAGTCTTTGCACCTTTCAAATCCAGGGAGTAAGATAAACATGGTGTAACTAAGGAAATTTCCATGGCTTGTGGTTAAGGGTTTGTATATGGGAATATTCGAAGGCACATCTTCTTTACCCTGGCGGGCTCCATTTTCTAATAAAACAGTCATTATCCAAAGAATTCCAGATTCTTGCTAAAGTAAGAATTTGTAGTTTGTCTTTGTTTTTTTCTCTTTTGGTAATCAAACAACAACAAATGCACCTGGTAGCATTTTCACTAAACATGGACTGTAGGATCTCAGTTCTAAATTCTGAAGTATTTGTTTAAAATCCCTAAGCATTTAAAAATCACTGTGTTTCTATTGCTTAACCACATTTTACAATCAACACTAGAAAAATATAAAGCCTTCTTTCAAGTGTTCTACAAACATTCCTTCCTTGATAATGTTTTTATCCACATGTGAAAGAGAAGAGGCCGAGGATTAGAGGGCTGACTGAGTTCCAGGTGATAGACCAGGTCCGTGTGTTTTTTTTTTTTTTTTTTCCCCACAACAGTCACATGTAGGCAAAGGTCTAGAATCTGACAACTCAAAGGCTGACTAAGGATTTAGCCAATGTTCTATTTTGATTAGGACATTTGAACTTGGAGAGGTTCAAAGACTCACCTAAGCTCCTACAGGTACTTAGTAATAGGACAGCGTGACAGTCTGGCTGTCCTGAGCATATCCTACAAGTAAACTCTAGTTTAACACAAAACATGCAAACCATGCTCTTCAATGAAGCTTTTTTAAAGCAATGTTCCCAAAGTTATCTCACAGAACTTTTACAGCATGCATGGGCTGCAGTGCAGGTGTTCTGTGTGTTTTTGTTTTCTTCTTCTTTGTCTTACATCTAAAGGAAGGGGACTGAAAGAAGAAAAAATGCAGGGTTCTGTGGAAGCAGATGTAGGGGAGAGAGGGTGATGGCAGAGTGAAGATGCAAAGAAAACATTCAGGAAAATCTCTCGGCACAGAACAGGACCAGGTACACTCTATGCCCAATAATTCTCACTTCCCTTCCTCCTCTAGAAGAGGACAGAGTAAGACCTGCATGTGATTTTCTAGAAGTTAAGGGCTTTAGAAATTGAGATTGAAAATGAATGAAGTGCAGCCAAAATGTGGCACTCCCTACTCTAAAAATCCGTATCTGTCTCAGAGGGGAATTTCTGTCTCTTGGATTTCAAAGGCACTCATCTTTGAAAAACAGAAATATGTATATCATCTTAAGACTGATTTATGAGCCAAGCAGTAGGGGCTGATCATCAGCAAACCTAGCATGGTAGTTTAGATTGTTAGTCTGAGAAGGAGAAGGACTTGGATTCACAATTAAATAGTATCTTTTACACTTGACTAACCATTTCAAATTGTATAATACATCTGCTGTTAATAACTCAGTAAAACAATTTATAGATCATATGCATGATATCATTGGTGGTCAAAGTAATCGTGAAATTAGGTAGTGTCATGACTCCCATTTTACAGGAATAAAATCTCAGAGAGCTTACATGATTCACCCAGGTCACACCGCCATTAAATTAGTAAAAATGAAATTGATCTCAGTTCTTCCAACCCCAAATACTGTGCAATTTCTAAACCCTGGGGAATCGGTGAGAAAGGTATAGGTAT
This sequence comes from Balaenoptera physalus, assembly GCF_965194825.1. Lineage (NCBI taxonomy): Eukaryota > Metazoa > Chordata > Mammalia > Artiodactyla > Balaenopteridae > Balaenoptera > Balaenoptera physalus. Next base: position 62,921,920 of record NC_138893.1, on the reverse strand, counting down.
ACAAATACAGATGTATCCCTTGTATCAATCAGCAAAGTGCTCGAGATGCATGTGATATAATGGCAGAAAAATGTTATTTTCATATATAACCTGGTGAGTTCAAATAGCAATCCTGTGCTTCTCAGAGCTTGCACTTGGCAAACCTTAGCACGATATCCTAATGTGTGCACGCCTCTGAATGTGCTTGCCTGGCACCAGGGATAGAATTGTTCTGATTGTCCCAGATAACTTGCCTACACCTTCCCGGTACTTGATTTGTCAGCAGAAGCAGCATGCCATCCCTTAGAATATGGCTGCTTCACTCTAATCTAATGAATTTGGAGTGATTTCAGGTGTGGGTACCGATTCATTCATTCCCCAAACAGACTCGGATAATGAATACCCTACAGCCTAGGAGAGAAGCTTGTAAACAGCTTTTTTTTGTTTGTTCAAGAGTCATGGAACACTGATAAAATCTACGACTCTTCTTATAAAAGTACACATCACGCCAAATGCTGCACAAAATTTCTAAGAACGTCTGGACCTATAAAGCCTGCCCACAGACACCTCCTCATTCAGAATAAGCTCTTTTGCTGTGGAGGGAAAAAAAAAAAATCTGTACCCATATTTCAACAAGATACAATAACTTTGTTCAGATGCTTCTAAAATTGGGTGAGTCGCTTCTACATAAAGAATCCTCTGTTCTGCAATCTTAGGTAAAGAAAGGGGTTTTGTCAAAGAGCTAGTATCAGGTCAGTTCTAGAAGGATGCCAGACCTTCTGTCAAATAACAAGTACTATGTAAGGTATCTCAAGAATTTCACTGAATTGGGAAATGCACAGGGAGTCAGCACAAACACGGTAACAACAGGAACAAACAAAGCAGAGATTCGTGGAGAAGCACAGGTGGAGAGAGCCTGGATGTCAGCGGAGGGCTTCCATCAGCCAAGACACACGCCAGCTACGCTGGAAGAGGTTCCACAGGAATCCATCCAGTGGGCTGTGGAACATCCCCAAGATGAGGGATACCCAGCAGACACCTGCAGAAACCTCACTTTCCCTGAACTCCTCAGTCATGATCGGTGTTTAGCTGTAACGTCAGATTCAGAGATAACAAAAACATAATTTATCCGATGGTCTCCTTCACCTGACAAAATAAACAATCTATATGAAGGAAGGAGAAATAATTCCAGTCGACTTGGCTCCCTGAGTGTGTTATAATCCTTTGGTTACAAGCAATAGAAATTTAAGCAAACTTGAACAAAATTTCATCTTAAACAAAAAGAAAAGGGAATAAAATTCAAAAATTCAAAGGAAAAAAAAAAAGAAAAGGGATATTTTTAGAAGGACAGTGCATGATTGAGAATCACAGGGAGACTGAACAGCATGATCATGTAAAGATAGGAATCAGGGAAGCTGAGCACTAAGTAACGTAAATCAATGGACGGTAACCTTAAAGAAAAATGTAGCTCCGATTTTTTTCTATCTTTGTGTCTCATTATATAAGATTCAAGTTGTGGAGAAAGAGAATATGATTCGTCTAGTTTGGATCACATATTCACCCTTCAACTGGGGATGGCAATGCCTTGAATAACAGCTCCATCAGGACCACGTGGAATGAGAGACAGTCAAAAGAAGGGCTGTGTTAAAACAGGGTAGGGGATCCTTGGTAGACAGAAAAACAAACACAGAGATTTCCTCCCCGGAGATACAGTGGGGAATCTTGAAGGGTACCCAGACTCTTTATGACACTGTCAGCTCCAATAAAGTTAATGCCATATGTGAAGAGCTCTAAGCAAGCCTGGATGTTAGGAAAATCTGGTACTAGAATCTAGTTTCTGCTAGCTGAACCTAATTTTTGGATACATCAACTGTATTTATTGCACGGTTCAAGGCTTTCTACACACTGAATCTCAATTTGTGTGATTCACAAATACAAAATATGATCAGGAAAAGACCACATGCAGAAGGGTGGCTGTAGGAGATTTGTAAACAGTGGCATTAAGCAGTAAGTTAGTTGCTCTGTGGCTCCATTTACTGGAACTACTGCTGAACTGCCAAGATGGAGCAGAAGTATTATTCAGGAAGGAAAGCCAGAAATACGAACCTTCATTCAAATCCTGTTACTAGAAATGTAGATGTGTTTAACTTCAGACAGAAAGTGGAAAAAAAAGTCAATACTGAGAAAAAAAAAAATTGAATACATATAGTCTCTAAGTAGCAACAAAACAATATAAAACCTGGCATGAACAATAAAAACAAGAACTGCTAAATCAGATGAAAGCTACTAAATAATCATTACCACAATATTTAAGGGGGAATAAAACTAGAAGCAAAGGGAGCTATTCCCTGTGTCCAAAATGATGCATACTACCTAAAATTTAGGGGAAAATTATTTAGTTTGTATTAGTGAGTTTACTTTCCTGCTGCCTATTTTCACACTTAAAATGAACATTGGAGATTATGGACCAGTGAATTTGGCTCCTATGTTTAAGTGAGATAATTAGATAAAACTGCATGGTAATTCGACTAGATAATTTAAAACTCAGTGATAATACACAAGTATCTTTCCTTCTCTAAGTACCTCGCATCTAAAAATCCTTCTTGGGGCTTCCCTGGTGGCACAGTGGTTAAGAATCTGTCTGCCAATGGAGGGAACATGGGTTTGAGCCCTGGTCTGGGAAGATCCCACATGCCGCGGAGCAACTAAGCCCGTGCGTCACAACTACTGAGCCTGCGCTCTAGAGCCCGAGAGCCACAACTACTGAAGCCCGTGCGCCAAGAGCCCGTGCTCCACAACAAAAGAAGCCACTGCAATGAGAAGCCCACGCACTGCAACAAAGAGTAGCCCCCATTCGCCACAACTAGAGAAAGCCCGTGTGCAGCAACGAAGACTCAACACAGCCAAAAAGAAAATAAACAAAATAATTTAAAAATAAATAAATAAAAATAAAAATCCTTCTTACACTTATTTTCTAGCTTATGTTTTGATTATTAAGTGCCTTCCTGTTAATTCTCACAGATCCTACAGTAATGTCAAGTCCTGGCTATACTCAAAGTTCTCTTTTATAGCCATAAAACTCTTCTTTATCCATATGCTTTGTACCAGCTGACCCCACCACCCAGGAAACAGATGACTGGACAGACAGTGGGTACTTGACTAAGGCCTGTCCGTGGACCGGCTTTTAGTTTATAACGCAGGCTGGCCTCAAGAGCATTTGCCAAACCAATCAAATCTTCTTGAACTTTGAATGGGTGACAGAATCAGCACATGGCAAAGTGGCACTAAAGAGTGTATGAGCATACGTGTGCACACACATACACTCACACACACACGCACATGACAGTAGATATCGTGATGTAATAAAAGCTGTGAGGCTGAGGCAAGGAAAGTATTAATAGAGTAGAAAAAACAAAGGAAAAGGTTAATAAGGTGACAGTGAAACAGTAAAATACTGAACAGTGAGGGTATGCTCTTGAGGGCGGCAATGAGATCAACGAATCGGTAGGGCATGAATATCGCCTTTAAGGCATTCCAGCTCTCCATGAGCCTTGGACTAAGCGGCTGTGGCTACAATTCTAAATGATATTCCAATTTTCAGGAGTCCAAGTTAAGCAGAAGATAGGACCATTTCCTGCCTTGCTGACTTCACCATGTAACATCCCGTCTGAAGTTCTTCCTCAGTGATTAAGGATATTTTAACACAAAGAAATATCCGCAAATAGTATAAGAGGCACGTTGGGGAGAGATAAACTAGTAACACTGGGCAATAGGCAAACATAAAGGAGCAAAGAAAATGAATACAAATTATTGAAAAGATTGTGCATTCCTGAGCATTTAATTTTATTATTTTTTTATTTTTTATTTTTAACATCTTTATTGGAGTATAATTGCTTTACAATGGTGTGTTAGTTTCTGCTGTGTAACAAAGTGAATCAGCTATACATATACATATATCCCCATATCTCCTCCCTCTTGCATCTCCCTCCCACCCTCCCTATCCCACCCCTCTAGGTGGTCACAAAGCACCAAGCTGATCTCCCTGTGCTATGCAGCTGCTTCCCACTAGCTATTTTACACTTGGTAGTGTATATATGTCCATGCCACTCTCTCACTTCGTCCCAGCTTACCCTTCCCTTCCCCATGTCCTCAAATCCATTCTCCACATCTGTGTCTTTATTCCTGTCCTGCCCCTAGATTCTTCAGAAACATTTTTTTTTTTTTTTTAGATTCCATATATATGTGTTAGCATACAGTATTTGTTTTTCTCTTTCTGACTTACTTCACTCGGTATGACAGTCTCTAGGTCCATCCACCTCATTACAAATAAACTGAGCATTTAATTTTAAAGTGCAACAGTGTAAGACTAAAGAGTTTACTCATCCATGTTCTTAATAATTTGAGATGAAATAAAAAAAGATGCTGTTTGTATTCAATAGATGACAGATCTTTCCCAGAACTTTGACAGATAGTGAAGTCCAGGCTCTTTAACAAAGGAAAATAAATAAAGAAATGTATTATTCTTGGGAAAAAGGGAAATTTAAACTCTAGGATATACTGAATGTAGTAAACAGTTCCTATGGTATATATTTAATGATGAACTGTTTATATACAAAATGCTAAAACCACAAGAAACAAAACAAAACAAATTCTTATAAGAAGAGTGGGAAGTATTACAGCAACAAAATGTTGAGATGGCAGTTCAGAAAACCTGTGTTTCTATTACACAGAACTAAATATTCGGGTTTTCATTTTTCCACTTTCTAACACTTGAAAATAGAGGTATCTTTTCCAAAGTTGTCAATCCTAAGATGATAAAGTTTCACAGGCATAGACTCTGTCCTGTGTTAAAACTGTTAAAATTGAATGCTTATTTGATGCCACGGACTACACTTAGGACTTGGTGTTTATCATTTTGTTTAATCCTTACAATATAGTATGATGTAGTATTAGTGTCTCCATTTTACAGATGAGGAAACTGAGGCCCAGAGAGGTGAAGCATCTTGCCTAGGATCTCATAGCTTATAACTGCACAGCCAGAATTCAAATCCAGGCTGTGGTGTCTTAAGCCAAAGTCGAGGCTGTATTTCAGGGGTAGACTCTATCACCTTCAGAGAATCAGCATGTGGAGGCACAGTCTGGGTACCACACAAATGCATCTGACCAAGGGAGCATGGAGGCGCTGAAACCCACTGCTCTCCAAACTACATGCCCTGAAGCAGGGCTGCATCAGCCTGGAAGAAGTGAAGCTTTTTCTTTGTACAAATATTCTTTGGTTGATACACCCAGAAAGATGCTTTCTATCCCATCCACCTTGAGACAGCTCCATGTGGCTGGTAGCTGCCTGGCCGCCTCTATTTAGAGGGTGTCCAAGTGTCTCTGACTACTGCACTGATCCTTTCCCTGCTCAGAGCTTTTGCCCCAACTCCCAAAGGAACAGTGGAAAGTGCTCCTAACTTATGTCTCTTTGGTTTGTTTTACATGAAACAAAGCTGCCTGACCTGAAAAAGCACTTAAAACTGTTGTTTCAATATTATAAGTTAACTTGCTGATCACTTTACCTTTTAAAAGTCAGAGCTCAGTGGAACAGATTGGTGGCTGCCTTTCTCTTACAGGTCAGGCCAAGCCCTTTAGAGGCAAGAAGGCTTGTTTCTCCTGTATTGTGTGTTGATAGTTTTAAAAAATATAATCAAGGTAAATAGCTTTAAGGAATGGTAGCTAAAGAAAAACAGGAGGACAACAGGGAGAAAGATTATAAGGTAAAAGAACCCAGACAAACAACTTTGGGAAAATAAAGACCTGATTCAACCTCAGTACATTTGCATTTGGTGTGCTTCTTCCTCAACCAGTTAATAGATTTAATAATTGAAGGAAGAACTTCCAGGGACAAGAAAACCTGCCAGCTTTCACTTTACCTACATAATATATATGTTGTTTAACCAGGACCTACAAGACATTATTCACTGTTATTAAAGTACTATGTACAATGTTAACAATTCAGCTATGGTAAATCTTTGGCAGAGTACCATCTTGTAAAACACCCAGAGGAATAATCCTATTTCTTTTGCTAAACGTAAGCATGGCTAGATTATTCCACTTGAAATTAAATCTTATTTTTAAAATAACTACTCCATATTGTGTTCCTGTAGTTATTTCTAAAAGTCAAAACTAAGTACTTCTATTATTTTCTCAAATTCTACAAACTAGGGCATGATTGAAGTTACTAGGCAATTTGAACTTTGAGTTCATTAAAATCAGGAACTGTCTTAATCATCTACATATCCTTTGTTCCCTGCACACTGCTTAGCACCTAATAGGGCTTCCGTCTCAAGGACGAAAACCTCTCCGCTTCGCATTCATTAAACCAAGTCCTTGAAGTCCCAAAATGGCTTAGTCTTGCAGTCCAGAACCAGATTCAAGAGGTCAGAAGAACAAGTAGCTATCTACCAATCTGCATGAGGCTATGAGTAAAAAAACATCTCCCAAAAGCATCCAGATGCAACCATGTCTAGAGTTTGTGGACTGTCATTTTTCTTCCCTGTAATATTCTTCTAAATGTTATTGAAAGAGCTCACGTGAAGCCATGGATTGCCAAATCCGAGTTGATTAGATTGCTTCTCTAAACCCAGGAGACCTGGATTCTATCCCAAACACAAAATCAATATTTCTGCAGAGAATGAACAGAGTCAGAGAGTAGAAACTCTACAAGACCCCTACCTGGCCTCTAGCACAGCTCTACATCAACCCCAGTAAACACATCCTGATTAACACCCACCTTGTAATTATCATTCTTTGGGAAGTCTCTCATTATTCATTAGCATGGCACCATGCTACTCTAACAGCATCACACATCCTAGTTGCCATATTACATTAAACAGACTGATTTTTCATTAGTCTTTTTTCTCACTAGTCTAGAAGCTGCAAAAGGGCAATTTTTTCACTGTTGTGACGTCAACACCTCATGTCGTACCTGAAATATAGTAGGTACTCAATTGATATTTATTAAATGATTGAATGGATGACTCATTGGAAAAGCATTGGGTAACCAAAAGGTCGTTAGGGCAGAAAATCTAAAGAGGGAAGAACACTGGTTTTTTTTAAGTCAACTAAAGGTATAAAGTAAGAATTAGTTATAAGTCTAGGAAAACTCTGATGATCAAAGCAAAACGCTTATTTTACCAATGATGAAACTAAAGTTCAGAGAGGTGAATTAATTTTATGTAGTTATCACAACTAGTGGACTTCGACATGGGTCTGAAACTCATCTCTCTCATTCAGTTAAACGCTTATTTTACCAATGATGAAACTAAAGTTCAGAGAGGTGAATTAATTTTATGTAGTTATCACAACTAGTGGACTTCGACATGGGTCTGAAACTCATCTCTCTCATTCAGTTACTCTTTCCATAAGAACATGTTTTTAAATACAAGCAAACGGTCCACTATGATGAAAAACAATAGATCCATTTAACAATATTGACCTCACTTTGCCAAAAAAAGAAGAATTAGTTGAGATTTTTTAACTCAAAAGAGCTTATTTTTAGAAACAGCCTAGAATCATATTTCTTATGAGAAAACAATGTACTGTAGCTCCAAAGTAAATTATAAAACTTGAAACAAATAAAAAGTTAATACAGTTTTATTAATTCAGAGCATATAGTTAGCACTCAAAAATACTTCTTATAATTATGATCATTATTACCAATCACAACACTTGCAGAAAAGAGAGGCCTGAGAAAATACACTACTTGGATGAAGATGGTCATCAGCAATGGTCTGAACGCTGCGGTGTTTCTGGTAATGGCTGACTCAGTGAGTACCTTGGAAGAAGAATCCTATCTTTTGAAGCCAAGGGTACTGAATTCTCTCTAGTTCTCAGTTTTGCCAAGGACAGCTGGCTCTGTGCACATTTCCATTAACAGAACAGGGCCCAAGGGTGAATCCTAAAATTTTTCTGTGCAACTAAAACTAAAGGTCTTCTGTTTTCTATAAAGAGGATCACATGCTTTTGTAGATTAACCCATGATGACATGTTCAACAGAGTCTAACTCAGAACTATTTTGTCTGGAACTCAATTGCACACAATCCCAAAGTGGCTCTGACTTAGTTTTTAAGAAGATATCTGCCTCTCATTGTACAAAGGAAACACCTAGAAAAAAAAATGAACCTCTACCCTGCCACAGATTAGACACGTCTATTCAGTGAGTCATGATATGAAGCTCTAACAGGGCAGAATACATTTACAAAGAATGACATTATCAGTCCCAAGAGAATAACATCACTTTCTTCACTCTTAAAAGTTCTATCAGCATACCTCATGTATCAAACAAACAAATAAGCAAACAAAAACTAATGTACCCGAACTTACTAGATACTCTCATAGCAGACGCTTATATACACTGGTGAAAATAATAAATCTAAAGAACTTCATACCTAACTTGGAAATGTATTGAATAAAGCCTTAATGTACACAAAACAGCTTAAAATGTGTTGCTCTATTAATTTATTTTTCAAATGTGATCAAATTGGCCATATAGAATCTGAATTGGGTGGACAAAACACAACGACCCTGAGTCACATATACATCACCTTTAAGATGAAACTATTACTTTCCTTCCACACTTCATGTTGGCTGAAGTATGCTGTCTTAAGCCAGCTAAACATATATTTACTATCTTACTGAGGAAACTTTTACAACATTGCCAAAGCTGTGCATTAAAGTTTCAAATGTCTTTTTATTAAAAGACTAAATTGATGTATTTTTGATAGAATCAGCAATTAGCACTTCATATTTTAGTCCAGGTGATAACCCTACTGGGAACGGAGATAATAATAATGTATAAATTAGCCTTTCTTTCAATTTTGAAATATCATTTGGATCCCATTCCCTCATTACTTTCATAAACCTGGTGAGAGCACCTTTCCTTGAAGTTATTGCCCTATATGGAAAGATATTTTTCCTCATGAATTAATCCAAATCTAAAATGAGGCTGTAGAAAGCAAAATCATCCTAGAAGTAGTGTTTCAAGTTCAAAGCCATTACAAAAGATTTAGATACATCTGTACATTCTATGGACTTGAGCACTTGATTTTAATCTGGTAAAACAACCTAAAGAAAACAATTTGCTCCATCAAAATCTTCACCTACACTCGTGAAAAAGCCTGGCTTTCAGCTAAAATGGGCAACACATTTTTACCAAGTGACCTAGGGTTAACAAAATGTGTCACACTGCCTGATGTTTCAAGAGTATTCGGAAACCATCATCCACTGATTCTTTCATAGAAACGGCTAATTACAAATAGCATAACAGAAGTAAAACTATAAAGCTGAAACCTGTACTTTTTCTAAGTCACAAACACCATTAATAGAAAAATATTGAAGGCACACATTGTTTTGAAGTCTACTGAAAATTTCCTGGTTTTAGACTTTAAAAAGCAAACATATTAGATAATAACTGAATCATGCTACATGGTTCAAATACAGGTTCTTAGTCCAGTTAACTAGCAAGTTATGTTCTATAATTACCTTTTTTGCTGCCTAGCAATATTTACCATCTCCCTTTGTTCTGGGCTGTTAATTATAGTTCTCTCCATCCCCATTCTCACCAGAGCAGTGAGAGGCAAACAGTCTTATTTCATATCTAGAATAGGTTTTCCTAAAACTCCCCTACTATCATTGATACTACTTTTGGGTTTCTCTGATGAAAGGCAATTTTACCAATAGTTAACGGATTCTGACAATATTCACCTGTTCATTAAAAAAAATAGTTTATTTTTGTTGTTTTTCTCTTGCATCGTCAACTATTTAGAAGACACTGTGCAGAAAAACGTATAAAGAGGAAACAGAGCAATGGATTTGAAATAACTCTAATTTTCTCTGTTTTTTGAAGACTAAATCAAAGTAACAGCAAAGGCAAGGCCATTTTAAACTCTGAAAAAATCTACAATATGAACTGGTGTTCATTTCAACAAGGCTATCTCAAAGTTGGTTGCACATGTCTAAGAACCAGGGATCTAGAGGCCTTGTAATTCTGGGTTAGCTTTCTAGAGGTTCATTTCAAAATACCTGGAAAGAATCCACAGTCTTCTAGCAATGGGCCATTCATTTAACTGTTTATTGAGCAAATGATGACATGTTTTCTAACAGAATTTGCCATCTAGTGGGTAAGACAGATAGGGCACAAATAACAAATGACTGTCCATCATGGTCTTAAGGCAGAGTTAAGATTCCAATTTTGAATTCTGTGGCTTTGATAGATGTCTCTTAAATCTTGCCCAGGCAGCTTGGTTCAGGATGGAGAAACATACCAGATTCAGGAGCAAGAAAACAAGGAGAATTTATTTCTTTACCTTCAACTTTAATTTTTCCCCAGAATCAGAAATTATACACCATGTAAATGAAAATAGGGAGTTATTTGGGTTGGGGGGGTAATTTACTTTACTAGCTAGAGGATTTCTTTACTTTTTGTGCCTATTGCCTACAGCAGTTGAAAGCAGGAACTTCCTTTTTTTTTTTAATCTCTGAAACACAAGCTGCTGCCTAATCAAAGTCGATTTGCCTGCCTTGTTATCATTATTTAATCTTTATAGAACAGAGTAGCAACAACAAAAAGAAATAGGATTTTAACTAATCTTAGTCCTACTGAATTCCCCTGGGTGCTTTCGACATCAATATCAACTGAGTTCTTTTGTACAAGTAAAATTCTATGCTTTAAAAGCAGCTTTAGATTGGGAGAAATGGGCCCAGGGCTCAGAATGGAAATTAGAGGACAAAGTTTTGGAGTGAAGGGCATGAGTAGTTAAGTTAAAAGTCTGAGAAAAGGGCTTCCCTGGTGGCATAGTGGTTAAGAATCCGCCTGCCAATGCGGGGGACACGGGTTCAAGCCCTGGTCTGGGAAGATTCCACATGCCGCAGAGCAACTAAGCCCGAGCGCTACAACTACTGAGCCTGCGCTCTAGAGCCCGCGAGCCACAACTACTGAGCTCACATGCCACAAGTACTGAAGCCTGCGTGCCTAGAGCCTGTGCTCTGCAACAAGAGAAGCCACTGCAATGAGAAGACTGCATACCACAACGAAGACTAGCCCCTGCTCGCCGCAGCTAGAGAAAGCCCACGCAGCAACGGAAGACCCAATGCAGCCAAAAATAAATAAATAAATAAGTTTATGGAAAAAAAATGATTTAAAAAAAAAAAGTCTGAGAAAAAAGGGGATTGAGTGGGGAGTGGGGTGTGGGGGAGGGGTGTGGGAGGGGTGGAGGGGTGGAGGGGTGGAGGGCCACATATCAAAATCAGGGGAGAGCATTTCAAAGTTAGGGTACTTGACAGACAACGCTACCATGTTAGAAAGTGGAAATGTAAATGTTGGAAAATGGAAAAATAACTATTGTATTTTATAACACAAACTACAAGTATGTGAAGTTTGGTTTATGGGGAGTCACACAATCTAACTCAACAGGAGGCACAGCCAGGGACCTGCAGGCAAAGAAGAAGTGATTTGGTAAGCTATATTTATCAAATATAAGTATTTTTGTCTAACCAGCTCTTATTGCTTACTTTTTACTTATCTCTCATAATAAATGTTGAATAAAGTACTTTTAAAGTCAGTTCAAAATACAGTTCAATTAAATGACACTGTTCAAGAACAGTTACACCTAAACTTTATCCACTCCCTTGGTTAATATTAGAGCATCAAAACAAATGAAACAAAAAACCAAAAACTTGTAGCAAAGTCTGTACAATTTTGAACTAATGGTGACCACCAATAAAATCTAGGAGCAGTTGAAACTTGACATGCTAAGAACCAAGCTCAGTTTTTTCTTTTACTAAATTTCATTGAATTTCCTAGCATTCTCCGTGGCACCACCATCATTCCAAATAAAGAATCTTAACTCACTTAATTCTGTCAAAGAAGAACAGATTGAGTAATATTATATTTGTGTCTATCCAATCAATAGCTAGAAATATTCAGTTAATAGCTAAAGTTTATTGTAGAGTGATACAAATGGGAAAAATGTTATTGTATGCAGTACACTGTTTTGTCACATATTATTACAGTAATAGTGATGACTTATTTTATGAAGCCCTAAAAATGCAATTACAAATAATTAATCCACCAGTTATATTAGTTAAAGATCATCACCTTAAATATAGACAATATCATGAATTCTAAAATTGGTGAAAATCCATGTTTGATAAAGTAAATTTTTTTTCTTTGTGTGTGTGTGTGTGTATGTGTGTGTCTGAAAAATAAGAAAAAAAATGCTAATCCTATTTGGAATAAAATTTCAAAAATAGCAATCAGATGACTTGTCTAAATACGCAAGAGAGTAATACTAGGAATAAGATCAGAGTATAGGACTATAATTAAGGATCAAGTTGTGTTCTAATAAATCAGCATGATTGAAATCATCTACTATGAGATAAATAGAACTGGGTAACATTTTTACAGGGAAAATGAAGAGACATTAGTTGGCTTAAGAGAAATAGGCTTTTTTAAAAAAAACCTACTCAATCATTTTTAAGTGTACAATTCAATGGCATTAAGTAGATTCATGATATTTTGCAACATCACCGCTATTTCCAGAATTTTCTCATCATCTCAAATAGAAATTTTGTATCCATTAAACAATTAAACTCTCAAAAAAAAAAAAAAAAACAATTAAACTCCCCATTATTTCCCCTCCCCAACCCCTGGTAACCACTATTCTATTTTCCATCTCCATGAATTTGCCTGTTCTAGGTACCTCAAGATTCATCCATGTTATATCATGTATCAGAATTAGAAGGAGCAGATTTAAGATAAACAAAAGGCCAGAAAGATGTCTTCTTTTACTGGGCAAAATTTCACGTGGAGAACATTATCCCAAAGTGGTGCTATAGCCAGAAAATCAAACAGATTTAGTGTAGATATTTTTTTAGGGAGAAAATGAAGAGGTAACAGTTGATTTAATAGACTCTTTAAATTACTGGTTCAAGGAATCTACATAATAATCAATTTAAGGCATGCCCTATATTCCAAGGTAATTAAAAGATCTAATAAGCTATTATCTGCTTGGTATGCAGTCTAACACTTGTCATCTACAATAATCATAGCACATTCATTCACATTTTCATTCAAAAATCATTCAAATTTTATGCCGCCCTAAATTGCTCTGAAACATGCATCTGATCATATAGCTCTTATTTAATTTCTTATAAGTTTAAGTATCTCTTGAGGAAAACATTTGATTATATTAAAAGTGTTTAAGTATATTAAGGCTTCAGGTTCTTTAATCCATTCATTTTGATTTTTTGTTTTTTTACTGCCTGTATATTTCTTTCTCTTTTATTCAGCCAATCAAAACCAAATGGGAAATACAAAAATATGGAATTAAATTAGTATCACAAAACACTGTTTACATAGCACAGAGGGACGTTTAAAAGCAGCCCCTTTATGACTTACTTGATCAGCTTAGAATGTTAGAAAAGCTCATTTGGAGTCTTAATCAGCTGATCTTCCACTGATGGTTTTCTAGATCAATTGCAAATGATCATTTAGCTATGTGTTGAAATAAAGCCTCCTCACTGGTTTTTCAAAAGTGGAATATTTGGTTGTATTAATCTGATTAGTAGTTCTCCTAAGAAATAAGAAAAAAAACAAAACAAAACTCTAAAGACATTCTAAGAGTTAGCATCTGCCTTTCCAAACATAAAGACTTCCAGAAGGAGAATTTTAGTCAACTTGGTCCACCGGCTTCATCTATCCATACTCAAAATTCCTTAGAACTACTATTCATATGATAGAAATATTCAAATGAATGAGTTCCCCTGCTTCCGTTTTTAAGCACATTTACATCGTGGTTGAGCAAAATAAGGCCAAGAGATAAACTGACCTCTCTTAGATCAGAGAAGGGCATAAGTATTTGTTGAATTGAAATTGGCAGAGCTAGGACTTGTACTGTGTTTGGAATCACGAAATGGTGATTCTTTCCCCCGGAAAACTTTCGCTTTCACTCCATGTTCATGAAGAAGGGATAGGTGTTCAGAGGATAAAAGAAAATAAAATAGGATGATTTCTCCAAGAGTTAGTCTCTATAAAGTCCAGATCGCAAAACCTAAGAGTAACCAAACATTTAGCTACAGTCCATTCAGTGTGGTTTTATAGGAATGTAATTTGGAAATACTTTCAAACTTTGCAGTCAATCTTATTATGCCTTTCACCTAATCCCACCTGAATTACCTGTTCATTTACAGACACAAACATCATTGCTAATTTATCAAGAAAATATAATAATAGCATCAGCTATACTACCTCTTTTTCAATAACTTAGAGGCGGCTGGACAAAGTACTGAGAATACGAAGATCCAATAATAGTTACAGTTATGACAGAACCATTTAAAAAGCCTTGAATAAGTCATCGACTTTCTCTAGCTCTGTTTCCTCATCAGTAAATGGGATTGATGACCCTTGTGGCTTCCTCGGATTAAATTTTTATAACTCTACTTTTTTTTAAAATTAATTTATTTTATTTATTATTTATTTTTGGTTGCATTGGGTCTTCGTTGCTGTGTGCAGGCTTTCTCTAGTTGCGGTGAGCGGGGGCTACTCTTTGCTGCAGTGTGCGGGCTTCTCATTGAGATGGCTTCTCTTGTTGTGGAGCACGGGCTCTAGGTGCACAGGCTTCAGTAGTTGTGACATGTGGGCTCAGTAGTTGTGGCTCACAGGCTGTAGAGCGCAGGCTCGGTAGCTGTGGTTCACGGGCTTAGTTGTTCCACGGCATGTGGGATCTTCCCAGACCAGGGCTCGAACCAGTGTCCCCTGCATTGGCAGGCAGGTTCTTTACCACTGCACTACCAGAGAAACCCTAATTCTACTGTTTAATCCTGGGAAATATTACAGTTTTACCAGCATTCATTCACTTAAGTCCACACTTCTCAAATTTTCCCACTGAAGTATCTTTCCCACCAAAATATCTAATGGCAGAGGGAAAGGAACTCTACCCCCCTGGGAGGTCTGACAGCATATCTCAAAGCAGCTAGAAAGCTTTTTGAAGCCCGTCACTTTATTTTAAAATGCATATCTTTTATATTCTACTAATACAATATCTATATGTAATATAAAAACAATCTCCCCCAAATCAACTAAATGGATGATTTAAAGGGATTAATCAGACTTATCCTGTAACTTCATGACTCTCTTACACATTTCCATCTTTGAAACCATTTAGAAGGATTCCCAAGGTGCCATATGGTCAGGCTGATTTTGAGGATCAGTTTAATACCTCCCTCAGAGCTGACTGTAGTTGAGAGGTTGTATATTGTAATGAACAAGGGCATATGTCTTGGAGTCAGAGTGTTTGGGTTCAAATCCTAGGTCCAACACTTATGGTGAGTGAAGTCACAATATATCTGTGCCTCTGTTTCCTCATCTTTAAAACAGGAGTAATAATGATCCTCATCTCTTGGATTGGTATATTATATGAGTTATATGTGGGACATTTCTTACAACAACTCCTGGAACACAGAAAGCATTATGTAACTGAAAGCCATTGATATTGTTATAATTGTTTTTAAAAATTCAAACTTACTAGATCTAGGACTCTTAGAATACCTCAGTTTGGTTTCTAATACCATATCAGAAATCATTTAATATTAATTTCTATACAATTCCTCATCCTGATTTGCTCAAATATGAAGCAGTTACTTTGTTTCCAAGATGATCATTTTATTAAATTTTTCATCTTGGAAACAGAAAGCTGTAAGAAATTTCCCACATATTAATTCATATATACAATATAGATTTTTTTCTTCCATAAAATAATAATACATATTGTGGACTACTTTATTAAACAGGGCATTATTTCTGATTATGAGAGAATTTTTTTTGTTAAAGAAAATTCTAAAAATAGGGAAATAATGTAAAGGAAAATAATTTAATCACCAATAATTTCACCCATAATTAACATTTTGCTGTATTTTCTTTAAGTTACCCCATGTATTTTTTCCATTTTATCCACTTGTATATATTTTAATATTCAGCTTTTTTTTAACATCATTTTGTAGGGTTATTAAATATGTGTATGTTATATTTACTATATTAAAATAAATCTTTAAAGTTTGTTTTAATATATTTACATAAATGACATGTTTATATTAAATATATAAAACATTTGAATAACTGCCAGATACTGTCTTTGTTTCGTTTTGCTTTTCCATTTTAAATATTTCTGAAAAACATCTATATATATTTATTTGCTGCATCTCAGATTATTCCCACAGACTAGGTTCCTAAAAGTGGAGTTTCTGTTTCAGACGGTATACTTTTATGCTTCTACCTAGTTACACAAAGCCCAATTGCTTTCCTGAAAAGAAAAACATGATTTTATATTTCCACCAATAATATGATGGAAATATAATTCTCATATTAATGAGAATTAATATGTCTCTTGCACCTTGCCCACTATTGTCATGAAAACTTTTTTCAGAATGATCTATAAAAAATGGGCAGCATTTTCCTTGACTTCTTTTTGGATTATTCTGAAGCTTGAACAGTCTCAGCTGCTTATTAGAAGTGACAGGCTAGTCAGCCTCTTTATTCTTCAAATTCTTCATTGGCATGAAAAATATACTAGTATGAAAATTATAGTATTTCATACAGGTGCTTTGAGGATTGAATAATAATGTAAAGTACTAAGCACAGTGCCTGACACAGAGGAGTACTCAATAAATACTGGGGTCACTGAATGATTATTGACTCCTGTCTTCAACTTCATCTTCATTTGGTATTACATATTTAAGCTCTACAACAGATAACTTTTACTTAGGTTAGTTCATTACAGTACACACCAAATATGTATCAGTAAATGTAGTATATCAAATGTCTATTGTGCAAGGACCACAAATGTGGAACCATTGGAAGAGTTGCTAAATATTTCCTATTTTTTTTAATTTTAGAATCAAAGAGATAATAAAATTATTGTTTACACCTTGAAGACAATCCTCTTCATAAATGTTAACTTTGTTCAAATGAGTCAGCCGATAAAGCGAATTCTGGCTCAAGGCCAGAGGAAATACTCTGATGTAATCCTGTCTGGATACCAGGGCAGCAGCCTAACCAACTGTTTCATCTTGTGCAGAAATGAAACTGACCACTTGTACAGGAGGAACTCTTCCACTTTGATTATTCTTGGAAGAAAAGGCTCCAGTGGCTATCACTAAAAGCAGGGCCAGTGGTCGGAGGGGTAGAGATGACTCATGAAGCCCATATTCAGTTGAACTGATAGTAAGTGGCATTAGAATTTCCCTTAATCATGTGAAAATGACGTAAGCTGCTACTGAATATTTTTCAAATCCTTACTCACTGCACCTCTTCAGCTTGTGCCCTGTTACTCTTCACCTGAATTACTGCAACAGCCTTTTAAGCGTCATTCAGTTTTATTCCCGACCCTCCACCCATCTCATTCCCCCAACCATCATCATCATACACGCACTAATTTATTCTCCGCAGTGCTTCCAGATAGCTCTTTCAATAAAAGTCAAGTTCAAGGAATGGCAATTCCCTGGTTAAAATCCATTGGCTTTAAGAGAAAAATAATTCTTTAACTCTGACATAATCTAGCACAGTGGTTTTCTAACTTCAGTGCGATGAGAAGCACCTGGAAGACTAATTAGATCAGTTTCTCAATCAGGAGGCCTAGGGTGGGGCCTGAGAATTTGCATTTCTAATAAACTTCCAGGAGATGTTGATGCTGTTAGCTGGGGAAACACGTTGAGAACCAGTGATTTACCAAGTCATGCCCACCCACTGTGCCTCGCCGCTCAGCTTGACGCCCTTCAAATCCTCAACTATTATAGTTCCCAAAACTCATCCTGTTCTTTCTTGCCTATGTGCTTCTGTCCACACTAATTCCTCTACCTGGCATGCCTATCCCCTCTGCCCGAAGGTTCATCACCAACTCCCTCCCCCTTCTGTGTTTGTGATAGCATGCATTCCCTTCTCTCCTTTTGCATCCTTATCACATTGTGCAGTTAACTGCTGTGTTATTTACACTCTGCGCTGAGGTCCTTGAAGGCTAGTTGTCTCTTATCTTTGTATACTCAGTGCCTAGCAAAATGACAGTTGGCAGGAAGGCATTCAAATGATTTTTTTCAATGAATGTTGGTAACTCTATCAGGCACAATGACTCAGAATACCTTGACAATTTGCCACTGACAGTTTTTTTTTTTTTTTTTTTCCCCTTCCACTTCCCCTCAGAGATGAGTTGGAACATCCTAAAAGAAAAGGACCTATGTGCTTCTTGTCTGGGATGGAAACAAAAAAGTGAAAAGACTACACCCACTCTCAACATATTAGAGAAAGAACCAGAAGAGTATGAATGGGTAGAAGAAGAATACAGCCTGAAGCTCTGGGTTAACCGGAGAAAAGGTGAACACAGGGAACCCGTCAAGGTCTAAGGTAGAGAGAGCTTTGTGTGGGGAACCCAGGTAAATATTCTTATTCTCTAGTTTATCTAGATGATGTGTGTGTGTGTTTAAAATTTTAATGCCACATAGCTTTCACTAATTATGCTGTGCTTGGTACTGGATAGAAGATTCAAAGATTAGAATCCTTGTTAAACACATCAAGACATGATTATATTTCAACTTCGAGTGAAGGTCTGAACAAACAGGGTCTAACAGTAAATACAGAGGTCAAAATCTACTGCATAGCTGGCTTATAGTGCTGTTGTCAACCAAGTAAAATACTTCCATTCCAATTACATACGGAAAGAAGATCTAACTCTTGAAATGTAGTGAGTTTTTCACACTTCTGATGCTAAGAACTTTTTATTAAAATGTCTTTCTACTGTTATTTTGAGTTAGCTTGTACCCTAAAGCCCTTAAAAGGCAATAGCGAGGAATTAAACCTTATAGGCCACTTGAATATCTACAATGACCAAATAAAGTACATCTAGAGAATTGTTGTGTTAAAATGTTATATGCAAAGCTCAAGTTCCATATAGTAAAGAAGGATCTGTATAAAATAGATAATAAGAACCTGCTGTATAAAAAATAAATAAATTCAAAAATTAAAAAAAAAAGAAGGATCACCACTATAAGAATCATTTCTTAGAAAACCATTCATACTGCTGTCAATATTTTATACGTTTAAGTTAGACTGGGCCTACAGGTCACTAAGTCAACCAGAGCTGATGTGGCATTTATTGTAAGTGTTGTAAATAATTCAAATAAGATTGTGAGAATTTTCCCACTGACTCCTTGATTGCAATGTAGTTTTAATTTAATCCTAGAACAATGTACTATTAATAGCTGGTAGAAAACAGGTGCTTAATAAATGGTAGTTGAATTAAAAGAAACCTATTTGTCAATTTTTACAATTATATTAATATGGTAGAGATATTAGCTGTTTCTGATTATCCCTCTGCAGTCCCCATATATTAGGAGTGGATACAAATCAAAGAATAACTCAAATACTTTTTTATTATATATTCATGATAATGGTCCTAATGTGATTTCTAATTTGTTTCCAATTATACTGCTTTTCTTTGGCAGGGGTATGCTCCCAGAAATTATGTGCCAATTAGTCATGAGTTCTATTGTCCAGGTAGTTTTTTGGCTTAGCTTTTCCCCATTGGTGAGATAAACTCCTTAAGATTACCCGAACATTAGTGTGAACCATTTTCAGATAGGTCTGGTTCTGCCTTTACTTCCTCTGTATTCTATTCATTAGAAGCTAGTCACTAGGTCCAGCCTAAACTCACGGGGAGGGGATGATACAAGGGTGTGAACCTCTGGAGTCAGGAATCACTGGGAGCCACACTGACCTCGACTCTCACAATTTCCTATTAATTTTTCATGTCTTGTCTCTGACTCCTATTAATTCCTACTTTGCACTAATATTTATTTTATTTGATACTGGACTTCACACTTGTAAAGTACAGTTCTATGTTTCAAGGTGCTTATGTAATAATAAATGTAAAGTATAAAAAAAACCCTCTCCTCTCCAAAAACAACAAAAAACCCAAAACATTCCCAAACTCAAAATCTTCTGGTAAATTATAATTTACCCTAGCAGAAAGATGTCAGATTGAAATTCATAATTTTTAAATGTACTTTCATTTTTTAAATTATAGAGTACAGAAGTTTAGAACTTTTCAGTTCAATTTCCAAATATTCTGTTTTCTTTTGTTTTGTTTTTTTAATGATTTGAATAGGTGTTACTGACTTGACAGCATTTGTAAAGTTTGTGTACTTTTTTTTTAAAATTTATTTATTTAATTTATTTATTTTTGGCTGTGTTGGGTCTTAGTTTCTGTGCAAGGGCCTTCTCTAGTTGTGGCGAGCGGGGGCCACTCTTCATCACGATGCGCAGGCCTCTCACTATCGCGGCCTCTCTTGTTGCGGAGCACAGGCTCCAGACGTGCAGGCTCAGTAATTGTGGCTCACGGGCCTAGTTGCTCCGTGGCATGTGGGATCCTCCCAGACCAGGGCTCGAACCCGTGTCCCCTGCATTGGCAGGCAGACTCTCAACCACTGCGCCACCAGGGAAGCCCAGTTTGTGTACTTTTAACTTTACATTTTGCTTTTTCCTTTTCAACCAACTAAATCAAGTTACTGTATTGATACATATACTCCTTGTATCTAACAAATGTTCTTTAACATTCTCTTAAGATCTAATGATACCTTTTAACAAATGTGGAAAAGAGTGAAAAGCCTTATGGTGATCAGAATACTAATTGGAATTTGAAGACAAATCATCCCTTGAAGAACAATATTCTGAAGAAAAAAATAGCCATAACATTGTAGAATTTAAGAATTACAGAGTGACAAAATAATGAGCATTGGTGAATTGAGTTAAAGGATTTAGGAAGTAAAATCCTTTTGGTAAATGAGCATGAAATTGTTTCAAGCCAATGTACCTTTAATTGTTGAGGATGTCAAAGTATACTAAGTAAGCTCTGTAATTCCTTAATCAGCATTGACTTGAAATTTAAGGCTTAGCTAGTCCTTAAAGGAGAGGATCACGCAGTAGAGGAGGGATCACTTTTCTCCAAAAAGATACTTCAATTTTGAGATTACTCAAAAAAACATGGGGCTAGTGGTAGGGAGCCATTCAAAGGCCAAAAAGAATGGAAACACCAACCTCCAATCAAACCTTTGGCAAAACAGTGTATTTTTAAAAATGTACTTAAGCACTAAAAACCAATGCAGGCGATTTGGAGAGGGGTTTCAAGAAACTGGAGGGATGGGCTAATAATGAGGGTAACTGGCATATCTGTGAAACGAAAATATAAAAAAAGACTTCTTGTTCTCATGAGAACTGCTGCCTACAGCGAAGCCTGGCTAGGGAGAGCCCCTGTCTTGCAGTGTATTATTACCAGGTGTGAATAGCTGTTAACATCATAGACTGTCACTGTTAGCAAGCTGTTACATTCTAGCACATTTAAGATGTAACATGACACTAATAGTAACTATACTTTCAGGCATAAGAAAGTGTGAACATAGTTCAAATCAGTCCTGAAAGGGAAAAAAAGTATCCCCCAAGGCCCCTTTGTTTCCAAAGAAGCCCCTTTCCAGCTCACATGATGTACAAAAAAATAATAATGAAAGCAAAAAACATGCAATTTAACATGTTGTGATATTTGTTTAGTGACAGATGTTTTAGTAGAGCCTGGTAGTAGATGCTTAGGAATGTTCCCTCACTTGAACAACATCTTTAATCACTTTTTATTATACTAGGGTATTTGTATGTGGGCTGTCATTCTTTGTAATATAATTTTCTTATTGTTTATTTAAGAATCCATATACTGAGTGAGGCTTGTGAAACTAAGCTATGAAGCAATCTAATTACTTCCAAGATCTGGTACACAGGCGCTTACTGCAAATGAGATCTGTCTAACCATCTTCAGGGGGAGATTTGTTATTCAAAACAAGACAATCCTCGAGGCAGGAACCTTGTTGTCTGCTCATCCTGTGAATAATTTCAACTGGTTTCTTTCCAATAATTGGAACCCCAAAGGAAATGTTCCAGGTGTTTATCAATGTAATGATAGTCAACCAAAAATGTAAAGAGGATAAACAGGACGCTATTTTCTCTTTATTAAAAAAAAAAAAAAAAAACAACTGATACCTATTAATGTATCTAATAACGTGGCTGAACAGGAACCTTAGTATGAAGGAAGTCAATTTCACTATAAACCTTGAGTGAAAGACAGGTATTAGATTTTCTAGTTGTCTAAGAAAACTGTTGGCCGTATTCCTTAATAATATGGGGGAGCATTAAGCTCAACTTCCCTAATAATCTGGTTTTAATTTTGCATTTACCTACTGAAAAGTACTGGTACATATTCCTCTTTGCTAATCAATTGTAATTATCTCTGTCTTTAAAAGAAAAAAGCAATATGCTTGGTCAAGCTGGGGGACTTATGAATAACAACAGCAACAACAAAAAATGTTTCCAGTAAAGAAAAAGCTATGCGGGCTTCCCTGGTGGCACAGTGGTTGAGGGTCTGCCTGCTAATGCGGGGGACACGGGTTCGAGCCCTGGTCTGGGAAGATCCCACATGCCGCGGAGCAACTGGGCCCGTGAGCCACAATTACTGAGCCTGCGCGTCTGGAGCCTGTGCTCCGCAACGAGAGGCCGCGATAGTGAGTGGCCCCCGCTCGCCACAACTAGAGAAAGCCCTGGCATAGAAACGAAGACCCAACACAGCCATAAATAAATAAATAATTAAAAAAAAAAAAAAAAGAAAAAGCTATGAGTTTTTATATGAAGTTAAAAAAAGAAAAACAAAACCAGACATCACAATTTAGATTTGAAAAGCATTCTTTGTTCAGTCAAGTTAGGGGATATAAATTTATAGGGCATATTCCTAACTTCACACGGTTAATCCATAGAGGAACTCTGTATTAAGTAGTGAGTCTCATGTGGGCTTAGAAACAGTAGGTGCTCAATAAAATCTTGATTGAAATAGAGTATACATTAAAAAAAATAAATTAAAGGAAATAAGTGATGTTTTTTTTTTTTTTTGGAGAGCCCAAAGAAGTAGAAGTAAATAAAGACAATGATTACTTTTGTATGCGGAGATTGGAAATAGGGCTGTAAGGGTACCAGCTTGGCAATGTGCTCTTCCTTATAAAAGCATCAAAAGGCAAGTCCAGGTTGAAACCATATTACTGAATTCTGTTTCATGCCATGGCCTACTTCAGGTAAAGGTTTTACATCACTAGCAAGTTCACTCAGCTCGTCCATCAGAATTACTCCGACCTTATCATTTCATGCAGCAACAATATTTTCAGAGTCACAGGTAGAATAAGATGAAAACAAAGCTTAGGAGCATAATTATTTCACAGCTATTCCTCCTCTATTTTCATGAGTCAAAGAAAAATCTTGCTTATTAATTGCTTAGAGTATTAGTTTTCCAAATTAGCTAAATATCAAGAGGGAGGGAACCTTCAAAGTACTGTAAAAACCTAAGTGTATAAAGGCAAACATTGTCATGATATCTGTAGATACTTCCTTCAGATTGTTTAAGACTGCAAAAAATATTATCAAGCCTTAAGAAGAAGTAACAGGTACTCCAAATACATTATCATTAAGAAATCTTCATGGTATAGTTGCAGGAATGCCTCTACAACAGTATTTTAGCTTCTAAGAAGCCAACATCCTTGAAGGCTGTCACAAATTTAATTCTTCATTCCATGAGTATAGTCTCCAACCTCCAGGCAGTTCAACAGAAGATTCCCCAAGAAATATACAAAAATAGAAAGGGGAAATGTGGAAAAAATAAATTAAGGCATAGCCTAGACCCATAAAAACATGATAACTTAGTAAAGGAGACATTACTCTCATTCAGAATGGGATACAAACAATGAAGGGATTGGAACAAGGGGGAGGAAATTCAGTGGGACCTGTAAGATTGGATCGAAAGACATTTTACATAGAAGACATTCTAAATGGAAAGAATACCCGGCACAAAGGAACCAAAACAGAAAGTGTTCAGGTAACCTTAGAAATTTCTGTTTCTCAAGTTATGGGATAATTAAGATAGTTGTCTGGGGACAGGAAGCCATCAGAACAATCACCATTTACTGATTTCATATTTTTATCTGTCACAACACCCTGCACTTGACATATCACCTTATTTAAGCCTCACCACAATCTGTGAAATATGCCTTATTGTCTCTATTTTATGAATGAGAAAACTCACTAAGCCCGTAAAGTTTTTCTTTAAGTTGACTTACAGAAAAACTGACAACATGAAAGTTGTGAGTTTCAGTTTTTATTCAGGGTCTTACTTAGGACTACAGCCTGGGAGACAGCTCTGAGGGACTTTTCCGAAGAGGAGCCAGTGTACATACAAATCTTTTGACTAAGAAATACATGTAGTCAAGCATCTATCCTGGTAAAATATTACTTCTAATCACACAGAACAGATATCTCAAGTTAACGATTTAAGTGTGTGGGAAGATGCAAGAACCTGGGGTCATTAAAATTCTTGCTGAGATATGCATCTGACTACCTAAGGCCAGTTTATCCAAAGCACAAAGTGCTTTATTCTGTTCTTTTTTCATCCTGAATTCCTTTCAGAATGTACTGTCTGGTGGGTGACTGTGGTAGGTTGCAACTTAACCCTTGTATAACTGGTTGATGAACGATGCTCTTTGTTGTTGTTGTTTTTCACAAAGTCAAGTCAGCTTTCAACCCACCTGAGCTGATTCTGATGTCTTATTCCTACCACCATGCTGCCTTGCCTAGGGGAGATGTGGGAGGTTGAAGCCACTGGTTGGGAGCTCTGTAGGTTATACTGGGGAGTCAAAGTGAGGTATCCGTATAACCAGATGCCTCTTTTAGAAAGGACAGAAAGAAATGAAATTAACTTGGTATCCATGTCCAGGGTAGATGTAAGAGGAGAGAGACTAGAGGTCACTGTTACCCATAAGGAGAGGGAAAGCTGTAAAGCAGATTAACCCAGGCTGGTAGTAGCCTGGATAAGGAGGAGGTGACAGAACCAATGGACACAAATGCCATTATTCCTTGAGGTACTTTTGATTCTCCTCCTTCAGAGTGTGTAACCCTCTTTTCTGTCTCTTTTATCTACCTTGTGCTCTGTAAGAAGGCAAAGTGCAAACATTTACCGAACATCTACTCAATACTACATATTGTTTATTTAATTCCACTGTGTTTCATTTCAGAAGTTTAGATTCACCTGAGTTAAATAATTTGCTTAGGGTAAATACGCAAGCAACAGAGCTGTTTTTCAAACTTGGGTCTAAAGGTCATGCTTCTTGCCACTATGCCAGTCTGTTGAGATGAGTAGAGTCTATACTGGAAGAATCAGGGGGAAGAGAAGGTTGAAAGGGAAGGTGACATAGGGCAACAAAACTTGCCGCCCCAAAATATCTCTGGCATGTGGATTATTTCAAGCTGAAAACAATCAAGGTCCAAAAGACTCAGGAAGAAATGCTGACCTTCACCCTAACTGCTTAAAGAATGTAGGTAGAGGACCTGTTCCAGGAAGGGAGCCATCACCATAGACAACAATTGTATGAACTAGGTGTGTTCACCTAGTGACTGCGAGGAACCTAGCAAACAAAGTCTGTTAAATTCCTCTCTGTGTCCCACTGTCTCTGTAGGCCCAGCAAACATTTGTTCACCAAACATGTGCTTTTCCATCTCCATGGCAATTGCCTTCCTCTCCTTTGAAGTCCCCTACCACTATTCCCAACATCCTCTTCTGTCTTTAGCTGAAGATGGTATTTAAGGTGAGGGCTTCGACCATTTTGGTGAGTTACTTTTCCTGGGTCTCTCCCATGTATACATGTTATTAAATTTTGTTTTCTCCTGTTAATGTGTCTCATGTCAATTTAATTCTTAGTCCAGCCAGAAGGACCTAGAAGGGTAGAGGGAAATTTCTGCCTCCCCAACAGTGGGAAATCACTCCAATTCCTTATATCAGTATAAATATATCATGCCTGCCTCTAAGTTTTTCAAGATTCTTCCAAGAACTCTTTAAAGTAATGTTTGTCAAGTACAGTCATAATAGGAAAAGCTAATTTCCCCTCCAAGTTATGTATCAGGATTACTGCAGATGAACTAAAAATGTTTTCTTTCCATGATATATAACCTACTCTCTTTACAAAAGGTCCTTAAATGCTGGCAGGTGATTCTGTGAGTTAAATGAGCATGAAAGTTCAATTCACAATTAAGATACTTGAAATTCATTTCAAGGTTTCATTTATAATACTTAGCAGAAAATATTAGCACTAACAGAAAAAAAAAAAGAGCCTTTCTTTATTATTAATGAGTTCCAAAGTTACTATGATTTCTCTTAAGAGGAATAAAAATAGGCACTGATGGCATTATACCAATAATGAGTAACTTGGTATTTAAAATTTCAAGTAAAACCATAATTAATAAGGAATTTTCTAATCAACATACATTTAAAATAATGTATTCTACTGAACCACAAAGTCTGAATAATAGAGCAGCCTTATGCTATATAAATATTGAAAGTTCCTCTATTTTTCTTTTTCTCCATACCATCCCTCTATATCAAAGTGATTTTTTTCAAAAGGTAGATTAATTCTACTCTGTATGAGTTTTACTAAATGCCATATACGTTAGACATTATGTTTATTTAATATTATTATATGTTTCTTATTTTGATTGGTTTTCTTTATTTGAAAATGTATTCACATAGTTTGATACTAGGTGGGCCTTCACCTCTTTTCTCCAATCCCTCATGTACCTACCCAAGTACTGGAGAGAAAATGTTCAGAATATTTTCCTCATTTGTTAGATCTCTATTCAACATTTAGATATACCCAGGTTTTGGCCTCCGTGAAAAATAGCCAAATCAAAAGTTTTTGTAAAAACTATGCTCTTTCTCAATAAAAGTTGGCTTCGGTGTTTCTATTCCTTAATAAGTCTTCTAAAATCCAACTTTTCTTTATCCTTTTGACTGTTCACTGGACCTCAAAATCCACAGCCATACTAGCCATTTAATTAGGAAATGTTAAGGCCCAAAAACACTATTTACAAATCTTCCCATATTATCAATAATCCCTATCAATACCTTTCTGTCAATATTCTCTATGCTCTAAATGATCTGTTGTGAAAAAGAAAATGTATTTTATGGCCTTCTAAACACCACAGGTTCAAAGTCAAAGTTCACAGCTAATCCATCAAGGCCAAATCCAAAAGACTCTTAGCCACTGGTCTCCTCAGCATCATTTTCTTTTAAGTCCTGAGGAGATAATTTTAGCTATAATACCATCATTCTATTGGGTTGGCCAAAAAGTTTGCTCAGTTTCAAGTAAAAATAAAAGACACATTTTTCATTTTCACGAAGAACTTTATTGAACAACGTATTCACTAACTGAACGAACTTTTTGGCCGACCCCATACTTCAAAAGACAACGTCTGCAGAACTGTGAAAGCACCAGGGAGAATATACAAAGGATGAATTTTTAATTACATGTTCAAATTATAAGCCTAATAAGTTACCCTTTTGAGGGGCCTCTGTGGATGGACACTTCTTATCTGTAAAAGAAGGTAGAGGAGTACCTCCGTAAACAGTTATGGAATGACTTGCTTACTAAGAACATTTTTTAAAAGAAAGATTATATCAGAAAGCAGCTTAACTGCATTGTGGGTACCAGTTTCTGAAGTGCACCTTAAAATCTGAAAACTAACCTGAGAAATTTACCACATGTATTAAAACATTTTCCCAAACATTAGTAACAGTTGAACATCAGTTTATAGGAGAAGCAGTGCAACTTTGTTCACCCAAATTTCCTAAGTTTATATGCCTTAATAGTTCATCTGGAAGAGAAATCTAGTACCTACTTAACTAATGTTCTGAGACATTAATGCCACGGTTGTAAATAAATCAAGCTTGCCAACATTTAATTCTCTTGGAAATGATTCCGCTGAGCAATTAAACTCAATCAACAGAATTTTTCCATGAATTTTAAGCCACCAGTAACTCAACTAAGTAAAACTTCTAGGTCCTAAAAGAGAAGGCCGGAATGTCACGGCAAACACTGGGAAAAACCTAAAATTCAAATGCTCTGAAGCTCTGCCAAGCCAACCACTAGATAAGCTGTTGAACATGCCTGTTGAAAGACACCAACTCTCATCACTACTTGGTATTCCAATTTAATCAGCCCTGTTAACAAACGGCATGAATAATAGCTTCTAATTCAAAGTATTCATGAAACATGAATACAAAGTATTAATATTCTAGTTCAAGTTATCAAGTTGCATGGACCAAGGAGAATATGTACATCAAGAGCAGAAAAGAAACCATTTTTTTTTAATGGCAAAAATTGAACAGAAACAAATTGGAAGACCAGCATTGGAAGAAAAGATACAATAATGTTACCATACAAGTGAAAAGCTCAAAGAGAAAATGAAAACAAAATCCAGCCACCTTGACCCAAAATAAAACCTTAAAAACTAACAGCAGCACATACCAACTATAAAGAAATGATTAATGTTCACAATTGAGCAGGTGCATTAAAAAGCAGAGTAATGTGATCTTATCTCTCAAGACATTCAAGAGGAGAAAGAAGGAAGTACAAAATGTTCTAAGTATCCTTTCTGGGTAGTGGCATCAGAAATGATTTTTTTAATCTTTACAAATATGTTTTTTCTAAATATATTATTTTGATGATCAGAAAAATATTTTTAAATGTAAAAGGCATATTAAATTAATTCAATAAAATATTAGAAAAAAGTCATTATGGAAAAAATATTCCTGCTGCTGTTATAATTATTTGCTGTTGTTCATGCCCTAAATTATTCTGATTGAAAAACAGGAAGCACAAGTAGGAGATTCAGAGAATGAGTAAATAAAAGATTCCATCCTTCATTTAGTGTTTTTCATTTTAAATCTAAGACTCCAAGTATCTTGATCTGTTTTTAAAAAGCCCCCAAACATCTAGAGCTCATTTCCATTTTTATTAGTCCTATAATTATAGACAAAGAGAGTTAATTCTTGATGTCTGTTTCTTCCAACTCAAGTTTGAGCCTCAGAAGATGTTTAGCATTTCAGAATCTATTTCTAACATCTTGATAATCTTACAACTTCATGTATTACATTTTGCACTGCACATAGTTTGAGTTATTTCGCATTGGTGGGAGTCCCATTTCCTATTTTTTTTTCAGCTCACTCTGCTTCCTGTTATACTCAAGCTTTGTGGATACCTTTTATTGGCCGTATGTCAGTGGCAAATTCCATATAAATGGCTAGATTTCTGCCTCCAGGTATTAAATGACAATGAAAGGCAATGAATATCCACAATTTCTTGGAGTAACTGTAATTTTAGGGAAACCAGAAATTGCTAAATTCAATCCATAGATAAAAGGCCAAGGTTCTGTCCAGATGATAAGAAACTTGACTAGTTGCTGGGGGTGGGGGTAGGAGAGGCAGGATTTTGATCATTCTTATGAGAATGATGGCCATCACCATTGTGACTGTCACCAGCCTCTTTATCCAGAAAGAATGTGGTAAATATAGAAGAGGTTAGCGTTCCTTCCTAAGACAATCAAAGGAGACAAAGGAATTGGACAGCAGAGGTCTTAAATTTCCAGGCTGTACCTTAAGATAAAAACGATGGGTGTTGTTTGTCTGAAATACTATTTTTGAAAATGATTGACATTTGGAAGGCATGGCCAATAGCCATATATTCTTAATTTGTCCAAAGCCTTGATGTACTAGGTGCCTACTCAAGACTGTGCAAACATCCCACAAACATGCACAAACATTTCTCGTGGAAGTCCAGAGAATTCTGCCCAGGAGGTAAGTGATAACGATAGGACTTCAGACAACATATTAATCCTCTTTATTTCCTTACAGTCCAAAATCTTACCTCTAAGCAGAAGTATTGCATTGGAATGCCCAGCTCATATAATCTAATCACCGTCCCACCTACCTGTAGTTTGGTTTTTTGGTTTTTTTTTTAAAGATTTATTTTATTGATTGATTGATTGATTGATTGCTATGTTGGGTCTTCGTTTCTGTGCTAGGGCTTTCTCTAGTTGCGGCAAGCGGGGGCCACTCTTCATCGCGGTGCGCGGGCCTCTCACTATTGTGGCCTCTCTTGTTGTGGAGCACAGGCTCCAGACGCGCAGGCTCAGCAGTTGTGGCTCACGGGCCTAGTTGCTCCGCGGCATGTGGGATCTTCCCAGACCAGGGCTTGAACCCGTGTCCCCTGCATTAGCAGGCAGATTCTCAACCACTGCGCCACCAGGGAAGCCCTGTAGTTTGGTTTTGATGATAGTGTTTCTTGCATCAGTTCATTCAAAGTACACATCTGAACCAATTTGGCAGGGTAATGGCTGTGGTGGAAACAGGGGTATCTCAGGATCTGGGATCCTTGCAGGGACCTCAGGGTCTGGGGACATGGTCCCTTCCCTTTCTTACACTTCTCGACCAATGGATTTCAAACTGTGCTCTTGGTTCCTCTACAGTACTTCTCAGGGTCCGAAAATAATGGAGGTCCCAACTACCTACTGAATACTTTCATGCTTTTATAGTTTCAGTTGTGATAACAACTGTAACAGAACAGTAGGTGTTCACTGAATGTATTACATGCTACACTAAGTCTTTAACAGGCATTCCCTTATGTAATCTTTGCCATAGTCTTAAGGCAGGTTCTTACCATTTTAAAGGTAAAAGAGCTGAGGCCCAGGAACACTAAATTATTTTCCCAAAGGCCCACAACTAATAAGTGGTAGAGAATCTGAATCCAGGTAGTATAATTACAGATCCCATACTCTGAACTATCTTCTTTAATGCTGGCACAAGTCTACAGAGCCTGCCCATGCCAATCCACAGTGATTTCTCTATCCCTCAAAATTCCTCTAAGTCTCCTGTTTGCCAGAATTCCTTATAATCTTTCTCTCTTTATGCTGTACCTTAAGTAGATTATAAATGTCTTAATTGCTCTCCAGGTGTTTAGTGACTCATGAGATTTGGTAGGAGTCTAAGAAATCCGTCATGAATGATAGTACAGATGAAGTTGGATCTTCACCTATCGACTGCCAAAAACAAAGTTTGAGATGATGTAGTTCATTCAGTGTCTTACAGGGGACTGTCAAGGAGAGAGGTATAGTTTAGCAATCCCAATGTGTGACCTTAAGGAAGTTTCTTAAGCCCTCTACAGCTCAGATGCCTCGCCTGTGCAATGGTGTTACACCACCCTGTGGTGCAGGACCATTGCGAAGGTTAGAGATACTGCAGATAGCCAAGTGTAAGGACATAAAGATAAAGAATTACCACTCCTTAGATACTCAAAGTAAACCCAGATTCAACCAGAGCAGTGTTTTTCAAACTGTGTTACCTGAGCTGAACTTAAAACTGCTATAGAAGTACTTAATCCAGGGGGAGGGGTGAGAAGAAATGAAGAGTAAGGGGATGTAGGGCCAATGGATGGGGCTCCCAGAGGCAGCTCTGTAATCAGAAAAGCCTGATCTCACAAATTTCATACACAAACACACTCCATGAAATTTATTTTGGAAATAAAACAAAGAATTCAGTTATGAAAATAGTTTTAACAATACTGTTTGATCCCACTCAGAAAACCATAGACAACAGTGTTTTCAAGTCAATAAAAAGCTGCTTTATTAGAAATGGGAGGACTTATGAGGGTATAAAGTGTGTATTATTAGTAAGGTAGACTGTCCTTTGGAGAATACAAGTAGGAAAGAACACTTAGCTGTAGAAGACGCTGTTCAGCTTCCTGAGCCCAGAACATTTCTTGACCCTTTCCTCCCTGCCTTTCTAAGAAGTGTGTACTGCCTGTCTAGGATCTACTGCCACATTCACAGTGAAAACTCAGTTCTTAACACTTCGCGGAAATTAGCTGGTTCACTTTCTTACCTACATTCTTCAACACTCCAGGCCTCAGATCTGTCCACACCTCAATTCCAAGAAACTCTCTTTTTCTTTCTCAGTGACTGTGATAGATGGATGTCTCTTTATCTTTTAATTATCATACATTAAGAGATATGCATCTAGGACTTCCTGGACCCTCACCATGAATTAAATCAATGACCAGCTACACCAACTATAAAGGACGTTTTCCACTATTGGTCCAATGGATTGGATTTAACCATCAGTGAAAAACATTCCCCTTATTCAGACGTCACCAACTCAAGTGGTTCTCTTAAATACATCCATCCACATTTGTTTTTTCACCTAATCCAATCTACACTCAAGAACATGAAAAACAATGAAATCAAACGAACCTTTTTCTTTGTTCTGTTTTCCTGCCAACATGCTAGCCATCAAAGTCAATAAACCTACAATTTATTCTCGCTAACAACATGGCCCGGCAGCCCATGATTTTTTAATTTTTTCCTTCCCTCTCAACCTGTTCTCCTTTTAATTTTACTTCTCACTATTCTTCAAAAGAATATGCTAATTTGCACAAGGATGGTACTCTTCTACTAATTTTGTTTCACTCAAAAAAGAAAAAAAGTAACTTTTCTTAAATATCTTTGTTCAACAGCAACAAAACAAGGAAAAAGAAAACCACAATGACACCAAGAATGAAACTGACTACTTATTATCGGGTTCATAATTTTCTTTTAAGTACTTCCGTATAAACAATTTGATGCATGGGAGAGTGTACTATGTTTAGGTTAATACAAATTAAGTGCCCATAAAATCTAGATTAGTGGTCTGAAACTTTAGATGCATAGGAATCACCCAGAGGGCTTGTTTTACACAGATTACTGTGCCCCACTCGAAAAATTTCTGAATCAATAGATGGAGGATGCCAGAGATTTTGCAGTTGCCTAAGTGATGCTGATGGCTGTCACTGCAGGGACCACTTTGATAAACATTGTAGTAAACATTTGAAGTTCCCTAATCAAGAGTCTACACTTTAGGTGTGGGTAGTAGGCAAACTGCAGACCTGACTCAGGAGTCTACACACCTGGGAGGAGGAAAGAAGGGGTGCCTATAGCAAAGTGCTTCAATAGTGCTACCTAAATTTGTCAGAGGGTTTGTAAATGAACTCCAATTAATGGACTCCATGACCTTAGCCTCCATTTTCTCAGCCTCCATTTTCTCATCTGGAAAATCAGGGACAACCTCTCTCACCTATTAGATTAGGATATTTTTAGGAGCACATTAAAGAATGTATGAATGACAGGTTGGAAATTAGAAAAGCATTGTTATCATGACTACTTAGAAATTTATCCAGGAAGCAAAGGACATCCCATAGGAAGAGTGGGCTTCTCAGATTCACCAATGAATTGCTGAGATTATGTTTCCTCTAGTCAGAGGAAGTTCAAGGGTAAAACAAAGGCAAGCACTCCTGTCATGACTCAATTTTTTCTTTTAATATATTTCTTGTGTGCAAAATTTTAAAAAATTTCTTTTTATTCTTTTTTAATATTGTTGTTTATTCATAATTCCTACTTTAAAGAAATTCATTAACCAGTAGATTTATAGAAAAATGTAGCTACTTAGTGGTCTCAAATACTGAACGATAAAATTTCATTGCATGAAACACACATAAGTATTTAAATGCGCTGCAAAAAGTAGATCCTGCAGTTGGTTTTGATTGCTTATTATGTGTTTCTAAGGCTTTAAGCTTATGTCCTTTTCTTCATTATGTCACACAATTCATCCTTTCGTAACAGATGTACTTAATGTGTCCATGTGTTACAATTCAAAAAATAAAACAGTTGTGACTTGTGAATTGTAATTGCTGTGTAACGTTTTTGTGAAAATAGAGTCCTTAGGCCAACAGAAGTAATCCTACAGATGCACTTGTGCTTTAAAGCAAAATGAACCATCGCAAACAAAATTTAAAAGTTTGTGACAGCCGCAGCACAGCAAAGTAGTGTCAAACTCTTGGCCCTCTCTCTAAAACTAGCTCTGGGTCTCAGTGCTTCAGCTTTCACCCATCCCCAAAGCTCGGAGCCTAGAGCAACACTCATAGAATTCAAATGTTAGTTGTGTTTATTAACCATCGTTACTATTGAGCATTCAATGAGAATCCATCACAGTGTAGGAAAGATTTTTTAAAAAGCAATTATAGAATATACAATATTGATCTATCTTAGTACTTTGCTTTTTATTCTTTCAATCAGCTGAGTAAATACTAAAATTACCTCTGATCAAATTATTGAATAAATGAATGAAGGTTTAATATGTCAAAAACTAACACAAGCTTTGCATTGTGGGAAAGCTTTTTATGATGCAGGTCTTTGTGGGAAAATTACAAATTCTGAAGAATTAAAGAAACTGCTGAAAAAAAAAATCAGCCTTCCTTGCCCATTGTTTAGATTTACTATTAAATTACCCATGATTCTTAAAAAATAATAATATCCCATCAGTTAGAGCCTGACTATTCTCTACATATAGGAAACACTCAAGGTATTCAATGATTGAACAATTAAAGGATGGAGCAAGAGAGTAATTTATCTAACCTTAAGAAGGAATTAAGTACTATTGCCTTCCTTAGACTGTGAGAGGGTTTTGTTTTTTCCCCCCAAGAAGCACTGCTAACATATGCCTATTTGCCAGGTCTAGTCAATACTAGACTTGGATCTTTTCTGGAAATAGTTAAATATAAATTCTAAATAAATTCTGACTGTAACAGCTGCCATAAAAACACTAGGGGAAAAAAAAAACAAACTTCAGCCTGTAAAAGAGAACAACTGTAGTTGAATAACAGTTTTCTTCTCTGAAATTCACTTTTAATCCACTTAAACAATAAAGGAATGTAAAGAATAGCTTCTGCAGCCCATTTGTTCATGCTAGTCTGTTATATCATCATTGGTACCTTATGAATTGATTCCTTTATTAAAGAAATTTATTTCTCAGGGATTACATTATTGGATTTATGTTACTAATTTTTATGGTATTCTTTAATAGACAAATGTGATACAAAATTGTAGTAGGAAGAATATTATTGAATTAAGTCACTAAACAAGTGTACCCACTTCTCCAGGATGATGTCTTAATACACTGTTTGCTTAATCATCCAGGATGATGACAGCTCCTGGGAAGTTACCGGGCTACTCCTTCTGTAATCAGGGTCATATTTCTAGTCCTTATCATCTAAATTTATCTTGTGTCTTCCTTCAGGATTCTTGGTACAAAGCATGCATTGGACCAGGAGAAAGCAAAGCATGCATCTTTTTAACCTGCCTCTCGAAGGTAAAACAGAGTGTCTCAACACAGGTATCTCCTCTGCCTTTGCACTGTCACACAGGGAGCTTGACAGTATGGGGTTGTTCCCGGTCATTAAAACCCCAGGGATTAACTGCACACACGTTGACTGATTGTACTGACAGACAAGGCTGCTTCATTTTCACACGCAAAAATCTTTACCATAAATACATCGCTTTATGGAACTCTATGATGGCATTTCCTAAAAAGTATCTAACTACTTACTTCTTGATTTAGTCATCTTAAGAAATCTTCAAGGTTTACAGCCACTCCAAGAGCTTCACCTAGAATTCCTTTACATTAACAATAAAACTGGCATTCATTCCTTGTGTTCCTTTACCAATAAAAAGCACTGTATGTTGACCATATAGGTATAGGCATTACATTTATAGTGCATACAGGGATTTGAGCAAGAAATTATACTCAAATCTCCTTTTACTTTTTTTTTTTTTTAATATATCACCTTACACTAAATCAGACATTTTATTTTCTTCCTTCCTGCCAATTAAATGACTAGCTCTTGTATTAATCATATTTGAATATATGTAGGCAGTAATTATATATGTAATTCTTACTTTCTTTTAACAAATGTTTCTATTATCTACTTTGCAAAGCTGAACTTGAAAGTAGCATCCTTGAAACATGGCCTCCCTCCCCCTTCCTCTCTCTCTTTTTTCATGTGCAACACCACAAACCTTTTAAATATAAATTTTTATGTGATATAATATTCTTCTCTTTAATACACTGGTTTACTGTTATTCACTATCTATCCAATTATTGACAGAAATGAAGCTTTCATTTCAACCTGATTATTATCCATTGTTTTGTGTAGATTGGTTTGTACCATAAATATTTTTATGTTATCATTATGACAAAATATAGTCCTCTGTTATAAGTTTTCATCATCCTGGAAAAACAGACATGACTTAAAGCTCTCAAGGTAAAAATAAAAAGTACTGACGGAATTTAGTATGTGTGTAAATGTTACAGTTAATGTTTAACAAACCCACAAGTGTATCTAACATTTTGAAAGTGGTTTTAAAGGCACATTAGGATTACCATAGAGTTCCCCTATTTTTTCAGGATGAAGTGAGAAGGAAGGGGGTCTGTATCACTATGTGTGGTATTAAATATTTTAATATCACTACTTGTGATATAAAATTCTTATTATCTCAGGCTGTGGCATTGAATGTTACTGGCCAATGGTGCTACCACTGAAGTGTATTTGCTGGCTTTAGTCCTTTTACTTTTTTCCCCACTCATCTTTAAGGTTTTAACAGTTGGCAGATTTTCCTGAGTCAGGTTGAATAATGTAGTGTTTGAAACAGAGCTGCAAGGGAATATACAAGCCACCTCACTGCATAGACTCAACTTAATTTTAAAAACAAAAGTAAACAGAAAAATCCAAACCTTTTAACTTCGTTCTTAAAAAGTCTTTGACACAGTGAAATATCTTCATTGGTCAGCTCCCCCTTGTCAAATATCTCAGGAAAGCTTAAGTATGGAAAGTTGAAAGTATTCAAACTAAGGCAGATGTTATTCAAGTCACCAATTTGTCAGATTTCTTGTAGGATGTTTAGGTTCTTTTCTGTTAGTACTGAAGTACTTTAGTCCTGAGGAATTTTTAAAAACTCGCTATAAATAATCGAAGGAGAAAGAATTACTCAGATATTTTGCCCAAGTCAGTTCATAAAAGAGCTTCCACAGCCACGATAGACATACTTTGCAGATAACTTTTCTATGCTAATCACCTTAATCTGGTATCAAGATGTTTTCCTACAAACAGAGAGCTTTTAGTCTTGGGTTTTTATTGGGGTCTCTTTGAATAAGACCATTTGAATAATATACTGTCTAAGGTTTGGGGCACTTTGAGCGGGGCACTCAAAGTGTGAGGAACAGGCTTCAATTTAGTATCTGCAGGCAAAAATTCTAATTCGTGTACAGCTGAAGTTGGAGCAAAGAGCATGCGATTCAAATCTCAGAAAAATCCCTGTGTATTTGGGAGAACTGGCGGTGGGAAATCCAGGTAAAAATACGACATGTTTTTGCAAATTCACAAACAGGGTATATGCCACTTAATCTCTCTCTCATTGTAAACTAAGTGCCTTTTCCAACCTATTTGTTTCCAGTAACTTCAACTTCTCCATTCTTGTGATTTTAGAGAACCTGGGGCATAGAATTAAGGTCAGAGGCCCTGGGTTAGTGTAAATTTACATTGCTCTAGCTGTGAGTGTAGTGAAAGTGAAATCACAACCAGGAATAAGACTTTAGAAAAACATGATAATAATATGCTTCCAGATATGGGAACTGAGTACGTCAGGGGTATTGAATGGACATATTAGAAATTCCTATCCTTTATGGGGTTTAAAAATAGACGGTAACACTCTCCTTTGTTAGTATAATCCCAAAATATTTAGACAAAAATGTGAAATTCAAACAACACTGGAGACATTGTTTGGTGTTATGGAAACCAAATATAACAACTGACTTTTTTTTTTTCTCCCCATGGCATCTGGAATGCTTGTAATTGGATAGACGTAATCAAAGTGACCATTTTCATATCACAGTTAATAAAGAAAACTTGAGCCTATTTAAGCCATGAATAACCTCAAGGCATTTGTTAGATTTGTTTCCAATATAATGTTAATATTTTATATTTTTATATCCTCATCCCTCAGGGGAAAATCAATGGTGTTGTTTTATAAGATAAAAGTAACATGGATTTTTTCCCCTCTATAGCACTGTGGTTTTTGTTCTAAAAAAATATTCTTCTTAGTGCTATCAGATCTTCCTCCTGGTGCTACCATAATAACCAATAGTATATACTTATTTATTTTCAAAAGAATCCCAATTGATTTTTCCCAGATGAAAAACAAAGAGCTTGCTTCAAACAACCGTTCTTTTAGTTGGATCACTACGGACAAGCTTATAATCATAATTTAGAGCATATGTCAATCTATAGCTTTAATAAAAACATTTCTTTTTTGGATTAAAGACTTGCATGTAAGATCTGAAACCATAAAACTCCTAGAAGGAAACTTAAGTGGTAAGTGTCTTGATATCAGTCTTGGAGATGATTCTTTGGATTTGACACCAAAAGCAAAGGCAACAGAAGCAAAAACCAACAAGTGGGGCTACATCAAACTAAAAACTTTCTGCACAGCAAAGAAAGCCAACGAAATGAAAAGGCAACTTTCAGAAGGGGAGAAAATGTTTGCAAATCATATATCTGATAAGGGGTTAATATCCAAAATATATAAAGAACTCATACAACTCAATAGCAAAAAAACCAAACAATTTGATTAAAAAGTGGGCAGAGGATTTGAATAGACATTTTTCCAAAGAAGACACAGGGATGGCCATAAGGCACATGAAAAGATGTTCAACATCACTAATCATCAAGGAAATACAAATCAAAACCACAGGGAGCTATCACCTTTCACCTGTTAGAATGGCTATTATCAAACAGACAAGAAATAACAAGTGCTGGCGAGGATGCGGAGAAAAGGAAACCCTTGTGCATTTTTGGTGGGAACGTAAATTAGTGCAGCCACTATGGAAAACAGTACGGAAGTTCCTCGAAAAATTAAGAATAGAACTACCCTATGACCCAGCAATTCCACTTCTGGATACTTATTCAAAGAAATAAAACACTTTTCTTTTTTTAACATCTTTATTGGAGTATAATTGCTTTACAGTGGTGTGTTAGTTTCTGCTTTCTCCTCCCTCTTGCGTCTCCCTCCCACCCTCCCTATCCCACTCCTCTAGGTGGTCACAAAGCACTGAGCTGATGTCCCTGTGCTTTGTGGCTACTTCCCACTAGTCATCGATTTTACGTTTCGTAGTGTACATATGTCCATGCCACTCTCTCGCTTCGTCTCAGCTTACCCTTCCCCCTCCCTGTGTCCTCAAGTCCATTCTCTATGTCTGCGTTTTTATTCCTGTACTGCCCCTACGTTCTTCAGAACCTTTTTTTTTTTTTTAAGATTCCATATATATGTGTTAGCATACGATATTTGTTTTTCTCTTTCTGACTTACTTCACTCTCTATGACAGACTCCAGGTCCATCCACCTCACTACAAATACCTCAATTTTGTTTCTTTTTATGGTTGAGTAATATTCCATTGTATATACGTGCCACATCTTCTTTATCCATTCATCTGTTGATGAACACGTAGGTTGCTTCCATGTCCTGGCTCTTGTAAATAGTGCTGCAATGAACATTGTGATACATGATTCTTTTTGAATTATGGTTTTCTCAGGGTATATGCCCAGTAGTGGGATTGCTGGGTCGTATGGGAGTTCTATTTTTAGTTTTTTAAGGAATCTCCATACTGTTCTCCATAGTGGCTGTATCAATTTACATTCCCACCAACAGTGCAAGAGGGTTCCCTTTTCTCCACACCCTCTCCAGCATTTATTGTTTGTAGATTTTTTGATGATGGCCATTCTGACTGGTGTGAGGTGATACCTCATTGTAGTTTTGATTTGCATTTCTCTAATGATTAGTGATGTTGAGCATCCTTTCATGTGTTTGTTGGCAATCTGTATATCTTCTTTGGAGAAATGTCTATTTAGGTCTTCTGCCCATTTTTGGATTGGGTTGTTTGTTTTTTTGATATTGAGTTGCATGAGCTGCTTGTAAATTTTGGAGATTAATCCTTTGTCAGTTGCTTCACTTGCAAATATTTTCTCCCATTCTGAGGGTTGTCTTTTTGTCTTGTTTATGGTTTCCTTTGCTGTGCAAAAGCTTTTAAGTTTCATTAGGTCGCATTTATTTATTTTTGTTTTTATTGCCATTTCTCTAGGAGGTGGGTCAAAAGGGATCTTGCTGTGATTTATGTCATAGAGTGTTCTGCCTATGTTTTCCTCTAAGAGTTTTATAGTGTCTGGCCTTACATTTAGGTCTTTAATCCATTTTGAGTTTATTTTTGTGTATGGTTTTAGGGAGTGTTCTAATTTCATTCTTTTACATGTAGCTGTCCAGTTTTCGCAGCACCACTTATTGAAGAGGCTGTCTTTTCTCTCTTGTATATTCTTGCCTCCTTTATCAAAAATAAGGTGACCATATGTGTGTAGGTTTATCTCTGGGCTTTCTATCCTATTCCATGGATCTATTTTTCTGAAAAACACTAACTCTTAAAGATATATGTACCCACATGTTCATTTCAGCATTATCTACAATAACCAATATATGGAAATGACAGGTATAGCTATCAATGAATGAATCAGTAATGGAAATGTGGTGTATATATACACAACGGACTACTATTAAACCCTTAAGAAGAAGGAAATCCTGCCATTAGTAACAACATGGATGGACATTGAGGGCATTATGCTAAGTGAAATAAGTCAGAGAGAGAAAGACAAATACCACTGTGATCTCACTTATATGTGGAATCTTAAAAAAAAAAAAAAAGAGTTCTGGCTCTTAAATACAGAGAACAGATTGGTGATTGCCAGAGGTTTTGGGGGGAGGGGGGCAGCAAGGGGTGGGTAGAATGAGTGAAGGGGGTCAAATTGCACAAACTTCCAGTTATAAAATAAATAAGTCCTGGGGATGTATGTACTCATGGTAGCTAGAGTTAATAATACTGTGTTGCATATTTGAAAGTTTCTAAGAAAGTAGATCTTAAAAGGTCTAATCACAAGAAATTTTGTAACTATGTATGGTGATGGATATCAACTAGACTTATTGTGGTGACAATTTTGCAATATATTCAAATATTGAATCATGCATATCTGAAACTAATACAATGCTATATGTCAATTATACCTCAATGTAAAAAACTAAGACAACTATTTTTTATATCCTAATTAAAAAAAAAGACTACCCACAGGTGTTAGGTTCACATTCGTTATCAGAGGAAGTCACTGGAATGTATTTATTTAAGGTCTGATACAATTTCAAAAAGTGCTCTTGCGAACAAGAAATGACTCATGCACATTGAGGAACTCTTGAATGTCACCTAGGATTTAGTGATGACTGCAATTAAAAATGCATTAAAATGCTAGGCAGCTTTCAGGCTAATCTAAGGAGAAAGAAAAGAGGGATCAACATTTTCAATCATGAAAGAAAGTGGGTATTGTTGGGGGAAAAGGGATCACAAGCCAGGTAAGTGAGAAAGAAAAAAGGTGCGGATAGACAAGCTATTGAATAGGGAGGGCAATTTCCTCAGACTTAGACTATTACACCCAAGTAGATGAATGCATTTTGAAAGTTACTCCAAGTGGTCATCACTGGCAAAATAATGGTTAAGAAAAAATAGACAAGACTCAACACAATCCTGAATTCTGAGAAACGACTGGATCTAAAAAGCCAAATAAGGACATTTTAAAATATCACATGTTAAGAGTAAGATAGCATTACTGTAGTCATTTGGTAAAACTAACACCCATGATGGAATCTAATCAGAATTATAAAGTGATCAGCCTGAGAGTATAAACAAATTTAAAATAGTATTTAAGAGCTATAATCATCAATCATAAGTACAATCTCCCTGGATAGTACAGAAGATAGCACAAAAGGTCCTGAAAAACTAATGACCATTATTCACACCTTATAGTTCTTACACAACATTCAGAAGTTGTTAATAGATATTATTCCTTACACATACACAAAACCTCTGCATCTAAAAATGCAGAGATGTATTTGTACACCATCAACCACAGACTCGTTTCTGAATACAACCTCCACATCTTTGGGCATGATAAACACACACGACTACATACACACCCATGAGACATCTGAGTCTGTGTCAAAGAAAATGCTCCATCACTCATTCCCTTTAATGATGGATGTTCTAATGCCAAAACAGTTAGGATCATAATTTGCATTCAACAGCCAGTTCCTTCTTGTTCAATCAGATGCATAATGTCTATTTAAATTTACCAAGCATGAGAACAACAGAGGCTAGTGCAAATGAACAGCATTTTATAAGAACCTAATAAGAAAACTGACTTTCATGAAACCAAGCAATCATCTTACAAAAAAATCTTTTGCTATATAATTAATTTAAATATTTGATTCAGTTTATTTAAAGTATTTCTTTAATAATAATTCAATATTCCAAAATATTAAGCACCATGTTACTATCAATTGCTGGCTTTTGGAAAATTTGCAGTTTCAGTTAGATTAAATGAGCAATAAGCAAGGCTGAAATATTTTTATAATTTAAACATTTTAAAACCTTAAAAAATTATTCATAATACAGAGAAAGCCTGTTTTAATCCAAATGTGCTATTATGCTCCTTTTTGCCCTGAAAGTAATATATTTCTCATGAAAATGAAGCATGATAGTAAAATCTCTTTACTTAATGGAGTCGTCACTGCTCTTTTTTCTAGTTAAGGTACTTTTTAAGTGAGTTAAAGTTCTGGCAGAATCCTTTATGGTTCATAGGGCTTCATTATTCTTTGAGTCATATAATTAAATAATCACATGAAATAAAAACATGGCAGTGCCTATCAATCAAAAGAGTTGTGTTCTCAGAGATCAAGAATCAAATGCCAAGAAAGACTCATCGAATAAGGGCCCCAACTGCCATTGATGTTACAGTGATTTCAGTGACTAAAAAGGTGATTCACTAACAAGACCTATAAGAATTTCTGTGACTCTAGCTGGCCATGCATTCTTGAGTTCTTTACAACCCGTTTTAATATCATATTGTCAATCATATGCCATACTTCTGAGAGGAACAAAAAAAAAGCAATCTATAAAATAGTCAGTGACACCCAGACAAGATTAATTAACATGAACAATTTGTCGTTTTGCCAACAGGATTGTTTTAATGACACAACCTAATCAATGTAACTTGTGACTGCAATCATCCACAGGATGTGTCGGAAGAACTTTTCAAACATGAAATATACACGTCTGCCTGAAGATGTAATGGACTTTCCACTGTTGGCTTTGGCATTCAGCTCTGTTTGTTATACACTCATTACATCCTGTACTCAGGAAGAAGGAATATTTAAAACAAACTTCTTTCCCTTCTAACTACTGCAGCTGCTTCTACCAAGCAATAAAAGTTGCTAGAGAAATCATATATACACATACATGTAAAATTAGGGAAACAAGCTGCTTTAACGCCTTGATTTAAAATAAGCTCAATCAGTAGAAAAGAAAAACGCTGTATTATACAGCTTGATGAGCAGCTGAGGACAAGAATATACTCAGACGCAGTTCTAGGATTCAGGATATCTTACTCAGTGTCTGAATGAGACGAAGGACATTTCTCCTCAATTTTTCTAAACTACTGAATGAATAAGTGAAATTTATGTGGGGAATGCAACCCAAAATAGACAGATACGTAAAATTTTCTTAAATATGATTCTGAGGCTTTAAAGGCAGAAAAATGAAAAGTCTTGCTTCTGTTTAATTCTAATTTATAAAATTATATCATTTTGTAAATCCTAATTTAATGAGTTCTAGGTTAAAGGATACTTTTCATAAGTCAGCAGTAAAACTTAGCTCAATGTTAACAATCATCCTTTAGGAGGAAAATATCAACTGTATTGCAAAGCAATAATTAGAATATAGATTATTTTAATCTTTACAAAGATTAAAATTGAGAGGCATGTTAACACCTCGCAGGTCTACGGAAAAGACACTGAAAGTATCAAAAGAAAAAAGAACAGCCTTACTCTTGACGGTCGCCGTCCGGGTACAGTTGTAAAGAATAGCCAACTCCCCGAATACTTTTCCTGGACCCATCGTGCACAGCTTCACACCTTCTTTTGTAACTTCAACCTTACCATCTAAAAAGAAGAAGGAAAAACACATCATTTCGATTCTCTCTCATGCTTCATTTCATTTGTTGCATTTCCAAGATGAGATGAGGAGGGCCAGGCTCATTTTCAAAAATGCAAAGCAGCTACCAACTAACACAAAGTCATCCTCAAGATGCAGTGCAAGAAATGCAATAAAATATGTAAGTTAAGAAATCCATATCCTTTCCTAAATTAATCACTGATAAGATTAGAGATGAGACTAAAAGAAAACACCAAAAAAAGACAGAGATAAAAATGGCAACATGTGAAATTATTCCAAATGCAATATTAAAAAACTCTGGTAATTCCAATTTTAAAGTCATTTTGAATTTGAAAGAAAAATTGAGTGTGTACATATTATACAGCACACTTCATACTCGGGAATTCTCATCTGAGTAAGGTAGCTATTATGCAAAGGGAAATTACTTTGATCCTAGAGCATTATTTAATTGCAGCTCACGGCATCTTTTAGTTTTAAACATCTTATCCGGCTTGGGCAAGACTGTTTCATCTGCTTCCCAGCCCTGCAACATGGACTGTAAGGAAACCAAACTATAAGGGTTGAGGAAAAAGAAACAGACACTGGGACTATTGATGTTCCACAAAGGATTTGGAAAATGAAATGCTAAAGAAGGAAAAAGCTAAGTAAACAGCGGGCACTGGGTATACATTGTTGCCTGAAAGTAAGGAAATGTTATTCATGAAGGAAATGAAAAAAAAATGCATTTTTAAAAAAGTCATAGCTATGTACACTAAAAATTCCATCACCTAACATAATGGGGGAAGAAATAAAAAGGCAACACAATCTATTCTACACTTAATCCTACCCTTCTATTATTCCTCCCAGTAACTTAGCCACGGTCTACAGAAGGAAAACCTAATGCTTGGGAGCAGCTAGTGACT
The DNA here is from genome assembly GCF_965194825.1 of Balaenoptera physalus. Lineage (NCBI taxonomy): Eukaryota > Metazoa > Chordata > Mammalia > Artiodactyla > Balaenopteridae > Balaenoptera > Balaenoptera physalus. The sequence continues at coordinate 62,877,090 of NC_138893.1, read as the reverse complement.
GAAAGGAACTAATGCTACCAAGTTTGTCCAAATGTCAGGCCTTCATGCATTGACTCCATAATTATCACTTTATCTATGTGCTTCCAGTAATATTTAACTTTTTGGAGTTTTAGCTTTACACTTACTCCCTCCTTTTTAAAAATCAATCCAGTTCTACCTAAGCAATGATATTTATAAAATTATAGGGTTGTTCAAATACCTATTGAGATAAAATCTTAAATATTAAAAAACTTTTTAAAAAGCTGAATTCATGTACCACTGATGCGAGATCAATCCTTCAGAGGGCATTGTTCTACCCTGAAAACTATTTCATCTGAATGGTATCAATGGAGAGAGAATGCTGCAGTAATTAGGGTAAAATTTCAGACAAAATCTACTCACTACTCTTGAACTGTGTATCTGTTCCTCCTCTGTGTGTTAAGAAGCTATTTAGGAATGAATGTATCCAACAATCCTAAAAGTTTGGAAATACTTTTATGCAGGTATGACCACTAAGAAGTCTAGCTTTTTCATGCCTTACTTCTTGACTTCAGGAAGGGAAACTTTCTCTTGCTAGGTACATCAAAACCAGCCCAGGAAATTCATATTTTTTTAAGCTTCAGTTGCTCCTTCCATGATATCCCCACTCAGCCCTTTCTCTCAATGGCAAGCCTATTCCTCTAGAAATTTCATCTGCCACTCAAGAATGAAAGATAGGCTCAGAATACAACATAGTTAAGACATTTATACATCATTTGAAGTCAGACCAGGAGTTAAGTTCTGGTTCTCTTATCAGTTCCTTACTAGCCTTGTGTCCTTGGGCAAGATGTTAATTTTTCTATGCCTCAGTTTCTTCATTAATAAAATGATAAAAGCAAAGCACCTATCTTATTCTGTAGTTTATAAAATGAAATGAGATAAAGCAGGTGCAATGCTTAGCACAGTGCTGGCATATAGCAAATCTCAGTAAATACTACCTGTTATTATTGGTATTATTTGCATTATATTTCTTTCTTATCATTTAAATGTAGGTAGGGCTTATTAGATTACACTGAAGCACAATATTCCATCATCTATTACAGAAACCAATCAAGGTCCATGTAGGATAATATGTTTTCGTTTTTGTTTTTTAAATAGAGAAAGGATTTGTTTCAGATTTTCTCCCTATGGGGGGGCTGAGGAGAGAACTTTGGGGTTTTAATCAATATCACACCCAAAGAAGAAAGAAGAATCTCAAGAATTCACACTGATCTACCTGGCAGAATGCAGTATTTTTGTACTCCTTCCTACTTGGCTATGTCCAGCCAACATTTGTTGTAGTATTGCTTCAACAACTATAGTCTTATGGTGGAGGTTCCCACGAATAACATAGTAACAATTTTCTCACACATTATAAAATTTTTTTGAATTAAAGCTATAGCTTTAACTATATTACTAAAACTAAGAGCAGAATGAATAATGCCTAAAGAACTTTCATACACAGCTCATTTTGTACAAGTCTGCTTCTCTGTCTCTTTGGGTCCCATGGTTTAAAGTCTTCAGTGGAAAGGAATCCATAGGAATTAGACCACTGCTAAGAATCCTGCTGGACAGTTTCAGAGTTAGGTCTTCTTAACCACTAACCAACCTAAAAAAAAAAAGACCAGACATTGGGAGTCTTGTTTTAGCTCAGTGGTTTCTTAAAAGGCATCTGTGGACCCATCACATCAGAACTAATTTATAAAATCCAGATATTCCTCCCTCTGGGAAACTAAATGTCCCTCAACACAGTGACCGCTCTACTTGGTCCTAGAGCCCCTTATTTCTCTGAAAAACCATGCTCATATAACACTGATCTGTTTTAACTTATGGACAGTTCATCTTGTAACTGTTCATGTTTCCCATTCTCATACGACTTCTAGAAGGTTCACAGCATAATTGTATAGGACTCTGGGGTTTCGAATTTGTGCAAATTCTGGTTACAGCTCATTTTCCTGATCTGATATTTTCTTAATTTTCTCAAGATTTATTCACTTTTTTGGAAAAGACAGGTATAAGTGATTATATATATATATATGAATAATTAGTGTTGGTAACAGAAGGTTGAATCCCATATTAATTAAAGGAGCAAAAAAAAATTAAAAAAAATACTTGCTGAAACAAAAATAGAAAGTTGGATGTCAAACATCTTTTCCAGATTAAGTTAAACACTGCAGATTCAATATATTCACAATAGCCAAGGAAGAAAGGGATCTGATCTCATATAATAGTTGAGAAAGGTCTAAAAAGCACTGTATTTTTTTTTAAATGAACAGAAAGATCTAAACGTTAAACAGAAACAAAGTGTTTGTAAATTGTTACCCTGAGTCATAATTTGATCACTTATCCTTCCTCATACCTGTTGTGTGGATGGGGAGTGAGTAATTTAGGGAGGCGAGATCAACTGGGCACTAAAAAGAAAGAAAGGTACACACAAGGCATTAATGAGAGATTTTTGAGAGACATTTAGAAGTGCTGTCATTTCCAAGAGCCCAATAAGGTGAGTTATTGATGTGAAATGTGAATTTGGTTAAGCTCATTCACTGTGCCACACACCAGCCTTGAAGCAAAATTAGAAGTGATTATACATTTACAAAGGATTTCCAAGTACGGACTAAGTGGTTCACTTAAGAAAACTAAGAACAAGACAGTCAAAAGTTTACTGCATACACCCAGCAGCTCTTATTCCCACCTGATCAACCTCCTTTAAAGTATTAGATTCATCTTGAAGCCACTCCCCTCATATATACTCCTTTCTTTTTCACACTGTGTTTAAAAACAAGATTTGTTTTAAATGGACTCCATGTGCATGGAAAGTAGGTAGGCCTACGTGTGGTAATTTGGGTTGTGAGGGGAGGGTTGTGAGGGGAGGGTTGTGAGGGGAGGGTTGTGAGGGGAGGGATGTGGAGAAACAAATAGGTAAAAAGTCAAGTAGACCGAATATATAGCACACTTGTGCAGAGGCTTATAGCACTGTAGAAATAGGCCAGCTTGGAGGTTTTTATATAATTACAATTTGCTGTTAACTTTAGGAATATATTTTGATGAATTTACCTCAGGTCAGCTTTGATTAATGTAATTTCTATTTCTTTAAACAACCGAAGAGAATCATTAGCATTTATTCATGACTGTTTTAATACTTCAATTTAGTTTGATTTTCAAATATGTTAGATTTCAAATCAAATATTTCTTTTTAAAGAATAGCAGAAGGACATTTTTGAAACATCCTAGTAGAGTTCTAGACTTTTTCCATAATTTTCCCTGGCTAAACTCAACAGCGACGAGAGGCTATTAGAACTGTTACTTGAGGAACTCATAATAATCCAAAATGTGGTTAATTTATGTCTTCTACTTCTGCTCTTTTTATTCATTTTTGATTTAAAAAAAAAAATGTGATACTACACTGGTGTTATTTTTACTATGCCCTATCTCTACAAGAAAAGAAACATTCAAATCATTTTTATTTGAACTTTGTTAAACTGCTAAAGTTGTTTGTGCGAGAGATGTTGGAATGCTGGCTAAGATAAAATGTAAGGGTTATTTATAGTTTCATTTGGCTCTTTTTATCACTCCTGCCATTAGCATGAATAATTGAAAGCTTTATCACAGTAACTTGACTGTATTTTTTATTTTACTTCAGGTACCACATGCCCATTTATGATCTGCAATGGGCTGAGTCATAAGTACTAAATTTTGCCACTTTGAGGAATAATCAACCTACCTGTTGCTCTTTGGTATCACTATTTATGTACCACTTTTGGGAAATGCTAAGTGTTAAGAGATCCATAATAAAGCATCCATATTTTTATCTTTTATAAGAATCAGTAGGTCCTATAAATAAGACACTGAATTTACAAGGAGACCCAGAATCTCCTGGCTTTGTTTATCTTCATGGGTTTTTCACTAACCGGTGGTTTTGTACCATAGGACTTTCATGATAAGGCAAATCAGTTTAGAGATTTACTACTGGCAGGCTGAGACAGAATGGTTGGCAATAACCTAATTAAGAACACTCTGTGCTTAGTTCCAACAATCCTGGTTGGAACATTCAAGACAACTTGATTGGTCTTTAAAGGGAGACAGTTGTTTTATCAAAGGTCCTATCTAGACAAGACCTTCCATCTCTTTCATTCTCTAATACGTTCATGATTTTGTAGGTTTGAGACCACAGCTTTTACATTATGTATTCTCTCATGAGGGTTTCTGTGGCTCCTAGATTCAATAGGAACATTCAACATTGTGGTGGTTGAGCTGTGCTGTGACCAGCATATATACATTTTCTCTAGGAGATGAGGTTACTTATGTATCTTGTTTTTTTCCTTTCTAGTTTTATTTAGATATAATTGACATAGAACACTGCATGTAGGTTTAAGGTCTATAGCATAATAACTTGACTTACATATATTGTGAAATGATTACTACAATAAATTTAGTTAACATCCATCATTTCATATAAACACAAAATTTTTTTTTCCATGTGATGAGAAATTTTAGAATTTACTCTCTGCTTTCTCAATGGATTAACAATACTATTATATTGAACTTGCCTTGTAGGGTCATTTTAGATGGGGGTTACTGTCATCTGGGAAGAAAGTAGAAATTAATAAGGCTACTACGGGATAACTAAAGGGAAAAGCCATCTCATTGCCAGGGACACACACTATATTCTTAGACAGTGTTCCTTAAGAATACTTCTTGTCAGTCATTTATATATGTCTTCTTTAAGCCAGTATAAGGAAAAAGACTGTCTCACTATGAGATGAAAGTTTGTTCTTGAATTAAAGAAGGGCAGTGTGTCAGCACCTTATCAGTTTTCTATTTAAGTTTGATTTCAAGTCCAAAAGGATATGGTCTCTCTGGATTTAAACTCCTGCTCCTTAAATGAGGTGTTAATTTTGATTGAAAAATCATTTTTTGGCCATTGAATAAAAGCCTGTGAAAAATTGCCCTGTTTTAGTATTTAGTATTATGTGGTTTCTTCCTAAGTTTGCTTTAGTGTTTTTTGTTTTTTGTTTTTTTTTGGTTTACCAGTTTCTCATTACAGATTAGCGATAAGAGAAAGAGAGAAATGGAGACCGAGAGAGAGAGAGAGAGAGACCATAGTTTTTTCTTCCCTAAACTATTTGTGCTTTCATAGTTTCTTTAACCATCAGGGTCCTTATAATACTTTAGATGGGACCAAGCTTTCCATTCAGAGAAGTCACTTCTTTGATATTATCATAGCAATAATTCTTACTAGAAGCACAAAAGTACTAGTCATCCAAATGGAATGAAACAGCATCTGAGGTATAAGAGGCTAGTTGAGGTTCAAGCCACATGAGTGAAGAACTTTGCTTCTTCTCCTTCAATTAGGCACATCTGATATCCCTTCTGGTCATGACTGCTATAAATATACTTGATACAATTTTTCTTTGCACTAAATTACAATAGATTATAATACATATTGAATATGAAATAAAATCAAAAACATAAATGAGGCATCTATAACTAAAAATCTCACTTATGAAAAAAAATTAGAAAGAGAAAGAGAGAGAGCTAGGTTAACATGCACATCAATATACTTGAACTTCACTTTTTGTTTTGGTTTCTAACTCTGAGGTCTTAGGGCATACATATCCACAAAGGAAACCTACATGAGGAAACAGACTGAAATGTAAGCAATTTAGATACAGAAAATCATCTGCACCATCAGAGTGAAAGTCTGGAATGAGCAACTTACATTGCAGCACTTCTGTCCTTGGGGATAAGTAAGAATTTACTAAACCTATTGTAGATGGCTCAACCATTGACCTGACATGAACAGGACTCTGGAAGGATTTCATAAATATCATGATTCTATAATCTTTCTACACATTATGTTTTGAAATTCTAGCACTTTAAAGTATTCAAAAGGCAGTAAATAAATATCTGTGGACTAACTTCAATTTCTAGTGATGAAAGGTAAAGACAGGCCAGAGAAGAGATATTCACACATAGGAAAGGAAAGGGTCATTCCCTGAATAATCAGAGTTGAACAGATAATTTGTCTCAAGTTTATTAAGCTTAATTCTAGCCATGTATAATGCATTTTTGCTCTATTATTTCTATGATACATGAGCACCTCAATTAGCCTAAACAGTGAACGGCCATGTCTGTAGTTACTTAGAGACAGGCAAATGACAAGTACTATTATCACTGTCAGACTTGTGGGCACTTATCATACGATTTTTGTCTTTGTTATAATATTAAGTTTGGGAGGTTTTTTTAAAAATAAATAAATTCATTCATTCATTCATTCATTTATTTATGGTTGCATTGGGTCTTCATTGCTGCTTGCGGGCTTTCTCTAGTTGCGGCGAGCGGGGGCTACTCTTTGTTGCGGTGTACGGGCTTCTCAATGAGGTGGCTTCTCTTGTTGTGGAGCATGGGCTCTAGGTGCACGGGCTTCAGTAGTTGTGGCACGTGGGCTCAGTAGTTGTGGCTGCTGGGCTTTAGAGCACAGCCTCAGTATTTGTGGCACACGGGCTTGGCTGCTCCGCGGCATGTGGGATCTTCCCGGACCAGGGCTCGAACCTGTGTCCCCTGCATTGGCAGGCAGATTCTTAACCATTGCGCCACCAGGGAAGTCCCTTGGGAGAGTTTTTGATATAACACAATGGTTCTCAACTGGGGGCAATTTTATTCCAGGGGATATTTGGCAATGTCTGGAGACATTTTTGGTTCTAGGGAGGTTTTGAAACTAGGGAGGTTCTGCTGGCATCTAGAGGGTAGAGGAACACTGCTAAACATCCTACAATGCACAAGGCAGCCCACACAACCAAGCATTATTCAGCCTAAAATGTAAGTAGTGCCAAAGTTGGAAGCCCTGGAGTAAACTATGTCCATGTGTATACAAAACACTCTACATTTAAAGGGACAATTTTGACTTCCACTTTTTAAAAAATCTCTACCAGATGTAAATTGCAAGCTAAAAATAGGCTAATCCTAGGTTGCAATATTTAAGTAATCCATGTTGTCACTAGATTAGGATAGAATTAGAATAAAGACACAAAGCTACTTTACCAAATAATTTTCCCCAGCAGGTGTCAACTGAAATAGAAGTGATTATGAGAAATTTTTGAAGCAAGACTTATAAGAATATCCTACTGATATTAGAATGACAGCCTTTTTCCAGGCATACTTGAGAATATCAGGTCCTGGCTCTACCACTGATTGGCTTGGAGATCTTGGATAAGTTATTTAACTCTATGCTTCCATTACCTCACTACAGATTTGGTATAATAATAACTTATTTAATAGGTTTTGATAATTAGGTAATGCATGTGGCCAGACAAAAAATATATAGGTTAAAAATAGTTCTTGAGGAAATTCTCTCTCCTTTTTCTTTTTAAAAGAAAAAATACTTTGATAGGCAGTTTTAAGGAGGGAGAGGCAGGGTCCAAGGTCTTGGTTCATAAAATTTAGGAGTGGGAAGGAGGAGAGTGATAAATGAGCAGGGGCAAGGAAAAGAAAAAGATGAGCAGCAAGCTGGAGATTTCAGCGAAATGTGCCTGCAGGAAAGCCTCATGTTGAGGAGGCTAGAAGACTTTTAGTACGAGGGATCTCTAATGTACAATATTCAGTTAGTTGTTGCCAGAATTAATGTCCTACATTTCTCTCCAAATTAACCTGCTTCACACAAATTCCCTGTGTGAAGGGCTTGGAGGAAGATAAAAGCTTGAGGAAAGATCCATTACTTGCATACATCAATAAACAGAGAGGCAAGGAAATGAAGAATGAGTGATAATGAGAAGTTGGAAAGTAGGAAATCTTGGAGTAACTATGGAAATTACATAATTATAAAAAACTAAGGACTCAGGAATTGGTAGATATTTTAGGGGAGGACACCAGTCTTGTCATAGGATGTCAAATGGGTGCTTAATCCAATTTCACCTAAGACTAGAAACGTTAGAAAAGAATCCACTGTGAACAGGATGATGTTGCTTCAATCAGAGATTACGTCTCCTTTATCCAAGTTCGCTTAACACCTTTGTAATGGCTCGTATGAGGCAGAAGAAGGAAGAGTTTTGAAATCAGAAGTTCTAAGCTAATATTCTGGTTCTCACTGCTCTTGAAATGTCAGACATTTAGGCACTCCGTTTCTCCATCAGTGCGATGGGAATAATAGCTACCTGCTTCACAGGATTAATACGTGAAACTTATGTGAAAGAGTTTGGTGTGTGATGAAGCTTTCTACACATGTTAGTATACACTAAACTAATTGCAGGGCCAATCATGTAATCCTGCAGTGTCTGGTTGTAAATAGGAGGAGATTAGTAAATTCTCATGAGTGAATACATGGGAATGTTAGTGAAAACGACCCACTGCTGTGATCACAAGTGTGGGAAAGCTTGAAGATTTCACTTAAGTTATATTGCCTATGTAGTCCAGAAGGAGAAAAAACAGTACAGTTGACCCTTGAGCAACTCGAGTTTGAAATGCATGGGTCCACTTAGATGCCGATATTTTTTAATAGTAAATACTACAGTACTATTGAAACTGAGCAGGACCCTGTGGGGCTCCTGGGCACGGAAGCCTTTCCATGTCCCCCATTTCTTGTTTGTAGGGAACAGACTCCAGCCTCCATAACCTTCCCTGAGTCCAAAAGGGAGATTCAAACAGTTGCTAATAAGGGAAGGCAGTGGATGCAGAGACAAGGGAAGAGCAGCCAAGAAACAATAGTGCAGCCTTGGGGCAGAGTCCTGGTTCCACCTCAAGGGATACACATAACAATATCTTTGAGCTCTTTACAGAAATAAATCCCCCAACAAATGGAGTTACATTCTTCATTCCAGAGACGTCCACCTGAGGCTAGATTAAAGGAACCAGAGAAGCTCATCTAGAGATTACCTGAGACCAGATTAAAGGAGTGCAGGCCCTGCACACACCCTAATCTGATCAGCAGCCCCGTCCTTGAACCATTGCTATAAAACTCCTTAAGAAATCCTCCCGGGTTGGGACACACAGTTTTCAAGGGCAGGAGACCACTGTGTCCCCCTTTGCCTGGCAAAGCAATAAAGCTATCCTTTTCTACTTCACCCAAAACTCTGTCTCTGAGATTTGACTGGCACCGGCACACAGAGGCCAAGTTTTCGGTATCGCTATACAGTCTGTGGTTGGTTGAATCCACAGATACGGGAGGGACAACTATAAATTTTACTTGGATTAACTTGTGCTTGTTCAAGGGTCAATTGTAATTTAAAATGTCAACCTCCCACTCTACTTAGTAAAAGTATTTCTGCACTGTAACTTATTTTACCCAGCAGTACATTTCTGACAATGCGAATTTTTATTTCATAGCTTAGATTACACTTGATGTGACATTTGTATTTCTTTCCCCTTTAAAGTAGTTAGGATTCTCCAGAGCATATAGCAAGCACTTATCTACCTTCACATTTTTTAAAAAGCAGACAGAAAACAAAACAGAAGCAAAAACAAAGGATAACCACACATCCTGCAAAATACTCTGAACAGCTATAAAAAGATTAAAAAGAACGCTTTTGAACTTACTCTCAAAAGCAGTTGTTCAAATGGCCTGGAACAGGGTGGGAATGAGAAGAGTTGGTTTGAAAGTTATTCCCCACACAAAGAAGATGAACTTTGTCCTCATGTGCCACTGAGAACAAAATAAGGTGGATCCAGTATAATATTTTAACAAGTTAAACTGAGGGTGGAAGAAAACTACCAAACACTCCTCTACTTGGCAGTCAGGGGAAATGGCAGATTAAAGTCATACAGAAAGAGAGCTTCATCAGTTGATAAATGGATAAACAAAATGTGGAATTCTGTTGAGCCATAATAAGGAATGAAGTATTGATTCAGGCTACAATATGAATCACCCTTGAAAACGTGCTAAGTAAGAAACAAGTCACAAGGACCACACATTATTGAAGCCAAGCAGGACCCTGTGGGGTCCTCCTAGGTACAAAAGCCCCTTCATGTTCCCCACTTCTTGTCTGTAGAAAAAGGCTTTAGTCTCCTAGACCTTCCCTTAGTTCCAAAGATCAAACTCAAGCAGTTAATAATTAGGAAAGTGAGGGTATACAGAAACAAAGGAAAAGCAGTCAAACAAGAAAAGTAATGATAGCTTAAACGACAGTTCAGCAACTAAACAGAGTCCTAGTTCCTCCTCAAGGGATATACATAACAATCTGATGCATAACTTTGAGTTGTCCCGAAGAAACTAAGACGTCCACCCATGCAGAGGATGCTAACCATGAGCACACAGACCCCAGACTAGCTGGAACCGGAAGGGTGATGATTAAGATTCCCAAAACATCACTCTGTTACCTCACCACCAACCAATCAGAAGAAAGCCATGCACCCTGCAGCCCTCACCCCAAATGTTGCTATCAGGGAGCTTGGGTCTTTTGAGCATTAGCTGCCCATTCTCCTTGCTTCGCGTCCTGCAGTAAATGCTGTACTTTCCCTCACCACAACCTGGTGTCTGTAGATTGGCTTTGCTGTGCAGTAGGCAAGTGGACCCAAGTCCAGTTCCATTTATATGCAATGTCCAGAATAGGCAAATTTATGGGAACAGAAAGTAGATGACTAGTTGCCTAGGGCTGGGAGAGATATAGGATTGGAGTATGATGGCATAGGGGTACAGCATTTCTTTTACAATAATGAAAATGTTCTAAATTTGACTGTGGTGATGGATGTACACATTCTGAGTATACTAAAAGCCACTGAATTATATCTTAAGTTAGGAAACTGTACGGAATGTAAATTATAAAAGAACAAGGACTTAGCACAGGCACATAATAATTGCTCAATTATAAGACTGGCCATTAATGCCATTCATAGTATCATATTATCCTTTAGGAGAATGTTTAAGAATGAGATGATTTGGCCTCTCAATCTTTTTCAAATAACCTTCCTCCTACTCCCTTTAGGACACTCACACCAACATTTCTCATCATGCATTACCTCATTTTCCTTCCCAAATTACCATCAATCCCTTCCCAACTTCACTGTATGACTAACGACACCAAAATCATCATTCAGTCATGTGACCAATGACTACAAATACTTCTTACTGTAAGCACACTTAATCCACTGAATTATATTTATTTCTTAACTAAAAGTCTTTCTTAAGTTTTTGTTCACAAGTGACATATAGCTCCTTTTCTGGATTCTCTGCCACCAAACTAAACAGCAAAGATTTTAGAATCATTTTCCTTGATTACTGTTCTGATAAAATATCCCTCTGCTCAGAAATTCACAGTAGTTTTTGTGGAGTTAAAAATCAAATTCCTAGCGCTGTATATCTAGTCTTCCCACAAACTGGGATCTTTCCTAAATAAACCTGACACTGAATCTTCATCTCTGTCAACCTCTTATTCAAACTTCATGGTCTAGCTCAAAGGTTCTTAACCTAATAGAATTCAGGATGGGCGGGGGGGATGTCTGTGAATATGGAGATTTTATATATATATATATTCTTTATTTTTACTAACCTCTGATTAAAATGTAGCATTTCCATAGTAACAAACCATATTAGCTTCACAGTAGTTGTGACATTGTCATCAATAAAAATTACATTTTATTATATGACAATTATTGCAGAAATCTTAAAAATTGTTTTTGCTTTTCACTCTTTCAAACACATGGCAGTTAATAGATACATTGTTACATATTATTTAATGTGTTAAAAAATGCTCCCATATTAATGAATCACAAAGTTTTATTATTTGTTATTTTTTATATACTTTGTTTCCTTGGTAATTTAGGGTAGCCAATTTTATGCACTTTAGAATATTTTGAAATGAGGTCCCTAGATATCAGACTTCTGCAGAGGTACATAGTACAGAAAAAGATTATTCAATTAGCCAAAGGTTCTTAATCTTCTAGATTCCTCATAGAATCTTTCTATGGTATTAATAACTATCACTGACGGCCCAGAATTTGCATGAGAAAGAAAAGACAAAGTAGATTAAAAGACAAAACAAAACAAACAAACACTATCCTTGCTGGCTGGAGTACTTATTAAAGTCTAACATTATGGATTCCATCTCACTGTTTGTCAACTAAAGTCAATTGACGCCCTGGACATCTGGTGTACCTCTCACCTTAGAGAGTTATTTTATTAATATATCTTTGGACATAGTTAGGAAAGGGGGAGTGTTGGCTCTACCAGCACAAATCCAATAAGATAAAGGAAAGCATACTAGACATACTGCTTAAATGGAAACCATAGACATAGAGCCTTTATCTTGGATATTAGAAAAACACTTTTGTCTCAACACATTTTTGTTAATCACCCTTCTATTCTATTACTGAGGAACTTTTATAAAGAAACCCAAAAGGTTTAAAATATTTAAAAGGATGTGAAATTCTACCTAATCTTGAGCAGCAATTAAAGAAGCTAATTCACATAAAAAATATTATTCCTAATGACTTAGCACTGTCCATGAATAATTTGTCCCTATCTACAAATGTCCTAAATAATTTATGTTCTGAATTCAAGTACCCCTAAATGATATTAGTGTCCATATTTCAGGTTTCCTAGATTTTAGTTCATCCATTGACTCACATGAAGAACAGACAAGGAGTTTTCATTTGAGCAACTAGTTTCCTTTCCTTTTATAAACTCTCTCTCACACATCCACACTCCAGAGAAGTAAATAAAAGGAATTTGCACTCTGCCTCAAGACAGGGTAATGATTACCAACAGATCCAAAGGAAAAGTTGTTGTGTTTTACGTTGTGAAGATTCTGAAATAGCTGTTAACTGATGCTGTACTACTGGCCAATAGACAGTTTTTACATAAAAATTGGGATATAAGAATATACCCAAATAATATTATAAGAAAACTCTGGTATCTAATCTATTAGGACTCAGAATACAAATATAATATAGAAGACTTTTGGCACAGTATGATTTTAAATTATGCTTGAACACTAAGAAAACACTCTGCCTTGTATATCACTGCAGCTTCACAGGGAAAAATAATGTTAAAGTTCACTAGCCTTGGGCCTTTATTTTTAATGCTCGCCTAACAAGCTTTGAAGTCCATGGTCTCTATTGGGAAAGTATAAAGTCATGAAAGATGGCATGGGGGCCTGTTGACATCTCCAAGATTATAAAGTAAGAATAAAATTAAAGCTTTTCAGTGAGACCAAGACAAAGAGCTTACATAAGTTCTTCACATTTCCCACATATTTTATTCATTACAAAGTATAGCAAAAATCAGAAGACTTTTCCTGTGCTAATACCACCCTGTAGAAATGAGAACACACTAAAGGCATAGGGCTATTTAACCCCTTCTTGGGCAGTATGCAAAGTTTGACCAGAACTGAAATTTAGTTGCTACAACAAGCAGGCTTTTGATGAGTGGAAAGCTTAAACAAGTCTTGGGAAGTATTTTCCCAAATAAAAATCAATGTATTATAGCTATTTACATTAGAGAAGGTAGTTTAAAATCCACTAATAAGGATTTCTAGTTTCCAAAAAAAAATCTTTGGTATATATCAGCCAGAGATATAAGCTTTTAATACACGAAGAAGATAATGGCATAGAGACAGATCTGAGTTGTTTTTGTTGTTGTTCACTTGCTATGAAAAAGTATTACAAGCTGGCACTCAATAAATCTATTTGATAAATGAATAAGGATCAGCTTTTCCAGCTCTATAGGTAGAAAATGCAGTCAACAGTCTTAAGAATGAACTTGGTTGAATTTCGGAAGCAAGTAATACTCTCCCCTTTATGTGGGTTACCATAACAGTATCAAAACGAATTAAAAGCAGAGACAGATGAAAAGTCCCCAGAGATAATCCATACTTGTAGTGAGATACATTTAGAGGCACAGACCACAGAACAAACAAAAATCTCTACTGGAAGGGAAAACGTAAATGTCAACTTGTTGAAAGATTCCATGCTTTCCATAGGCAAGAAACATTTTCTAGTCCCTCTCTGTGCCCAGTATAAATATGTGATACCCTCAAAGACATTAGATCCAGAGTTGAACAATGATTACCTATCCAAATTAACAAGGAGCCAGCTAAAATCTTAAGTTTTGTGGGTATGTGCCAGAAGAGAAATGGAGCTATGGACTGAGTTATAACTTTGTTAGACAAAAATTCAAGCCTTATGTATTATATCTATTTATGGGGTATACAGGATATGAATGTTTTATTAGAGAAAGTATAGGTAAAGAAAGAAAAAGTTGGAGAAAAGTTGCAGACAGAGAAAAATGGAAATGATGATGGATCAGTGAATTGTGAAATAAAAGAAGAGAGATAAGGTTAAGAAAATGGGATGCAGAATAGCAAAGAGTTAACGTATCAAAAATAACAGTTCAGTATTTGATTACCTGGAGTTTTGTGTTGGCCATTAGCAGAACTCTTTTTATATATCTCCTGAGAACTGATCAGAACTGAACCTACAGGGATTCTAGGTCTTACTGATAGTTCTTCATAGAATTCCTTATGTGCAGATCCCAAATGGCTTAGTTCTGTTGGTCAAATGAATATTCATAGTCATTGAGAGAGTGACAGGAGTGGGGTGGGAGTGATAGTTACTATCAGGTGCCCATTTCCTTATCTGTTCTCTAAATCCTAAAGTTGTATTCTCATTTGGCTTCAAAACCTTACCTGAACTAATGTGAGGCTATTTATAGTCTTTATTTGACCTAAATGTACACTTATACATTTTGCTGCAGAAATGTGAATGTGTTTGATTATAGGTGCTGCCTCCCTCCCCAACTGGGGGTACTATATAATATATACTACATGTACAATATTACTTTTCTAAACTATGAAAAATTATGAATCCTGAAATATCTGGCCCTAAGGATTCTGAAAAAGGACTTGCAGACAGGTAATACTTTACTCTGGACAAAGCTTCTCCCTTTATTGTGAGTGGGTCCTTGTGTAACAGTCATGTAGGGAAAATGTTTGCATTTCAAATGAAAAACTACTGCTGACAGCAGGTATGTTAGGAACGCACATACATAGAAATGTATTTCTTATTCTCTTTGATTTTACGATAAGTTTGTCAAGATGGACCTAAGAAAATGCCTATGGTGAAGGGGTCATCCTTTCCAAAGTGTAAGGCCCAAATGGAGAAAATACGTCAGGCCAAAACTAAATAAAAGAGCAAACCCTGGAATGAAGATCAAATCTAATGGAAGAGGACAGTTGTTTTCTTTTAAAATTCAAGGTGGCAAATTTCCTTTACATAATTTGATTCATGGGAAAGATGTAAACTTATATTCTTAAACCTTAAGACAGTTTGTAGAAACCTTAAAGTGTTTTGTGGAAACTAATGCATTTCAGAAGTTGAAAAAAAAAAAGTTATGAAATTATTCCAAAAATATTTGGAACAGAATATAATAAAAGTCCATGTACAGAGAGATAGCCAAGACCTAAGTAGTAAAGAAAGAGACCAAGAATTCCTAGGTGAGGAAAGCCAGAGTAATGAAGAAGCAACTTTATTCCAAGCTTCCTAAGAATGAGGGAAATTAAACAAATGTTACTTCTCTCTAATTTTTTGTATGTAGGAGTAGGAGGACCACTTCTGAAAAAAAAAAAAAGAAACACTGGCTTTGAGTGGTAAGAAAAAAAAAAAAAATCAGCATGAGCGTCACTGCACAGCAAACTGGCACCTTCTATAGCAGATTTACCAGACAGAACTATTAAACATATGAATATTCTATTATAAATTACTAAATATTCACTTCTATTGAACTACTTAAATGAGAAAAAATTGCAGACTGCTACTCAGTTGTAAGAAAATCCAGGACACAAATCAATGAACATTTACCACTGGACTCTACTTCTTAAGGGCAGGGGCAATCTTTTCAAATGTATATCCTAATTTCAAGTGTCCAGCACAAAAATGATAGATAAGCATTTGCTGAATGAATGTTTGGGCAGGGTTTCAGGGTTAATGTGAAGATTTTTTCTTTAGAGAGATGAGCAATTTTTTTTTTTCAAGTGAGTGTTTTAGTGTTGAAGAAGAGCTACAATTCTATTTTTAACTGTCTTATTCAGTTAGCATGGCAGACAGTTGTAGACAGTGGAGAATTGTGTCCAGCCACACAAAACATTTTAAGACCAATGAGTCTTCCCCTAACATAATGCTATAAAATGTCCTTTTGCTAAAAATACTGGAATCAAGTAATTATCTACTTTTGAATTTTAATGAATAGGCCATCTGTTCATTCAAATTGAAAAAATGAAATTTTTCTACAAATTAACTACTTGATGAGATGTCTCCTGTGACTAAATCCGCTGCACTGTTTTTTGTTAGGTTCAACCTAAAGGTGACACATAACATATTATACGAAGTTTTATAAACCAGAGTATGTAAAATACAAGTTGTTCCTGATCATATAATCATCACAGTTACCTGCTCCTTTGACAGGCTGTATTTGTAATTATCAAAGGCTAATTTTTATAACCATAATTTCCACAAACACGCTATTAAAATGAATCACTGGGGAGAAAAATATGTCCATTTTCACCTGTGATGATTATGACAAAGTTTGAATTGCAAACATTCTGATTTATGGATTATCCCCATAATGATGAACAAAAATTGTTTTCAATCTCCTTTTCCTCTTTTCCAAGAACATTGTGTTTTCTTTGCGCTGTGCTCTCCAATATGGTAGCCATTTGCCCCCTGGGCAATTTAAATATAAGTAAAAATAAATAAAATTTAAATGTTATTTCCTCAGTTGCACTAGCCACATATCAAATGCTACATGTTGTGACCACATTGAACAGTGCAGAATATTTCCGTCCTTTCAGAAGGTTCTAGTGGTCATCACTGCAACATCCTTCTTGCTCTGTTAAAAACAATACAACAGGTCCAAAAGGGAGTTGCTTATGCTAAGCCTTGTGTCACCAAACTGAGACTTAACTTACAGTTTCAGCTCTCACCGACATGGAATCTTAACCAGGCAGTCAAGAATCACCTGATCAGCTCGAGTTAGGTGATCTGCCTGATAGACCCCTGCTACTCCCTAATGAAAAGTAACCTTGCAATAACCAACCTGCTTTCTTTGCCTAGTATAACTTCTTTGCTCCAGCGTCTGTCTGGCTATAAAAGTCTTTCATTGTGTACAGCTCCTTGGAGCTCCTTTCTATCTGCTAGATGGGATGCTGTCCGATACAAATCAATTTTTGCTCAAGTAAACTCTTAAAATTTTTAATATGCCTCAGTTTATCTTTGAGGATCTCTTACCATCATCCCTCTAAAGAATCATTCCTTCTTTCAGCAATGAAGACCAACTTTTCACTTAAACTCTCAGCCAGGTCCATTTTTTTTTTTTAACCATTCCCAAGACATGCTGCCCCCATCCCCCAACTTAGTTCCTCAAAATATGGCACCATTCTACAACTAGTTGATTTATCTAATATCTCTTTTAGTTTTTTAAGTCCTTAGGAAGAAAAAAGACAAGTTGCGTATAGTTGTGTGAAACAAAAACGAAATTGGTGGCACTTAATAAATAATGCATAACAGCACCATGGTGTTGGCGGAAAATATATTTCAATCACAGCAGCTAAAGCTTTTAGTCTCATTAAAATTGAAAATAATATTACAATCCGAAATTACATCTAAGTTATTGAATTAGTATCCCTGATATTACAGTTACAGAAAATATTCAAGATGCTGCCTTTTAGAAATGAGCTTCCTTTGCCTAATTATCCACAGATAAAGGCAGGTTCCTTATATACTATGACTGAATTGAACCAGGATTGAACAATCTCATTTGAACTTATTTAGTAGCAGTTTGAAATGTGTATACCCCTAGCCATGTGGGAATTCACCTACAAGATGGAACTGGTTACTTAACACATAATTCAATTATTTTCTCCAAGTCTCATCTTTGCCTTTGTCTGTGCCTCCCATTTCACTCTATTCCGCCTGCTTCCAATGCACATAAACACCCGAGTCTGCCTAAGTCAAGATGATAAGGTTTAATTTTTTGTCCTTGGCTTTTCTTTCCAGAGCACTCCATGCTAAGTCCCTCACTATTTCCCACACCTCACTCATTTCAAGGAAATTTCTCATATTAGGTATTTCTAGTTGACACAATAAGCAACTGGTATAATTATTAAAATCCACCCTCCCATTTCCATCATCATGCATTTCTTCCTGAACTCCTTTTCTCCGCCTCTTGTCTTGATTCTTTATATACGAAAGTATCCATTCCACCCCACCACCAAGGAAACTTTGTCTTTTCTTAAGAATAGTTTTTTTCTAGCAGTTAATGAGCACACAAAGTCTGTTTTCAGATCAAGTTGGAGTCACTTCTTCGCAAGAGGCGGATATAGTTTTATTAATTTATAAAAGATGGATTGCTTTATTGCTTTAGCTAGACTTTGAAATATACAATAGTTGCTAAGTGTTCTTCTGTAGGTACACTACATATAAATGTTTAAGTACTGAAGCTTATTTCCGAATTTGATCCAGGTCAGGATCTCTAGAGGGTGGGGTACTGACTTCCGCAGTTCTTAACACTCCCCAGATTATTGTCATGTGCTGACAGGCTTGGGCTTCAGGACCACTGCAACCCATACAATATGTGATAAAAGAAAGTAACACCATAAATGAGCCAACAAAGCCCACCTTTGGTGGGTGGGGGTGGAGACAGAAGGGAGGGCTTCTATTTTGAAGGAAAAAAAACAAGTTAACATCGTGGAAACTATATGTATCAGAGGACCACGACAGAGTCGTGGGAGCTCTTAGAGTTGGTATGTTCTCCCTAGAGAAAAAAGCAACAGGAAAAATTCTGAGACAATAAAAATTAAAATTTATGGAATTATTAGCAAATGTCTTCAGTGAATAATGTTCTTTTAAAAAATAAAGACATTAAGTCAGGGATTGGTAAACATTTTTTCTGTAAAGGACCAGAATGTAAATATTTTAGGCTTTGCAGGGCTTATGGTCCTGTTGCAGCTACTGAACGATGCCACTGTAGCATGAAAGCAGCCATGGATGGCACGTAAATATATGAGCATGGCTGTGTTCTAATAAAACTTTATTTACAAAAAAAGCCAGAGGGTTGGATTTGATCTTCTGACTGTCCTCTGCCCACTCCATCATTAAAGGATGTGGTAAGACATTTCTTTAAAACTATTATGATGGATTGTATTTTCCAAAGATCCCCTAACAATAGCTCCCATCTCACAAGCTCTTCTGAAATGTGCCTTTACCATTTCCCCTATCAAGAGGTGGTTTCTATTTTGCAACCTTTTAAAACCTGGTCAGGCCCTGTAACTGCTTTGGCCAATAGAATACGATAGAGATAATGCTGGTCTGGCATCTTCTGCTTCCCATCTCTTGGAATGCCCCCCAGGCAGCCCAGCCGCCATGCTGTGAGATACTCAAGCTGCACAGAGGGCCAAAGTGTAGGCACTTCATTTGAACTCCAGCCTATGGTCAGCACTGATTGCCAATCATATGACTGAATTATCTCAAACATTCGGGCTGGCCAAGTATCCAGATAGCAGCTGGGGATAGAGGTATCTGACTGCAATCACGTGAGGGATTCCCCACAAGAAACACCTACTGAACCCAGGTCACCCACAGAACGGCGAGAAATTGTTTTAAACCACTCAATGGTTTGGCATGCTACAGTATAAGTAGAACAACTTTTTTGTCATTGTTCAGGGACTGACGCTGCTTTTTCTGCTAATGTAAATGCTTTTAGTTGGATAGAAGTATATTAATACACAAAGGCAGACACTTTTCCATTCCGGCCAATTAAAGGAATGTACTTCTTCTAAAATTCATGGGTAAGCCTCACTTATTTTAAGCCACATGTCTAGGTCACCTATAAGTACAATGGCTATATTAAGTAAATCCATTTAAAAAGTATCCTAAGATTAAAAGTTCTTCTCTACTCATGTTAATCATCATAGATAAACGTAGTCATGTGTCTTGTGCAGGGAAAGGGATGTCCTGAAGGACTGCCTATGTTGTAGCCGGATCTTCAGCTGTTACAAATAAGGAAGAGGGGTGGGGTGGAGTCATTACATATTACTGTAGCACTGTGATTCTGAGAAAGAATTGCTATCAGAAATCGGCTATGTGATCAAATTTGGTTAGTCATAACTTGTTTTTCTTTAAAACAATCAGGGTCAATTCTTAAAAAAAAAATTTAACTTAGTACTAAAAATACGCAGTGTTTCAGAATTGACACAGCACATTTTAAGGGTTGTTTCGAAACCTGAAACTTCCAGCACAAGGCTTAATTTAGAGTGGATTCTCACATTTTGAATGGTTGATTAGCTCACTGCCCACTCACACAATAATCATAATACTGAACAAGCAAATTTGAGTATATCAGTATAAGACTTTTGGAAAAAATAATGAAAAGAGCACTTCAAGTTTTACTCAAGAATTCAAGTTTTAACTAAGAATAACTTGGGATAACTTCAACTGGGAAGATTATTAAAGTGAGAAAACTAAATTCTAATGTGCTTCTATGAATTCAGTAAAGAGAAAGATGCTGAAATCTGAAAGAAATAGCCTAGAGGCAAGAATCAGGATTCTGAATAATAAAGTTAAAAAGTAGAGAATACAGGAGACAAAATTATAAACCTTGGGTTAAACGGGATGAGAATGGGGAAATAAGACTCAGGAGAGCAATTTCCTTAGAGGCATCAAATATTAGAGTTGAAATATACATTCAAGGTCATAACGTCCAACCCTTTATTTTACAAATCAGAAAAACTAGGTTCCAGGAATCTCAACAACGTGGTAAAAGGAAAACAAAATTTCTGCTACAGCAGAATCAGGAGTAGAACTCAGTTCTCCTGTCTAGACTTCTTTTGGGGTTCCTGCCACTCCAGCGTGCTGTTTTAAAAGTATGAGGACCAATGCATGGAAGGGCAGAGCCATTCCTAGTCACCTCTCCACTGCAGAGTAAGTATACACCTTATCACTAGAGCAGCCAGTGCAGAATAAGACCAATACACTGCGGGGGGCTTCCCTGGTGGCGCAGTGGTTGAGAATCTGCCTGCCAAGGCAGGGGACATGGGTTCGAGCCCTGGTCTGGGAAGATCCCACATGCTGCGGAGCAACTAGGCCCGTGAGCCACAATTACTGAGCCTGCGCGTCTGGAGCCTGTGCTCCGCAACAAGAGAGGCCGCGATAGTGAGAGGCCCACGCACCGCGATGAAGAGTGGCCCTTGCTTGCCACAACTAGAGAAAGCCCTCGCACAGAAACGAAGACACAACACAGCCATAAATAAATAAATAAAAAATAAAAAAATAAAAAAAAAGACAAACACACTGGGCTTTATGCGAGGTAAATAATATCAATAGAATTTTGACACAACTATCATATAAAAAGTACAAGTAAAAATAAAGTTATACATTTTTGAAGAGAAAGGAAACTGACAAATAAAAGTCCTAGATAAGCCAGTTATGATATTCACTTATTTCATACTTTACTTTCTCATTCACAAATTCACAATACATCAGGGAGAGCAAGAGCTAAACTGACTAAATATAAAATTGAGATGGTCTAGATAGGAATAGAAGGTTAGCTCTTCGGCCTTCAGCGTTTAGTTGCTACTTTTTCTCAATAAACTGCCCGCAACAGACAGCATCCACAGCAGTACAGAACACAAAAATGAGATAGCTCTTGCAGAGGCTGAGACGTAGAAAGGATCCAGGGACTTAAGGAGCTAGTTACCAAGAAGAATTTTCTCTGGGAACCAGTGTTGCTTTGCAGTGGTCCCACATTCCTCTCTCTCTTAAACTCTAAATAATTTTAATATTTCAAGGCCACATTTATTATACCCATTCTTTTCCTAACTTTATAGGCTTTAATCATATCCTTTCTCCAGTTCCATTTACTTGAGATAGACCTATGAAAATCATTTCCCTGCAATTTTCACCTTCTTGACTGTTTTCCTTGCCCTTCTGTAACTTCCTTAGGTGTTCTTTACCTTTCCCAGAGAAGTGTCTTTAGAAAGATGCTGTAAGCAGAGAAATGCTATAGCATTTTACCAGAGTGGAAGCATTAGATCCACAAATACAATGATTTGACCTTTTGGCTTAGAGCAACACTTTAGGTCAATGTTATTATGACTTAATTTACAATGATCACAAACTCTGGCTCCAGTATTGAAATCGGCTGCTGTGTATATATAATAATTGAGTGTGGATAAATCTTCCTTGAACTGCCTTGTTTTATGCATGCTAATATTGAAGCAGTTCGGATACAGTATCCTTTCATGCATTTTCTTGAGATCGCCCTTTATTTTCCCCCTAACCTTAAATATTTCCCAAGACAGAAGAATTGTGATATTTGCTTTACATTCTGTCATCTGAAAAAAATACTCAAGTGTTTAAAAAAATCTTGAAGATATCATCACCTATATTTTACCCTAATACATATTTTGTACGGAATTTTACTTAAAAAAAAATCAAGCTATGCTAATACTATTTGGAGTAAGATGCAGCATGAAAGACTGAATGGAACATCGTACTTGGTGTCAAAAGAACTTTTTTTCCTGGCTGAGTAAGCAAGAAGATGACTGTACAAGTTCTCTTTCACTTTCCATGTCCTCAGCATTCATCTGCAAAGTGATCCTGGAGAGTTTCAAGCTCAGTCCAGCTCTATGATTACATGATTCTTTAATGTTTACTTAAATAGAAAGCAAAATGGCTTATAGAAGTTAAAGGTACTTTTCAGTATTTTATTTTTAAAGATACAGACTTGAACTCTCCAAGTTCAACAAAAGCCTTACTATAAAAATTTCTGGGACCTAAGCTAGCATTTTTTCATCTTAGAGACCTACTTCCCACTATTCAACCTGAGTCTCTTTATGTGCCACTTGCAGATAAACACAAGTGTTTCTTAGAGCCCACTGGTCCAGAATGGCTCCTGGATTCTTCATATTACAGCTTGGAAATCTCAGAATGTCCTGCCCTTGAGAGTCTCAAAGAAGCTGCTAGTGGATATTTACATGTGTATGGCTAAATTTTAGTCTGTGCTTTGCTGTGGAAGATTTACATGTCTAGAATATTAACAAAGCTACTTCTATACTTCTCGACTGTATCTGGAGACAAAAGGTAAAAGCTTTACCTTTTAAGTAGAACACAAAGCTGAGGTCTGTAGGTGGGACAGAAGTTCTCCAGTTTGGAGTAAAGAACTGTGATGATAAAATGGCACTATCACCAAGGCAGAGGTGGAGATGCTAGAGGTGGGAGAGGAACTAACACTCGTGCTGTATTGGTCTAGAAGTGGTGAGAAGTAATGGTTGGAACTTAGAGAGGCAGATTTTAAGAGAAAGAAGTACTTCTTAACATCTTTTTAATCTCATTCTCTCTGAATACAATTAAAGCACACAAATTAGGAATAATTACCCAAATCTGATGAAGAGACTGAGGCATAGTGCAGTCACAGCTATCACATGACTACATACTTACAGGCCATGGGTATCAGGGCAGGAACCATCCTCCTTATCTCCCAGCTCCTAGCATATGGCCCTACTACGCCAAGAGGTAAAAGAAGTTCTGTGAGGGGAGCAAAATCTTCTCTGAAATTATATATCTGACTACAAATGCTGATTTCCATATCTAATATGTTTCAGAATTCAGATCTGAAGCTGCCGATTTGAGTAGTTTCTCATTTTTGAGAAAAAAAATCCCAATTAGTTGTTGGTTCCAGGTGGTTTTTAGCTTTTTTTGATTAATCAGATTTCCCCTTTACTGAAATCTGGATATTTCCCTAGAGAAAAGAATCAAGTCCCCTATTTAATCTGTGAAACTGTTCATTTATAATTTACAATTTGAAGTTGCACATGTACAATAAATCTAGCAATTGTAACAACGTAAGCCTTCAGAATTCCAAATGCAAGGCAGATGCAAGGCAGCTATTGAAGGGCACAGCTTTCATTAGCCAAATTTGAATGAGATAAGGAATAAATATTAGCTATAACGATAAATATTACCCCAACACAATCTCAGCCAGGTGGTCAAGGTCAACATCATCAGTGGTGAGTCATGCTGACTTAAATGAATCCTTGATATGATGAAAATGATACTTTATTTCTGTGGTCTTCCTTCAAAAAAGGTAACCCCAGTCTAATAATGAGAAAAGCAGACAAATACCAACTGAGGAACATTCAAGAAAATATCAGATCATTACTGTGAAGCTCATTAAAAACAAAAAAAGCCTGAGAAACTGTCACAGCCAAGAGGAGCCTAAGGAGAGATGATTGCTGAATGTAAAGTGTTATCTTCAATGGGATCCTGAAGCAGAAAAGGAACATTAGGTAAAAACTAACAAAATATGAATACAGAACGCTCTCTAGTTACTGAAAATGTATCAATATTGGTTTGTTCATTGTAGCAAATTACTATATTAATGTGAGATATTTATAATGGGGAAACTGGGTGCAGGGTACATGGGAACTCTGCGATCTTTAAAATTTTTTGTAAAGTGAAAACTCGTCTTAAAGTTTAAAAAACAGTATGACTTGCAACCAGTGCTTTTCAAAGATGAATGGTCATACTAATCACCTGAGGATCTTGTTAAATGAAGACTCTGATTATGGTAGGTTTAAGGCAGAGCCCGGGAGCCTGTATTTCTAATAAGCCCCAGGTAAGGTCAATGTTGGTCCAAGCACCAATTTAAGTAGCAAGGTTCTTAATCTAGTGCAGGGCTTCCCAGTCTCTGTATGATTAACATTTTGGCTGGATAATTCTCTGTTGTGGGGACTATTCTCTACATTACAGACTATTTACCAGCATCTCTGCTCTCTATCCACTAGATGACAATAGTCTCCCTTTCTCCCAGTTATAACAACCAAAAAATGTCACCAGGCGCTGCTAAATGTTTCCTGTGGGGAAGGGAGTCACCTCCATTTGGGAGCCACTAATTTAGAGCATTCATTAAAATGTGACTTTTAGGGGGCTACTTAGAGGGGAAAAATCTTTATTTATAATAGTTGGATGCCTTAGTATGTTTCAGGCTTCCAGAAAATATAACTACAATTATTTTACTAAGTTTAGTTGCTAGGAATCATCAACTCACTATCACTGTAAAACATGATTAAAAAAAAAAAAAACGGTTCTGAAGAACCTAAGGGCAGGACAGGAATAAAGATGCAGACATAGAGAATGGACTTGAGGACACGGGGAGGGGGAAGGGTAAGCTGGGACGAAGTGAGAGAGTGGTATGGACATATATACACTACGAAATGTAAAATTGATAGCTAGTGGGAAGCAGCCACATAGCACAGGGAGATCAGCTCGGTGCTTTGCGACCACCTAGAGGGGTGGGATAGGGAGGGTGGGAGGGAGACGCAAGAGGGAGGAGATACGGTGATATATGTATATGTATAGCTGATTCACTTTGTTATAAAGCAGAAACTAACACACCATTGTAAAGCAATTATACTCCAGTAAAGATGTTAAAAAATTAAAAAATAGAAAAATAAAATGTATGGTTTTTGTCTTCCAGGAATTTACCATTAAGCAAAAGTTGTGTGATATAAGTCAACATAGGAAGATAGAGAGCTATAAAAATATCAGCCAGTGAAGTAAGCATTTATAATCAAAGGTGAATGTAAGATTGGATGCCACAAATATATTTGTACAGCACTGGACAATTTATAGAATGTTTGTACATCTGTCATTATCTCATTTGAGCCTGCTAAGTAACCCTGGGAAGATACATTATCCTAGATCAGGAAACAGGCTCACAGCAGTTACTTGTTCAGTATCACTAGAAATTTAAAGTAGAACAAAGATCAGATCCAAGTATTCCAAATTCTAAGCCTCCACAATACCATTAATGCATCTCATAGGAAAAATTCTCCTAGTTAGGCTTTGAGCGGAAAGCTAAGACAGTAGCGGAAAGCTACCGTCTACCAGACAGTAGAAGGGACAGAATTCTGGCAGTCAGCTTGGCTAACAAAGATACTAGAAGACAGAACGTGAATAACACAGCAATTGATAGGCAGAGAGAGAGAGAGATGAAAGACAGTTATGGCACAATGTCAAGAGCACAGACCTGCAGTAACAAGGCTTACCTTCTAATTCCATTTCTGGTAACTCTGATTCAGGCAACCTCTGGCAAATCAGTTCACTATTCTGAACACTACATTCTTTACTCTTGTAATGCGGATAAGAGAATTTAGCTTACAAGTCTCTAGTGATGATTGGATGGCTTATGCATAGGCAAGTTGCGTGTGCAGGCAAGGAAGCTTGCACATATTACTTAATCCACCTAAGCACGGTCTCAAGTTGAGACTCTACCAAGCCATACTAAACATGTCTGCTGGTTCTGAGGCTCACACCCAGAACGTGACAGTGGTATCAGATCTAACTATGAAGACTGATTTGAGATTAACGTGCCCTCAGTTCCCCTGTTCCTTCTAAGAATTCATTAGGAGCCGTTTTTTTCAGTGTGACCAGCAAAGTTAGTCAACTTGAAATGTCTTGCTTCAGATCAATGGATGCTAGTCACACCCTCTCCCAAGGCACCTCAGGAAGAAAAAGGGATCAATGAGCTGCAGTTAATTTTGCTCATCCAGCACTTATCTTTTGAAGCTTGCTGATCTGGCAAGGGACTGCAGCATTAGTAGGCAGAAAACAGAATACAAAAGTTCAAGTGGGGGAATTGTACAGATGGTTCTTATATACTTTAAACACAGATGCACATGCAAACCCCAAACACAAAATCCTTCCTTTTGCTCTTATGCTTGTCACTTCAAAGATCGGACATTGATCAACGGCAGCGGTAGCTGATAATTACTTTGCAGCTGCCCATATATCATGGACTGGGGTAGAAAACAACTTACAGACCCTCTCAATCTTCCAAACACCCTGCAAAGGAGTTAGTGTCTTTGTTTTACAGATGACCGACGACTAGAGAGGTAACGGACTCGTTGGAAGTCAGAGCAAGCAAACCGGTTTAAACCTTATTACATTTTAGCACCTCTTCAGTTTCCTGCAGGAGCCAGTCATCACATTTAAAGGTTCTCTCTGTACTATTAACCAGGATCCTAAGAAGAACAACTTTAGAAAGTAGCTTAGGAACATGAATGGCATCTGCACAACATACCTGGAACCAAGCAGAGAGACAGCAAACTCAGGCACCCAAATGAGACGGGAGAGCCGCCTTTATAGTGCTCAACACTTAATCCACAAAAGCACAGATGACACAACAGTGAAATCACCTGTTGGCTTTTCGGGACTTCCCAGCATACCTCACTCTCCTTGAGTTTAACCCGCTCATTACACCATCCCCACCCCCCCAGCACAGTTGCTGATATGGTAAGTCATGGCAGACACATAAAGAACAGAGCAAGCATAAACACGATTTCCAGTGCACTCCGAACCAAGAAGCGGAGAAAGTCCAAACAAGAGAGACCAAGCATACTAAATAAAAAGAACATAAGTGCACATAACCTCAATGGGATGAGACTGGGAAAGAACACAAGCAAGAGCCAGGCCAATAACATCCTCAGTGCTTTGCTTTCCTATTACAGTCAGTGAAGCCCTGGAATGAACAGATGTTACTCATTCTACCCTTATAGGCCAAGGGTCCCCACCTGTACTCAGGCCCTATGGAGGCTCAGGAAATGCAAATGAGGGCCAATATTTTCCTTAAAGCCAGGAAACGCTACTAATAGAGATCTGTCAACTATAAAACACATACACACACGTAATGCCATCACAAACCAAAAATGTTTATAGATTTCTCATGTCAAAGCGACCAACTAGTGTGCAATTAAATAGAAGTTGGGCTATACACAGTGCATTTCCTACCAAACTCCTCCAGGGCCATTGCAGCGAAAACACCTACAATTCCTGCCTTTTAAAAATACAATGATAGTCCAAATCATCCAGACACCTAACTGGGGAAAAAAGAGAAGGCATTTTTTAGAACACTGATTAAAATGTTCTTCCCTACACACAAATTAAAAGTCATAAAATTTCATGCTGCAACATCTTGCAACTGACTGCTTGCTTTGTTATGCATAACTTCAGTTTTATTACATGTAAGGCAGTAAGAGATTAAGATACAAATAGTTCAGCAACCATCCAGTCAGCACATACATGGATACGATATAACTGAACATCCCATAATTCCTAAAAATGAGACAAGAGGAATGAAAACACCATATATGTTGATCTTACTTTTTAAACAGCTGATTGTCCTCAAGCCTGTTAAGCATTTTTCTCTATGGAGATATTTCCACCTAAGTGCTAAATTTCAGTCTCATAAAAGAAAACCTACAGGATAAAAATTGCCTTTCTGTCTCAGCAGGTGTTTCAATCGCTACTGAAATTTATAGCTACTGCTATATTCATTTAAAATGCATGTTTTGGCCAAGTGATCCCTAACCTGGAACAATTTCCACTCTCTCCTGACTGGCAGCTGATACCTTCATCAATGCCAGAAAAATGCCATTTTCTTAAGAGGTGCAGTTTGCCACCTTTCAATCGCTACTTTGTCTTTTGACTTTGCTGTGAGCATGATCAACTGGCAGATACAAAGACTGATGGCAGCAGCCTGGCCTGGACAGCAGAGAGATTAAAAGGTTGCTTGTAGTCTGTGATATGGATTTGAAGGCACACTGCCCTGAGGTTAAGTCACCCAAAAACCACACTCTGCCATGACCATGCCTTTCAGCAGCCAGGCACCAGCTGCAAAACTTGCTGGCTTTGTTTAAAGAGGTATACCTGCTCTAAGAATGACAGCTGTAATGCACTGGGGAAAACATTCTGGTCTTGGTGTCAGAAAACCTGGGTTTGAGTCACAGCTTTGTTAGGGACTAGTTGCGGAACCTAGGAAAATCCTCCAAATTCCAATTCAGTTTCCTTACTTATACAGTAAGAGTTTTAATACCTGCCTCAAGTGTGTGATGATGCAGAGAAATGATGCATGAGGCTTCCAACTGGTAAAGCAATACACAGACTAAATATCATTCATCCCATTAGGATATCTGAGAAGATGTCCGTGTTATCCTGCTAGGTATCGTGACTGAATATTCTATCTCGAAATATATAGTATTCAGATATTATTATCTTTAAAAACTGTTTTATTCATGTACCCCACACAGTTGTCACCAGGACTGAGGCCTCCTTCACATTGTCCTCAGGGAATACATACTATTCTTACCATCCAACCTCATGGTGGGACCTGTAGGTCACTAAAGGGTCCCCATTTCTTTTGGCTGGTATTTTACCATGAGAAAGTCAATCCTTCAGGTTGAAGCATTATTTAAAAGCCAAATCCCTGGCAGGGGAATGCTATGATTTTCATCATTCATCTTCCCTTACATGTGGTTTTATTTCTCAGGTTCTCATATTGAATGCCAGCCATGTATTGGCCTTTCCATATGCAATCTTTAATCATTACAACCAAATCCTTTTATAAAGGACAATCCCGAGGCTCCAAGAGGGTACTGAAAACGCTCAAACTAGTAAATGGGGCAACCAGGATTCAAACCATCGTTCATCTGATTTCAAAGCTCACATTCTTTTCTTCTCTATAAAGGAGTCTCATTTCTTCACCTTCTTAATAAGTTTAACCAGGCTACCCAATTATAGTATCCA
Source organism: Balaenoptera physalus (assembly GCF_965194825.1). NCBI lineage: Eukaryota > Metazoa > Chordata > Mammalia > Artiodactyla > Balaenopteridae > Balaenoptera > Balaenoptera physalus. Next base: position 62,847,534 of record NC_138893.1, on the reverse strand, counting down.
TTCTCCTTTCTTTTACCCCTCCCTAATCACTTCAATCATTTCATTTTCTTTGTAGCTCTTTTTCAGAAAACATTCATCAAGACTCTACTATGTGCAAGGTTCTCTTATCTGATAACGTCCCGAGATCCACTTGGCCATTTTTACTTGTAGAGAATGTCCATACTATAAGGAAGATATACTTATCATTTTCATCATGCCTCAAAGTCTGTCCTAAGAAGCTATACATACTCTTTTCCGAGGTGATGGTTATTCTATGTTTCCAGACCTAGAAGGAGTAGTGATGTTATCAGCCAGATATTTGTACATCTTCTGATAAGTATCATGAAAGAGGCTTAGATAAATGACATAGTGGAGAGGAAAGGTGTTAGAAATAGGAGGGGTGGACTCAGCAGATGTGATGAAACAAGGTTAAGAAACAGAACCAACCTGTATGCTTGCTGGGTATGGCTCTCATCTTAAGTGACAGTTATTATCTTCAACTTAGAGTGTTAGAAATATACATACATGTAAAACTATAAGCAGACATCCTAAGGTAGTTGAGCCCTGTCTGCAATAGACTTTTTTTGGGAAACCATTTTCCAGTGGCTTGTACCGCTTGGGTGCTCTGTTGCATTTCTCAGTATCAGAAAGTATCCTTTGAAATTCATTAGAAATTCACAAGGCACATTTTATTCATCTGTTTAAACATCTGTTGGACAATGCTGCTCAACTTGAATTTTGTGTTTTAACTCCAGAAGCTTTCCCTTCTAAATCTCTTAAGTTGTGTTTTTTCATGTCTTAGTTTTACAAAACACGAAAAAGGATAATGTACATCCTTATCTGAAAATAAAGCATTAGAAATAATAACATCATCTGAAATCTTAAAATATTTACGGCCATTTAAATTAATTACTTTATTAAAATGAGTTGCATGTGTAAGGTGTACATGAGCAAATAAGAAGGAGATTAATACATTTCAGTATCACATTATTCTGGGCAATCAAAAATTACTTATCAGTTAAAAACACTTTTAATAAGTATATAAAGGCTAGTAATAAGGATCTGAATTCTTACCCTTGTAAAAATCAAACCTTGACTACAGCACATTCCATTACTGATTATGCATTACATTATAATCAAGATGTCACCCTTCTTGGTACATATATTCAAGATCTAGTAAATCCACAATTGGCAAAAAGTGTTTTACCTAATTTTGCTGCCAAAGTACCAGTAATGCATGCTGTAAGTACTAGTAGTATATGCTGTAAGAGTGAAAGAGTACATGTTGTGCAAATGGCTATATTTTTCCGTGTTTGTTTAAAAACATGTGGGCAGGCTTTTATCTTGTTTTGGTTCATTCTGAGAAAAGAGAACCAACTTTGAAAATGACTGTTTTTGAAAAAGAAAAAAAAAAGAAGAAAAAAGAGTTTCTGCCTCAGAGCCACTTAAATTTTCCCTTCATCCTGTTCTGTGTCTTCTTAAGTTCATATTTGTCTATTTAGCATCCATTCATCACAAGGCCGATTGGATTACCTATATTTTCTATTTTCTATATTCTTTATGCTCTGGCATTTGTGGTCTCACTGATGGAAGAGACAACCTTTCAGGAGCAGCCACTTCTTGGAGATAGCAAAGGGCTAGGCTGGACACATCCCTTTCATATATAAACTAACCAATCTTGAGCCCACACCCCCAATCAACTCCTTTATCAAACACTCACTCATACACCAAGCCAATATTCCCACTACCCTAAGTCAACCCAGGATCAGGTACCAGAAAATTGGGAACAGTTCCTTTGCCCCAAAGCCTACCAGAATTATTCAAACTAGCCAATCCCAAGCTGTTTACCATGTCCTGCCTTGTCTTCCACAAGGAAGCCTTGATAAAGGCCCTGGCCTGGGCTTTCTCTTGCTCTTTCCTGCCTCCTAACCAAACCTGATGCTTCCCCATTTGATCCTGCATGATTTGGCTGTGCCCTTCTCTTGGGAAATGTAAGTAAGAAAGTCTTCCTTCAATGGCATTGACTTCTCTGTTCCATCACTCAGTCACCTCCATAAAATAAAACCCTGAAGGTACAATCACTGATACACCTCTTCTCTTCTATAAATGTCATTGTCCATGTCATCTGCATCTTACCGCGGCACCTCTCTCTCTCTCTGTCTCTCTCTCTCTCTCAACAGAAGATCCCTCATGCCTATTGCAGTCAATCCCTGCTCCCACCCCCAGCTCCAGATAACTACTGATCTGCTTTCATGTCTAGGTTTGTCTTTTCTGGATACTGCACAGAAATGGAATCATACAGTATGTAATCTTCACATCTGGCTTCTTTCTCACAGCATAATGTTTTGAGGTTCATTTATGTTGTTGTTCATTCCTTTTTTTATTGTTAAATAGTGTTTCATTGTATGCTTATAGCAATTTTGCTTTTCCACTCATTATTTGATAGTTATTAGAATTGTTTCCAGTTTGTGACTACTCTGAGTAATGCTTCTAGGAACATTTGTGTACAACATTGTATTGGACATATGTTTTCATTTCTCTTGGATAGATACTACTTTTGAGCAGACGTGCTGGGTTGTATGGTAAGTTTAACTTTTTAAGAAGCTGCCAAACTGTTTACCAAAGTGGCTGTATTGTTTTCACTCATGCTAGAAGTGTATAAGGGTTCTAGTTTCTCCTATTGTCCCCAACACTTGGTACTGTCTGTCTTTTTAATTGTAGCCATTCTAGTGGCATAAAGTGCCTTCTTATTATGGTTTAATTTGCATTTTCCTCTTTTATGCGGTTATTAACCATTCCTACATGGCCATTTACATGTCTTCTTTGGTGAGATGTCTGTCTATTCAAGTCTCTTCTCCAGTTTTTAATTGGGATATTCACTTATTAATTTCTTTTCCCTCCAGTGGGAAAATTAGAATTCAGAGCTGCTACAATATACTACCTAAAGGATCTAGTTCTCATAAAATAAAAATCATGATACATGTAATGAAACACGAAAGTATGATCCATTCTCAGGGGGAAAAAAACCAATATGAACTGTCTGTAAAGGCCCCCAATATTAAACTTGGCATACAAAAGCTTTAAATCACCTATTTTGAATATGTTCAAAGAGCTAAAAGAAATCATGTTCAAAGAATTTAAGGATAACTTTGACAATAATGACTTATCAAACAGAGAATATCAATAAAAGCATAGAAAATATCAAAAGGAACAAATGGAAATTCTGTATCTGAAAAGTATAATAACTGAAATGAAGAGTTCACTGGAGAAGCTCAACAGCAGATTCAAGATGGCAGAGGAAGAGTCAATAAACTTGAAGACAGATCAATAAAAATTATCTATCCTGAAGAACAGAAAGAAAATTGAATATTAAAAAATGAACAGTCTCAAAGACCTTCCAACGTACACATAATAGGAATCCCAGAAAGGGGCAAAAGAAAAGAGAGAAGAAAAAATATTTGAAGAACTAAATACATTTGAAGAACCAAATAAATAAACTTCATAAATTTGGTAAAAGAAATTTAATCTACAGATCCATGACTCTCATGAAACTCTAAGTAGAATAAACACAAAGACCTCCACACCTAGCCACATCGGAGTCAAACTTTTAAAAGATAAAGAGATAATGGAATGAATGCAGCAAGAGGAAAACAAGTCATCATTACTGATGACCAAAAATATGATTAATAGTGTACTTCTTTTCAGAAATAATGGAGGCTGGAAAGCATTGAGATGTAAAGAAAAGTGCTAAAAATAAACAAAAAAGAAAATACAAAACTATTAAATGAGAATTCTATTTCCAGCAAAAATAGTCCTCAAAAATATAGGTGAAATAAAGATATTCTCAGATTAAAAAAAGACTGAGAGAATTTGTTACTAGCAGACATGCCTTATAATCAGTACTAAAGGAAGTCCCTCACATTAAAGGATATGACAGCAGATGATGACTAGAATGTACACAAGGAAATAAAGACATCAGAAAAGATAAACATGTGGGCAAATATAAAAAATTGTATATTACAGTTTTTCCTCTTTTACCTCCTGATTGTAAAGACATAAAGATACATAAAATAATAATTATAAAATTATTATATATATATAAATGTTTTATATATGATATCTTCATGTATATTTATACATAAAATATAAAAGTACCTGGGAGTGACGAGAGCAACCTCAGGCAAAAATACCATAGACTCCCACTGCCCTTACCCAGGGTTTAGTAGTTTTCCTTAATAAACACTTCTCAAATTATCATGTGCCTTTGACCAATTTCCAGACTCCAGAAATGGTTACTTTGTCAATTTTGGGGGGGGAGTTTTTTTCTTTTACTTTTAGGGAAAGGACTTGCCAGTCTCCTCACATCACCATTCTGGAAGCCCCTACACCTCTTTTTCATAGCTTCATCAGGAATGGGTTAAGCCAGAAGTGGTATTAAAGTTCAACTTTCCATGAAGCTAAATTTTCACAGAAAAACAAGAACCTTACCTGGGAATAAAAGTTAAAGAACTAAAGTCCTTAGAATGATGTGCTTTTGAGACTCTTTGAGATTCCCAAGGTCAAAGGTATTCCTAAGTTACCTCAGTTAATAAGAATTTGCTGCCAGTTTTCAGGAAAGTAAGAAACAAGGGCAATGCTTGAGCAGTTGCACAATGAAGACGTTGGAGAACAGAATGCTCTTCAGAATGCAATAGGAGTTCTAGCACTGAGAAAGCAGCTCTCTAACTCAGAATCAATTTTACAAGTCATCCTCTCAAGCAAGTTGTTCACTGCCCTCTACTTCGGTATGTGTGCCCTTAGCTTTGTTCTGTCTGTGCTTTACGGTGCTCTATCCATCAGCTAGTGGGACTTGATTCATATTTGTTCTACTCCATGGATTCCATTAACTCATGACTTTCACTGGCTCATGGCCTCTTTACTATTTTCTTTTTTATGTCTCTCTCATTCTTTCCCACCTGGCGTTTGTGACATTCTTCAATGCTCCACAAAAAAGAGGATCTGATTGAGTGTTATAGTACAGTGTTTCTCAAAATCTAATGGGCATAATAATCAACTTAGAATCTTGGTAAAATGAATATTTTTGATTTAGAAAGTCTGGGGTAGGGCTGAAGATTCTCCTAGGTGATACTGGTGCTGCTGGTACACGGACCACTCTTTCACTATCAAAGCTATATTAGCACTTAGAACAGGATTCAGCTACTGGGTAGAGCTCTTGCAACAAACAGTGCCTTATAGGCCACAGGCCAGCTTTTAGCTGGTGGCTTCTGAATCACAGGTTAATCCCCCATCAATCAGCTGTGGGCTGGGCCACAGGATTAAGTGGTACAAAGCTCAGTGCTCTATGTATTCGAAAACCCATGGCTCTAGAGGTGGCAGACATTCTATAGACTCTGTCCAGTAGAAATAAATGCTGGTGTTTTGCTAAGCGGTTCCTTTTTTTTTAACTTTGCTAATCAAGGCGAGTAACTCACCTTGGAACTTAATGAGTCTGCAGAGGACTATTGGCCAGGTGTCCATAATACCAACATTTCCCAAGGAAAATGCAGTGTTAGCTTTTGCACAAATGGCACTATTTAGCTGTGGGTTTTGCTTCTCTCTTTCTCAGTCTCTCTTCTCTCTCTCTTTCTCTCTCCCTGTTTGTTTTCACTTTGGAGCTAGACGGCTAATGAAAACAATTATAGATCCTCTAATTTATTCTTGGAGGTAGTAGCTGTGGGAAAATAAATGGACAACAGTATTCTGAAATCCATAGGACCTGATGATGCAGCAAACAGAAACATAGAAGCATATAGTCTAAGTAGGATTTAAAAAACAATCACAAAACAAACAGACAAACCTTAAGATGAAGAAAGGGACAAATGAAAGGTAAGAATAGTAAAGGTAAGACAGATATGTTGAGAAAAAGGACCACCTGCTTGCCCTCTTTACTCCCCAGCCCATTTTCTGTAAGTCCATATATGGACAAATAACCTGTATTCTTATACCTGCACAGAATGAGAATATATGAAAATAAAACAAATCTCCCCAACAACAGAAGACAATATGGATGATAAACATGCATATGAAAACTTTTTATATATTTTCTTTGTCTTTCAGAAATGGAAATGAATTCAGAGTATTCCATACCTACTTAGTCTATTTAATTGGAGGCTAGGTCTCTACAATTTTAAGCTAATTATATAGAGTACCTTGTATACTATTCAGTACCTACTCACTATAAGGATAGCACTCTCTCTGTCCATCGATTTATCTTTGTATCTGTCACCATAGTTTATAATGCCCCTTCATCTTTTCATTAAGTTAATGAGGGACCATCAATGATGGGCCAAACACTGTACCACTGTGAACAGAAAGGACTCATTCATCTCTACGTCCCTGGTGCAGTGCTTGGCTACACACCGAGCCCTAACCCAGTGTGGATCTGAGCCCTCAGAGACGTTTCTGTAAAACAAGGAGCCTATACAAGACCTTCCCTAAGGCCCCTTCCTCATTACATTTGAAATGCAGATTTAGCCTGAAAGTTTAAAGAAAATTGAGAATGACCTATTTAATCGCCATGAGGAAACACATGCAACTTAAGTGCTGCTCACATATGGCAGCAAGACAGAAAGAGTGTTTGCACCAATGATAAGCATTTCCTCTGAAACCTCGAAGCCAGAAACATATATCCCGTCTACGTCCCGTGATCAGCAGGCATAAGGCTGGCATGTTTTCTTTGGAATCTAGAAAGTATTTGGAGCCATGCTGGGCTTGGCAGAAGCTGAACCTAGCCAAGGCCTGGTTCTGATCATTTACAGCTGCTTCTCAGTCTGCTGTCACCCAACCAGACTCTAATGAACCCTAAGCCAGGCCTGCCTGCTGTGGCTTCCGAAAGGGGCGGAGGCAGCAACGCCTCTATTAAACTAGCCTTCTAGTTAGTGAATGAGAATATTGTTGCTGGAGAGCTCTCGTCAACTAACACAACTAAAGAAAACCTCTCCCTCCATCTCCCCTGAATTAATTATAAGACACCAGTAATCTCATTTGGACAAATGAAAAGATGTGAGATAACAGAGCTATATTTTTCAATGGATAATGGTGGTAACAATGGAAGAAACAACACTGATCACAGAAATGTGCACGAGTTTTCTTTACAACTGGAACAATTTATATCAGCACAATCTGGGAAGGTAATGATTGAATACTTCTAATAGGGTGGATTTCAGAATATTCCTGAAGAGATTATGATAAAGATCAAGGTGAAATAATACACAGTCTTTCAGAATATGATCACAAATTTGATATACAGTTCTGAAAGTTAAAAATATAAGAAAATCAGGGCTTCCCTGGTGGCGCAGTGGTTGAGAATCTGCCTGCTAATGCAGGGGACACGGGTTCGAGCCCTGGTCTGGGAAGATCCCACATGCCGCGGAGCAACTGGGCCCGTGAGCCACAATTACTGAGCCTGCGTGTCTGGAGCCTGTGCTCCGCAACAAGAGAGGCCGCGACAGTGAGAGGCCCGCGCACCGCGATGAAGAGTAGCCCCCGCTTGCCGCAACTAGAGAAAGCCCTCGCACAGAAACGAAGACCCAACATAGCCAAAAAATGAATAAATAAATAAGTAAATAAAGAAGCTTTCATTAAAAAAAAAAAAAAAATATATATATATATATATAAGAAAATCATATGTGCAATATAATCTTTCCTAAATCACAAGCTCCACAACATCCAACAAAAGGCCTAATGCATAACTGATGTCAGGACAAATATTTGATGAATTATGGAAGGAAGGAAGGAAGGAACGAAGGAGGGAAGGGAGGGAGGGAGGGAAGAAAGAAGGAGTGTATTCTGTTCAAAAATTTAAAAATATAACTAGAATAGTAAAGAAGCAACCAGGAAAATCATCTTAAAAATTCATATCCACATTCCTTACAGTAATCTTGGTTTGAATTGTCACGGAATAAAATAGCAAGGAAAAACCTCTCTGAGGTATTCTGAGAGGGAATTAATCCTTGACTTTGCTAGACACATCCATTTGTTACCAAAATTAGTCTAATGTATAAAAACAAAAAAGCAATACAGTGTTATTTTTAAAGCACCCTTGAAATCTGAACACATTAAAATAGTTGTACTTGGAGAAACATGTGAGTCTTTCATCACTTATTAATGGCAACAGGATCATATTAGGGCCTGTTTAAATGTTCCACAGTTATTCTTATTTAAAGGCTTGTGAAAGATGACAAACAGTGACCACGTAGCAATATGCTGTCAACATAACCTCACGGATCTAATGAATGATGCCCTCCTAAAAGTAACTGTCCCCCTTGACAAAGGACAGTTACTTTTAGGCATCAGCTAAAATCATTTTAATATAGGTACCCATTATGATACTATACTTGCCTATACATTTTTAAAAGCTAAGAAATCCTTGAAAAATTTTTTCTTTTCTTTTTTTCTGGGGAAAATACTAGAAACATACTGTGTTTGAAAGAGCTATAATTCATAAACAAGATAAAAGTTATAAAATATGTGTAGGAAAGCATAACATGAATATATATACATATATATGTATGCATTTATAAATAAAATGAATGACGTTAGAATGGTCAAAAGAGAATGGACTCAACTCTGGTTTAGATCTAGTTATGTGACCTGTGGCAAATACTTTGCTTCTCTGAGCTTCCAACTCTTCGGTGCTAAAATAAAGAGAAGGCTGGCTATGTTTCATCTAAGGTTATTTCCAATAATAAAATGCCATGATCTCAAATATCTGCAATTTGATATTTCAACTCAGGTACCGTAATGGTACCGAAAGAAGAAAAGTCTTGGTAATATTTTTGGAAAGCATGGGCTCAAGACAAATGTAGCATGGAAATATCAGAGATGACACAGCTCCAAATGTAGCAAACGTAATATGGTAGTATAATTTAATATGATGACTATATTTCAATTTATGCCCTATTTTTACCCTAAGTGAAACCACTGTAGATTTATTTCTGAATCTGCTTTTGGACAACATATTGTAAATCAAAAATAATTACAGAATATTAAATATTCCAATGGTCTCTGTGAACTATGTCCTAAAATATTCTTCTAAGCTTTCCAGAGAGATCCTCAGGAGAGTTGGAATAATGAGGAGCTTATTATTGTTCTAGTCGTTATGATAAAAATGTGGCTTTACTTATATTACTCATTAATTGTTATTTGTATTCACGTATATCGGTATACTGAGCTTGTTAAAAGCAACATTTCCTCAAAAATTAAAGAACAAATTCAGTCCATTTGAATTACTTAAGTAGATGAGAACCACTAGGGATCTTCATGGTGAACAGAAGGCTTTGTGGGAAGATATCTGGAGCTAAAAATCTTCAGAATGAACCAGAAATAGGGAAAAGGAAATGGGACAGATGACTGTGAAAAAGGGCAGAACAAGGAAGACAAAGAGTTATGAAGAAAGAAAATATCTCTTGTCCAACATTAGTAGAAGATGGTAGATTTAAAAAAAAAAAAGAGAGAAAGAGGAAGAGTAAAATTTGCATTCTCAATTTGAAATTCTGGAGTTATTATTCTGAGATGGAGATTCCATGATTACTACAGCACAGCCTAGAGAGTCAGACATGCCAGGTATGGAGAAGAGTTTCTGTGCCAATCCAACCGCTGTCACTTTGGAGAATCTATACTTCACGTGGAAAGAAGCAAGACCCAGACACTGCATTTGACGAGAGAACTACAACTCTGCTTGAAGAAGGGTGTAAATAGTTATTCTTTTCTTCTCTGTGATCCTTGATTAATTTACTCTTCAAGCCAATATTGCTTAGTTTCTATGTTGAACTGTCACATTGGTGTTTTTACAGTTAGTTTCTAACACCTTTTGCCAGAAAAAAAAAAAAAACCAAACTGCTTCAGTAGAGATTAAGTATTTGTATACTTTGTAAAACATCTTTACTTTCCAATCACTTTGCATCAAACCAGAAGCAGTGCCCGAATAATTCCTCGAAGTAAATTCTAGACTCTCCCAGAGTTTGGATCAAACACAAACGCAGCCCTGACATTGTGGTACACCTCCACTAGGTGGCAGCAGCAGGCGGGTGTGTGGCCCTGTGAAAGACCAGGTTACAAGGGGTTTTAAAAAAAACTGGAAAAGAAGGGCAGGGGAATTTCAACAGCATAATCTCAGGCAGATGCCTGGAAATCGACTAGATTAAAGATGAAAAAGGACAGAAACTAGGGACTAGAAACAGGGAACAAGCACTGCAACTCACGCTGTCGGTGCTGCTGAAGTTGGAGCTGACTGTGCGAGGAGTCCCCTGAATCTGGCCAAATTCATTCCCCCCTTCCTAGGGGACCTGTCTCCATCCCGGAGCTTGCTCAGGAGGACTTCTCTGGGATTCTGAGGAGCAGAGTAGATGGGGCAGCAGGTGGGCCATCAAAGCATGTGAATATCAATGCTGGCACAGCTTTTCTCCCCTTCTGTGCTGCCCGTGGAGCCAAATGCCCAGGATTCAGCCCAGCTGTGGCACCCCATGGTACCCTGATTCCCTAGAGGGACCTCACACTGCAACCCTTTTCTAACTACACAGACCAAATAATCTCTTATCCAAACCAGAACACTTCTGAGTGTGAAACAAGTGCTCTTAATTATCCCATCAGAACATCAGACACAACCCAGGCTCCTAGGGCAAACAGAGATGGCCATCCAATTCCTAACTCTTTCCTTTATGAGAACTTCTCAAGTCCTCAGAGTCCTGGTAGGTAGCTTGAACTTGCCTTTTTATTTTCTCCATTCAAGAGCTCCAGCACAGAGTAAACAAACTCTCAATAAGAGCTTGCAAAGTGAATAATAGCGGCTGATGTTTTGTTAGCATACTCAAAGGACGTTTAACCCAACCTACAAACTGTGTGACTTTACAGATGAGGAAAACTCAGATTCAGAGAGGTTAGGTATCAATATCAATATAGCAGGAAGTGGCAGAACCAGACCAGAAGTCAGCTCCTGACTCCTACACAAGTGTTTTTCCACATCAGTGTTTCAATGGGGATATTAAAATGATTGGGCAATGCAATCCAAACTAACTCTTCAACACTTCTCTCATGCATGAATCAAGGATTTAAAGGAAAAAAGGAAGACTAGCATTACAAACCATCCATCCAAGAGAAGACATTATAGCATGCCTCTGTGAACGGGGACGCAAAAGCTAATGCTTGCAGGGGGCAGGCAGATGACAGAAATGGGGAAAGCGGCTGGCCACGCTGGGGAGACCTGGAGACTGGGTGCCCAGTCAGAAAGGCACAAAAGGCACAGAGCGCAAGGCTGGGGCAGATGACAACCAAGTGGAAATGCAGTCCTGGTGTCGTTTGTTCAACGAAGAGCTAGAAATACGTGTTTTATGTGAGATCTCCTTTTTAAGCAGAAGAAAAATTGTAAAACCCTGGATAAGCTAAATCGATGTATCTGTGATTTCATCTTTGGCCTATAGGTTGCTGTGGTCCTCAGCTCCCAGATGACACCTCTGGATATGCTGATTTTACTGGTTTAGGGGTATGACCCGGGTGACAAGGTTTTTTTTTTTTTTTTTAACGTCTTTATTGGAGTATAATTGCTTTACAATGGTGTGTTAGTTTCTGCTTTATAACAAAGTGAATCAGTTATACATACACATATTTCACCATATCTCTTCCCTCTTGCATCTCCCTCCCTCCCACCCTCCCTATCCCACCCCTCTAGGTGGTCACAAAGCACCGAGCTGATCTCCCTGTGCTATGCGGCTGCTTCCCACTAGCTATCTATTTGACGTTTGGTAGTGTATATATGTCCATGCCACTCTCTCACTTTGTCCCAGCTTACCCTTCCCCCTCCCCATATCCTCAAGTCCATTCTCTAGTAGGTCTGCGTCTTTACTCCCATCTTGCCCCTAGGTTCTTCATGACCATTTTTTTTTAGATTCCATATATATGTGTTAGCATATGGTATTTGTTTTTCTCTTTCTGACTTACTTCACTCTGTATGACAGACTCTAACTCCATCCACCTCACTACAAATACCTCCATTTCATTTCTTTTTATGGCTGAGTAATATTCCATTGTATATATGTGCCACATCTTCTTTATCCATTCATCTGATGATGGACACTTAGGTTGCTTCCATGTCCTGGCTATTGTAAATACAGCTGCAATGAACATATTGGTATATGACTCTTTTTGAATTATGGTTTTCTCAGGATATATGCCCAGTAGTGGGATTGCTGGGTCAGATGGTAGTTCTATTTTTAGTTTCTTAAGGAACCTCCATACTGTTCTCCATAGTGGCTGTATCAATTTACATTCCCACCAACAGTGCAAGAGGGTTCCCTTTTCTCCACACCCTCTCCAGCATTTATTGTTTGTAGATTTTTTGATGATGGCCATTCTGACCAGTGTGAGATGATATCTCATTGTAGTTTTGATTTGCATTTCTCTAATGATTAATGATGTTGAGCATACTTTCATGTGTTTGTTGGCAATCTGTAGGTCTTCTCTGGAGAAATGTCTATTTAGGTCTTCTGCCCATTTTTGGATCGGGTTGTTTGTTTTTTTGATATTGAGCTGCATGGGCTGCTTGTAAATCTTGGAGATTAATCCTTTGTCAGTTGCTTCATTTGCAAATATTTTCTCCCATTCTGAGGGTTGTCTTTTGGTCTTGTTTATGGTTTCCTTTGCTGTGCAAAAGCTTTGACATTTCATTAGGTCCCATTTGTTTATTTTTGTTTTTCTTTCCATTTCTCCAGGAGGTGGGTCAAAAAGGATCTTGCTGTAATTTATGTCATAGAGTGTTCTGCCTATGTTTTCCTCTAAGAGTTTGATAGTGTCTGGCCTTACATTTAGGTCTTTAATCCATTTTGAGTTTATTTTTGTGTATGGTGTTAGGGAGCGTTCTAATTTCATTCTTTAACACGTGGCTGTCCAGTTTTCCCAGCACCACTTATTGAAGAGGCTGTCTTTTCTCCACTGTATATTCTTGCCGGGCAACAAGATTTTTACAAACTCCCCAGGTGATCTGTTGTACAGCCAGAGTTGAGCTTTACAATTTAAAGTACAGTCATCATCAGCATGGGCATCAAATGCGAATAAGAAGTGCAGAATCTGGGGTCCCACCAGATTCTGGTGAATCTATGAGATTCTATTGAATTACAGACTTCAGTTTCAGCAGACTCCCAGGTAATTCATTTGAGCAGTGCTAATAATTCTAATAATGTTCATTTGGCAAACAGCCAAGGCCAATGCCAGACTTAACAACTGCTACTCCATTCCTCATCTTGCTCCCCCTCCAAATCCGGCCCTACTGTCCCCAGAGGGCAGAATAGACTTTATGTTTTCTTTTGTTCTCCTGTGCTTTTGTTTTGTAACAGTTTTGCTCTTGTATTGGGGTCTGAAGAAGAAATAGTTCATCTCAGAAGTTGGTGTATCTAAACATTTGCTCTTTTCTTTGATAGGGCAGAGCCTTAATTATGCTGCTACAGTAAACAGATCTTGTCCCAGGGGCTCCCAGAGACTATGGCTGGCCAAAAAATATTATTGGCTCTCTCGCCAAACAAGAACCTGATTAATCTTGAATCTAACCTTTGGCTTCTTTTATTCCACATCACCGAATTTATCATATATCTTTTTACCTGTCAGATGTCTCTGGCATAAATGTCACTGCACAGTCCCTTATAGGACATAGTCTCTAAGTTTAAAAACTTTCTCCACTGCACAACAGAGAGAACTTTTTTTTTTTTTTCAGGATCCAGATATTTGTTTTATTTTTAAATTTTTTTATTTAAAAAAAATGTTTTTTTCTTTCAAGGTAACAGTAATGTGTGTTTTTTTCTTAAATTGCACACATGTCTACAAACCTAATAAATAGTTTTTTTCTATTTTTCTTTTTTATACAGCAGGTTCTTATTAGTCATCCATTTTATACACATCAGTGTATACATGTCAATCCGAATCGCCCAATTCATCACACCACCATCCCCACCACCCCCGCTGCTTTCCCCCCTTGGTGTCCATAAGCTTGTTCTGTACATCACAACAGAGAGAACTTAACGTTCCTTTGTCATCTGACATTCTCATCTTCATTAAGAGCTCTTAGAATGTGCTGGTTTCCCTTTAGGAAAACCTCATCTTCATTTATCTCTTCCTCCTGAGAAAAAACTGATTAGCCCCAATGCCGCACAAGGCAGTCAGTCAATAAACGTTGAAATACAATAATAATAATGACCAGAAAGCTTCATGTTCTTCCTTACACTTGCAGGTTGCCATGGTTACCGCTAAAATCTTGTTTTGTTTCACTGGTCCTTCAATTCTTTTACATAAAATTCCTCAGGGTTTACTCCTCCCCCTCCCCCTCTCCCTTCACTTCCTTGAGGATCAGTGACTGTCACTGATACAACACACCTGTGCTATGTACCTGTGATTATGTCAGTGTAAAATGAAGAACATTGTTTCTCATGAAACTTGAAGAACCAAATTATAGGAACGAGTTTAAAGGATAGAAATGTGAGAACACTGTGATAAAAATCACAACACTCTACTTTTCCAACTGGGTCAAATTGCAAAAGGATGTAAAAAATAGAATTTTCATAACTAAGTTGCTGTGGTTTCCTCATAGAATAGAAACACTTCTTCTTTAGAAGAAATGCTTGTGAAAGACATTTTTGAATACTGAAAAATGTTACTTTCTCCCCCAAAACAATCTAAAGGAACTCCTGCTCTGTGTATAATGTCTCTGTGGCCCCAAAAGGTAGTGCTTCCCATTATGTACACCTGCAAATTTTTCCTTGGATTGTTACTCTGGCGTTAGCATATCTTGAGGCTAGACTTCTGACTCCCAGCCCGTCAAATGATCTACCGGTGTTCCCTAAAATAGTCACTGCCTTAGTAAATGTGTCTGCCAGGTTCAAAAGCCCTCCACTCTAGTTTTCTATGAAGCTGCAGTTTGGTGACACATTGAAAAGTTGCATATCCAGGTGTTAAGACATTTCTTGCAGCTTTCAGCAACCTCATTCATCATACACAAACAGCTAATGGCTATTTTCTCATTCACTTCCTGCGTCAGTCCAGCCCAGAGACTTGGTTGACTGGCTTAGATCTCATCTTTGCTAATTCCGTTTTGTAACTTAACATTTACCAGATGCCAGGGCTTCCAAGAACTAGGCATAGTGTCTAAAGTTAGGTCTTTACATTGCAAGCAACCAGTGGCCACTTGCTACTCTCAAACTGAGACTTCTTAACTGCAGGGCCAGATGAATGTTCTCGCCTCTTTCTATGGGTTAAATTATGAAAAATTGCTGATATTTAGCCATTTCGATCTACAAAAATGATGGTATCATATCATTTAGCATTAGAGCTGAGGAAGAGGAGGGAAGAACATGTTGCCTCTGTGGTTTCGGCATATGCACAACTCCTGAGTCCTGCCTTTCTACACAAAGTGATAGACCCTCAAGCCTCAGTGAAAAATTGGAGGCACCATCAAATTTTTGCTGGAGAACACTAAATTATTCAAAGGCAGGTAGATAAATCATGAATGAATCAATTGTGCTTTTCCTGCTCCTCTATCTCACTCACAGTCTCTAGAAGGCCAGCATAAGGAAAACGTAAAAAAGTCAAAATCGTGACCATCTCCTCACAGGACCTGCAGAGGGCAAGGAAGACAGAAAGGTGAAATTAATTGTTTTCTTTTAGGGTAGGGAGGCGAGTCTAAAACATGTGTTTCTCATAGGGCTTTGCTAGGCTACTAATCCAAGAAATATGCAAGGATTCCTTTGAAAGGAAGATAGAAAAATCAATGACTAATATTTTCCAAGGCTCATCCAACTAAGAGATACTGGGTAATTATTATATCGGGGGCCATGTGCACTAGTGCAGCTCTATTCATCACAACCATGATGCAGCTCCTAAATAGAAATACAATTTGATTAAATAAAAGAGAGGCGTCAGTGTGAGAGAACCACACAGCAGAAATGCCATAGGGGAAAATGAGGACACAGTGAGATATGAGGTATGTCTGTAGCAGTAACTCATATTTGATAATGATGGATAGAAGGTTCAGTCCTATATGTTTTACAGTTCTTCACTTTACTAACCCTCTACGATTCTCTGGCTTGCTTTTTCATTTTATGATCTTAATGATAGCAGTGGTGGATTTTACACTTAAAAGACCTGGCAACTAATTTTCTCGTGTACCTTCTCCATAGAAGAATATTATACATTGCCTCTAACAAGTTATGTGTCCCTCATTATGTTATTAAACCCTCCATGTTTCATATGCCTTATCCGTAAAATAAAGGGGCTACATGACTAAATGACCTAAAGGTCCCTTCTGGTGAAAAGATGGCAGGAATACTAGATTCAGGTGAGAAGCTTCTGTGATGAACTCTACATTCTTGAAAGTAGTGAAGGTGAGATACTGTGGTTCAGCTTTTCCCAAATGTGGAATAAACATCACTTGGGAATATGTGAAATGATTTTAGGTGGGACATGAACACCCTTTTTGTTCAATACTAATTATGTTATTTTTTTTAACTTCTATTATGGCAGTTGATATTAGTTTTTCTGTTTGTGATAGAAATAAATTTATTTAAACAAATTAGGGTGAAAAGTGATATATGTTAAGAAAAAGTGCTAAGTGAATGATAGTACCTTGTTTAAGAAGGTGGTGGTGAATGACTGAGGTCTGGGAAAAAATGCAGGGGTGGTTCTCAATGAGCAAACTGGGGTCATGTTTACTAATTTCTTCTAAGTGGCATTATTTTTGAAATTCTGAAAAAGAGACCTATCTTTTTAGAATTTGCTGAAACTATGTCTTTATGAAGTGTTCTTCATTGGATGCCTGAATTCTGAGAATCAGATCCTTTCTCAAAGCCATTCTTTGAATTCTGAGGCATTCTGACCTTCTTCAAAGCCACGGCCAAAGAACTGGTAAGGACAGAGGCCTGGGGGGTAACGGCAAGAAGGGCAGCAAATTGACATGACCCCCTTTAGCCCAGGGAGACCCATCTGTCACCCCTGCATTCTTCTTATACCATCACAGATTCTTTGGAGCCTGCATCTGCCTGGCACTGCCCTAAGCCCTTTACATGCATTATCTCAAGTTTCCTTTTAACAATCCTGTAATGTAGATATTTTATCCCCATTTTATGTAGAATGAGATTAAGTATTCTGCTCTGGATGACGTGGTTCAAAACTGGTTAAAGACTAGATCTCTGTAACTGAAAACCTTTTGGACCTTTTATAAAGAATGTTTTTGAGAGAAATCTAATTGTTTCTGATCAAGATCCACTACTTCAAAACATGTAATTGTTAGGTGCTATATTCCACTCTAAGGTAGGTGACAAAATACTGCTATTACCAGAGGAAAAAAGGGGATTACTTTAAATGATCCTGAGTTTTCATCCTAATTTTTGCTGTGCTAAATCTTCAAATGATTTATTTCAAGGGACTTAGGTACAAACTAATTATTTGATTAGAAAGCCAATTTTTTTCCCTAAAATTGTTTCATTCTTCAGCCATTAAATTCACAACATGGGAAGCTTACTCACAAGTATAGAGCTTTTTATTAAAATTTTCTAAGGTTTCTCTCACCTTATGCATAATGCAATCGTTTCCTGATCTCATTTTACAACAATATTTTAGATAATGATTCTTAATTAACTCTGAGGACAACGAAATCTGCATGTGCTTGTATGCACAGACACACTGGAAGCTCTAGCTCGCCAGTTTGGGTCACCAGTAATCTCACTTCTTCCAACTGCCAAGAACCCACTAGATAAAATATCACTGTACAATGAATACAGGGCCTGGACCATGAGGTACTGAAACCATGGAATTGGGACTGAGAAACAAGGGAGTGGGCAATGTCTCTAGGGATAGTTTTGGTTCGGTAGTTTGTGTCGGTAAAGATTTCTTGTGTATCCTTGGCTGATGTCACTCATGTGGTCCTCTGATGTAATTAATTGCCTAGAGCCTTGTTTCAAATGTCTCAAGAGAAGAGGCTCTTAGATAAATTGGGATTAACAATGTCCTCCTGCTGGCCTGGGAAACCGTATAAAAGCCTTGTAAGCCCTATCATGAGAGAGTTCTTCCATCTCAGGGGATGTATATTAGCACTATCATATATATATACACACACACACACACACACACACACACATATATATGATCATATATGCAAAGTTCTTAACGTTGGCCTGAAACACACTACGTATTCAATAAATGGATACTATTATTGAGAGACAGCATAGTGACAAGGAAATAGCCTCTGGGGTCAGACTACCTGGACTATTTATCATATGAATAATATATGATTTATATTGGCTATGTGACCTTGGGCAAGTCAGCTAACCTCTCTGTGCCTCATCTATAAAATGAGAATAGTGGTAAACGTTATTTCATAAGGTTATTGAGTTAATACCTATGAAACCCTTAAAATAATGTCTACTATTTAGGGGGTACTCAAAGAATCTTAGTTATTGTTAATCATTATAATTCAGAAAGCTAATTAAATCTTTATATTATTCAAATAATTAGACTGCTTTTGCATTTAAGGTCTCTCTGCCCAAGCAATTCAAATTGTAGATAGTTAAAAACCAAATAAAAATCATTGAAAATGTGAATGTGGAACCCTAATATTGGTTTTAAGAAATCCCGGAATGATGTTGTAAATGTCAGGAATAAAATCATCCAGTGTGATATATTTTATAGTGAATCTCTAAAAGGTACACATTTTGATATGAATAAAAATGTTAACAGACATTAGAGGGGCATAAAGCTGATTTTTGCAATCACATATTTATGTATTTGACATATTATTACCACAAGCAGTTAAGTAGATTTAGAGAAAGTTACACTATTCATTCCAACATTCCCCCCAAATGACTCCAATTCTGAACTTTTTATTTTCATAGCTCGTTGCACACCTCCTTGAAAGCATAACTTATGTCTCAGATGACAGAAAAGTTAAGCCTGAAATAATAACTGTGCTATTTTTTCCACAGTACAGAAGAGTGAGAAACAAAAACCACCTGGTCAAGATTATAAATCCACCAACAGTTACTTTTGCCTCTCTTCAGAACTCCTCCTTCTAGAACCTTCTTTTCATCCTCTTTGACCTACCCACCATTTTTATTGTCACCACTTCTTTTCAACATTTACAATGTTCCTATTGTTTGTTGGAGAAGGAAACAGAAAGATAAATATGATGCTGAGGCAAGAGCTGGCAGTGACGGAGCATCTTGCTGTTGGGATCAGTCTCCATGATGGGCATTTTGCACACTTTAGCTGGAGTCTTCACAAGCTCTGAAAATGGGTATTGGCATCCCCTTTTTCAAATAAGGGAACTGATGCTCAGAAAGTTCAAATAGTTTGTTCATGGTCACAGAGTTACTACGTGTCATGGTGAAGATTCACCAACCAGTCTGTGTGTCTCTCATTACATGTCTCTGCTGAAAGTCCCTTTCTGGAAGGCTTTGGGTCTTCGGGTTATCAAACTAACAAAAGAAACCAAAACTCAGCAGAGAAAAACTGATGAAGGAAATACACCGAAGTTGACAAGTTATCTTTAGTTTGTAGAACAATGAGCATATTTTCTTTATTCCTATATCTCAAATTTTCTATAATGAGCATTCACTCTTTTAACAATGTGAACAGCACAACTTTAGAAGAATTAAACGTTAAAAAAAGAGAAAGCACTTCTAGAAAAAAGTGCTTCCTAACGAAGGCTTAAGTTATTACTCTTCCTACTGGTGTTTGTGTTTATTTGGGGAACTCAAAAATTTTAAAAAGAAGCAAACAAACAAAAAATCCAATCAAATAAAACAAAGTAACAACCAAAAACCTTTCAAGATCCCCTCGCTCCCCCCCCCCCAAATGCATCATTTATTATGGAATGGCAAATATTAGGCTTATCATTTTGAATTAGAAACGATTTTAACACTTCACACGCCATTCAGCCAACCGTCTTGATTTGCCATGATCCGAATCAGAATTAAGTTTCAAACACATCCTTTTCCAAGGTTTTAATCTCCATGAAGCCTGGATTCAACCTTGCCTCACTGAGTAAGCCACCTATGTGGTAACGCTGGACCTCACCTTCCCCCAGTGGTACCTCCCTATCTCCTCTCTCAACCTTTCTCTTGCTCTTCCTTCCACCCACACCAAACAAAGGATCCTATTCTACGCGACAGGATGGTCTACATGCAAATCTGGATCAGCCCTGGGGAACGTGGACACACGCACCACCTCAGCCATTTCTCGGAAAAGAAACTGAATGCACGTTCCCTTCGAGTCGCTGCGTTCCATTTCCCCATAACGTGAACGTGTGTCCTAACACTTAGGATCATTTTAGATAGCTGGTTTTCAGAACAATGTAGTTTCAAATATTAATAGATAGAATTAAGGGCCTGTGCTTTTATCTTCCTTTTTTCCTGGGGCCCTACTGACATATTTTTCTGAAGAATTTTTTTCTCTCACATTCTTGCTCTCTCATTTTCTCTCTCTCTCTCCTATATAATCAGCCTGGTTCCTTGGATAATAAATGTTTTATAGGAAGTTTAACCTGGTAGAACCCCTGTATGGGAATATTTCATAGTGTGATGAAAGACAAAAGAAATACTGTCAATTTAATTACACATAGCTTCTAGGATCAGAGGATAACATACTCTTTTTTGTTTGTTAGGTATGGGGTAGTAAGCTAAATCCAAATCAAAACTAGACATTTTACTTCATGGTATATATACATATATATGTACTTTTTTTTTTTTTTACTTCAATGATGTTGTTATTTTTTCCCCCAGAAGCAATGTTTTCTCCAGCAACAATGCACTAATTGGTTTTAAATCCATGTCCTTCATTAAGGAGCACAATTATCCTCTGATCAACTTCTTTGTACTTCCCCATTAAAACACAGTCAAAATATTCAAGAGCAGCATATGGGTGAAGGTCTTTGTTCTATTGTTGATGCAAAAATATAAGTAACTTTGCTCCCAGCTAGAAGAAAAAGATGACAGAAAAGGGATCAAAGTTACAGCTTGGAGCCCATTGAGAAACTGCTAATTGTCATCCAAAGTAGAGAGTATCATCATCATCAGAAGAGAGGAACAATGCAGGGGTCTTAAAGGAAACTTTCTCTTCTCTCCACCTTCCCTCCTCCCATTATTCTCAACACACACCCACCCCCCCACCCCACACACACAAGCACGAACACATCCTGAAGGAAGTGGGTAGAAACATGTCTTTAACATTTGATATTTTTTCCTTAAGTCTTATGTCCTCACGTATTTAAACATATATAGTGTTCCTTCCTTATCAGTGCTATTTAAAAATTTGGTTAAACTCTATCAACATTCAATTATTCAGCATTCAAAATTAACTTGTGAAATGACCTCACTGTACTTCTCAGAGCTGAAAATCATTAAGAAAATTTGTGTATGGCATGCTATTTACCAAGAAAGCTTTAAAAATAAACATAGCAGTTAAAATTAATGTGTAATAAAAAAAGTTTAAATCATTTTTTAAATCCAAAGCCTAATTTCCTTGTTTCCTTAATGCAGATTTTCAAACCTGCTTTACTACCAGGAGGGTTAAGTGAGATAACCCATCTGAACATGTCATAACATTTATTTCTTGGCACATTTTATTCGATAAGTATTAGCAGAGTATGAATCTGCTGTTGCACATGGTGAAATGAACCGCTGCCACAGAAATACATAAAAATGGAAGGGTCTCAGGTTAAAAAAAAAAAAAAAGCCAGCATAATACTCAATTTTTGCTGAGAAACTTAGTAGTTAACACAATAGTTTCCTTTTAAAACACCTTCTTATGAAACTGAGTTATTTGTAGTGAGGTGGATGGACCTAGAGTCTGTCATACAGAGTGAAGTAAGTCAGAAAGAGAAAAACAAACACCATATGCTAACACATATATATGGAATCTAAAAAAAAAAAAAAAAGGTCATGGGAATAAAGACGCAGACCTACTAGAGAATGGACTTGAGGATATGGGGAGGGGGAAGGGTAAGCTGGGACAAAGTGAGAGAGTGGCATGGACATATATACACTACCAAACGTCAAATAGATAGCTAGTGGGAAGCAGCCGCATAGCACAGGGAGATCAGCTCAGTGCTTTGTGACCACCTAGAGGGGTGGGATAGGGAGGATGGGAGGGAGGCAGATGCAAGAGGGAAGAGATATGGGGATATATGTATATGTATAACTGATTCACTTTGTTATAAAGCAGAAACTAACACACCATTGTAAAGCAATTATACTCCAATAAAGATGTTAAAAAAAAATAATTAAAAAATAAATAAATAAAACACCTTCTTTCTCCATCTAGAGAATTCTGGGTCTGTAGGAAAACGAAATTGTTTTTTCCTAAGTGGGTTTGTTTAGAAACAGGCTTTCAACTAAAACCATCTCCAGTGGGTTAAGGCTCATCAATTCTGCTCTGGCATCATCCTGCCTGGGTACCATCTGCTGATAAAGTGACTTAATATGGCCAATAGGAAGATGGTATGCTACAGAGAAGAAAAGTTAAAAATCTTGGTGGACCTACACATTTCCCCTACACCTGGGGCAGGGTTTATGTCCTCAAGAAAGAGGATAGGAATGATGTGTCAGCTCTTGGAATGAGCGTGGAGAGGAACAACTGTTGTCAACAAATTGATTTCATTGGTTGATTTCAATAGCAGCAGGCAGGGGGTCAGGAGCTGCTGTGAGCTGCGGTGCCTCCCCACCAGGGTAGCTAACAACATTAAGACAATTCAAGTGGGCCTAACTGGAGAAGTGGAGAGCTAGGATCACTGCAGAGGGAGGAGGGCAGAGAAGTAGAATTCTGATCCACAGGGCACTCCACGGGCCTTCAACAGAGAAAGGAACAAACAGCGGGGCGGACTGCAAAACACTGCTTGCTACCCCATCTTCACGACAGCCCTGTTGTCAGATAAGAAAACGAGTAAGTCTTTCCAGGTCCCACTGTGCAGCTTCCTTTTTAGTACACAGAGCTCACTGTGGAATTTGCCATCTCCCTAAAGCTCATGCAGACGCTATAGGAGATGAAACCCAAGTGGTTTCCACATCCACCCTCTGTGTGTGAGAACCCAGAGGGAGACTCCATGTCTTTCTGGATACCTTTCATGGGAGCAAAGCTACCTAATATCAAAACACACGACTTGAGAAGCCGGATGAGGCACAAGTGCAGGAAACTGCTGTCTACAACAGCCAAATATTTAGATCCTAGAAAAAGGTTTCCAAAGGCTTCATTTCCCGAATATACGTGCCAGATGTACATGTCTAGGGGTCAAATTTCTGATATGGTTTTAATCCAATTCTTAAGTCCGCATGGTTTACATATCTCAGACAGCATGTGTGTATAAGAGAAGAAACTAAACTCATGGTGTGGAGAACCTTTTGTAGATGGATTTTAGTAGTAGCTATCTCTGCATTTACTTGACGAGAGGTATTTGCCTGGACTTGTTTGAAAAGGCAAGTGTAAAGACCTCTTCCGAACAGAAGTAACTCCTCTAAAAGCTGTAAAGACTTCTCTCTAAAAGAGAAGATCTAGAATTCCACTGTCATCTTTTCTAAGATCTAAGCTTCAGTAAAGTGCCAGAAATTTGGCACCACTGTTTAGAATGATGGATGAATGGCACAAAAAGAAACATTTTCCAAAGGCCCTCTATTTAATGAAGACAAATTTACAGAACATTATCAGTTCCCAAAGCTTAAGTAAGGCTTATTCCTATTTTTTTTTACCCTTTTAGAAGGCTTCTGATTCAACATCAGTGTTTACTTGTAACTGTTATTAGAAGTCAGTGAGTACTTTGTGATTTCTTTTCCCTAATCACTACTCAAAAAGAAGAAGAAGAGTAATAAAGCCC
The DNA here is from genome assembly GCF_965194825.1 of Balaenoptera physalus. Lineage (NCBI taxonomy): Eukaryota > Metazoa > Chordata > Mammalia > Artiodactyla > Balaenopteridae > Balaenoptera > Balaenoptera physalus. Next base: position 62,823,683 of record NC_138893.1, on the reverse strand, counting down.
TGTGCTCAGCATTTTCTACAGCACAAAGCACGGTCCCCTGCTCACTATTTATTTCCTAAACTGGTTTATGTTACACAGGCCAGAAGGTGAGAGGGGCAAAGAGGCAAGAGAGACGGCTGCTCTCTGTGGCCAAAATTGCACATTTGGCATAAACATGGTCTCTTCCGCCATGATTCTTGCAGGCGTTTGAAGTTAGACGTTTGAAGTGGGAAGGAGGAGGGCACCAGTTTTAGAGCCTCTGCAATATGCCAGGTATAACTGGCATGATCACATTATGAGACAGGACTTAGAGGGATTAAGCCAATTGTCCAAACTCTCAGGACACGCAGGTGTTGGAAATGAGGATTTAAACCTAAGAAGCATGTTTGATTTTAAAGCTGAATATCAAACTATTACCATATTGACTTTTCCATCGACAGGACAACCTTTTGTCCTTCATACTATACTTACATAATCTGGATTTCTACTTCAGTATCAAATTAGGTTTGACAAATTGACTCAGTCCAGCTAGGTATGTTTTCTGACATCGGCAGCAAGAAATATTTTGGCCTCTATGACATACAACATGTAGGTGTATGTGTACCTCATCTATTGCTGCTTCATAAACAATTATGGATCTACAAGGTTTATGAATATAAATGTGCATACCATGATATAAAGTACTCTCGTTTGTTCAAATACTCAGTTAAAGGAAGATCTTCATATCCTGAGACTTGTTAAGCATGCGATCACTTTCCTTAGACACAAAGACTTTTAACTACCTGAAACACTCTTGGTGTACATTTGAGAAAGTGTTAGCTACATCATATTCACTTACAGTACCATTTTGATGGTACCAAACCTCTGTTTGGTTTTCTTGACTGCAACAGTACATGCACCAATGTTTTTGGAGAATAGTAAATTATTTATAGAACACTGAAATTCAACAAAATGTTAGGTATCAGGGCAAAGAACGTTCAAAGCTTTAAAAAGGGGAGCAGTGTTACTAGGATAAAGAAACCAAATGGCCTTCTAGGCAGTAACATTGATTTAAAATGCTGGATTGCTTTGGAAATATTTAAGCCAAAAGAGAATCATTCTTTCTTTTATAATTGTTATTTTATAAGCACTAAGACTCCAATATATGAAATAAAAGCATATAGATTACAGAAACTGAGGGCTGGAAAGAAATGCAATGGTTTATCTAGATCAGCTAATTTTCCCATACTGGTACCTCCTTTCCTACTTCATTGCCCAGTGTTCTGTTTAAAGATCCTGTTGGGAGGAGCTCATTCTCTTGGGAAAGAGTACAACAGTTGGTTAAACAAAAGGACTTATAAAACGGAGACCTAGGTTCAAATCCTGGCTCCATCACTTACTTAAATGGATTCTTCTGCAAGTTATGAAACTTCTTTGAGTCTCATCCTTAGATTAGGAGAATGATAACTTCTCTATTTCATATGGAGGTTGTGAAGGAATAAATGAATTAACTGATGTCAAGAGCAGCGTCTTGCACTGATTAAATACTCAGTAAATGTTAACTGTTATCTTCCAAGTATTTATGGACGTTTTTGACACCTTTGAGGGACATCTTAGTTCCCTACAAAAGTACATTTTAGGTTTCTTCAGATCCCCAAATGCAGCTTTAAACCTGGAAATTGAGTATTTCGGAATAACAGACAGTAAGTGCCCTATGTAGCTTACACGCCATATTTCTATTCACCAAGTTTTTAACTTCGCAACTCATTCTCATGGCTTAATTACAAAGTTGAGCCCTGACATCCATCACTTTGAAGAGGGAAAGTCTATCTAGACAAGATTAGAAGTGGCTTCTTTCTGCATGAGTTATCCATCGGGAAATCTGATTTCAATCCAAGTAGATGTGTCCAACGCAGACCTTTGGTTCCATGCTCTCTTGGGTTTGCAGTTTTTTTCTATATTCATTCCAGTCTCCAGGATGCACAAGTCCATGGTCAAGCAGTCATTTCTTTTCTGTATAGTAGTAGCTTTGCCCTTCGATTACTAAGGACAACCCACCATACAGTAATCTGGTAACCTTGTGAGATGTGAGGCAGACAATGATTAGAGCCTCTTTTAGAGCCTCTTCTCCTTGGCAGTGAGCTGGGCATTCCTAAAAGAGTATCCCCTTTTCAATTGCAATCAGCCGTCAAGGAAGTAATATTCTGAGCCATCTCCCAAAAAAGTAGTTCCTACTACTAATAAGGCATTTATTTTAGTCTTCTTTTAAGAGTAAAAATCACCTACCCTTTCTAGGCCAGCATTTCCAGCCACTGGACCTCTGCGAGTGAGATATAGCTGTGCCCGGCATTGATTCCTCAATCCTTGTCACCACCAAGGGAGGCCTAGAGTCCAGCATCACCCTTTACCATTAATTCAGTCAATGTAGAAAACACTTTCTGCTTGAGTCATGACATGAAAAACACTGCAGATCCTAGTCTATTCTTCCTGAGATAGCTGAAGAAAGTCCAGTATTCTGACTGGGGGACACATCTAAGGCAGAAGGTAATTGCAATATCCCTGTTTTTCCTTGTTTTCTATGGACTTATGGGGAATGTGTATTCTATAAATTGGTAGATCTTTATTATGCACCATATATTTGGGAATTTTATTCTGGAGAGAGTGCATTTTGTCTGTCTTCCAATATCAAGAAAGTGACTGGCCAGTCAATTAATGATTTATTTATTTATGTATTACTTATTTGCAACTCTTTTTTTTTGAATTTTATTTTATTTATTTTTTTATACGGCAGGTTCTCATTAGTCATCAATTTTATACACATCAGTGTATACATGTCAATCCCAATCTCCCAATTCATCACACCACCACCCCTACCCCCCCGTGGCTTTCCACCCCTTGGTGTCCATACATGTGTTCTCTACATCTGTGACTCAACTTCTGCCCTGCAAACCGGTTCATCTGTACCATTTTTCTAGGTTCTACATACATGCGTTAAATTACGATATTTGTTTTTCTCTTTCTGACTTACTTCACTCTGTATAACAACCTCTAGATCCATCCACGTCTCAACAAATGACCCAATTTCATTCCTTTTTACGGCTGAGTAATATTCCATTGTATATATGTAGCACGTCTGCTTTATCCATTCGTCTGTCGATGGGCACTTAGGTTGCTTCCATGACCTGGCTATTGTAAATAGTGCTGAAATGAACATTGGGGTGCATGTGTCATTTTGAATTATGGTTTTCTTTGGGTATATGCCAGGTAGTGGGATTGCTGGATCATATGGTAATTCTATTTATAGTTTTTTAAGGAACCTCCATACTGTTCTGCATACTGGCTGTATCAATTTACATTCCCACTAACAGTGCAAGAGGGTTCCCTTTTCTCCACACCCTCTTCAGTATTTGTTCTTTGTAGATTTTCTGATGATGCCTATTCTAACTGGTGTGAAGTGATACCTCACTGTAGTTTTGATTTGATTTTCTCTAATAATTAGTGATGTTGAGCAACTTTTCATGTGTTTCTTGGACATCTGTATGTCTTCCTTGAAGAAATGTCTATTTAGGTCTTCTGACCATTTTTGGATTGGGTTGCTTGTTTTTTTAATATTGAGCTGCATGAGCTGTTTATATATTTTGGAGATTAATCCTTTGTCCGTTGATTCATTTGCAAATATTTTCTCCCATTCTGAGGGTTGTCTTTTCATCTTGTTTATGATTTCCTTTGCTGTGCAAAAGCTTTTAAGTTTCATTAGGTGCCATTTGTTGATTTTTGTTTTTATTTCCATTAATCTAGGAGGTGGATCTAAAAAGATCTTGCTGTGATTTATGTCAAAGAGTGTTCTTCCTATATTTTCCTCTAAGAGTTTGATAGTGTCTGGCCTTACATTTAGGTCTTTAATCCATTTTGAGTTTATTTTTGTGTATGGTGTTAGGGAGTGTTCTAATTTCATTCTTTCACATGTAGCTGTCCAGTTTTCCTAGCACCACTTATTGAAGAGAATGTCTTTTCTCCATTGTATATCCTTGCCTCCTTTGTCATAGATTAGTTGACCATAGGTGCATGGGTTTATCTCTGGGCTTCCTATCTTGTTCCATTGATCTATATTTCTGTTTTTGTGCCAGTACCATGCTGTCTTCATTACTGTAGCTTTGTAGTATAGTCTGAAGTCAAGGAGTCTGATTCCTCCAGCTCTGCTTTTTTCCCTCAAGACTGCTTTGGCTATTTGGGGGCTTCTGTGTCTCCATACAAATTTTTAGATTTTTTGTTCTAGTTCTGTAAAAATTGCCATTGGTAATTTGATAGGGATTGCATTGAATCTGTAGATTGCTTTGGGTAGTAGAGTCATTTTCACAATACTGATTCTTCCATTCCAAGAACATGGTATATCTCTCCATCTGTTGGTATCATCTTTAATTTCTTTCATCAGTGTCTTCTAGTTTTCTGCATACAGGTCTTTTGTCTCGCTAGGTAGGTTTATTCCTACATATTTTATTCTTTTGGTTGCAAAGGTAAATGGGAGTGTTTACTTAATTTCTCTTTCAGATTTTTCATCATTAGTGTATAGGAATGCAAGAGATTTCTGTGCATTAATTTGGTATCCTGCAACTTTACCAAATTCATTGATTAGCTCTAGTAGTTTTCTGGTGGCGTCTTTAGGATTCTCTATGTATACTATCATGTCATCTGCAAACAGTAACAGTTTCACCTCTTCTTTCCAATTTGTATTCTTTTTATTTCTTTTTCTTCTCTGATTGCTGTGGCTAGGACTTCCAACACTATGTTGAATAATAGTGGTGAGAGTGGACATCCTTGTCTTGTTCCTGATCTTAGAGGAAATGCTTTCAGTTTTTCACCATTGAGAATGATGTTTGCTGTGGGTTTGTCGTATATGGCCGTTATTATGTTGAGGTAGGTTCCCTCTATGCCCACTTTCTGGAGAGTTTTTATCATAAATGGGTGTTGAATTTTGTCAAAAACTTTTTCTGCACCTATTGAGATGATCATATGGTTTTTCTTCTTCAATTTGTTAATATGATGTATCACATTGATTGATTTGCGTATATTGAAGAATCCTTGCATCCCTGGGATGAATCCCACTTGATCATGGTGTATGACCCTTTTAATGTGTTGTTGGATTCTGTTTGCTGGTATTTTGTTGAGGATTTTTGCATCTATATTCATCAGTGATATTGGTCTGTAATTTTCTTTTTTTGTAGTACCTTTCTCTGGTTTTGTTATCAGGGTGATGGTGGCCTCATACAATGAGTTTGGGAGTGTTCTTTCCTCCACAGATTTTTGGAAGAGTTTGAGAAGGATGGGTGTTAGCTCTTCTCTAAATGTTTGATAGAATTCACCTGTGAAGCCAAATGGTCCTGGACTTTTGTTTGTTGGAAGATTTTTAATCACAGTTTCAATTTCATTACTTGTGATTGGTCTGTTCATATTTTCTATTTCTTCCTGGTTCAGTCTTGGAAGGTTATACCTTTCTAAGAATTTGTCCATTTCTTCCAGGTTGTCCATTTTATTGGCATAGAGTTGCTTGTAGTAGTCTCTTAGGATGCTTTGTATTTCTGCGGTGTCTGTTGTAACTTCTCCTTTTTCATTTCTGATTTTATTGATTTGAGTCCTCTCCCTCTTTTTCTTGATGAGTCTGGTTAATGGCTTATCAATTTTGTTTATCTTCTCAAAGAACCAGCTTTTAGTTTTATTGATCTTTGCTATTGTTTTCTTTGTTTCTATTTCATTTATTTCTGCTCTGATCTTTATGATTTCTTTCCTTCTGTAACCTTTGGGTTTTGTTTGTTCTTCTTTCTATAGATCCTTTAGGTGTAAGGTTTGATTGTTTACTTGAGATTTTTCTTGTTTCTTGAGGTAGGCTTGTATAGCTATAACTTCCCTCTTAGAACTGCTTTTGCTGCATCCCATAGGTTTTGGATCGTCGTATTTTCATTGTCATTCGTCTCTAGGTATTTTTTGATTTCCTCTTTGATTTCTTCAGTGATCTCTTGGTTATTTAGTAACATATTGTTTAGCCTCCATGTGTTTGTGTTTTTTACGTTTTTTTCCCTGTAATTCATTTCTAATCTCATAGCATTGTGGTCAGAAAAGATGCTTGATATGATTTCAATTTTCTTAAATTTACTGAGGCTTGATTTGTGACCCAAGCTGTGATCTATACTGGAGAATATTCCATGCGCACTTGAGAAGAAAGTGCAATCTACTGTTTTTGCATGGAATGTCATGCAAATATCAATTAAATCTATCTGGTCTATTGTGTCATTTAAAGCTTCTGTATCCTTATTTATTTTCACTTTGGATGATCTGTCCATTGGTGTAAGTGAGGTGTTAAAGTCCCCCACTATTATTGTGTCACTGTCAATTTCCTCTTTTATAGCTGTTAGCAGTTGCCTTATGTGTTGAGGTGTTCCTATGTTGGATGCATATATATTTATAATTGTTATATCTTCCTCTTGGATTTATCCCTTACCATTATGTAGTGTCCTTCCTTGTCTCTTGTAACATTCTTTATTTTAAAGTCTATTTTATCTGATAAGAGTATTGCTACTCCAGCTTTCTTTTGTTTTCCATTTGCATGGAATATCTTTTTCCATCCCCTCACTTTCAGTCTGTATGTGTCCCTAGGTCTGAAGTGGGTCTCTTATAGACAACATATATATGGGTCTTGTTTTTTGTATCCATTCAGCAAGCCGGTGTCTTTTGGTTGGAGCATTTAATCCATTCACGTTTAACGTAGTTATCGATATGTGTGTTCCTATTACCATTTCCTTAATTGTTTTGGGTTTGTTTTCGTAGGTCCTTTTCTCCTCTTGTGTTTCCCACTTAGAGAAGTTCCTTTAGCATTTGTTGTAGAGCTGGTTTTGTGGTGCTGAATTCTCTTAGCTTTTGCTTGTCTGTAAAGCTTTTGATTTCTCTGTCAAAGCTGAATGAGATCCTTGCCGGGTAGAGTAATCTTGGTTGTAGGTTCTCGCCTTTCATCACTTTAAGTATATCATGCCACTTCCTTCTGGCTTGTAGAGTTTCTGCTGAGAAATCAGCTCTTAACCTTATGGGAGTTCTCTTGTATGTTATTTGTTGTTTTGCCCTTGCTGCTTTCAATAATTTTTCTTTGTCTTTAATTTTTGCCAATTTGATTACTATGTGTCTTGCCGTGTTTCTCCTTGGGTTTATCCTGTTTGGGACTGGCTGCACTTCCTGGACTTGGGTGGCTATTTCCTTTCCCATGTTAGGGAAGTTTTTGACTATAATCTCTTCAAATATTTTCTCTGGTCCTTTCTCTGTCTCTTCTCCTTCTGGGACCCCTATAATGTGAACGTTGTTGCATTTAATGTTGTCCCAGAGGTCTCTTAGGCTGTCTTCATTTCTTTTCATTCTTTTTTCTTTATTCTGTTCTGTATCAGTGAATTCCACCATTCTGTCTTCCAGGCCACTTATCCGTTCTGCCTCAGTTATTCTGCTATTGATTCCTTCTAGTGTAGTTTTCATTTCAGTTATTGTATTGGTCATCTCTGTTTGTTTGTTCTTTAATTCTTCTAGGTGTTTGTTCTTTAATTCTTCTTGGTCTTTGTTAAACATTTCTTGCATCTTCTTGATCTTTGCCTCCATTCTTTTTCCGAGGTCCTGGATCATCTTCACTATCATTATTCTGAATCCTTTTTTGGAAAGTTTCCTATCTCCACTTCATTTAGTTGTTTTTCTGGGGTTTTATCTTGTTCCTTCATCTGGTACATAGCTCTCTGCCTTTTCATCTTGTCTATCTTTCTGTGAATCTCAATTAATGATTTATGACAGTAACATTATAAGTGAGTAAAGATAAGGAATATGTGGGTTCATGTACACATTCATTTAACTGTTACCTGTTTTCTTTCAAATACTAGTAAGAAAAATAAAAAATACATAAATATTAATGAATATATCGGCAGTAGCTATAGTTCTATTGTTCTTATTGTATGATTACTAAAATCTCGATAACATTTCAAAAAGAGTGGACCTCTTAAAATTATGGGAACACAAAACAAAAAAGGTACAATGGAAAACAGTATGGAGGTTCCTTAAAAAGCTAAGAATAGAACTACCATATGACCCAGCAATCCCACTATTGGGCATATACCCTGAGAAAACCATAATTCAAAAAGAGTCATGTACCACAATATTCACTGCAGCTCTATTTACAGTAGCCAAGACATGGAACCAACCTAAATGCCCATCGACAGATTAATGGATAAAGAAGATGTGGCACATATATACAATGGAATATTACTCAGCTATAAAAAGAAACAAAATTGAGTTATTTGTAGTGAGGTGGATGGACCTAGAGTCTGTAATACAGAGTGAAGTAAGTCAGAAAGAGAAAAACAAATACTGTATGATAATGCATATAAATGGAATCTAAAAAAAAAAAAAGGTACTTATGAACCTAGTTGCAGGGCAAGAATAAAGACATAGACATAGAGAATGGACTTGAGGACACAGGGTGGGAAAGGTAAGCTGGCGCGAAGTGAGAGTAGCATCGACATATATACACTACCGAATGTAAAGTAATTAGCTAGTGGGAAGTAGCAGCTTAACACAGGGAGATCAGCTCCATGCTTTGCGACCACCTAGAGGGGTGGGATAGGGAGGATGGGAGGGAGACTTAAGAGGGAGGGGATATGGGGACATATGTATACATATGACTGATTCGCTTTCTTGTACCACAGAAACTAATACAGTATTGTGAAGCAACTATAATTCCATAAAGATCTATTAAAAAAAGGCACAATGGAATCAAAGTGGTCTTTTGGATACATGGAGAAGCAATATTTTTGCAGGAGGAAACATTTCATAAAACTCATTTTTGGCATACCGAGGTTAAGTAGGTGTGTAGAAGCAATATTCTAAAATTAAAAAATCAGCCAGTGACTCAAGAAGGATGCAAGTTATTACCATATAGATAGAAAACCTTCTAATGTTCCTATTTTTGTGTTTAAAGCATCATGAAAAGGCACTTCCTGATTCCTTTTATAAACTCTTAATTGTGGAGGGAAGGGGACATTTGACAAAAGAAGGTGTCGACTGACTCAGAAGGGTTCATTGTGCTTTTCAATACTGCCTTCTTTAAATGAAGGATAAGGTGAAAATTAAATCACCAAGAAAAAAAAAAAAAAAGGTTTTGAAAAAGGCATCTTTAACATGCTTAACAACCCTTTTCAGGGAGGACGGAAAACGCAGCCCTGGTGTGAGGAAGTGGTGATGAAATAGAGAGGACTTACAAAAGGGCCAGCAAACACGGAAAACGAAGAAAGAAATCATAAAGATGTATACCTAGGGGATTTTGAGGATTCACATAAAGTGATTTATTCTATTTCTTTGTCTCCAAGCCAACGATAAGTAAGTCAGCCTTGCTCTAAGGTTGCCCTTTCCAAATGGTGGCCACTAACCCCAAATGGCTGTTCCATACTTGATGTGTGGCAAGTGTGGACCGTGCTTTAAGTATAAAAGAGACACTGATTTTGAATACGTAGCAAAAAAAGAATGTAAAACAACTCACTAATAATTTTTATAATAATAATATTTTGGATATATTGGGTTGGCCAAAAAGTTCATTTGGGTTTTTCTGTAACATCTTCCGGAACTACCCAAACGAACTTTTTGGCCAAGCCAATATTTAGTGAAATAGAACATATTATTAACATTGACTTCACCTGCTTTTCACTTATTTTTATTTGTTTTTTACATTCTAATATGGCTGCAAGAAAATTTTAAATTACGTACATGGCTTGCAGAGATGATACTTAGATACTTAGATTTGATAGCATTGCTCTATGGGTTTTAAAAAGTTATTTGAACCTATTTACCCACGACTATTTTTCCATTTGACAAAAATTGTAGTGGCCTGTCCCGAACTTTCCAAACTTCTCATTGCTCTATCAGCCACCTTGGTTTTTCCTGGGTGACTCTTACACTTGAACTACACTGAAATTTATGACCACTCCCACCCTCACACATCTGAGGGAACGCACGAGGAGAAAATGGTGGCTATTAGCTCACTAGTTCCTTTTCTTTTTTAAAATTATTTTTAAATTGAAGTATGCTTAATTTACAATGTGTTAGTTTCAAGTGTACAACAAAGTAATTCAGTTGTACATATATATACACACGCATTATAGGTTATTATAAGATATTGAATATAGTTCCCTGTGCTACAAGTAGGTCCTTGTTATTTACCTATTTTATATATAGTGGTGTGTATATGTTAATCCCAAACTCCTAATGTATTCATCCCCCCCACCTCCACCAGTTCTTTTACTTAACACATGCTTCTGAGAAAGCAGAATAGGAGACAGGCAAGACAAAGGGTAGAACTGGTCTGGGAAAATGTGAATTGAGAAAAAATTAAGATGAACCAAACAGAAGGAAAACACTTGTGTTCAGAATTTAAATTTAAACTGAAATGAACTCACTTCCACCTTGTACTCTGCACTTTTCACCACAGTGATGATCGCTTTCCTGAACCATTCAGGAGTCTTCACAAAAGGCTTAAAAAATTTTTGCACTTCAGTTCCTTTAATTATACATCTGGGAGTTTGGGTCTGATGAGTTATAAAAATCCTTTTAAGTTTGAACTTGCATTGACTGCTTCAGTTTTAGGGCCTTTGAAGTAACCATTACCCCCCACCACGGACTCCCTTCTCTCCATTATCTGTGGGGCTGGCTCCTTGCCAATTAGGTCTCAACACAAAGCTTGTTTCCGCAGAGAGCTCTTCCCTGACCGCCCTATGTGGTCCGCCTGTCACTCTCTCACTCACTCTATTTTATTTTCTTCATTGCACTAATATCAAGATAATTTTTCCTTGCTTTTATTTCTTTGCTTATGTTCCTTGCTTATATTCTTAAATATTTCCTTGTTTGCTGTTCGTTCATTCATTCATTCACCTATTCATTCACCCTACAAGAATGCTGTCTTCATGAGATAAAGCACCTTGTCTGTCATACTCACTGCCCTATCTAGCTCACGTAGAAGAGTGCCTAGTGTATACAAGGTGCTCAAGAAATATTAAGGATATGGATAAATGAATCAGACCTGGTTCTTAGATATAAACAACCAAGAACGACGTTGGCTGATTTAACAGAATTTATCAACTAATTAAATAACTAAATTAATAATTATTAACTAAACTATTAACTAATTCATTTCTTAACTAACTGAGTTAATTGAATTTATTAACTAGCATAATTTCTAATGAAGGCTGGAGAATCAAATTTGGAAAACACAGAGAACAGAGGGAAGCCATGCAGCCAGAACAAAACCCCTACAGCCAGCATCACACCATGGACCCTGTCCAGTGACTACACCTCTGCCTGGTACCCAACACCCAATGCTCTAGTTCTCCGCCACTGGCTGACACCACTGGATTTAGACATTGGTTGTCCCTGCAGTTACCATTTCCATTGGTTGTCCCTGCAGTTACCATTTCCACAGCTGCCCTTGGAAATTGTATGCTGCTGTCATTTGAGCTATCACCAAAAAGAATTCTGCATTGACCTCACTTCTCTGTGTCACAAACTCCATACGTAGAATTGAGTGTGTGCATCTGATTGTTCAAACCTTGGCTACATGGCTCATGCCTTACCTACTAGAGAAAATGGTAATGAGAATCTAGTATTTTTTTCCTTCTATATAAGGAAAAGGGTTCTGCCTCTCATTAAAATTTATAAGGCAGGGACTTCCCCGAACAGAGAAAGGATTCAAATGCCAGGCTGATTCCCCAAATGGCAAATGTTCCCTATACTCCTATATGTGATTGGGGATGCATCCATTTCTTTTCCTTTGATCAGATATGTTCCTAACTACTGTATGTCCTACTGTTAGGCTTCTCAGACTGGAGCAAATTTCCAAATGATAAATAGCATGCTATATTAGGGTTCTCCAATGACACAGAACCAATAGCATGTATATACATACTAGGAACCTGTTACTGTATTCTTCAGGTCCTTAAGGGAGGTAGTCCCCCTTTGTGAACACTGGGTAAATATATATGTACCTACCATTGGTTCTAGCTATATTTTGTATATATATGTATTTATTTTTATTATTCATTTACTATACTATTGTTTATTATATTATATGTATTTATTATAAGGAATTGGCTCATGCAACAATGGAGGCTGAGAAGTCCCAAGATCTGTAGTCAGTAAGCTGGAGACCCAGGAGAGGCAATGGTGTAGTTCTGGTTTGAGACAAAAGGCTAAAGAATCAGGAGAGCACATGGTGGAATTTCTAGACTGAAGGTCACAGTCTCAAGACTCAAGAAGAGCCAATGTTTCAGGCAGAGTGGAAAGGCAGGAAAAGACCAGTTTCTCAGCTCAAGGTAATCAAGCAGGAGGAATTTCCTCTTCCTCAGGTTAGCGTCAGCTTTTTTCCTCTAGTGAGGCCTTTAGCTGATTGGATGAGGCCCAACCACATTAAGGAGGTGCAATCTGCTTTACTCAGTCTACTGATTCACATGTTAATCTCATCCCAAAGCACCCTCACAGAAATACCCAGAATAATGTTTGAACAAATATCTGAGCTCCCCATGGCCCAGTCAAGTTGATATATAAAATTAACCAACACACGTACCCATCTAGGGACAATCAACCATTCAGTTAGAACTCAAAGCCTGAAGCTTTGCCATGGCCAGTTTTTAGCCCACTGTTTGACTAGGAACCTGCTATGGTACTCTTCAGTTCCTTAAGTGGGAGGATTCTCCCTTTGTGATCCCTGGGTGAATATTTTACCTTAAAGAAGCACAAAACAGACTACAGGGATAGCGGTTCAAGATGGGGAGACCTGAAAAGCTGAAGTAATTACATATTCAAAGGCCATCATTTAGATTGATATATCAACTGCTGCCAATGGAATGACACAGAAACTACAGGCTCATCTGCAAATTGAAATGTGACATGAACTTGAGTAAGAGATACATTTTGCCTTCTAGGAGGAAGGGGCATCTGATTCATGGCACGCCCTGCCAAGGTACAGCTGGGTGAGCCAAAGGGCTCCCTGCCAGTTAACCCTGAGAAACAAGGAAAGGCAGTGGCAGGTTATGTAAAGGGATAAAAGGCTTATTATAAAAAGGAGCTTGACAACTGCTGTGAGATTAATTATAATCCCACTGCCAAAATCCCATCAATATCCAAAAGCAACAAAGAAACAATTTCCTGAGGTGTTCCTTGTCTTCAGGATGGTCCAAATTTGCCCTCAGAAAACCGTCAAAGAAAGTCAAGAAAAATATAAAGTGCAAAAGAAATGAACACAAATGGAAGAGCAAATGCAACCCCTAAACTGCCAGTGAGCCAAAGTCTCTGGGAGAGAGGCAGTGTCACTTGTTTAACACAATGTCCTAGGCGGTCAAGGTTTAGTGTTATTGGAAAAGGTCAACAATTCCACACGCGTACACATGACTTTTCAGTCACAGGCTAGTCAAGTCAAAGTGACCATCTTTGACATTAAAAAGGTGGTGCTACTAAAGCACTGTAACCACATAGAGGTTGGACATGGTCCCTTTGGCAGTCCCAAAGGTCTTGTCAATATCTAGGATTTGAATTCTAGAATTCTGAATTTCTGAGTTAAAAGTGAAAAAACTGTACACCAGAGCTGGACTAGGATAAAATAAGCGAGGCACTCCCATCAGGCATAAAATTTAAGGTGGCATCATAAAACTCAGTTATCAAGATAAATAATATTTTAATGCATTAAAAAAAAGTCACATCAGCGAACTCTGGCTCACAGGCTGGCTGCCTGTTTTTATAAATAATGTTGTATTGGAATCAGGTGAGACAGAGTTGGAGGCTGTTTTTATTCATAATTGTGATGTTATTATGTTATTTATCATGGATGTCTTTTGCATTGATTTTAAAATATTGCATGTAAATATTATTTATCTTGAATATTGAGTTTCTGGTATGCCCTTAAAATTTGCACCCCAGATGTTTCACATGGTTCACGCCAGTATTGGCTCTGCTATGCACCCTTTTGAAACAAACGACTCCTACTGTTGTCTGGCTCAACATACTACAGGTTAGTCATCTTCATCGAATATTATAATTTGCTAAGTGAATTACACACATGATCTATTTCACTCTGAGAGCACCTCCATGAGAATGTTATTTTCCCATTTTACAGGTGAGCACCTGAAGTTCCTTGGCCAGGATAATACAGTAAAGCCAGAATATGGTAAATCAGGATTCAGTTCTCTGCAGTTTGATGTAATGGTCTACGCTACTAATCACCACTTAAAGATTTGACAAGTTTCTTCTGAGGGAAACTGCTTTACGTTGCTTGTGGCGTCATGTTTTGTTACCCTTGAGGAACTTCCTTCCTTCTAGTTGTACTTGTTTACTGAATTAATAAAAATGATCAAAAACAACTTGTATCCCTTTCTTGAAGAATCAAACATGGATGAATATATTATCAAATACCTTGATTTGTACAGTGTAGAAGAAGGTGTTTACGTATATAACATAATCTAGTATGCTATGTTCTTAAAATTAAAATTCTTTAATATCTACATTTTCTCGGAGCTGGTCCCCTGGAATTATCCTAATCTGAGCAATGCAGAGTAACTGATAGTTTAGACAGGAAAAATTTGGAGGAAACTTTGCAAATATACTTAGATCGGCACAATTACGGGGACCCTATCCTTTTGTAGGGCAACGGATATCTCTCCTCTGCTACAGCCTCCCTACTCAAAACATTATCTACCGTTAGTTTCAACAACAATAATGTCACGTCAGTCACAGCAGTGGATGTGGTCAAGACCTTCATTTATATCTCAAACCCTTCTCCCTAATGTTCAGGAACACAGCACACTGCTGGGGCTTAGTATGCCTCGGAGGTCTCTTCCAACGCTGAAAAATTACTTCCACTCAGCCATTCAATTCCCTCACCCCCTTTTCCTGCTTAGTTGATCAATTTTTTTTCATATTTTAATCATATCTTGATTATAGTGTTTCAGTCATCCTGCCCACAGCCCCTTTGAAGGGAAGTTGCCCGGCAAGTGTTCCTGTGAAAGGGACAGCTCTCTTTAGATGAAGTGACCCAGCCCTGGCTCTATGCCTCCCTGTAAAGCAGGGCAAACATGAGAACTAAGGACAGTCAACACATAGAATAAGCAGTGATCTATGAAATGGCCTGGCTTAAAATCATGGCGGAACCAACTAGAATCTTTCCCCCCAGGAATCTGATCTAAGAAATAAACCAGAGAATGAGGTGTTGCACATTGAGAAACAAGTGCAAAGGGGACATGCATGTGGGTGTCTGTGGGGAGAGGCTGTGGCAACCTTTATTTGAAATTTATGACAACAGTGAAAATATGGCCAGCGCCACCTGCCCCCACTCCAACTTCTTAACTTCTTCCTTTAATTCATGTTGGTGATTTTCATCATTATGTAGATGAGGGAATGAGCCTGGTCTCTCTGCGCCTTAATGAATTTATTAAAATGCTGCCTTTATGGTCGTCTTTTCTTTCTATTTAGATTGAAATTCATACAAAAATCCTACTCTTCAGAGAGCCCAAGGATTGATTTAACTGATGGGTCAGACTTGGAAGAGCAGAGGTAGACCACACATTTTATTTCTGTGGGATTTTTGCTTGTTTATGATATTTCTTACATTTTGTTCAAACATTGATCGGGGACTCATAGAGTGGGTTGGGGAAAGATCAAAGCCAATCATAACTTTCGTGGGCAAAAGAAAACATCCATCAGAGAAAATGAGAGCATTTATTTTTATCCACATATAGTTCAGAATGATTCAGAACATTCTGTATTGGTTGTTGAAAACACCATCTCATGTAAAATAAATTACCCACCATGGCAAAGAGCGGTCAATGCTCATGTCAACAAGAGACCGAAATATTCAAGGAAAGTAAATAGTTTTGCAAATAGCAACTGATGAGTTTCTATTATCCCCTATTTCTTTTTGACTGGCAGGAAAAACAGTGGAACAAAGTCAATCCTGTTAGCTCTAATGAGTCCTAATCCCTTCCTTCTCTGGAGCACACCATCTAACTCAGAAGATGATAAAAACCTCCCTGACACCAGATAAAAAATGATAATGTACTTTAGTGATAATGTGTGTAAGCCTCAAAAGGCAAAACCAGAGTGTGAATATTCTCTCCTAAAAGGATAGAACTATAAATCTCTCTCAACAGATACATTACCACTGAACAGCAAGAGGAACAGAGAACCATAACAAAATATTCCATCTGACTGACACCAGCAACGGTAGCAAACCTTGCCACTAGTGCAGCTCTCATGAAAACAATTTCAATGGCACCCACAATTACTAAATATGGGCATTCCTTTGTCTGCTTACAAAAAAAAGAACATTAAAAAACTCATTCACTCTACAGCAAATGTTACAGTCATTCAACTTAATAATGCTTTAATCAAAAGGCAACAGTGTGAGATAGTAGCAGAGAAAGGGGTTCTAATCCTGACCTTGCCCTCAGAAGGCAGGCATGAAGAGCCTGGGATCTAAATGAATCCAAACCTACGTTCCCTCACTAGTTTTGGGATCTTGGACAACGTCTTGACCTCTCATTGATGCAATGTCTGCTTCTGTAAAATGGGGATAATAACAGACTCTACCTCATACAGTGTTTATGAGGACCATAAATCAAAGCCAATTACATTTGTGCAGAGTTTCTTAACCATACCATGATTGACATTTTGGGCTGAAAAATATATTTTTGTGGGGGACTGTTCTGTGCACTGTAGAATGTTTAATGGCATCTACCCATTAGACACCAGTAATGACAATTTTTAAAAGTCATTAGATGTTGTCAAATGTTCTCTGAGGAGCAAAATCACTCCCAGTTGATAACCGGTACTTTAGTGCCTGGTGACTATCAACTCCTGAATAAATGCACATTCATGTCTCTTCAGTTGGTCTTATCTGCTCTTCAAATGAAGAACCCCTCACCTCTCCTTAAGAAAGTAAATACCGTTGTGGCTTTAGGTATACTAATGTAACGTGGGAAGGAGGAAGATGTTGGTTGACAAGCATCATGCACTGTCTCCATGTTTACGTGTACGCATTAACTCATGTCATCTTCACAACTATCTTAGCAAATCAGTACTGGAGTTTCTCCAAAGGTCTTTCCCATGAAGAGACCACTTAATTGATGATGTTTATAAATGAAAGTTGAATTACATATAAACATGTGTGCTGTCACCTTGAAGTAAGTTTCAGAACACCTATGAAGACACGCATGTCTTGAATGTACATATCCGTGTATTCAGGCATCCTGCAGTTGCTAGGCACGTGAATCAGTCTGTGAAGCTGAGGTCAAGGTATGGTCCTTAAATGGACACGGCCAGGAGCCTCACCTACTGGATCCACTGAGTCACCTTGGATATAAAGTCATGACGTGTGGTCTGGTGCAAGTCCCACGGAGTTTTGCACTTGGAACATATTCCACAAGATTCTCCCTTGAATGCTGGACAAATAACTATGGAATTTTGAAACATTTTAATTCAGCTAAATCAACTGAATGCCTTGACCACAAACATCCCTGCTGACCAAAGCCATATTGCCCAGGCTAAAATCAAGGATTAAGTAGGGATGAAGTTCCACCAGATTTTGAATATGGCCAGTGGACTGCAATTTATTGGGGTCCACAGGCATGCTTTTCTGCAGATGGCAATGCCAAACCTTTCTCAGGGTCAAAGCAACCTGTTTCAGTCCCTCATCTTCCTGTCGATGCTGGAATACAGCCACCGGGTTGGACTGTTGGCAGAATGGTCACTAAAATTAACGAGTCTTACTTCTAGAATCATCCTGCTCCCTTGTCATCTCATGTATCGCCCAATAACCCATCGGTATATAAGAAATAACTTATGAATTAATCTAGTATTATTATCTCCATTTCAAAATAGAAGTTACTGGGGGCTCAGTGAGGCTAACTAACTTGGGCAAGATCTTGGCAGGACACCAGGCAAGTAGCAGAGTGAAAGTTCATACCTAGAGCCATTCACCTGCCTGGGCTATCTCCTACTGGCTGACTGACAACACAGGGTACTGTCTAGCTGCTTGTTAGGGGTGGTGGACAGAGATGAAAGTTCATTAAGAGTAATGATTTTGTTTGATGAGGAATGTAAAAGGATAACCAGTGTTTGAATCTTAGCTCTCTGTTGCACTTCTGTGGGGTTCTTTTCCTAACAAGAACTGACTATGTTTATTCTTTGGGGAGGGACAGCAGGATGAGGAACAAAAAAGTTATTCCTTGATGGATAATGTCTTTGCATAAGATTAAAAGTTTCCTTGCAGAAGGGAAGTGAATCTATAAATGTTAGGCAAATCAGCTATGGAGAAATAGGAAAAAGAATATCTTTTTGAAAGATTCCGTGCTGGATCTTTCTTAAGAAATACTGAATCAAAACTCTTGATTTATATTGACAAGTCATCATGTAAAAGTCTTGTAATTGGCTATCATAAGTTACCCAGTCTGGTCAGCCAAATTACATTGCATCCCTGGAGCATAATCAAGGTGGACAGATTTAAGATGAAATATACGTTAACACTAATAATATGGCAATTTGGAGTCAATCATCATGTTTCCAAGGATCCTCATTAGACCTGCTGTCATTCGTATGGAATTAACAATTTGCCTTTATTGGAAATGTATTTCAGTTTCCCCCCAGCAACCAAAAACCCAGGGCCCTGGTGAGAAAAAAAGCTCCTTTTAACAGGGCTGCCTTGCTGGCATTCCTTATTATAGCAACAGATTTGACCAGGTTTTTTTCACAGTGTACTTAATTGGGCATGAATTTTACCAACATCTTTGCTGCAATTTTGTTTCTATAAAATATGTTACAGGGTTATAAAATTACCAGAACAATCCAAAGGCATTGCTGTTTGCAGGAGAATTTAATTGGAAAAAGGGAAGTTTTTTTCTGATATAACACTGAAAATTTCAAAAACACTGTTGCCCTTTTACTAAAAAGCTAACATTTCCCTCCAGATTTCTGATTTTCATATTCATAGGGCCTGGGTAAGCTAAACTTTAACTCAAGGCTTAAAGCTGTATAAATATTTATCGTGGACAGAAAATTAAACAAGAAATCTTAGTGATTTTAGGCATCAAAAGAGATTTGTGTGGTGTAATAAAAGAGTCCTGGATTTAAATTCAGAGGAATTTGTGTGCTGGTCTTTGCTCCATCACTATTTGGCTGTGCAACCTTAAACAAGTCTTATATGCCTCTCTGGACATGAATTTCTTCACCTGTGAAGCAAGTGGATAGGATCAGATGATTTCTAACATTCCCCCCAAAGGTTTAACAATATGTGATGGTAATAGAGGAAATTTTAATATAAAAGGGAGGGATGTGTATTTATTAATGAAAAGAAACTGTCACAATTCAAAACACTGATGGTAACTGTCATAAATATGGCTTAAAACAAAAATTTATTTTAGGGTTGGATAAAAGTAAATGTCAAAATATACCACACCATTTCTTCAACTCTTAAATTTGAAAATTAAGTGTTGAACATTTGAAGATAAACAAAAAAAATGAGAAAACAAAAATGTCATTACGTCAGTGAACTTCCGACTTTAAAGCTTACATTCTTAGTTTAGATTGTGAAAAATTTGATTTAATAGAAAAAAATCGCTCAAACCACATGTTCAACACTACGTAAATGTTCATTAGTATTACTTTTAGAAAATCAATGCATTTTAGATAAGTCCAAAATAGAATGAAACATATTAGAACATGATGGAGGAGAAGGAAAATGTCTCTATTTGTGTAGAAATAAAAAATAAAACTTCATATGTTTACAAGAAACAAAAAACCTAAGGGGGGGTTAGTAAAATATATGAAATAATTTTGTTTCATGTTCTCTGGCACTTCAGTAACTAGAAAGCTAAAAACTGGCCTTTCAGGTATTCATCATGTCAAAGTTTCAATCCAGCAATCAATTCAGATATCAAATCTACCTGCGTGGGGCAGACACACTACACCAGACTATGCTGTCATTGAGTTGGTAGGAAGCAGGTAGTAACTATTCCTGCTGGAGCTGTTTTTGCAAGGGAAAATTCATCGCTGGGAGAGGTGTGATGAAATGAAATAAGCTTTATAGCCAGAGAGACATGATGGGCTAAGGAACTTGCAGGGCCCAGTGCAAAATGAAAATGCAGAACACCTTAGTTTTTAAAAAAATTACAAATTTTAAGATGCCTACAGCGGAGCATTAAACTCTTCTGAGAGCAGGGGGCCCTGTGTGACTGCACAGGCCACACACCAATGATGCTGGCGTTGCAGACAGTTCAAACCCCTGCTCAGTTACTTAACAGCTCTGCAGGAGACCTTGTACCAGTCAACTGACTACTGTCAGGTTCTTTGTTTGTAAAATAGTTAAAACCATAAAAGTGCCCTTATAGGCATGTTGTAAAAATCATATTAACCAATATATATTATTTGACAGGTAAATAGTAGATCCTCAAAAAATAATAGCTATTATCATTAGCTTGAAGGGTGGGTGACTCCCAGTAGCAATTCTATTGTAAATCACAATTTTTCTTTCTCCTCTAAAAGGTCTTAAGAAAGAGATGAATCCATAAGCAAGGACAGCAAGAAAATTCTAAAATGGAAACATGGCAGCACTGTTCTCCCCAGGTACTGACTAACCAAGTTTTTATGTCCAACACAAAGACTTGAATATTTTTCTTTTGTGGTTCTTACTGTATTTCCTTCAAATGATTTACGGTAAGAATATAAGAGTGTTATAGAAACAGTCATGTTCTTGTTAATACGGGTCCCTGATTTTCAAAAGTGGTAAGCGGATTTCTCCTA
The DNA here is from genome assembly GCF_965194825.1 of Balaenoptera physalus. NCBI lineage: Eukaryota > Metazoa > Chordata > Mammalia > Artiodactyla > Balaenopteridae > Balaenoptera > Balaenoptera physalus. The sequence goes on along the minus strand of NC_138893.1, from coordinate 62,802,881 downwards.
GAACAAGAGGATTGTAAACAGCATTTTGCTACTCTCAGTTCACTCTGGGATCTGAAGGACTGAAACAGCTGAATAATGAAACAAGAAGAAACATTCTCTTGGAAAACGAGGGCTAATTTGCATGCAACTTCTACCAAATAATTTTCAAGAACATAGGGTGTCTATACTTCTCTGTAGTAGTAAATTTAACTCTTGTTACCCGCAGGAGTACTCTTCTATGCTCTGATTTAAATCAATGAGAAAATTAACTCATGACTTGTTCCACTCTTGAAGGTGAAGGTTTCTGAATGTGTTAAAACGTCAATGCAACCAACCTCTTTTGTATGTACCCATTTGAAAGGCACTTATTAGTAGACCAGGAGGAAGGAATGTGAGGGGGTAAAAAAAAGAAAGGAAATGGAGGTTTCCTTTTTGTCCTATACTCCTTTTTCAATGTAGGATATATTAGCTAGAAAAGAAACATGTTAGAAGAAATGAAGAGTCTTTCTGAGTTTAAACTATCAGGAAATGATTTCAAGATCCGAGTGGCTAAAAACACCATGGTGACACTTACATTTATGTCCCATTTTAAGGATTCATTTGTTTGGGGCCAATTCCATGAACACTGGTTTAGATTCGAGAATGGAAGGCCAATGTAGGAGTCTATCAAGAGGTTCAATTCTGAGGATGCTCGAAGTCTAGGATGACGAGCTTATTTACATCTGTCCTCGCTTCACCTGATCCAGGATGGGCTAAGAATATCTTTGGTCCATTCCAGGAATGGAATAGACTATTATGGGTACAAAGCATTCACTTAAACTGGTTGCTTACATGTTTACATTTTAAAAATAGATAAATGAACTATTCATTCAATATATTCTCCCTAACATATGCATTGCCAAGCATTTTTAACAGATCTCAGGCTCTCTTGTCTATTTTTCATTGCCTTGATTGTTACAAGGCTTGAAAATATTAAATAGGAAAAAATACGGTGTATGGAAGTTTTAATACTCAAGTCATCTGCAAATATGATGTTGAAATCTGGAGTACTTATTCTTCTGCCAGAGCAGCATTACTTTTTTTCCTAATAACACATAATGTACTGAATTATCCAGTCACAGCCATTTCACAAGGCTACAAGGCATTCATTTTAAGCATTCCTGTGTTTAATTAATAACTTTAATATGTACCAATAAAAACATCAATTAGAACAACTTCATACAAAGGCTTTTCTAACATCAGCAACAAGGTTTTAGAGACAACCCTTTACTTATGGCATTTATTTTTTAAAAGTATTATACTCTTTTGGTTCATTTGTTAGATTTATTTTATTTTCGTTTTCACAAGAATAAATCATACGGAACTTGTGAGAATAGTGTTAAATGTTCTAATTCACTATTCCATCATCTTCAGTGTCATTCAACAGCTATTTCCTATGTAACTGGCATCATTTTAAAAGCTGCGGGGGATTCCAGAGAAATATGTGTTAACAAGCACTGCCCTCACAGAAAGTCTAAGTAGGGAAGTAGAAACAGCAATGAGGGAAGTAGAAATTGGATGAGACAAAAAGTGATGCCAAGAAGAGTCTAATAATAGACAGAAAGGAGAGGACCAGGTAAAGCATGGACGGATTAACATCATCGAAGCACAGCTGGGTGAGAGTGAGTGACTAGGTGGGTGAGGTTTTATCGGTAAAAATTTTAGGTGGAACAATTTTGAATAATAATCAAACTCAGAAGATGGCCTTACAGAAACATTTTGCGAACAAGGAAATTGAGGTCCAGAAAGTTCACCAGAGCTGGTGACAGATGGAGCCTTAAATCTAAATCTATCACACCACGATACCCGAATCCCTCAGCCTCTGGAATATGCACTAAGAAGTCCAGGGCTCTTCTGGGGGCGATTACTTTTAGTGTCCCACAAAATAAGTAGAAATTTCAAGTTTATTTCTCTTTACCAACCAAGTACTTTTGCAGACAGCTTACCGCACTAATGTATATTTAGAACGTTAGAAAGAAGACCTCATCCTAAATTCAGAGTGCTCTGTGAGGTGGGCTCAGCAACAATCTTAGCTCTGCTTCTGAAGTGGGTTCCCATTGCCTTCTCTATTCTTTGAAGCAGGATGATAAAACAAAAATGAAAAAATTTTTCAAAGAGAATTCATTTAACAGTTATATTGATGTCTTGATCAAAAAGAAGGAAGCCTTTCAGGTAGTGCTTTTTTCTCCTTTTTGTTAATGTACCTCATTTACAAGTCATCACTCTCTTAACCTTTACTGCTCTTTGCTTAATCAACATAGGATGAAGATTAGAATAAGAGAGTGGAATAAACAGAAGGAAGCACAGGCAACCTTTCAGAAAGCAAAGGAATTCAAGACAATTCACAGAACTGCACTCTCATTTGATAAAACAGAGTTGGCAATCAAAGTCAAATTCATCAACACACAGTGGTTAGAAAGGCCATGCCAAGTCAAGGCAAGCTGCAAGATCTATGAGGTCTGAAAAGCAAGGTATTAAGCCCCACAAGAATGAACAAATACCCTAGTAGGTCAGTCGTTTAAACCAGAAGCTCTGGTATGAGACAGGTCAACCAAGAGACAGTAGAGCAGAATAGTTAAAATTGTGGATTCCAGAGCTAATTTCTGGCATTCAAATCCCAGCTCCAAAGCTTGTGCTATGTGCTCTTTGGCAAGGTGCCTAACCTTTGGGTGCCTCTGTTTTCTCAACTGTAAAGTGGGGATAATAATAGCACCTATCTCATGCGCGTGTTGTGGAAATCAAATATGTTATTTGTCATTGCTCTATAAAGTACTCAGAAAAGTGCCTGACACATAGCTAAGTCTGATGGAAGAGTCTGCTGCCTTTTATTCTCCTCTTCCTTCTCTTCCTTTCCTCCTTCTTTTTATCTTTCTCTTTCTTCTCCTCCTCCTCATTCTGTTTCTACCTTTACCACCTGTATGACCTTGGAGAAGCTGATGAACCTCATGGCTTCCCAGTTTCTACAGCTGTGATTCAGGATAATAATACTGTAGGGGTACATACTACCTCATAGTGTTGTTTAAGCTTGGAATGAGATGTATACAAAGTCCTAAGAAGAGCATAGATCATATATTAAGCATGAACAAAATGGAAGTTTGTTTGCTCACTCACTCTCACATTTGTTCTATACCTCTTCCAGCAAATAGTTTTTAAATACAGTGTGTAAAGCACCTTTTTAGTTACAGAGGATACAGCAGTGAATGTAACAAACAAAAATGTGTTCTCTCATGGAGGCTACACTTAATAGAGGGTAGTCATGTGCTGGTAAATTGACTCGGAAAAAAAAGTCCCCAATTTGTAGCAATCGCCAATTTCCACAGTGTAAATATTCTCACTATGACCAATCTGACAGCCAGTTTGCAAATGTCCTGACTATTTAGCAATCCGCTCTTGCGAACTACTATGAGTGTGCTCCAGTAACCACTGGTAGGGGAATAGACAATAAACAGGTAACATGGGCAGTCTGTAAACAGAGATAAGTGCTATGAAGGAAAATAAAGCAGAGAAAGGGGATATGAAATGTTTAAGAACAAAGAGAGAGGGTGCAGTTATAAATAGCCTGGACAAGGGGGCTTCCCTGAGAAGGTGGTGTCTGGTCACAGACCTGACAGTGTAGAGAGAATGACCCAGGCACTGGAAACAACACAGTTTCTCAGTGATTTAGAAGCATATCAACTGAGGATGCCAGTCTTGGTCTGTGTATGAGGTCCCTCACATGACTTAGCCCAATACTCTGACACCTGTGCTCTTCTTCACAGGTATAGCCTGCACACAAAAGGCTAAAAATTCACAGGTTGAAAATGTTCACTTCACCTGGTCTCTTAGTAACATAATCCTATACTGGTCAATGTGCATTGTCCAAAATTCTCACTCCTGGTCTCCAGGGTTAGCCTGACAGCCTCACTCTCTGAAATCTTCAGTTAAATCTGTCAACTGAACAGAAGGATATGAAATTTATTTCAGAGCTAAAACAAACAGGCAGACAGCCTCTCATATAAAATGAGATGGGTTTCAAAACTTGCTCTTCATGTGCATGTCATAATGATAACCAAAATTTCCATCAACAGAAAGCTTGATAAAGTATGGAGGCACAGTGGAATCACTAAGAAGGAATTTAAAACAATGATGTGAATCTAACAATGTGATGTAGAAAGACATTCATTTTATTAATGATACCAACCACAGCAACTGACATTTCCTGCGTATGTATCTCTTCTTATGCCTGAGTTTCCTCATCTGCAAATTGGGACTAATTATGAAAACTACCTTACAGGTGACTGTGAGGTTTGAATAAATCAATTCAGATAAAAGTTACATCAATTACTGTTAATTACATGGAATAAATATGATTAAATGATAAATGGAGTGCATGTGATAAAGATTAGCTATTCTCCCCTACATCTTCAGTATTATTATTATCGTTATTGTTATTACTTTGGGCCAGACACTGGAAGGTATGCCTTTTTATTATCTCCGCTGAATAGATAAGGAAACTGAGCAACAGAAAGTTTACTAAGGTGCCTTATATTCTAGAGAGAGTAAGAGGTGGGGTGGAGATTCACAACTAGACTGTCAAATTCTCAACAGCTGTGCTATAAGACAAAAACACATTTAGGCCAGTGTAAACCCGACTAGACTCTCAGGTCCATGAGGGCAAGAACCATGTGACTTGCATTTACTACTGTATAGAAAGTACTATCGTGTTGAATGAATACAGAGAGGAAACCATAGTCAACACTACTTACTAAGTGCTTATTTAGGTCCTGAATGTTTAATATGAATTATTTTCCGTACACCACCCCCACTCCAATGAGGGAGGTACTAATGCTATCCTATTTTACATATCAGAAAATTGAGTCAAAGAGAATTTAAATAAATTACACTGAGTCATACAGATCACAAGTAGCAGTGCCAGGACTCAAAGTCCCGTCTTTTGGACTCTTGTCCCAGGCCCTTCATCGCTGAGTTTTTTTCTGCGTGCGCTGCTCAGCTAGTAACCCCCAATATAATGCTAAACAATGATATACTGTTTTCACTAGACCCCAGGACATGTGAATCGAGGTTAGAGGTTTCATGTGAATGTACAATAGTCCCCTCCTCTATTAATTACAACATGTGAACAAGTTAAAAGGCAGAGCTCAGTGGAAACCTGAAGACAAGCTCTCAAAAGCCTGAAAGAGCAAATTAGCTTTGGTCTCCCAACCTCTCATACGACTTCATGATCGGCTAGTGTCATGTTAAAATGCACATCTCTTCCCTAAAATCAACCTCTGCCATTTCCAATCTGTACTGTGTATGAATCATGCATTATAAGGCTGGACAACATGGGCTAATGGCTTCAAAAACTCTCCCAGGCATAAAAATAGAAGTTTAGTGCTATTGGTATGGATTCCCCACTGTTTCGAAGTAACCATTTTCAGCCTTTTGAGAAAGAACTCACAGGCTCTTTGCTGTAGCATTTTAGATGTTCTACTATTCCTTGTAATTCTCTGAACTCACACTTCTTATAGAGCAGAGGAAAGCATGTCTGTGGTCTGAAGGCCAAGGCTAAAACAAACAGAGCATCTCTCGTAATGAGACATCCGAGGAGGACCTGGTGAGAAACGTACTCTGCCGCTCGATGCTCGGCTGTACCCCGTGATGGAAATTATCAGATAGGTGATTTGGATTTTAATTAGTGAGTAGTCCAGAGCAAGGATAATAACCTGGTTCTTCTGGTCTTCAGAGGACAAGACCTCAGTCCCTGTGCTGGTAGAGGCAAATTGAAATACTCTAGAAGCCAGGAAGGTGAAGGAAATGAGCAAAATAGGCAAGGTGTAAGCAACATGGAACAAAGATGTGGCCCTCGGGGAACACGTGGTCCTTTTCAGTACTTCTTCTAATGAAAGTAGTTGCTACTCTGCTCTAGCTGATGGTCGCCATAAAGCAAAACATCCTGGCTTGCTTTATTTTTCAATTCTTTTTTTTTTTTTTTTTTGGTAAATTTATTTTTGGCTGCATTGGGTCTTCATTGCTGTGCGAGAAACTATGAATCCGGATTTTAGGTAAAATTTCAAAAATTTTAAATGTTAGTAACTAATTAAAACATAATAACACTGTGTGGGATGAACAAACATAGTCATGAGACATGATTTGGCCCATAGGCGCCTTGTTTGTGACTTATGTTCTGCTACATTGTCTTCTCTGCAGTGCCAGCAGATGCCAGGCTACTCAGAGGTGCTGCTAAAGTTTCAGGTGAATTCCTATCCAGGTTTGCTTCAACAAGGTCTGATTTGACTAATAACCTAGGAACACATAATAATAATAGCTGATATTTATGGAGCCCCCATCATGTATATAACACTCTGATAGATTAATTGAGACAAAGCCGGTAAGGTGGATATTCTTATTATCCTCATTTTACAGATGAGAAAACTGAGGAACTAAGCAGGTGTATTATCTGCCCAAGGCCACACCACTATCAAGTAATAGAACTGGGTGCCCACCCAAATATTCAGGCTTTATATTACTCTGAATCACTCTGTGTTATACAACAGTTACTCTTACAATTAGTATAAAGGGTATTGAGTATAAGATTTCCATTTATAGTCTGAAGGGATAAATACTGGCTTTTAAAATTGTTAATAGGCTATAAAATTAAGTGTATGGGAATAAAGGGCATAATAATAAAATTTATGGACAACGTGATGTTTTTGTGTTACTACCAAAAAATGTACCTTAGTCAGTGTGGTTTGGACTAAAAATTCATAAAAATGTTCAGATCCTTGGACCAGGTAATCTACTCTTGATAATTGATTCTAAACATAATTTAAAGGAAGAAAAAGGTATCCGTTTAGAAGAGTTACCAGCATCCAATTTTTCAGTAGCAAACAAACAAGCAAACAAAATAAATAACCCAATTGCCCAGGAGAATAAGAGCAAATACTTTTAGTATACCAATAGGGACTAGATAATCCCTAAAAATTGAAGCCCTGATGATTATTGGTAACTTACAAAAATATCATTTATTAAACACTAGGTGAAATAAAAAGAAAGACAATCACATCTGTATTCTGATTAGAACTAGGTAAAAACTATGAAAATACAGGCTAGACAAAAATACAAATTAGCCTTTGGGATCATTTCATAATGTTTAATTAATTAAATTATGAATAGCTTAGAAAAGAAATAAGGGACTTTCAACTGCTTTTATTAATATCATTGTAGTAGCATTTGCTATTTGTTGCAACCAGATTTAACTCAATCAAAATTATGATAAGCATCCAAGTACCACTCAGCTTCAGGCTTCCAGGACTATAGTTTAACCATTTAACTGTCCCTGTTGAGCATGAGCTCTTAGCGTTTTACACATTTTCTGTAACAATTTTGTTTTGCATACAAAGGCCCAGCTACTTGGGAATAAACCATCATCTGTGAATAACTAACACGAATATATGTAAGCTCCAACGTAGTTTTAAACCAAGGCTCCATGTGGTTCTTAAAGTTAATTCCCTCCTTTTGAGTGTGAATAGGAGCTATGCATTCCTTCCAATCAATAACGTATGGAAGAAGATGAAAATGTTACCTAATGTTCTAACTTCTGTTTCCCTAGCAGATTCTCTACTGACTTTCATTTCTGACTTTGACTAAGTAAGCTGCCATATGGAGAGGCCCACATGACAAGAAACCAAGGGCGGATTCCAGCCTACAGCCATCAAGGCGTTGAGGTCCTCAGACCAACAACCCGCAAGAAACTGAATCCTGCCAATAATCACATGAACTTGGAAGCAGATCCCTTCCCAGGTGAGCCTCAGATAAGATCCTTGCCTTGGCCAACACTTTGCATCCTTGTGAGAGACCCTGAAGCAGAGGACCCAGCTAAGATGTTCCCAGATTCCTGACCCACAGAAACTGTGATATAATAAATGTGTTGCTTTAAGCCGCTAAGTTTCTGGTAATTTGTTAGATGGCAATAGATTACTAAAATAGTCACAATGTTTTTTAAAAATGACTCAAACCTAGGCAGTCTAGAATCTATACTTATATCCACTATACTATATTACCCCTCAATAAATATTTGTGGAATGAATGAATGGATGGATGGACACGATGATGCTACTTTATATAGGCAAAGACAAATACATGCTTATTTTAGGAGCCTACAATGATTTTGATCCTCAAACCTGCCCGAGACATTATTAAAAATGTGTGTGTATGTGTATATATATATATATACATATATATATATATATATACATATACATATATATATATGTATATATATATGTATATATATCAGCAACACTCTGCAATGAACATTATTACAAAATTTCTAAATAAAATACGTATTAGCAAAATGAATCCAATGACTCATAAAAAGATAACAAATTATAACCAGTGGGGTTCATTCCAGAAATGAAATATTGGTTTAGCCACTAAAATTAATCAATTTAAAACATCATGGAGATGTTTAAAATGGAGAAAAAAAAATCATGTAATTATTTCAGTAGATACAGAGAAGCATTTGATAAAATGATACCTCCATGCATGATTTTTCAAAACCCTCTTAGCAAATTTGGAATAAGACAAAATCTATCTCCATTCGTAATTTTTAAAAAAGCCTCTTAGCAAAATGGGAATAGAAAAGTATCTATAAAAAAACTATAGAAATTATATGCTTAATGATAAATTTTGAAGGTTTCTCCTGATTTTGACAATGAGTCAAGGATGTCCACTATCTCCACTTTATTCACCATTGTAGTAGAAGTCCTAGCCACTATTAAAGTGAGAAAAATACAGGTTATAAAAAAGTGGAGAATTAAAACTCTCATTATTTGCAGATTACTTGATTATAATATGTAGAATACCCTAAAGAATCCACATAGAAACTCTTAGAATTAATAAGGTGATTCAGTGAGATTTCTGGATACAAAGTACAGAACTCAATTTCAACAAGCAATTAGAAAAGGAAATTTAAAATACCATTTATAAAAGTTCAATACACATCAAAGGCAGGATTAAATCTAATGTAAGATGGGCAAGACTGCTATTCAGAAAACTATAAAACCTTCCTCCATTAGAAAGATCCAATTTCACTCATACAACACCATCACTAGTAATTCACTAGCATTCAATTCTGTTAGAATTATGACAGAGGCCATAACCAGCAAGACATGAAATAATAAAACATATGCTCAGTTATCCATATATTTTCAATATTTTTAGCACATGCACACAAATATTGAAAACTGTGGAAATGATGTAGGTTTTGCCTTTTTTTTCCTTCCATTTCCTCCATGGTAGCGTGTATTGGTTGCCTAGGAAACTGCTACAGCAGGGGACAGGACCGGCTGTGCTGTCACTCTGAGTTGGGCAGAGATTTCAGTGGTAGCTTGTTGGCTCTCAGCCCCAGTGGAAGGGCACCTGTGCTGTCCCACTTGGCAATGGACTCACTCATTTCCAAGGAGCAGCTGTACATTTTGTTGTTAGCATTTCGGCAGTAGGAAAGAAGAAAAGGGTATGATGACTGTCACTGGGGAGCAAAGACTGAACATGAGTTGTTAAAGGTGGGACTAAGATATTGCAGGCGAATAGATCGCAGAATAAAAACAAGGAGATGCTTACTTAGTGCATTAGACACTGCTGGCAGATGGGGATGGGAGTGCCACTCACAGAAGCAACTTGGAAAGCAACTAGGAAAGGGGAGAGAATTTTAACTACGATGTGCCAGGATCTGTACTATATATTTTCTGTTTGTTTTGCATTCTTTTTATCACTTCTCTCTCTCTCTCTCTCCCTCCCTCCCTTTTTCTCTTTCTGTCTCTGATAATCACACATGCAGACACGCACACTCACACTCATACACAGCTACTATTCTAGTTTTAAAGATAGGTAATATGGGGTCAAAGAGGCTAAATAACATTCTTCAGTTCACCTAGTTACTAGGCAATGAAGTTGGAACTGAATCTCAATCAAAACCCATGAAAATCCATATTAGGAGGCCTCCAAGGCTGGGACATGTTTAGAGACATGGACAGAGTGAAGGGAGGCAAAGGATGCTGTAGACACGAAAAGATGAAAGTCTGTATCATGTTCTGGAAATGAGAAGTAACCTGGTGAAGTGGGATACAGAGGGTGCAGGGGCACAGGCAGTTAAAAAAAATAACTAGCAGACAGATCATGAACTATTTTAAATGCCAAATGACAAGTTGTTGTTTTCTTTTTTTAATTTTATTCTATAACTGTGTTGTCTAGTAGACACTCTGCATGGCAGTGTGGGTTGTCTGAACTGACATGTTTTGGGCATAAAACGTATATTGGACTTCTAAGACTTAATGTAAAAAAATCTCATGTAAAATAGTTTAGTAGTCATTTTTCTATTAAGATATGTTGACGTTAATATTTTGGATGTGCTGGGTTACATGAAATCTATTATTAAAATTAACTTCGCCTCTTTTTACTTTTTTAATATGGTTATTGAAAAAATTAAAGCGGCTTATGTGGGCTCACATTGTATTTCTACTGGTTACCAGTGGGAGGCCATGTAAAGTATGGGGAGAGGAAGACTGGGACTGGCTGACTCTTGTACTTAACCTTTTCCCCTCCTTACACACACACGCACACACACACACACACACCCTCAGCCCTTTGTTGTTATTTTTCTTTTTTTTACACCAAGCCTCTTTAGGAACAGGCAGCCAGGACTGTTCTCCTACTAGGGAAAAAAATGGCAGTTTGCAGTTCTACTGCAAACTCTGAAATGAAAATAGTTTAACCAAGCTCCTTTGCAAGAAATAAAGATGGATTCATTCAGCATCCAGAGAGCGTTTACATCCTAAAGAGAAAAGGTGCCTGTGGGGAACAAAACAATAACGATGTCTTTGTAAGAAAAGTCGGTTTCCAAAGCCTTTACTGCTCCAGAAAGAGCAGTCAAGCAGGGAGCTCCCGTTCACAAGATCACAGAGAGCAGCCTCAGCGGTCGCCTGGAGACTCACTCTTGCTTTGCCATATATTATATTCTAGCCCCTCTGACCTTGATATTTCATATGGTGCCAAGAAATTACTCATCTCACCATCAAAATGACACCCACTGTAAGAAGGCAGCCCCTCCCAAACCGAGTGGCCTGAGCTAGCCTGTGAGAGTGAGTACAAGAAAAAAGTAAACAATAAACCCTTATCGGATTGTTCAGGGTATTCCATTGTAGTTGTTCAACATTTTAGTGTGTGTCCATGTCTTTGGTGTACACGGATATTGTTCATGGGCATCCCTTGTCTCTCATATGTAACAGATATAACATAACATAACATAAGGGGCAGAGGGTCCTAAAGTTTGCTGCAAACACATACTTGGAAATGCCCCTATTTAATAAAGGTGGTAGGAGTTGTCAGGGGATGCCAAAGGATGGAGGGGAGCTATTAACTGGAAAGTGTGGTGCTGAGCCAACAGCGTTGGGATGGGCAACCAAGAGACCTGGATTCCAGATCTTGCTCTGCAACTTAGAGGCTGTGCAACCCTGGGGAGTTAGTCGCCCTTCCTTCTATACCATACATCTCCTCTATCAGATGAAGGCCTTCTATACCATACAGCTCCTCTATCAGATGAAGGCCTTCTATACCATACAGCTCCTCTATCAGATGAAGGCCTTCTATACCATACAGCTCCTCTATCAGATGAAGGCCTTCTAAATTGGTAGCTCTCAACTTTTATTTCTCTTCTAGCACATATGAGAGATATGGGACCCTTCCTTTAGGAAGAGCAAATCACTGTTAGTGCAAAAAAAAAAACCAAAAAAACATGATTACCTACTCTTGGCAGGCACTTGCAGACACTAAGACAGTGATTTCCAGCTGTGGAGATACAAGCCCAGGGTATCAAAATCTGCCAGTATTTGGGAGATCTGACTCACTCCCGTTCAGAACCTTAGAGATAATCTAATCTTTAATATCTTTTCCAGTGTTGTGAGGGTGAAGGACATTGCTAAGTTTGCTTCAACTAGACTATTCCTTTCTTCTTCTTACTCTCATCCCTCCAATCAAAATACCGCATACTTGGAGACTACTTTCTGATGGATGTTGATTTGAATAAATCCTTGAGCACACTATGCTCCCAGGAAGAGAAATTTGTTAAGTCAATTCAGTCTACCATTTTTCAAATGTGTAGGAAATGTTTTGATCAGATAACATTCTGGAACATTTTTTCTTCTACCTGAAATGCCCTGTTCTCCAGTAGCCTTTAACTTGACCCACTAGGAAGAAAAAGAGAGTAGGCCTTTTTTTTTCACAGTAAATACAAAATACTCAAACTTTAAATGCCCCACTCTATTTTTTAAGGTACCATGTACCCCTAAGTCACTCTGTAACCTTAAATAAGTTCGCCTAGCATTTTCTGAGAACATTTTCCATGTGAGATTTTGAAGTAATATAATGCCAAAATGTGAGAAGCACTAAGAGATACAGGTGCCAGAAAATCAAAAAGAGACCGTGACCCGAGGTAATATGAAAGTTCAATTTCACTCCAAACACAAGAAATTTGGAATTTGTGTTAATCTCATGTAGTTCAATCCATACCAAAGTCTTGTCAACTAGGTGAAGGCTATGGAAAGGTCAACAGAAGCTATAAAATTTCTCATTTTGTTGACAGAGTCCTCTATAAGGAAAGCGCACAAAAGTATAATACGTTTCAATCATGAAGTAGTGAAGGCTGAAGACTGAATGTTTCTCAAATAAAATATTAACCTAAGAAAACCAGATTTACAATGGGTAAGAAGGTATCTTGAGTAATATTTACATTGTAAAAATAAAAGAGAATTTATGTCTATTTGGGAATATCAGAGAAGACTATGGAAGAAAATGTTCTGGCCCTACACTGTTCATAGGAATTGGTATTTGGCCTGGTTTCTGGAAAGCAGGTAAGATTTGGAAAACAGAAATATAAAGGGAGGATAGTTCCATGGAAGGAAATGACATCAGCAAAACACAATAATCAGACAGGAGAGGGGTGCCTTGTGAAAAGTTTGCAGACTGAATTGGCTGGACAGAGGGGTCCAGTTGAGGTGTCATACCCAATAAAGAAGGAAGGGTTATTAAGAACTGGATCTTTGAAGGCCCCGAATCTCAACTGAAGAGAATTGAAATTACTATGAAGGTGATACATTTTCTGATTAGGGAAATGCCAATTTACCACTGCACAAAAAAATGCTGAGTTAATTACATATTAGGTCACTGCAAAACATTTCTTATTTTAGAATTGATAGAGACCTTGGAGTTCTACCACTCCACAAAAAGTACTCATCACTTGGTTTAGATGATGACAGAATAATCAACAAAGCAAAGGCCATTAAAAAGGATAAAATGCACAAAAATAAGGGGACAAACGAAACAAAGGAAAAAATGGTATCTATCACAGAAAGACTCTCATCTAGTTGTTCTTATAGAACTAGTTGTTAAGTGAAGAGAAAGAAACAAGGAACAAATGACCATCCAGCCCTGAGCACCATAAGAAATTTTCCCCTGGCAGCTTTTTACGCACATGTATTCAGTTCCTCCCCCTAAAGCTCAACACACCTCTTTGAAAGGAAAACAAAACGATAAGAGTACTGTTTTTGGCTACTAAGCTCTTCAGTTGAGTCACTCTTTTGCCAAAAACACCCTCTTGCTTCTTTGGGAATTTTAATGCTTTATTTTCCTTTTTTTACTGGTAGAAGAGATAAGATTTCAGAAGCTAATTGAATACATGCAGCATAACTAAGTTACAGCCTCCCTCGCTGAAATCCTTAGAGCTGAAAAATACTTCTTTTGTTGTTTTTTTTTGGCACTTCTGACAACATGAAGGAAAAGTGTCTTAGCCACTAAATGGAGCTGCTAAATGGGAGGATAAGCCTAGTAAAATAAATCAGTAATCCCTCACTGGTTTTCTTAAATAATGAATTAGTAAATTTAAAATTTTCCATCCAGTTGCTTTGATATGGGCTATTTAATGAAGCAATGGCTCAGAACCTAAGACACCTGGATTACAACAATCGGTTTAGTCATTGATTTTGGGGGGGGGGGCAGTTAGACTTAGGTACGTGTTTTTACCTCTCTAAACTATAAGTCTTAGTAAAATGAAGGAAAACTACCTCCTATTTCCTCTTACAATAATGAGAGACTAGATTCTGGATCTGAAAAATAACATATTTTGGAGAAAGCTTTCATGCAAATGCTGGAGAAATGACTCTTCATGATCCTGTTTAAATAAGTTACATCAAGACTCATGCATGGCTTATTTCACTCTGTATGACAGTCTCTAGGTCCATCCACCTCACTACAAATAACTCAGTTTCATTCCTTTTTATGGCTGAGTAATATTCCATTGTATATATGTTCCACATCTTCTTTATCCATTCATCTGTTGATGGACACTTAGGTGGTTTCCATGTCCTGGCTATTGTAAATAGAGCTGCAATGAACATTTTGGTACATGACTCTTTTTGAATTATGGTTTTCTCAGGGTATATGCCCAGTAGTGGGATTGCTGGGTCGTATGGGAGTTCTATTTTTAGTTTTTAAGGAACCTCCATACTGTTCTCCATAGTGGCTGTATCAATTTACATTCCCACCAACAGTGCAAGAGGGTTCTCTTTTCTCCGCACCCTCTCCAGCATTTACTGTTTGTAGATTTTTTGATGATGGCCATTCTGACCAGTGTGAGATGATATCTCATTGTAGTTTTGATTTGCATTTCTCTAATGATTAATGATATTGAGCATTCTTTCATGTGTCTGTTGGCAATCTGTGTATCTTCTTTGGAGAAATGTCTATTTATGTCTTCTGCCCATTTTTGGATTGGGTTGTTTGTTTTTTTGATATTGAGCTACATGAGTTGTTCGCATGTTTTGGAGATTAATCCTTTGTCAGTTGCTTCATTTGCAAATATTTTCTCCCATTCTGAGGGTTGTCTTTTCGTCTTGTTTATGGTTTCCTTTGTTGTGCAAAAGATTTTAAGTCAGAAAGAGAAAAACAAATACTGTATGCTAACACATATATATGGAATCTAAAAAAAAAAAAAAGAAAAAAAAGTGGTCAGAAGAACCTAGGGACAAGATGGGAATAAAGATGCAGACTTACTAGAGAATGGACTTGAAGATACGGGGAGGGGGAAGGGTAAGCTGGGACAAAATGAGAGAGTGGCATGGACATATATACACTACCAAATGTAAAATAGATAGCTAGTGGGAAGCAGCCACATAGCACAGGGAGATCAGCTAGGTGCTGTGTGACCACCTAGAGGGGTGGGATAGGGAGGGTGGGAGGGAGGGAGATGCAAGAGGGAAGAGATATGGGGACATATGTATATGTATAACTGATTTACTTTGTTGTAAAGCAGAAACTAACACATCATTGTAAAGCAATTATACTCCAATAAAGATGTTAAAAAAATTTTTAACTTTAAAAAAAAAAGACTCATGCATGTATAACACAAATACACAAAAACTTTTAAATAGTGTGTTTGGGTTCTATGAACCTGAAGACCAAGAAGAACCTCCAATTTGTTTACACATATTCCTGTATTTTAATTTAGCAGAAAGATAGAATCTGGAGAAAACTGTATTTATAGATTGGTGCTTTATCAGCTCCATTAATTCACGGAGAAGAGTAGATAAGTAGAAGCTTGACAGGCTATAGAGAGGCTGTCTCCAGGAAGAATAGGTTCATCAGGAGTCTCCAAAGTTTTAAAAACTTTGGCATGGACATTCTTTTTGGAGACGAAACTCATCATAGACCGTGACTGAAGAATTCTCTTTTAAATCCAAAGGATTTAAAAAGGAACTAGTGGCTTATTGAATATCCACTTATAAGATGCCTTATAACACAGGCATCTATGTTCTGTTGAGAAAAACTAGAAGACCAAGAATTTCCAAAAATAATTGCCAGGTTTCCAGTTGGTCAGTGTTAGGCTGACACTGAGCTTATTTCAGCAGCAGTGATTGAAAAATCACAGCAGAGAAACAAAAATGGAAAAAAAAAAAAAGTGAAAAACTTCAAAGAGGTCACAGAAAACAAAAAATTACCCTGTAAAATGCAAACTCTAATAACTGTAACCAAAGAAGATAAACCTATCTTTTCCATTAAATATAAATGAGGCCATCAGCCAAGACCCAGGGCTTGAGTGATGGAGACATTTTTAAATAAAGAATCAGAAAAAAATATTTTCTTATTTAGTCTCTCTTTATATATTAATTTATTTTTTTTCATACAGCAGGTTCTCATAAGTCACCAATTTTATACACATCAGTGTATACATGTCAATCCCAATCACACAATACATCACACCACCACACCCACGCCCCTGCCGCTTCCCCCTCTTGGTGTCCATACGTTTGTTCTCTACATCTGTGTCTCAATTTCTGCCCTGCAAACTGGTTTATCTGTACCATTTTTCTAGGTTCCACATATATGTGTTAATATATGGTATCTGTTTTTCTCTTTCTGATTTACTTCACTCTGTATGACAGTTTCTAGATCCATCCACATCTCAACAAATGAACAAATTTCATTTGTTTTTATGGCTGAGTAATATTCCATTGTATACATGTAGCATATCTTCTTTATCCATTTGTCTGTCAATGGGCATTTAGGTTGCTTCCATGACCTGGCTATTGTAAATAGTGCTGCAATGAACATTGGGGTGCATGTGTCGTTTTGAATTATGGTTTTCTCTGGGTATATGCCCAGTAGTGGGATTGTAGTGGGATTGCTGGGTCATATGGTAATTCTATTTTTAGCTTTTTAAGGAACCTCCATACTGTTCTCCATAGTGGCTGTATCAGTTTACATTCCCACCAGCAGTGCAAGAGGGTTCCCTTTTCTCCACACCCTCTCCAGCATTTGTTGTTTGTAGATTTTCTGATGATGCCCATTCTAACTGGTGTGAGGTGATTCCTCATCATAGTTTTGATTTGCATTTCTCTAATAGTTAGTGATGTTGAGCAGCTTTTCATGTGCTTCTTGGCCATCTGTGTCTTCTTTGGAGAAATGTCTATTTAGGTCTTCTGCCCATTTTTGGATTGGGTTGTTTGTTTTTTTAACATTGAGATTCATGAGCTGTCTATATATTTTGGAGATTAATCCTTTGTCCGTTAATTCGTGCAAAATATTCTCTCCCATTCTGAGGGTTGTCTTTTCGTCCTGTTTATGGTTTCCTTTGCTGTGCAAAAGCTTTTAAGTTTCATTAGGTCCCATTTATTTATTTTTGTTTTTATTTCCAATTCTCTAGGAGGTGAATCAAAAAAGATCTTGCTGTGATTCATGTCAAAGAGTGTTCTTCCTATATTTTCCTCTAAGAGTTTTATAGTGTCCAGTCTTACATTTAGGTCTCTAATCCATTTTGAGTTTATTTTTCTGTATGGTGTTAGGGAGTGTTCTAATTTCATTCTTTTACATGTAGCTGTCCAGTTTTCCCAGCACCACTTATTGAAGAGACTGTCTTTTCTCCATTGTATATCCTTGCCTCCTTTGTCATAAATTAGTTGACCATAGGTGCGTGGGTTTACCTCTGGGCTTTCTATCATGTTCCATTGATCTATATTTCTGTTTTTGTTCCAGTACCATATTGTCTTGATTATTGTAGCTTTGTAGTATAGTCTGAAGTCAAGGAGTCTGATTCCTCCAGCTCTGCTTTTTTCCCTCAAGACTGCTTTGGCTATTTGGGGTCTTTTGTGTCTCCATAAAAATTTTAAGATTTTTTGTTCTAGTGCTGTAAAAAATGCCATTGGTAATTTGATAGGGATTGCACTGAATCTGCAGATTGCTTTGGGTAGTAGAGTCATTTTCACAATATTGTTTCTCCAATCCAAGAACATGGTATATCTCTCCATCTGTTGGTATCATCTTTAATTTCTTTCATCAGTGTCTTCTAGTTTTCTGCATACAGGTCTTTTGTCTCCCTAGGTAGGTTTATTCCTAGGTATTTTATTCTTTTTGTTGCAAGGGTAAATGGGAGTGTTTACTTAATTTCTCTTTCAGATTTTTCATCATTAGTATATAGGAATGTAAGAGATTTCTGCGCATTAATTGTGTATCCTGCAACTTTACCAAATTCATTGATTAGCTCTAGTAGTTTTCTGGTGGCATCTTTAGGATTCTCTATATATAGTATCATGTCATCTGCAAACAGTGACAGTTTTACTTCTTCTTTTCCAATCTGTATTCCTTTTATTTCTTTTTCTTCTCTGATTGCTGTGGCTAACACTTCCAAAACTATGTTGAATAATAGTGGTGAGAGTGGACATCCTTGTCTTGTTCCTGATCTTAGAGGAAATGCTTTCAGTTTTTCACCATTGAGAATGATGCTTGCTGTGGGTTTGTCGTATATGGCCTTTATTATGTTGAGGTAGGTTCCCTCTATGCCCACTTTCTGGAGAGTTTTTATCATAAATGGGTGTTGAATTTTGTCAAAAGCTTTTTCTGCATCTATTGAGATGATCATATGGTTTTTCTTCTTCAATTAGTTAATATGGTGTATCACACTGATTAATTTGCATATACTGAAGAATCCTTGTATCCCTGGGATAATTCCAACTTGATCATGGTGTATGATCCTTTTAATGTGTTGTTGGATTCTGTTTGCTGGTATTTTGTTGAGGACTTTTGCATCTATATTCATCAGTGATATTGGTCTGTAATTTTCTTTTTTTGTAGTACCTTTGTCTGGTTTTGGTATCAGGGTGATGGTGGCCTCATAGAATGAGTTTAGGAGTGTTCCTTCCTCTGTGGTTTTTTGGAAGAGTTTGAAAAGGATGGGTGTTAGGTCTTCTCTAAATGTTTGATAGAATTCATCTGTGAAGCCATCTGGTCCTGGACTTTTGTTTGTTGGAAGGTTTTTAATCACAGTTTCAATTTCATTACTTGTGATTAGTCTGTTCATATTTTCTATTTCTTCCTGGTTCAGTCTTGGAAGGTTATACCTTTCTATGAATTTGTTCATTTCTTCCAGGTTGTCCATTTTATTGGCATAGAGTTGCTTGTAGTAGTCTCTTAGGATGCTTTGTATTTCTGTGGTGCCTATTGTAACTTCTCCTTTTTCATTTCTAATTTTATTGATTTGAGTCCTCTCCCTCTTTTACTTCATGAGTCTGGCTAATGGCTTATGAATTTTGTTTACCTTCTCAAAGAACCAACTTTTAGTTTTGTTGATCTTTGCTATTGTTTTCTTTGTTTCTATTTCATTTATTTCTGCTCTGATCTTTATGATTTCTTTCCTTCTGTAAGCTTTGGGTTTTGTTTGTTCTTCTTTCTGTAGTTCCTTTAGGTGTAAGGTTAGATTGTTTACTTGAGATTTTTCTTGTTTCTTGAGGTAGGCTTGTATAGTTATAAACTTCCCTTTAGAACTGCTTTTGCTGCATCCCATAGGTTTTGGATCGTCGTGTTTTCATTGTTATTCGTCTCTAGGTATTTTTTGATTTCCTCTTTGATTTCTTCAGTGATCTCTTGGTTATTTAGTAACGTATTGTTTAGCCTCCATGTGTTTGTGTTTTTTTACGTTTTTTTCCCTGTAATTGATTTCTAATCTCATAGCATTGTGGTCAGAAAAGATGCTTGATATGATTTCCATTTTCTTAAATTTACTGAGGCTTGATTTGTGACCCAAGATGTGATGTGTCCTGGAGAATGCTCCATGCGCACTTGAGAAGAAAGTGTAATCTGCTGTTTTTGCATGGAATGTCCTATAAATATCAATTAAATCTATCTGGTCTATTGTGTCATTTAAAGCTTCTGTTTCCTTATTTATTTTCACTTTGGATGATCTGTCCATTGGTGTAAGTGAGGCGTTAAAGTCCCCCACTATTATTGTGTTACTGTCGATTTCCTCTTTTATAGCTGTTAGCAGTTGCCTTATGCATTGAGGTGCTCCTATGTTGGATGCATATATATTTATAATTGCTATATTTTCTTCTTGGATTGATCCTTTGATCATTATGTAGTGTCCTTCCTTGTCTCTAGTAACATTCTTTATTTTAGAGTCTATTTTATCTGATATGAATATTGCTACTCCAGCTTTCTTTTGTTTTCCATTTGCATGGAATATCTTTTTCCATCCCCTCACTTTCAGTCTGTATGTGTCCCTAGGTCTGAAGTGCGTCTCTTATAGACAGCATATATATGGGTCTTGTTCTTGTATTCGTTCAGCAGGCCTGTGTCTTTTGGTTGGAGCATTTAATCCATTCACGTTTAAGGTAATTATCGATATTTATGTTCCTATGACCATTTTCTTAATTGTTTGGGTTTGTTTTTGTGGGTCCTTTTCTTCCCTTGTGTTTCCCACGTAGAGAAGTTCCTTTAGCATTTGTTGTAGAGCTGGGTTGGTGGTGCTGAAATCTCTTAGCTTTTGCTTGTCTGTAAAGCTTTTGATTTCTCCATCGAATCTAAGTGAGATCCTTGCCGGGTAGAGTAATCTTGGTTGTAGGTTCTTCCCTTTCATCACTTTAAATATATCATGCCACTACCTTCTGGCTTGCAGAGTTTCTGCTGAGAAATCAGCTGTTAACCTTCTGGGAGTTCCCTTGTATGTTATTTCTCATTTTTCCCTTGCTGCTTTCAATAATTTTTCTTTGTCTTTAATTTTTGCCAATTTGATTGCTATGTGTCTCGGTGTGTTTCTCCTTGGGTTTATCCTGTATGGTACTCACTGTGCTTCCTGGACTTGGGTGGCTATTTCCTTTCCCATGTTAGGGAAGTTTTTGACTATAATCTCTTCAAATATTTTCTCTGGTCCTTTCTCTCTCTCTCTTCTCCTTCTGGGACCGCTATAATGCGAATGTTGTTGCATTTAATGTTGTCCCAGAGGTCTCTTAGGCTGTCTTCATTGCTTTGCATTCTTTTATCTTTAGTCTGTTCCGCAGTAGTGAATTCCACCATTCTGTCTTCCAGGTCACTCTTCCGTTCTTCTGCCTCAGTTATTCTGCTATTGTTCCTTCTAGTGTAGTTTTCATTTCAGTTATTGTATTGTTCATCTCTGTTTGTTTCTGCTTTAATTCTTCTAGGTCTTTGTTAATCATTTCTTGCATCTTCTCGATCTTTGCCTCCATTCTTTTTCCGAGGTCCTGGATCATCTTCACTATCAGTATTCTGAATCCTTTTCCTGGAAGGTTGCCTATCTCCACTTCATTTAGTTTTTTTTCTGGGGTTTTATCTTTTTCTTTCATCTGGTACATAGCCCTCTGCCTTTTCATCTTGTCTATCTTTTTGTGAATGTGGTTTTTGTTCCACAGGCTCAGGATTGTAGTTCTTCTTGCTTCTGCTGTCTGCCCTCTGGTCTAGTCTCTTTTATACAACAGTTTTGTTTTGTTTTGTTTTTTTGGCATAGTGATGGAGGGGAAAAACTTATAGTGTAAGGCTATATGGCTTGTAATTAAGGTTACTTGAGAATAAGGTTACCCTATGGGAGGGAAAATAGTAAGAATCTACATATAATGGATGAGACCAAGTATCTATGAGAAAGACTGAGGAGTATCTTATCATAATACTTTTCATACTCGATTGTGCATTTGAATCACTGGGCAATTTGGCTAAACTGTACATTCTAATTCACCAGGTCTGGGATTGGGCTAAGATTCTGCAGTTCAAACATGCTCCCAGGTGATCCCAATGCTCAGAATTCTCCCAACACACTTTATTAGAAACAAGTAAGAACAATTAAAGTGACTGGAATAGTCAGTCCTAATAAATTAACTCAACTATTACATCTGAACGGCAGGATTTCTCCATTGTGTAAATAGCTATATCAGACAACCAGAGGTGGGAGCAAAAACATTCCGATTATTAGGTTGATTCCCCTTTATCTGACTGCATTCTATCTGAACTGCCTTCTTATTATAATTCGATCTCTCGTGTAGGATTCCCTCTAGAGAGAACTGTGCTGGCTAGACAACCCAACTCCTGCAGGCAGGATGATGGTATGGAAAGAAATGGGCTCTAAATCACAGAGAATAGGATTTGTTTGATAATGTTGCTGATGATGATGAGTAGGAGTAACAAGAGAAGGAGAAAGATGACAATGATCATGGCAACAGCAGATAGTTACAGCGGTGCTTATTATGCGCCAGGTACTATGCTTAGTGTTTTGCACACATTAGATCAATCTTATGAGTTGATCCTATTATCCCTGCATTACATATTAAGAAACCTAAGGTTACAGTGCTAGAAGGGGTCTGGACGAGACTGAAACCTATGGCTGCCTGATTCCAAATCTATGTTCTTTGCCATCATACACATCCCAGTATGTGAAGAACCTTTTATTATAATTTTTACTAAAGTTAAGCACTCAGTAAACAGTAGTTATGTGTTCCAATTGTTATATATGGCTTATATATGAGTTTATATTTGAGTGTTTTGTGCATTTGGTTAACATGAGTCAGACTCCATGAGCCTTATCAACTCTAATCATATTGATTTCTTCAATCTGTAAAGCTAAGGACTAAACTCCTGATAATAGTAAAGCCTCCCAGGGAGTCTATCTGAGCAATTACTTTAAAAAAAGCAACCCAGATAAGTAAAACATTTCTCAGACATTTTAACCAAAGAATTATTTTTTTTCCTATCTATAGGCCTTTCCTTGAGACTTCTTTATATGTCTACACGTTTTGTGGTTGGCTGGATATTTTCCCCATAAAGACAATTTAAGTCTTTCCCCTTCTTTTTAATCTCATATTTGCTAAAGTAATAGTCCTATTTCTATTTCTAATTCATATAGTCCTTGTGCAAATGAATGTGATGAAATATATCGCCAATGGCATTAAGCACACGGGTTTTAGTGGGTATTGGAATCGGTCAAGTGCAAACTACAAATTAGCAAAAATATCATTTCATAAATGTCAATGGCTTTCTATGATGCCATGTCTCTCAAGGATATTGTGTGCAAAACCAGATATTTGGAAATCAAGAACTAGGAGTGACCAAATGGTTCCTCCCATTTGCCTGACTACTTAAGAGCCCATCCTAAGACAGTAGACAGGATAAATGAATGGTCAGTCATAAAAGCCTAAGCAAAGAGTGACAAGCCAGTTTTGAGTAAATGGAACAGAATACAGAGAAACCAGCTTAGAATAAGATTCAGTGTGGATGGTATTTTTCCCTTAGCCATCTCACCCAAAACTGCAGTGGCTTTAATCTAATTCTTGTACTGAGAATGCAGGAGCGTGTCCTGCCAGTTTGCTGTCCAGGTCAGGAAGAGAGGTCATTGCTTCCGTCATTCTTCAAATCTAATGCACCTTTTTGACTTAGTATTTTCTAAGAGATCCTCTTCTCAACTTTCCATTTGTACAGAACATAGCTATTTAATTTATTTTGATTATTTTTTATTTAGTATGCACTCTCTCTGATTCTAGAGAAATAAGGACCTTTTCAATTAAAGTACCTTGCCTTTGCCTATGTAAAAAAAACAAAAACCAAAAACCAAAAAACTTACATTGATGTGACCAGGGCAGAGAAGGGCAGAGAGCTCCACACGGGACTGATTAATGGGGACCACAGGGTTCACATGCCTTGACCTCTTTTAAAGTAGTGCAGGGGGCAGAGCCATGGTGGAAATACCAATGATCCCTACCACCATTACCCTTAAGCCTTCTAACAGTAGGACAAAAACACATGTTTCTGATGATGAGCTGAATTAATAAAGAGCAGCTGTAGCTAATCAACAACAAGATAATACATAAACTGAAGTCATTAAGATCCCTGGGTTGTTCCCTGCTACTGTCTAAAACCTTTGTTCAGTTTTACCTATTTCACTTCCTCCTTCTTGTTCCTTTTACATCTACATTCTTTATATTCAGTACTTGATTTACTTCAGTGAAGAAATTGGACCATCTGGCATTCACATCCTCATGACACCAATATCAAAGCATATCTACTCTTGGTAGATTCCATGAGGGATGAGAAGGGAGAGTTGTGAAAGAAGTAAAATTTACTGGGGCAGGCAGTCTGGAAGGGAGCATGCTTATCAATACAGATTCTCCAAAAAACGATTTTTAGTCAATCTACTTTCGATGGGGTACCAGAATTTTTCTCCCCTCTAGAAGACCTTACTTTTAGTTTCCCCAAAACACTTGATTATCATCACTGATTAAACCTCCAATTCATATGTGGAGATCTCAAAAAATAGAGATCTCTGGGCTCCATGTAGCACCTTTTGAACTGGAATCTAAAAGGTTTGGGGGCAGGATATCTGTACTTTAAAAGAACACCACAGGTAATTCTGATAGGCAACTAGGACAGAGAACCAGAGCTGTGTTTTTCTCCATGAATCCCTTGTTCTAATGCTTATCATAACACTATCTAAAGGTTGGTCTTTTTTTTTTTATTTTTTTAAAAATTTAATTTAATTTTTTTTATACAGCAGGTTATTATTATCTATTTTATACATATTAGCATATATATGTCAATCCCAATCTCCCAATTCATCCCACCACCACCACCCCGCCCCCACTTTCCCCCCTTGGTGTCCATACGTTTGTTCTCTACATCTGTGCCTTTATTTCTGCCTTGCAAACCTGTTCCTCTGTACCATTTTTCTAGATTCCACATATATACATTAATATATGATATTTGTTTTTCTCTTTCTGACTTTCTTCACTCTGTATGACAGTCTCTAGGACCATCCACATCTCTACAAATGACACAATTTTGTTCCTTTTTTATGGCTGAGTAATATTCCATTGTATATATGTACCACATCTTCTTTATCCATTTGTCTGTCGATGGGCATTTAGGTTGTTTCCATGACCTGGCTATTGTAAATAGTGCTGCAGTGAACGTTGGGGTGCATGTGTCTTTTTGAATTATGGTTTTCTCAGGGTAAGTGCCCAGTAGTGGTATTGCTGGTCATATGGTAATTCTATTTTTAGCTTTTTGAGGAACCTCCATACTGTTCTCCATAGTGGCTGTATCAATTTACATTCCCAAGGTTGGTCTTAATAGAAGATCCACATTAAAGTTTGAAAAGATCCAAGATATATATCAAAGAAAATTTTATTTTCCTGAAAAAGATAATCACATTAATGGACACATAAATTCTTTTACATTTTTTCCTATTGCTCCATGTCTTAAATATTTAGTCTACCCTTCAGTTGCCTGCCAATGAAATGTCCAATATTTGAGTCCACTTCACATTTATATAACCATAGCATTTAATAATTTTTATTTTGGTGGTTATTTTTTAAAATAACTTACTCTAGCTACATAAATACAAAAGTGAACATATGACACTTGTTAAAATAGGTCTGAGGTTTTAAAATAACACTACATTTCCAGGAAAAAAAATTAGCTTACACAAAATTTACTAGGCATAACTAGAAATTGAGTAATATCGTTTAAATAGATTGATTAGAATTAATAAAGCCATATGGAAAATAAGCTTTGGAGGTGAATATTATAGATAAAGATCTAACGTGGGTAATAATATACAATGAGTCTCCTTGTATTTTTATTTATGGAAGGCCTTAGGCCAGAAATTCTACCTTAATAAGAGCCAACAGTAGCTGATATATTGTAATTTCACATTTCAAAAGTAAGTGGATGATCATTATAATGTATCAGATGGATGGTTAGACTAGATAACCCTTAACTATTTTATAATTCAGGAACCCTAAGAAAAAAAAATCTTAAATTCCTCACCATGGAACTGAGGTCTCTCAATAATTGAATCAACAAGTTTTCAAATATATCTTACCATTAATTTATTGTGTGACCTATACCATGACTCAAAAGGCTGGAGCAATCCTGGGTCACTACTTTACTAACTTAAGCTGGGGAGGATTTTATTTTGCATATGTGTCAATCGAGCTGGTCAGGAGCTAAAGGAGAGAAAAACAACTATTACCAATGCCAAATGGGTATAATAATGGTGCCCGTACTGTTGAATAGGTTTAATGAGCTAATACATGGAAAGCCCTTACAGCAGTGCACGGCATGTAGAAAGAAAGAAATTCGAGTGAGGATGGTGGTGATGCTAATTGTAGCAGTGCTTCTAGCATGCTTACAGCATTGTTCTGGGAGTCCTTCTTCTTTGACGTCACATACTCCCAAAACTGTCTACATACTTCTAGCAATAAAACACCCCACGCTTATTTATTATATTATTTAAAAAGAACATTCCTCTTTCATTGGTGCAGAAAATGCTAATAAATGCCCTTAAATATCCTATACCTTCAATGGCCCCTTTTTTCCTAACTCTCTTTGTTTGCTCAATATTTTTAATGAGCTATAACATACTCTTCACTAGTTTCTTAGGGGAAAAAGTGCCTGGGGTGGTTGGTTATTTTGCTGGACCATGGTGTTAATGACACAGTAGATCGACTTGCCCAGAGAAAAGCTCGCCTCTCCTGCCATGGCTTATCTTGAAATGTGTACCTGGCTCCAAAATACGAGGACTGAGCAAGAGTATGTGGAGCGCTCAACAACCTACTCCTAAAAGAAACAATTTAAAGTGTGCAGAGGGTCAGTAACATCACCTCTGAATATGAACAATGATACCCATAAAGCCAAAAGTACTACAGTTCTGTCGGTAGGATAATAATAATTTTGGACCCTGCAGGGAATTTTCCAGCTTAGAAATGATCTCTTATCCACTTAATTATTTCACCCTCTCCCTAACCTATAATGCTGACAAGGCAGCCATCACCATCTCCAATTGACAGGTGAGTAAATTGAAAATCAGAGAATTTAAATTATTTGTCCCAGGGCAACTGAGTTAACAAGCAGCAGAGCTAGAAAACAGAAATTCTACTTCTAATCCAATGTTCTCCTTATATAAGTTGATTTCACTTGAAATGAATGGTACTGAACATTCTACACTATATATCGGAGGCTGATATATTTTATGACTTTATTTATAGAATTGGAAAAGTAAGTATACCTGTATAATCTTTATGAGGTCATAAACACAGGAATGAGACAAAATCACAATCAGGTCTCTGTTTCACAGGACTGATGCTACATAATGTAATGGTGAACTCTTACATCTCAAGTTTCAGCAGGTATATTCATGGATTCCTTAACACCACCTATACCCTGTGTTCCTACAGCTCAAATGTATAAAAAGCAGTGTTCTAAAAGACTTCTTTTCAAATGTCAACCATCTAATGAGCTTTTTAAAAACTACCCTAATTTTCAACTAACATTTTCTTCCTAGCCATGCGTTGTAGCATTTCCCTCAGGACATCCAGCAGCTCCTAGGCAACTTTCTAAGGACTTAAAAATACTCATGTCACTCAGTGGGGAGAAGCAGGATTCCAAAAGGTAGAGTTTTCCCTATATTTTGGAAATTGCAAACCACCTCTCTGGTCCAGAGTTTAACACCACTCTTACAGATCTACATTGAAGGGCTATTTCCATAAGTTATTTTGTTCATGGAAGTCAGAGTTCTTTTCCTATCCAGTCCTCTGATGTATTCATTCCCCTTTATTTTACATGCCTGCCTTGCATTTTCTGCCATTCACCTATCCCTTCAAGTTCTAGGTGAGTGATATGATTAAACACATCAAGGAGAGCCCCACTCCTAACACAGAAGCATAGCCAGCCACAATGGCAGAAACCAAGTATTGATATTTCCCTTTCTTTTCTGTTATTTTTATTACTGGCAAGATTCATACTCAGTAGTTTCTTCTTCCACTTAAAAAAAAAACAAATGTGGCCTTTTTCTTTAAATAAATCTGATTTCAATAAGATTAATAAAGCTACAAGTCATAGTTATTTAATGTATATCAAAATGATGTGCTAAGTGACACAAGCTCGTTATACGGCCTCCCTGAGCTTGGTGGGTCTCTGTACCTCTAGCTTACCTTCCCTTCACAGGAAGCACTATATTCTATGGAGGATTGATAAAGTAGCTGAAGAGTTATAACCATAAACCTTTTCAATTCTGAGGCTATTTTAACCTAAACTTTTAATTTAAGAAATGTAAATTGATACAGCCACTATGGAGAACAGTATGGAGGTTCCTTAAAAAACTAAAAATAGAACTACCATATGACCCAGCAATCCCACTACTGGGCATATACCCTGAGAGAACCATAATTCAAAAAGAGTCATGTACCACAATGTTCATTGCAGCTCTATTTACAATAGCCAGGACATGGAAGCAACCTAAGTGTCCATCGACAGATGAATGGATAAAGAAGATGTGGCACATATATACAATGGAACATTACTCAGCCATAAAAAGAAATGAAATTGAGTTATTTGTACTGAGGTGGACGGACCTAGAGTCTGTCATACAGAGTGAAGTAAGTCAGAAAGAGAAAAACAAATACCATATGTTAACACATATATATGGAATCTAAAAAAAAAAAAAAATGATTCTGAAGAACTTAGGGGCAGGACAGGAATAAAGACGCAGATGTAGAGAATGGACTTGATGACACGGGGAGAGGGAAGGGTAAGCTGGGATGAAGTGAGAAAGTGGCATTGACATATATACACTACCAAATGTAAAACAGATAGCTAGTGGGAAGCAGATGTATAGCACAGGGAGATCAGCTCGGTGCTTTGTGACCACCTACAGGGGTGGGATAGGGAGGATGGGAGGGAGACACAAGAGGGAGGAGATATGGGGATATATGTATATGTATAGATGATTCACTTTGTTATAAAGCAGAAACTAACACACCATTGTAAAGCAATTATACTCCAATAAAGATGTTAAAAACGAAAAAGAAATTACAGTATATGTGTATATTTTTCACTAGAACAGAATTACACTTTAAAAGGATTTTACTCGAAGGAAAAAATAGGCTTAGAATAATGGCATACATACTAATTCCAAATGAACCCTTTAGTCATTTTTAAAAGGTACAACCATAATCTTTCAAAGACCATAAATAAAGGATCCTGGCTGCTTTTCAATGTCAAGTGGAATTTTAGGCACTATCCATGTAAATTTACAGACACTTCAAGAGATCTAAATTAAACTTCTGAAACTGAAGTCACACCTTTACACACAGGAAAAATCGTTGAAATGCCCCAATGAATAATAATATGTTTCTAAAACAAGGACTGGAGCTTTATAATAAAAGCAAACTTGTTTCTCAAAGCTGGACCTAAATAATATATGTAAAAACTACATGTATTAGAGCATTCTGATAACAGATTGGAAGCCCACATCCATAGTGAAGAAGAGTCTATGACACTATTTCAAAATAGCTGACTTAGGCTTCAAAGGCCAAACAAATTTCAACTCTTCCATCCAGGATGGGCTTCCATCCATGCCCCCAAGAGATTGCCCCTCCTCTGGGTTCACATAACCTTCCTGTTATGGCTTGTAAAATGACTATTCATGCCCTCCTTTTCTTGTCTCATTCCCTTAGACCATAAGCTCTCTAAAAGCAGAGGTCATATATCTTGTTTATTACTCAAGTCTCCAGGGTGATGGTTTTCAATTTCTACTGTGCCGGTTGTGGCAGACTGTATTTTCCTAAGAGAGCTGTGTGTGTGTGTGTGTGTGTGTGTGTGTGTGTGCCATCATTATATGTGACATTGACACTCCTTCAAAGAGTGTCAATCCTTGACCCCTGAGAGATGTGTCTGTGTCTACTCCTATCCCCCAACCATTCTTAATCTAAGTAAAAATTTGAAATTGCCTCAATCAGTAGCATTCAGCAGGTCATAAAAAGCATAAAAGCTATTACCTTGGTCTCTTGGATTGCTCTCTGAATAAGAGGCCTCCATGGAGGGAAAGGAGACCCTCCCTACAGAACCAATTGCCACATGAGTGAACTATGTCAGAAATTGATCCTCCAGCCTCAATCTAGCCTTCAGATAACTGCTACCCCAGCCAACTCCTTGGTACAATCTCATGACGCCCCTTGCCCCCAGCTGAGCCCTTCACAAATTCCTGATCCAAAGAAACCATGAGAAATAATAAATTATTATTGCTGTTTAAGCTATTTTGGGGTAATTTGTTACAAAGCAACGGATGACTAACACAGCAGTATAACTCTTTAAAAAATAAAATCTAGGAATCTTTAATATATAAAATAAATTTATTGAATACTACTGGAAACCATATAGCATTTACCAAAGTGCCTTGCAATTAGCATGGATTATATATTCTTTCCAAACATTAAAGTACATTTCAAGAGATTTGAAAGTATTTCATTTTGTAGTCATTCAAATAACTTACTTTCAGACAGGATGCTGGACCCAGAAAAAATGCTCTTAGGGCTACTGTGTGTCAGAGGAGGAATTATACGGAGAAATATTTTCCTCATTAAAATCGTGGTGAAAGAATAGGAAAGAGAAAAAGAACCCTAATGACCTTGGGATATGACCATTAACATCTATTTGTGGCAGAAAGCAAAACTAGAAGCCTTCATGTTTTATCCCTGTCAATAGGAAGTTTCTGAAAGGTGGAAAAGGAGGTTTCTATCCATTAAGTAACCATAAAGGATTTTACAGTTGAAAATCAGTGAATCCCCTCAAATGAATGCCTGTCATTGACACTGAGCTGACAGCTAGAGAGGTTTGGCCAAAAGATTTTTGAGAACAGTGTACAGTCCTTTTGGTTGTCTTCCCATGTTTATGTGTCTGGGTTATCACTGAGGAGAGAGTGATATTTCCAACAGAAAATGAGAAAGCTTAAATAGAAGCTGCTTCTTCTCACTGGGAAGTGGAGCGGGGTTAAACCGATCAATAACACTTCCTTGGCCATGGACCTTTGTAATGGAATTTACTTTAACCCAAAGGTTTTAGATCCCTTCAACAATCTTCAGAAAAAAATATTGCTATAACCTAAAAATACGGTTGCCTATTTGCCATGACTCAAAGCTCTCTACCTCATTCCACCACTCCCTCCACCATCTGCCATGTATGTACAGGTCCGTTCTACTGCTTGCTAATAAGCCCCATTCTAACAGAGCAGACTAATTCAATCCAGCAAATATTTATCTAGTTCCTGCCATCTCCAGGCACTTGTACTACTTCTTGGGGCACCACAATTATTAAAATAGTCTTTTCCTTTAACAACTATTTATGGAGAGTGGCCCATATGCTAGCTGCTGTGGGCACAACAGTGAATATGAAGAAGGGCTCCTGATTTTAAGGAATTTATAGCCTAACAGAGGAGACAAGTGTTTCCACAGAACTCCCCAATTACAAGGCAATAGTGCAGCACCGGAGATACTTGGTGCATTGGGAGTCCTCAGTATTTTACCCTGGTCCAACTGGCTAGAGATGAAGGTTGGAAAGAGTCAAGAAAGGTTAGCTAGGGGAGAAGGACCAGTAACTAAAACTTATAGTGAAAAGCAGAATTAGAGACACATGTACGAGGTATGGGGGTTGGTCAGAGGAGAAGTGAGGAGGAAAATGTCAACAGAAGAGCCTACCAATAACACTTGAATTGGGTTTTGTTTGTTTGTTTTTTATTGATGTAGAGTTGATTTACAATGTCATGTTAGTTTCAGGCGTACAGCACAGTGACTCAGTTATATATATACATACATATATATATATATATATATATATATATATATGTATATATATTTCAGATTCTTTTCCCTTGTAGGTTATTACAAAATAGTGAGTGTACTTTGAATTGGGTTTTAAAGTACAGATAGTAGTTCACCAGGCAGAAGGGGCAGAGGAGAGGAAGTGGAGGCTGGAGAAGGCACTGGAGGGTGGGAGGCAGGGAAGCACTGAGACTGAAACCATAGCATGTTTTGGCATAGACTGTTCAGAGCACCACAAGGAGTTTACAGCTGATAGGCTCTAACAGATGATTTATTCTGTTTACACATGGACAGATGAGTATAACATGAACAGCCTTTGAGAGCAAAATGTAAAGCTGATTTTTCTATTTTGGACTTCATAGCTTTTTTCTCCCTGAGTGCGGACAGTATATACAATTGTTTGACCCTGAACAGTGACACTACTAACGGCCTCCCTTAAAAAAAAAAAAAAAAAGAAAGAAACAATTCTCATTGTTTCAGTAGTATTTTCACTAACCATTCTAGCTCATCTACATTTCCGTACTAGAATCCTTTCTTCTCCTTTACGATGATCTTTGCCACCAACACAGTAGCAAAGCTTTAAAATAAAACTCTGGAGGTGTGCAGTGTGCAGCTGTTGACTACTAAGCCAGATTCTATCATGGGAGGAAAAATGTTATTGTCATAATGAATACAGGAATAAAAACTGTGCAGGTTTAGCAGGATCTGTCTATATAAAGAAGCACTAACATTAGCAGAGCTGTAGCTCGGGTTTTCCCCACCCTTTTCCCTGCAAAAAGGATCGGCAATTCTATCACAGTGAAACCACAGGTGTCAAGAAAATCCCATTCACAACATCAGTGTGACGATGGTATCCATGCTCTCATCTACTACTATCGTGGGGGATATTTGCAAAGACAACACCCATCACGGCTGTCCTCGCCTGTTAATAAAACTCTAGGCAATTTTTTCTTTCTCTTATAACTAATTGGATGACCTTAAAAAAAATTCAGGGCCCAGTTTTATTTTTCCACCTTCTACAAGACAATCTTTCCAGAAAGGAAAAGAAAAATCTGAGGTAGAGAAGGCCTGTCCAACCGGCTATGTTATCAGGCTGGTTATATCTTCACTGAACCCATTAGTTTTCTTTTCAAGAAGGGGAAAAAAGCAACAACAAAAGCTCTTCTCTGATTAATGTTCAGCATTGATTGAATTCTGGTATCCACGAAAAGAAGCACAGTGTGGTGGAGAAAGGACAGCAGACTACAAAGGATACTTCGATTAAGAACCTACGGAATAATTGTGCACAAGTTGCTATACATGTGACTCTACTTTCCTTTCTGCAAAGTCTCAAAAATCCTTTCAGAATGTTCAAAGGAATTAAAAAACACTAGTGAATCACTTTACATTTCCAGGGGTCTTTAAAGAATGACAAACCTAAAAGATTGAGAGATTCTAGAATTTTCTATTGAATGCCTGCAATCTATAAATGGGAATAATTCTAGTAATCATGAAAGCTATCCTTTACTGAGGACTTAACTACGTGCTAGGCACCATGCAACTCACTTTAACACATGTGTTATTTGATTTCATGATTAAACAATCCCATGGGGGTAACCACCATTTACAGATGAAAAAATTAAGGTGTAGTAATGTCAAAAATCTGTTAGAAATCATACGGCTAATAAGTGGAAGAGTCAGACCTCAGATTCCTGTGTCTAACTCTGAAGACTATACTGTCACTCCTGTGCCCATTGACAGCCATGCTCAGAAGGAGGGTCCCTTCAACTTTTAGCGTCTGAGCCTGCACAGCACAGGTGGAAAGACCCTTCCTCTGCTTTCTGATAGCTCTGATCAAAAGAGACAAGTCATATGTATGGCTCATTCACCCTCCACCCAAAGATTTTCAGTTCATGTTTGAAACACATAAGTCATCCCTTCTGTTATGAAATGTAAGTCTAACTCCTTTAAGTTTTATATTAGATCTAAAAAGAGCAGCTTTCATCAGATTCATACACTGATTAGTAACTATCTGAAAGCAATGTGGGAAAGATAAACATTACACAACCTGGGGAATAAATGGGGAATAAAGTGGGACATCCATGATTGGAAATCATGGATGTCTGGTATGTTTGTTAAGTAGACTCCTTCAACTTAGAGTCTTTAGTGATTTTTGACACTTGCTATACTGTACTGTTCGGTTCTAATCAAGTACTTCATAAATGCTATTTTTTTTAATTCTTTTTTTTTTTTTAATTAACTAATTTATTTATTTATTTATTTTTAGCTGTGTTGGGTCTTCGTTTCTGTGCGAGGGCTTTCTCTAGTTGCGGCAAGTGGGGGCCACTCTTCATCGCGGTGCGCGGGCCTCTCACTATCGCGGCCTCTCTTGTTGCGGAGCACAGGCTCCAGATGCACAGGCTCAGTAGTTGTGGCTCACGGGCCTAGTTGCTCCGCAGCATGTGGGATCTTCCCAGACTAGGGCTCGAACCCGCGTCCCCTGCATTAGCAGGCAGATTCTCAACCACTGCGCCACCAGGGAAGCCCCATAAATGCTATTTTTGAATCTCAGTTCATTGATGAGAATATGGAATAGAACAGGAGGTATTTAACATCATCTCATCCATGTGATTAGAGGTAGAACCACACACCCAACCATGATATTTGCCTGATATCTCCTGCATTCAGTTTGCCCTCATCATCTATGTTCATGAACTGGAACACTGGCACCTTTTTAATGGCCTTGTAATTAAGTCAATCTATCTTGGGGAGAGTAGATGGAGAACTGGCAGAGGCCATGTGAGTCTGACAGGCTGGGTTCACATCACTGCTCCAGCTCCACTGTGGGACCTTGGGCAGTCATTCCATTGTCCTGACCTTCTGCTTCTGCACCCTTACAATATTGATGACAAGAACACCTCTCAGGATTAAATCAAATAATGAATGCAGCACAGTGGCTGGCACAGAAGTGCTCCAAAATGATTTACAGTTTTTATTACATGACCCTAAGGTTTCATTTCTTCCTCTCCTTAGCTCCATGGTATTTATGTTCTTTAAATTTATAATTATCTGTCTGCATCTTGCCTTTTCAATGGAAAGGAAGCTCATTTAGGGAAGGAGCTGTGCATTATAAATCTCTGATATTATCTGTCCAATTCAGTGGGTCCTTATATTTCCTGGTAAACCCCTGAGAATGGTGTATCTAGAAGGAGGGTGTATCCAGCTTAAAAACATACATATACACACATAACAAATATCAACTCAAAATAGACAATCTTATATTTTCTCTGTATAAAGTATAAAATTTCTTACCTAGGATTTTAGAAAATAGAATTTGCATCTTAGCAAATAAACTGTGTTTTGCCAATTAGATCAGAAATAACAGAATGGTTGTAAACTCTCACCTTGACAATAGGTCAGTGAGCATCTACCTTGATCCTATGTCATGGCACATAAGAAACACAAATCTGTAGTCTCCCACAAAAAAGCACAAACACACACTCTACAG
The DNA here is from genome assembly GCF_965194825.1 of Balaenoptera physalus. Taxonomy (NCBI): domain Eukaryota; kingdom Metazoa; phylum Chordata; class Mammalia; order Artiodactyla; family Balaenopteridae; genus Balaenoptera; species Balaenoptera physalus. The sequence continues at coordinate 62,767,922 of NC_138893.1, read as the reverse complement.
GGATTAGCAGGAGAAGCCACCAGCAGCAGGAGAAAGATGTAACTTCAGACAGGTTAGTTTACTCCTCTAAGATTCCTCATCAATACAGGGGAGAGAATACAGTGCTCACCTCAGCCCTGCTGGGAGACTGAGATCATCCCTGTGAAGCACTGGGCACCAGACCTGCCTTATGGTAAGAGATGAATTAACATCGTCTCACTATGAGGTCAAGTATAATGTCCTCAAGTGAGCTCCCATCTCTGAATTTCACCTGTTTCCAAGTGAGTACATTTTCACTAGCCTCAAAGCATACCATACAGGGAAAAGAAAAAAAAAAAAAAAAAAGAATCAAGAGCTTAGAAACCCCTACACGAATCAAGGAAATTCAAATGTTGTGACAGACCAGTCATACTGAATGATGGGTGCAGTACACTTCTCCTGGCTTTTCATACTGATGGGATCTGTCAGAACAAGCAGCAGCACTGGTGGTGAGTGCACCAGACTCACAGTAGAACAAGAAATGAGACCCAAATCAGGTTCTCGCTGGACTTCCCTGGGGCCTCACTACAGGTCAGTACTTATGGGTTAAGAGAGGGTTACAAGGTCTCTCACCTTGTAAGAGAGACTATCTTGTTCAAACATTAAAAAAGGGAGCCTTATTTCTCCAGTGAATAAACATCCTCATGTGGGCTCTCTAGCAGGCTTATTTTTTATGTTTTAGGGAGGATTCATTCTCAATGAAGAAGTTAAGAGTAAAATTCCAAGGCACTTATCTGGAGGTACTGATTAGTAACAGGTTGCCTTGAGATATAGGAAAAAATATGTAAACCCTTTGAAAAGTTAACTTTTATATTATGTATTAATTATAATTATAATTAATAACTATATAATTATAATATTATTATTAATATTATAATTATATTATTATTAATATATTATTATATCATTATATAATTATAATTATATTATTTTTTACATTAGAATGTTATATGTTTAATTTGTTGCACATATTAAGACGTTTCTCCACAGAAGTACTCTTGCCAGAGAGAAGAATTACTGCACATGCAGGTTTAAGGGCAGTAGAGTGTGTATGGGTGGAGTGGTCCAGAGTGAACTTGGTGTGTGGCCAGAAGTAGTGTTTAGTACAAAATTTCTTTTAATAAGTTTTTCATTCTAATGTAATATGTTTGTTAAATTTTAGGTGAAGATTTAGAACGGCTTTCTCTTATATTACTTGTTTTCTCCCCAAACTGTCTTGACTTTGATATACCAGTAAGATGGGCCAAATTTGGCCAGTGGATCTTTGTATTTCCTGGTACACCACTGAGAATCCCTGGAGAGAAGGCCTATCCCATTTGAGAATAATCATAAATTGTTTTGTTACCAAATCTTACCAAATGTTTCCATTTTAGACTCCAAGACAAGTCCAACTACAAGTCCATAAAAGGAGGAAGAAAGTTTCTTTGAAAATCAATGGCAAACTGTCACATTTTCATTGGCATTATCAGTTTTTCTCCGAGGAGGGTACTATCTGGGTGGCCATCCAACAACTATTGTCTTACTGCCAAGCAATTCATTCAGAAGGCCAAGTTTTATAGAAGTATCCATTCCTTGTCAGGGAACACTCTGTAGATTGTCTACTGCTCCCTAACGCCTTCCCTCCCCTAGGTTTCTCCATTGTTAAAAGAACCCTAATTTGACTCATATAATCAATCTCCTTCAACATGATCCAGGGTAAGATGTCCAACCACAGTTCCAAGAGTATATACTCACTAGTCTAAGATAATAAGTGTGTTGATATTCCTCTAGTGACATTTATTGATTCAGGAGAGGGCACATATTCTAAATTGTCATGGTGGTGGGGAAAAGCTGCTCTTTCTACCTCTTTCCCGAACAGGGAAGCATGTGGCCTCAGTGGTCATTGGCACTCATCTTGTGGCTGTGAGAATAATCAGATTTAAGAAGCTGCCAATGCTGAGGAAGGCAGTGATGAAGATGGAAAGAACTTGGGTCCTTGGCAACATCACTCAGTTGCTGCCTGTACCAAGCCTTGAAGCCTATGCTATGTCTGGAAAATAAATTTTGTTACTGAATAAGAAGGTTTGAGTGAGGAAGTCTGTCCATTATTTTCAATCAAAAGTATTCCATTGTTTCACTGGAGAGAGATAACATATAACTTACAAAGTCTGTATTTAATTTAAGAGAGCCTCACACATATAGGGGAGGGAGGTTAGATATGGTGAGGTAGTATTCTACATCCAGTGCCCCAAATGGCCATTTCATTATAATTGGAAAGTATCATCTAAAATCAAATATGCTTTACAGACATCAAATTTAATGAAGTTATACTCATGTAGAAAATATCATTTTGATAACTAGAAAAGCGATTTGCATTTTTGTATTATTTCTTTATAATAAGCAATGGCATTAGGTACAACATCTCTTAAATAATTCTGCCTTTGACTCTGGGTACCCCAAATATGCATATGTGGCCCTCAAATTACTAAGTATGCTATAAAAAGTCATATTAAAAACAGTTGTTTGATTTCATCTAGATTGCTGCATACTCTCAAAATTTCACTTAAATATTTGTTAGCAGTTTGGAAACGATCTCAATTTCTTTATTAAGAAGTGGGAGCAACAGTAATTTCTATAAATCTCATTAAAATGTCAGAAGCATTAAAAATAAGTAAACATATAACATATATCTTGTTTCTAAAAGACATATTTATCTTCAAATAAAACACAACCACAAGACCATTTTAAAAAAGAACAACATAGAGAGATCTTATTATTTTAAAGGCTATGTCCTGTCCCTTTTTTCTAAACCCAATTTCATGCTGGCCTAAAATTTGAAAAAAATTACCAGAGAACAAAATTCCACAATGACCACCAACTAATGTCTTGGAATTCAACCTCCTGTTGTCAGATTTAATTTAGACAAAACACAAAGCATGTACTAAAGTGACATCTACTGAGAACATCACACTCAAAGCAAGCTAACAATGATGAAATGACAAAGTAGCAGTTTAGAACACCAAAAGGACTTCCAAAGAAAAAGAGAAGTTAAATAGGGCAGAGAATTAAAAACCTTGAAATTGTTATTTAATACACTAATGTAATCTGTACCCATGATAATCTCTAGAGGAAACATAAAAGACTTTCCTGCTAAAATCAAGGGCAGATCTGGAACTCATAGTTGACAGTCCACCAAGCATCCAAATTGTCTTGTAACATGGCATATGTCACACTGTGCTGAGATTGTGTACTTGCTTGTTGTTCTTGTTGGCTTAACTTCTTAAAATGAGGAACTATCTTTTATCTTTCTAAGTATGATGAAGAGTAGAATGTCTGGCACAAAGTATATGCATAATAAATGAATGAAAAATGAACAAATAGAGAAGCAAAAAGAACTACAATCCTGCAGCCTGTGGAAAAAAACCCACATTCACAGAAAGAGAGACAAGATGAAAAGGCAGAGGGCTATGTACCAGATGAAAGAAAAAGATAAAACCCCAGAAAATCAACTAAATGAAGTGGAGAGAGGCAACCTTCCAGTAAAAGAATTCAGAATAATGATAGTGAAGATGCTCCACGGCCTCAGAAAAAGAATGGAGGCAAAGATTGAGAAGATGCAAGAAATGTTTAACAAAGACCTAGAAGAATTAAAGAACAAACAAACAGAGATGAACAATACAAAAACCAACATGAAAACTACACTAGAAGGAATCAATAACAGAATAACTGAGGCAGAAGAACGGATAAGTGACCTGGAAAAGAGAATGGTGGAATTCACTACTGCGGAACAGACTAAAGAAAAAAGAATGAAAAGCAATGAAGACAGCCTAAGAGACCTCTGGGACAACACTAACTGCAACAACATTCGCATTATAGGGGTCCCAGAAGGAGAAGAGACAGAGAAAGGACCAGAGAAAATATTTGAAGAGATTATAGTCGAAACTTTCCCTAACATGGAAAAGGAAATAGCCACCCAAGTCCAGGAAGCGCAGCGAGTCCCATATAGGATAAATCCAAGGAGAAACACACTGAGACACATAGTAATCAAATTGGCAAAAATTAAAGACAAAGAAAAATTATTGAAAGCAGCAAGGGCAAAACGACAAATAACATACAAGGGAACTCCCATAAGATTAACAGCTGATTTCTCAGCAGAAATTCTACAAGCCAGAAGGAAGTGGCATGATATACTTAAAGTGATGAAAGGGAAGAACCTACAACCAAGATTACTCTACCTGGCAAGGATCTCATTAAGCTTTGATGGAGAAATCAAAAGCTTTACAGACAAGCAAAATCTAAGAGAATTCAGCACCACCAAACCAGCTCTACAACAAATGCTAAAGGAACTCCTCTAAATGGGAAACACAAGGGAAGAAAAGGAACTACAAAAACAAACCCAAAACAATTAAGAAAATGGTCATAGGAACATACATATCGATAATTACCTTAAACGTGAATGGATTAAATGCTCCAACCAAAAGACACAGGCTTGCTGAATGCATACAAAAACAAGACCCATATATATGCTGTCTACAAGAGACCCACTTCAGACCTAGGGACACATACAGACTGAAAGTGAGGGGATGGAAAAAGATATTCCATGCAAATGGAAAGCAAAAGAAAGCTGGAGTAGCGATACTCATATCAGATAAAATAGACTTTAAAATAAAGAATATTACAAGAGACAAGGAAGGACACTACATAATGATCAAGGGATCAATCCAAGAAGATATAACAATTATAAATATATATGCATCCAACATAGGAGCACCTCAATACATAAGGCAACTGCTAACAGCTATAAAAGAGGAAATCGACAGTAACACAATAATAGTGGGGGACTTTAACGCCTCACTTACACCAATGGACAGATCATCCAAAGTGAAAATAAATAAGGAAAGAGAAGCTTTAAATGACACAGTAGACCAGATAGAATTAATTGATATTTACAGGACATTCCATGCAAAAACAGCAGATAACACTTTCTTCTCAACTGTGCATGGAATATTCTCCAGGATAGATCACATCTTGGGTCACAAATCAAGCCTCAGTAAATTTAAGAAAATGGAAATCATATCAAGCATCTTTTCTGACCACAATGCTATGAGATTAGAAATGAATTACAGGGAAAAAGCGTAAAAAACACAAACACATGGAGGCTAAACAATACGTTACTAAATAACCAAGAGGTCACTGAAAAAAATCAAAGCGGAAATCAAAAAATACCTAGAGACAAATGACAAAGAAAACATGACAATCCAAAACCTATGGGATGCAGCAAAAGCAGTTCTAAGAGGGAAGTTTATAGCTATACAAGCCTACCTAAAGAAACAAGAAAAACCTCGAATAAACAATCTAACCTTGCACCTAAAGGAACTCGAGAAAGAAAAACAAACAAAACCCAAAGGTTGCAGAAGGAAAGAAATCATGAAGATCAGAGCAGAAATAAATGAAATAGAAACAAAGAAAACAATAGCAAAGTTCAATAAAACTAAAAGCTGGTTCTTTGAGAAGATGAACAAAATTGATAAACCATTAGCCAGACTCATCAAGAAAAAGTGGGAGAGGACTCAAATCAATAAAATTAGAAATGAAAAAGGAGAAGTTACAACAGACACTGCAGAAATACAAAGCATCCTAAGAGACTACTACAAGCAACTCTATGCCAATAAAATGGACAACCTGGAAGAAATGGACAAATTCTTAGAAAGGTGTAACCTTCCAAGACTGAACCAGGAAGAAATAGAAAATATGAACAGACAAATCACAAGTAATGAAATTGAAACTGTGATTAAAAATCTTCCAACAAACAAGAGTCCAGGACCAGATAGCTTCACAGGTGAATTCTATCAAACATTTAGAGAAGAGCTAACACCCATCTTTCTCAAACTCTTCCAAAAAATTGCAGAGGATGGAACACTCCCAAACTCATTCTATGAGGCTACCATCACCCTGATACCAAAACCAGACAAAGATACTTACAAAAAAAGAAAATTACAGACTAATATCTCTGATGAATATAGATACAGAAATCCTCAACAAAATACCAGCAAACAGAATCCAACAACACATTAAAAGGATCATACACCATGATCAAGTTGGAATTATCCCAGGGATACAAGGAATCTTCAATATACGCAAATCAATCAATGTGATACACCAAATTCACAAATTGAAGGAGAAAAATCATATGATCATCTCAATAGATGCAGAAAAAGCATTTAACAAAATTCAACACCCATTTATGAAAAAAACTCCCCAGAAAGTGGGCACAGAGGGAACCTACCTCAACATAATAAAGGCCATATATGACAAACCCACAGCAAACATCATTCTCAATGGTGAAAAATTGAAAGCATTTCCTCTAAGATCAGGAACGAGACAAGGATGTCCACTCTCACCACTAGTATTCAACATAGTCTTAGAAGTCGTAGCCACGGCAATCAGAGAAGAAAAAGAAATAAAAGGAATACAAATTGGAAAAGAAGAAGTAAAACTGTCACTGCTTGCAGATGACATGATACTATACATAGAGAATCCTAAAAATGCCTCCAGAAAACTACGAGAGCTAATCAATGAATTTGGAAAAGTTGCAGGATACAAAATTAATGCACAGAAATCTCTTGCATTCCTATACACTAATGATGAAAAATCTGAAAGAGAAACTAAGGAAACACTCACATCTACCACTGCAACAAAAAGAACAAAATACCTAGGAATAAACCTACCTAGGGAGACAAATGACCTGTATGCAGAAAACTATAAGACACTGAAGAAAGAAATTAAAGATGATACCAAAAGATGGACAGATATACCATGTTCTTGCATTGGAAGAATCAATACTGTGAAAATGACTATACTACCCAAAGCAATCTACAGATTCAATGCAATCACTATCAAATTACCAGTGGCATTTTTACAGAACTAGAACAAATTATCTTAAAATTTGTATGGAGACACAAAAGACCCTGAATAGCCAAAGCAGTCTTGAGGGAAAAAAACGGAGCTGGAGGAATCAGACTCCCTGACTTCAGACTATACTACAAAGCTACAGTAACCAAGACAATATGGTACTGGCAGAAAACAGAAACATAGATCAATGGAACAAGATAGAAAGCCCAGAGATAAACCCACACACCTATGGTCAACTAATCTATGACAAAGGAGGCAAGGATATACAATGGAGAAAAGACAGTCTTTTCAGTAAGTGGTGCTGGGAAAACTGGACAGCTACATGTAAAATAATGAAATTAGAACACTCCCTAACACCATACACAAAAATAAACTCAAAATGGATTAGAGACCTAAATGTAAGACCGGACACTATAAAACTCCTAGAGGAAAACATAGGAAGAACACTCTTTGACATAAATCACAGAAAGATCTTTTTTGACCCACCTCCTAGAGAAATGGCAATAAAAACAAAAATAAACAAATGGGACCCAATGAAACTTAAAAGCTTTTGCACAGCAAAGGAAACCATAAACAGGACGAAAAGACAACCCTCAGAATGGGAGAAAATATTTTCAAACGAATCAATGGACAAAGGATTAATCTCCAAAATATATAAACAGCTCATGCAGCTCAATATTAAAGAAACAAACAAGCCAATCCAAAAATGGTCTGAAGACCTAAATAGACATTTCTCCAAAGAAGACCTACAGATGGCCAAGAAGCACATGAAAAGCTGTTCAACATCACTAATTATTAGAGAAATGCAAATCAAAACTACAATGAGGTAACACCTCACACCAGTTAGAATGGGCATCATCAGAAAATCTACAAACAACAAATGCTGGAGAGGGTGTGGAGAAAAGGGAACCCTCTTGCACTGCTGGTGGGAATGTAAACTGATACAGCCACTATGGAGAACAGTATGGAGGTTCCTTAAAAAACTAAAAATAGAATTAGCATATGATCCAGCAATCCCACTACTGGGCATATACCCAGAGAAAACCATAATTCAAAACGACACATGCACCCCAATGTTCATTGCAGCACTATTTACAATAGCCAGGTCATGGAAGCAACCTAAATGCCCATTGACAGACAAATGGATAAAGAAGTTGTGGTACATATACACAATGGAATATTACTCAGCCATAAAAAAGAACGAAATTGAGTCATTTGTTGAGACGTGGAAGGATCTAGAGACCGTCATACAGAGTGAAGTAAGTCAGAAAGAGAAAAACAAATATCTTATATTAACGCATGTGTGTGGAACCTAGAAAAATGGTACAGATGAACCGGTTTGCAGGGCAGAAGTGGAGACACAGATGTAGAGAACAAACGTATGGACACCAAGGGGGGAAAACTGCGGTGGGGTGGGTATGGTGGTGTGCTGAATTGGGCGATTGGGATTGACATGTATACACTGATGTGTATAAAATTGATGACTAATAAGAACCTGAAGTATAAAAAAACAAAACAAACAAACAAAAATGAACAAATAAAAATTCAGGATTGTACAGAGTCACTAAAGGTCTTATCAAGGGTAAGCCTGTTTCTCTTCCTTACCTGTTTCCTACTGTTTCCTTTTTCTAAATGAAATGAACTCTGGGATTTTCAATCTGCCTTCTTAGAGTTCACAGGTTATCACAAAGGTGATTATGGTCTGCTCGATGCTTCAAGAAGCCTATCAGAAGCTACGTATTTACTCCCAATTAAATATCCCACTGCAGACTATATATCCTATGGCTTTGCTTTAGGCTTGAATTATATCATCTGAACATAGTAACTTCAATCCATGCTACTCAGAAGTCCTCATTAACAGTTACCTACAATGGATTAATTAAAAATGGGCAATAAATTCATCATTACTTAGGAAATATAGTTTGTAGGCAATAATATTTCAAAACATGGGGTCCATGCTGTGGAAGAAGATATAAAAAGACTTGAAAGCACTGGATTATTATTCAAGTCAGCAAGAAGTCTGCCGTAATGTAAGATACACTTTACAAAATAAGATAATTTGGTGCCCTTTTATTTGAAAACTTTATATTCTAAGATTTCACATATTTTGAAGTTCTCTGTCTCAGATCCAGCACCCATGTCTTTGCTCTCTGGTTATATTCCTCCAATTACTGCTAATTAGCATGGTTTCTGAAGTCACCAAAAGGAACCCTTGTAGAGGTAGGCTAATGAGTGCACCTATTAGTCTATAACTAACTATTAAAATTAAAAGATAGTCTTGTTACTTGTGTCTGTATATACAGTTACAAACAAATCGCAGAAATCCCTGTGTTCTTATTGTGCATGGATTTTTGTCGACCAATAAGCATGAGATGCAATTTGCACTAATTCACTGGGGGCAAAGGGAGCATGAAATAATCTTGACTTGATAATTTAGCATTTTATAGTAAATTGCTCATATTGAGTATTTTTCCCAGTGGTAATAATACTTCCTTGTCATAGGAAGACAATCGCATACTAACATCATGAAATTTCTCTTCAAATCCCCATTTTACACTACATTTCAAAGATGGTGGAAAAAAAATGAGGACAGCTTGTACCCACATGACTCATTAAATCTCTCTCTCTCTTCCCAGTATGGAATTATCTCTGTAGTCGTCTTGTCAATTACCACTCACACATTCACATGGTTTTGACCCCAACTGACTAAGCTGGAGTCACCACCTATGCAGAGAAATTGTGATTTGGGAAGATTTACACTGTACATGAGTTTCCTAATACTCAATCTCTGAGTGAGTCCACAGGGTAGAAATGTTCAGAAGAAAGGGCGATAACTTTAAGACATACAGATTTATTGCCAGCACACATTATCTAGACTTTTAAATATCCTTTTTGTATTTTCTTATCCTTTAGTGCCTTTTATCTAGGCTCCTCTTAGTATCAAAAAACATCCACCAGTTGACTCCCATTGAGTCGCTAGGTATTGTGGAAGGAACGCTTAGCCACTTACCAGACTTGGGCTTCAGTTCAGATCCATTGTACCCTGGCTACCTGACCTGGAGAAAGACACAACCCTGCTTTGTTTATTTAACCAAGAAATAATGGCTTTGTCTACTGAGGGTCAACCTTATACTAAGGTCCTAGGTAGGAGTAACATATATTCCCTGCATGCTTCGTAGATTTTTGTGAAGTCATTTTATGTGAAAAATTAAGTGAAAAGAACTTACAAACTATGCATTTTATAAAAATATATTATTGTCTATTTTTAAGCAAATGCACAGGTAAGCTATCTACTGAACTAAGTATTACATGACATTACCTATGCTTTTTATACCAAGTAATTATTTAAAATAAAAATGGTAGAAAATTCTACCACTATGTTTTTAACGGATATTTTACTTAGGCTACTGGCTTCACGTATACAAACTGCAGAATACCTGCTGTGCCCAGAGCCCTATTCTAACAGAAATAACCACACGCAGTTGACATCACAGATGACAGGGCAGTGGAATAGCATCTGGTTCAACAGAAGCCAAACTGTAGGCTAACATAGGGACAAGAGGGATAGCTCCCTCTCTCCAGAGCTTGAACTGGAGATTCAGAGAATCGAGTTAGGTGATAGTGGGGAACAGAAGTAAAAAAGATGCACGATAAAGAGTACAAACAGCACAAGTAACTGACTCATGTTCCTGAAAAAGATTCTGATGCTGAGGAAGTAAGTAGGTAACAATGGAAGCTTGTGCTACAGTAAACTGGGGACAGATGCTGAACTAGCAAACTAGTTCAGTCTCTTTGAAGCCCAAATGTATAGTTTCTCTTTTCCCTGTGAAGTCCAGCGTAGTCCCTGTCGCCTGGATTCCTATGCAGGATGGCCATAGGGCCATGTTTATCACCTTTTTTATTTCCACGTGATTTCTTATGGATAATCCCCTCTCAATTTTTAATCAAAAGACTTAATGTTATTGAAGCCCAAAAGAATCTAATGCAGATGAACCCAAAGAATGAACTTTGAACACTTTTTATTTTACATAATTTAAAGCTACCTTGTTTCAGGAAAAGAAGCAGTAAGTATAATTACTTTTGGGGGGGAGGTATATAAGGCTATTTTGATTCTCTGACTTTATTACCTGTTATATTATTTGAGTTATTTGCTAGTCTATTGTATAATATAAATAAAATCTATTTTTGATGTTAGCAGAGTACAAAAGTGACTAGGATAAAAATCAGGTCTGTATATGACATAGTAAAATTTAAATAGAGCAAAAAAAATCATATTATATGTGATGACTCATGACTTTGATATAGATTTAGGAAGCAGCCCAGGAAATTCCGGATTGGCAAACAAACAAGTTCCTGAGCCTTACTCTGCTTCATTTCCCCTAAAGGTAGTCACCTTTCTCTAAGTTCCATGTCTCTTAGAAAGTTTAGTCACATCTTATCCTTTCTGGGGTATTTCTCTATCTAAAGAGGTGAAAAGAATTGAACTATTCTTCTTAATCTCTTAAAGCCTTTCTCTGTAGGATTGTTTTTATAATCCTAAAATGGGAATCCCTTCATCATGTGGGTGGGACACAACCACCCCTGTCGTACACACCCCTGAACACTCACCCTCATCTGTTATTGTCTGTCCTACAGATAACCTTTAGGAGTCCTCGCCTTACTCCAAGAGGAGATGTGGATTAGCATCATGCAGGGATTAAGATGAAATCAGGAAGGGCCTCTGAACTACAAATATGTCACCCTCATCCCTGCCTTCTCTCTGGTCTCTAATACCTGATACTCTACCCTTGGAACTCTCTTATTCCTTTAAATCATTGTACACTCTTCCCTATTGAATATCAAGTGCCAGGAGGAGAAATATACCACACGAAATCACTTGCGGTTATAACGCAGAATGAAATGAGCTGTAGATACCCCTTCCACTGTAAGGGTTGAGAATAGCTATTTAGGTTCCCAGGCATGACACTGCCTAGGTAAGGCAAGCCAAGGCTGGAGAACCCTGGGGTGTTGGACGTAAGCAAGAGTGCCACATGGGGGTCAGAAGAAAAGAATATGAAAAAAGCGAGCTTTCCCTCTGTCAGCCCTGCCTTCATCACACACAGCCTTCGCTCAGCCACAGGAAGATAAAAATAACTTTCTGTTGACTTTTATAATATTAAATCTCAAAAGAATAACCTGGCTTCCTCTTTCTAATACAACCCAATGAAGATAGACATTTAAGAAAATTATTCATTGAAACATGTAGCTGCCCTTTTTTTTTTTTTTGGAAACCAAATGATAGATATACTGTTTATAAAACCCTTTGAAATACAGCTCTCCCTTGGTCACATTTTTCTAAATCCCTTTACCCCCTTAATTGATTCCAAGGCAATTTAAACACTAGAAGATATATTTGAGGCAACACACTGTGATTATAAAATATGAATATTTTATGGAAATCAGTCTGGTTTTCCACCAAGTTCATGGAACAGAGACTCTTTGGATGAATGGATATTTTGAATAGCTAGTGGAAAAAGGTTCTGAGGTGATTTTTTTTTTTTTCCCCATCAGCAAGCTGCACGTAGGTCCATGTGAGATGAAGAGTCGGTTACTGAGAACTTGAACCTTAATATGTATAAAGTGACCTTTACCACTACCCACCCCATCAGACTGTCATATTTACCGCTTCCTAGGCATAAGTTTCTGAGGTGACTTCAGACCCTCTTCATGGTTTTCTGTTGACTTTAATGGTATTGATTTTTTTTCAAAGAAAAATTCTTCAGCTATTTTTTCAAGCATCTCAGTGCATAAAGTCAGGCGTTATCTGAAGTCAGATAGCTTTAATGAAATAATGAGACATGTATTGGTTTGGCTCAGAAGTGATTTGTTTTAGTAATTTCTTTTCCTGATAGAGTATTATGCCTGGCTCATGACCTGCAAGGGACTTTGCAATTCAAATCCAAATAGCTTTGAGTCTTTGCATATTCATGTATGTTTAACATGCATTATCATAGTAGCAAGTACTTTGGAATGAAATAAAAATTTGGAAATTTGTAGGCATACAAACTGTGAATAAAAATACAATCTTAACATAGACTGAACTGAGAAGAGGGAGATTAAACTATTCTAAATGAATTTGGGAAAGCAAAATCCTGTTCATCAGCTAAGTATAATAACTTCTTAAAAACAACCTCTTAAAAACACATGGCTGAGAGCTATAAACACGTAAGAGTAGTTCAAGCTATCACTGGAAAATATCAGAAAGGGATAGGTTTCTTTTCCTTAGAATATCTTGGTATATAAAAATGTCTTTAACCTAAAATAATAAAATGAAACCTAATCTTACAAAGTTGGGCAGAATGAACTGGAAACTATTTCAAAAAGTCAGTGGATAATTGCCCTAAGTCTGATTCTCCTATAAAATTATTATAAACCTGGGCACTTCTAAGAGGCTTTAATTCCATTTGAAAGTAAGTAAAACATTTCCACATACTGATGGAAGTATAAATTGGTACTTACTTTGGAAGATAAAAGCCTTAAAAATGTGATAAATTCTTGTCTCGGCAAGACTTCTAGGAATTTATCCTTAGGAAATAATCACAGATAACCAGAGATTATGCAGTAAGAATAATATTCACAATTTATTTTAGATTAGTAAAAAAAAAAAATGGAAAAATTCCAAATGTCAACAATAAGACATTATTTAAACCATGGTGCATTCATCACATGGAATTCTATATAGCCTTTAGAATGATGATTCAGAAGAATATTTAATTACATGGAAAGATGTTAATTATATATTTTAAGTGAAAAAAATCATTTTATAAAGCAACATATGTCATATAAGCCCATTACATGGAAATGAGTACACACAAAATTATATATAATTTATATATAATATGTATTATATATAATACATAGATAATATATATACTATATATTATGTAAATGTTATGTGTATGCGCATATATATATATTAAAGGTTAAAAGGATATACCTCAAAATGTTCACAGCAGTCATCCATAGGTGGTGGTGTCTTACGAGAATTTTTAATTTATTTTTGCTTCTATTTTTAAAAATTTGCTACAATAAATACATAACTCTTTTCTAATAACATTCATATTATTTAAAAAATATTAAAAAGTCAGAAAAAAGCTAGAAACTTGGAAGATTTGTTGCAAACTGAATGATTTCTGAAATAAATATTTCAAAGTAAACTATGCTTTATTTCTCCTTTTCTCTTGAAACCTAAGCATTTTTGCACTTTCTGATGAACCCCTCCGGAGGGCAATTTGAAAATACACAGCTCTCCTGCTGTGGATTATATGGTGTTCCAAAACCATGAGTCAACCTCATATTTGGTCACTCATAGCAAGTACTTCATAAGCTCAGATAACTTATGAGCCTTTTGGTAAGTGAAGAACAATGCCAAATAAATTGTATTTCTTACATATTTCAAGTATTAAGGTTTGTAAAGGTTTTGTACAGAAAACAGCTTAAAACTTAAAACAGCTTAGACTGTGGCAAAATTTAGGACTACTTATAGGAACTCCCTTCCCCGATTTAATGAATACTTACATGTGCCAATGAAATAAATATATGCTATTTAGGGCTTTTAAAACATGACCTATTAATAAGTTGGGCATTTCTCAAGGCAATCATATTTCATTTTTAAATTTTTCAATTATTCTTTAAGACAAACTTAGCATTGCTCTAGATATCCTTTGTGGTCAGTCCGTGAAAATCATTTTACAAAAGAGGAGCAAGAACCAACTTTTGTACTCTATTAAATATTCCAACCTCAGGTCATATTTCTGACCATACATTTTAACTCAATCATAGCATCACTAATCAGGTATCTGGAAGAGCCCCCATTTGTCTGAAATGAGGAACTTGAGTGGAGGCCAATAAAAACTTCCTTAGAATCATGGAACCAAGATTCTTCCCTACTCAGTTATCTTGAGTGGCAGTGCTGTATGTAAGTATCTCATTATACACAATCCAAGGAGGGCTGCCAAATGAGAATTTGGGCACTGGCTCCATGGGCCCTGATCCATGATCTTAGAGAATAACTAGCTCATGACTAGGTAAGGGGCTTGTTTTCACTTTCTCTTTCCTACCAGATTCTGCCTTGGTGTAGCTAACCCCTAACCTCAAAACCCTGCTTTTCAACTAAGTTTAACCATTTGTTTTGGTCAAGTTCTGCCAATCAATGCCCCAAAGTTTCCATCTATTCTACTCTATCCTTACCACCACCTTGCCTCCTTCCTGCAAGTGATCATTACATGTTTCTTTGCTTTACGATGTTGAAAATAAATGGTGTCTCTATTGGTGGAATGGCAAACCAACCAAGTCTTCTCTGTCAGGTACGACTGTGACATCAGCAGTTGCAGAAAACACTGTTTGGGGAAGCATTTTGAGGCTGAAGGCTTAGTGGAAAGAGAGGCCATGACCAATTAGCAGTTCATGCCACAGGAGGGGAAGAGATGTAGTAGCCTACTCTGTTTGTTCCATCCCAAACTAGTCAATCTCTGCTTTTGCACCAGAATTTAATATAATTTGGAGACATATTTTTTAATTAATTTTACTGGAATATAGTTGCTTTACAATGTTGTGTTAGATTCTACTGCACAGCAAAATGAATCAGCCATACATATACAGAAATCCCCTCCCTTTTGGATTTCCCTCCCCTTTAGGATACCACAGTGCATTAGGCAGAGTTGCCTGTGCAATACAGTATGTTCCCATCAGTTGTCTATTTTATACATAGTATCAATAGTGTATATGTGTCAATCCCAATCTCCCCATTCCTCCCTCCCCATTCCTTTCCCCCTTGGTATCCATACATTTGTTCTCCATGTCTGTCTCTATTTCTGCTTGGCAAATAAGGTCCCCTATACCATTTTTCTAGATTCCACATATATGCGTTAAGATATGATATTTGTTTTTCTCTTTCTCACTTACTTCACTCTGCATGACAGTCTCTAGGTCCATCCACGTCTCTACAAATGACCCAATTTCATTCCTTTTTATGGCTAAGTAATATTCCATTGTATATATGTACCACATCTTCTTTATGCATTCTTCTGTTGATGAACATTTAGGTTGCTTCCATGTCCCGGCTATTGTAAATAGTGCTTCTATAAACATTGGGGTACATGTGTCTTTTTTCTTATTTTTTAATTTTTTTAACGTCTTTATTGGAGTATAATTGCTTTACAATGGTGTGTTAGTTTCTGCTTTATAACAAAGTGAATCAGTTATACATATACATATGTTCCCATATCTCTTCCCTCTTGCATCTCTCTCCCTCCCACCCTCTCTATCCCACCCCTCTAGGTGGTCACAAAGCACTGAGCTGATCTCCCTGTGCTATCCGGCTGCTTCCGACTAGCTATCTATTTGACGTTTGGTAGTGTATATATGTCCATGCCACTCTCTCACTTTGTCAGAGCTTACCCTTCCCCCTCCCCAAATCCTCAAGTCCATTCTCTAGTAGATCTGTGTCTTTATTCCCATCTTGCCCCTAGGTTCTTCATGACCTTTTTTTTTTTTCATAGATTCCATATATATGTGTTAGCATACAGTATTTGCTTTTCTCTTTCTGACTTACTTCAATCTGTATGACAGACTCTAACTCCATCCACCTCACTACAGATACCTCCATTTCATTTCTTTTTATGGCTGAGTAATATTCCATTGTATATATGTGCCACATCTTCTTTATCCATTCATCTGTTGATGGACACTTAGGTGGCTTCCATGTCCTGGCTATTGTAAATAGAGCTGCAATGAACATTTTGGTACATGACTCTTTTTGAATTATTGTTTTCTCTGGGTATATGCCCAGCAGTGGGATTGCTGGGTCATATGATAGTCTATTTTTAGTTTGTTTAAGGAACCTCAATACTGCTCTCCATAGTGGCTCTATCAATTTACATTCCCACCAACAGTGTAAGAGGGTTCCCTTTTCTCCACGCCCTCTCCAGCATTCATTGTAGATTTTTTGATGATGGCCATTCTGACTGGTGTGAGGTGATACCTCATTGTAGTTTAGAGATTAGCATTTCTCTAATAATTAGTGATGTTGAGCATCTTTCCATGTGTTTGTTGCCATCTGTATATCTTCTTTGGAGAAATGTCTATTTAGGTCTTCTGCCCATTTTTGGACTGAGTTGCTTATTTTTTTTGGTATTGAGCTGCATGAGTTGCTTGCATATTTTGGAGATTAACCCTTTGTCAGTTGCTTCGTTTGCAAATATTTTCTCCCATTCTGAGGGTTGTCTTTTCGTCTTGTTTATTGTTTCTTTTGCTGTGCAAAAGCTTTTAAGCTTAATTAGGTCCCATTTGTTTATTTTTGTTTTTATTTTCATTACTCTAGGAGGTGGGTCAAAAAAGATCTTGCTGCGATTTATGTCATAGAGTGTTCTGCCTATGTTTTCCTCTAAGAGTTTATAGTGTCTGGCCTGGCCTTACTACTTTAGGTCTTTAATCCATTTTGAGTTTATTTTTGTGTATGGTGTTAGGGAGTATTCTAATTTCATTCTTCTACATGTAGCTGTGGAGACATATTTTTAATTCAGTTACACTGTTGTTTCTCCCTGATTGGTTTTAGGTATTCTAACAGTAGCCCTTACTACTCTTTATTTCAAATATATCTTGGCTACATTATGGATTAAATATGGGAAAATCTAACTATTATTTATAACATTATTTCTGAGGGAAAATGCATTTGAAATTCCAAGTAATTGATTTTCACAAATGAATTCTTGGAACTTAATCCATTCACAGACAGAGGGCTGCACCCACTCCTTTTGTAACTAGCCATAGTTCCAGATAAATATAATTACTCAATTATCCTTGTTGAATGACATTGAGTCAAAGAGAAGTTGGATTCTCCTTTAAAGCAAGGTGACATCTCTGCTGTTCTAGGGAAATTTCTGTATTCCATTTTGTTATTCCAGTTTCTATGCAGTCTTAAATCAAATCCTGACTTTTACAAAAAGGTACCCAACAATTCATTCTAAGTTTTCATCCTGTTTTGGAAGATCAAAGCAAAGGAAATAGAGCAGAAGTTAATGTAATGTCTGTGGGGAAATGTAAGTGGCTCTGAGGAGTAATTCATCCAGTGAAAGCTGGGTGCTTATTTGCTATGGATAGAAACCAGAACTGGCAGGAGATATGATTGCGGGGAACCCGGGAAAAAGACAGGGTGTAAGGGCGTTGCAAGCCCATCTTAGTAAGGACAGGGACATTTTGTTTTCTCTTGTTCCCTTTCTTGTTACTGAATTTCCTACTTCTGTTTCTTTTCCTCTAGTCCCTTCCCACTTCTTATTTTCTTCCTCCTTTCTAGGTTCTTCTCCTTTTTTTCTCCTTTCTCTTTTCTCTTTTCCTCCTTTTTCTCTGGTTCCTTGCCTCTCATCTCTTATTTCTTCCATTTCTTGTCTTTTACAGCCTCCACCCCTGTCCCTCACAGACAATTCCCTCCTGTCTTGTACTCAATCTGATATATGTAATGTTCATTAAATGCTGCCAGTTATGGATAAAGACAAGCAAAGCAGAACATTATAAATGCTGATGTAACACATTGCTATGAGTAAGCTGTATAATCGGAGGCCAAAGAGATCAAAAAGAAAATTTTGACATAAACACACTACTATATTTAAAATAGATAAACAGAACAGTATGGAGGTTCCTAAAAAAACTAAAAATAGAACTACCATATGACCCAGCAATCCCACTACTGGGCATATACCCTGTGAAAACCATAATTCAGAAAGAGTCATATACCATAATTTTCATTGCAACACTATTTAAAATAGCTAGGACATGGAAGCAACCTAAGTGTCCATCTACAGATGAATGGATAAAGAAGATGTGGCACATATATACAATGGAATATTACTCAGCCATAAAAAGAAATGAAATTGAGTTATTTGTAGTGAGGTGGATGGACCTAGAGTGTGTCATACAGAGTGAAGTAAGTCAGAAAGAGAAAAACAAATACCGTATGCTAACACACATATATATGGAATGTAAAAAAAAAAAATGGTTCTGAAGAACTTAGGGGCAGACAGGAATAAAGACGCAGACATAGAGAATGGACTTGAGGACACTGGGATGGGGAAGGGTAAGCTGGGATGAAGTGAGAGGGTGGCATGGACATATATACACTACCAAATGTAAAATAGATAGCTAGTGGGAAGCAGCCACATAGCACAGGGAGATCAGCTCATGCTTTGTGACCACCTAGAGGGGTGGGATAGGGAGGGTGGGAGAGAGACGCAAGAGGGAGGGGATATGGGGATATATGTATATGTATAGCTGATTCACTTCGTTATACAGCAGCAACTAACATAACAATGCAAAGCAATTATACTCCAATAAAGATGTTAAAATAAAATAAAATAGATAACCAACAAGAACCTACTGTATAGCACAGGGAACTCTACTCAGTATTCTGTAATAACCTAAATGGGAAAAGAATTTGAAAAAGAATATATGTATATGTGTAACTGAATCACTTATCTGTACACCTGAAACTAACACAGCATTGTAAATCAACTATAGTCCAATATAAAATAACTTTTTAAAAAATAAACAAGTAAACAGAACAAAAAAAAATCTCTACCCAAATCACCAAAATTTTATCTTTGCTTTACCCTGATTCTCAAAATTTGAGCTTGGAGAACATTTGTATTTACATACACCTTTTCTGCTCCTTCCTTTTATTGCCTTAGAACCCTCTATTATTTGCATACTTTCAAACTGGACTTCTCCAACATATGCTTAGCCTCAAAACCACTCTGAAGTCCAGTTTTAACCTGTCTTTTTGGTTTTCCATTCACTGACATACAAGGCCATACCTATTAGCATCTCTCATGAAAGCACCTGAGATCAAAGGACTATTTTTTAAGGTCTACTTAGAATGACAAACAGCAACCCTTCGATTCATGTCAAACTAGGGACTCTGCAATTAGCGTATGAAGCATTTTAATTTTAATCACTTACCTGAAAATTGTATGATGATTGCTTTTACTAAGAAATTTTTCCAAAATCATAACAGCCAAGGTTCCTATTTCTATTACCATAATTTTGTAAAATATAGCTTACCTATCAGAAAAGAGAAAAATTTAATGCCTGGAATATCTTAAAAATCATGAAATTGTTGCTTCGCTAAGTTTTTCAGGAATGACACTTTTTTTAATGTGATTTTTTTTTTTCCAAAAGGCATTTATTAGACAGTGGAATTGGTCAGATTTTATGTGGCGTATACTTGTAGAGGTTTAATTTTTTATAAGGGCTCAAGAGATAAGCAAATTAAGTCAAATTTTTGTAACAAGAGGTAGATGATTTACATTTTAATAGAAGATATAAATGCTACTTTTAATATACATATATGTATTATATACTTATCAAGGCAACTGCTACTGTAGAAATAAGAAAAAGGGCACAGATTTCCATTAGCTGACAGTGCTATCAATTTGTATTTCTTGGATATTCTTCAGAAAAGCAGAGAACAGTTGAAAAAATTATCCTGCTTCTATGTGTTGGACAGGTTTGCAAACTTTACGGGCTAACTTTGGACAGAGAACATCTTCAGAAATTGTCTAGACCAGTGCTACTCAAAGTGACCAGTTTTAATTTGTAATCCTAAATCAGATTGATTCTTTTGTCATTCTGCAAAGATTATGGGGATAATGTCTCTAAATAAAATGTCTCTTTATAAAAATAACCTAACACCAATATATGAAACACATGATACTTAAAGGATGGTTCTACAGTAAATTTATTCCTTTAATTTTGAGTAACAGCAACAGAAGTGATTTAGTGATTAAAAAAATAAGTTAAAAATAAATCTCTCTGATAAAGAAAGCTATTGAGAATTTCTCCAGGGATTCTGGTTAAAAATGTTGAAGAAACTATTTTAATACAGATATCTTAGAATCATACAAAAACTTTGATAGCTTGAATAAACAGCAAAATATTTTGGTAAGTAACATTTTAGAAACATTTAAACATACAGTTTTATTCTTAGATTCTTAGGCCTGGGAAAATTTCCTTTTATATAATGTGGCAAAAATAACAGAACAAAAATATATCAAGATGGCAAATACATAAAAAGTTGACTAGTCACGAAACACTGATGAATGGAAATATTACAGATCTAGACTGAGGTTTTAAAACTGCGGGGGATTAAGAAAACTATCAGAAAATAAATTTTTGCTAACTCCAAGTATATATGTTTGCTATGGATAAAACCTATATATGTGGGGTGTGTGTGTGTAATATATATACATACATATATGTATATATACACACACACACACACACATATATATATATATGTAAAATTTTGTTGTTTCCTTAAGAGAAAAGGCAAATGTCTAGACATCATGTCTGGGTAAAGGTAAAAGTCTTCTCTTACATCACCTCTTAGGCATCCTGATCCCTTACTCCTCCATTCTCATCTAATCAAGGCCACTTTGTCACCAGGTTCCCTTCTGAGCTGCTTTAATTCTGACCCCACTGTTTTTTCTGTGAAAACAAAAAGGAAAGGAGTTTCCTCCTTTATCCTCTCCCATTCAACGTGGCAGATTTTAGGAATGTGTGGGAGTTCACAGCGTGCTTAACCAGATAAAAGTTGGTTCTTGGAAACTGACTAGTTGTATTGGGGATGAAGAAGCAAAAGCTTGGTTTAGCTGCAAAGAGGCTTTGGAAGAGAAGAAATGAGACGGTGAAACACAGAGGCACAAGAGAGCTTCTGAAAGGAGGCATTTCTACTTCAGGCTTCATAAATTACGATTTACTTCCTTCCTTCCATCCATCCATCCATCCATCCATCCATCCATCCATCCATCCTAGTTAATAAATGTTTACTGAGTGTCTGTTATATCCCAGACACAGTCTGTTCTCTCATAGTTATTATATTCTAGAAGAAGAAGAATTTAACTTCTGACTGTGAGAGCAGATAACTCAGGGAGGCATCTGATTTGGACTAGAGGAAACATATCCTGAAGAAGTGTCTTTAAGATCTGAATGGTGTCAAGAGGGGCCACTCAAGCAAAGACGGTGAGAGTGTGTGTGTGTGTGTGTAAAAGTCAGAAGTGTGTCGCAGGCTGAAGGACCAGCACGTGAAAAGGACCAGAGGCAGCAGGTGAGATATAAAGGATCATAGTAAAGAGTTTGGACTTTATCATAAGGGCAACCTGAAGCAATTATGACTTTTTGAGTTAACGATGGGGATAGAAAGGGTGACACCATTGGTTTGTTTGAAAAATAACACTGGGTGAAATTTAAAAATGCAATTAAGCAGAGTAAGACTGGCAGCTCAGAGACTAGTTAGGGGGCTGTTCCTACGTTGCAGGCACGAAATGACAAGTTACTGAGAACAAGGTGAAAGAGAAGGATCCGTAGGGAAAGGCCTAGAGAAGGACCACTCGGCAGAATGGCTCACATTTCCTGTCCCCCATCTGTATCATCTCTAATGCCTCTCAGTGGGAGCTTGCTCAGTGATGTCTGAAGAGCATGGAAGCAGTATGTCCAGCACTCTTTTGCTTTTAGAAACCCAGGAAAAAGGGCTGGAATGTTTTCATACAAGCATTTTGGATGGACGGGGATGGGATGGGCTTAGTGGTGAAGACAGTAAACATGTGTCAAGCTGTTTTCCCTCCAGACATTACATAGGTTTGAACCTCAGGTCTATCATTTAGATGCTGGGTAACTGCAGGCACTCAGCCTCTCTGGATCTTTGTTTCTTCATATAAAACTGGTGATGATAATTTGCAGCAACATGGATGGACCTGGAAATTATCATACTAAGTGAAGTAAGTCAGATAGAGAAAGACATATCATATGATATCTCTTATATGCAGAATCTAAAAAAAATGATACAAATGAACTTATTTATAAAACAGAAACACAACGAACTCATGGTTACCGGGGGGAAGGGTGGGGAGGGGATGGATTGGGAGTTTGGGATTGACATGTACACACTGCTATATCTAAAACAGATAATCAAAAAGGACCTACTGTATAGCACGGGGAACTCTGCTCAATACTCTGTAATAACCTAAATAGGAAAAGAATTTGAAAAAGAACAGATATGTGTATATGTATAACTTAATCACTTTGCTGTACATCTGAAACCAACACAGTATTGTTAATCAACCCTGCTCCAATATAAAATAAAATTTAAAATAAATAAAGGAAAGTAAATAAATAAATAAAACTGATGATGAAAACAACAACAGTATCTATCTTATAGTTGTATTTTAAAGACTACCGAGTTCATTCATAAAGTACTTGGAATAGTGCCTGGTCTATAGTAAGCACTTAATATTAGCTATTTTTATTACCTTCACAGAAATGAAGAAAACCAGTACTCAGAAGCTGAGTTAGATATCCAAAGTTAGAAACTGAATAGGCCACTAAGGTGAGATTTGAGTCCACATTATCTCCAAAGCTCAGGTTATTTCTGCTGCAGCCATGGGCATGAAGACTTGATGGACTTACACCAGCAACTTTAAGAGGTGGCTTTGACAGAGTGGTTAAAAATGTGGTGGTATCTTTGGGTAAGACCATGAGGTCTGCCACTGTGTGGCTTTGGGAGAGTTATATAACCTGCCTGAAACTCACTATCCTCATCTCTAAGATGAGACAATAACTGTACCTACATCACTGTGAGGTAAAGAAGATAACACATGGAAAAGATTACAGCACTCTGCATCTACTTAGTATTGAGTAAATGTTAACCACTACTGACCCCCTGTTCTACTACCGAGTGATGGGGATGGCACGGAGACCGGTAGCAGGCTGCCTAGGTCACTTAGAACCTAGGTCTGTTTCCACAGAGCACCAGGAGAAAGGTCCTTCACCTTTTCCCAGATTGTGGCAGAGATGCTAATGATTAGAGCCAGTGAGATCACGTGGATAAAGAAACTACACTGATTCGGTGGTAGAAACAGTAGATCCACAGAAACTCACTCTCCCTCTGCATAAGGTGTGGAAGGAAGTCCCAGAGTTTGCCTATAGCCACTGGCTTAACTTCATCTTCATTTTCTTTAACACTAGCTAACCTTGATGACTTGTTTATCCTCATATAAATCGATTCTCCCTCTGATCAAAACTCTCCATTCAACAGTTCTTAGTTTTACCTAAATTTTGGCCTTTGAAATACATTCATCAGAGCTAAATTAAATTTTACTAAAACGTCTTAAAGAGCTGATCTTTTTCACCTTTTTCAATGTGACACACATTTTTTTTGGTAGGAAATTTGAATTGGTCATGATCAAGGTCCTGCACCAGGTTTTATAACATGGTTCATTTCCCCCCTTGAAATCGTGGACACTATTGCATGTGCTTTCTGTCATGGAACTCCTGTGAATTTAGGTAATGTTTTCTTTGTTTTTCTTCTCCTGAAAAAAAAATATTTTCAAAGCATTTCAAGACTGGTCTGAAGAGAAGATACAAACTATTTAAAAGATCTTGCAAGCATACCGGACATGCTTTCATATTTGTTAACTCTACTTTAATGGACTTAATGAACATCCATCCATTTTGATGAGGAAAGTCTTTCCGTTCATGTCACAAAATGCTTACCACAGGACTATTTATTTGAGGGCATGATTGCATTTACTAGAGCACCTTGTTCAGAAGAGGTGTTCAGTAAATATTTGTCGGTGATTATAATTACAATGCATGACAACCGTGACCTTTTTATAGTTCCTCTTCAGTTTTATAGTTCCTCTTCAGGATTATATTTCAAAAGTAACCATTAAACCACACTGACAATCTAAAGGCACACTGAAACTAGCCAGTGCAAGGAGTAGTTCTTAATTAGTTATTTTAAGAAAGCCACAGTTTTGGCCATCTTGTTCTACTTTCTTTACCTTGACAACTTAACCACAGATGTTACTTTTCAGGAGCTAGGCTACATTTCTTTAGATTCTCTATTAGAGAATCTAAATAGTAAATATGGTAAATGGTAAATAGTCTGCAAAATTCGTATGAGGTATTCATTCTTATCTTTTTAATTTTCTTGTAATGTTTCAGGGTAGTGAATACTATTTTCATAAGCTACAAAATATATGAGGTGAACACATTTGTTCCCAAGTAAACAAGAAAGTTGGCCAATGTAATATGACTATAAATATTTTACCAATTCTTTTTGTTGTTGTTGTTTTGTTTTTAATTGAAGTATAGTTGATTACAGTGTTGTGTTAGTTTCAGGTGTACAGAAAAATGATTCAGTTATACACACACACACACACACACACACACATATATATATTCTTTTTCAGATTGTTTTCCTTTATAGGGTATTACAAAATATTGAAAACAGTTCCCACCAACTCTTTACTTCCATGCAATAATTCTAACTTTTTGAAAGAACGCAAGGTCTTTAATTCATAGAGAAGACTGCAGATATTTAAGTTACTGAACACAGTATCTCAATAACTTATGCTTAAATGGAAAAGCACTGGGAAAGTTATTCTTCTAACTCACATGAAAGTCAGGAAGTAGAGGCTTATGTTTCTGATAAAGAAAAAGCTTTACGTTGAAAGTAATTTTTGTTTTTTACCTTAGCCATTCTCTTCTCTTCCAGATATCAAGAAATACAATTACCTATTTTTTTCAAAGACAAAGCGTGCAGACTTAAAATGTATCTTGCAGGCTCTCTGGAGTAATTACTTGAATATTTTGTTCCCATTAATTTAATAATTTGCAGGATATTAATAAAGAAATATTACTTCAGAACTGATGTAGTCATGCCCCAGAAACCTATTTACTCCCATATTTCGTAATCTTCGGAAATGTGTGTCTGGAGAAATTTAAGGAGTCATAGGAATGCCAGACCTCATATCCAGACCCATGATGATAAACCAGTAACTCTTTTATCTAAAGAGTGCTGTCACTTGAAAAATATGCGAGTTGACTTGAAAACTGAAATGAGGTCAGTAGTTGCATTTAAACTTTTACCAGTTTTCCCAACTAATTTAAAATGTGAATGGTAAAATAAATTGAGAATTTACAGACTATTACCCTTCAGATAAGGATCTTAGTCCTGTAATAGAAACACATAATCATATGTCTATTCAACTGCCTCAGGTCGCATGTTCTTAGGCAATCGCAGTGACTTACGTGCAAGCTGCAACTATCAAGTGCAGGTGGGCAATTCTTGACGTGAGACACAAGATGAGAGGACCCAGCAGCTTTCACAGGTTACTTGGTACCTCATCAAAACCAGGACTTGGCAAACAGCATTACCTACCTTTCTCCTCTAAAACCTAAAGGATGAAAGCATTCTCTTCCAAGGATTGTTGACCTCTTGTCGAATACAGAAATATATGCAAGTTTAATCATTATCATTATTATTGTAACAAAACTAACATTCACGGACCTAAGTGCTTTGCATGCCTAACTCATTTAGTCCTCACCATAGTCTACTGCTATCATTATTTCCATTTTATACACGAAAAAACTAGTTTAGGGAAGTTAAGTAACTTGCTCCTGATTACTCACCAAGCTGGCAATTAAGAGAGCTAGAATTTGAACCTAGGTTATCTGATTCTAGAGCCTGTACTTTTAATTGATACTTAACTAAATAAGTTTACTGTTAATTATGGTGAGGGAAAAACAGCTTCTTGTCTCAATCTTAATAATCTAAACATTTTTCCACAATAGAGATAAAAAGGTAATTATAACTGTGTTATACATAAACATAGCACATCATAATAATATTTTATTTTGTAATAGAATGCTCACAAAAGACTCTCCATATAGATATATTCAGGAAAAGTGTAATGTGTCTGTGCTTTCTTACATAAAAATGCACCTGTCATGAGGCATTATTGCCTCAATAACCCTATGCGATGTGGTTTAATGTATAAAAGTCCAGGATTTGGTGCTGGACAGACGTGAAGTTGAGTTTCATCTCTGTTAATTAATATCTGTGTGATAATGGGAGAGGCCTTTTGTTTGTTTTGCTGTTAACTTCACTCAGCATCCATTTTTTCATACGTGAGTAATATAAAAATAGTGTCTATTATCTAGAGTTCTGTGGGATTAAATGAGATAATGTATAAAAAGTGCTTATGTCAGTGTCTAGCACATAGGAACTGTTCAATAAATATTTTTTAAAATAATATTAAAATAGCAATAATAATATCCAGTTGTTAGGAACAGGGTAAGGAAAAGGCAAGCTTAGTGTATATGAGCCTTTGGAAGTAAGAAGATGTCCCTTAAGAAAATTCTGCCTAATGTGGTCCAAGATGCAAGTGCACACCACTGCATCTAATGTGCTTTTGAGAAATAAAATAATACTTGACCTTAGCTTTCAAATAGCTCATCTAAAAAAGTGTTTTTTTTTTCTGTAAGCCCTTAGAAGATACAGTTTTTAAAATATTATATTCCATTGATTTGGATGATGTATATATGACTTAACATACTTCCTGACACACAGTTAGTCCTTAGAAAATGTTGGAAGGTGGGTGGGTTATAGTAGAGGTTGTCGATTCTTTTGTTATTATTGTTATCTTGTTCTGTCTGTATGTTCTTTGCTGTCCTGCGCACTACAATAAGAACCACTCTATTGCCTAGGAAATAAGTCCCTGGACCACGGAAGACAGTTTTGTCATATTTCAGGGGCAGACAGTTTTGTTATATTGTTCACATTCTAGAGACCAGACTCACGCCAAGCTAAAGAAAGAAGCACTTTCCAGATTTACACAAAGGTGAGAAAAAGAGTGACTGACCGTACTTATTCAGGTCGACTCTCTTAGGGTGAGAGATGTGTGTTTTTTTGTTGTTTTTTTTTTTTTAACATTGACACCAAAGCTGCTTTCAGTAACACAGAAAAGCGTAGCTGTCCCTGGCCTTAGGACTGACAAGCAAAGCCGAGATTCTCTTTCCAGCTGAGTTCATCTCCGGATAAAGAATTAACTCAACTGAGAGCTCAAAGGTGGTGATTGTATCCAATATGGCAGCCACACAGAGCTACTGAGAGCTTGAAATGAGGCTAGTCCAATTGAGATGTGCTGTAAGTACAAAATATATACTGAATTGCAAAGCCTTGGTATAAAAAAACAGAATTTAATGTGATGGGAGATTTCCTAAGACTCTTCATACTGTGGTTTACTAGCTTTTATACTGCATATTTTTAATTATGAAATGATTAAGTTCCACAGAGCCCCCAAAGAGAAGTAATTTCACTAACTCTCTAGATAACAATAAGTACAGTTAATAGTTAGTGTATGCTTTCTATGTGCCAGGCACTATGCAAAGCATGTTTCATCCATTATCTCATTTAATCTCACTCTATAAAAAGTTACACTATTAACTCCATTTTACAGATGGGCTAACTGAGCCTCAGAGGATTTAAGTAACTTGCTTCTGATTATACAGCTCAAATCTGCCAATGTTGAGGTATGTTTGACTCAAAGACTACCTAATACTAACTTATGTCCACAGCCTCCCAATGAATCATTTATCAATAAGCACTGAATTGTACCATATATACAAAAAAATTAAACAAAAAAAATTTTTCTTAAATCTCACTAAATCTTTGTGGGATAAAAGGACATCTTCTTCTAGATAAAAAGTTCTTCTGAAGCATTTGACCTTATCTGCTTCCCAGAAAATGCAGTCAAGTTGCAGACAAGGTGAAGTGTTTTTTTCTGTTATTGAATAAAACAACTCGGGTCAAACTGTACCTGCAGGTACTTAGAATCCAATTATACTTGATTTATTGTTAAATCACTTATGTCAGTAACTGAACCTGTTAGAGAAAAGTTTCACTCCCAGCTATGTACGGATAGAATGGTGAGTTATAAAATACATTTTGCCTTTTATTTTATTTCTGAAGCTATTTACTTTTGTTTGCTAGACAGGCAACCTATTTATTTTTGTTTGCTAGACAGGCAACTTTCCTTTTTTACTTGGCAAAATATGCAAAGCCATGATTATTTGAATACTTATTTCATTTTATGAGAGAGTAGTGATTAGGGAGACAGTCAACACATTTTAGTAGGCAGATGCCTGGAAGATAAATCCCACAGTGATACTTGAACTCTATCCTCATTTCAAGGTTTCTAAAAGATGGATATTGTCTGATAACTAAGAGTAAAGAATCCTCTTTCTGTTCACCAGTTTTATGTGTCTAAAATAGTGGCATTACATGGATGGCAGTTCATGGAATCAGATGGAAGGAAAAACAACAACAGCACTACAAATCCACCAATACCACAAAGCAGGCCAGAAAGTGTTAACTAGGTCAAACAATTATGTTCTCGGTTCCTTTCTTCTGGGGATATATAAAATAGTTGAAATACGTCATTTCATTTTTCTGTATGCACTTTCCCTGGAGCTCGGTAGTGAGTCCCATTCAGCAAGCGATAAAATGGAAGCAGAAATGAGTGCACCGACTTGGCCCAAGTCCTCTAACCAGCTGGTAATAGCCACTCAAAATCTCCTTCAAGGGAACAAGTGGGAGACCAAGTGAATGTTGAGCTCCTTAGAAAGTTTTCAAGGAAGAAAATTCACAATTCACAGGAATTTGGTAGAAACCAATTTTGAGACTGTGTACTTTATCAAAATTGTCGTGGATTTCCATGGTACATGACCCTGACCACGAAGATCACCAGCTCCTTCCACCTGGGGCTGCAGATAGCGTGTGGGAAGATTTCTCAGCTGTCAGATAAAGCCAGGAGTACATTTTATGCACCCAGCTCAAAAGACGTTTGACTACCCACTCATTTTGTATAATTTCCCAAGCCTGATACAGAATAAAAAAGCCATGTCATGAGTTGGTGACTGCTGCTTAAAGTTTTCTATAAAAGATCTCAAAAAGGAATTTTGAAATGTATTAATATTTGATAGTGCCTTGAATTCTAAGGCATCAGTAATAATTTTGGTGTTGCAATTCATTTTTGCCCAACTATGTCTTTAGAGAGAATGAAATATTCCCTATGTGATATAAGAACTCTTTAAAGTAATAAAACCACATATTTTTTAGCTTTAAGAATATACACATAGTTTTCACTTGATTCATCATAACTACTTCTCTAGTTGTTTTTTTTTTCCTCCATCAGAGTATTATTTTTATACATTAGCTTTCAGACTCTCTGCACATACTTTACCCAAAGGGGCATTTGAATAAGGTTCCTAAGGATAATCTGTCTTGGATTTTCCTGCGTGGGTTTAAAATGAGACAAACTTCAACGTTCATCGGAAACATAGACAAGCTATTACTAACACATCCCTCTTTTAGGCAGATCGTAAGTGTCCTCTGAATGCTACTGGTTAGTATTTTCATTGATTCTCTTGTGACTGACAGATTGACATCATCTATTCCTGATACGGAGGGGAAACCCAATTATAGCAATTTGGGGGAAAACCAAATTAAGTGTGATATAAACAGGTTACAAAGCCCTGAAGATACAGATCAGATGAAGACAAATGAGTTATCCAAATAGGACCTACTCATCTCTACGTATTATTTTATCACTGCTCCCTCTTGACTGAAATGCTCATCTTCATCAAATTGTGTAGCTTTCTCTCAAATCTCTGTACTTAACTATTCTAATATTTAATTCCTTAGAATATTACATATGTATGCAAAACTTCTAGGACAGTGGAAATAGCAATGAAATTGACCCACGATGGAATATGATCTCTGCCATTTACAGACTGTGTGGTCTTGGGCAAATGGCTTAGATAATCCAAGCTGTGTTTTCCCATAGGGTTGCTATAAGGATTAAATGGGATAAATAGTACATAGTCCGAGTTCAAAATATAGAACTCAATAAATGGGCCCTCCTACCAATAACATTCCAAATTAGTGATCAAGATGCCCCACACTCCCATAAAGATACTGTGGTCACGTATTTCCTTTCTTAAAGTCTCCTTTTTCATTTATAACCTTTAAAATGAACTTGTTTAAAGCAGTTTATTAGAACGACAAATGGCACCTGTTACCTCTGCTTATTTGCCCCATGTATATCCAGCACAATCAACTGCTTCTCACAGGACCAATCATATTTTACAATACACTACAATTATGAATCTGCTGGCAGATCACCAATGACCATTTATTCTTTTGTCTCTCATTAAGAAATCTAAAGATAAATTACTCTTTTTTCCCATTAAAAAAGCTCTTTTATTTACACGGTATTTTGAAAGAACATATCAGAATGTTAAGAGATGAGTACTCATTTCTCCTGTTTAAATGGGAGTAGGCAATCTCATTACAAACTGTTCTATATTGTGATGTAGTTTGAAAACCATATCCCATGCAAGTTAATATTTGCTTGTCCAATTTTTCTGGTAATTAAAATTATTTTAGAAAAATGGCTTGAAAAGAAACCAACTCAAGGTCACAAACGTGAGACCAATGAGGACATAGAGTCTGAATTACAGAACTTGATGATGGGCTGCCAGCTGTTCTCACAATAACTTAAATGGTCATCCCTGACTTACGACAATGTAAGGTTTACAAAAATGCAGCAAAGTCCACAAATTCAGTCCCTATGAGAAAAGCAGATGGGAGCTCAGAAATATAATTCCACCTTTTATGACTTGCTTTTTTCTGGGGGAATGCTCACTCCTTGTACGATAAATGTTCACCGTTTTTTTTTCAGTTGTCACTTGGTGATCAAGCTCACCATGCAGTATATACCAAGCTGGAAACTAAGGGAGGAAAGTTTAGTATTGTTAGTTCAAACAGTTTGCAAAAGAGTTGATCTTCTGTGTATTTAATCATCCACATAATTGTTACTGTACTGCATGGTAATTAGGTGTGAATAAGTGATTCACGTAAATGAGCATATTGCAACTATTGCCAATATAGAAAATTTTTGTAAGGCCTTACGATTTATAAATTGGGTTCACAAACATGATCTCATTTAATTATTTTTACCTTTCTTTGTTTTTTCCATGACAACCCCAGCATTTCAAGGGTCAGTTGGAGGGAAAGCAGAGAGAATATGGTCAAAGAAAAAAGGGATTCTGAGATTCTCAGGGTCCCTGAGGAAAGCAGTGTGGTTTTAATAAACATTGAGGGAGGGTTGGGAGTTACACTAACCTGGGTTAAAGTCCTGGCTCTACCATGACTTTGCTCTGTGACATTGCACAACATTCTAAGATTTTCTGAATCAGAGTCTTCTCATCTGTTAAGAGGAGGTGAGGGCCAGCCTGCCCTAGTCAGAAAAGACTAGACCTCATTACACTTCTTGCTTGTGCCCCTTACCAGCTGCTACAAGGATTGAATGTATGCAATAGTCCTAAATCAGAATCAAGAAGCATTTGTTTCCCTTCCTTTTTATCTCAATATTTAACCTATTGGAAAAAGAATACTCTTTTCTCAAGGTCCAGGAAATTCTTCTGATTGTTCCTGGTTCATGTCCCTGAGAAATCAGGATACAAACAAGCAGTACACGGAGGTCTTGTCTTTCCTAACCTACAGCAGGCTGGCCCTTGCACTCTGTAGTGAGATTCACCCACCAAAATAAAAGTGAAAAATGAGATGGAATAGACTCCAGATAGGAAGGAAGAGCAGGGAAGAGAGACATGGAGCTGCGTTGCGGTGTCAGAATCTTTACTCATCCAGGATGGGGACCAGACATATTGAAGCCAGAATCCAGTAAGCTCTCCTCTCTCTTGTAGGACCAGTCTGACATAGGATCTAACGTCTTGGC
Source organism: Balaenoptera physalus (assembly GCF_965194825.1). Lineage (NCBI taxonomy): Eukaryota > Metazoa > Chordata > Mammalia > Artiodactyla > Balaenopteridae > Balaenoptera > Balaenoptera physalus. The sequence continues at coordinate 62,735,340 of NC_138893.1, read as the reverse complement.
CCCTTCACCCAAACATTACTTAAATTTAGACTTTGCCCAAGACTCCACAAATTAAGATTTAATCTAGATCATCAGTTATGGGGAAGAATGTTCTATATCACTCAAAAACAATTCCCCACATGCATACCCCCCCACAATCACCAAACACACACACATTGCAACTTATTGGGAACTATGCTTGCCACTAAATATCTTTCTATATCAATGTGGAATGATGATATCAGCCCATGTCTCAAACTTATGACATAACTAAAATGAAATAATAAAACACTGTAATTACCAACTGCTAAAGAAATGCTGCTGGATAATATCTCCCATAAATTACACTTCACCATATGGCCCTGAGATTAGTCACATACTGAACAACTTGGCAACATGTCCCATCAAAGAATGTATTTTTAGAGTGGGAACAAAACTGTGTACTCCATTATTTGGGGGCTGGTAACAGTCTACTAGTGAAGGTTAATTCACCAGATATAAGTCCATAGATAAATTAAGGTATATATTTATACACACCCACACACAAATATCCATCCCACCTTTTCCTATTTATGCTTACATATCTCTCTACATAGTTACAATTCCAATATGGTCCTTCAGACCAGTTCAGAACCAGCTGTTTCTATTATTCTCCCTCCCCACCCCCTCCGTCATTTGGCATGAAATTTTATACCTCATCTCAGAGTGAAAGTTAATCAAATTGACAACCTCCATAAAATGACCATTTCTACCCACTAGGACTTCTGGGTCATCCTGGCATTGACTTGGCTGTCTCCCAACTCTGGGGCTCTTTGTCATAGCTTGGTCTTCCTACGTAGACACAGTCCTGCCATAACCATTAACTCCAACACTTTTGTAAAATAACGTTTAGTGAGAGTTTTGTAGTTTTCACTTCATAGCTATTTTCCCACTTCTCCATCACAGATGCTGATGAGTGACCATGTTCCAAGAGAGATAAGGGAATACGTGCAGCTAGATTCTTAATAAAAGAGACCTAAAGGTTATCAGGAAGAAGGCCAATAGGCACCTTGAGCCCTCTAGGTCCTCCTCTCTACAGTAAGTTAATTTTTCAAGGGAACCTCTGTTTCTGGTGGGATCCAAGTGTTTGCGCGTGGGTATATGCTCATCCTCTTCGTGTCTAATAAGAAGAAGAACAAAAGCAGGGCCGTACAGGTGGCAAAATAAACTGATAAAGCAAATCTGATTGGCTGAACATAAATTATGCAACACGAATGATTTCTGAGAACTTTGGGGAAGCAGCCATTCACCATGATTCACGGAGGTCTGAAGTCTAGGTCCTCAAATCCCTAACTCCTACACCTTTCCCAAAGTGAGCCAGGGAATACTTCCTTACCTGTTATGCACAAATGTCAAGCAACCACCAATGTCCCTCTAGACACAATTCAATAACAGGCAGCCATCTTCAGCTGAAAAATTTAAGGAAGGCTTCACGGAGGAGGTGCCTTTTGAAGTGGACTTTGAGAGATGGTTAACATCTGAAAAGGTGCTGCCTATGCTCCCCATCTCCCTTTTCTGCACCAATATTGACTTTCTTTCAAATTCCCACTCTGCTTCTTCCTGTCTGAGGTCTTCCGCACAGGCTGGAAACAGCCTTCCTCTCTCTTCACTAACTTATTCCCCAAGGAAGCCTTCTGTGACTCCAACTTCAAACTTGGTTACCCTCCTATCACTGCAACTTGCACTTGGCCTTCACAGCACTAACCATGGTTTGTAATTTTGCAGTCATATGGGTGACTTTCTAAAATTAAGAACTGACTCCCCTTCTAGACTACCAGTTCCACGAGGAGGGAACCTGGTCTCATTTGTTCAATATAGATCCTTAGAGCTAGATACTCAATGCATACATAAGAGGCACTTGGCCTTGGTGGGCCAGGGGGCTAAGTGGCTGACATGAGCAAAAGTATACAGACAAAAACACTGAAGGTGGAATAGGAATCAGTTACACTTTATAGCTAAAAGATAAAGATGGAGGGGGAGCTGTGAGAAATCAGCCAAGTAGGGTAGTTTGGTGCCATGCCACTGAGTGTGAAATCTTAATACTCATCCTTCCATGAAATCTTGCTAAGTCTCACCAGTTAGAATGCATCACTTTCTCCAAGTACTTTCTGCTTTCGCTGTGCAATGACTTATGTTTACTTCATACCACATTAAATTGTGTGAGGACGAAAAAACTTATTCATGTTGATATCCCCACAGCCCGAAGTAGAATGGTCATAGTAAGCTCTTTAGAAAAATGTGTATTGAATTGACTTTGTTCAGTAGGACAGTAAGATTATCAGAGCAGGTAAAAGCTGTGTTCCAAGTGGTACTGTGGGAAAATGAAGTCAATGGAGTTTACAGAAGAGATTAGCATTGGGAAGACATCAGAGTTGCTTACTAAGCTATTGTCTCTCAGCTCTAAACCCATTCTCTGTCCTCTGTTTTCTGATGCTTACCCCATAATTCAGCAAACTACTTTTCTCCTTTGTCAGCCAGAAGTCCATTAGGATCTGCCCGGGAGAACCTAGTGGGAAGCTGGGAGGCAGGAGGAGGGAGAGGGAGCTTTCTCCTTCCCACTGGCCCGCCCTTTCTGATTGCACTACCCCTGCAATGGCACTTCAGCCTGGCCTGCAGCTATTGGTTCCTTTTACGGCTTTTTTCAACCCTCCCAGAAGCAGACTCAGCATACCCCCAGCACCAGCAGCCGCCAGTGGTGTCCCCACCTCAGAGGTCCCAGATATTCAAAGAAGCTCAATGGCACTCTCTCCTCAAATGTCTGGGTCCCACTCTGCATGGCCCCTTCTCCAAGCTTCTGAGTTCTAAATGCCCACCTCTTCCCTTGAATTTACCCAGCCCTAAATGTGTAACTGTTTCTTGCAGTTATTATCTCTGTGTTAATTCCTTGTTCACTTTCCAGCGCTCCCCCTAAGCTGTTCAAACAATTCCTATATTAAATCTTCTCTGTTGAAATAACTTGTATGATCCGGTTTTCTGACCAGACACTAATAAAGTACTGATGGTTAAAAGACTAGTTAGGAGGCTAATACAATAGTTCAGGGACAAGGTAATAAGCCCCCCAACACAGCAGATGAGAGTAAGAATGAAAAGAAATTAACAATAATATCAGCTAATTCTTAACGAGCACTAGGCCCTTGTGCTTTGTATGAAATGTGTTATTTAATCATTACAATATTTCTATGAGGTAGGTAGCAACAATAGGCTCATCTACATTTAAGAATATTGAAGCGTAAAGAAGTTAAGTCACTTGCTCAAGCTCACCAGAAAATAAATGGTGAGACAGTGATGGAGACCTGCTTCAATCTATGCACAAAGGCAGTGCTTTCAGCACTTTGGTGCATAATTCTTACTCAGTCTCCCTGCCACCACAATCACTCACCAAAATAACAGGCAATCTATAAAAGGTAATGTAACAAAGCTGAAAAATGGTAACAGAGTACAAGGGAAAAAATTCATGTTGATGAAGGGGATGTAGAAAGGTTCCATGGATAAGTTAGCACATAAATATTTAATATACCCTGGGTACCTGAATTCCCACTTGTTAATTGTTTTCATTTCCTTACTTGTATTTTGAATTATTTTCCTTTGATTTAAAAGGGAAATCAATGAAAAGGTGCAGATAGATAAAATCTACATTTGTATTCACTGAATGACTGAATGCCTACATTTTGACAACGAAAAACCTAGTGAAACAAAATAAGATAAAATAGACTTTCTCACTGAATCTCTTCTTCCCTGGGGGCTGTATTGATATGCTATTAAGACACAGAAATTTAAAGTTCTTAAAAATTATGTAGAGTACCTCAAAAGTACAGCACAGCTTTATAAAAGATGGGCAAAAATAATCATATATAACATACTTCAGTCTCTGGTGTTTTATCTCCACAGGTCTCTACGTATTTACGTAAAAGGTGAGTAAACCTAGAGACCAGAAGCTCCAGGTTAAACATGAACCTGAGGAAAATGTCAGATGCTTGTGAATTATTTAAGCACCAGTCTACTGAAAAAGGACGTCACAAATTTCACATTGCCTTCCCAACTTTTAACCACCATTATCAGAAATATGGGAAAGTCAGTGAAAGAGTGGTTAGTAGCACATGCTCTGGAGTAGACCATCTTGGGGTCAAATCTTGGTGCCACTACTTCTGCGTTACCTTAGGCAAGTTACTTAACCTCCACAATCCTCAGCCTCTTCTTCTACAAAATGAGGATAAAAATACATCCCCATACTGAAAAGCTGAGCACAATATCTGGAATGTTGCAAGTACTCAATGAATGCTAACTCTCATTTTACGTGAAAAACACGAGTTATAAATGGATTGTGTGTGTGTGTGTGTGTGTGTGTGCACACATACATAACACATTTATATATGTATATTAGTTATGCATTATACTAATAAGGTGTATAATTACATTAACAATGTATAGTAATACATTATCATTGTTACTAGCAACTATCAAATCCTTATAGAAACTGAAAGTTTGTTTATATTTGCCCATTTTACAGAGGAAGCAACTGACACTCAGAAACAAGGAGAAACCGTCTGCTTCCCACTTTCACACTTCTGCGATGTGAAAGGCAGCTGAGGAGGGTGAAGGCAGATGAACCCAGGACTGGGAGACAGAAGACTCCATGACCCCAACAAGTCCCTTTGACCTTTCTAAGTCCGAGCTTCTTCATCTAGAAAATGGAGATGCCGTCAACTTCCTTAGGAGACTTTGGAGGGATTCAATCAAATAACGTAACATTTGGCAATGTTTGTGAATGAACTTTGCAAAATGCTCTGTAAGCTCCTTTCATAGTTTATGCTAATCTCGTCTTCAGTGGCATCAGCTGGTCATGAATCCTGTCTCCCCAGAGAAGGAAGATGAGGCTGATCCTTCTTCACCAGACATTACACGCAGAGGGTGAAGCACAGACTTCTTTCCTGGACTGCTGACTTCACGAATGCAGAACTGGACATGTACTTTGGAGTGAGGGAAAACCCATTAGCAACTCTCAAAAAATGCTTTCAGAAGGGGTATTTGACATTACTCCAGCTCACCCCCTGCATTCACGTAACACCCATGAGAGCTCCAGGTCCTGTATAGGGGAGAACCCAAGACCATCACGGGTTAAAGCCTGGCTTTGTACGGAGAGTGGGGGAAGGGGAATATGCATTGTAGTTTCAAATAAGTAATTAGCAAGCCCAAATCTCACTCTTAGATTCTGAGAATACGCAACTTGCCATTATCTTTTGGTTAAAGTTCGTTAAAACACCTAAAATACAAGTGAACTCTAAAAATATGCAAAAAAATGGGTACAAATGGCATATTCTCCCTGCAGTGCCTGTTCAGTGTCGTGCAGTGGAACAACTTTGACTTTGACCCAGGCTGAACTTGGTTTCTATCTAGGTTCTGTCACTCACTGTGTGGCCTTAAGTAAATCGTGAAACCATCCTTGCTTTAGTGTTGTCATCAGCAAATAAGGATCAGGAGGTCTCCTTTCCAGAGCTGTTGAGATAATTCATTGCATAAGGTAGAGAGAAGGCTTAGTTCAGTGCCTATTCGTCTCCACTCAGCATGGCTTCCAAGAAGTGATGGTCTGTATAGCAGCCCTATTTGCAAGGAGGCCTCACGTTCTTCTGTGGTGTCTGATAGAATTATTCTGATCGCTAATGCTCTCTATATCAGGAACGTGATATTAATTCCAAATGTTCATGTTTAGCAAGTCAAATTCTCGACGAAAAAAAAATTACATTTTTATCCAGAAAACCATGACACAGCGCAAAATGTTATACCTCACACAGAGTCAAAACAGTTACCATCAGCTCTTCCAAAAGCTGGAGGAGGGAAAAAGAGGTCGTATTCTGGTGTGTACATGGACGTGAGGAAGATGCTGAAATCAGCACGGCCTTCTGAGGGCCCTGAACGTTCAGTGAACGGAACATCCTGCTCTCATTGCCCTCGAAGCCAACTGGAAGGTTTCCACAAGGCGAATATGTCTAGAAAGGTTTTTTCTTTCTTTTAAGTTTAGCTTTATTTCCGGTAAAATTTATTGATGTGTTTATCTATTTACCTGTGTAGGGGTCCTCTCTAAATTAGCAGTTTAACTAGTATATCTGCTAGCCACTCCCAACAGCTCTTCGGTGTAGGAAGCCAAGGTGATGGAAAGCTAATAAGCAAGAGTATGAAATGATGTGCCGGTTGAAAGCATTTCTGAAAATGCAAAAAGGAGTATAAGAGGCTTATCCCATAAAGTTACAATTTGATTTCCAGAAGGAAATTTTGGGGAACTGAGATAAAGTTGCTCTGTGCTATGCAATTCTACTATTGGTAGAGCAAGGGTTGTAGCTATTGCCCTGAATAGAAGAGCTGCCTCTCCAGGGATGAGTCTTGCATAGAATGCAAGCTCTGTCCTATGTCTCACTGAGTCTTCAGTCCTTAGACAAAAGCTCTGGCAAACGGAGAATGCCCAATTGCCAACTGACCAATGGATCAAAGCTTCTGAATGCACAAATGACTAAGTCTTTTTTCATTTTTCTACCAGCACAGCAGTGAAGACATCCCATTGCTTCCCTCTACTCCTGCGTTGAAGCACTGACTCCATTTCTTCTATCTCCTACAAATAATGTGAATTGGGAAATGACTTAAACTTTCTGGTCCTCCATTTCTTCATCTGAGAGACATTTCAAGTGTCTCTGCATCTTATCATAAAGTCCAATCCCTGGTATATTAGTGAAATAGATTTTACATCATCCTTTGCTATTCAACTTAATTATGACCTCAGTCATTAATATGTTTTCCCTTACACTTAGGCCCATGTCATGTTTTCAAAAACTTGATTTTTTAGTATTATGTCATTATATGATATTTATTATGTGTTTCCTGTTGCTTTGGATTCCTCTTTTCTAACTTATTATTTACATACTTGCGTTGATTTATTTTTATTGGTACATTATTTTCACAACATTTTTCCTCTAAAGAAAATTCTGATTTAGACCACTGAAACCCAATCACTGTTTAGGGTATTTTAAGATATTTTGGATTTAGTTTTTATTTTAAAATTGGCAAATAGTTTGTGATATCCTGAATAGAAATTAAATTACTAATAATGTTTTATTTGAGGTTTCCAGTAGAAACTGCAATAACAACAGAAACAAAATTTTAAATTTAAAATTACAATCTTATCCAGGAAATAAAAATGTATTTATACATTTAATATTTCTGGTAAAAAGCAAATAGGATCTGTCATGCCCAGTAAGCTGAAAATTATTATACAAATTTGCAGCACAGCCTTCTGGGCTAGCCACAATTGCTAATCATTGAGTTAAAGAGTGAAAGAGACTGATCATTTTTCCAACAGCAGAGACCTGGGGCATTTCTTGCCAATAAGGCATGGGTTTTGGCGTATGTTACTGACAGCCCACCCAGGAGGGCTGTCTTATATTGAAGAAGCTTGTTTGATTACCCTACATGGTGAACCGTGTTGGTCATTGACTGCTGTGGAGCTTGGTGGTGAACATATAACTATCACAAAATCTTGAGATTTAAATAACATGAAAGTGTCAGGCAGACTATATTTTATTATTCATATTTGAAGGAATTTAAAGAAAATACTGCAGAGAAAACCTAAAACTCGGGAAGGGCTTGAGAGAGGAGGACGAGAGAGGAAATATCTTTCCAAAATTCTAAAATGGGGCAGAAAATTGTATTCTGCTTCTATCTTACCTTTCTGTCCCATATAGAACACAGCTTTTGGTATATGCTTAATTCCCCCATATTTGCAAACATCCTAATCCTAACCAGGTTTCAAGACCCAGTTGAAATGGCATCCCTTCTCTGAAGCCTACTTTATTCCCTTATTTCCCTAAGAATTAATTTCTCTATCCTGTGAAGGTCCAAAAACACTTCTTCTGAAAGCAGCTTTGTCAAGCACAGGCTGAGCGACCTTGGGTGAAACATTTAACCTGTCTAGGTTTCAGTTTCCCTATTTATAAAAGGAGGCTAATAATAGTACCTAATTTATAGACTTACTATGGGGATTAAATGAGGTCATATTTATGGAAGATTCTAAACAATCAGCTGCTGCCTGGAAGACAGCCTGTGCATTGTGGGTGCTATTACTAAGTATTTGTTAAATAAATTTAAAAAATATACTTCTAATGTTACCCATTCCTGTCTTTATCCTCTCTTCTGGCCTGGAAGCTTTTTCCAGATAAGGACAATGTGCTCACACCTCCATATTTAGCCAACTCTCCCTATTTTTTAGTAGCAGTTATAAATGTCTGTTGGGTAAAGAAACGGTCTCTGGGTTTTACTTGCAATTAATCCTTAACAAACAAAGATTGGCCTGAAATAACCAATAGGGAGATATTCTCCCTAAATATGATTTTTCTTCATATTTTTACTAACTCTTAGGTCTCAACTATACCATCAGTGCTTGGTACACACAGTGGGCACTTCATAAACATGTGAAGTGAATGAAACACAGTGAGTAAATAGCCCTTTACCTCAAAATATTAAAATGACTTTAACATTTTACCTGAAATAATGCTCAGTTTCTACATCATCATATTCAATATAAATGTTTAGCAAGCAGATGTCATTTCAAATTTAAACAAACGTTTTTAAGCATCTTTAGAAGACTGTTTACCATACGGCCCTATTTTCCTTAATTTACCAGTTAATCAACAGCTGCCAATTATATCCCACACTAGGGCTCAGCACTGTGCTAGTGGCAGGATGTATTTCAAAAGCAGGAGACATATCCACAAGGAACATACAGACTAGACAGAGTAAAGACACGGCTAACAACACTGCGGTTTCAAAGTGTGATCAACAATGTGAATGAAATTGCTTGTGAGAGGTCAGAGCACAGAGAACTGAACTAACTGGGGGACGTGTCTCAGAAGAGGCCGATGGATGGGAAGGATTCATACAGATGACATGTGGGAAGAGAAAGCAAGGGACCCACTCATCTTACTACATCCTCTCTCATGGTGCCTTATACATACTCATTACATTGAGTTGGGCTGAATTTAACTCCTCTGACTGGCAAAACCACTGCCCAGGAAGTCAAACCTTCAATGTCCAAAGGGAGGGGGGAGGGTCTCAGGAGACAGGAACAATTAGAACAGGGCTTCTTAGAGAAAAGTGGCCTCACCCTAGCCATCCAGGTCTCATGTCAGCAGACCGTCCAGCCAACTTGCCTTGTGTTGGCCGCTACTCTTCCCCTGGCTGTCCTGCCTCCACCGTGACCTACTCCCAATCCTCTGGTCTTTTTCAGTTAGATTAGTATGAATTTCTGCTGTTCCATTGGACTTAAATATTAGTTTCCAAATAAAATATGCACTAATTCACTGCATATTTTGAGGTGGCTCACTCAAGTCTTTAAGTTTTAAAACTAATTTTCCTTAGAGGGTTTTGTGTATTCCTTTCCCCCCTCATTCAGAAATGATTAGGTAAATTATATTAAACAGATCTAAAAAAAGGCGTCTTTCTTTTAGACTTTTTCCCTATAATTCCCCAAACATTTCATTACTATTTCATCTCTCCGGAGCCTAGCCAGAAACTTGGTCTCCTTTGCCTCCCAAACATACTGAGTTATTAAAAATACCCTTCAGCCAAAATTAAGGAAGGGTCAGTGAAATGAACTCAACGTGGAGCTTAAGCAAAAGCACAGTGATTTCTTTGACTTAGAGTAGGAAATGAATGGTGATGATTTTGGATGTCCAGTTTCTTTTGCTAATCTGTTGCTAGACTCAGTCATACATGAATGTCTCTCCTTGTCAGATTTCCTAATACCTCTCCAAAATGCTGTCACCAAAACATGAGCTTTAGATGGAATAATAAGAGTTTATCTCATTCAAAAAAAAAAAAAAAGTCTACATTCCACAGAAAGATATGGCACTTTCAGTTGGTATTAAGAGGAAAGTAAAATTAAAACCTTAGCACTCCCAAGGTTTATACAGTAAAAGACAGGCAGACACACTATTTTCAGGCTGCTGTTAATTGAGCCTTATTTGGATTGGAACCCTCTGAAAAGAATCAACACATCAGGAAAGGGTATGCTAACAGGGAGGAGAACTGCTGGATATAATTCTGAGGAAAGCAGTCCTGCTGCTTGCCTTCCAGATAACATAGAGGTTCAGTGTCTAATTGACCGTGGAACAAAAAGAACATTGTTTTGAAAAAGAAGGTATTTCTGCTGCTGGTGTCCACAGACACTGTTATGGCTTCTTACCTCTGGGGAGACCTGGGTTTAACTGTGGTTTTTAAATCCAACTTTCTAAATTTATATCTGTTGCAAAAGTAAACCATACTCAAGAGTAAAGCAAAATTCATAGTAAGGCTATACTTCTGCTATGAGAAACAAGAAGGGTGTATTACATTTAAATAAGAACTCAGTAGCTTGGCAAGAATTTCTTTATCAAGAAAGAGAGAGCAAATCATTAAATACAGTAATCCATTGACATTCATGAAGAGATATGTCCCAAGACTTTCATATACCCCAAATTTATGATACCACTATAATATACTATTACCCCACAAGAAGTAGTCATGAATAACTCACCAGGATTACTGTGTATGGCACAGAGATCAAAGAAAAGAAAAGCTGTGCAGATACGTAGTTGCTCTTATTGGGTGTGCAGCAGCCAGGCTCACTCACCAATACACAATTTAAATTTAAGTCTCACGTAGAGAATGGACTTGAGGACACAGGGAGGAGGGGGAAGCTGAGGCAAAGTGAAAGTAGCACCAACATATATACACTACCAAATGTAAAATAGTTAGCTAGTGGGAAGCAGCAGCATAGCACAGGGAGATCAGCTTGGTGCTTTGCGATGACCTAGAGGGGTGGGATAGGGAGGGTGGGAGGGAGGGAGACGCAAGAGGGAAGAGATATGGGGATATATGTATGCATATGGCTGATTCACTTTGTTGTACAACAGAAACTAACACAGTATTGTGAAGCAATTATACTCCAATAAAGATTTATTTTAAAAAAATAAAATAAAATAAAATACAAAAAAAAACCCCACAAATTGAAGTCTCAGCAAAATGGTAACTTGCCACCGACCATGATTCTTTATGGTCATCTTCAAGTAGACAAAATTATGACATTTAATTCATGTATTCTATTCCTAAGAAGGTAATCTAGGCAACTCTGGTGTAGTTTCATCAACTTTTGAGGAAAAGCAATTTCCTCTCAAGATTTGGCACCCTTTACACCCCCTTGCCTATAACTCCAGATGGTAGGTATAGGTGGTAGAAATGTAAGGTTGAGCAGAATGATAATACCTAAAAAGGAATGAATAGTACCAGGAAACATATGACTCATGGTATTCTCATTTTCTTGAAGTTCTTTTGTACATTTGCACCAAGGTTTTCCACAAAATTCATTCTTGACTTTAACTGCAACTTCAGTGTAAGAGTCCTTTACTGAGTTCCTATTATTGCAGAGCACGTATATCATATGGTTTAGGAGGTACAAAAGTAGCATACAATGCCCCTTGAGAGGCCAGAAACACCCACATGCACAAAGAACAATGCACTTCAAAAATAAAACTACGGGATTTATAGCCAAGCTAGGGCTACAGCCATATGTTACAGAGTGCCTGTGAGATGCCTACAAAGTCTCTACTTTAAAGAATCGGCAAGGATACACAGTGGTCAAATTCTCAAGCAATAAATCCAGCAAAGGCAGAAAGACATGTATGTTCACTGGGCCTTAAGAGGTCATTAAGAAGACCATCTTTTTGGAGCAAAGGACTCATTTAAAGACAGCAGTGAAAGTTATAGATGGAGTAATTGTTATATTGCTGTACTTACTACAATTTAAGCAAAAACCTGGTGTTCCACCCTACTGAAATACCTGGAAAATACTTACCAAAGAGCAACATGAACAAATTTATGTCATCATAAAAATGTCTGTATAAAGATCACAGCAATTGTACATGCAACCATTTGTTGCATGCCTACTATGTGCCAGACATTGTCCTAGCACAGATGGTCCTCTCTATTATTCCCTATCTTGTTTAATTGCGCCCTCTCCCCAAATCACACAAACTGTAGATGCTGAAGTTTTCCAATAATTCTTTTACTCTCACTCCCACATGAAATACTTCAACAATTTTTAATTCTACCTCCATGAGAGTCTCTCATCTCTCCAATGTTTGTCAGCTCAGAAGCAAACATTTCACATTTGGACTCCTGCATTATCCCCCAGACTCCAGGCTCACTATCTTCAAATAAAACCCAATCCTCCGCTTCCCTCCAGAGAAGGAGAGGAGTAGTATGGTAGCCCTGAGAGCAAGAGCTAACATCTACTCATACGTAAAAGGTATACTATGTTCAGTGATCACTAGATAGAGCTGTTTCATTTAATGCACTCAATAACTGTTGAAAAAGAAGGAAACTATGGTACAGAGAGATTGAACAATTCCCACCAGGTTCATGTAATTAGTAACTGGTGGGGTTAGAACTTTAAATTAGATCTAACTCAAAACCTAAATCTTTTAAGATCATGAATCTAGTCACAATATTTAATTCAGCTCCTTTTCTTTGCCTATAAAATAAGGCACATTTAAAAAAATATTGACATTGGGACTCTGGGGTCAGATTATGTGGGTTCAAATTTCAACTCCACCATTTACCAGCTGTGTGACCTCGGGCATGATAATTAATATCTCTAAGCCTCAATTTATCATTTATAAAATAGGATAATATTACTTTCCCTATACAGCATAATTGTAAGAATTAAAGAAAATAATGCATATAAAATGTTTACAGCATCTGACATGCAATAAGTGCTTAATTAAGAATCGATGAAGGGAGGAGCTTCAAAATGGCAGACAAGTAAGACGTGGAGATCACCTTCCTCCCCACAAATACATCAGAAATACATCTACATGTGGAACAACTCCTACAGAACACCTACTGAATGCTGGCAGAAGACCTCAGACTTCCCAAAAGGCAAGAAACTCCCCACGTACCTGGGTAGGGCAAAAGAAAAAAGAAAAAACAGAGACAAAAGCATAGGGATGGGACCTGCCCCTCTGGGAGGGAGCTGTGAAGGAGGAAAACTTTCCACACACTAGGAAGCCCCTTCGCAGGCGGAGACTACGGGTGGCGGAGGGGGGAAGCTTTGGAGCCATGGAGGAGAGCGCAGCAATGGGGGTGCGGAGGGCAAAGCGGAGAGATTCCCGCACAGAGGACTGGTGGTGACCAGCACTCACCAGCCCGAGAGGCTTGTCTGCTCTCCAGCCGGGAAGGTCAGGGGCTGGGAGCTGAGGCTCCGGCTTCGGAGGTCGGATCCCAGAGAGAGGACTGGGGTTGGCGGCGTGAACACAGCCTGAAGGGGTTAGCGCACCACAGCTAGCCGGGAGGGAGTCTGGGAAAAAGTCTGCAGCTGCCGAAGAGACAAGAGACTTTTTCTTGACTCTTTGTTTCCTGGTGCGTGAGGAGAGGGGATTCAGAGCGCCACCTAAATGAACTTCAGAGACGGGCGCGAGCCGCGGCTATCAGCAAGGACCCCAGAGACAGGCATGAGACGCTAAGGCTGCTGCTGCCGCCACCAAGAAGCCTGTATGTGAGCACAGGTCACTATCCACACCGCCCCTCCCGGGAGCCTGTGCAGCCCGCCACTGCCAGGCTCCCGTGATCCGGGGACAACTTCCCCGGGAGAACGCACGGCGCGCCTCAGGCTGCTGCAACGTTACGCCGGCCTCTGCCGCCGCAGGCTCGCCCCGCATCCGTACCCCTCCCTCCCCCCGGCCTGAGTGAGCCAGAGCCCCCGAAGCAGCTGCTCCTTTAATGCCGTCCTGTGTGAGCGAAGAAAAGACGTCCTCAGGCGACCTATACCCAGAGGCGGGGCCAAATCCAAAGCTGAACCCTGGGAGCTGTGCGAACAAAGAAGAGAAAGGGAAATCTCTCCCAGCAGCCTCAGGAGCAGTGGATTAAATCTCCACAATCAACTTGATGTACCTGCATCTGTGGAATACCTGAATAGACAACGAATCATCCCAAATTGAGGTGGTGGACTTTGGGAGCAACAATATATATATTTTTTTCCCTTTTTCTCTTTTTGTGAGTGTGTATGTGTATGCTTCTGTGCGTGATTTTGTCTGTATAGCGTTGCTTTTACCATTTGTCCTAGGGTTCTGTCTGTCCATTTTTTTTTTTTTTTAAGTATAGTTTTTAGCACTTGTTATCATTGGTGGATTTGTTTTTTTGGTTGGGTTGCTCTCTTCTTTCTTTCTTTTTTTTTTAAATTACTTTAAAAATGTTTTTAATAATTATTTTTTATTTTAATAACTTTATTTTATTTTATTTTATCTTCTTCTTTCTTTCTTTTTTTTTCTCCCTTTTATTCTGAGCCATGTGGATGACAGGCTCTTGGTGCTCCAGCCAGGCGTCAGGCTGTGCCTCTGAGGTGGGAGAGCCAACTTCAGGAAATCGGGCCACAAGAGACCTCCCAGCTCCATGTAATATCAAATGGCAAAAATCTCCCAGAGATCTCCATCTCAATGCCAAGACCCAGCTCCACTCAACAACCAGCAAGCTCCAGTGCTGGACACCCTATGCCAAACAACTAGCAAGACAGGAACACAACCCCACCCATTAGCAGAGAGGCTGCCTAAAATCATAATAAGGCCACAGACACCCCAAAACACACAACCAGACGTGGACCTGCCCACCAGAAAGACAAGATCCAGCCTCATCCACCAGAACACAGGCTCTAGTCCCCTCCACCAGGAAGCCTACACAACCCACTGAAACAACCTTAGCCACTTGGGGCAGACATCAAAAACAACGGGAACTACGAACTTGCAGCCTGCAAAAAGGAGACCCCAAACACAGTAAGTTAAGCAAAATGAGAAGAGAGAGAAACACACAGCAGATGAAGGAGCAAGGTAAAAACACACCAGACCTAACAAATGAAGAGGAAATAGGCAGTCTACCTGAAGAAGGATTCAGAATAATGATAGTAAAGATGATCCAAAATCTTGGAAATAGAATGGAGAAAATACAAGAAACGTTTAACAAGGACCTAGAAGAACTGAAGAGCAAACAAACAGTGATGAACAACACAATAAATGAAATTAAAACTTCTCTAGAAGGGATCAATAGCGGAATAACTATTCCAGCCTGAGGCAGAAGAACGAATAAGTGACCTGGAAGATAAAATAGTGGAAATAACTACTGCAGAGCAGAATAAAGAAAAAAAGAATGAAAAGAATTGAGAACAGTCTCAGAGACCTCTGGAACAAAATTAAACGCACCAACATTTGAATTATAGGGGTCCCAGAAGAAGAAGAGAAAAAGAAAGGGACTGAGAAAATATTTGAAGAGATTATAGTTGAAAACTTTCCTAATATAGGAAAGGAAATAGTTAATCAAGTTTCAACATTGTGAAAATGACTATACTACCCAAAGCAATCTACAGATTCAATGCAATCCCTATCAAACTACCACTGGCATTTTTTACAGAACTGGAACAAAAAATTTCACAATTTG
Source organism: Balaenoptera physalus (assembly GCF_965194825.1). Classification (NCBI taxonomy): domain Eukaryota; kingdom Metazoa; phylum Chordata; class Mammalia; order Artiodactyla; family Balaenopteridae; genus Balaenoptera; species Balaenoptera physalus. The sequence goes on along the minus strand of NC_138893.1, from coordinate 62,719,821 downwards.
TATGGAAACACAAAAGACCCCGAATAGCCAAAGCAACATTGAGAAAGAAAATGGAGCTGGAGGAATCAGGCTCCCTGACTTCAGACAATACTACAAAGCTACAGTAATCAAGACAGTATGGTACTGGCACAAAAACAGAAATATAGATCAATGGAACAGGACAGAAAACCCAGAGATGATCCCACGCACATATGGTCACCTTATCTTTCATAAAGGAGGCAAGAATATACAGTGGAGAAAAGACAGCCTCTTCAATAAGTGGTGCTGGGAAAACTGGACAGCTACATGTAAAATAATGAAATTAGAACACTCCCTAACACCATACGCAAAAATAAACTCAAAATGGATTAAAGACCTAAATGTAAGGCCAGACAGTATAAAACTCAGAGGAAAACACAGAAAGAACACTCTTTGACAGAAATCACAGCAAGATCTTTTTTGATCCACCTCCTAGAGAAATGGAAATAAAAACAAAAATAAACAAATGGGACCTAGTGAAACTTAAAACTTTTGCACAGCAAAGGAAACCATAAACAAGACAAAAAGACAACCCTCAGAATGGGAGAAAATATTTGCAAATGAAGCTACTGACAAAGGATTACTCTCCAAAATATGCAAGCAGCCCATGCAGGTCAATAACAAAAAAACAAACAATCCAATCCAAAAATGGGTGGAAGACCTAAACAGACATTTCTCCAAAGAAGATATACAGCTTGCCAACAAACACGTGAAAGGATGCTCAACATCACTAATCATTAGAGAAATGCAAGTCAAAACAACAATGAGGTATCACCTCACAACAGTCAGAATGGCCATCATCAAAAAATCTACAAACAATAAATGCTGGAGAGGGCGTGGAGAAAAGGGAACCCTCCTACACTGTTGGTGGGAATGTAAATTGATACAACCACTATGGAGAACAGTATGGAGGTTCCTTAAAAAACTAAAAATAGAACTACCATATGACCCAGCAATCCCACTACTGGGCATATACCCTGAGAAAACCATAATTCCAAAAGAGTCATGTACCAAAATGTTCATTGCAGCTGTATTTACAATAGCCAGGACATGGAAGCCATTTAAGTGTCCATCAACAGATGAATGGATAAAGAAGATGTGGCACATATATACAATGGAATATTACTCAGCCATAAAAAGAAACAAAATTGAGTTACTTGTAGTGAGGTGGATGGACCTAGAGTCTGTCATACAGAGTGAAGTAAGTCAGAAAGAGAAAAACAAATACCATATGCTAACACATATATATGGAATCTAAAAAACAAAACAAAAAAATGGTTCTGAAGAACCTAGGGGCAAGACTGAAATAAAGACGCAGACCTACTAGAGAATGGACTTGAGGATACGGGGAGGGGGAAGGGTAAGCTCAGACAAAGTGAGAGAGTTGTATGGATATATATACACTACCAAATGTAAAATAGATAGCTAGTGGGAAGCAGCCGCATAGCACAGGGAGATCAGCTCATGCTTTGTGGTCACCTAGAGGGGTGTTATAGGGAGGGTCGGAGGGAGGGAGACGCAAGAGGGAAGAGATATGGGGATATATGTATAACTGATTCACTTTTTTATAAAGCAGAAACTAACACACCATTGTAAAGCAATTATACTACAATAAAGATGTTAAAAAAAAAAAGCAATAGATTTTTCAATTTATGCTCAAAAAAAGAAAAAAGAATCAATGAAGGAATGAATGAATAGGTAGATTGATAAGTGGATGAATGGATTTAAGTACATCTCTTTAAATAAATATATCACTCACAGGTAAGGATACCTTCGTTATCCTTAACTTTTAGGGTTAAAAACTGCTTGCATTTTTTTCCAGGGAAAGCCAAAAAAAAGTGCTTTTTAATAAAGAGAAGATAATGAGATGCATGTGCATTATCATAATTATTACCAAAATTATCAACTATAACAACATTTATAAAAACTTATTATAAACTCCCAAGGGCATTTACTTTCCCCAAATGCCTAACACTCTCCCCTGCAACACGCATGAGTAAGATACTGAGGTTAAAAAAGAGACATATAACAAAGTGTTTCTTTTAGACCTACATAACCAATATAGGTACATTTGTAGCTTGACTGGTGTATAAGTAGATTGTGAAACAACTTTTGATGAACAAATGATCTGCCATTTGTGTTGTCCAAGGCATAGAAATGCACATGGGTCACCTATGTGCTACCCACTTTCCTCTGCTTTCTCCCCAGCCCTTGCCAAATCCCCAGTATGATTTTCACAAGCTAATATATTTCTTTTATAAGGCATCGTCAGAGTTTCCTCTCAATACTAGTTACAGTGAGCAGGAAGACCATAATATGAAAATCCAAAAATTTATATGTTTTAGTGGGGTGGGGGTGAGGAAGGGGATGAAAGGGGATAAATCATTCACAAAGGGTTGATAACAGATGGTATTTTAGCAGTTAGGGAAAGCAGTGTTCTTATTACACCTCAGATAGTGAAGATTTTGTGAGACTCTGCTATTCAATTGGACACCTACAAGTTTACCTTTCAGAAGTCGTATATTCTCCAACTTCAAAGGACAAATTGATTCCCAGAGTTTAGTATCCCCGAGGACATTTAATTTCCCCAAATGCCTATCCTCCGAACAGGCACTTATTCTCCCTAATAGAAATCCGCTAATTTCACAGCTTGAAGGGCAGGAGAAAAGGATTCACTGAATCCGAAAATAATGCTGTTGCCAGGGGAGGTGAACTGTTGCTCTTCTCTGCTTTCGGCCTTAATGGTTTGTATTTATTCTTCCCTTTTTGCAGCGTCCTGTAGAATCCAATGATGTGAACACTTGGTAGCTCAGAGGAAAAGCCTCCTTAAAAGGACCGGACCAACCCCTTCACTGCTCATTCTTTGATATTTATCCAAGAGCTCCAAAATGAAAAAGGACAGAAGATCCGAGGGTGAGGTTAAAAGGGAAACAGACTAAGAAAACTAGGAAAAAGCAGAGTTGACAATGTGACTAGATGTCTAATCAAAGGGGAAAGGTGGGCAGGGGGAGGGATAAATTAGGAGTTTAGGATTAACATGTACACACTACTATGTATAAAACAGATAATCAACAAGGACCTACTGTAGAGCACAGGGAACTCTACTCAATATTCTGTAATAACCTATGTGGGAAAAGAACCTGAAAAAGAATGGATATATGTGTATGTATAACTGAATCACTTTGCTGTATGCCTGAAACTAACACAACATTGTAAATCAACTATACTCCAATATAAAATAAAAATTAAATTAAAAAAATTTTAAAAACCAAATATTGAAAACAACACAAAACAAAAAGAACTAATAGCAAATATGCAACAAGCCAAGATACTCGGATGGCAGGGGGTGGGCCCCTCATGCTCACAGTTGTAACCCTAGTATATAGCACAATGCTTAGCACACTGCAATGCTCAAATCTCATTAGAGGAATACATGAGAATAGGAAAGGTGATGTCAATAACTGAGTAGATAAAATGGGGTTGGGTGAAAATCTTGATTAAAGGCTCAGAGGACTTGTAACTCACAGTAGAAAATCAAAGAATACAGAATAGTATAGGCGAAAGGTGTGTGTTGTGTGTGTATACAAATGTTGGTATATACAAGGTGCATAAACATACACAGCTGTGCCTAGAAAGGCAAACATTTCCGTATGGGTTTGCATATCTACAGACAAGATCAGTTGGAAAGAACCAATACATTTTTAAAGTAGCATTTTGAGCTAGTGGCTAATTCAGAGAAACCAAATCCCATCCCGCTTAGAATACTGAGTCTAACTTTACAAATGAATATGACTTAACACTGAACAGGATTCACGGGTATATTGTACTCTTAATCCCTCAAAGCAGCACCGAGGTGAATAGTTCTGTGAAACAAATGACAATGTAAAAAAATATGTCCTTTCTTTGTTTATTTAAATAGCAAGTCTATATCACTTGTCCTAAAAGAAAAAACCAAACCAAAAAAACCAAACCAAAACAAAAACTAGAAAAGCGAGTGAGCCTCGTCTATTCTGTGAGCTGCAATGAAGCAGACAGCAAGTGGGATAAGGTCTGAGCAAATGAAGGTTTGGTGTTACGCAGGACGGGACCGTGGACAGTTCTTCCTTAATCCATGGGAGGTGTCCATGGCCAAGCCCAGAGTAAAGCCAGCTAGAATTTAGGACTGTTACCCCAAGCTTGACATATAAACAGTTTAAGGGTCAGAGTACTGAGAACGTCTTGGAGCAATGCTAGCTGGGGTTTTAGACTGTGTTCATTTTTCATTCTGTTTCACAATAGTGAAGATAATTTAAAACCAAATTTAATAACTGCCAAGTTGCAGCTTTGATTTTTTTCAGGCTCCCTCCAGAAGAAGAGATTGACTTTAACAACATCAATCAGAGAATCCAGAGAAAATACAAGTTTTAGGGCTTAAAAATGAAAGATGTACTCAAAAAATGTTAAATGACAGACTTAGAAACACTTAAAGGCAATCAAGAAATGTCCCAAAGACCTCAGCTATAAAATAATCAGGGTAGTACAGGGCAGGGCAGGGAGTAGGGTCTAAATTAGGTTCTATACTGAAATCTAAGCACATCTGAACATTTTTAGAATACTGATGATATCAGCCACCAAGAATCTATTTGCATAAATACTCTAATGACCATCTGTTTTAGCTATTAACGTCCATTCACCCTTTGTAAAAGAACACTCTTTCTTTTAAAGGAGGCCACTGCTGCTTCTCAAGTTCTGTGGGTTTGTTGGGTTTGTTTCAGGGGCTTCAGTCAATCAGGGAAGCCCTTCTCCCTGGTTATAGTGAGTGGTTCAATATGGGTACATGACCGAATTCGGGTAACAGGATTCTGAACAGAATCTGAATTTGGTTTGCCTTTAGAGAGAAAAGCTCTCTCTTTTCTGCTGCACTTACATGGTAGACTATGGTGAGATCTACAATTACTATTATCATGCAACCGTGAGAAGATGAACGAGTAAAGGAAAGCCAAGTAGTGTCCAGAGAAAAAGAAAAGCCACTTTCTTTTTATCATTTTTGAGCCTCTAGACTAAGTCATGTCTGAAGCCCACTTATCCTTGAACTTAACAGATAAGAAAACCAATACAAACTTTTGGCTTAGGTCAATGCGGTTGGATTTCCTTTCACCTATCTCCAACAGACTCCTAGCTGATGAAGGAATCTTCATATAAAAGTGTCCGGGACATTAACTTTTAATAAAAGTATTTCAGCTTTTGGAAAAGAGCAGTCATTTTGATGACTGTTACTCAGACTGGTCTTCTGAGTTGAGTCCTATGGAGAAATAAGTCTACAAGAAAAACCAGAAAGGGCTCACTTCATGAAAGACTGCATTTTTATGATGTATATTTCTTTTAAGGACTACTGACTATTTAAAGTAAAAATAATAACCATGCATAATATAGCTTATAGCACATATTGAAGAAGACTATATAAAAACTAGGGTACAAAGCGTAGGTGGAAGAATATGGAATGTGACTCTTTTAAGGTTTTACATTGTTCACGTATTAGCATAACACTTTGAAGGCAGACTCTGAGAAGTGAGAGATACATATAATTTCTAGAAGGATCACTAAAAGTAACACAAAGAGTTAAAGCGAAAAACTGGACACAACCCAAACGTAGATCAAAAAGAGAATGAATAAACAGAAGGTATAGTCACAAAATGGACGACTGCTCAGAAATAAAAAGAACTGCTCATACACACAACTGCATAGATGAATCTCAGAAACACTGTGTTGCATGAAAGAAGCCAGACTAAAAAGAATATGATTCCCCCTACATGAAGTTCTGGAGTAGGCAAAACTAGTGTATGGCTGTAGAATTGGAAAGTGGTTGCCTGGGCTGGGGTGATGGGCTCTAAAAAGAGCATGTGGGAACTCTCTGGGGTGATGGAAATACTCTGCATCTTGTTTTGGGAGGTGGTGGCTTAGGCATAGAAAATTATCAAAACTCATTCATCTGAAGACTTTTAACATTTCAATATTTTACTGTATATACATTTTACCTCAATAAAAATGTTTTTAAGAAGTTTCCAGGGGCTTCCCTGGTGGCGCAGTGGTTGAGAATCTGCCTGCCAATGCAGGGAACACGGGTTCGAGCCCTGGTCTGGGAAGATCCCACATGCCGCGGAGCGACTAGGCCCGTGAGCCACAACTACTGAGCCTGCGCGTCTGGAGCCCGTGCTCCGCAACAAGAGAGGCCGCGATAGTGAGAGGCCCGCGCAACGCGATGAAGAGTGGCCCCCGCTTGCCGCAACTAGAGAAGGCCCTCGCACAGAAACGAAGACCCAACACAGCCATAAATAAATAAATAAAGAGGATGCATTTCAAATAGTAAAAAAAAAAAAAAAAAAAAAAACTTAAAAAAAAAAAGAAGTTTCCATGAGACTTCAGATGCCCGAGACGGTATTATTTTGGGAATAATGCACAAGGATGGAGTGGAATGGCTTTGGCACAACGGAAGACTCCAAAAACTACAGCACAGCCTAGACACTTGGAGGACTTCACTACAGGGGGCTTCCACAGTCCTCCAGGGCTGAGAGGCAGGAGATAGGCTAGAGCCTGAGCCTGAACAGCACAGGGAGGCAGGACAGAGAATGGGAACCGTGGGAGGTGTCCCCTTGATAGCACCCACATTCACACTGGTGAAACAGCGCCTGCATCAGTATCGTCAAGAGCACCAGCAATACTGACTGCTTGGCACAGAGCAGTGGCTTCAGCACCAGGAGCAGCTTCAGGAAAATGGATGGCTGTGCCAGCAGCAGAGATGCTATCAGAAGGTGGCCCCGTCACGAGCTTTCACAGTGAGAGCTCACCTTCATTGTCTGGTGCTGGCTGAGAGAACTTAGGGACTTGCTCAGGAGCACATGTGAGGTGCTCCCGAACCTGTGACCTTCCAGAAATAAGTCAGAGAGACTCAGAAGGGACAAAAAATTCATTAGTAGTTGGTGAAGATCAGAGCTTAAGAAATGTCACTCGTAGACGGATCAGATGACCTCATTTTCATTCCTAGGTTGGGATGGCCTAAAGAGACACAGGTGGTTCGATCCTAAATTATTGGTTTCTTAAAATTCAAATAGATTAACTTTCTTTCCTTTAGTCAGGGAGAAGTAAAGCTCTAATTCTACCGCATCCTGAAGTGTACAAATGTTTGAAAGAAACATAGATTTTAGAGCTGAACGGACTTCTGCATATCGTGATGAAGAAGATCAGATTAAATAAAAATCTTAAACTGGCTTTCTCTTTCACTACTACAAAGGTTCTCAAACTTTAGCGTGTGTAGAATCACCGGAAGACTTGAGAAAACACACATTTTAGGCCCCAATGCCATGGTTTCTGATTCAGTACCTTTTGAGTGGGGCCTGGGGATGTTCATTTCTAGCAAGTTCCCAGGGAATGCTCACACTGGTGGTCCAGAGACTACACTTGGAGAGCACCTCTAAATCCTCAGCTTGAGGATGGGTATCAGAAATGGGAAAGCAAACATTTTTGGAGTAATGAAAAGAAAGATGAAAAATGATCTTGCTTCTTGCTATGTTCTGAGTACAGTATTACATACTTACATACCTTAACTCTAACAATAGCCCTGCATGAATTGTATGTTCACGTTACAGATGACAAAACTGTAACTCACGAAGGTTAAATAACTTGCACAAAGTCATGTCTGTAGTAAGTGACCAAGTTTGAAACAAATGCTGCCTTGTTCCAAAGTCCATATTCTTTCCACGAATTCACAAAGAAAGGAGAATTGGTCAACAGTGCTCCACACAGGGAGCAGTAGCCAAGAAAATCTACCAAAGATGAAGTTGCTTTTTCAAAAGTTTTAAAACCCCACACAAATCACAACAGCTCCTTTAGAAGAGACAGAATGGTATAATCGAGGCAGAACAGAATTCAAAAGAGGGGAAAAGTTAAAAGGTATCTTGTTCACTATAAAAGCTGCTCTATCTGGTATTTACCCCCGGGAGAGTTTTAGAAACCTGTATTTTTCACATCCATATAAATCTATATCCCTTTGGCCAGCCAGGACGCCAAGGCTAACACAATAACAACAGCTGGATGATGCTGACATTAACTATGGAAGTTATTTATCAATCTTCAGTCTGAGAGAAAGTATTTAGCTCTCTGCCTTGTATACTTTCAGAGACAACAGTGAACACCTGTGCCCACCACAGCATTTCTTTTTAGTCCTGTGACTTCTAAAGCTGAGCAGCGGCGGCAGCAATAGAATCTTACCATCTGGGTGAGACATGAACACACCAGTATCTGTATCTCCACAAAGCAGATAACCAAGCCCTCACTATATATTCATTTCAAATCACTTGACACCAGCAAATTATCAAAAAGATAACCCAAGATTAGAGTGGTTTTAAAATGTGTCAGATTCAAAGACTTAATCTGAAAAAGAATGCCACCCACAATGAAAATATGAACATCACATAAATCTTCAGGTGAATGAGACAATCACAACTTCCCTTCAAAGCTGTAGAGTGAATTGTACAAACTCACAATCACCTAGACTCCTGCCTCCCAAATGTGTTCTGAGAACAATCCTGAGCTGTCTGCATAAACATTTTCTTGGAGTATCTGGTAAAAAAAGATACATATTCATGAAATCTACCATCAGAGATTAGGATTCAGAAAGTTTTAAGTGATGCCAAGGAACTGTGTGTTTCCCAAGTATCCTAGGTGGTTGTGATGTCCACAGGGTTAAAGATAATAGATCTAGTGCAATCTCCTAATATGGACAAGGAGCTGTTCTTAAGGGTATTGAAGGAAAGAGAAGTGGTCTCTGTGTTCTGTCATAGATCACTGGAAATGATAGCATTTGAAGGGTATAGTTCACTAGTGCATGGGCAGTGGTTCATTGGGAACATCATCACTCAAGATTCATTGGGGGGCTTCCCTGGTGGCACAGTGGTTGGGAATCCGCCTGCCAATGTGGGGGACACGGGTTCAAGCCCTGGTCCGGGAAGATCCCACATGCCGTGGAGCAACTAGGCACGTGCACCACAACTACTGAGCCTACGTGCTGCAGCTACTGAAGCCCGCGCACCAAGAGCCTGTGCTCCGCAGCAAGAGAAGCCACTGCAGTGAGAAGCTTGCGCACCTCAACGAAGAGCAGCCCCCGCTCAACGCAACTAGACAAAGCCTGCGTGCAGCAACGAAGACCCAACACAACCAAAAATAAATAAATTAAATAAATAAATTTATTTAAAAAAAAAAAAGATTCATTGGGAAGCATCAACAGTGACTGGCTGACGTGGCAGCAGGTGACAATACTAACAGGAGTGATGGCAATAGCAAAAACAATAGCATTGCCACCAAGAGTTGACGGCACTCAGAAATCATGGTAACAGCCAGCGGTGCCCAGTGAGGCGACACTAAGCAGAAAACCAGTGATGTCTAGCGACATTGGTAGACACTAGGAAGAAGAAGCACGGCAGTAGGGGTGGCCGCTCATGGATGTATTAAGAGACATTCCACAGGTAGCTTTGAACTGGGTGAGTGTACTATAATCTTTTTATCTCTTTAAAGTTAGTTGCCTAGTAGAAATTTTTCTTCTTGTTCACACCCATGATATTTTTGATAATCGTTTTTCTAACTTTTCCACTCTAGATAGAGATTTTATTATTGTTAAACATGTGAATTTATTTTATGCACAAAATATTGTATTAATCAATGTATAATTTTATACATCATATATAATCATGCATACATCATAAGAATATAGAAATACCCCATAAATCAGTGCCTAACTAAAAAACCTACTTTTAAATAAAACTAGAAGCATTTAAATCACATAAGCATACAAGATTGACAGAATAGCTACATAGATATTTTAGTTCCTCTTTCATTCTTTCTGCCAGAAAGTACTACTACTAAGCAGCATTATTATTTCTAAACATCTTTCAGCTTCTGAAACTCATCATTTTTCTAGTGTACGAGTGTGCACTGAGATGCATAAGCAGTTAAATATTTTGTGGTCCAATATCCTCACAATCAAAGATAAGACAATAATAGAATTTCATTTCTTACTCACTTGAAATCTCCTTGAACTATCATAATTATCAACAACCTTGAAATATGAAAAATTTGATGACTCTGGAACCATGAAGCTACTGAAGACTCAATCCCTTTAAAACTGCATTGAGAATGAATCTGTTCTTCACACCATACTATAAAGGAGCAGAATTCAGAGAAATATTAATAATTAATCCAAGTGTATAAAATCAGACTAGTTTCTTGACCTTTTACTGCAGCACTTAGTTTTGGAGAACACATTGTTCAGCAATACATTTATTTCCTTTTTCAGTGCACAATATTTGAAATTTAAAATCCCCACCAAAAAATAGCATTTTGGCTTCTCAGGATCACTCTCAGAGAATATATTCATCTAAATACATGAAAGCCTAAGAAAGAAAAAAAAAAATCCTCTAGAAATGTAATTGGGGTGATATTATGATTGAAATTAAAGAGAACAGATGAAGAATAACAAAACAACACATGCTATTTTCATTATCGATGGGTACAAAATACATAGGTTCCAGAATTCTATCTTATGGCATGCTGCATTTCTTTTATAAGTTAGAATGACTGTATTTTTAAACTTAACATTATATATATCATCTAGCCCAACTTCCTCTTGCTATAGGAATAAAGAACACATCTTAAAAAGTGACAATATAATTTTTAAAGTTCTTAACAGTAATTATACAAATAAAAGGTGAATAAATGAGAAAACATAATAAAACCTCTTAGTTTAATAACTGAGGAGGAGCATGGTTTAGTTATATCTGTATCTCAACCTGGCCTACGCTTTTAAAATGACCCTGTTCTCCCCATTCAAATCTTGGTTCAAATGACTGCAGATAAGCATTCCCTGACCATCCTCTGTAAGGCAGTAGTGCCATCCAGAATGCTCCCTTTATAGATTTATCACTATCTGAAGTTATTCTGTTTATTTCTTGTTTGTTTGCTTCTTAACCTTAATCATCTCCTTCCCTCTTTTCACCCTACTAGAATTTAAGCTCTGTGTGAGCAGACCCCTCATCTGATTTGTCCACAGCTCTGTCCCATCATCTAGTCCCAGCATGAGTTCAAGCAGTGGACACTTAACCAAAAGCATGATGGGAACTTCGGGGAGAAATTACTGACAGCCATGGCTCCTGCCACCAGATGTACGCACACATATGGGTATTTTATCAAATTATTTCAGGGAATTCACAGGTTCTCTGAAGCCAAATCAAGGACCTCATGTTGAGGCCATGATGGTGGACCTTAGTAGACAGTTGACAAATAAATGAATGAAAGAAAGAATGAATGAAGGGTTCCCGGCATTATAAAAGCTGTGTAAAGCTACATAAATATGCACATTAGGGCTTCTATTATATCAAAGTAATCATTTCTCTTGATTAACAGATTGGAAATGTCTGTCTTAGTCTTTCCAAGGAAAAGAATCACCACCTCTTTATTCAAACTTGAGCCTTCTCTATAACATTCTGTAAAAAGTAGTTATTCTGATGACTAATGACCAAATAGAAGTGATCATGTAATTTCTGAGAAGGAAAGTTTTAAAAAGGACAAAGGATCAGTTCTTTATTCACACCAGATAGCCTACTTAGGGTCTACTTTGTGGGAAAGCAAAGAAATTGAAGGAGGAAGGGGAGAAGGAAACAAGAGGGAGTGATCACCTGAAGAATTCATACCGCCTCATTTTATTGAAACACATCATTGATCTCGGCTTCAATGTCACCTTCTGGAAGTCCTTCCCTGACCACTGTCTCTAAAACAGTCACCACCAATACCACCCCCTGTGCTGCCATGCCCCATCTCCACCTTCATTTTTTTCCCAACTAGTATTACTTCCTGAAATTGTATTATTCATTTATTTATTTTTTCCTTACTTACTTTTCCTCCCTGAAAATATAAGCTCCACCGGGGCAACTTTGTTTCATGCACTGCTGTATCACAGGGCCTAGATATGTACCAGACTCACAGAAGGGGTTCAGTAAATTTTTGTTCAAAAAAAGAATGAATATGGGTAGGATTGGTCCCAGGGCCACCTATTTTCAATGCCAATCCCTTCCTTTCCCTATGATACTTCATATACTGCAGCCACTGCAGTGGAAGAGCCCATTCCATTTATCTTGAGTAAAAGCATAATGTTTTGAGCCTCCGTCTGTATCTTGCCCAGTTGAACCACGCTGTCTTAGCTCTCAGAAGCAAATCTACAAATAAGCCAAAGAGTGAAAATATAGTGAAAAGGGAAAAAGCCACAGAGGGAATTAGAGGAAATTCAGGTTAGTGTATGTAAGATTTTCCAAAGAGGAAAAAAAAAAGGGGGGGGGAGCAAAAAATAAAAGTTATAAAAGGGGAACAAGTAGAAAATGGAAAAGAGACAGGGATGATTAATAACTGGAGATGTTGTGAGGGGAGGTCATACACAATTGTTCATGCTGTGTTCATTTTCTCTGCCAACAAATACATATTTTTGTGAATTTTAAAGAACTCCTTTGAAAGATTCCTTGCTGGTCCCTGCCAGCCCCATCAGCTGAAAGCTCCTCTGCATCAGCCCTTTGTCTCAGGTCCTCTGACATTTCCAATGGCTTGGAGTCCTCATCCTGTCTCCTAGAATACACCACTACCTGCTTTGTCTGCTGTTTCTGTTTCCTGATGGTTCCCGCTAGCTTCGAATTCCAGGAGGAGGGCTTCAGAACTCTCCACGTCTGTGCATCACTGGGCCTCAGCGCTGTCACCCCTGTCTATGTGCACTGCTACTGGTGATTGCCCCACCACGCCCATCAACGCACTCCCGCTCTCTCTCACTGTGCTCACGACCAGCTACAGCTTCGTCCCCCTCTTTCCTTCTCAGTTCCTCCATTTTTGCAGCTTACTGGTCTCACTCACTGCAGGGCAGAATCAAGTCATCTCATGTAACGCGCATATTAACTCGTCTTGTTTGAAATAAAATATACCATTTAATGGATCGTGTCGCCTCTGCCTATGGGTGATGTCTTCTTAAAGAAAAGGTGTCTCTCCCAAGGTTCTGAACAGAATATGCAAACCAAAGTCATGGAGTTAATATTAATGAGGGCTGAGGAAAGTTTAACTTCATTTTTCACTAAAAAGGAATAGAAACAGAAGAGAGAGTTGTGAAGCTAGGAAGACCTACTATACAAATTCTGCTGCTTTCTGTTCTAAAAGACTTTTTTTTTTTTTTTTCAGAATACATGGAAATTATTTCTTGAAAGAGCACATCGTTCAACTAGAAGCCCATTGTTCAGTGCAATGGAAACTTAGTAAAGGTTTAATAAAGGAAGATTTTTTAAAAATCCACACCAGAGCCTCACACAAAACACAATATAATACATTATTTTGTCTGTCTCAGATATACAACTGTAAGGCTACAAAAAAATACCAAAAGGATCTTTTGAAAATACCATCTTCTATAAACATGCTCCTGTGGCATGAACTCTGTGGATGGAAACATAATAAGCCTCTAGTTATTTATGAAATTGTTGGGACAGAAATGAGATACTGATTTGCACTTTTGCTCCCAAGTTGATAATGAGAACATCCGTCTTTAGAAAATGCATAAGCATTATACTCGGATTTTTTTTGTAGGAAGTGTCTTCAAACACATCTCAATAATAAAAACTACAAAGTATTGATAGTACATCAGAAAGAATTATTTTAAAATACATTTGCAAAACACAATAAACTCATTTCAATAATTTGCAAGCCAGTGTCATATAGAGGCAAGTCAAACCTGAGTTTTAGCCCTGGTTGCACCAGGTACCAGTTTTGTGTTCTTGGGCTGTATTCAACCTCTTTGAGCCTCAGTTTCCTAGTAGATAAAATGGTCTTAATGTCTTCACAATGTGGTTGTTGGGAGAATTAACCAATCTGGGGCCTGACATGCAATAAAACTAGTTCCCTTTTCCTTTACGAGCCATATAAAGGTTTTTGTTTTAAGGTATTTCTTACTTTATAACAAATAATGTAAATTCATATACTTTTCACTGGATTTCATTTTGTAGCTCTTGATTTAATGTGAACAATTTGAAAAATTCTCCTTGTTTCATGCTACCTGGCATAGAAAATTTATAAATATTTTATTTCCAAATCATTTGTATTATAGTCCAGCATGACAGTCAAATCTCTTTCTTCATGCCTTGGAATTTTTATATCTATGTATATAAGTCTAGCAGACACAATTCTGTTTAGAGAGGCACTATGTTTATAAACTGGTTGTTTAGAATCAAGAATTAATTTCCCTGTTGAAACGACTGCATAAAACCAGACTCAGGGGCAGTGTGCAAATATTTACTGAACCTATACTTCAGTTGATATTAAAAATGACATTGGGTTTTGACCTAACCCAACATCTGGGCTGGGGTCTTGAGTGGATGGTACAAGGGTAGCTTGTCATAGAGTGTGGTGAGTTATATCAACTCTTTCACTTAACAGGTTAGACATAGGTCCAATTTAAAAGTAGTTGGATTATTCTTGGCATAATCTTATCCTTGCTTATGGACACCATCTAGACCTTCTAGGCTCCCGTGCACATCGGCCTAAGGTACGACCCGTGAGTTCACCACCTTCCAACTGAGGTACCCACCATCTAGTCCTACCATCCTAAGTGCTCAATGGTCTCAAATTACCAATCTCTAATTTACCCCCTCACATGCTCACTGCCTCATTGCCATTGATCTCAGTCAAAGCTTAGGAGAGCCCCAGACTGATTCACAAACATGCAAAAATATAAAGGCCCGATAGTTCTAGGACCCTTAAAAACCTTTTGCTGCTTTCAAAACTATAAACCTGCTCACCAAGAGTAATTATCTAGTTGGTACAACTGCAGGCAATGTAACAAAAGGGAAGCAATTTTTTCCTTATTGGGAAAAACTCTATTTCCATGGAGCTAGCAGGCTATTTTCATCTCAAAGCAGGTAAGCCCTGCCTAGTAATCTGTCTCCCCAAAGGTAGTTTTTCTTCTTATAGTTCTGATGTTTTCTCTGATTCTTCACCTTTTAAAGCTCTCTGTTTTTGTTGGCTTGTTTGTTTGTTTGTTTATTTGTTAACAATAGCTCCCAAAATGGCAGCGGTGATGGTTCCAGCAGTGAGAGCTTTTTGTTTGTTCTTTTTGGGGGACTGGGAGATGGAAAGTGGGGGACAGAAGAGACTGTTTATAACATTGCTTATTTGTAACTAAGAGATTTCGTTTTTTCTCCTTGCTAAAAAGGAAGCTGCGTCTGTCCTTGTCATTCAGCCCAAGAGAAAATAAAGGTAGAAATTCTTGGGTTTAAAAGTTTAGTCATCAAAATGGGTACCAGGGGATTTACCTTTTTGTATTATTTGTAAAACAAATGTAGTTCACACACACAAAATCTGAATGGAATCAAATGAAACTTACGAGATGTGGAAGCTGTCCCCATTGGGAAATGTTTGCTAGAAGAATATAAACTAGTTTTTAATGTGCAGTTTCAAATACATTTTGCTTTTTAAAAATTCTGTATTCTTTAAATGGTCTCCAATTGAACAAACTGTAAATTCATACATTGGCAGCATTTAAGGAGACAGTTAATGTCATTCGCCTTCAGTTTGGCCCCCGCTTGTTCTCCCTTGTGGATTCTTTCTTCTCTCCTTGGTCCTTAAATGTTGGAGATTTTTAGGGCTCAATAATCTGCCTAATTCTCCTGCCACAAACTCCCTAAGCACTTTTTACTATTCCTGTAGAGTCAGTTCCCGCAATGTGCTGGTAATTTCCACATCTACATACACAACCCAGCTATCTCCTGAGTTTCAGGCATGTATGCTAACAGCCTTCTGGATGCGTCTCTCAGAACCTCAGGTTCAACCAGGACAAAATCCTGCCTTCCTCATTAAGTCATGTGCTTGTTATATTTTCTACTTTGCTGAATTTAACCACCATCATTCCCACGGTTATGGAACTAGAAACCTAAGAATCATCCCTGCTATTTTTCTCTCCTTCTACTCCATGATCAAAACATGTCAGGTTCGCAGCCTGTCATGTCACTTCAGTTTTGGGGAGCCTCTGGTTGAAAGTGTTGGCATTCTGTTTAAAACTATTCGGAAGAGTAGTTCTCAAGTAGCTGCTCATTAGAACCACTGGGGGAGATTTAAAAAAATACTAATACCTGGGCACCATTCTGAGAAATTCTGATTTAATTAGTCTGAGGTGGGTTCAGTCATGGAAAGTGCTTAGAAAGTTTCACATAATTCTAATGAGTGGCCAGTGTTGAAATCCACTGCTTTAGAAACTACCCACTCCTCTCAGGATAAAGCCCAAATTCTGGTGTCTGATTACTAAGACCCCCTCACAATCTGGTCCATACCAATTTCTGCAGCAGCGTCTCTTGTCCCTGCCCTCCTGCTCCCATCATGGGCACCTTAAATGACAGACTATCAGACAATTTAAACTATTTTTGTACTTGAGGCTTTTCCTCTCTTGCTTTAGTGCCTTTGCATATGCTGTTTCCTCTGTCTGCAATATTCCTTTATTTCCTTACCTGGATCATCTTTACATGCCTTTTCCTTAACTCTAAGAAGCCTTGCCTGTCACATCCCAACCAGCCCAAGGTAGATTAGATGCCCTCTTCTATAGCCTTATGGGTCTCATTGTTTTGGGGCATTTGTCCCTCTGGGTTGTGTTCCGAAGTTTCCTTCTCTGACTCAGTTTGTGTACCTTTATTTTTGTCTCACAAAGCTCCTGGCACAGCAGCTTTTTTACATGTGCTCATCAAGCACTGTGTGAATATCTACAAGAACATATAAAATTGAATTATATTTTTAAATTGATTTCCATTTAGAAATAAAGGTATTTGTATCACGTCAACATTTCAAATCCATTAGAGTATTTTCACCAATTTTCAAACTCAAGCTCACTAGCCTTAAGCTCATTCCCTTTGCATTCAATTCACCATACTGCAAGGAAACATGACTCAATGCTATTCAGAGATGTTTTCCAAAAGCAAAATTAGAAATCCATTATTTTCTGTTGAAATGATTTTTTAATAGAAAAAATGTAATAACAGAAATGGGGTTTACCAATATACGGGGGCATAAAGGTAATTTTCAGAGTCTGGGTTTTGTCTTTAACTCAAAACTGCCTATGAAACTAAAATTATAAACTTTAAGAAATAAGAGCTGGGGAAAATGATGATAGACAATAAAGGCAACTTACTAATGTAGGAATAAAACACAGGACTTTATCTTGACCAGTGTAGCCTTCTGATGAACAAGGATGCCATGTCCAATACTTCATTCACCCTTTATACTCCTAGGTAACCTCAACTTCCAGGATGCTGTCTATAGAATTTAATTTCAATTTTACTTTCAGAAAGTCTAAGTCATGCAATGACTTGACAATGGCATTTGGGTGTCCAATAATGGCAAGTGATAATGCCACAGCACCAGTAACAGAACAAGAGCCGCCACCAGTCTGCTGAAAGCCGTGAGGGGCAGGTACTGTGGAAGGCGCTGTAGGGAGTATTCCTAACCCTCATAGCTGGTCGTGGCAGAGACAGCTATCTTCCACCAAAAGTTTTTGCTCCCCTATCTACAGCAGTGGGGTGCCCTGCCCAGGCCCCTCTGCAGTCAGGTGCAGCGGTGTGGCTGGAATGCAGTGCAAGCCTTCCAAGATTGGCACATAATAACCTTTCATACAGTATTTCTCCTTTTTTTTTTTTTTTTTTTTTTACTGTCAGGCATCAGAAATAGATTTTTGACCTTTTAAGGTGTGTGCTTAAGATGGCAACAGCCACTGTGTGGAGATCTGTCCTGTCATCTGTTCAAATACTCGATACTCTTGCATGAATGAGAGAAATTAACTTCTGTAGGGATTAGCACTGATGCTTTGGGATCTATTTCCTATTGTAGACAGCATTACTCTATTAAGTGGTAAAATGCTATATTCTAATTTTAAGGCTGGGGAAACTGAGGTTCAGAGAGAAAGACTAGGAGACACAATGTTTCAAACACAATCAGAATTATTATTACTTTCTTAATTTTCACCTCAGGGCAATATTTATAGTGTGTATTAACCAAACTTCAATGGGAATCCAAATCAAAGTCAGAATGTATATCAGTAGACACGAAAGTTAAAAGGTAGTATTATATCCATTAACAAGTTCCCAGAAGTCCACAGGATATAGAAAAGGTGAGAGCAGCACAAGTTCTCAAGGATGACCAGGGTGACGAATACTTTGAGGTAGTCGTTTCAAAGCAAACTTGCAAAGTTAAAAGTAGCAAATACTTTCACTTCAGTGTAAACAATCAGAAAACAAAATTTACGTGACCAGGAAGGTAGAAGCATAAATTTTCACCAAGCATCTAATATAAGGAGGACATTGATTTGCTATTTTATTTAAAACTCACCACACACTTAGGAAGAGACATTCCCTATTAACAGATGTGGATGCCGCATCTCGCGGAGGCTGGGAGAGTGGCACGTGTTCACAGCTTTGGGAAAGGGAGAAGCTGGGATTGAACACAGCTCTGACACGCTCATATGCCTCATCCTGTCTACTTTGGGAAACCATTACTCAAATCTGGGGCTCAAGCACCTGAAGGGTTAGGTAGGCAGTATAAATACACGAAGCAGACCAGATAGAGAACGGTAACGTACAAAGGTGCACATGACTCATCTGACCAGCGGCCCCCAGCTCCTCTCCTCGAGCCAGATATTATCATGCAGAAATACAGGTTCTGGGTTGCCATACTATCTAAGTTTTAGAAGTCAGAAACCTACATTTTTATGGGAGATGTCTCAATGTTTAAATGCTGACAACTAGTTACATTTTACTGGGCTGGCCCCAAGCACATCTTTGGGTTGGACCAGGTCTAACAGCTGTTAGTTTGCAGCTTCAGATGTTAACGGTCATGCATACCAGCAGCAAGAAGTATAGCTTTTCAAACTCTAAATGTGAACCTTAATGCTTGGTAAGACTCCAAACCCAATGAAATGGAGTCAAAGGCACTTTTTGATGAGTCAAAAAAAAAAAAAACAAAAAAAACACGTAAATTCAACTTTATGCCTGTTGATGGAAAAAGTGAGTAGGTGTGTACTTCCTGCCTGCCTGTCACAGTACAGGCTAATTATGATGAGTACTTGCAGTTTAAACTAAGGCGAACCTAGGATTCTAATACAAGTCATAACAGTATTACAGTATTACAGGGTTGCACCCACAGCGGAATCAGGGCTTCTGGTTTACTTTCACATGGATCCTGTTTAGCCTAAGCTGTTTTCATTAGAAGGGAGCAGAATCCCTACGGAAACACTAGAAACAATTCTATCTAATTAAAATGCGAACAACCCACACAGAGACTGGGTTGGGTCCTCTGAGACGGCCAAGACTGAGTGGATTTCCTGATGCCTGCGATTCCAGATGTGCACCCATCGAGGAAAGAGGGTGGAGAGCCCCATAACACAAGCATGCACTCATTTGGCCTGTTCACTTCTCATTCTTCATTTCTATTCAATTTTACTCTAGGGGCATTCATTCACAACCCCTTAAAGTGGAGAACAGCCTCTGGTTAACCCAGACCACTTTGAATAAGTCTACAGAATAACAAGTGAAATTAATATTTGAACTTTCCTAATCATATTAGACCACAGATTTTTAAATCTCTTAAAAATATTCTGTGAGAGTAAAAGCAATCTAGATCTGAAAAGCCTATTTAATGTTAACTGCCACTGGCAAAGCTCAGTACGTAGACAGTACATCCTACATCCATAATATTACTAATATAAGCATACCTCACTTTACAGGATAGAAACTGTCCACGAAGTTGGTTACGAAGAGATTTTCTATAAGCAAACCCAATTTCCCCTTTGGACTTTGCTACACAATTAGAGCTCTGTATCCACGGGGGCGGGGGGAAGAAATCAAACACATGGAACTAAACACTTGTGGCAAGGAAAAAATTTAGATAATGGCCAGGCTCAAAAGGATTGCAAAAAAAGTTGTATTTCTTCTTGAATGAGAAAAAATAAGTAATTAACTAACTTTTCTACTCCTCCCACCATCTACAGTTAAATATAGCTTTTCTTCCTACCATAGATGTTTCTTAAGTGTAGCGATCCGCTTGATGACAACTGAATGGGTATATAGGAGACCTAAGCCCTCAGCTCAGTCCCATCAGGAACTACCTTGGTGATCTTGAATGAATTTAGTACCTCTAGGCTTTCACTTTTCATTGACAAAATGACAAGCTTAAGAAGGAGGGTCTCTAAAATCTTTTAAAAGCCAACAATTCTCATTTCTAAGAAGGTACTAGAACTCACTCTTCTTCTTTTGCCTGAATATTTTGTAATGTTCACTAGAATTATAGGAATATTATGTTTTGCTGCTACTTGTAACTTCCTAGTCTCGATTCCTTGACTTTTTTTTCCCTCAGAAAGACAATTCCTGATTTTCTCAAAGTTCCATGACCAGGAGGGAGTGGAGAGCTGTGGATACCAACAGGGTGAGCAACGGGGTGCACTTGCTGCAAATCACTAGGAAGCTCACGGTCACAGAAAGACCATCTGGAACTGGTTTTTCTGAGCGAGGAAAACACAGGACAATGAAGGCAGAAGAAAGACAGAAATACTGAGTGCGTGAATCTCTGAGATCTATCCATGGTTTTCCAAATTGCTGGGGATTCCAGGAATCACTCACTTCCTGATCCAGCCTCCAAATCCCTCCAATTAACGTTATGAACTTGATTTTAGTGAATGGTTTGGAAATTCTACAAACGTGATTCACTTTAAAGACAGTATACATCTTAACTATAGAAAGATACTTGAAGACATAAAATATCCAAAAAACTAAATATTTTAGATGAACCTCTACCAAATTACTCTCAAAGATTCCAAGATGAATAATCAGAGCCTTGTTATCATGAAGATAATCTGTACTTTACAAATTAGTATGCTAATTTTCCCACTGAATACGTTGCTGATCAATATTTTAGCCATCCGTAAATATTTCTATCACGAACTTTGTCCATTTAATGCAAAGTAAAGTCTGAGTACACCTTACAGATCAAGTTATAATGATGTATCAATACTATAAAACTAGTCTCCCACTCTATAATTGTAAATTATCAATAAGCATGAATGCCCAGGGGATAATTAAAAAACCTTGATAACTTAGCCTGAGCTGCTCTGAGCAGATGCAGTTAATGTAACAGACAATCACAATACTGACCTCCTTCACCTCAAGCTGTGGGCAGCCTCTATGATTTTCTGTGTGCCAAAGTGAAACATGTTAGAAAGCCCTGATCCAAACTATGCACTAAAACGTTGGATCTAACTTTAAATTATGCATCATCTTCATAAAGTAGCATTTGATTCCCTATATTGGAAAACAGCTTAGTATATGAAACTATCCAAAGGAAATAAATTATTAAGGATGAGCACAAAGGTTCAGATATATATTACAGATGTATATTGCAGAAATATTTAACAGTGAAAATTGGAAGTAACCTAACATTTAAAAACATGGAGTAAAATTGTATTTTTATTGGATAGCTATTAGCTGTGTGTGTGTGTGTGTGCGTGTATGTGTATAACATTTTCTTTATCCATCCATGAACAAACACGTAGGTTGTTTTGAAGTCTTGGCTATTGCAAATAGTGCATGCACCAGATATTTAACTATCCTTGTTCTTTGGTCTGTCAGTGTTCGTTTCAATCAATCCCACACACGGCCACCAGACAAATCTTCCTAAAGCACAAGATGATATGTCACTCTGCCCACCAGCCTTTTAATGGCTCCCCACTGCCTATTAAATGAAATTCAAGCTCCTCAGCGTGAGAGTGGGCCCCTCAGGGCGCAACCTTTATTTCCACACTTATTTGCCACTAGTCACCCACCGCTGCACTCCAGCACACGGTTACCTAAGTTTGGTCACCATAGCAGCAGCAGCAGCAGCACCTGGGAACTTGTTAGAAATGAAAATTCTCTGTCCACACCAACCTACTCAATCCACACCAACCTACTGAGCCAGAAACTCTGGGAGTCAGACTCAGGGAGCTGATGCATTCTGAAGTTGGAGAGCCACTGCTCTAACCAAACTGTAGGTCCTTAAATATATCCAATACTTCCCCAAATTAATACTTTTCCTAGTGTTGTTCTCTTACCTGGATGTGCAATTTCTTCGTTATCTCCAGGTGAGTAAAAACCCAACAAACCTTTCAGGTTAAAACCCAGTATCAACTCAACTGTCCCTTCTCTGGTTTGCTCAACCAGAAATGACCACTTTATTCTTTGAACTGTCATTGCCTGTATCCTTCTTGGAGCATTTACTGCAGTTTCTTTTCGTATATGGTTATCTGCATATTTCTTATCTCCTCTGCTAGAGCGTAGGCAACATGAATGCTGTTAAATTTCTACAAGATATAGGGCCATATAGTCACAAAGAAGGTACTCCACATGTGTCTGCCCCCCAAAAAAGCAACTATTGATCAGCATTTAAGATCACTGAACTTAGTAAATAAAAATATGGGACTCCCAGTCAAATTTGAATTTCATATAAACAAATAATTTTTCTATAACTAGGTCCAAATATTCCATGGGACAAATTTGTATACTTATATGGAAAAATTATTTGTTATCTGAGATTGAAATTTAACTGAGCATCCAGTATTTTATCTGACAATCCTATCACTATTGTTCATATTTACTTTGTCTCTTGATTCAGGTTTACCTTCTTGCTAGTCATTCTCTAGGAAGTATAACCAAGAATTTTTTAAATAAAAAACCTTATAAACCCAAATAAATGTTTTCCTTTAAAAAATCACTTTGGAAACACTTGTACTTATTCACTGATATTGATGTTGCTCAAAATATGTTTGAAATTACTTTTTAAATTGTATGCAAAACTCTCCTATTGGTTACATGAGAAAATCAGCCTCATTATCTGAAACCTGTGTGTTTAAAAAATACACCAAGTGTATTACTATTTTTATAGCTTACTTGATTTTTCAGCATTGACATCCAATATCATTTACTTTTTTTGAAGGTCAAATTTATCCTGAAAGGCTTACTACTTGCTACCACTGAAAATAATTTCAAAATATACTTAGGGCTTAAAATGGCAATTCCCTTACAAACACAAAACTGTTCATGAAAGTCCACTGGATTAAATATATAAGCTTCTAAGATGTTAATACAAAGGTGTTATTCAAAGAAATGTGTCAAGTCTGGTTCTCTTTAATTTTTTAAAAAGTCACATTTCCTTATAATCACTCCTTCCTCAAGATTCCAGACTTCACCTATGCCACATCCCCACGCCACCAAACATTAATTCCCTTTGAAGCAAAACCCAAATGCCATGGGTTCTTCTCAAAGACCTCCGTAGATAAGCAAAATAAAAGACTTGCAGCCAAACGAAGTAACAGTTACTCTGTTTGCCACAGAATACCATACATACATATGTGATATCAGTACATGTTTTCTAGCTACATATCACATTTTATTTCCATGAGCATGCATATTATCATTTACATATTTATTTATATCTCTTCTTTGAGATCGGAATACTATGAAAATAGGAACTTCTTTACCTTCTGAAACCGACTTACATAGGACATGGTATATAATAAATGAAGTCAGAGACGGCATTTATAGTCAACATTTTAGCAATTTGTTTTCTACCTCACTGTAGTTAAAATCCCTGGAGCATACCCAATCAGCTTATTGGATCCAACTTTCAAATATATTTAACGGAGGATTTACTTATGCTCCTGAGATACTCCAGGTTCAAAGCTATTTGGCACTTTGTTGTTCACCTTTCTCAGTCTCATAGATGGGCAGAGAGGGGGCAAAAGAGGGATGGCATAAGTTATTGATAATATTCTCCTTTCTTCAAAAACAAAATGAATCAACATGACAAGTGTGGTAGAGGTTACAGGAAAATAACTTGAAGCTTTCTGGAATTTGGAATTGAGAAACTGATTTTCAAAGGAAATTTCCATATCAATGTTCAGCTCTTTGGGGCTGCTGTTTGAGTTCACTGATCCAAATAGTAATATATTAGGGGCTAACATACTCTTTGAGAATAATCCCAAAGAGATGTGACACTCTGAAAGAGGATTTTAACAGGTAATACCTTAATCATTCCAGCAACCCCTATATCTTTTCTTTCAACTCCACAAGAGGGTTTTCGTAGGTTGGTACCTTTCTCATTCTACCAGCACTGGATTTATTCTTTCATGAATCAGCAGGAAGTTAAAACCTCAATTCCTTTATCAATTAGCTATACTTATGAAATAACCACCAATCTATTTTTTCATATACTATATATATATATACATAGTAGCTTTGAATAAGAAAAAATCCACTTGAATTGCATGAGTATATACAGATAGCAAGATTGTATTCCTCATTTTTTTTTCTATGATAAAAGCAGTTCCAAAAGCACCACTCTCCCAAGGTTTTTAACCTGATGGTACACACAGCCATGAAGGGTTAATTAGAGCAAGAGTTGACCAACTGGGACAGCCAAAAATATCTACCACCAAGGCAGAAAGAGTTATAATTAAAGAGAGCAAATCCAGCCAGGCAGGTACAACTCAGAATCCAGAACAATTTGAACAGGCAAGTTACGGGTATCGGGGTATCACAACGAAACAGAGAGGTTCTGAACAGCAATTAAAATTTTAGACTGAGCCAGTGAAGATTAAGGAAGGCAGACAGTTTAGTAGCAATGAAGTCTGTTAAATAATGGAAGACACCAAACAATGTAAGGCCAATCCTATAAAGATTTGGTTTCAGGGCATGCATTTTAGATACAGTAAACTAGGCAGAAAACAAATGACTAAAAGTGGAATACAAGAAAAAGACGGTCTCAAGAAAAAGAAAGAATCTCTGATACCAACACTAGATTAGTAACAAGATTAAAAACCAAAATGTGGGCCTTTTGCTATGTCAAATTCTCCTTTTTTAATCTAAGAACTTCATGTGCAAACTGGGGATAAAATGGAAATAGTTAAGGGAAATGGTGAAATTCAAAAGCAGAGAAATAAACAGAGCATCAGATTACTAACAAACAGCAGCAGCCCTGCCAGAGACCTCAACCAAGCTCTCAATAAATAATATTTGGTAAAGATGTCTGATGGTGTCGTGCATTAGTCAAGAACTTGCAAATTGGTGGTCTTCATTGGTTCACAGATGTGTTTTGTTTGGTTTTTTTGCCCATACATTATTTTTTTAAATAGAATTAGCCTATAGCATAAAGAATTCAGGATATTTCTCAATAACAAAGGAATCTGTTTTCTTTTCAAAAACAAAAAAACAAAAAAAAGAAATTCTGATAACACTGGCTTCGAATTTCCATGGGCCAGCACTTTGTTGGGCAGCTGACCTCCTAAACAGAAGATCAGTTTTACAACAGTCCCACCTTCACTCACGTATTTCCCCTGCCAAGTCTCATAGACATTTAAGTTTGCAACCCTTGCTTCAAAGGATAGTGAGACTTCAGAGAAGCTTTAGGGGCTAGTGTACTCCATATACACCATCAAGGAGCATATTCCTGAAACATTCTTTGCACTGGATCAAAACAAGAGGAAATAAAACTTGATCTTCACCCAGCATAAGTGAGATAAACCTAGACCAGACTGGCCATAGACACGTGCTTAGGAATCTTTCTTGGTTGTGTAAATGTTGGCTTTGTTTCAACAGTTATATTGTTTATAACTGAAAGTGTTGAAGGTTTATTCATTATCTTAAATTTCAGCTCTTGGGTTCCCTTTTGGAAAAGAAAATACGGTGGAAAAATAGGATGTGTATTTTTTTCTTGCAATTATTTCACAATACCCCAAATAGAAGTAATCTGGAGAAATGCAGATATTTGATTTCAGGCTCCAGGAATATCTCAGAATCTAGTAGTGTAGCAAGCCAAAATTTTCCAGATTTAATTTACCAAAACTTAAAAAAAAAATTCTTGATTTTTCTCTGTGAAATCTGATGCGCCATTGAAAACAATACTAAAGCTTTGGATAAAAAGGCAGCATATTAAAATAATGGCCTGCTGAGCAATTTCAAAATGCTCTGCATTTGTATTTAATAGTATCCTCTTTTGGGAGTCCAAAAGAAAAATACTTTATCTCTTGCCTTCAAAAAGACTTGGGAAATACTCCAATCCCTTGAAAATTTGCTGAGGAACATTTGCCACTTCTTGTTTATATATGCCAGTTTAAGTTATGACATATTTTGTAAGCTGCTGAGTTTTAAAGAAAGAACAGCACAGTTCTTATCGAATAAGAAACAGACACAAAGTGTTCTTGTTTTATATACTATGGGAGTTGCTGGAATTCACTTTCTAAATATCCTCCCTTAGAAAAGAAATCAAATGAGTTTTCTGTTGGCTAAGTCTCACCTAAACCATTTTTAGGGTTCATATAATTTCTCAGTGACCAAAAATTGTCAGTACTTGTACAGATAAATATAATCATATCACATTGATTCTGGACTTGGTATTTGCTCTTAATCTTCGATAATCTCCGTGCGCAGAGTTGATTTCTGATGGCTCAACCCTGGCGAGTAACACTCCCTGCAGAGACGGACATTTCAGCAGAAAATTAGAGCAATCTGCATCTCAGCACATGCATTTTTTCAGGGAATGCTTTCAAAGCCACTACATTTTCCCACTCAGTAACCCTATTGTGGAAACACATCGTATATACGTACATATCTATCCAGAATAGCATATATTCCCTAGAGAAACGACCAAAATTATCAGTACAACTCAAAAGAACGAGAAGAATTTTTTTAAATTATGGTACAGAGTGAAGAAAACATCTAGGAGAGTAAAATATGCACACTGACAGATCTTCAAAAGGGATAAAATGGTAATTTGGGTACAATGGAACCCTTCATAAAAATGTTTATTGATTTAACATCCAAGCATCAGGATACAAAATCAAAATAGCAATGTAATAAATGCTTTCTATTCCATGGGATACCTTTTTCTTTTTTTTTGGCCGCATTGGGTCTTCGTTGCTGCACGTAGGCTTTCTCTAGTTGCGGCGAGCGGAGGCTACTCTTCATTGCAGTGCACGGGCTCTAGGCATACGGGCTTCAGTAGTTGCGGCACGTGGGCTCAGTAGTTGTGGCACACGGGCTTAGTTGCTCCGTGGCATGTGGGATCTTCCTGAACCAGGGATCGAAACTGTGTCCCCTGCATTGGCAGGTGGATTGTTAACCACTGCGCCACCAGGGAAGTCCGAGGGATACCTTTTTTAAATAGTGGTTTTTGTTTGGTTTAGTTTGGCTCACAAGTGTAAGGATGTACAGGTGTGCTATGTGCAGCAAGTAAGAGCACAGTCATGGGAGACAGACGCACCCACGTGTGGATCCTGGCTCTGCCACTTTCTAATTCGCATTTCAGCTCCTCAGCTCCCACATATATAAAATAAGGATAACACCACCCCCATAGGGTTACTGTCAAAGTGAAATGGAATAAGATAATGTATGTAAATCACCTAGCACAGTCCTCAGCATGTGGCCAGGACACAGTAAATGATAATAATCACAGCTGTTATGAACATGTGCTTCAAGAAAAAATATATCTTTCAGATGTATCTGCTAAATGGCTATTCTTGACAAGAAATGGCATGCACACAACTTCAGTCTCCTTAAAGCTTCAAGTACTGATGACTGCACATATGTGAGTGTGGTTTATGTGTCTATGTATGTATATGTATATATAGAAATATACTAACATACAGACACACACTATATTGTAGGTTTTACAGTTTGCATAAAATACATATACCTCAAAAATTAAGCCAAACCTATAAGCACTGGGGGGAAAGAAACTATGGCCCTAAAAACTATAAAATGTGTAATCAACCAAGAAGCTCTGAAATTACTAAAATCAGAAGCAAGAAAGAACATTTAGAAAGTAAAACCGTTGTTAAATGTGAGGTTCAGGTCCAGCAACAGTGATCTGACCAACACCAAAGAGACTAACCTGCTCTTGGGGTGTGAGAAGCATTTCATGGAGAGAAATAAGATCACAAAATCGGTGAGTTCCTATGCAGAGTAATGTACCAAGTGCTGGCATTTGCCAAGTAGATAGATTTTTTTATAATCATCATCACAGTAATAGTAATAACAACAAAGTATATTTGCTGAGCACTTACTCTATGCCAGGGATGGTCCTGACAGCTCTGATGAGAGATCAGATCATCCTCTGACTGTGGCCACATCAGTCACTAAGCAGGAGCCCTGGCCCCGTCCCTTGCTGGCTCAGCAGTGGCAGGGCCTTCCACCCTCCCAGGGGAGGAAGCAAACTGCAGGTCAGAAGGTGGAGGCCAGAGTGATAACAGAGCAAGGCCAGCCTACTGCTGGGCTGAAGTTAAGCAATAACTGGATAGGCCTTAAAATACATAAAGAAAAGGTAGAGATTGAAGCCTTAAGTCACCAGGTACTGACATTTGTCCTCTTCTCTCTCTTTCCTCTGAAAACCTCTTAAAAAAAGCCAGAACTACAAAAGCCATACAATACATCATTTGCGTAGGATATTCTTTCTTCTTAAAATGTCTAAGTCACAGGCTTTGAATCTGGTAACGAAAGATGTAAGAAGGTGAGAAGTAGCTATTTCACTACAGTCTCTGGACTTTTGACTGTCTTGCTATATTTCTAAATTACTGAAAAGAACCTTCCCTGCAGGGATAGAGGCATTCTTATGCTTTGTCCAGGGGAATATACCATTTTGGAGTCATGTCCCCAGAAGCCTTACACAAAAATGGTGTATCAGGAAATGGGCCTGATTAGTTCCCACCTGTGCTTCACGGTCACAGCTCAGCGTCCCCTGCTGATTCATTTGTTTCTCCTTCACTGGTCCCAACTCCCTCCTGCCCTACAAACCTGAGTATATCGTAGGCCCAGGTTTCAGCCTTACTATAGGATTTCACCATAAAGCCTGTAGTAGACCTGTGTTATATTTACCTGTCTAGCATCCTAACTCCTCTCTTGTGGCAAAAGAAACTTGATTTTCTATAAATTTATCCTTATCCTTAACCTCTTTTCAGGTTTTAAGTGTATTCTGGAGGATATTACATTACCTCTGATTCTAGGGATGGGCCTGGTTAATCAGAATCACCGCAATTGGTTCCAAGGATGATGGCATGTTCCAACTTTTTCCAGGCAGAGTAAATTCAGGTGCTTACTCAAGACTTGGTGGAAAAAAAGGAGCTCTCTGTCTGCAAAGGAGGCTAAGCTGGGAGAATGTGCTATAAAATTAGAGAGCCCACCTGATAAAACGCTACCATAGAACAAGTAGAGTTAAAAGATAGAGATCCCTAACCATGTAAACATATTGATTCAGCCATTCCTAAAGCCAGCCCTGTCTCTGGATTATTATGTTACATGAGCCCACAAATTCAATTTTTAGGTCAATATCTGATGTTTTTTAGCCACTGCCAACCCAAAGTATTCTAGTTAATAAAGTCCAGTTTCAATTCAACAAATACGTATTGAGATACATATATGCCAAGGGTTTTGCTAAGTGCTGCAAATCTCCAACTCAAGTGATTCTGACTTTTAAATGTGCATGACATTCTCACTAATCTGTAGCACCAGCTCCGCTAATTTTGAAATTTATTGACACATCTCTAGTTGCCTAGAAGCTAAGTGTCCCACTGACTCTGCAAACCCAGACCACATAACAGAAAACTAATCATCTTCTCTGAAAAACAGAACTCTCCTCTGGATTTCACTATTTCACTTAGTGGATTCCATCATTTTTCAAGGCTCAGTGCCTGGTAGTTTTGCTTGGGACTATCTTAGCACCTATATCCAATCACTTATCTTGTCCTGTTTTAATTCTTCAGAATTTGTCTCATCTTTCCTTTTATACTCATTTCCTTCATTTACTTCTTGAATCTTTATTTATACTTGGGCTACTGTACCACCTGACTGCTTTTTCTCCCTCATGTTCCATCCTACACATAGTTTTCAAATTAATCTCTGTAAATATTGATTCTTTAATGTCAAAATCCTGCTCTGAAAGCTTCAGTAGCTTCCCAGTTAGTCTAACATCACAGCCTGGGCTGAAGGCTCTCCACAGTCTCCATCGCTCCCAATAACAAAACACCTTCACCAAACTCATCTATCTTTTGCTCCTAAAAGAAAGCGAATCCTTTTTTTGGTTCACCTTCCTGGATTGGAAACAGTCCTTTCCACTTATGTAAGTTCCACGTTTCCTTCAATTTCCAGTCCAAATTCTCCATCCTTTATGAAGTAGTCTCCAAACACCACTGCTCTCTCCACTAAACTTTCCTGAAGTCTTATTATGGCACTTATTATCTGTAGTGCTCATCTGGCATAGACTATTTTGTACTGTTATTTTTACATGTCTTTTGTATATCTTACCTACTCCCACTATCTCAGGACATGGGACCATGTCTACCCATTGGCTAGTAGTACCTTCTACTCATACTGAAACACACAACAGAGTTTAAACACATTTCATGATTTGGGGATTAAAAAAAAATCTCAGGATTTATTCACGCATTCCTTTGTTGAGTGTCACATTATGTACCAAGAACAGAGTGCTAAGCAAAAAGTAGGCAGTGTCCCTATTGGTATTTAATAAAAGGAACAACTTGAAGTAATCATACAAATAAACAAAAACTCTGTGAAAAGTTCTAAGAAGGAGTGGTCTTTGGTGGGTGCATGGGAAGATCAGATATATCTTCCCTCAGGAAGTATAAAATCAAAGTGATTTGTTTCAGCTTTCATTCAACTTCAGACACTCAGGTAAAGTTTCTCTTCATTTGCAAGTACAACTATGACCAGAGTGACATTTTTTTTTTAAATCACTGGGGAAAATTTGTAAGTAATGTGGACTCAATATATTGGACTAAATGGCTGTCAGTTTGTAACTTGAACACGTTATATGTCTTCTCCAGGCCATTATTTCCTTATCTGCAAAATGAATAATGATTGCCTATTCAACATCCATTTCTCCCTTTCTTTCTTTCAAAAGGAACTCCAGTTTTATTCAGTTGACCATCCCACACCACATGACTCAGGGAAGGGAGTAATTCCCAGCTCCAAAGGTGGCCAGGATCCTTCTACACCAATCATGGTAATTCCACATCTCTGGCATGCGGCCCAACCAAGAAATGAGAGTACCTTTGCTGGGAAGCACCTGGGAAAGGGTAACTTCCTCCTGAAAAAGAAGCCTAAGAAAGTATTGGTCTCACAGCTTCCTCTGAACACTGGGGACTTGGTCATTGGCAGCCATCTTGCTGCCAATCTGAACAGGAAACCAACACTTAGTGGAAACCAAATCCAAATCGGAGAACTTCTGGGACACTGTCATACCACACCTGCAGTATAGCCTACCTCAGAAATTTTTATGTGAGATTATAAATGTTCTGTTTAAGCCAATTTGAGACAGTTTGAAGCATGCTTTTCTGTTACCTGCAGCCAAAAGCATCCTGACTGATACCTGAGAGATCCTGGACTATGTAGACACTTGCAGCTCTAAAATTGTGTGTTTTTGAATGTTTACATTTTCTCTTTTGGGATAAAGATAAAAGCCATGAAATCAATTGCTTAAACCTAGAAATTAATATACTTGCTTTCCAAGTGAAGTGAATGAATTAGTTAATTTCTCTTTCCTAGCCAAAAAATATGTGAAGATTGAATTCCACTAATTATTTCTACTTTAAAATTCTGCCTGTTTATATACATTATTATCATTGCTTATACGTGGCACTCAATGCTGATTTAATTGAATGTAAACCATTAAGACATGGTGAAAGTTCATTACATTATTTTAAAAAACTTTTACCATGTTCTTATTTTAAAATCGTCACTTATAACTGTGGTTGTGAAAACAAAAATTACTCTAACTTCAACTAACCACATGGATTTTATTATTTGGGGAATTCTATCCTGAATTACATTTACCTCAGTCCGTCAAAAGGAACAGAATCCAAATGTCTGCCATATTATTAATCTGAGCCAAGGAACATGCCATCGATCTACATTTTGACTGCTTCCTCTCCCTCAGGGAATACAAATTTGGTTTCAATGAGAAGTTCAGCTTTTTATCCAAGTCACATCTTTAATGATACTTTCAGTCTAAAGAAATAAATAATGACTTAGTTGTTTTTTATCTTTATAAAATACCTAAAATCATTATGAATACAAATTAACTTATCCCAGGGCAGTCAGGTACTTTAGCTCAATTAACTATAAATCTACATTCCCTAAGTAAAAGCACTGCAGTAATTAATTTTGCATTGCATAGCTTTTTGCTGCTATGTATGGTGCTGTTATTAGTTTACTAATTTATGATTACAAAATCAATTCCTTAGATTGGCTTATTTCTTCTTACTGAATTGCCTGATGAAAAAGTTGAAGAGAGTGGCCAATTTGGTGCTCCATAGGAAGACTTGGATCAGACTGAGATTATTTAATGTATAGTTCAACAATTCTCCTTATCACTAGTAATTAGTAAAAAATCTGATTTTTTTGTGTAATACCTTGCAAAAATATATATACTGGGATACCATTATGACTGAGACATATAAATTAAAATGTTTCATAGGTGTGCTTTAAAAAATAGCTAACCTAGGAAAAGTATGTTATAATACTTACGAACTAGCAACGGAACTTATTGCAAGTCAGAAGAAACTCTTGGAAAAATTAGTCTCTGCTTCAACCACAGAATTTCTTTGAATGATCTATTCAAATCTAAATAGTAAGATCTTGAATGTGGTACACATAATACACAGGTCTGATCTTAACATTGCTTTCATTTGCAACTGCCGCTCAGTTGAAACATTAAAAGTTTATGAGAATGAACTGTCAGATTGATCCATAATGATCATAGTTTGTGCTGCCTTTTCAAAAACATGACAAAACTTTTCCTCCAAGTTGTTTGATTTGCAACACAGAAACGATATGCAACTCTTGATATCAGAGACTCCTTCTGAGAAGAAAAATAACTTCAAATCTTTGGATGCAGAATAATATGTAATCTTAAATCTCCTTGACAATATACATTTTGCATTTACAAAGATTAAAGGGAGGTGAAGCACTGAAGTCTTCCCACTCTGATGGGGATGTCTGTGATCTGTGCCACCTCCACACCCCTCTGATGATAATGAGTGGAAGCAATGGTTTTGAACGCTTCAAAGCAAACATGAAGTACAATACAGCCAACAAAAGTCCTCTCCTTCTCTGACCAACCTTGACTTCTCTGAGACTCACTGATTGGGTTCAGAAAGTAGAATTTGCACATAATTGGCTTGGAGATGAATGAAATATGTCAAATCCAACCCAGAGGTTAACTAAAATTCTTTGATCTCAAAATCAGACTGGACACCCTGGTGGTAAAAAGAGAGGTCTATTGGGGAAAAAATGATGAGTTCTTTACCCCATCACAAATTAAGTTCAGGGAAGGGAATTGCGATAATCTGATACTCTAACCAGCCTTTCCAAATGGCTTCACCTGAATTTTATCAGCATACAAGATTTATAAGGAATAAAACTGCTCATAATCTATAGTTTTCTAGCCACTGGGAATATTTAGTGAAATGGTTCTTGCTTTTCACAAAATGGTGGTCTGAAAAGGTTAATTAACTTCCTAAATGATGGACTTGCCCCTTTTTATAACCATCAGCGATACAGTGCTGTTCTTTATACAAACCTAAATGAGGGAAATACTTTTAATGATTTCTAGACTTTTTCTGCTTTGCCATATTAATGTTGATGCCTGTAAGTTCTCTTTAGAAACCTAAAAGCAGCAGCGTTTTCCAAGTGAAATTCACCAAACCGATCTCTATGGGGGGACAGAAAAATGCATGCCAGTGATTTTAACCATGAGGGGGCCTCACGGGTGGGTTGGCTGATCACCACACATGACTCATCTCTTGCCAGATTCCTTTCACTTGATCAGGCCCATTCTCCTCTGTCTTCTGCTGTTTCCAATCCAACCAATAACGGCTGCCAGTTTTGAGCTTCTACTTTATTCTAGCTATTACACCGGGAGCTTCAATATGCTTTCTCTTTAGCTCTCAAGATAACATTATTACAGTGCTTTCGTAATTTCCATTTAAAGGATAAAGAACCTGCAATTCATAAATGCTCACCATAAAGTAGCTAATAAGTGGTCAGACTAGATTTGATCCCAAATTCCACGTTTCTCCGCTACACTACACTGCCAAGAAATGTTGAAGTTAATCGAACAAATTGCCATGTAAAGAGTTGAAAGGATAGTAAACTAAACTCTCGTTACTTCATGGAAAAAAAGAAACTTCCTGGAACTTACTGAGAGTTATGATTTTTCTTTTGCTTTATCAGCACTGTAATCATCTGAGAAGTGCTTGTGTTCAAACAGATATAGGGTTGATCTGTTTCTAGAGAATTTACTATATTTTACAAAATATTTTTCTGTTAACGTGACATTTTACTCTCTATTTAAAAGAAGTATAATTTTTATGTGTGTATTTAAAAAGCAACACTGTGCATTTAATAGGCATTTATCTATGCATTGGTGTGTATTTGGAGTAAAAACAGTGCCTAAAATCAATCATATTTATTCAATACACCAAAAGTATAAGCATCTGAAGGTTTGCAATTCCTAGTCTGGAAGATAACAAACACTATACACAGAGCATTCAGGTTCTAAGCTTTCCTTTCTTTTCTGCTTCTCTCATCTGTGGGACTCAGTGTGCCAATATATGGCCTGCTCTGATACAGCTGGAGTTTTCCTCAAAAGAGAAACACACACACACACACACACACACACACACACAAACTACGCTATCAACACATTTATATGTAATATTACAATTATATGCTATTGGCTGAGTCTTCACTTATTAAGAGCAGCAGGAAACTAACTACGACAGTGTCTCATGTTTATAACCCATACCTAGAAGTGGAGAAAACTCTCAGCATCTGGCAACTGAATAGCTCAAAATCTGGGAAAATCATTCGCGTTTGTGAACCACAGCACCTCCAAACACATTGAGTAGAGTCATTTCAAGTATTTAAAAGCCAGAGGTTGATTCCGAACAGAATTATATGTGCACATTTTCTGAAGGATACTCATGAAGTCCTATGTTCTCTGTTCCCAAGTAGTGAGTTCCTAAGAAATTTATAGGGTAAAAAACTTTTAGCATAAGAAAATGGTAACGTTCTCATTTTTTTTTTCTGTGTCCCTAAAGATTTTTTTATACAAGTTGGACTCTACTTAATTACTAATCAATCACCCCTAATAGGAGAGTCCTTAAAGACCTGGATTAAAAGGTTTAGATTTAAAACGTGCAAATATAAGGGAATGCGGCACAGTTTGGCTGGGGTCTTGGAAGATGCAATTAGCTGGTCCATTCAAATGGAAATGAATTATACACATCCTTCCAAGTGGTATTCTTTTGTAGGTCAACTTATACCCACAAAAAGTTCACAGCTGATCAAACACTTTTAGGAGGATCAACACCTAACAGAGAAAAAGCAATCCGAAACTTCCTGCCAAGTTTTGGCTTGATTATGCCAGGGCAAAGACACAACCTGCAGATGGCCTTGCCAAGTTATGAAATAGATGCCTGGTCTGCGTTGGAGGGAAACATAACATAACTCTATACTGACGCATAAAAAGCAAGTAATACAAAGTTGTCCCCCCTCCCAAATTATTATAACCAATTCTATGCAACAAATATTGATCAGTTGTCCACGTTGTACTAAAAGGTGGGACACACGGGTTCAGGTGTATCCATGAAGCAGTAAAAAAAGCCATCCCTTATTTAAGACATACTGGGGAGTTGTTCAATTAGTATAAAGTTTCAGTGATGCAAGGTTCTATGGGTCTGCTATACAACATCGTGCTTATGGTTAACAAGAGCGTACTAGGTATGCACTTAAAAATCTGGTAAGAGAGTAGATCTCGTGTATGTTCTTATCACACACACAAAAGAAGGGACACAAGCTACTTTTTTGACAGTGATAGCTATGTCTAGTATCTTGACTATCACTTTTTCAATAGTGATAGCTATGTCTACTATCTTGATTCTATTTTATTTTATGAATATGCCCAAACTCATCAAATTCTACATATTAAACATGTGCAGTTTTTCTGTATCAAGGCACCTCAATAAAGCCCTTAAGCAACAACATGGATGGACCTTGAGAGTATTATGCTAAGTGAAATACATCAGACTAAGAAAGACAAATACCATAGGATTTCACTTATATGTGGAATCTAAAAAATAAAACAAATAAAATGAAATAAAACTCATAGATACAGAGAACAGATTGGTGGTTACCAGAGGGGAAGGGGGTTGGGGGGTGGGCAAAATGGGTGAAAGGGATCAACTGCAGGGTGACAGATAGTAACTAGACTTATTGTGGTGATCACTTTGTAGTATAGAGAAATGTCAAATTATAATGTTGTGCAACTGAAACTTATATAATGCTATATACCAATTTTACCTCAATAAAATAATAAAGCTGTTAAAAATTATAAAAGGATAAAAGAGAGACATATGGCTACAATGACTATTTCAGGAAAAGTGGAATCTGTCTAGAGAGAGAGATGGGAGGGCATAGGCAATAATGTAAAAAGGGAGCACAGCACCTCAGCTTTCTCATCTATAAAATGGGCACAATGACAATACCTTCCCCACAGGCGTGTGGTGGGGGCTGGAAGAGATAGGGCATCTAGAGAGCTTAACACACACTTTGCACTTCTTTCCCTCTTCTTACAGCTGCTACCGCAATATAGTGAGTATAGGGCCTTGAATGACCTGCCAGAGGACATGTGTTTCCCATCCTTTCGCTATTCACCCTCACGATCCTACCTTATCTTAGAAGGAGTTTTGCAGAGTCACTTGTCACAAATGGAAAGGCAGAGTGCTTTTCTAAGCTGAGAAATGCACAAACTTCCAGAGAGAAGGAAGGGTATGTTCCTGACTACCTTGTGAAAGCAATTCCCGCAAACCTCCTTGACCTCTGTAGTAAGCAGGGAGACACCGTGCATTCAGAGAGAAAACAGCTGACAAGTCATCCATCGCAGCCCAAGACTGCTTTAAGGGATTCACTGGTCTCCATGAAAGGCCCCTCTGCCTTTCCACGGCAGGTTACTCCATCACACCCAAGCACCCTTCACGCTTCTCCATTGGTCTCAGGCACTTACTCACTCTTAATTCTTTCAAATGCCATGAACTGATACTTGACTGCTTGATATCACTGCTAAGTATTAGGTTTTCCTAGTATTGTTCATCTGTGGTCTTTTTCATCCACCAAACATTCATTTTATCTCTTTTGCTACAATCAAGACAGGTTTAGATGTCTGCCCACTGCCACGGCTGCACATGGCCTTCCATCAAAATGCTGAGCAGGGCACAGTAGGGGAGTAAAACCAGTACAGCCCTGCAAAGAGAGGGGACAAACCTCATCTCTGCCATTTACTACCTGTGAGACTCAAGGATGTCAGTCAACCTTTCAGGGTCTCTGTTTTCTTCTCTGAAAAACCAAATACCCCAGATGTTTAAGAATTGAACAAATATGAATATATTCTAAATTATGAAGCACTGTCCCCCATAAAGTATCACTTACTCTTTTAAATCCACCTAAGCACAATGTGACATTTCAGAGTCTGTAATTATAAATGTCTCTCCTAGAATACAAAGACGATAAATATTCCTGGTGCCTGGCATGTATGCTTCACTATTGTAAGGGTATTGGTTATATTCACTGGTTGATGTAAACCCTGGAACAACACTTCACACATAGTAGATGCTCAACTGCTACTGTTGAGTGAATAAATTAATATTATTCTTTGTTAAAGACAGCAATTTATAATATGCTGCTACGTGACTATTATAATAAACATTCACATATTCTCATTTATTCTGCCTTCTTCAATAACAAAAACTGAATTGTTTTGTAAATAAAAATGTAAAATCTGAGTCTACACTTTATCAGAACCCAAGGCACCACTTAGAAATACGGCTGAATAAAAGCAGCAATTAAATTATAATTTACCTTACACAGCCAAGTCATTAGGAAAAACGATCATAAACAAAAAATAAGAAATGACAGTTTCCAGGTTTATATTTTCAATACATTCTTGAAAAACATAATTCAATTTGGTTTTAAAAAGAATTTTGTTTTGAAAAAGGAAGACAAGAGACACAGGAGAGAAGAGAAGGTCATCAGAGCAGAAACAGAGGCCACAAATGGAAGACATGAGATGTGCAAGACAGGATCTATGTGGGGCCCCAGTTGTCCATTCATTCCTGTATCCATTCATTCAACAAACTTAGCAGCTGAGTATGATGGGGTTGCATCGTGCTAGGGCCAGAGGATTTGGGAGCAAACAAGTTAAACAAGGTTCTGTCTGCCGGGTATTAACTTCCATTAAGAAGGCAAACAAGTTTTGCTGTGTATATTCAATTGTCAAGGGTATACAGTTCAGGGGATATTTATTTAAACCTAACATCTCACTAAAAATAATATTGACTTTTTCTTGTCCCTTGAATATTTCCTTCTTCTCACAGACATTTGAAGAAGACCAAGAAATATGTTTTCCCCATGTAATTTCTTAATCTGTTTTTTTTTTTTTTCCGGATTTAACACAGGCATCTAAGTTCCAGATGCACAATTAACTCCTTTTTCTTCTCACATTTTAGAGTCCCATATGATGGGTAAGGGAGGGGCAATTAGTCCAATAAACATAGTCATAAAAACTGTCAGTATATCTGAATCATTTCACCAGTGCCCTGAAAACAAATTGTGCTCTAAAGCAAACTTGACACATAGGAATAAACACAGTCCTTTCCTCTTCCTGACCCCGACTCCACTCTCGTTCACAAGTCCGGCAGGGCACGTGGGAACCCTATCATTCACTGCTCCATCTTGTTGCTGTATCACTTACTTCCCCCTAACTTTTCACCCTTCCCTTCTCATAATGACGTCTTCTTCTTGGTCTCAAATCTAGAGCCACAAATGCGTGGTCATGAACCGAATCCAGACAATCGAAACATTGCTTTTGACCCCCGAGGTTAAAAACTTCCCATTGCGTTAACAGACATTATTTAAAAACTGGGTGATATCATATAAATGTCCCAAAGTCTAGGTTCTCTTGAAAGCTGGAAAGATTTGGCTATAAGGCATCAATGAAGGTTCTGAAACTTCGTATAAGTAGCAGTGAGCAAGTGTTCACCGAATCACCAGCCCCCAACTCTCCTACTGATGACTGACCCTGAGGCCAAGGGTACCAGTTATCATTTTATCGTCATACTTGTACTGCTGGTTTTCCTCTCCCAATATCTGTCAGAAAAGTTGAAAATAACAGATTAACCAAGTCAGACTATTTTTTCTTTAAAGTGCCAGGAGGTAGTAAACTTTTTCTGCAAAGGGCTAAATAGAAAAATACCTTAGGCTTCACCAGTCATACTGTCTGTATTACAGATACTCAATTCTGCAATCGCAGTGGAGCACGAAAGCAGTCACGGGCAACAGGAGAAAGAACGGGCCTGTGTTCCAATAAAACTTTATTTACAAAAACAGGCAGTTGGCTGAATTTGAGTCATGGTTTGTTCTATGTTATCTATCTGGATGCTCTATGCATGTGACCTCTGCCCTATCCTTTTTAGCTTTATTGTCTATCACACAAAACTTGTTTTCAGTTTCACTTTGGACTCCTTTTGTTAATGTTGACATTCATTTCAAAATAGCCATTAAAAGATACTGTCAAATGTGTATATTAACTTTCTGCGCCAGAGAAAGTCAGCCCATCCTGGGGAGCAGACAAGTGTAGGTATCAAGACTAGTGGAATAGTAGGCACATTGCTATGAATTTGCTGTTCCCTTCCTCAGCATCTTTCATGCTTCCCTCTAGCCTGATAAAAAAAAAAATGCACTCTGACACCTATTTACTGTCTGAGCTATATTTGTCCTC
This sequence comes from Balaenoptera physalus, assembly GCF_965194825.1. Lineage (NCBI taxonomy): Eukaryota > Metazoa > Chordata > Mammalia > Artiodactyla > Balaenopteridae > Balaenoptera > Balaenoptera physalus. Next base: position 62,679,852 of record NC_138893.1, on the reverse strand, counting down.
CACTGCCCCACTCATGAATTATTTGCTCCAGTCATTCTGGACTGCTTGGTATTTTCTAAGTATTAACTCTTACTTTCTGCTTTCCATTGCTTTGATCAAGCTTCCTACTGCCTAGGACACAAGGAGATTAGTTTAACGGGAATCGAATTCTACGCAAATCTCAAGAACTTACTGAAATCATATATTCCCCATAAGCCCTTCCTGAATTTCATCAGTTATATTTAAGGTTCTCAAGCCTTAGTGTTCCTTAAGCATGACTATAGCACTTATTATTAGGCTATATCATAAGAAATTGCCATTTTTTTAGGCCAAAAATGGTCGGATATTGGAAACCTAACATATTCTGCTTAATGCTATATAAATAAACAGGTCCACTCCACTCCTTGAACGCAGGGGTTGCGTCTCGTTCATCTCCTTACTCACCGGGTATCTAACACAATGCCTTGCTGAGAGAAGAGGAACCAATACTGTTGAATTGACCTGCTGATTTTTAAAAACCTCAGCATTCACAGAGTAATGAAGATGATGTGCACACCTCTAAATTCCTTTTAACTACTATTACAACGACAGCCTTAATTCCTGACCTGGATGACTTAAATTTCTAAAATTAGTACCTGGGGGAGAAAAGAGGGCAGATTTGTAGTTGAAAGAGGAATTGGCACTTCCTTAGCTGCTGACATTCTGCTGTATTCACTGGGTAACAGGGGCCTAGATGTTGTTATATGATTAAGTCAATTTCAACCAGAAATATTGGGAAAATCCTGTGGCCCCAGGAAGCTCCTGGTATTCAGAGTATAAAATTCTAATGGGAAGCCCGTGTGAAATGTGTGATGGTTTACTGGCAGTCTTATACCCTTAAGTTCTTTTCGATGAGAGAGCAAAAAAGAAATCTGTTGGCAATCCAGTGCTTGCCACATTCCTGTTGCTAAGCAAAGGGAAGTTAGGGAGACAGGGAAAGCTGAAGGTCTGCGATGGGGGCAGTAAAATTCTAATCACCTCTTGGCATTCTGCTTGCCTGACTTGGCGGGGGAGGGAAGGCTAAAGTCTGAATTGGTGTCCAAAGGCTCAGGAATGTGTCCCAGCACTCACAAAGGAATCTGCTTCCACTGTGAGGTGTGCAGTTAAAAAGATACGATCTCAGTTGTAGGAAAGAAATGATAAGGTAACCTCAAGCAGCCTCGATGAGCTCTCAGATATTTTTTCCAATAAGTGGTTATAAGACAGTTACATAATAGAAAAATCATGTCCAGTCAAATATCCATTTCTTTTAAAAGAAGGGTAACATCATCTTTTATCTTCAGAAGGTTTTCATGACAAATGTGCTAAAATGTGAAGTCATTTTTTTTCAGTAATTGAAATATATGTAAGTTTCAAACTTATGAAAGAATAAAGGAAACTTACAGTGTTTCAACCCCCGGAAAGGTCCTTTAGGACATCCTGAGGTAAAGAGAAATTAAAAGGGTCCCTTTGCTTCCCTGAAACAGAGACCCCACAGCAAGGGGGATGGGCAGATGGAGGGAGGGAGAGAGAAAGAAAGAGCGAAAACCTCTCTGAGTAATCTGTAAATAAATATGATCTATTTTGCACATCCCACTAGACAGGGGGGTGAACTCAGGAACGATATTAAAATTTCAGTCTACCTGCAACAAACTATTATCTTGGATTCACTTTGGCAATATAAATGGTGAAGAAGGAATGGAATATTCCTAGATCAAATTCAAATGCTTTGTTTTCTTCATTTCAGTCTGACACATAAAACATGGAAAGTTTCATTAAATTACTAACAAGCCTTGATTAGCCCCATAAGTATTATCTGTTATATAAAGTACCTATGATACATTTTAGAAATATTTAGTTTGCTCTTTCCTGTGAAATTTTTATCAACTCTGTGTTAGTGTGTCCTCAAATAAGAAAAAAAGTTAATTGAATACTAGCCCAAGAAAGATGTGACTGCTTAAAAAAAAAAGAAATTTCAAAAATTACATTTGTTTGGGAACAACTACGCATACCCTGATCGTCTTTGTTCTCAGAATAATTTATTTACCAAAGCAATACAAAGAAAACCTTTAGAAATTTACCAGGAAGAAAGATGGGAGAGAGTAACATAAGAATTCAAACGTCTCCTCCAAGTACAATCGCTGTTCCCATCCCTACTTCCCTAGGAGCATATCTATTGATATCTACCACTTAATTAGCATTTCCAAGTCCATTCAAATATTAGTGTCAGGCTCAGATTTCTCCTCGTTCACAGATGTATCAGAAGACACCCTGCCAAATGCTCGCAGGCATGATGGGGATCAAAACTGCCCATGCCACAATTATAGTACATCAGGAGAGATCTGACTAATTAAGGGCTTCACAAGCAATAAATCAAAGACAGGAAACAGCTTATAAACAGAGGAGCACATAACTTCCACAGGTCCCTGCACAGGCAAGGAGTCCAGGGAGGAGGAAGTACATGGCATAGTGGGTAAGTGCCTGCAGGAACACCAGGGCAGGGACCAAGAAGCAGGTCAACAAGTGCAATGGAAGGAAAAGTCATCCAAAGCCCTGGCCAGGGCAGGAAGCTTCTGCTTGCTACTCTGGCTTCATCTATAGGTTCCAGGGACTGGTCTTTTTTTCCCCTCAGCTCCTTAGGGCAGTGGTGAGACTCTGTGCTATCCTTTATCGGCTCCCTTAAAGCGTGCCTGCTTGTAAATAGGTCCTTTATTAAACTCTCGTCAAATGTCCCTGCTTAAGTCTGCTGTTTGTCTCCTGGGGAGTCCCTTACTGACACATCATCCAAGTGATGAATGAAAGGATCAACGCAGCCACACCGTAGTAAGGGACCCTACAACCCATCACCAGAAACCTCCCTTCTGACCGACCTCTGCCAATTCACTGGCATTCCCAAGCCCATCTCAGTGTATTAGCACCATGTCTGTATTTCTTATTCAACAAGTATGTTATTGAAGATGGAATCAAATACTCACAGAAAACCAGTAGATGATATGAGGTCTATGGTATGTATGTCTGCACTGTGCTTCTAGCCCCCAATCTACATTTTTTTTTTTAAAAGGAAAATGAAGTCACGTTAGTCTAGTCTTTCTTAGTAAATCCGCAGTGATTCTCAGAATCATCTCCAACTTGCATTAAGGTCCACTGTCTGTTTTCATGAATTGATTCCATATTATTGCTCATGATTGGTATCAAACTACCAATCTAATTCATCGATAAATCAGGGAAATGAGCTTCTTTTTAAAAATCATCACCCTGGGCCAATTATAATCTCTTATTCCACTCCCTTTCTTCAAGCTCCACAAAGTAACCAGAAATCAATATAATACTGCAGTTATCACCCTGCTATATAATTAACTTATCTTGTGGTTGTTTTACCCCCTAGACTGTGAGTCCTTGAGGGCAGGGAAGATACCTTACTCATCTTGACATCCCTGGCACCTAGCAAAATGTCAGCATATTATAACCGTTTGCGGAATTGAATTTAAAGCACCAACGTGGTGTTTGTAAATTTCCTCATATCCTTGGGCTTCAGTTTCCTCTCACTAGAATTAGATCCTGTGCAATCTAATATTTACCTCCTCTGATAGAGAAACTTTCATGTGTTGAGGGAAGACAAGTAAAGTGTGACATGCTTCTGGGATGGCCTTCTGGTAGGACCATCCCTTCATCTTCCATCTTCTTTTTCTCAACATAGTTATAAAGCTCTTCTTCCCTTTTGCATTTTCAGCCTTTGACACATTTCCTCCAGGCCTCTGACACCTGCACTGGGTTATCCGGCTCTTCTCCCAACACCGTGTCCTTGTTCCTCTGTGAACTCATTAAAGGACTCTTCATCCAGTCATTTATACACAGGGCCACTTCCCCTTCCCTTCCCCATCACAATCCACAGCTATTATTCTACTTGAATTTCAGTTCGGAGAGCTTCCAACTTATTCAGCAGTCTTTTTGTTTCAGGCCAAACTGCTGTATTATCCACTGATTTTTCTTTTCTTTTCTTTCTTTCATTTCTGGCACAGAGGGCAAAAAACTATTTTCCACTGGCAATGATATGGATCGGGGATCCAGGGTTTTGAGTACAGCTCATGTAAATAATGCTGTTTAGAAAATCGACTTTGGATTATTGAAAAGTTGGTTTTTAAGGGCATTTTCATGAGCTCAGACATAACCTCTTCAAGTTTGAGAAGTGCACGGGGTAGGGAGAAGGAAGAATTATCTTCTCTGCATCTGAAGCTCTACAGGTTGTCAGATTGGGCTGTGATGTCTAAAAAGAAAGGATCTAGCAGAAAGAGTAAGTGATAACAATTGTAACCTAAAACAACATCTGTTATGTGAATTGTGACATTCGCTGTCACTTTATAGGTTTGGGTTTGCAAGGTTACTCTGTAAAGCTGTTTATTCCGGCCTCATGAGACACTACACTGGGCTACTGGAAGGAGAACGGAATTCTGGTCCCAATTTTGCCACTAATTCACTGATCTAAGGCAGGAAACTTTATCTCCCTAGGGTTCAGCTACCTCCTCTTAAAATTATGTGAGCTGTAGTAAATGTTTGCTAACATCTTCCCCAGCTCTGACATTCAATGATTCCCTGAAAGAAACCAGTAGCTAAGGTGGTACTTTTTGGGACTAGAGTAATGAGATACTTCCACAGGTGCCTGTACCATGGCCATTGTCCAAGGGGAGGGCCTTTTATATTACTTATTTATTTTTAAAGTATTCAGCCTATGAATGAAGAATATGGTTCTGGCATCAGGCAGATTTGGGTTCAGATTCTGACTGCATCATTTACTAGCTTGGTGAACTTGGGCTAAACATGCCTGAACCTCTGTTTCTTTCTCCTTTGTTTAAATTTATTTTATCCAAGTATAGTTGATTTATAATGTTAATTTCTGCTGTACAGCAAAGTGATTCAGTTATACGTACATACACACACACACACACACATATAGACATTCTTTTTCATATTCTTTTCCATTATAGTTTATCATAGATTTTGAATATAGTTCCCTGTGCTATACAGTAGGACCTTATTGTTTATCCACTCTATATATAATAGTTTGCATCTGCTAATCCCAAACTCCCAATCCTTCCCTCCCCCACATCACCTCACCCTTGGCAACCACCAGTCTGTTCTCTATGTCTGTGAGTCTGTTTCTGTTTCGTAGATAAGTTCATTTGTTTTATATTTTAGATTCCACATATAAGTGATATCATATGGTATTTGTCTTTCTTTTTCTGACTTACTTCACTTAGTATGATAGTCTCTAGGTCCATCCATGCTGCTGCATGAACCTCTGTTTCTTCTTCTGTAAAATTGGGATCCAAATAATACCTACTCTGTGAGATTGTTGTGAAGGTCAAAAGAAAAAACACATGTAAAGCACCCAGCTCAGTGAGTGCATGTGGTAGATTCTCAATAGATGTAGCAATATTAACATAACTGTAAAAGTAAGAATGACTACAGATGGAACTACTATAGAAGAATTACTAAGAATCTCTGATGGGCCAGACATAGAAAAGACGTAGACTCTTATTTTCTTATTCTTTTAGAAGAGACCCACCCCAAAGCTAGCCTAATTCTGGTTCAGAATCTTCTCCTTAGATCCTTAAGAGGTCAGTACTTTCATTGCCCCAACCTTTTAGTCCTTTACGCAAGGAGTTTCCTTCAACTTACTAGCCAGGCCGTTCTGGCCTTTTCCATCCAGGTTATACAAAGAAATTCTCTCCTGAAGTTCATGATGGTATTTCTTTTGATATTTATCTGGATCCTACATCATTTTATGTTATGTAGAGGCACTTCTTAAATTAAATATATACTGAACGTTTGTGTGAAAACATTTTCTTACACACTGAAGACGACACAGAGACACAGCTGGCCTTAGCAGCTATGTGGATGTGTTAAAGGTGAGTAAAATAAGACATATTTAAAGTGCATAATGCTATGAGGCTACAAAGCCTACTGTATTAGGAGGGGGCATTTGAGATGACTCTTGAAGAATCAGTAACATTTTATCAGGCAAAATTGATAGGGGAGGGCTGCTTGAGAAGGAGGAATTGCAAAAACAAAGATATAGCTATAAGAAAGCATTGCCATGCTTGTAAGTCAGTAGTAGTTCAATGTGGGTGCATTGGACTCATTAGAGTAGAAAACTGAGATCCAATAAATGTTCTTAAGCATTGGAGGATATGACCTGAGATGGACAAAAGTGATATATTTGTTCAGCAGAGTATATTGAGCCCCTATCATATGCCAGGCAAGTGAGGGTCTTTAATATAGAAATGACAATGTTTGTGATAGCATCTGAAATAATACCTGTTCAGATGGGAGACTGGGGGCCATGTGGGTGGTGAGTCTCAGAAACATCCTTTAGCTTCCTTAGGTCTTCAGTTTCTAATAGCCAACATTTATTCAAAGTTTCTATATGCCCGGAATTATGTTACATGCTTTTCAAAAATAACTAGATTATCATACTAGCCTTATGAGGCAGGCACTATTATCCCACTTGACAGCCAGAGAACTGAGGCTCCTAAATGGTAAATTACCTGCTCAAGATTTTATACCAGAAAATCACATAAACCGAAGTCAAACCCAAGTTGGTCTCATTCTGGAATTCGACTCTCAGCCACTATGTTACGTCCCCTCTCTTAACCACTTTTCACCCCATGAAAACACCAAAACGCCTTAATTATAGAGAAGTAGGAAAAGGATGTGAGAATCTCACTCTCAGCTTCTCGTTTCTCCAGCGCAGGCCTGTCCAGCTTTCATGCACCCGTGTCAAGGCATCACCCTCACCCTCACTCTCAACACAGAGGAAGGTGTAAAGATAGTTTTAAAGTTGGAAATATTTTCACACATTATCCAAATGTGCAAAAAACCTAAATGTCTAATGCCTCTATTTAGTTGTTTGGCAAAGTGCGCTTTTCATAACCTCCTTACCCAGGCTGTTCTATAAAAGTAATATCTGGGAAGCACCGATTTGAACTTTTATATGTTAGTGTGCTATTTAAGGTTAGAAGGTGCTAAAATTGGTCCCCTGCTATTTATTTTTATATTTTCTTGAAAAAAATCTCTCATGAAATCTGGCTTATTTCTGTATTATTTTTATATGTTCCAATATTTCTATTATTTACTTCTAGTTTCTGGGTTACAGATGCTATTTAAGAACTGGTTTCTTCTGGCAAGGTTAGAGAGGGTGTGAGCTGAGATTTTAGCTAAGAACATAAATTCTATTTTAATGTATTTTCACAGAGCAGCTGGCCAAACTCCAATTTGCTAGTATGTTTATCATGTTTTCTAAAACCATAGAGTTATTTTCCAGAGAGATTTTTTCCATTATTATAACCCCATATCCTTTCTTGTTAATTTTTCTTTCCTTATCTTAAGCTTGTTATATTCTTGATGATTTTACCATTTAACTTTGGGGTACACATACCAAATGTGGAAAACATTTAAAAATTACGTTATAACATAAACAAATGATGTGTCTAATTATAAATGTATTTAAACCTGAGGACCATATTCCAGAATTTTCACAGTAGCTCTTTATATTTTAAATGTGAAAGCCCTATGTTAAAACTATGTGTGAAAAACATTTTTTTAATACTTATAATGGCTTTATTCATAATCACCCAAAACTGAAAAAAGCTCAAATGTCAATCAACAGGTGAATGGATGAACAAATGGTGGTATATCCATCCATACAACAGAATATTACTCAGCAATGAAAAGGAACAACTACTGATACTCACGATATAGATTAATCTCAGGGGCATTATGTTAAATAAAAGACGCTAAACTCAAAAGACTACATTCTATGAGATTCCTTGAAAAACATTTTTAAGTAGCAATGAAATTGTCTATGGTGATTTGACAGCTCCAGCAATGAAATCTGGGTACTCTCTAACATTTTATGATTCTGTTATTCTATTACTACTTGTAGGTGAATCAGTGCTTTCCAGACTATAGTGAAAAAAAAAAAAAAAATCATGTTCCTAACTAAAGCAGCCTGAGTCGGAAGATGAGTTAAAATAATTCTTACATTGGAGTGTTAGGTGAATACTCATAATTTTTTTAAAAAGAAAAAATATAATTATCTATCTTATGGTTTAACAATGATCAATTCCAGTGAGATCTTACTTTCTCCACATGGAAAATACTTAAGAATATGTGCAGATAACACTGTAGATATCGGTAAGTGAAATAAATCTGGAATTCAATTTCTAGCAATAATATTATCTAAAGCTACATCTAACCAACTACTTGAAAACTCGTTAGGGATCGGGCCCTGAAACATTAAAGTCAACAGCTGGATATTATTTCATTTTTTTGTGAATTTATAATAAGAAAAATAACTATCGCATGTCAGAAGTGCTTGCAAACTCAGAACCAGAACTTTCTCTCTTCGTAGATACAGAGGTGCTGTGGCAAGCATCTTCTTTTTATCAAAACACTCTCCTGTATTTAGTCTTTCAAATATTTCAAAAATCTTAAGACTTCAATGCACATGTGTCTCCTGTCTTTAGGGGAAGCCTGCTTTGCTCATGTCTGCTAGCCAAGACTGTCTATCTCACCTCCTGGTACATGTATTAAGGATTCTTGCAGGGATTGGGCTCCATTATCTCCCAAAGCACCAAATTCAGTTTCAGTGTTCCAGCATTCAGGGACCATTAAAACATTTAGTCTTGCCTAACTGACAGGCCCCATCGGTTATGTAAATATGCCCTGGGCCTGTGGAAGTAGACCACTATGACATCCATGGCAACCCTCTGGGTGTTCCCCCAGTAAGTGCCCTTGAAGCCTCATGCTTTCATGCAACATGCATTTCTGAGCAACTCTTCTATGCAAATAGCCACCCCATGCCCTGAGGATACTGAAACATAAATGTGGGGATCAGAAGATCGTTTGGTAAAAATGAACTAATGTCATCAGGAAAAGAAAGTCGGATTCATTCCTACCTTCTAGGAGTGAATTGCCCATAAGGATGCATATATTCAAAGCTTGTTGCCTAGAGTTTGGGAGACCATAAAATGTTATCTAAACAGGACACTCTTGAAAGTAAAGAGAACATTATTAATAGGTATGCCAGAACAACAGGCCTGAACTGGAACAACCAAACCAGGCAAACTAGGAAGTATGGTCATCGTGACTAAAATTTTCCAAGTTCATCTTCACATTGGGAATAGCCTCTTGACCAGAAGAACTCTGCTGGGATAAGGACTTTCCAAACCCTTTCTGATTGTCATGCTGCTTTATGTAGGTTAATTAATTCAAATAGGTTATACTAGAATCCTACAGAACTCAAAAGAACCTGTTTTTTTAGATAGTTTAACATCTATACCATGGCCCAAATTTGTGTTCAGAATGTAAACTACTTCCCTCATTTCAAAGTATATCGAGAGTTGGAAGAAATATCACACAATAGATGCCAAAGACTGACAACAAAGTTAACTGATATCATTGGAAATAACTAACATTTCTATACTATGTGTAATAATAATTCACAGTAGTCCCCCCTTATCTGCGAGGGATATGTTCTAAGATCCCCAGTGGATGCCTAAAACCTTGGATAGTACTGAAACATATATACTATGTTTTATCCCATACACACTTATGATAAAGTTTTATTTATAAATTAGGCACAGTAAGAAAATATCAAAATTGCCAGCATCACTACTCTTGCCCTTCGAGGTCATTATTAAGTAAAATAAGGGTTACATGAACACAAGCACTGAGATACCTCAACAGTCAATCTGATAACCTAGACGGCTACTAAGCAAGTAACTAACGGATGAGTAGTGTGTGCAGGGTGCCTACTCTGGACAAAGGGATGATTCACGTCTTAGGCAGGTAGGCTCCAGATTTCAGCATGCTACTTAGGCATGCAATTTAAAATTTATAGAGTCTGCTTCCAGGTCAGCTGAGGGGCGGACACTGGGGAGGAGGTGCACCAGCCCCGAGTGACAGGTGGAGCCCTGATGACACTGAACAGCCCTGGGGCTGAGTGGAGGTGAGAAACAGGCTCACAGAGATTTCGGCTGTGCCTGGGTTCCACAACCAGCAAGTAACTGAGGCATCACTTCATCCAGTTCTTCTCACTTTAAACCCTTTTGCTCTCTCAAGTGTCGGGTACCTGCCACAGTTCCCCAACCAGGGATCAAACTCATGCCCCCTGCAGTGGGAGCACGGAGTCTTAACTACTCGATTGCCAGGGAATTCCCCAGAAACTGCCTTTTACCAAGACTCCTCCCGCCAACCAGCTGTGTGGCTAACAGGGTCTTGGTGTTCTGGCCAGGTGTCAGGCCTGAGCCTCTGAGGTGGGAGAGCTGAGTTCAGGACACTGGTCCAGCAGAGACCTCCGGGCCACACATAATAGCAAATGGTGAAAGCTCTCTCAGATATCTCCATCTCAATGCTAAGACCCAGCTCCATTCAAAGACCAGCAATCTACAGTGCTGGACACCCTATGCCAAACAACCAGCAAGACAGGAACATAACCCACCCATTAGCAGAGAGGCTGCCTAAAATCATAATAAGTTCACAGACACCCCAAAACACACCACTGGACATGGTTCTGCCCACCAGAAAGACAAGATCCAGCCACATCCACCAGAACACAGGCACCAGTCCCCTCCACCAGGAAGCCTACACAACCCACTGAACCAACCTTACCCACAGGGGGCAGACACCAAAAAAAAATGGGAACTACGAACCTGCAGCCTGGAAAAAGGAGACCCAAACACAGCAAGTTAAGCAAAATGAGAAGACAGAGAAACACACAGCAGATGAAGGAGCAAGGTAAAAACCCATCAGACCAAACAAATGAAGAGGAAATGGGCAGTCTACCTGAAAAAGAATTCACAGTAATGATAGTAAAGATGATCCAAAATCTTGGAAATAGAATGGAGAAAATACAAGAAATGTTTAACAAGGAACTAGAAGAACTAAAGAGCAAACAAACAATGATAAACAACACAATAAATGAAATTAAAAATTCTCTACAAGGAATCAATAGCAGAATAATTGAGGCAGAAGAACGGATAAGTGACCTGGAAGATAAAATAGTGGAAATAACTACCGCAGAGCAGAATAAAGAAAAAAGAATGAAAAGAATTGAGAACAGTCTCAGAGACCTCTGGGACAACATTAAACTCACCAACATTCGAATTATAGGGGTCCCAGAAGAAGAAGAGAAAGAGAAAGGGACTGAGAAAATATTTGAACAGATTATAATTGAAAAATTCCCTAATATGGAGAAGGAAATAGTCAATCAAGTCCAGGAAGTGCAGAGAGTCCCATACAGGATAAATCCAACAGAAAGAAGCCAAGACACATATTAATCAAATTATCAAAAATTAACTACAAAGAAAAATATTAAAAGCAGCAAGGGAAAAGCAACAAATAACATACAAGAGAATCTCCATAAGGTTAACAGCTGATCTTTCAGCAGAAACTCTGCAAGCCAGAGGGGAGTGGACATATTTAAAGTGATGAAAGGGAAAAACCCACACCCAAGATTACTCTACCCAGCAAGGATCTCATTCAGATTCAACAGAGAAATTAAAACATTTACAGACAAGCAAAAGCTAAGAGAATTCAGCACCACCAAACCAGCTTTAGAACAAATGCTAAAGGAACTTCTCTAGGCAGGAAACACAAGACAAGGAAAAGACCTACAATAACAAACCCAGAACAACTGAGAAAATGGTAATAGGAACATACATATCGATAACTAGCTTAAATGTAAAAGAATTAAATGCTCCAACAAAAAGACAGACTGGCTGAATGGATACAAAAACAAGACCCATATATATGCTGTCTACAAGAGACCCACTTCAGACCTAGAGACACATACAGACTGAAAGTGAGGGGATGGAAAAAGATATTCCATGCAAATGGAAATCAAAAGAAAGCTGGAGTAGCAATTCTCATATCAGACAAAATAGACTTTATAAAGACTATTATAAGGGACAAGGAAGGACATAAGGCTCAAGGGATCAATCCAAGAAGAAGGTGTAACAATTGTAAATATTTATGCACCCAACATAGAAGCACCTCAATCCATAAGGTAAATGCCAACAGCCATAAAAGGGGAAATCGACAGTAACACAATCATAGTAGGGGACTTTAACACCCCACTTTCACCAGTGGACAGATCATCCAAAATGAAAATAAATAAGGAAACACAAGCTTTAAATGATATATTAAATAAGATAGATTTAATTCATATTTATAGGACATTCCCTCCAAAAACAACAGAATACACTTTCTTCTCAAGTGCTCAAGGAACAGTCTCAAGGGTAGACAATATCTTGGGTCACAAGTCAAGCCTTGGTAAATTTAAGAAAACTGAAATCATATCAAGTATCTTTTCCAACCACAACACTATGAGACTAGATATCAATTACAGGAAAAAATCTGTAAAAAATATACACACATGGAGAGTAAACAATACACTACTAAATAACCAAGAGATCACTGGAGAAATCAAAGAGGAAATCAAAAAATACCTAGAAACAAATGACAATGAAAACACGATGACCCAAAACCTATAGAATGCACCAAAAAGCAGTTCTAAGAGGGAAGTGTACAGCAATACAATCCTACCTCAAGAAACAAGAAACATCTCAAATAAACAACCTAATCTTACACCTAAAGCAATTAGAGAAAGAAGAACAAAAATCCCCAAAGTTAGCAGAAGGAAAGAAGTCATAAAGATCAGATCAGAAATAAATGAAAAAGAAATGAAGGAAACGACAGCAAAGATCAATAAAACTAAAAGCTGGTTTTTTGAGAAGATAAACAAAATTGATAAACCATTAGCCACCCTCATCAACAAAAGAAGGGAGAAAACTCAGATCAACAGAATTAGAAATGAAAAAGGGGAACAAACAACTGACACTGCAGAAATACAAAGGATCATGAGAGATTACTACAAGCAACTATATGCCAATAAAATGGACAACCTAGAAGAAATGGACACATTCTTAGAAAGCACAACGTTCTGAGACTGAACCAGGAAGAAATAGGAAATATAAAGAGACCAATCACAAGCACTGAAATGGAAACTATGATTAAAAATCTTCCAACAAAAGCCCAGGACTAGATGGCTTCACAGGTGAATTCTATCAAACATTTAGAGAAGAGCTAACACCCATCTTTCTCAAACTCTTCCAAAATATCAGAGAGAGGAACCCTCCCAAACTCATTCTACAAGGCCACCATCACCCTGATACCAAAACCAGACAAAGATGTCACAAAAAAAGAAAACTACAGGCCAATATCTCTGATGAACATAGATGTAAAAATCCTCAACAAAATACTAGCAAGCAGAATCCAACAGCACATTAAAGGGATCATACACCATGATCAAGTGGGGTTTATCCCAGGAAGGCAAGGATTCTTCAGTATGGGCAAATCAATTAATAGGATTAACCATATTAACAAATGAAGGAGAAAAACCATATGATCATCTCAATAGATGCAGAAAAAGGTTTTGACAAAATTCAACACCCATTTATGATAAAAGCCCTCCAGAAAGTAGGCACAGAGGGAACTTACCTCAAAGTAAGGCCATATATGGCAAACCCACAGCCAACATCATCCTCAATGGTGAAAAACTAAAATCATTTCCACTAAGATCAGGAACAATACAAGGTTGCCCACTCTCACCACTATTATTCAACATAGTTTTGGAAGTTTTAGCCACAGCAATCAGAGAAGAAAAAGAAATTAAAGGAATCCAAATCGGAAAAGAAGAAGGAAAACTGTCACTGTTTACAGATGACATGATACTATACATAGAGAATCCTAAAGATGCTATCAGAAAACTATTACAGCTGATCAATGAATTTGGTAAAGTAGCAGGATACAAAATTAATGCACAGAAATCTCTTGCATTCCTATACACTAACGATGAAAAATCTGAAAGAGAAATTAAGGAAACACTCCCATTTACCATTGCAACAAAAAGAATAAAATACCTACGAACAAACCTACCTAAGGAAACAAAAGACCTGTATGCAGAAAACGATAAGACACTGATGAAAGAAATTAAAGATGATACAAACAGATGGAGAGATAGACCATGTTCTTGGATTGGAAGAATCAACATTGTGAAAAATGACTCTACTACCCAAAGCAATCTACAGATTCAGTGCAATCCTTATCAAACTACCAACGGCATTTTCCACAGAACTAGAACAAAAAATTTCACAATTTGTATGGAAACACAAAAGACCCTGAATAGCCAAAGCAATCTTGAGAAAGAAAAATGGACCTAGAGGAATCAGGCTCCCGGACTTCATACTATACTACAAAGCTACAGTAATGAAGACAGTATGGTACTGGCACAAAAACAGAAATATAGATCAATGGAACAGGATAGAAAGCCCACAGATAAACTCATGAACCTATGGTCACCTTATTTTTGATAAATTAGGCAAGAATATACAATGGAGAAAAGACAGCCTCTTCAATAAGTGGTGCTGGGAAAACTGGACAGCTACATGTAAAAGAATCAAATTAGAACACTCCCTAACACCATACACAAAAATAAACTCAAAATGGATTAAAGACCAAATGTAAGGCCAGACACTATCAAACTCTTAGAGGAAAACATAGGCAGAACACTCTGTGACATAAATCAAAGCAAGATCCTTTTTGACCCACCTCCTAGAGAAATGGCAATAAAAACAAAAATAAACAAATGGGACCTAATGAAACTTAAAAGATTTTGCACAACAAAGGAAACCATAAACAAGACCAAAAGACAACCCTCAGAATGGGAGAAAATATTTGCAAACAAAGCAACTGACAAAGGATTAATCTCCAAAATTTACAAGCAGCTCATGCAGCTCAATATCAAAAAAACAAACAACCCAATCCAAAAATGGGCAGAAGACCTAAATAGACATTTCTCCAAAGAAGATATACAGATTGCCAACAAACACATGAAAAGATGCTCAACATCACTAATCATTAGAGAAATGCAAATCAAAACTGCAATGAGGTATCACCTCACACCGGTCAGAATGGCCATCATCAAAAAATCTACAAGCAATAAGTGCTGGAGAGTGTGTTGAGAAAAGGGAACCCTCTTGCACTGTTGGTGGGAATGTAAATTGATACAGCCACTATGGAGAACAGTATGGAGGTTCCTAAAAAAACTAAAAATAGGACTACCAGATGACCCAGCAATCCCACTACTGGTCATATACCCTGAGAAAACCGTAATTCAAAAAGAGTCGTGTACCACAATGTTCATTGCAGCTCTATTTACAACAGACAGGACATGGAAGCAACCTAAGTGTCCATCAACAGATGCATGGATAAAGAAGCTGTGGCACGTGTATACAATGGAATATTACTCAGCCAGAAAAGGAAATGAAATTGAGTTATTTGCAGTGAGGTGCATGGACCTGGAGACTGTCATACAGAGTAAGTCAGAAAGAGAAAAACAAATACCGTATGCTAACACATATATATGGTATCTAAAAAAAAAAGTTCTGAACAACCTAGGGACAGGACAGGAATAAAGATGCAGATGTAGAGAATGGACTTGAGGACACGGGGAGGGGGAAGGGCAAGCTGGGACGAAGTGAGAGGGCGGCATGGACATATATACACTACCAAATGTAAAATAGATAGCTAGTGGGAAGCAGCTGCATAGTACAGGGAGATCAGCTTGGTGCTTTGTGACCACCTAGAGGGTTGGGATAGGGAGGGTGGGAGGGAGACACAAGAGGGAGGGGATTTGGGGATATATGTATAGGTATAGCTGATTCACTTTGTTATACAGCAGCTACTAACACAACCTTGTAAAGCAATTATACTCCAATAAAGATGCTAAAAAAAATTAAAATTTATAGATTGTTTATTTCTGGAATTTTCCACTTAATACTTTTCAGACTGCGGTTGACCATGGGTAACTGAAACCACAGATAAGGGGGAACTACTTTAATGATATTTGAATTATCAGTGTAACAGGTTATAATTGCCTAGAATTTAAAAGTTATCACATTTATTGATTAACTTGGTCCTTTATTGCCTGTGAGGTAGCCAGCTAGGAATTATGCTTTTTGTACAGATGAAGAAAGTGAGACTAATGGGTCAAATGTGCTACACAATGTCATACTATGGGTTTAGAACCAACTTCTCTTATTCGTAGAGCAGTGGTTCTCAAGGTATATCAGTACCATCTAGGATCTTGTTAGAATCCAAATTCTTGTTCCAAAGTGCCACCAGAAACTCTGGGAGTGGGGCAAGCAATCTGTGTTTTAACAAGCTCTCTAGGTGATTCTGATGTGCTCAAAATCGAGAACCCCTGACCTAGGGAAATAATGAACATCTGCAAATACCCTCTCCCTCCCAGATGTTAGAAATGTAATTTTTTTTCAGCTTTAACCCTTTCTGATGGAAATTTTTCTAATTTGTTTTACATGCTTTCCTATTTTTGTAGAGATACATTACATACATAATTTAATCAATTTTCAGCATGTTGATGATACATAGTTATTTTAAAAATCTATCTCCTCATTTTCATGTCTCCTTGTCACTTATTCTAGCAGGAAGTATTTTTTTTTCTGATATCTTCTGAAGAAAATAGAAAACTATGCTTCTGGAATTTTATTTTAAAGTCATCACAAGACTTTGAAAGAAACTTTGTAAAGGTATGTCTTCAGCAGTGGGGCTTCATGAAATCTATCTCCGGAGAGTTAAGTGAAGAAAACTAAAAGAATTTCTATGAAATGCAGATGATGATTTATGAGATAATATTTAGAATAACAATTATTAGTATTTTCCAAAAATATAAGTTGGTTTTATATTGAAAGACGCAAACTGATTTAGAACATATTGTGCAGCAGTGACTTAACATAACCGAGCTCTGTAAATATTTAGTGAGATAAAATTTGCCATTCTGGACAAAGAGGAATAGAATAGCAATACCTAGTCTTAAAACTGAGAAACAAAGAAGAAAATATCTGCCTTTCCAGCTCCCCAGTAAGTAAGAGAAAGGCAAAGTCACTTCAAACAGAACCTAGCTGGTGGTTTGGAGTCTCTGCTTTGATTAAGCAGTTTGTGTTGGTATAGGAGACAACCCCGGCTTCCTGCATGGAATACGATCTCAGGAAGAATACGTAGCTCGCACTCATCAGATCATATGGAAAAGACTGGTTTGAATTTCCAGATCCAGGTCATATTCAATACAAAATCAAAATTAATTCTAGTGATCGTCCTTCAAGCTACTTAAGAATGGCATATATTATTAGTTATGTAAAATGTGTCTATTCATAGCCCATGAAACATGAAAAAAGAGTTTGTCCAATGTATCTGGTCATCAATTTTGGCAAAGAACATAAGTTGATTTTCTGTGGGGTTTTTTTTTTTTTGGAGATAGGCTTCTAATTTTTTCCTTTTCCATTCAGAAATGAAACTTTTGGCTGACTTGAATGTTTTTTGGCTAAGACTCATTGAGGGAAAAAAAATGACAAAAAAGGACTGTAGACTTTTATTGATTAACTACTATTTAAAAGGACATTTTCTCTCTGCTGCCTGTTACTGCTTTACTTCCCTTTTGTTAAAAGAAAATTATTTTATCTTCCTGTGCTATCCTTGTACTTAATGTGGAGAGTAAAAGTGACAAATTAAAACTATATATTCATAGAGCAGAGATGAATCGTGCTTGGTAAGAAAAACTAAAAGTTCAAGTTCAACCCAGGAAACAAAGCTAAGATTGCTTCTTATTTTTATATTTTTGCATTGGAATGTATTAGTAGCAATATTTGTTCTAAGACATTTTACAGGAGAGAGAGAGAGAAAGTGTGTGTGTGTGTGTGTGTGTGTGTGTGTGTGTGAGAGAGAGAGAGAGAGAGAGACAGATTTTCTTCCATTATCACTGATATTTTCTTCCATTATCACTCCAAGAAGGAAATTCTAACATTATATTTTTGAAAGGGTTGAATTTTCCTTACAAAGAAGAAGCAAACATCTTCTGCCTTTCAGTGCAATTGGGGTAGAAAAGAATAATCATCCCAAACTGGAAAAGGGATTCATCGGTTAAAGAGAAACAGAAGGTGTTGCTCTGAGAAAGTCTGGTGGGTATCACAGTAGGGAAGTGGGTTCTACTATCATATAAAACCTTGAAGGGTAGGAGGATATTTGATAACCATTGATGACTTCAGACAGACTGACCTAAGCCCATGGCTTTGAGAAGTTAAGTAGCTGTCCCAAGTCGCATAGCTGGTCAAAAGTGCTCCATGGCCAGATTCGGCACTAAATAGACCCCTAACTTGAAATGACCCATGTGGGTTTGGAAAATATGCATCTCAGTTCTGACTCTGATGAACTTAAAGAAACCCTTCCTCAAACTTTCAGGATGGTGTTATTTTTCTAGACTCTTGAGAAGAGGATGAATCAGATTTATATGATTCATAAGAAGAAAGAAACAAGATATCTGAGTGTCATGGGGCAAATTTATCACTGTTACTCATAGAGAACACTGGAAGAAATGGTACACCTTGTAGGATTTGATACTAACATCAAGGGGATATTTTATTGGGATGCAAAATCATTCTCCCTGTAATAGTATAATAATATTTCTCAAACTTCCCTAATTTATCTCAATCACCTATTACGGCTATTGCTCCCATGAATTATCTGAGTTCCTCATTTATATTGATACTTTAAGTATACACATTGAGTTAAAGAATTTCATTCATCCCCTTCTCGTTTGGTAAAGTGATGTTGCTTATTTTAACGAAAATAATCCTTTTCAAGTATTAAAGAATGCCATCTTGTTCTGATAATCAAGAATTTGGTGAACACGTCCATGTTTACTCTAGACTTACAAGTTTTAATAACATTCTACTTGGAATACATTTCCCATAATGGGATACTAACTACTTTTATCACACCCTATTACTGAATCCCTTCTAGTCTTTGATTGTCTTAGAGGTTTTACTTAGAATGATCTTATATTACATATTTGAATGTAGAAATTAATTCCAAATTATAGTCATGGACACAGGATTATATTTGTAAAATGGGATGTTCTCATCAAGACTCTTTTGGTTGTAGGAAACAGAAACTCACTCAAGGTAGATTAGGTAAACAGGAGTTTATTAGGTGGACATAACAATGTCAAGCATGGTCACAGAAAAACTGAAGGAGAATGTCAGATACCAAGGTCACTCCTGCCAGCTCTCTCACTCAATTCTGCTTCTATAATCTCCACTGCATTCCCATCCCATCCTCACCCTTCACTTTCTATGCATACGTGTCTTGTATACGTGCAGCGTGGTCCCCTACACAGACCATTCTGCATATGACATTCTAATTTTGGGGTTCATCACTGACTGGCTTAAGTCTTTGTGTGTTCAAGTTCTTAAGAGAAATAACCTGACTGACCTCTGTCCAATGAATACATTAGCTCACTTTTGATTAGGGCTTCACCCCTAATCAATTAATCGTGGTGAGGAATGGGAATGGGTCACCTGATAAGGGGGCTGCCACTGCCAGGAGCTACGGGAGAGGCTGATTCTCTAGAAGGGGCTGTGGACTGTAGCAGGCAAAGAAACATGTTTAGTACAGGTCAGGACAAGAATTTGCACTTGATTTTAATCAGTTCTTGAATAATGCCCTATATTCCAGAAACTGTGCCATCACATCTGTTTGATCCTTTTGTCAAGAATTATTATTCTGTTTCATTGCAGTCTTTTCCCTCAAAGAGCAATAAGATAATAAATATCATCACTGTTGATTCTGTAGATTTTCACAAGACAATTGGTATGGAAGAACAATGATCTGGGTGTGAAGTGTGAAATGCTTACTGTAATATTACAGAGCCTGAAAAAATTAAGCGTAAAACATACACACACACAAACATACATACTCCATACATTTTTTCTAAGTACATACCATTTAGCGTCCCCTTTTGCATTAAAGTATCTATATTTCAAACAGGAGCATGCCATACCTGGTAAACAGCTGTTTCTTGAGTAACCAACTCCAATTCCTTATCAAAATTAAACACAGCACAACCAATCCTGCTAAATTACTCATACCTGCAATTATTAATGTGTCTGTCATTAAAAGGCCATATGTTAGGTTTTGCCAACAAACCAGCACAGAGGTTCGGCTTAAGTACATTGTCACAGATAAATCAGTCTGTTCTACTTTTAGAGTCTTGGATACAGCTCTGCTGGAGCTCACAGATTTAGTTTGTACACACACATGCCCTCAGAAATTGTTCCCCTCCCTGCATAAGTCTCCACTGTGAACCCCTTTTATTACCTTTAGTTTACCAAGTGAAAAGCAGTCAATCAAAATCACTTGACAATGCATCAGTCTGTGGCATCATGTAGAACTATAAAGGTATGAGTGTTTACTGTTTTCAAGAATAGAGGCAGTAAAAATAAGACTGGTATACTGTGACCTTGCCAAAAAACCCTATAAAACCTCAGGCTGTTAACCAGGATAAAATGCAGTGTTTTTATCTGGGGTTTTGTCAGATTCTCTAATAAATGCCATTACATGACAAGGAAAATATATATTTATGCTGTGATGTAAAACTTAGCTTGAGAGCCAGTTAAGGGCAATCGGATCAGTTACTAATTCCCCAGGAAACATCAAATCCAAAAACCTGTAGAGAAAAAAAAAATCTTAGACCTCACCAAATAGCTCCAGAATGATCTGAGCTCATTAGAAGGTCCAGTTCAAGATGAGGCTTTTCAGTTTGTGTGTGTGTGTGTGTGTGTGTGTGTGTGTGTGTGTGTGCGCGTGTGCACGCATGTATGGTCAGCTCATGTTCAAGGGCAGAGCTCAACAAAAATGGATGGTTCCAATGAAAGGCAGTTTCCATACACCACTGAATACAACTGAAAGAAATCTAGGTTCAAGTAGCAAAGGAATGACCATGTATTTGTGGTGGGGAAGAAATATGCTTCGAAGAGACTAGAAGTTAGGCTTCCGCAGGGACAGATAAGAAACACAAACACACAGTTTAACAACTCACTCTGACATGGCAATAAAGACTGAACATTCATGAGTCCCAAAGGTGGGCGCTTCTTTGACTTGATCTGTTTCAGTGCTCTAAGAATTTGGTTCCAGAACTCATGTTACCTTCCCTTTTGCCACTAATGTTTCTGTTATTTTTTTTCATTAGGAAATTATACAACTTTAATAAGAAAGCAACTAGGGATTGCTCTCTGAAAATTAACTTCAGCAATTTTTAGCACAAAATATGTTTGCTGTAATCAGGACGCAGCAGACCCAGCCTAGAGACTTTTTACCTCCAGGAATGAATAAAGGACTCTTTCTCCCTTTTCACTCCCAAGAAGAAGGGCTAAGGCAGACCTTACCCAGATGGCCAGGACCTGCATAGGTAAATTCCAGGCTTCATAGCTAATGGTTACCAGGCTACTCAGGGCAGCTGAAACTCTGGTGAAACTCTTCTAAACTGGGAAGCCCTCTGTGAGTACGTTTCAGAAGGGCTTTCTCCTTTAAAGTGACTATTTAAATCTTTAGTATGAACCAGACACTTTTCTCACATGATTTTATTAATTCTCACAAGAACCTAAAAGGTCAATATTATATCTTAAGATGTTTTAAAAAATTATATCAGCAATATAAGTTTTTCTTAAAAGTAAAAACAGTAAAGAAAACTATGAAGTGAAAAGTAAATACTACCTCTATTCACAAATAAGCTGGAGCTCTCATCAAAATTCCCAAAGGTAATCACTATTACCAGTTCTTTGGATATCTCCCAGAAATCTTCTATGCATTTGTCTTTGTGTGCATTTTTTTATACTCTTCTGAAACATTTCATTTCACACTATATCCTGGACATCTCCTCATATCTAATTTATTCACATTCCCCATATCAAATTCATTTTCCCGTATCTAATTTCCCACTTCTAATTCATTTGCATTCTCTTTCATGGCTATATAATGTTCCATGGGATAGACATTAATATCATTTATACTACCTTTCTCAATATTAGTGTCTAGTTTTTTACTTTTACTAATAATGATTCAGAGAATATCTGTGTACTTGTGTGAATATAATATTTATATTGATATTTCTTGGTTAAAATTAGGGACAGCTTAAATTTTTATATACATCATTAAATTTCTGAAGCAAAGGTTTTAGCTTCATTTTATTCTGTGGGAAAATAGGCTCAGAGAAGTTAAGATACACTGCAGAGGTCACAAAAGCTGGTAAGCAAAGTTGCAGAGCAAGGATTTGAAATCAGGTTTATCTGGCTCTAAGCTTCACCATTTTCACCCTTGCCACCTGACTTCCTAAAACCTTAAAGGTCTAATAAATAATCTAATATGTAGTTCTTAAATTACTAGAAGGAATAGAGTCAGTTTGGTACCGCATGGACAATGAAAAATTTACCCAGGATGAGACAAACTATTGATCATTTCTTCCTTACCAGGAAAATGATATTCCAAGAATATTTAAATATAATATCATTCATTCATTTATAAAATAATAATTGAGCACCTCTTCTCTGGTAAGCATAGTATTACACCATCGAGACCCATGATGAACAAGATTGACAGGGTTTCTACATTTTAGTGGAAACCCAAGACATTAACCAAATCATATTAAAATTAATGAAAAATTCTAATTGACAAGTACAATCGTATCAGTGATAGATGAGCTTATAACAGGATTTCATGTAGGCAAGGGCTCAGAATAGAATTCTTCCAGGTAATGTCAACTAAGTTGAAATCTATAGGACAACTGGGTGTAACCAGAGGTAAGATGGGGAAGAACAAATCTGACTCCATATTGGATCTGTTTCTTTTACTTTAAACTTTGCACTCTACTGCTTTTGCTACAAGTATTCTATTGCTTTTGCTACAAGTTTTATCACTAAAGGGATGTTGCCTATAGCTTAAAGTATATATGATGACCCATCTCCGGGAACCCTGCCTCCCAAGCCTGAGCATTAAGCTAAAATACCTTTGTTTAGCTCACAGGAAACATCCTGACCAGGCCCACCTGTGAATGGCTGCAGGAAGGAAGAAATTAACACATCCCCTCTGGAGTCTGGTCAGAGCCAGGAAATATTTGCAACAACTTATCACCTTTTTCACTTTACCTCCTCACCTCCTCCTCTTTGTTCTATAAAAGAAACTAGCATCCAAACCCTGGGCCAGATGGTTCTTTGGGACACTAGTCCACCATCTTCTTGGTCTGCTGGCTTTCCGAACAACGTCACTACCCCTTGCCCCAAGAACTCATCTCTCAATTTATTGGTCTGTCATGTGGCAAGTAGTATGAGCTTGGAATCAATAACAGTAAGAAGGAAGGAAAACACATTCCATTTCAGGCAGAGGAAATGTATGTGTTTGACATAAACTACAGCAAGATCTTTTTTGACCCACCTCCTAGAGTAACGGAAATAAAAACAAAAATAAACAAATGGGACTTAATTAAACTTAAAAGCTTTTGCACAGCAAAGGAAACCATAAACAAGACAAAAAGACAACTCTCAGAATGGGAGAAAATATTTCCAAATGAAGCGACAAATGATTAATCTCCAAAATATACAAACAGCTCATGGAGCTCAATATCAAAAAAAATAAACAATCCAGTTAAAAAGTGGGTGGAAGACCTAAATAGACATTTCACCAAGGAAGACATACAGAGGGCCAAGAGGCACATGAAAAGTTGCTTAACATCACTAATTATTAGAGAAATGCAAATCAAAACTACAATGAGGTATCACCTCACGCCAGTCAGAATGGCCATTATCAAAAAATCTAGAAACAATAAATGCTGGAAAGAGTGTGGCGAAAAGGGAACCCTCCTGCACTGTTGGTGGGAATGTAAATTGATACAGCCACTATGGAGAACAGTATGGAGGTTCCTTAAAAAACTAAAAATAGAGCTATCCCACTAGCTATCCAAGCAATCCCACTACTGGGCATATACCCTGAGAAAACCATAATTCAAAAAGAGTCATGCACCACAATGTTCACTGCAGCACTATTTACAATAGCTAGGACATGGAACCAACCTAAATGTCCATCGACAGATGAATGGATAAAGAAGATGTGGCATATATATACAATGGAATATTACTCAGCCATAAAAAGAAACAAAATCGAGTTATTTGTACTGAGGTGGATGGAGCTAGAGTCTGTCATTACAGAGTGAAGTAAGTCAGAAAGAGAAAAACAAATACCGTATGCTAACGCATATATATTGAATCTAAAAAAAAAAAAAATGGTACTGATGAACCTAGTTGCAGGGCAGGAATAAAGAGGTAGACATAGAGAATGGACTTGAGGACATGGGGTTAGAGGGCGAAGCAGGGGCAAAATAAGAGTAACATCGACATATACACACTACCGAATGTAAAATAGATAGCTAGTGCGAAGCAGCCGCATAGCACAGGGAGGTCAGCTTGGTGCTTTGTGACCACCTAGAGGGAAGGGATAGGGAGGGTGGGAGGGAGGCTCAAGAGGGAGAGGATATGGGGACATATGTATGCATATGGCTGATTCACTTTGTTGTACAGCAGAAACTAACACAGTATTGTGAAACAATTATACTCCAATAAAGATCTATTAAAAAAAAAAAAAAAAAAAGCTACGGTGGGAGGAAACACTGCAAGTTCCAAGAAGTGAAGCAAGGCCCATGTGGTCCTAAGAGAAGAATGGAGAAAATGTAAGCAGGCCCTGTAGGGACTTATTAATCTAGGGAAGGAATGTTATCATTAGTAAAAGAGAAATCATCAAAAGGTTTTAAGGAAGGTGTAAATCACAGTGGCAGCAGACTGGAAAATGATTATTTAGCTCTCAGAAGCAAAGCTCATCAGTATATGAAATACACATGCAATTGAAGGCAACTTCCCCAAGAAGAAACTCCACGTGTCTAATAACCACACCTGACTTACTTTCTCTCTCCGTCTCTCTCTTAAAAAGCAATTTACCTAAATTATATTGTAAAATCTGAAGTTGCAATGAAAATTATCACCATCATCATCAGGGGACAGCAATACACATGCAGAGTTAAATTAGAGAGCTTTCCTAATCAACTTAGCAGCAAATGCTGACATCAATTTAAAATTAACCAACTGCATAAGCAGTACAAGTAGCCACTTGGGGAAGCACATTTTAGGAAGAATCCACTTAGGGCGAGAGTGTGGCTCCTGACTCAGAAAAGGGACCCTGTCACTAACCCCATAACCTCAGCCTCTCTAAGCATTCTAAGCATTAAGGCTCCACTGCAAAGTCAAGTTTCCAACAGCCAGACACAATAACATAACTTCTTGCCTAAATATGTCTATCTCAGACCTTTAAACATTCTGAAAGTATAATCCAGACATAAACTGTGTGCACAGAAATCTGGAATGCTAGCCTCTGTGCCTAAGAATGAAAGTGTGATCTCAACATGTGGTACTATGGGGCCCCCAACCCAAATACTCAAAGTCTAGGTCATGCTGGGTACCATATGGATGCTCCCATGTAACTCTCCCCATCCCACTCCAACAATTCCTGAAGAATACGATCCAGTGATGGAAAATGCTCATAAGGGTTCAGAGTTGTCCTAAAGTAGAAGAGCCGAGAAATCTAGAGATGTCCGTGAGATAGGTAAGTTTCCAGGGTCCTCAGAGACCCATGATGCATTCTTTGGCACAGCAAGACCCTTCCTCCACAGTCGCAGCTGTGCTGACAACCATATCTGTACCAGTTTTTTCTTACTCCCTCATCCCTGTTATACCTTATCATCCGGTTACATGGATTACCTAATCCAAATGACACTATGCCACACCTCTTGGTTCATACTGCTTTCTCCAAATAAAACGCCCTTTCTCGTTGCAGAACTCTGACTCATCGTTTCAAACCAAACTCTAATGTACAGTCAGGGAGCAATTCAACATTTTTGAGAACCAGCTGTAAACCAGGCATTTGGGATATAAAGATGAATAAACCACAATTCTTGTCCCCAAGAAGGTCATAATTATACGTCTTTACATTCCCAGTGACTATGAAATTGTCTTTAATAAATAAGGTTAAACAAAGTAACTTGGTTATATCTAGACAAAAATAATAAACTCAGTGTACTACCACCCAAAAAGAGAGCAAGAACCTGAAGTCCTAGTGTGTACCATGCTGTATAAACACAGGGTATACATAGCATCCTCAAGGCCTTATGATGTCCTGACTCCTATGGAAGAAAATATAGAATTTATTCATTCATTTATTTATCCACTGTTTACTCACTATCTGTGATGTGCAAGATATTACAGTAGGAACTATAAGCCATACTGGTGATTGCCAAGTCTCTATGTCAAAGAACTTAAGGTCAATCAAGTCCTGTGAGAGTTCAAATGACAGAGGGTTCCTCTAAACATTGGAGATATCATATCATCTACCCTTCTACCTTATTACCATTAAGGAATTGGATACTGAATGCCTAGTGATAAATACTAACCAAGTGTTCATCCAGTGGTCCCTGGGCTCATCCAGTTGTTACTGGAACACCTTGTTGGGTACCTCTTTTTTTTTTTTTTGAATTTTTGAATTTTATTTTATTTATTTTTTTATACAGCAGGTTCTTATTAGTTATCCATTTTATACATATTAGTGTATATATGTTGTTGGGTACCTCTTGAAATAGTCCATTTCAATTGCAGACAGCTACACAAGTTAGTAATTTCTTTCTTTCACTGAACCAAAATATATTTTCCTGAAACTTCTATTTGTCAGTCCTCTGTCTTCCTCTGGTAACTTTCAGAGTTAATTCATTTCCTCTTTCACATCTATTATTTGAAAATATTAAATAACTGACATTCTTCTTAAGCTTTCTTCTATCTATCTAACATTTATTTCTGTTGAGTTATTTCTGGATCTGTGTCCTTATTCAAGATATGAACTAACCTTCCCAGCTTCTAATATCCTCAATTGTATTAGTCATTAAGCCTCTCTGTGAATTTATTAATATATTGAACCAGACTAAAGTTTCCACCAAGTTGGCATTAATTAATGACATTGTTTATAGTTAATGATTCAGTCAAAGATCTACCTAAAAAGATTATCACTCAGCTCACAACCCTCCCCCCACTGATAAGGAGAGCATAGATAACTCTGATGCACATATTCCTAAAATCCAGATGCACAGTGTCTACAACATTCCAGTAATCTATCAGTAAAGTAACTCATTCAAAAAAAAAGTGATGTCTGACTGCATGACATGATCATAGTGAACCTACTCTGACTCTTAGTGATCAACTTTTCCTTTTCTAAAAATCGATCTTGTAAAAAATTCTTCCCCATATGCCAGAACCAATTTCAGTTACTTATCTGGAGATGAAGGAATCTAAATTTGTCTGACTTTTTTTCTTAGAAATTGAAACATGACCAAGTTTTGTGCTCTAGCAACTCTCCTGTATTCCATGAATTCTACACAATGAACCTAGAACTTTTCTAAACCATCGAGTTTTTTAAATGATAATTACATTTAAGAAAGTATCAGCCTATAGGCTCATTCACTTAGAAAGCAACCTCTAACCTATAGAAGAATACTTACACATTATATTTATAAATATTAGTAATAACATGTATAAT
The DNA here is from genome assembly GCF_965194825.1 of Balaenoptera physalus. Classification (NCBI taxonomy): domain Eukaryota; kingdom Metazoa; phylum Chordata; class Mammalia; order Artiodactyla; family Balaenopteridae; genus Balaenoptera; species Balaenoptera physalus. The sequence goes on along the minus strand of NC_138893.1, from coordinate 62,652,264 downwards.
TGAATAAAACATGAAATGAACCCAGTTTTCTACTTTAGCAACAATAAATATCCTCAACAAAAGATTTAAGAGGAAAAATATGCTAAAGTATGCTCATCTTTGCTTTGAAGAAGTGAAAAAAAGCAAATCAATAAACAACTCTGGGTGCCTAGTGGAACTTTCTTATGATAAAACTATATTTAATAAAATTAATTAAAAATTTAGTGTGTATCCCTTTTCATACACATTGCAAATCAAAGTTCTCTCTTCCTATTCTTATTGCCAACACTGATTTTACAGTTTTGGTAGGGATGAGGGGATAGGGGCATGACTAAAACTGCCAAATAGTTTTCATAGACTGTTTTCAAGTTGGATGATTCCACTGGGCCAGATTCTGCCACCCTCGACCCTTTCTATAATTTCAGCAGTATGTGGGCCTCTTCAGTCCTATTCTCTGAATAAGCATGATGGTGGAGATAAGGCTTGCGTTTTATTTAATAGGCTGCATCCTTCTAAGTACCCTGTAATACAGTCTATGAATGTGTAGGAAGCCCTATAGGTGGAAAACTATTAAAAAGCAAATTTGTTCTTACGTATGTAACTAACCTTCTCAGTCACATCAAAATGTAAAATATTGTACCACCTGGGAATTTTCTTAAGCACAAATGCAAATTAGTTTGATGTCTGAAAATACTACCTGATAAATCTCTGAGCAATAAATATCCACTGCTAGGCAATGACAACTTCTTATTGAAGCGAAGTGGATGGGTACAGGCTGAAGAGATCCTGAGGAACACGCTGCCACGAAGAGTCTACCTGGCATTCAGGCTCTACAATGAAGTGGTCACACCTTTCCCTGACTCCTTAGTAATTCTAATGGTAATGCTGATGATACTTGAATTAAGAGCTAGAAGGACCTGAAATACAGAACGTCCCACTGACAATGTTAACTCTTCCCAAATATGCCCAAACCTGACACATTTAGAAACAGGTCTAGGTGAAGGCAAAGGCAGACCTTTGCAAAACTGCAAAATGCGGTTTATCTTCTGTCTTCCAACAGTATCTTTTTGGCTATTTACCCCTTCCCGAATCTCTCTCTATGTGTGGGATCCAGTCTACGTGTCCTTATGCTTCTTTCTTTTTATCCAAAGATAACCTTTGCAGGAGAGGCAGGGAGAGGAGAATTATCAGAACTTGCTCCCAATCAAAATACTCTTTTCCTCAGGGCCACTCATTTCAGCAGTATATGCAAAGGAAAATAAGTAAGTTAAATACATTTAATTTTCAGCTTGGCATGAGTGACTCCTTCAATTTATTCTTCAGTAGAATATTTGCACTATGTCTGTGAACCAACACACTTTTATCCATCAATTCTACTTCTAAGGATTTGTCATTAGAAAACAGTTATATGTGTAATATGAAACTATGATGTCTTTCTCAAAGCATTGATTTTATAATAACAACAAATTAAAGAATGGAAAGAGCCCAAAAGAACAATGATAAAGAATTAGTAAATTATGTTAAATCCTATTTGCCATTAAAATTATATTTTAGAAATGTATATCTTAACATGGTATATATTTATGACATAATGAGCAAAAAGATGCGTTTATGCATGGTAAGATCCCATATAAAAAAAATGTATACATGTATAGTATAGATATTCACCTGTGGATGTGTATAAAAAGGTACCAGGCATGGTGCTAAGCATTTGGTAAACAAGAACACTTATGGCTTCTACCCACATAGAGCATACAGTATGGTGTCAAAGACTGACATTAACTGATGTCAAAAGACAAAAACTTCTGTCCTCATGGGGCTTATACTTTATTCTTAATTGTATCTTTATGTCTGGCACATATTACTTGTGACATAAAAATAATACTTTTCAACTGTTCAATAACTGCAAAATGTTCTATATTTTCCCAGATTACTTGAAACACAATTAAATGGCAGACTTTAGAAAATTTAACAGTGGTATCTATGGACGGGAATTCCATAAATCTCACTGTCCTGGCCTCTTCTCATGAAATTCTCATACTTATGATGGCCACTACAACATGAGCAGTATAAACCATGCCTGAATTATAATTCTTATCTTTAGAATTTATAATTCTTATCTTCACGAAGCCATTCAACTTCCTTCTGTGAATTTCTCAGTGTTATTTCTAAATCCATTCTATAAACTCTGGACAAAAGTTATTTACGAAACAAACAGACTAGGCAAGATTTCTCAACCTCATTAAAGAAATGAACCATGGAAGTTTTACTAAAGAAAGGGTCAGAACATCTATGAAAAGGTCAGAGCAGAAATCAAGTAAACATTTCTGACCACAGGCATAATTAGAAAATCCTCAGGTAGTTAATGCCAGTGTTTGGACCAATTAAACCACCAAGATAAAGGGAGACAACATCGATTAATGTTCCACTTGGAAATCACATTTTATTTTAGTTTTGCTGAAAAAGAGAAGCCGACAGACAACTTTGCTCAAAACACCTTTACTGTGAAGTAACTTTGGTCTTAGGACAGACAAAGTCAAGGTGGGAGTGAACTCTTCCTCTGTTTCCCCCATACAGTCCAATTTTTCCATAGGAAAATATGGAAGTAAGATATAAGGGGAAGAAAACTACATTTTAGCTCACTTCTCTTTTATAGTGTTCTGACTCTGATGCTTAGCCTTTGTTTAGACATTGCTAGTTGGACTAGATAATTACCTTCCATTCACTGTTGTTAGTTTATCAAAAGAGATTTGTTTACTACTTATTATTTGCCAGTGTGGGAAGATGGGCTCAACTTTCAAGTTAACTAATGCAGAAAACATAGGGTAGGAAAAAATGGCACATTTTCATCCATCTTCTTTTCTTTTTTGAATATACCCTATGACTTGCTGAAATCATCATGGCGGCTGAAGTTGTAAACCAAAGAACCATGTAGAAACGCTGGCCTGTAAGCACATTTACACACTTTATAAAATTTTCCATGAACCGGGTGAATGGTTAATATTGCTATTTTATAATTCTCTGAATTTATACACAGAGAGATCAAGGGACTCATCATTTTAATTAAACTGTGCACATTTTAAATAAATATATTTTGATGTCATAGACCTAGATGACTGACATAATAATGTAAAACTAATGTAAACCCCACTTAGTCACTTGAGAATTTTAAAGCATTTATTACTGTGTGCTATAAGAGACAATTTTATAAAAATTACATCAGGAGAAGAGCAGTCCTTATTTCTTCAAAACATTATTTAGTAGAGAACTAGGTGGTTAGTTATACTAAATATATCCTACATTTTTTACAAAATATGAAAAATTAAGAGAAAATTATATTTGGCAAAAATATATTGATTTTAGTTTACTACTAAAGCAAGTGTATCATCTAACTCAGAACATCTATTTATATAAAAATACATTTTCTCTCATCATTGGAGAAAGGTACTAAACTTAATAACCAAGTGGAGACTGAAACACACTGAAACTAAGCACCTTATTTACAAATATACTCTAAGACTAAATTTCCACATACTGAAGTCTCACTACAGAAAACACTTCCTATTTCTTTCCACTCTTTCCAGCTTGCCTTTATCTTCTTTCCTCTATTTGAATTTATTGTGAATTTTAGTACCTATCATTCCCTCTTCCCAAATTGAAATTACTCTCATATATTTTAATTTGGACCAACTTTTAATAATCTTTTATTCAATGTACATTATTTCCACCTCTCCAAAATTAAACATTTTTACACAAACATAGATACTTAGAATAGATATGACTGAACAACAGTTTTTACCTCCACATGAAAGTTAGCCATTCTATTAGTCAAACACACCGGACCATGAATAAACTGCTGTTGTTCTAGATAATACATGTTTATCTACAGCTCCATAGCTCTTGGTATATGGTAATTGCTATCCCTAATGTTTGTGTGTTGTGCCATGATTTTCTGCATTTTTTAAAACCTTTTTGACTTCTCTGTTAGATTTTCCAACCAGCCTTTTAACTGGCCTCTTTGTCTCTGTTTCGTCTCTTGGCTAACTCTTAAAAACACATCCTTCTCTGTTACATTAGCTTCTTATTGCTGCGTAACAAATTCACATAGGATTAGTGGTTTAAAACCACACCCATTTATTATCTCACAGTTTCTGTAGGTCAGAAATTCTCTGTGGATTTGGCTAGGTTCTCTGTTCCAGGTCTCACAAGACCAAAATCAAGGTGGAGGCCAGGCTGGAGTCTTGCCTGGAGAACCTCTGATGAAGAATCTGTTTCCAAGCTCTTGCAGGCTGTTGGCAGAATTCAGTTCCTTTTTTTTTCTTCAATCGGACTGACAGCTCTATTTCAGCCAAAGGTCTCACTCAGCTCTTTTAGGGATCCACATTCCTTTTTTGTGTCGTCCCCTCCATCTTCAAACCAACAACAGCACATTGAATCCTTTTTGCATTTCAATTCTCTCTGCCCTCTTCTTCTGCCAGGGGCTGGTGAAAGTTTCTGCTCTAAAGGACTTCTTTGATTAGATCAGGCATGAAATCTTGGGGGTGTTCCTAGAAATTGTGCCTACTACAAAGTTCCAACAAAAATTTCATCACATACAGAAAACCTTGGGTGTCCACACATTCATTCTTCCTCCTGGCCTTCTCTCCCTTCTTACTTGCATGGAGCCCCTTCTGTACTCCTACAGCATCCACTGTGTACCTCAATCAAAGCATTCATCACATTGTAGTACACTGTCCGTTTGCTTGTTTGTCATTCTAGAAGACTTCATAACTATGTAACCCCAGTATTTAAGCCAGTGCCAAGCAACATAAAGATGCTCATCTGATAAATGCACGCTGAACAATTTGTATGTGCCTTTAAATTCAAAGAAGAAATACTTTATGTTCAATGTAAATATAGTACTGAAGTGTATTTACTTCTAAGTGTTTATAAATGAGCAATCTGTATCATAGATAAAATTCTCAGCTCACCATACTATTCATTTAATCCGAATTTTACATTCATTAAAAATAATTTGAAAAAAACTTCTGAAAATTTATTAAGCATACATTGCTACTGTGATAACTGCTTTATCTCATTTAATCAAAACAATTTCATTTCACAGATGAGAAAACTGAGACTTCAGAGTTGCCTGAAGTCAAACATCTACAAAGTAGTAAAGCCATGGCTGCTGAGCCTCTATGTTATTTTCCTTCCTTCCTTCCTCCCTCCCTCCCTCCCTCCGTTTCTTCCCTAGTTATATTTATTGAACACTTATTACGTGCCAGGAATTGTGCTAACATTTTCATTAAATAGACTTGACTCCCAAAATACTGTTAGAAATAATATCGTTATCATATGTATTTACAGTACTTTCTGCACACGCACACACAAAATTAAACCATTACTTCATTAAATTAAATAATAATATTATACCTGATTTATGTTTAATATGTACTTAAAATCATCCATTACTAATCTTGCTTTTATGTGACTGCCGCATATTTGCAAAGACACGTGAACTATAACGAAAATACACTTTATAATATGCTAGTCATTAGCAACTTTGTGTGGGAAAATCCGATGAGAAAATTTAAACAAGGAAATTCCATCTTGCCCAACTGTGATCTCATCATAGCTAGGGACATTGTATGAACCACAGATGGTGAGAATGAAGAAGCCACACATGTTCCTTAGGGACTTCAACTTCACCAAAGCGAGGATCTGTGCTTTAGAGCAGTTTGTTGGTTATAAAACAATGTCATATTCAAATATATGACATTTTACTGCTCAGGGCCTCCACTGCAACATTCAAAGCCAGCCCATCGTGGTTATAGCAGATACTGTATTAACGTGGCTAGGAAATATATGCCTTCCTAAATTCACACATTTACCAATATAAATCAGTATCATAGTTCATTTACAAAACAAAATATATAAACACGAGTTACTGCCATTCTTAAAATGGTCCTTGGAAAGTACAACTGCTAAAACTATCGTGAATTATGAGATTTCAATCACTTACAAGACCTGAGATTTACAGGAAGGAGGGTTCTGAAAGAAATGAGGAATTTATCATCCTCATAAAGAAACTCCAAAGTAATACCTGGTAATCATTTTACAAAAAGAAATCCAAATGTTAAATGAATTAGATTTCCCATTTTTTCTTGCTATAACTTTGCCACTCATAATCAGGTCTGAATTCAAAGGACTGCAAAGGAATGTTCACAAGGGGTGAAGAGAGAAGCAATTTATGTAAATAATAAATCATGTTTATAATGGCCATTTGTGTGAGCCCAGAGCTAAGGCCAGAAACAGAAGTACCAATGTGTAGCACAGGAAAAGTATTCCTAACTCATAAAAAGGCTGTTTGTAGTTATAGGAATTTTATTTAAGTAAATATAAATAGGAAAAATGTGTTACATTCTCAAAATAGATACTGAATTCTAGTACATAAAAATTCCAATAATCCAACATCCTCATTATGTTCTTTTGCAGTCACCACCAACTCTCCCATTTTTAATCATCCAGTTGCATATTTATTATTTAAAAAGAGAGGGTGATAGATTTTGCTTTCTTTCTCAGGCATTTTTTTTTTACACAAAATTTTATGTGAATAAGCATACAATTTTATTTTGTAGGTACTTGGTTATCATGCAGATAAATATTCACCTGGTTGCCATGTCACACTTGAGCTTTCTGCTATCATCATGTAGCTTTAATTTTTATTATTGGATTGAATTTTCAACATAACTCATGAGCCTACTGGTCATCTCAAAAATGCAAAGCAAGCCTCAGGAGTTAACCTGAAAAGTGAGTCTCAGCTTCATTAGGGAATGAACTCTTGACATATTTCAAGTCCCTCCAAAGAGAAAAATTGATTAAGATGTTGTAAAGATATGCAAATTTTCATATGTGTACAAAAATGTACCATTCTCTTCTCTTCTATAAACCCAGGGAATATTTCCAGGTCTAATTTTTGTCTGCTTTTAAAGGAAGGCATCGCATCTGTGATTCAGTAACAGATTGTATAATAGAGAACTAACACAAATGTACACATACATCCACACACAACCCTACACAGTCAAATCAAATATCCTCAGTGAATGTTAAATTTTAACTATCACCACTACCTATTCAATTTGCCTATCTACACAGGACATCATTTTCTTTCTTTATGTTTAATGAAAAAAAAACACTAAAGTGATTTGAATTTATTTTTTTGTCTTGTAAGATAGAAAACAACAATGATTTAATTCTCATGTCTACAAGTTGTGAGCCTTGAAGCATTCTGGAGAGCAAGAGGGAATTTATATTACAGTAATCTGATATTCAGCAAAAAGACATTTTTACTACCAAATATATGTTTTTTAAAACCTCCTGAAAAATAACGTTGAAATATACACACACATACTTGAATATATATATATTTTTTTACCCTTTTAGAATTCGTACTTTTCCATTCAAGTCTCAGCTCACACACCTCATCCACAAAGCCTTCTATGATATTCTCAAGTAGTCAGTCCCTTCAGAGTTTTGAAAATAATGATGACTACGACAATGCTCCCAGGAGGAGTGCCAGACACTGTTCTAAGCACTTTACGTGTTAATTCATGAAATCCTCACACCTAGGCGCAGAGAACTTAATCAACTTGCTTAAAGTCACAGAGCTGGCAAGTGGAAGAGTCATTGCTCAAATCCAGGCAGCCTGGCCTCAGAGTCCAAATGCTTAATCATTAGACCATGGTATCTCTCTTGATTTTCTGTTTATAAAATGGAAACAATAGTATGTCTCCATGGTAGTGCTTGCTAAATTAAGTCAGATCATTCAGGAAAATACCCTAGTACCATGCCCAGTACATAGCAGTACTGAATGCTGTTGCTACCAAGTACAATTATTTTTAGCTAAGCCTCTGTCCCCTCCTACATTGTGAATCCCTTGAGGATGAGGTCTGCATTCATTCATTTGTTCACTCATTCATCCCACAACTAGTCACTGAACGAGTACTGTGAGCAAAGTGCTATGCCAAGCCCTGTAAACACTCATCTCCCAAGACCCAGTACAGTTAGATCCAGACTGACGCACTTCCTCCTCAGGGCTTTGGCATTTAACTGTGCCCTCTGTCTGGAAACCTCTTCTCCATATAATTTCAAGGCTTGCTTCCTCACTATATTCTCTCTCCTCCACTGTTACGCCTTTAGTGGCCTCTTCCTTAAATACCCTAAACAAAGTAGTGCTGTCTAGGACTCTGTATTTTCTTATTCTGCTTTATATTTTCTACTTATCACTGTCATACGTACTCGACTGTAAGCTCCGTATAGACAGGGATTGCCAATTCTATATCCACAATCTGGAAGAGTAGGTCAGTAAATATTTGTTATACTGGTGAAAGAAGGAAAAGGAAGAAGGGAGGGAAAGAGAGGGGGAGGGAGGGAGGAAAAAGAGAGGGGCCAGGAGAATTTTGAGCAATGAATGCTTTATAAAGAAGAATATGTTTTCCATCCCATCTTGTCCAAATTACCTCTCACCATGAATAAAAGCACGTTGATATTCATCCCCTCCCTCTCTCCCCCATCCCTCCCGCAGAAATTCCGGAGAGCTCCTTAAAGGCATTCCTCAGCTTCTCTTCTTGTCCTCCCTACAAACCTATGTCTCGAACCATTTGAATTCCAACACCTGCTCTTTCTCCTCCTAAGAAAAAGATGTATATGACCTCCAGGGAGACCAGCTTTCCTTTTCATTTGCAACAATGCTGGAGAGTTATAATTTCACAGCACCATCAATGGTAGTGGAAATGATTTGTAATTTATCATCCAACTACCACAGACTAATTCATGATTAAAGAAAAAGCTCTTATTTTTCAATTGTCAAAAATATGCATTTCTGGATTCCTTCTTCAAACATGACATCATTAATTAGCAGGAAATGTGCTTTGAACTTCTTTTCTAATAAGAGTAATGAATTTACACTCACCTTTTCCTTCCTGGTACCATTCTAATCATTTATGGTAGTTTTGATTGGCATTAGACCATTCACAATTATTTTGGTTTTCACCAGAACATGCCTTCCCTGATCCTTTTGACGTTGGATGTGGCCTCGTGACTTGCTTTGGCCAATGAGAGGAGTTGTAGAAGTGACATTTGTCACTGAAAGGCAGAAGATTTCAAAGCAAGTGGTGACCTTTCATTGCCCTTTCTGTGGTGACTTGGAGCTACGTGCCAAGATGGAGTCCCCATCCGTGTGGGTTTCCATGTGATGAGCTGGGCAGGGTGGGCACGGGGGACATGCAAAGTAACTGAAAAATAAACCTTGGCTCAATTAATTCACTGACATTTGAGAGGGTTTTTTTGTTTTTTGTTTTTTGTTTTTGTCCTGCAGCAATACCTGGTTCATCCTGCCTGAATATATTAGAAGAGTAGAATCTGTGTCTACACAAAGGGGAAGCTAACTCGTACTGCTGAGCTCACTCCATCAGCACCGTAGACTAGGTATTTCAGTCATGATACTGGAATATCATGGAACAAATAGCATGGGAGGAACAAATCTGTACATATTCTGAAATCATGGTGGAACATTTTTTTTTCATATGCTCCTTTGTCCACCTTGAGGCTTTTTTATGAGGGTACTAAGGAATTTATGTCACATATTTTGTATCTTTAAAAAAGCTTTTGGGGGTGATAAGGCCAACATCACATTCTTTCAACACCAGAAATAATTCTAGATGTTTTAGTTCCTCTAAAAAATTCTTTGAACATAGCTGTAAAAATGTTACCTACCATATCATTATAGTAAAAGGTATAAATACTATGTTTCTTTTTTTGTTGTTGATATTATACAATAATAAAGAATCTGACCCTGAATGAGGGTCCTAGGCCCTTCAGACCACTCTTCTGTCTCTACATATTAGGGATATATCTTCAAAATACTGGAAAAATCCCCTCAAATAATGGATGAATAAAACAACTTCCTATTCTGTGACTTATTCTTGAGTTTCTTCAAATGTTCTCTTTCCCCTCATATTTCTCCCCATCTTCTCCCTTTTTCTTTCTCTTTCTCTCTCTCTCTCACACACACACACACACACACACACACACACACACACACACATTCACAAAATGCTTTAATCAAAACTACAGGTTCAGTTTAAGCCTTTTTAAAAAATAAGCTGTTATCTTCATAGACATAATATTTTTAAAGAATCCTGCATTAGTTTCAACCTAATTACAACAATGACTTCACCAGGTATGGCTGTTTAATATACTGCATATTCTTCTAACATCTTCTCAGACAGTGAGCAATTCCAAATGAGTGGTTACTCCATATGAGATACTTCAGTTGTCTTCTGCAAAATCTCATGACTATAAAGACACGTATAACTATTAATTTATTGTTGAAAGAAAATTGTGCCTGATGTATTAAAAAGGGCTGGGGAAGAGGTTTTCAAACACTACACTACAAAGATAATAGGATGTGAAAAATTCAGGACCCACTTCTGCTGTCCTCAAGAAATTAAGTCCAGGAAAAGTAATAGGTATGACTAATCACTTCAACTGCCTTCAAGTTCAATGAAAATTGCACCTGAATATATCTGGAGAGAATCTGAGGAAAGTGGGAATTGTTCTTAGAGAACACTTCAGTCCCTTTTGAAAACACCGAGTCAGAATGAAATAGCACTCGTCCAAAATTTTGAATACTATTTTTTTTTTGCTTCCACGCCTCATTAATGTTGATCCGCTCATTTGTGATAATTAACCAGCCCTGAGAAAGAGGCAAAATTCATCAAGAATAATATTCCAAGAAAACAAAACATAAATAAAAGATTAAACCAATGCTACTTTTTCAAACACTAGGAGCAGTTCTAACTACCAATCAGTTGTGTTAATAACTGTTACAACAAGAACATACATTGGGCAATAAACACTGCCTTTGTGGCTAGAATGAGAAACTCCTTTCATGGGCAAACAGTTTATGTACTCGTAGAGTCCTTTACTTTTACCAGGTGGAAGCTATAATGCTTCAGCTGAAGTCATGATGTTTTATTCCAAACACTTATATGTTCACTGGATTCAGCCTGGGCAGTTGCATAAATGCCTGGGGATACAGATTACAACGCAAGCTAGATGAGGCTGGCAATTCAGCTATGAGTATGAGGTCAATGCATATCTGCACACTTTCAAACCAGTAAAGGGATACGTTTCTGCACTCTTTGCAGGAGAAGAGAAAAACATTTCAGACAGAAAATAGCTTTCGTCAGTTTGCCAACACTAGTCAAAATAATATCTTTCTGTTTCTCTCTTTCACATAAACACAGAAACCTGAAAGTGAATGTATCATGGATGTCTTAAGAAAAACCAAATTTTTCCATTACTGGAGGGGTTTCGGGTTGATTTCCAGACGCATTTTCTAAATCTGCCTGCCTCAGTGCACACACGCCTGGTGAACTCTGCAGTGATTATAAGTCACCAAATATTTTCAGGAGAAAAATGAATGGATGAGGGCATGAAGGGGAAAGTACATAATTTAATGTCAAATATTAACACATAAGCCCTTTCTCATTTTCTACACGATAGTCTTATTCCCTTTGAGGCAAGTAGTGAGAAGAATATAAAACCCTAGGAGTATGTCCCAGAATGTCAAAATACCAACACATGTCAAAGGCATCACTGGTAGAGCGTGTCCAAGTTGTGGTAGCAAAAATCCCACTGCCCCAGCCCGAGGCTCTGCCTTGGTTTTCCTGCCTACCCTCCTCTGTACTCTGAATCTGATCTATTCCCTTCTTGTCCCTTCCCAAATCAAAACTCCACTAAGCCCTTGGCTTTCTGAAGTCCCTTCTCATTATTTGAGGAAATAAGTGGTTTCTCTCTCATTTCCAAACTCCACAGCCTTTTCCTTGTCCTTAACATTGCAGATAGGAGTCTGCCCATCTGTTTAAGAAATATACATGCCTACTTGACAACTCGTAACAATGGGTCTGTGTTTGCTTGATCCTGAGTCCAGGTTTACTTAGGAAAAATTATAAGTGTATGTAGTACAAGACCCCGGAACCTTCTTTCATTAGTAATTACACTGTTTCCTCCTTCAATTTCCCTAAATCTAATAATTTGACCGTCTCTGAATTACCACAGAGCTTGTAACTAGTGTCACATGTCTTGCACTAATTAAACAACGTCTCATATTATTTGTTGATTATGTACATACACAAGAACTCCGTATACACACACTCTACAGTTAGCTTATTTTTCTACCAGCAAAGTCCTGATGCCAAAGATTATATCTTCTACTTCTTTGGTGAAGAAAATGATAATATACATTTAAATTCTTGTTTATCTAGATAATTGAAACCTTGTGAAGTAGAAAAAACAAAGAAAATTGAGTTTTGTTCTAATAGGACTTAAAATTTGTTCACCCAGCCCTCAGTTCTTGCTGCATGAAAGGCACTGAATTGATGAGACCACCATGAATAAGAAATAGCCCCTTTTGAAAGCTTACCTTTGATGGTGGGTGAGGGGAGGTCACAGGTAAGATGCCTATATTGTAACTATCGTGCAAGGCAGGAATAGTAAATTGAATGCAAGAGAGAAATTACTTCTGACTGGGGTTTGGGGTGGTAGGAATATAAGACAGTATACTGAAAATAAGCAAGTAATAGAATTAGGGCATACCCATAAATTCCGTAAGAATTCCAGAAAGTAGGAAAATGTTGTGAAGCTGCCACTGGCTTCAACTCACCTGAGATCTGCCTGCAAGCTAAATCTAAAGGATTATTTGGCCCATCACATGGAGAGGAAATGCAGGTAGTATTTTGGGAGAAGACAAAGTCATATACCTTCCAGAGAAGAATCTGGTGCCTTGGTGGAGTTGGGTGCATTCCAGGAGATGTCTGGGATGGGTCTGTGAACATCAAGTCTGTACTCTTGAGAGGATAAGAAAATACAGACACAAACTAGGTAACCAGGAATGTTATCTGCTGAGACATGTCCTGAGGGACAGTCAGAGCCCAGGCAGGAAGTGGTGCTGGGGAAGGAGCTGGACATCCTTTCTTTTCATTCCATCTACCCAGGTGAGTAATTAGAGATGTGGTGAACAAGAGCTGCCTTGGGCACCCATGCATCTTCCTTTTAAGGGAAAAGGAAACAAACACTAACATAGGGAAGGAGGGAAATCGCTGAGAGCTAATCAGGATAATTCCTTTCCTTTTGAGACAACTAGCAGCCTAGAGAATATTATAAAGCCTGGAAATAGATATTCATGACCTGTAACGTAATCTCTTCTCTCCAGTCACCGTGCCCTGGCCAATTCCCACACTCTGCTTGTGGGCTTGAGACTCTCTAGCAACTGAAATCAGAAATGGTTTAACTTACCAAGAAGAGAAAATAGTATAGAAACTTCTTCATAAGATGTACTCAGAAATATTCTGTAAGAAATATGACTCTAAAATTACAAATCATATTTTTTTCAAAAAATTAACTAACTTGATTCAAGTTTTCCAATGAGAAAAGTGAAATTTCACATATCCAGGACGAAATGCATAGATATGGGCTGTATTCATCATATGAACTCATACACTATCACTTTTTTTCTGTTTCCATTATTTTAGAAAAACTAATCGCTTCTCCCTGTCCCAATGAGTAAAAGTTCTGCCAAAAAGTTGCAACTGAAGTTGAGTTTCAGTTTTAGAAAAAGTTGCTGTCAATTTAAGAGACTGTTTTCTGAGTCAAAAAAAAAAAAGTGATCTGGGGAAAGGTCAGTGCATCTTTCTGACTGTATCCCAAGAAAAACTAGACACGAACACTAGCTCTGTGTGGGTCTCTGTTCTCCACAGTAGAGTGGCTGCCCGTCCTGTGTAGCTCAATGAGCTATCTTTTGGGAGTATATTTTTGGCATTAAGATTGGTCTTTGGGGGCTTCCCTGGTGGCGCAGTGGTTGAGAATCTGCCTGCCAACGCAGGGGACACGGGTTCGAGCCCTGGTCTGGGAAGATCCCACATGCCGCGGAGCAACTGGGCCCGTGAGCCACAACTACTGAGCCTGCGCGTCTGGAGCCTGTGCTCCGCAACGAGAGAGGCCGCGATAGTGAGAGGCCCGCGCACCGCGATGAAGAGTGGCCCCCGCTCGCCGCAACTGGAGAAAGCCCTCGCACAGAAACGAAGACCCAACACAGTCAAAAATAAATTAATTAATTAATTTAAAAAAAAAAGAAGAGGAGATTGGTCTTTGGTTCTAAACCTGACTGGAACGAACTGAAAACACTTTTATGGCTCCATCTTTGGTAATGGGTACATTCCTGACAAGCTAGTAACCCATCAGAAATGATGGTATTTTTTTTTTTTTGATGTGGACCATTTTTAAAGTCTTTATTGAATTTGTTACAATATTTCTTCTGCTTAACGTTTTGGTTTTTCTGGCACTGAGGCATGTGGGATCTTAGCTCCCTGACCAGGGATTGAACCTGCACCCCCTCCACTAGAAGGCGAAGTCTTAACCACCAGACCACCAGGGAAGTCCCCAGAAATGATGGTATGTTTAAAAACAGAATTATAAAGTATGCGTGTGAGCTACATTCACTGGACCAAATACAATAAAAGTCAGAAGATAGAACATGGAGAAACTAAAATACGACTATTTCCCCAGCTGCTTTCTTAAGTTTAAAACCGGTTAAATGAAAATTATCAATGTAATTCCATTTCGGGCAGACAATTTAACCTGCCAACAACAAATGCTTATCAGTCCCCTACTTGAGGTTTATACACTGGGGTGAGTGCTCTGGAAGATATAGAAATGCTATAGAATTAAAATTGAATGGGTAGGAAAAAGATGCAAAAAATTAACCATCAAACAATACAGAATGTGAAAAGTCATATGAAATGGGGGAAAAGTGTTATGGAAGCATAGGTGAGAATGAAAATTCTGGTTGCTACAACAGGGAAAGGCTTAACAGAGGAGATACTACATGAGCTAGGCTTTAAAGTAGCTAGGATTTCAGGGCGGGTACGGGATAGGTACTGTAGGATGGCAATGATGGAAGCAAATTCCTCAGCACTGTCAAGTACAGACCATGCTCAGAAATGGCAAGTAGTCTCTCGTTTGGGACACTGGGTCAGACAGTACGTGTGCTAATAATCTTAGCTATGAGTGCCCCACAGCCAATCCCCTCAGGCCCAGGGAGGATGGACTCAATGTTGCACAGCCTCAGGAAACCAAACTGAAGGAGAGTCAGGCACATTCACATCTGGGCATGCCTCAAGGACAACCGACTCCCTTATAGGATAGGTGTTGGCACATAAATATTTAAAGATTCCCTTGGATCTTATGAAGAGACCCCCCCCCCCAGGTGAAGCCAGAAAGTAATCTCCAGTCTTGATTCACTTGGCGACTCATTCAGTTCCTCTGGTGCGCAGTGTTTTCACCTGTAGAGTGGAAGTCACTCTAATATGTGTCTAGCCTACCTGCAGCGGGGTAGCTATGAGGCTAAAGAGACTAAACACGAAATGATTATGTTGAAAATGGTCTGACCAAGAGTTTAAGACAAATATACTATCAAACTCAGAAAAATATTATCAAGCATCAAAATCCTTTCCTGAAGGATGGGAAAGGAAATTTGGGAGTACAAGAATGTACACACACACACACACACACATACACACACACATATCCACTTTGATCCAGAACTGCTCAAATAATCTGAACAAACTGTTCCAACAGAAAAAAAAAAATTACCAAAGAACAGGTCACTTTTCATCTTCCTATCATTTTTAGGAAATGCCAAAAAAAGTAAAAATAAAAGATGCAACAACAGTTTTTCCATGTGCTAGGCCAGCTGCTACTACCTTAACAGGACACTGTTGTTTAAATAACAGTAGTAGAATCCAGAGGCCCATCAGAAATAATACAACACTTTATGAAGAGGGGGAAACTAATTTCATTCATCTGAAATGAAATACCTACTTCTCCAGACAAAGCCACAACAGATGGAGAAGCAAATAGTTTTTAATAACAAAACCCTCCCAATACACCTCTTCTTTCCTGTTTCTTATTTCAGAGAGCAAAAGAGAATGAAGTATACAGAATGTCACTTATCTCATCCAAGGCAAAAATTCATTCATCCATCCATATGACCAGCTTTAATGAACAGTTACTATGTATCAGGAAAGATGCTGGGCAAAGAAATATGGAAAAATAGTTGTTGCTGTTGAGGAGGTAAGACCAGCAGGAATAAACTCCACCAACATTCATTTTGTGAGTATAAGGAAAAATTATTTCCATTATTGCAACTGTCTCTCAGAATAACACTTTCAAGAAAGTACTGCCTTACAGATTGGGAACACTGAGGCCCACAGAGTTTAAGTGATTTGTCCAAGTATATGAAACCAGCTGTTGGTGGAGCCAGGATTCAAACCCAGGTCTTCTGACCTAAAACCTTTCCCCAGTACTGTGTGAGGATGTGCAGAAAAGGCTTTTCTTTAGCATCACCACACAACAGGTGAGCCCTTTCTATTTGCATGCAAAATTCCACTTGGGTACCCTATTTCCTCTTGGCTTGTAGTCAGAAAACAGTCTGTGTAGGACTCTATCATAAACTGTCATGGGCCTACTGACATAGCATCAAACTACATATAACAAGAACTACTACAAGTGACAGGAGAGATGGAAACACAATAGTAGAAGGAATATTTGCTTCCCTCTCTCAGCCCATGACAGATACAGTCAATAAAACCTAGGTAGTATTTTCAACTTTATTCATAATTTTCAGAATAAATGAAAATAACAATAAGATATCATTTCCCCCATCATGAAAACGGCACAGGTTTTTAAAAAGGGACAAAACTCAATGTTTGCATTTTATAACAGAATTTTAAATGTGCAAATCCTTCAATGTAACAATTCCACTTCTGGGAAAGCATTAAGAGGTTATCATTTAGACAAGCCCAAAAGCTTTGAGTCACTGTTCTCTCTATATGCAATGCTCTCTATATCCAATTACTTGCCAAGTCTTGTCAATTCTATTTCCAAAATGTCTCTCACATCTATTTCTCACCCCATCATCACTGCGGAACATCATTTTTTTCTCGTATGACTATTAGCGTCCTTACTGGTCTCTTCAATTCCTAGTTCTCCCCACTAAAATGTATTCTACATAGTCATCTAGATATATCTTCAAAAGTACAGTTCCAACAGAATCACTGTGATGTTCAAAAATATTCAGTGGTTTTCCATTGCCTTTCAAATTAAGAACAAACCCCTTCTTCTAGCTTTCAAAGCATGAAGAAGCTTCATATGGCCCCATCATTACCTTCCATTTATTTCCCTGACAAAATGCAGAGAATGCAATTCTCAAACCTCAAGTTCTCTTGTTTCAAGGATTTTACAACCCTGTCATAATATTTGTGAAGAATTTCTTCTTTATATCCCCATAGCACTACTATCTTTGTATCTCTTTTAAATCATATTATGTTCTAGCTTAAATTATTTGCAAACTTGATATACACTTCTACTAAATTATGCATTCTTGAAAAGAGCCTATGCCTTATTTTTTCTCTGTATCTGTCCTCTGTGGGTTTCCTTGAGGCAGAGCCTGAGACAGGGATTCCTGCAAGATACTTATTGAAGCAGTGCTCTCAGGGGAAAGTAGGAGAGTGAGGAAAGCAGGATAAACAGTGGAAGAAGAAGAAGCGAGGCAAAGATGTACTTCCAAGAGAAGTCTAGCTTCAGTCTGAGCCCATGAGAGCTCTGAAAGAGAATGTACCACAGAGATTGTCCCATCTGAAGTGAGAAAGCTGGACTCATATACTGCATCAGTCACTCACTGGTCATGGGCCACCTTTGGAGGGTGGTATAACTTCCCAGGCATCTCTGGGCTAGGGAAACTCCCCTAAGCCACAGGCAATAATTGGGAGATATAGGTGTGAACCTTTAACAACCAACATCCACCACAGCTGGGGAACAGGTGCACCCATCCAGTAAAGGAGGTCTGGAGAGTATACTATATCACCTACTCAGAATCCCTTATAACATCTCTAATAGCTAAGAGCCAATAGTAGATGCTCAGTAAATGCCTCTTGAAAAGAACTGCCAACATGAAGAAATGACTTTATTCTCCTACTGAAAGTACATTACTATATTCTTACAAATTGCAACTTGTTTACTTTATTGTCTTCATTCCGGCTGTTATAACAATGTATCATAGGCTGGGTGGCTTATAAACAACAGAAATTTGTTTCTCACAGTCTGGATGTTGGAAGTCTGAGATCAGGATGCCAAGCATGGTTGATTTCTGGTGAGAGCCTCCTTCTGGGCTGCAAATGGCTTATTTCTTATTGTATCGTTGCATGGCAGAAAGGGGGGAGCTAGCTCTCTGGCCTCTTCTTATAAGGGCACTAATCTCACTCATGAGGGCTCCATCTTCATGACATAACTACTCCCAAAAGCCCCACCACCGAATACCTTCACATTAGGGATTAGGGATTAGAGATTAGATTTCAACATATGAATTGGCTGGTGGGGGGACACAAACATTCAGTCCACAACACTTAACTCTCCCCCAGGTATACAAACAAGCAAACAGAAAGAAAAATATATGGAATTGTTATATTGCATTTCCTTATTTAAATGTTTGGACTCACTAGCAAGTCTGAGCTAATATATTCAATTATGAATTAATTCAGGCTCATGAAAAACTGAACAGTTTTCAACTCTTAGAGATTTAAGATGAAGATCAGTAAAAACATTGAGGATAATTTCTGAAGAAAGTGATCATTTTTATTCTTAAGGACAGAATGTCTACTACTGACCCATCAAGCCACTGACTATGGTGATGAATATTTGCAGAAGGAGCCAAATCTTTCCCTACAAACCCCAAGAGAGCCTCTTAGCTGTAGTCAATCATCTTCCAAGTTGAGGTCTTCTTTGGATCAATGAGTAATAAATAAACAATACTTCTGTAGGCAGCATATTAAACTCATCAGCTGCATTGTGTTTCTGCCTTCAACTGTATGGTGTTTAAATCAATGTTTGGGGTAAAATCAGTATGTTTTCATTTTAAAAGCTCTAGTAAAAAATGGCTAAAATAAAATGCACATACTATGGAAACTCTAACCATGTAATTTATGTTTGCAATAATTCATCAAGTGCATTTTGAATGCCAGCAATATGCAAATCATTCTACTAGGAGATACTGGGAGTATGTAGGTGAATAAGACTTGGTTCCTGCTCTCAAGATGGTTACAATCTAGCAAGGGAGATAATAAATATACTGATATTGAAAAGGAAGGATATAATTAACTTATTAAAATGCATCAATCCCCTGCTCAAAATCTTTATTTCTCCATCACCTTCATTGTGAAATACAAATTCCTTAGCCTTCAAAATCCTTCAAGATCACACCCCTGCTCATCTTTCTATTTATTGATTTTATTTTCTCAATAAATTATTTACTGAGCACCACATTTGGGCTAAGTACCAGGTTACTGGTAGACAAGATACACACCAGCTTTGCGTTTGTCATCTTTACATGTCTCACTCTTCCCTTTCATACACATTACACTCCAATCACACACACATGCCTAATCATTCCCAGAATTGGCCACTGAATTTTCAACCTCTGTGATTTTGCAGAGTGGTTCCTCCCCACTTGGTATATCTTTTTCCATATTTTCTCAGTAAATCTTCCAATCCTTCAAATTTTAGTCCACATGCCACCATTTTAAGCTATATCTCCTGATATCTACTATTCAGAAGTGGTCCTTCTCTCCTTTGTACATCTGTCGCATTCACTGCAGCCTTTCTCTTACTTGACACTGTGGGGCAGCAAAATCTGTCACCCCAAACTGTGTCTCTTTGGTATGAGCATGAATTTAGGCTGATTAGTTTTGACAAACAGCAGACACAGGAAGTCTTTCTTTTTATCTCCTTCATAGCTGCCCAAAGAATTTAGATAAAGGGCCTGTTCCTGACATAGAGCTACCACCAGAGGTACCGCAAAGAATACTGGCCAGGTTTTGGGGGGGAAAACTCAGCAAGGCCTAGGTCAGAGTCCACTCGGTCTCCCATTGTCTCAAACATTCATTTGCTAAACATGTGCTTTTCCATCTCCATGTGAACTGTCTTCCTCCCCTCTGCAGTCCCAAACCCTACCCCCAACATCCTCTTTTGTCTTCGGCTGAAGATGGTATTTAAGGTGAGGACTTTGGCAAGTTATTCTCTTCTTCTGGGTCTCTCCCATGTAGACATGCTATTAAACTTTTATTTGATTTTTCCTGTTGATCTGTCTCATGTTAGTTCATTCTTAAACCACCTAGAAGAACCTAGAAGAAGAGAGGAAAATTTCTTCCTCCTCAACAACTTATATGATTGAATAAGCAATACTTACTGTATCAGAGAGAGTCCGAAGAGGAACCAACTCTTGCATTAGAATCATTTTGAGGAGCATTTATTTATTAACAGAGGTGCCGGCAGGATGGAGAAGAGACACAAAGATAAACACATAACCCAGGAACAGTAGCAGAGGCGCTGTCACCATAACTATTCCAAAGAGTCAAAAGGAAGGAACGATCACCATTATCCAGGAGGAGAAAGTCAGCAGAGGGGGGTACCTTTAGAGGAGCAGTGACATTCAGTAGAGGAACACTGCCAACCCCAGGAGTTTCACAGGGAGAAGGAATAATTTAACCTCACTTTCCTCTCACTCTCATCCGCTGCTGGGGTGCAATAGGCTGAATCCCACCAAAACCGTGAGGACCAGGGAGCCTTTGTAGTCATCCACGCAGGTCATTGTGCTGGGGCAGATGAAGTGGTGGGTAAGGATAGAGAACAACAGAGCTGCTGGGGCAAAGGAAAGAAATCTGCCACACTTATACATTTGCCTCCTTTTCCAAACTCTGAATTCTTCAAAGTTAAAGTCTGAGTCTGAATTTGCAATATAACCTGGTATTTAAGACAGCATCTGGAACATAAATGCTTATTAAGTGCTTTCTTAATGGATGTTGCATTACAAAAGCAGCGTTAAGGGATACCAGTATTCAGAAGAGCACAAGGTTATATCTGACTGAGGGCAGTGAGCATAGGAATGCAAGTACCATTCCTTGCTGTTACCTATATTGAAGACCCTAACTGTTGGGTGTAGTAATTCAGCAAAACAGTGAGGCTGATACCTCACTTCCTGACTTTTTCAGAATTGATGATATGTACAGCCATTTGGTTAGTTGGTTCATATGGAAAATAGTTTCATGTGTAATTCATCCACTTGCAATTTTAACCCAGAAAAATAAAAAAGCTGCTTTGACAATTTGATTTCCATCATCCTTTTGCACCTCTGATTTTGCGAAATTGTTCTTTATCAAAGATGATGCTATTCCTTACCTCCTTCTCCAGGGCAAAGAATTTGAATTGCATTTCCAGAAGTGCTAATGGAATAATTCTTTTTTTTATGGCAATTTACTAGAGAAAGATCATGGATTAATGAAATCTACAGATGACTGTAAATCCTACTTAAGGGTTTCATCACCCTCTTCTATCAAACCTTTAAATGAAACTAACTGTTAACAAAATTGACTGACTGAGGTCTCACTAACTTTCAACCTGAATATTCCTGTCAAACAGCTGGTGTAGGAAGTGGCCAAAAAACAGACAACATAGGAAAAATTAAAGGTCTAAATCACCTGTAAACTGGATAATCAGTAGCTGAACTACTGAGCCAAGTGTACGTTACTGAGTCCTCTTTCCATAAGTGGTTTAATGCAATTTTTATAGCTGTTTTGTCACTTGTACAGAAAAATCACTACTCTTGTAACAGAGCACCGTTTTTGAGATAGAATATGCTCCTACTTGTGTTGTGAACATTTTAAATTAACTTATACCCATTTATGGGAAAACAGCTCTTAAGTCTTTAGATCTAAGACTGTGAATTTGACTGCATATTTATTATATTTGAATGAAAGTGTTCACCTTTTTACATGATGCAGCCCAAATATCTCCCCTTAAACCACCGGCCCTAATCAAACATGTGCAGCTCCCCCAAGCTGTACACTTGAGAGCCCTCCTCCTACTGCAGGAGTTCTACTGTCATGCAGAGAAGAAAGAAAGGGGGGAAGATAAGAGGATACCAGTTGGAACGAAGAAAGTCAGGACACTTATTTGCACACAAATGATGCATAATGCCACCATCCCCATTATCTGGACTATCTTGCCGAAAGTCACAGCCACAGACTTGCAAACTTTTTTCCTTTGATGTCCAGGGAACCATGTGTTTCACAAACAAAATCATCTAAATTTGAAATGAAGGCAAGGGTGCTAAAAGCTCTTGTCTTTGTCCTCCACCTTCACGACAGCTTTGAGAAGACTCTAGGAAGCATCTTGGGCTTCATCAAAACCAGTTTAAAATCCAATGTTTGTCCAAAAGGATGCTATAGCACTTTCACCTCCTAAACCTACTACTTGAGCAGCTCCTGTGTCACTCATTGTCTCCTGTCAAAGAGCCCATTATTTCATTTCCATCAAAAAGTACATCAGGGGGTAAACAGCCTCTAATAATGTGTCCTGAGTATACACACTGAGTATATTTCTTCATAGCTGTATCTCAGTCCTGTAGATTCACTACAACCTCATAATAAACACAACTCCCCAAAACATACCACCAGATATTTTATCTCCTTTTTGAAACTCTCCTTTCTTGCCTTCCTGAAATCTACTCATCTATGCCTCAATCTCATACAGTTACCACTATTCATTCAACAGGTATTTATAATGATATTTTAGGAGTAAGTAACCTCACTAGGTACTACAGAAATCAAAGCTCTATCAGAGACATGCTTTGCCCTCAAAGAGTTTACCATCTAACTGAGGAAATGATATATATAAATAATTCAGTTATAAGCAGAATATAAGTACCAAAATCAAGACACAGGTCAAGTACTTTGAGACAAAATAGAGATGTGATCTCCATATATATCACACTTATTATGAAATGCAAATTTATTCCGGTACAATTCATGTATTAGGAAACAATTTAAGCATAAATCAAAGTTCACACTTTCATCTACACAATTTCATCTATAGAATATTGCACCCTGTTGAACTGAGCTGTGTAAGAATACAACAAATACACACATGCAAACACCTCAAATATTTACCAGCGACTTCAGTGTGTTATGAATCATACCTATCGACATCTAGGGTTAAAATTTTCTGTCCAGTTTCAGATACTCTTCCTTCTCTCCTTTTGCAATAACTCACAAGCTGCAATCCTTCTGACGCTGACTTCCATTAGCAAACTTCAGGTCTTTTGCAAGGTAAAGTACCTTGTTTATTATAGTATTTATGTATTTCTTAACCAATTAACATGTGTAATAGCGTGCTACCATTTTTACTAGGTCCCTGTCTTCCTTGTATGTGTCACTGACAAAGTGTTTGAGTGTTGTGTCTCTAACTCCATTTTTCCCACAAGGCCTGTGGTTGTTTTTGTGAAATTTGCATAATGTGGTGATTTTTAGAAATGCATATGTCGTGTAATCGCAAGATTGACTGTATATGTGCATATTATTTGAAAAAGTGTATAAAACATGAGTATATTTTATATAAGCCTTCACACACATACATGTCTTTCTCTGCTGCCACCCTCCCCCCTCCCCACATATCAGTTTTCAATATGATTGACACAACTAACTCCCTTTTGGGATTAAGAATGATTCTTAACCTCATGCAAAGACAACGGTGTTAAATACCAATCTTATCCTATCACAGTCCAATTTATATTCTTTCCTTCTTCACAATGATAATAGCAAGGATTGTCCGTTTTCTTCCTTTACCCTTAATCTTTAGGTAAGACAGTGGAAAATTCTGAGTTAATAAGACCCTAGCATGTTTTGAGTTGGAATCTTGCTGCAACCCAAGCAGAAAATGTCTCCACCTAATCCAGACCTCTAATGTAAAATCATCACAAAAACTGCATTTCTCCATGCAACTTGTATCCCCAGCTCCTATCACAGTACTGACACACTTTAAGTACTTAATAACTATTAGCTGAAAGTTAATTTAGTAGAATAACTACTTCTGATTGTTCTGTTGCTGTCACCACATTTAATTCAAGTGAAAAACTTAAGACCTGCGACACTTTCCTAAAAGATACAAAAGAAATTATATATCCAAACGTCCATGGTCTAAAGTTAACATAGATGCCAATCTTAAAATGACCTTTTTTGGACCCTAATTTATCCTTCAGATTACTCTGATTTTACCTCCTATTTAGGAATTATTGACTAATAAAAAGAAAATAAAACACATTGCCTAGTCTTGTTTTTAAAGAGTGTAAATAAAGAGAGCTCAAAATAACCAATCTTGTTTCTGAAGTTGTCAGAACGTGACACTTGTTACTATAAGAACAGAGCCAGTAATTATTCATCTTAAATTTGTTTGATTAATTTAAACAGCAAAAGAATTGGAAAATTGAAAACTGATGTTTGAAATGAATTAAGGAGGCAATTCAAATGCAAGTAACACTAACCTGCCTCAGGGATGAATGGGCCCAATTCAAAGATACTTAATTACAGCATGAAGATAACTAAAAGAAGCATCAATTGATGAATAGGATGTCCTTATCAGCAGCTAATGAGCCCAGGAATCAAATTTGGATCCATCTGAATTGAGGTGTTTTTTTTTAATATAGTACCTTGTTTCTTAAATTAAGTTTCCATCAATTTCTAAATCCTAAGCTGAAGGCTCTGGGTTTCCTGAATGGGCAAACATAGATGCAGCTGGTTTTAACACACACGCCATGAAACTACTGAAATATGACACAATTCAAGCACAAACACCTTTTTCCATTTGATGTAACCTAGAGAGGCAGGCAGTCCTAGGACTTTTGGAATTCTTTCCTACCTAAAAAAAAATCAAAAGTAATATGAAAGACTGGAGGTTTTATAATATTCAACAGAGGACCAAAACTTCCAGAAAATTTAGACACAGAAACTTGATTATATTTTTTTAAATGTTCAACCCTGATAAGCATTTTTAATCTTTTACTGTATGTCCCAAAATGCATTATAAGTTGTAGAGTTTGAGATATAATTTCTTAAATACAATCTCACATATTACCAAAGGATAAAAAAGTATTACTTGTGTAGTGGGGAAAAAGTCATAATAATATACTTAAGAAGTATAGAAAAATAATTTGAAAGTAATGGATTTGAACTGAGAGTAAAGGTCATATTTGAAACTAATAAGGATGAGTAGAAAGCAATCAGCTTTCATTCTGAACAATTCACAGCAGTGCTCCTGACCAGCCCTGGGAGCAGTCTGAGTGATGCTTCAGGCTGTTGCTTCCTTTAGGAACACTTGTCATTTTATGCCCTCCTTCCCACCCGTTCTAGCCTAGACCCACAAATATGCAGATTGGCTGATGGGAGTTATGGGTTGAGCAGGGGTTGTGGGTAAATGGATAGAACAGGGTGAAGTTAATGCACACTTTAAGAATCGTAACCTCTTTCTGCTTGGCATGAGATCTCTGGGGACCAACCACAGAGGAGCTGGGTTGGGAGATTAGAATAAAATAGTTAGATGTTTGATTTTGGAAGTTAGCTTTTTACCCAAAGGCAGAGTTCCCCTAATTTTTAAACATCGAATTTACAAACCAACATTTCAGACAGAAGACTGACAACCCCTGCCACTGCCGTATCTGAAAGTTAACATATATGAAGTTAACAGTGGGGACAATCAATGGTCTCAAAGCATAGCAAGATAAGACGCAAATACAGTAACACTTCATTTAAAACCAAGGCAAAATTCTTAGTAACTTGTCACGATCTGGCCCCTTCCTAGTTCTTCTTCACCTTCAATCACTTTCTAATATAAAATCAGTGTCAGTGGTTCTTAAACCAGTGGTTCTTGAACTTTATCATATATAACAATCACTGAGATGCAATGCTTATTTAAAAAGCCAAGCTCTCTTGACCCTACCCTTTTATTCTGATCAGAGGGTGTAGAGGGAGGCCCAGAAATGTATACATTTAAGCAGTACTTACAGGTGATTCGGAGGCAGGTGGTTCCTGAGTCACAGATAAAATGTGTATCTTTTTATCATACGCAGCATTACGCATAATATGCCTATGCGTAAGGCACATTCCCCAAATTCCATGCTCTCTGATGGTTCATGACTTCCTTCTCCACCATTGCTGTCATTCAACTAATCATTACTCGGCACTAGTCTAGGCTAACTCCTATTCATCTTCAAAACCTAATTCAAGCATGAAGTTCCCTGGAAATAATTTCATAGTCCATACCAACTAAATGACAGCTAAATTAGATGTCCTTTTCCTCACTAAGAACCCTGCGTTTAGCTTTATTCTGATATTTAGATAGCTATATGACAATGACTGGTACACTTGTCTGTTTCCTCCACTAAACTATGGACCTGGTACAAAGCAGATGTTTCCAACAAATACTTCTAAATAAATAAGACTAAGTGAGCGAATGAATGAACTGACTTCAAAAGTGGACTTCCAGGTGTGAAGGGCTTGTCTAAGTGATGCTATCGGGGCTTTACCTCCCCAAATCCTCCTGTTCCTAAGCAATCACTTTTCACAGGAAAAGGACATTAGAATTTTTTTACTTCACTTTATCATATTGACAGATAATCCATTAAATTAGAAGTTAATTTGGGTTAATTGCCTTTAAGATGAAAATCTCTCTACAAGGTAAAATATTTATCAGGTTCTTTACTGCAATATAGAAGGTTCTAATCAGACTGCCTTCCGCCTCAGGCTCACTCTCCTAACTCCTCTGCAATATTTCTAATTTTTTTGGTGGGTCATTAAGTCTTGAGAATATTTTAGGATGAATTTTTAAATAAAGGTCTAGATGATGTTTTTTTCTGTCAAGGTTTCTTATTCCAAAATAGTCACATACATGAATCAAAACTTTTCACAACAGGAGTCCCTGTATACAAAGGAAAGGGAGGACAAAGGAGGAGAGGAGAACTCCTGGGTATTCCCATATTTGTCCAGCATTTCATGCAATGGAATAACCTAGTACATCCAATTATTGAGGTTCCATTTTTTAGAATATCTTCCTGTCATTCACTATTGCCTTTTCTCTCACTGGACCTATGAACCGGCTATTCACATTTATTCTGTATTTTATTTGCATTCTGACTCCCATTAGCGTCCATCTGCCTTGCTAATCTCTTTCTATTGTACCATTTGCTCACAGGCATTTATTCTTGCCTAGATTTTTCTCCTAATGCTGTTTCATTCATTTGCCCAGTTTACCCAATTACAGACCTCAATGAAAGTAACTCTTATGGTCCATCATCTGTAGACTGGCTTCAGGTATTCAAGTGTTGCATTTTCTGTTTTCTTATTTTCTTATTCAATTCTTAATTTTACTTAACTTGGCTGACAAGTAACTGATCAATTGGTTGTAAAGTTATTAATAGAAGAAAATTTAAATAAAAACACAAAAGATGAAGATAGACTGTAGATATGACCTGAATACAACATGGTGGTTTATGAGCCCAAGTGTTTAGTGACTTATATACACACAGGCTCACACATATAACCAACTGCTTTGACTACACATTTCTCAGATCTGTATGTGATAGGTCACTGAACAAAAAAATCAGAAGATCTGGGTTAAAATCCTGATTCTACCTATTATTATTTGTGTAGCCTTAGGTAAGTCATTCTACAACTTTGATCCTCAGTTTCCTCATCTATATAATGGGCACAATAAGCCACCCTTACAAAGTTGTGTGGATAATGTGAGCTAATAAATAATAAGCAGTGCATAGCATAGTGTCCAACACAGAGGCTCTCAATATATATCCATTTAGTGTTAATATATTGGTCTCATTCTCCTTTTAATTCCAAATCTACATCCTTAATATTTTAATTCCAGATGTGCAGAAAAACTATCTGGTTTAGGCTATGTCCTCAAATGGGGCCTTGTATATAATAGGCATTCAATAAATGTTTGTTGAATGAATAAACAAACAACCATGACCCAAGAGTTTATTATGCAAACTCTGCATTTACTGTTTATAAATATAGGTTTTAGAGTCTTAATATTAAAACAAAGTAGGGGTGAGCTCCATGGGCAACACGGAACAAGTTACATTCTCCACCATCCCATTTACTGGTAGGAATTTGTTAGCACCTTAAGGCCAAATGGATAAAATATCTATATTTCTGCCTACAAATACTGTTTCTTTAATTCAGTTCCATCTTTCTTACCTATATATCTTTTTTTGTCCCTAATAAGAACATAGATTTTTCTTTGATTAATAGAAATCAGAAAACTTGGGATCTTCAAATACAAGGTGTTATTTTGACTGTAAAAAGACTGAAAAAAAAAAAAAACACCTAGTTTCATCACAAGAAAAAAAAACTGACACTATTGTGTGGTGATGGATATACAATTGACCC
Source organism: Balaenoptera physalus (assembly GCF_965194825.1). NCBI lineage: Eukaryota > Metazoa > Chordata > Mammalia > Artiodactyla > Balaenopteridae > Balaenoptera > Balaenoptera physalus. The sequence goes on along the minus strand of NC_138893.1, from coordinate 62,623,897 downwards.
TTGAAAAACACAATAGTTAGGGGTGCCAACCCCCTCTCTACAACCCAGCACAGTGGAAGGTCCACATATAACTTTTGACTCCCTTAAAATTTAACTACTAATAGCCTACTGTTGACTAGAAGCCATGCTTATAAACAGTAGATTAACACATATTTTGTATGTTATATGTATATCTACATATATTTTATAAATTCATGACATAGCCAACTTTATCTTAATTTTTTTGATATGTCTTGGCTATGTGGTTCATCGGTGAGTTTTTTCAAATTGTCAAAAATCTCAAAAAAATTTCCCATGTATTTATTTTTAAAAATCTGTGTGTAAGTGGAACTCTGTAGTTCAAACCCATGTTGTTCAAGGATCAACTGTAAATGAAACTTGTAATCATTTCACTATATATACATCTATCAAATCATACTGCTTTATGCCTAAAACTAATACAATGTTATATGTCAGTTATATCTCAATTAAAAACAAAGCCTACCACCAAGCAATTCTAATATGCAGCCATCAATGTGCATTAAAAATGTGTCAGTAGAATGTTGTCTAGAATTTAGGGCTAAGAGTAATGCTATTCATATCACTATGGTACCAATATACAGTTTGAAAGTATCCAGGAGCATCTTACATAATGGTCCTGGTAGTAATGCAAAATATCCTATCCTTTTACCCACTACTCCTAAATCCATCCCCAACATGTATTCTGAGGACCTCTTTATGTACCTTTAAATGCAGCGGTCTTTGCTTTTTTTACACAGAACACTGCCGTGTTATACTGCTTCCACATTTTAATTGCCATTTTCTTTGAGAACATCTAAAATTTGGCCAGAGTTGCAACTATTAGAAATCTATTTAATTTTATATCAACCAGCAGAAAAAAAAATAGTTTTTTTCAAAATTTCTATTTTGCATCAAACGTTGTTCAGGCCTTATTGAGGTACAAAGAAAAACTATAGGACATAGTCCCTGCCCTGAAATGACTTGATCTGGGAAGAGAAAACTGCAATAAACTAACATTTTATATAAAACAGCTAGAAAATAAGTAAGTGCTACCTGGGTCTGGGTCGTATTCATGAAAAATACAAAATAAGAGAGAAAGAGTGATTCATATGGACAATTATAATAATGACAACTAATGTTTATTGAGCCCTTACTATGGCCTGGCACTATTCTAAGTGCTTCATGAATATTAACTTATTCGAGTCTCTTAACAACCCTAGGAGCTGTTATTTTCTCCATTTTACTACTTAGGACACTGAGACAATAGAGATAAAAGAACTTGATCGTGATCATAGAGCAAGTGGGCAGTGTAGCCTAGATTCAAATCAGTGCCCTTGTGACATAGTCAGAGATGGCTCTACTGAAGAGGGAGACTGGAACTGAGTCTTGTGGGAAAAACTAAGATTTCCCATATTTGTTTGGATAAGCATGAAGCAGCAGGGTACAATCAAGAAACTGTCCCTTTAGCTCTGCCACATGCAGCTGTCTAACCTTGATCAAGGTGTCCCCCTCAAGCTGCAGTTCTGACATCTACAAAATGCTGGTCCATGATACTAAGACACCTTTCAGTTTCAAAGTTCTCTGGGTACAGTGTAAATGAACAGAAGAAAGATGGGAGGACGTACCACAAAGGCAGACATGATGAGCAGAGGTATGGAATGCAATGTCTATATTTGATTGCCTTGGGTTTTCTACAGGATCTGACCCAGACTCATCCTATGGGATCTTTTCATATCTGTATACTTGGGTTAGGATATCAACCACAGTTCACCTTCTAGGATGCCAAGTCTGGCCTGACCAGGAACACCCAGTCTACCACAAGTTCCAGGTATTAAATAAATTGTCCTTTAAAAATGTGACTGTGTTTCAAGTTACTTTCAAAAGGACCATCTTGTCATGATTTTATTCCTCAATTTGTTCCAGCTGTCTTGAAAAAATAAAGAGTAAACAGGCAGGAAAAAATATTTGAATATATATTTGATCTAAACAATCATATAAGACAGGTATTGAAAGAATTATTGTGGCTGGTTTTATTAACATAAAAGAAACTATGAAATAAAACATTCCAAAGTTGGGGTGTGGAGTTGTTTGTCAAGATGAAAAAGGACGTGAAAAGGTTGATCTTCTAACGCTACTCATGTGTGTCTTTCTTCTTAGAATCTGTGTCATTAAAAAATAGCCCACGGCTAGATGAGGTTAGTTATAATTAAAATACCCTTCATAGAGACAAGACTGAGGGCCACCAGTAGTGAATAAACACAGCTGGCTCAGTTAGCCCTGCATTTCCTCTTCAGTGTTTATCATAGGGTGGGAGAAAATGGCATTAAGTGTTTAGAGCCTCAGACTAAATCAACTAGGAAAATTCTATACTCCTAATTTCCCATTCACATTGTACTAAACTTGGGAGCAACAGAAGACAGAAGCATGAAGAGCACTGCCTCAATAAGAACCATGAAACAAATGAAAGCTTAATTATATAATTTCCTTTTTTATCAGCAGAATAACTTTTGTTTCATAGGTCAAATGTATTCAAGAATCCAAAATAAGATCTAACTAACTTCCGGTAGTTTTCACCATTCTAGTGGTTCTCAGACACTTTAAAAGAAATCATATTTTCACAAAGGAGAAAATTCCCATTGTTCACTCTAAATGCTATATACAACTAGGCTATTTAGACACCATAGCCTTGTTATCTGAGAAGCAATAAAAGTCTATATAACTGTAACAAGAAATTCACAAGATGGATAATTTATGTGGTGAAAACTAGGCCAACATTTAGACCCTTCTTTGAGATATGACAATAAATTATTCTACTTTCTATCTAAATAAATTAAACTTGTTTTGCCCAAGCTATTCACTTAGTAGCCAAACACAGTGAAGCATACTCAAGTCTTCAGGTGCTATGACAAACCTCAGACTACACTAAAGTTCTTGAGCAAAAATACTGTAAAATTTCAATGTCTGAGGGAAACCAACCTAAGAAGGAAATGTCAACTTGGAAATAATTCTAGTCTATTTTTATGAATTCTTAAAGTTTCAACATTGTTCTTTTGGTACTAAAATTATATTTTCTTCCAGTTATTCTATTCTCAAGGAAAGAATGGCCAAGATTTTAAAATTAAATGGAACTTAATCCATTGCCCTTATTTAGACGTGGATCTTATTTTAGTCTTCATTTTTCTGGGATAAAGGCCCGGGAATGCAACTGCAAGATTTAAGGTAGTTGTATATTTAGTTTGTTTGTTTGTTTATTTATTTATTTTGCTGTATTGGCTCTTTGTTGCTGCGCGCGGGCTTTCTCTGGTTGTGGCGAGCGGGGGCTACTCTTTGTTGTAGCATGTGGGCTTCTCATTGCAGTGGCTTCTCTTGTTATGGAGCATGGGATCTAGGCACGCGGGCTTCAGTAGTTGTGGCTCGCAGGCTCTAAAGAACAGGCTCAGTAGTTGTGGTGCACGGGTTTAGTTGCTTTGTGGCATGTAGGATCTTCCCGGACAAGGGATTGAACCCATGTCCCCTGCATTGGCAGGCGGATTCTTAACCACTGTGCCACCAGAGAAGTCCCAGATGCTATTTTTTTTTTTAAATGAGTGAGCTTATATTTATCATAAATTCATTTTCTTTTTTTTTTTTTCCAAATTAATTAATTTATTTATTTATGGCTGTGTTGGGTCTCCGTTTCTGTGCGAGGGCCTTCTCCAGTTGTGGCAAGTGGGGGCCACTCTTCATCGCGGTGCACAGGCCTCTCACTATCGCGGCCTCTCCTGTTGCGGAGCACAGGCTCCAGACACGCAGGCTCAGTAATTGTGGCTCACGGGCCCAGCTGCTCCGCGGCATGTGGGATCCTCCCAGACCAGGGCTCGAACCCGTGTCCCCTGCATTAGCAGGCAGATTCTCAACCACTGCGCCACCAGGGAAGCCCCCCAGATGCTATTTTAAAAGTTCCTTTTACATATTGCCAGTAAAAAGGGGGAAAAATGGGGGGTTTTCCTTGCTAGAACTTTTGCAATTAACTTCAAAAATATTGATTTTGGGGGGGCTTCCCTGGTGGTGCAGTGGTTAAGAATCTGCCTGCCAATGCAGGGGACAGGGGTTCAAGCCCTGGTCCGGGAAGATCCCACATGCCCGTGGAGCAACTAAGCCTGTGCATCACAACTACTGAGCCTGCACTCTAGAGCCTGCGAGCCACAGCTACTGAAGCCTGTGTGCCACAACTACCAAAGCCCGTGTGCCTAGAGCCTGTGCTCTGCAACAAGAAAAGCCACCACAATGAGAAGCCTACGCATGAAACGAAGAGTAGCCCCTGCTCACTGCAACTAGAGAAAGCCCGTGGGCAGCAATGAAGACCCAATGCAGTCCAAAATAAATAAATAAATAAAACATTGATTTTTCAAATGAACTTATGATTCACACTAAACTCATCATATATAACAATAATAACAATATTTTTTCAAGGCAATTCTGGTTAAATAACTAGGAAAATATCAATTTGGACTTCTAGTATAATAAACATGACTGTCTAAATCAGAATCTTCCTTGTCTCCTCCTGGAATGCATCTAAAAGCAACAAGGACAATGAAAAAAGAATACCCTGTAAGACTCATTTTTAGCAAAAGTAGGAAACTGGTATAATCTGAAGACTTTAAAATTTGTGTAATGACTGAAATCAGGAAAGGGTGCCATGGAAGAAAGTGAAAACAAGCACAGGGAGACTGCAGTGGCAAGTGGGTCTAGGACCAAGAGATCTCAGAAAGTGATAATGCTTTCTGAAGGTGAGGAGCATACCCCGAGATGCAGAAATAAGGCTGATTAATGGAAATAATTATTCATAGAAGTAGAAGAGGTAAGGATATACACACAAAATCACACAGAGGGGGTACATTTGTAGAACACAGTCTCCATATATAATATAAGAGAACCTCTATGTTATGAAATTGGAAAGACTGAAAAAATATCCTGGACTCTTCCCCCACTGTACTCTCCCAATCCTCCCCCACCCCAACTCCTGTTCCATCCTGAGACATTGGCTGCCCAAAGCAGAAGCACAAGACCTCAGAAGTGATGTGGTAAGACACAAGGAGAAGATGAAATGTGATCTGGCAGAATTCATGAGAGAATTATAAGGATAAAGCAAAGCCATCCAAGAAATGAAGAAATAATTAGAAGGAGCCAAAGAGAAAACAGAAATTGTAGAAGACGTGCTAAGGGAAATAGAGGACTAAAAGAGGGAGGAAAATAAAGAAAATGAAACAGAAAAAAAAAGAATTAGGAAGGATAAGAGACAAAATTATATACATAAAAGACAGACAAAGAAGATCTTAGATAGGTATAATTTCCTTATTCCTGAAAGCAAACCACTAAAATACAAGAAGGTAAGAATAGAACTCAAGGGAAAAAAAGTTGAAATAAGAAAAAGTCTTGATTTACATATAAAAATAGTTCTCACTGAGACATATTCTTAATGTTATTCAAATTTAAAGGTACATAAAGAATTATTCAGGCTACCAGGCAAAATATGCATATGTAATTTCACAAAAGTGACACAAAGAAATAGAAAATGAAAACATATGATGTTCTGCAAAAGATGTAAGGTAAGTTACCCAACAGCTACCATCAGAAAAAAGCACTAGGCCAAAATTCTTCACAGATTTCTAACAAATCTTCAAAGAATAAACAACTGAAGTCTATTTAGTGTTTGAGAGCACAGAGAAAGGAGGAAGTCTTCCAAATCATTTTCGTGAAGTTCACATAACATTGTCTATACTTACACACATGGAGCTAGAGCCCAATCTCACTTAAGACAATCTACACAAAAATCCTAAAAAATATATATATATTAGGAAATAGAATTCAGCAGCATTAAAATATAAAATATCAAGAATTATTCAATATTAGGAAGTTAATAATATAAATAATCATATAAATGGAAAATAATATGATCATTTTGCAAGCTACTGAAAGGCATCTAATAAAATTCAACAGTCTTTCTTGATAAAAAACAAATAAAAAAACCAAACACAAAACACTTGATAACATAGGACTACATGGATATTCACCTAACAAAATTTTCTTTATGCTTAATGAGAAAATTCCCAGTAAAGGCAAGCAACTGGGGAACAATACAATTATACAAAAGAAGATAATTTGAATCCTGAAGATTAGAGAGGAGGAGGTAAAAACTATTCACATTTGTAAAGGTTTTGATCAGTACCCAGAAAAAACAAGAGAATCTAACTGAAAAATTACTGTAAGCAATGACAGAATTCACTAACATAATGACACACAAAGTTAATATCAACATCAATAGCTTCCATGTATACTTACAATTAGAGGGTTAGATATATAATAAGAGAAAAAAAATTACAGAAAGTAACAGAAAAAATGTAAAAAGTAGCAATAAACTTAATAAGCAATGTTCAGGACATATATAAAGAAAATACTATAACACTACTGAATGATGCCAAAGAATATTTATCCCAATAGAAAGACATGCCATGGACAAGTTCCTGAAAGAGGATGACCCTGCATTATAAACTTGTCAATTCAACTCATAGTAATTCAGAAATGTAATGTGATTCCAATAAAAAGTTCTAACAGGTATTTTCTTTTTAAACGAATTTTGGAACTAAACAAGCTAGTTCTAAAGTTTACATGAACAGAAACCAAGAGACTATCCAGGATAATTCTAAAATAGAAAAGAAATAAGCAGAGACTTGTCCTACCAGATATTAAAATGTATTAAATCTTTAATAATAAAAGCAATGTAGCACTGGCACAGAAAAATGGAACAGAAACAACAATCCAGAAATAGAGCCAAGAAAACTCTAATTTAGTCTTTGATGAAGGTAGCATTTCAGAACAGGAGAGAAAATGGTGCTGGCACAGCTAAGGACTTCAGGAAAAAAATAAAGGTGGATCCACCCCTCACAGCTTACATCAGAATAATATCCACATAGATAGAAGATGTAAATGCAAGAAGGAAGAGGAGGAGGAGCCACTGTTATCATAAGGGGGGGAGGGGTAGATATGAGAAACTTATTTATAATCTCAGAATGGGGAAGGCCTTTGTAACAATACCCCCCAAAATCCAAAATACATAAATGGAAAGAATGAAAAATTCAACTATAAAAATATCTAAAGTGTTTTCTTAATCTTCATGGCAAAAAAACAAAACCAATACTTTAAAGAGAAACAACAAATGCAAATGGCTTCTATGAATAAGGCGCTCAATCTTACTTGTGCTAAGAGAAATACAAATTATATCTACTTTGAAGGTAACATTTTTCATCTACTACACAAAAATCCAATAGTTTGATTAACACCCTCTTTTGGCAAGCCTGGAGGGAAGAAGGGACACCCATTCACTGCTGATGGCAGTGTAAACTGGCCAAATCTCTAAGGCAGGCAATATTTAGCAAATTATAAATTATATATTTTTTGCTCAGCAATTCCACTTCCAGGAATTTTATTCAACAGATACACTCAGAAAGTGCAAATAATGTATGTACGTTGTTATAATTATTACAGTATTCCTTATATAGTAAAAGATAAAACCAACCATCCTGCCAATCAGTAGAATTGTATGCAGGCATAAATAAGAATGAGATATGCCTTTGAGAGAAGAAAGCAGTACATGTATCTTATATGTGTCCATTTCTGTGATGGGGACAGGTAGACAGTGTAGGTTTATATTGTTTGAATATACTGTTAAAAAAAAAAAAAAACCTGCAGGGTAGGAAAAGAATTACTGGTGAGGAAGCAGGTAGAGAACTAGGTAGATGGATTGGAAATGAGTGAATTGATGACTATAGTGAGAGAAAGAATTTTACCTCTATCTACCTTTCTGTAGTCTGTTTGTTTTTTTTTTTTAATTTTGGTATTCCATGAACATAGTACCCTTTAAAAAAATCATTCTTAAGTAAGACATTAAAATTCACATACTCTTTGATCAAATAATTCTATATTTAGGAATTAATTCTAAGGAAATGATTTAAATGTGCACAATGACATAAGCATAAGAAGTACTCATTGCAGAGTAGCTTGTAATTGTGAATATGAGAGAAAAACAGATAAAAAGAGAAATAATTCAAATGCCCAACAGTATAGAATTACTTAAGTAAATGCCATTATATTTACACTTCAGAATATTATGCAATCATTAATAATTGTGTTGTAAAATAATATTTAAAGACTTGGAAAGATGTTCACCATATATTTATGGTTATGTTCAGGTAATTAAACATGGAGACCATTGGCCTGTGTGGCTCTAATGCCTTGGCAGCCTGCATAAACAAAAACGCAATCTAAGGCACAGTCAATGCACTGGAATCTGAGAAAACAAAACTTAAGACCGCTAATCACAAAAAGCCAACCAGACTTTCCCAAATAAGGCAACAGCTTAAGCTTTAGCCAATCAAACAATTCCTTTGCTTTGCTTCCGTGTCTTCTATAAAAAGCTTTCCCCCAGCTCCCGCTGGCACAACTGCTTCTAACCACTTTTGTTTTGGTGCTGTCCAAATTGAATAGATGTTTGCTCAAATAAAATCTTGTACATTTTAATTGCTTCAGTTTACCCTTTAACAGTTCCAAATCATCATGAACAGTATAATCCCATTTTTTACAGAGTGTACATATATACTTATATGTACGCAGGATGAGATTCAAAAGTTATAGACTAAAATAGCTAATAATGGCTTCTTTTGGCTCATAGGATTAAGACAGATTTTAATTTTCATCCTTTTGTTAACATATATTCTAAAACAAACATATATTTCTCTTATAAATTAAAAATTTTAGAATCAAGCATCAAGGTAAAATAAACATCAATCCATGTCGGTTTAAATGCGGTAATGTACAATATATTTCGTCTTGCTGTTACTTTATGAATAGAATGACAGAGTGTAAGTAAAGTCAGGCTACAAAATGAAAATACTGGCCTGAACTTGAAGATAATTATCTTATTACAGACTTAATATTCACCACACACTCTTATAAATGCTTCCTTTAAACTGTCTTATTTAACTCTCACAATATTCCATTGAGGTTGATGTTATTGTCCCATTTGACAGAAGAGAAAAAACCTTGAGAGGTTAAGTAACTTTTTCAAGGTCATGTTGTTTGCAAAATGACAGAGCCAGGACTCAATGTTTGCAGATGTGGCTATTCTCCTGCATATTCTCTATACGGCTACTCTGTATGGACAATGTCCATACTGATAAAACAAGCAGGATATTTGTCAAATCCCCACTTGATGATGTGAGGTGTCATCATTATCAGAATCAATTTTAGGATTTTGTAAAATTGATTGTAAAGTCAGCAATCTGAATGCTAAAAGCAAGGGTCTGGCAGTCTCTGGACACTGAGGGATCCACTGGCCTCTCTCCTGAACCTCCTGGCAGAGAGTTGCCAGAGCTGCATTTCTGTATCTGAAAAGTGGCAAACCTAATAACATCAGTCTCTTGACCTCGGTGAGGTAAGCAGCAAGCAACACTTCTTCACTGTGGACTTTCAAAAAAGACTGGCCACAGAGTTGCACAAATTAGGATTAAGAACTCTATGGAATTAGCTAAGTGATATTGCCTAATTAGATTCGATTTAAAGGAGTAAAATATAAAAATAAAACCACAACCTGATGAATTTTTTTTGATCTAGGTAATCATCTTAAAATAAAAACAGGAAACTCCTCATTGGTGTCACCCCAGTCACTACTAAATGGCATGACATGTAAGGCAATTACGAGTTGTATAGGTTAACTTCCCACTTGCTCATTTTTCCCTAAGTTACCATGGCTACAGCAGGATAAAGATATATAAACTTCAGAAATGTTTAATAAGAAAATAAGGTGATTCTTATTAGTGTATGAATTTACTAAATATTTTACTTAAAGGAGAAAAAAGAAACAAAAGGCACAAAATTCAGATAAAGTTTCTCAAATATGGTTAGACCAAATTGTTCAGTAATAACAGGTAAGATGTAACATTGTTTATGAGCAGTGGTCCATCAAGAAAAGGTTTTGGAGAGAGACTATAGATAAATCACTTTTACCTTATGAATGTTAAATTAAAGAAATGGAATTTTGATGGAAAGAATCCAAAGGACCATGAAACAGACTTGTTCACAAATACCATTGGTCTTTGGAAATAAAGGTGTCATAAGAGATGGATATCTGAGGGGAGATTGAGGTAAATGCTGTGTGTGCCTGGGCTAGAGGACATGATTGAGACAAAAATATATGGTACAGGAATGGCAAAGAGATTTAACTTGGGATCCAGTACCAATCCATTAGCCATGCCTGTCTAGAGAGATGGCTTGAAGAGACAAGGAGACTGAACCTGGCTCAGAGAAGATTGCTATGATTGATTGGCTATGTCTGCCAAGCACAAGGAATAAACACACTGTGAAATCCAAGCTATGAATTTGGCATCCCTAGACTAGTAAATTAGGTAGACAAGGAAAACACAGCTAGAATTAGTATCAGAACAGTAAAGGCAGACTAAAACATATTTTTCAGATTAAGAATGTGTGTGTGTATTTATACATCTGAAAAAGGCATGTTGTTAGATTAATATATAGATATGGGCAAATGGGGAAACAAGACTTTGGAATGTCAGTGTCCCTGGCTTATCTTTTTTTTTTTAAACATCTTTATTGGAGTATAATTGCTTTACAATGGTGTGTTAGTTTCTGCTTTATAACAAAGTGAATCAGTCCCTGGCTTATCTTGATATGTCCAGGCTTCAAGATCTTGGGTCATCTCAGCTTTACCTCTCTTGATTGAAGTTTACTCACTTATAAAACACAAATAATAATACGACCTATCTCAAAGGTTCTCACAGGATCAAATGTAATCATGCACAATAAATGGTAGCTATTACATAATGCAAAATGGTGCCAGATATTCAGAACTCATGCCTAACAGGAAGAAGAATGCTTAAGGTGAGCTCCATGGGGACTTGAGGGGTAAGATCCAGAGTACTAGCTAATTTGTAAGCCTTGGAACTCCAAAGTTTAATATAGAACAGCTTATTCAGGGAAAAGCAAAATGATTCATTTCACTCAGTAATGAATTCCTTTATGCACAGTCTATGCTTTCCCACAATCCAACATTAACTGCACACTGTGCTAGAGCTTGCAGGTTTTGTGTGGCATCATCGTTATTTATGAAGCAGGATAATTGTTGTTGTTGTTTCATTATTTTATTTTTTAATAATACTTTTAATATTTCTACCAAAAAAGTTCATTACACAACTAGCAACAATTTAAGGGTGAAAAAAGACCAGAGAAAAGGTTATTCATCTTTTCTCATTACCAGATTATATCTTATAAAGTAGTTTACAAATGTCACTCTTCTTGATCAATACAAAATACCTCCACAATCAGTAGAACTGTTGCTATTCTACTTTTTTATAATTCTATAGGCATTTGCCTTATGTTCAACCCTCTATTCCCAGAGCTTCCCATTTCCAGGAGGAAGGATAAAATAAAGCCAAGAATAAAGGGCTTCTGGCTAAGAATAAATTCAGTGCTCCTTGAGGGCTGCTGGAAATCAAGAAGAGTGATGTCCCCTGCACTTTAAAATTGCTGCACATGCTGACTTTGCACCTCGCAGACTCTAGACCTGGTGGTCTTGCTGGATATTGCATGCAAATCTGTTCTTTGATGTTTTTGTGGAAATCCTGGCTAAGACCCACTGCCTGTCTAGTTCTATACTATCTGCTAGAAGCCACTGGGTAACTGAATGCACACACTTCTAACCAAGCTGGGTCCCATGAATCACTCTCTCCCCTATGACACGCGATCAGTTATAAATATTGGTAACAGTAAGCCCCAAACTATGGTGAGAGGGCTTGCATCTGTCTTGCTGGCCACAAAGAGACCCGGCCTAAATGTCTAACAGAGACCCATTGCTAAAGGAGTATGAATGGAATGAAATGGTCACCACTACAGCTGTTCTGAAACAGAGAAACTTGTTGGCCCTTGGAGATTTTGAAATGAAATCCTTATAACCAACTAAATTTATTCTCAGGCATATTTTACATTTCTTGATAGAGCTAAAGTAAGTATGAAATATCAAGAAAGTACTTTGATTTTAAAAGAAACAATTGCATAGCAGAATTCTCATTCTTTATAGCAGAGTCTTCAATACCAAAAAAGCATGACCTGAAACACCATTAGTTTGAAAGAGAAGCACTTTTTTTTGTAGCCAGCTCAAAGGATTTGTGTTCTATACAAAAGATATGTTATATTCTGTTGGTATCTACATAATAAAAATAACGCTTTGGGAAAAAAAATAAAAGATGACTGTGTCAGTCATGGGAATTAGAAGCCTCACAACAAAATGGGATTTCACAAAGGGTATTGTTCCAACTATGGATAAGGCTACATCAAAATCATTTTTCAGTAAAAATTTAAATTTTATTATTTAGTAGACAGACAAAACTGTTGCAATCCAATCTTTATATATATGTAAGATACCTCCAAGAGGCAATATCATGCAGGGGTTAAGTACACAGACTCCACTGTCATGTAGACGTGTGCTGAACTGCTTTTTATGAACCTTTAACAGATATACAGTGGTGAGCAAGTTAACCTAAGCCTCAATTTCCTCACTTGTAAAATGGGTATAATAGAACCTACCTCTTTTAGGGCTGCTGCGAAGGTTAAATTAGATAATATATGTGTCTGCTGAGAAGAGAATGCCTGGTACAAGGTAAGCATTATTAAGTGCAGTCCTATTTTTATATTCTAAGAACAGCTTTTTGTCCCTCACCTAAAATAAAAAAACTCCCTAGAAACTATAATTACAAAATTTCCTTTAAAAATATTCTATGCAATAATCACAGTTTTATTTGCAAAGTGTTCTTTCTAGAAATAGAACAGGAAGACTTTGTTGTTGTTTTTTGCAATGAATTGGGAGGAGACCCTATTTCTCTCAGCATCCCTGTCTTCTCCTCAGTATAGACTGTATTGTGTCCCCTGATCCAAAGTAATAAATGCCATCCTTGATAAGAATCATACTTTAAATAAGATAAAAATGTTATAAACATTTAAATGAGAATTTATACACAAAATAAAAAAGGAGATGTGTCAAAGAAATCAGAGTTCCAGAGAGTTCATTTTTACTTGTTTTCGAGTACTTCCATAAAGTAAACTGCCTTAAATTAAGAACTCCTAAAACAATCTTCCTTAAATTCTGAGAAAAAGGCAGACTGAAACCTTCGCCTTCTCCCAATCTCTATTTAAATATGGGAATGAGCTATTTACAACAAGAATAGAAGTAAAGTTTGTCTAGGAGCACTGTCGCTGCCAGAGAAAGACCCCTAATGAGAAATGGCAGATTTTGCTGTGGCAGCTGTGTCTATGTACAGACCTACTTATTCTGAAATCATGCAGACTCATCTTAATAGGGGTCTAAGCATGATGAGCAGATAGGGGGAAATTCACACATTTTACTTGGGTTCCTGTTTACTAAAAAAGCACACCCACTCATTAGGTTTAACTAGATTGAAATTACATGCTAGAATATCATACTGAAATGTCCATATATGTTGACTGGGTTTCTTTGTCTACTAAATATGATTTATATCTTATATATCAGCTGTCTTTAAAGTTCAAAGATGGGGATCTCTGGGATACTAGTATATGGGAAAAGTATATTCAAAGGGAGGAAGGCACAGAGCAAAGGCAAACCAAGTCTACTTAACTATTTTTGCCTTGAGGCCAGCCCTGAGGTTAGAAGTAAAAAGGAATCAGACAACAGGTACAAGTGACAGGATCAACCAAGTTGCCCTTTTACATGTACAGAGAATAAACCTCCACAGGATGATCTGAAGAATTCTGACAGAATCCACCCCTCTCATAAACGTCCCCTCAGAGCGAGTCTGTGAGTGGCATTGAAAATTCCTGCAGTATTTGTTCCTATGCGTTAAATCTTTGAAAGTCCTCACTCAAATGCCATGGGGCAGCAGGGAGATTATAACACATTAAGACCTTGTCAATTAGTATAATCTTCATTTGAAGTAAATTAAAAGAACAGATGTACGGCCAGCTACAGAGTTCTGAGGGATGAGACAAAATGGTAAAAGAAGAACAACATTTATGAAAGGCTGTCTACATGCCAGGCCATTTACATGAAATGATTTCATAGCAGGGAATGTTAGTATGAAGTAAGGACTATTATTATCCTCATTTCACAAATAAATAAACAGATGCTCAGAAAAGTTAAGTAATCTACTCAAGATCACATAGCTAGTAATGGGCAGAGCAAGGATTTGGATTTGGGGCAAACTCAAGAGAATGAGTTTTGACTACTATCCTAGCATTTGGATAAGCACATTTAGATTTAAGGAGAGGGCCCAAGAAAATTCCAGTGTGGAAAAACATTTTCCAAAGAGTAAAGACTAAAAGGAACATCCAGACCGCTATTGGGCACCATGTGTCTGTGGGATTAGAGCACTGAAGGATAAGCAAGTCAGTCTACTATAATTTGTAACTCCTAGGGAAGGAAGCAGATTCAAGAAGTAAGACCAGTCTATTATCTCACAGTTGGCATGTTGAGTAAAATCAAAAGTAAGACTTTCAACCTTTCACTAGTTCTGTGATTCAGACTATTAATCCTGCCCAACAGTCATATTCTGTCATATCTAAAAGTACAAGAAAATATGAACAAGATTATTTAGGTGAATATTTTGAATGGATATGTATGGATAAAGCTGAGAATGAACTATCATATGTAAACCCCATCGTTCTATAACCTTACCTAAATCATAACTTTTATCTTCATTTAAATTTTATTTGGCTATTATATATTCCAATATACTATATAATATATTAGATATATTAAATTTGGCCATTATATATTCTCTATTCAAAAAACTTATTTTTAAGAAAGCGAAATATTGGATGCAGGATAGGTTGTCTTCTTGGCTAGTCTTAAAACAGATATTGAATAAAACTAGTACGTATTTTGTAGAGTCCAAAGAATTTACTTTTTAACGTATGTTTTGATAATAGTAACCTCACTCTTAGAATTCACAATAAAATTCTAAACACCAATTTACATATTCATAACACCTAGTTGACTGAAATTTGACACCTTTAAGTGCAAGCCATTGGTAGCTCATGAAGCTACAGTAAAGCATCTCTGAGTGTCTTATAGAAATATCAAGATACATTTGCTCTTACATAATAAAAAATACATTTCAGTAATATAAAAATAGAGAGGCCATCAGTGACTTTCATTTGATTGCATTAGGCTCTCTTAGTCAGTCTTGTGTACTAACACTGTATATCAAAATGTTATACGCAAACAAAAAAAACCAAGCAATCCAATTAAAAAATGGGCAGAGGATCTGAATAGACATTTTTCACAGAGGACATACAGATGGCCAACAGGCACATGAAAAGATGTTCAACATCACTAATTAGTAGGGAAATGCGAATCAAAACCAACATGAGATATTACCTCACACCGGTTAGAACGGCTATTATCACAAAGACAAGAAATAGCAAGTGTTAGAAAGGATGTGGAGAAAAGGGAACCCTCATACACTGTTGGTGGGAATGCAAATTGGTGTGGCCACTATGGAAAACAGTATGAAGATTCCTCAAAAAATTAAGAATAGAACTACCATATGATCCAGCAATCCCACTTCTGGGTATTTATCCAAGAAAAATAAAAACACTGATTCAAAAAGATATATGCACCCCTAAGTTCATTGCAGAATAACTTACAATAGCCAAGATATGGAAATAAATGACCAATGATGGATGAACGGATATAGAAGATGCGGTATGTATGTGTATATATATATATGAATATGTACATATATATGAATATATATGCATACACACATGTATATACACACACACAATGGAATATTGGCCATAAAAAAGAATGAAATCTCATCATTTGTGACAACATGGATGAAGGTGCAGGGTATTAGGCTAAGTGAAATAAGGCAGCAGGAAAAAGGCATCCTATGATTTTACTCATATGTGGAACATTAAAAAACAAAACAAATAAACAAACAAAACAAAAACTCATAGATACAGAGAGCATATTGGTGGTTACCAGAGGGGAAGAGGGTTGAGGGGTAGACAAAAGGGGTGAAGGGGTTCAACTGTATGGTGATGGATGGTAACTAGACTTTTGGGGGGTGATTACTTTGTGTAATACAGATGGTGAATTAAAATGTTGTACACCTGAAACTTATATAATAAAAAAAAGGTATATTGCTTGGTAGCAGGTATGTATGTAAGGTATTTTTTTTCTATATATCAGATCATAAACAATTACATTAAAAGCTGTCTACCTTATAGAAGAATATCATATCTATTATCCTTTCATTTTTTCTTCAATTAATTCTCTCACTCTAGCAAATTTATATTTTATAAAGAATACTGATACATGGATATGCATGAAGACACAAATTCCTCCACAGCATAATCACATTGAAAACAGAAGGAGTAAGGATTAAGAATATTTGTATTTAATACCAAATATGTATTTTTTAATGTATCTATTATGTGAGGCATATTATAGATTTATAATCTGTCAATTGCATTGTTTCTCCTTTAAATACAAATATTTCTTAGAGCTTACTCCTAAGATTTATATTACATATTACTATAATTTGCAATTATAGCTTAAAGGTTATATGCAATTTTTAATATGTAAGCCTATCTTTTTAAAAAAACACCCCAAATTATATCTACACAGAGACATTTTTCCCTTCTGTTAACTATGGATGTATGGTAGAAAAAGACATTTGAGGGTTGCCTTCTCACAACAATTGTCTTTGCTGGCCATTTTATTTTATGTGAATCCAAACTACACTATGTCTCAATAATGCTGCAAACAGAAATGACTTTTTTTTTTTTTTTTGGCCGCATGGCAGGCATGTGGGATCTTAGTTCCCCGACCAGGGATCAAACCTGCACCCTCTGCAGTGGAAGCGCGGAGTCTTAACCACGGGACCGGTAGGGAAGTCCCCAGAAATGACTTTAAACTGGTGTTTTAAAGCAATGTAGCCATATTAGCTTCTTAAGATTCTTTTTTTATATACTACACTTTTGATAGTTATGGGCAATACAGCTATGGGATACCTAACATATATATATATATATATATATAGAGAGAGAGAGAGAGAGAGAGAGAGAGAAAATTAATATCAGTCCTAAAATTTCTGAAATAAAAATTAAATATATTCTTTATGTTACTTTAATGTCACTCACAATTACTTGCTGGATATGTTCATCTCTACTTCATTCACTCACTCATTCAACAACCATCACTGGTGCTAATTATTGTTGGGTTTTGTATTAGTTCCAGGAAAACAAAAGATGATATGACATGATCATTGAGAGGCTTAGAGTCTTCATAATACAGCAACTAGCAGCCTCCATTTTCTAGTCTTATAGTGAAATAAGGAATAAGTAAAGTTTGTTAACAGGAAAATCCAATTAAATTGAAATATTTACATTTCTACTTGGTAATATCTTCCAAAGAGCTACTTAGAAATAACATAAGATTTTTACCACAATTTAATTTCATTTAAAATCCATCCATTTTACTTAGTGATTCAAACCACCCCATTTCCATCCTATCTTAATTGTAGACTGTATATCAAATGTAAGTATAACCGGGAAGGAATCTAATCCGAGATTTTCTATAAAGGACACTATAATCCAGTTAGAGAATAGTTCAACACATTAATTATGAACAAAAGTGCTCCAAGCCATCTGGCATCCTCAGTTAGTCTTAGACAGTGCTAGGGAAAAAAACTAGAGGATATTGTACTGAATTCAAGTTTACTAATAATCTGTAAATTCTTCAGATTTTAAGCTTTTTTAGTTTTCACTCTTAAAAAAATACTTATTTGATGTCATACTTACTACAAGCTTTTACTCCTAGTTGTACATTTATATATACTTTGCTTTATTGTTATATCAATGATATTTTATAGACTTATGTGGAAAACACAAATATGTAGGATTGGATGGAAATTGATAGGCCATGCAGTGTAACACTGCTCTTCTGTGGCTGTTTCATCTCCATCATACTCCAAATACTATTTTCAGAATGATGCACTTAAAAACTTGTAGTGACAGAGGTCTTACTCCATTCCAGAGTGTCAGCTCCTGACACTTAGGGTTTTGCACACACAGGTCTTATGTCTAAAGTGCTCTTCCCTTGGTTTGTCATCGAGCCAAAGGATACTTGTCACTCTGGATCAGCACCAATGTCACTGCTTTAGAGCAATTTCCCCTGCCACTCAGTCTATATCAGGTATCTCTACCTGATGCTTTTCTTTCTCTCCATCTTTGCACTTTTCACAATTTATTATTTTATCTTCTTTAATGATTGATGTCTATCATATTTAATCATCACAACAGCCCTAAGAAGTACTAGGTACTTTTATTTTCCACATTTTACAGATAAGGACACTTGCTGCTCATTGTTAAATGCTAAACACCTATCATGTGCCTGGCTCATATTTATATACAATTAACATTGAAGAAATTGATTGAACCAACCTAGAGTTGAAATTTGACTCTCTGGACACGATGGGGAAAGTGAGGCAGAGAGAACTAGGTTTGAAACTTGCCTAAATATATAATCCTGATATAGATAGAGACATATATATACTCTAAGCCTCATTTTTTCATCAGTGAAATGAGTATAACACCTACTCCACGGAATTATTGTTAGGATTGAATGAGTTCATTACTGAGGTAATCAGAATAACCTAACCCTAATAAGCCCTCCTAATTTGTGTTCATTTACCTTAATTCCAGCCCATGGATGTTTAAAGGACATATCTCATTTCTCCTTCGAATGACAGCCTTTCAAATAAAATATCCTGTCCTTTATTCCTCCAGTTAATTAGCTTGTGTTTCTTAAATTGTCCTTTTATTCATTGACTTATCAGTTTATTCAGCAAATATTTATTGGGTACCTACTATTTAAAAGATATAATTACTCATAAATCCTGGTTATCATGGAGCACACAACTAAATAGGAAGCCAAATTATACCATCAGTCACTCAAAATCAGGGTCACTCAGAGGACTTGTTAAAGCACAGACTGCTGGGAGTTATTCCTAGACTTTCCGATGCAGTACGTCTGGGGTGGGCCCTGAGAATTTTCATCTCTAACAAGTTCTCCAACGATTCTGACACCGCTGGTTCAGGGATCGCACTTTGAGAACCAATGAACTAGAATATAGTGATATTTGCCCGTGGAGAAGTAGAAAATCTGTGAAGGAAGAAATTACTTAAAAAAAAAAAAAAAATCCCAAAAGTTTGATGGAGAAAATGGCATGAGCTCTGGCCTTAAAGGATGGAAAAGGATTTGAATGAGGTTTCATGATTTTTACCTTTTGGGTGCAAATGATCATGTTTGAATGAATATGACAGCAGATGTTTTGATAATCCAAGAATGAAAACAAATTGAAGAGAAAGTATAAAATTCTGTTCAATGGAAATAAGTGGCAACTATTATATCAAAAGAACCCATGATATAGATTTATCGGTAGAAACTAATATATACCAGTATGAAGAAAACCTATTAAAGAAATTTTGAATCTATAACTAATATTGCATGAATTAAAGAGTTAAATGAGACAATCTACATTATGGTACCATGCTGACTCCGGCCTAAGGGACCAAGTGTATTATCTATTACATCATTGGTGTTTTCTGGTTTTTAATTCCAGAAATTGCCTATTCTACAAAATGCATATTTCCTCTGAAGCATTACTGGTAAGTTGATAAAGAAATAGCTGGTTACAGGTTAAAACAGAGTGGGAATTCGTAAGCCCTTTTACATTATCCTTCACTGAAAGAAAAAAATTACTCAAAATATATAAATAAAAACATTGCACACATGTAACACAGCATGCTACTTTGAGGAATGGCTGAAGCTTAATGCACCCAATGTGTTATTCCCAAGTAGGGCAAATGCAGGTTCTGAGTCAGCTGCAACTTCAAAGGTAAAATGTGAAGGAAAATCTGAAATTTCAGAGCTAAAAGGAACTGACATCAGAAGTATAATCAATGAACTGCACTGAGGGAAAATACCATCCATGAATAATTAATAAAAGTATAATGTGTCAAATTCATGTTCCAATTCTGTAATTATAGACATGATTGATTAAGCAGTTCTTTATGAGCTGGCATACCTAGTGGTGTGCCAGAGTGGACTCTTAACAGATTTAGCAACTCTGCATTCAGACATCATGTTGGTAATCTGAAATTAGTGATGATAGGAGTATATACACCATGAAAATTTGCAAAGACTACAAGCAAGGGATCTCTTTTTCTTCTTTTTTTTCAGAGCTGATTGTTAAACATTTGCCATTTTCAATTGTGAGTTCCTGCTTCTTGAGGCTAAGGTACTAAAACTCTGATTATTTGCACACCGTTAGAAGATGAAAAGAAAGTTACATATTTGAATTTCCTACGCTAAGAAGAAGAATTAGTATATATATATTTTTTAATGTTTACAGTGTCTTTAAATGAGTGCTAAATGTTTCACATTCAGTTCCTCCTCACAAGTACCCTTTGAGGAAGGTATTAAGTTACATTTTATAGGGAGTGAAACACAGATTCATTGAGGTAAAATAACTTGCCCAAGGCTTATTCTTGACTAGTATACATTACTGTCTCCCTAAGTCAAAAACATACTTGAGGGATTCTTCTTTCCTCTTCAGTCTTGGAAGCAAGGATAATTGAACCTAAGTTATCCATTTTGAACAATATAAAATAATGTAATTTAAAAAGGGAGTGTTAAGGTTGCATTAATTTAAACACAGGGGAAATATTCTCAATAGTAACAGATTTTATGAAATTCAAATCTCTCAAATATTTTAGGACATGAAGCTTGACCTTACATAGTTCATCTAATGAAGTCTCAAGAAATATTTGATCATTTTTTAAAGGTTACTTCAAACTTAGCAATTCTGTGTGTTTTTATGGTTGGGTGTTTTTAAAAATGAATATATTTGGTATGATGAATTGATGAAAGACATTTGTCATTCATGGTAAAAGTTTATTAAACTCAGTTTCATTTCAGCCACAGGCAAAGCATTATAAGATATGAGAAGCTAAATATTTTTACTCAAAGTGTTTCTAATATCTTTTGCTTTCCTTAGGGCAAAGTTTAGCTCAACAAATTATCTCTTGAGCATAACGGGATACGCTTCCACATTGATGGAAGATTTATATACAGTTTTGTGAATGTCTCTATTACTACCATCTAATAATATTATTGGAATCTTAAATATACCAAGTGCCCTTCAAATTTTCATCTTTAAAGAGTTGAAAATTTATAAATGTATACACACACATACATGCGCACACACACACGCAGGGCTCACCTCTAAGGATCTTAATAGAAAGTCTGCACAGTCTAAATAATACCATGTTAGATCAAACAAGCAAACAGGTTTTTAAACCTTTGGCTTATTAAATTTCAACAGAGGATTTTAAATATTAAATAAATAAAAATTTCACCTAGAGGGAAAACAGGTAGATAATTTTCAGAATTAAGTAGATGCTTAATAATTATTTTCTTAAAATTTTTCAGAAGCTCTAATAGCTTATTATGCATTTTCATTTTCTATGAGAAGATAATTCTAGATTTGAAGGGAATTTGATACAGATTTGTCTGTGTGTGTTATACATTTTTGCATGTGGATGGGTATGTGTATGGATTCCCTAAAATATAAAGTTTTGGTGTTGGGGAGCAAGCAAGATTCCATTAATAATTATTTGTTAAATGAATGAAACACTTACTAGGTGCTGGCCCAGGGCTAGGCACTGGGGAACATCCACAAGGTTTCTGCCTACACGGAACTTAGAGTCTGGTAGACTAAAGAGGTTCTTCAATACCCATGTCTTCATTTAATCTTTTGAACTAAAATTCTGCTAATAAATTAAGAAAACATGTTTGATACATAGACCTAGGTTTGGAGACGTCCAACTAAATACCAAAGAATTCAATCATTCCCACTGACGGTGTTTGTAAAATAGTGTGTGGTATTCCACAAATAGGATGACCTTACAAGAAACATACACACACATACAGATCTCGAAGAGAAGATAGGGCCAATTTTCAAAACGGCATATTACAAAGAAATAGGAACTATTTTTCTTTCATACTAGTAGCTCAACCTCAAGCTTTTCAAAAGAGACATCATATTTCCTGTGTGTCGCCTCAGTTGCCTGACTATAAAACACTTTACTGTATTTCCAACTTGTTGTCTTATTAAATTTTCTCTTCAGAGTAGATTCCTTATTCCAAAACATATTTTTAAACATTATATGGTTTACGATTCTTTCATTAAAAGAAACGTCTTTAAACCCAAATACATCTTCTCTAACTCCTAAGCTAAACAGTACTAGGAAGAAGCAGCAGCATGTAGCTTAAGTGGAATGTTATGTGAGGTCTGGAGAATTAAGCAGTTTGGAATAGGAGATGCGATTTTATTACATGGAAGTGACTCATTCTTTCACCACCGAGTGTGATTTCTGGAATCGTTATCTGGAAGCAAATGTGTGAGGTAAACACTCTTTTAAAAAACATAAGTATTGGCTCATCATTGTTTGTTCATCCTGGATAATAAATAAATGTAAAACACTGACTTAAAGATAGTTTTTCTGCATTAGTGATAAAGACACATTAACAATATGGTCTGAAATGTAAAAAATGATTTATGAAATGAATTAGAAAGTTCCTAGGAGGAAACGCAACATCCAGTATATAATAATTTCTGTCCCATATAATTAGTTTGGTATTAATGAAGCCAACATGCAGGGAATATGTACTGTGTGTAGGCACTATGGTTAGAGAACTGGGGTTATAGAGAACACAAGTAGTTCCTGACCTGAAGTTACTGAGAAAGAGCGAAATATGTTAATGTCTATCCCCTAAAATTCATTCCCTCCTTCATTTTAGTAAGAGAACCACCCTCCCCAGTTTTTGACTAGACAAATGGCTACCTTGGTAGAGATTACTTTTTTCTAGCTTTTCTTGTGGCTACATTCTGGACAAGGGGATGAGAGCAGGTGAAGGGTGTAACTTCCCTTTGAGGCTGAAGCTCCTTGCCCTGTCATTCCTCTCCTCCCCATCCCAGACGTGGGAACTCCTAGTAGTCCCTGGTGATGACCCAGCTTCAGCTCTCTATACAATGATCACACCTGGGTGATACCAGAGCAACAAGATGGAAGAAACCTGGGTGCCTGAATAACCACGTGGAGTGTAGCTGCTCCCAGCCTCCTCCACTGACCTCAAGGACATTACATCAAAGAGAAATAAACTTACATTTTATTTGAGCCATTGTATTTTGAGGGCTTTTTTGATACTCCAACTTAGCGAATCCCTAATACAATAAATAAGCCAACACGAGACATCTCCTGACAGTCTTGCTCCTCAGACAGTCTTCCTAATTTCTGTGAAAGGCAAACTCCATTGCTCTAGAGTTGTTCAGGCCCAAAATTCGGAATCTTCACTCTTCTCTTTAGCTCACATACAATTACCAGTCCAACCCATTATCAGATACTACTGGCGGAACTTTTAAAACAGCTCCTAAATTTGACCATTTCTTACCATCTCCACTTGTACCCCTTTAGTCCAAGTCATCGTTATCCCCCTTCTTAACTATTTCAATAGCCTCCTAACTGATATCCCAGCTTCCTTTTGCTACTAGAGAGTTTGTCATAGCTGCAAAAAAGCTCTAAGGTAAAGCACGTTGCTCTTTTGCTCAAACCCTTCTAGGAATTCCCACCGTGATTAAAAGCAAGGAAAGAATATATATATATAAAGCCCTTACCAGGGCTACAATGCCACTGAAACTCTTCTATCATTGCTTTCTTTACCTAACTCCTTCACCTGCACCCCTGTGATCATTTATCCCACTCCATTCACACTGGCTTCCATACTGTTCTTTGAACATGTCAACCACGACCCCATCTCACGGCTTGACAGATTTTTAGTCCTTTTGCCTAAAATGTTCTTCCTTCAGATATTAGCGTGGCCCATCATCACCTCATTCATGTCTCTGCTTCTGCTGAATGTTCAACTTATAGAGTCCTTCCATGACTACCCTGCAAAATATACCAATCCTTCCCCATCCTGCTTGTCACTCTCTGTCCCCTTACCATGCTTTGGTTTTCATAGCACTTATCGGTACCTGATCTCTATATATAGCTCACACACACACACACATACACAGACACACACTATATATATATGTGTGCATGTATATATATGTGTGTGTATATATATATATATATATGTATATATATATGTCTGTACTCAACACATACACATTATACATAGTATTTGTTTGTTGTGTATCTCCCCCATTAGGATAAAAGCACTAGAGAAATTTTGTATCCTTTGGTCTCTACTATAACCTAAACACTTGGAACAATGTCTGGCACATAATACATGCAGAATAAGTATTTCCTGAATGAATAAATTGGATGAATGAACAAAACACAGTCTGACCAATGTTCTTGTATAGAGGGACCCAGAAGATGTTTTAGGAACTTCAGAAAAGAGAATCCAGCCCAGTTAGGAGGTGTCAGAGAAGGCTTCTTAGCAGAGCCAACATCTACATTGACTCTGAAGAGCAGTAATATTTCAGTGTATATACTCCAGTCAGAGGAAAACACAGAGTCAGAAAGACAAGCGACTATTTGAGGAGGTTGAGCCAGAGCCACGGAGTGCTGAGTGCAGGGAATCTAACACGGAAGCAGAAGCAGATCAATAAGCAATGGTGCAACCCCAGGTGCCAGACACAGGACTCGATGCTTGACATATACTATATTACTTGACAAATGAGGCAGCGATGTCCAGAAAAGGTTAGAGAATTTCCCCAAGGTTACTGAGCTAGTTAGATGGCAAAATCAAGATTGAAGTTCGCATCTGCTAAGTTCCAAAACCCAGCTCTCTTCATTACACTGTACAGTCATCTGCCAGAAGGAGTTTGGCTTTTTACCATGGGAAGGCACTGGAAAACATCAAACAGGGAGATGACATAAACATATTTGTCTTTGAGTAAGATCTTGCTTATGGTAGTGTAGAGAACGTATGAAAGTGAAATAAGCCCAGAGACAGAAAGACCTAGAGTAATTGTTGGAAAATTTCAAAAGAAGTTATAATAGTCCTCAACCAGAGCAGCAGCAAACAGGGACACAGAATAGTGATAAGCTGATAGATTGAAGAAGAGTTGCAGATCAACAGACGTGGAGCCTGGAACTACTCCTGGGTTTCTAAGCGTGATCTAACGCCAGGGGAAAAGGAGGTATCATCCATGAATTTGGGGAACAGAGCAGGTAAAGTACAGAGAGGATTATTTCAATATGGTCACATGGCTGCTTAAGGGATGAATCTGGATTAAACTCCTAGAATTTATAGCTTTTAGTCCAGTGGTCATTTCTCTACGAGACAACTGAGACCAAATGGCCAAAGCTTATAGCATAAAGCACAAGAGACAGAAACCTACTTCAGTCGTCTGGTTATGCCAAGAATAGTCTGTGCTTTGTGAGAACAGGAAACAAAATGTACTGTTGTATAAAACACTGAACTATAACTTGCATAAAGAACAAATATTAAAATTAATTTCTCATCACAATATAACGTCATGTGTGTTCACAGTTGGAATAAGTCTTTCATCTCCCTATGTTACTTGTCTCATAAAAGCTGCTTTGCGGAGTAGAAAGAAGAACATTGTCTTTCCAAGAACAATAAATGAAAGCAGCATCTTTTTTCAACTCATCCCAAGAAAAATGCTTGGTGGTGAGATATCAAAAACAAGCAAATGCACTAGCAAATGAAAAAGCTCTTTGCAAAATGTATCACAAGACAAATAAGTAGAGATTTCAAACATTTACTTAGCAACGAGTATTTTAAAAGAGATAACACCAAGCAATAAGCTGCCAGTTTAGGTTTACCTGTGCATTGAGAGTATTACACTGGGACCAAATGTAAAATAATACACTCTCTTTTTTTTTCTTTTTTTTTAAACATCTTTACTGGAGTATAATTGCTTTACAGTGGTGTGTTAGTTTCTGCTTTATAACAAAGTGAATCAGTTATACATATACATATGTTCCCATATCTCTTCCCTCTTGCATCTCCCTCCCTCCCACCCTCCCCATCCCACCCCTCTAGATGGTCACAGAGCACAGAGCTGATCTCCCTGTGCTATGCGGCTGCTTCCCACTAGCTATCTATTTTACGTTTGGTAGTATATATATGTCCATGCCGCTCTCTCACTTTGTCCCAGTTTACCCTTCCCCCTCCCCGTGTCCTCAAGTCCATTCTCTAGTAGGTCTGTGTCTTTATTCCCGTCTTGCCACTAGGTTCTTCATCGCCTTTTTTTTTTTTTTTTAAGATTCCATATGTATGTGTTAGCATATGGTATTTGTTTTTCTCTTTCTGACTTACTTCACTCTGTATGACAGACTCTAACTCCATTCACCTCACTACAAATAACTCCATTTCGTTTCTTTTTATGGCTGAGTAATATTTCATTGTATATATGTGCCACATCTTCTTTATCCATTCATCCGATGATGGACATTTAGGTTGCTTCCACGTCCTGGCTATTGTAAATAGAGCTGCAATGAACATTTTGGTACATGACTCTTTTTGAATTATGGTTTTCTCAGGGTATATGCCCAGTAGTGGGATTGCTGGGTCGTATAGTAGTTCTATTTTTAGTTTTTTAAGGAACCTCCATACTGTTCTCCATAGTGGCTGTATCAATTTACATTCCCACCAACAGTGCAAGAGTGTTCCCTTTTCTCCACACCCTCTCCAGCATTTATTGTTTCTAGATTTTTTGATGCACTCTCTTTTTAAATCTAAAAGCATTTAAGGTATCAGAGGAGCTGTTCTGAGCCTTCAGAATACAAAATGTTGCATCTTCAAGGATGTTTTTAAGTGAGAAATAAGCACAGGATAAAGCCACTTTCTTCTCCAAAAATGCTGATTGGATTTTAAAAATTTGATTCTTTTATTCCTTTAGAACTATATTTAAAGTTTAATTATAAAAAAATAAAAATCAGTATCCTACTACATTAAATCAGGATAATCACTGGGGAACTCAATTCGATTCCCAAATCTTAAACATTAGAAAGTGTGCAAACAGAATCCACAAAATGCCTCAAGGATACCTTTCAAAACTGTGAAATGGAATGTAATTAACAGAATAATAAGCACTTCAATGGAACTTACTCGCCCACTGTTGATACCTATTGGCTATTTGCTCTAGATTTAAATGCCAGCCCTTACAGAAAATTTTGTTTCTAATGTACCAAGACTTTATTTTAAAAACATCTGTTTTGTAACATGGTCCTATTTCTGTGCTATTTGAAGGCTGGGGAGTTGATATCTGATATTTTGAACCTTAAACTAATCCTCGATTGTTTTCTGAAACAAACATCCAATTGGTCATATTTGTCTTCAGGTCATATAGCTTAAGGCAGTGGTTCTCAAACTTTTATCCTCAAAACCTCTTTACATTATGAAAAATTACTGAAAACCTCAAAAAGCTTTTGCTTACATGGGCTGCATTTATCGATATTTATTCCTTTAAACCTTAAAACTGAGAATTTTTTAAAATAATCATTCTCTTGAAAGTAATAAACTTACTACATGTTAAAATATATTTTTAAATAAAATTAACTATATTTTAAAAACAAAAAATTTAATAGGAACCATCCCACTGTTTTATACTTTTTGGAAATCTAATTGATGTCTGACTCAATAGAAGACAGCTGCATTTTCTGCTTCTGTATTCAACCTGCTGCTATATCACATATCATGTGGCTTCTACAAAACTCTACTGTACACTCATGAGAGAATGAGACAGAAGACAAATTACATGCTCATGTTATTATGAAAATAGTTTTGACCTCAAGGAGCCCCTAAAAGGGTCCACAGACTACACTTTGAGAATCGCTGCATTAAGGATACTAGTTTGCACAAAGTAGGAAGAAATTTTCAGTTTTCTGTGAGAATTTTTCATGGATAATTTTAAAATATTTATGAATGTTTATATCTATGATTTACCTACTTAATCTGCTGCATGTAAAACAACTATAATTATAAGAGAACTACTTTCATCAATCTTCCTCCTACGCTTGGTTTAGTTATAATACTTCTACCTCCACAATCTGACCTCTTAACTGAGCTTTCAGACGTGTATCCACTGTCATCAACTTGAAATCTCCAATGGGAGGTCTAATAGGCACCTTAACTTCACCCTGTCACAACAGAATTCTTGATTTACTTTCTTAAACATGAACACCTCTCGCTTTTTCCCATCTTGGAAAATGGCACCACCATTCACCCAACTATTTAAATCAAAAACCTAAAAGTCATTCCCAATTTCTCTTTCTTTCTCACCCATATCACAACTGTGAGCTGCAGAATATACCACACTTCCCGCATCTCCCACACTGCCATCCGAGCCCAAGCCAACATCATATTTTGCTTGGATTACTGCTATAGCCCCCCAAATGGTACCCCTGGTCCTCCCACCACTTTATAACACATTTTTTCCAACCTCTGATTATTACTGCCATCCATTTTTTTTACCTATTAAACATAAATCAAACCAGGTCCCACATCAACCTAAACCCCTAAATCTCTTGGAAGAAAAAATCAACTACTTATAGGGTACCACATGTGACCTTGCCTCTGCCAACCTTTCCAACCTTAACTCACGCCATTGCCTTCTTTCTGTCTCTAACATTTCCCCACCTTGTAGCTTTAGTACTTGCCACTGTCTGACCTCATCTGGAATCCTGTATCCACACTTTTGCGTCTGGCTCCGTCTTGTCATTCAGGTCTCAACTCAAATGTTACCCTCACAGGGAAACCTTCCCTGAGCCACCCAATCATTACGAGACCCACCTTCATGATTCTCTCTTACATCATCCTGTTGTGTCTAAGGTATTCATAGCACTGATCACTATCTGAATGTATTTGCTTGCCTCCATGCTTGTTCTTTGTCCTTTTCCCCTATTACCATCACCAGGATGGAAGCTCTAGAAGAGAAGGGGCTGTGTATGTCTTGTTCACTGTTACACCCTCAGTGCCCACTGAGATATAGTCAGCATCGAGGAGGCAGTTTCTAGGAATCGAAATTGAGAAATGAATAATCAAATAAATGAATTAGTAAATCATAGTAAGGAAACTATTGAAGAACTTCATTGAAAACTTTCTTTGCTATTCTCAATTGTTGAGGGAAATACAAAGAATTTCATATATTCATGAACTACATTCAGTCAAATCCAAGCTCTGCTTTATCTATAACACCCTTTCTACTTTTGTAGAAACACACCATATGGAGGGAGAGAAAGTATGGTAGTTCAGCAATGCCTGCTATGTATATATGTAACCTAATTCTCAACACAAAGAAAAATCTGCTGAAACATTTTTCCTATTTCATATGCCTTTGACCTTTAGAATTGATATACTATATAAAAATTCAAATTCATAGGACTAAATGCAATTTCAAAACTTTCTGTACAAGTCATCTTAATTTGCTTTTAAGAGAATGGTCTGCACAATGGTGCTCAAAAACCTACAAACCAAATGTTTATTCTTTGCAGACTAATTTTTAAATCACATGAGAGCCTTATCAACAATACTTATCATTAATCTTCTGCTTTTCTTGTAAATTTGAATTTAACCATTTATAGAATCCTATATATGATACTACCACCACCCCATCATCTCCTGGAAGATAAGCTGAACTCTGAGAATGGATAACTTCATGTAAATTCATATACACGTACATGGGCACAACGTACAAATATGTGCGTGTGTATATTTCCAACAGGGTGAGTCAGTACAAATCTTTGCACCAGAAATCTTTTAAATATGGCTTTAATTTGAGGGCATGTACCATTATTGAATGAACCATCAGAGAAAGCATAGATCTACCTTAAGAATATGCTGAAGGTATTAAATATTCTAAACCATTATGAAATGCAATGTAATAAAAGAGTAATATAAAATGATGGTCTATAAACATGAGCCAAATATAAAATGTAACACTGAATTATGTTCTTATAGTCATAAAAATGAAAAAAATTGATGAGTATGTGAATGGCTTTTAATGAAAGTTATTACAATAGGCTATTAATTAAGCTCTACTGGGAATCAATGTTCACTCACTCTCTTCTTTTTACCAGTATGGAATAAATGATCTTTTAAAGAAGCATACTCGATTTTTGAAGGAAAATTTTAAACATTGACTATTAATTTTGATTTTATGAAAAGTTTTGGTTTTCCTCTGAAAATACACCATTGTGTATTTGTGAAATGGAAAACCACCTTTCATAAGAGTTTGGCCACCTTCACTAGATGCTTTTTCTAATATGGCTTTGCTATTGATGAATTAACAGAGTAACTTGCTTTGATATTGAAAAGTGTACAGAATAACTTAACTCTTCTTGTTAAGTTACACAAGATTGCAAAGAGCAAATAAAAAGTAAATGTTTGGGTTTAAAAGCATTAGCTCACATATATTCTTATGAATAACTATAAGATAGTTTTAGATACAAAGAAAGCTACTTAATTTGGTAAAGTTGGGCAAATTAGGCAAAAAAATGGTATTAAATAAATCATTAATGTAAATATACTCAATAACAAGTCCTTGATACTTTAAATATGCATGAAATGTGGATTCTCAGGAATTGATTTTAATACCATTTTAAGTCATCTATCATAATTCTAAATCCGTGCACTTCTGCAGGAGCTTTGGTACAAAAATATTTTCATTTTCATCAGAAAGGAGTTTATGGAAGGGTCTAAATATAAAATATAAAGATCATTATATAAATCTAAATATAAATATCAAAACATAAAGATCAGACTCAGACCGCAACCTTCCAAAGGTACAGTAGTTAAATTCAGATAAAGTATGTGCAATTACAGGCTGCGTTCCTCAAATGCGGAGTCATGGGAGAATTCCAATAAGGACTTCAGAGACCCATTTCAATCTTCCCTGGAGTGGGGGTGGGTGGGCTGTTGCCATGGTAGTCACACCAGGCAGTTTCACTGTGCTGGGAAGTAGCGCCCATCTTCCCTGCCCTTTGAGAGTGTGCCAAAACGATTACTAACCATTCAAGGATTTTTCATTAGAGGGATGGATATTAAAAGCATTAGTCTATCTAGCCCCCCACAAAAATCACTGGAAATCTTGTTAAAGTCCCTGAAGAAATACATCTGTGTGTTCTTAAAATGAGCCCTCAACAATTTTAGAATCCTGTTTATTGTTCAGCATGCAAACTACTCAACAGTTCCATGAAAGGATGGCTGAAGTAAATTTCACCTCATTAGCAAGAAATCAATGTGTTATTACACTATTGTCAAGGAGGTACTAATCCACATTTTCTTTTCATTTTTTCAGGTATGCTGTTTTTGGTTTTTGTTTTCATCAAAAATGTATTTTTAAACTTTCAAATTTGCCATTCTCTCAAAATTGAAGAATGGATATACTGATATTTTAGCAAAATGAGTCAGCATAGAAGTAAATCCCATAACTGTTGTGAAGAAAAAAGATAGTTGTACCTTTTTAACATAATCTATGATCTGTTGTACCAATTTCAGATTAATTTTTTGAAAAAAATTGATGGCTTTTCAACTATCATCTCAAAAAAATAAGCACTGCAAGTTTTAATTATTTTGGATTTCAGAAGTCTTCAAAAGTAAGAAAAGCTACACTCTTCACTTTCTTTTTCACCATTAATAATTTAGAAAGAAAATAGAGAACTATACATTAGTATAACCACAACGTGATAAGGCTTATTTTACAAAATCAAACAAGGACTTCAGTAGCCAAATCGGTATTAAGAATACTATCCTTCAAAATATGTCATTTTGGATAATGATGTTCTTGATCAAAGTTCTTTAATTTTTCTTGAATTATACAAAAAATGTCATTACGTTATAGTGGTACATATACATACACCCTTACAAATTTTAGCCAAAAAAGATATTAATCACCTACCCCTATTCATCAAATCTGTCACTAAATGGCTTGTGATTATTTCCAAATATAAAATCTACCCTCACAGGGAAAAGAAATCGCTATCATCAAGCATATTCAAAAACATATTTACTGTCCCCTAAGGACAACTTATACAGAATTCTTTAAATATGTTGGAAGAAAAGAACACAGAAGCAAAAATGTACTGCCTTTCCAGCTTCCTGCTTTGAAAGAGACAACTCTCCTTTAGATTACAAGTGTGGATATATTCCTTCAAGATAATACCTCACCTGCCTAACCTACTACACACATGCCTTCAGGGACACACACATACTCATACACACATATGTGGCCATGAGAAACACTGCCTTCCAGGATTTCTTACAAAGATACAAAAAGCACAAACCAAGAAGAAGACTGATATATTCGACTACGTTAAAATTAGTAACTTCTGTTCCTCAGAAGATACTCACAAAGTAGTAAAGCTACAAGCTATATAGATGGGAGAAAAATATTTGCAATGCATGTAATTGACAAGGATTAAACTCCAAAATATGTAAAGTCAACCAACCAACAAAAAAATGGGCAGAAGACTCCAACAGACACTTCACAGAACACAAACTGCATATAAACACATGAAAAGATGCTCAACCTCATTAGTAATCAGGAGCAAAATAACTGGAAACAATCCAAATATAATCAATAGCAGAAAGGATAAAGAAATTGGGTATAAAATAGTGGGAGCTAATATTGAACAAAAAAGTGAAGTAGCAGAAGAATACATGCAGTATGACTAGATTTATATAATATAAAGTACAAAAACATTCCAAAGTAAACATGCACATTGTATACAGGGTGGGTTTTTAAGAAGAAACTTTTGGAGGGCTGGGTTCTCATAAGCTAACTTGTAAGGTACTTGTTCAGAGAAACACAGACTCAGAATCTTGGAGTTTGGGAAAGGGATTAGGAGATGTGTTCAATTCAGCCACAGGGAACCACCCCCCCCTCCACCCACACAAACTTTCTCCAAGCAGATGCTATGTAGTCACTGCTAGAATGCCTCCTGAGATGGGGTTCTTGCCATGACATCAGGTTGCTTCATCACTTCTAGAATGTATTAATTAGCAGAATATTGATTCTCAAGCAGACCCAATGTAAGCCCCCCTATAACTTGCATTTTCTTTGGTCATCTAGATTCACGAAGACCAATTCCCTTTTCATGTGATAGCGTTTTCAGCTTTTAAAAATAGCTATTCTTTCCTCCTGAACCTTTCATCTGTGCATGATATGGCAACTTGCTAAATATAAATGTTATGCTTCCTGCACTCGCTCAAGTATATTAAAGTCTTTTTGGAAGGTTGGCACCCCAAAATAAACATGATACCCCATGGGGCATCTAACTATCTCAGTTCCCTGTTCTTGCCATTAACTCCATAACTGACATACATTTTAATATTCACATTTAAAATGTCCAGATTCCCTTTGCTTATAACTTTTTTCTAAGTAGATTTTTTGTTTTGTTTTGTTTTTATATAAGCAGTTGTTAAAAAACAAAATTCAACTGAGTAAATTTTAAAGATCTTACTGGTTTTAATTAATGGTTCATGAATTGGGCAGTATTCCATCAAGTAAATAAGAAAGAAGTTCTAAGGAGCTGTACAAAATAAAAGGCTTTTATAGGCAGAAGGGAGCAGGAACAAGGAAGCGATATTAGACAAAAAAGTGGATTGGTTATGGCAAGGTCAATTTCCTTTTAGGGGGTGTCAGGGGCCTACCAGGCAGATTACCTAACTACTGCTAATTAGGTGACTCCTGATTGACTGGTTTAAGATTCCATTTCTGGGAGAGCCAAAACTATTATTGAGTCTCAATTTGGTGACATGGGGCTTAGCATAAGAGGATGCATTCAGGGCCTGTTGTCTTATTTTTAACACAGCACATCAGCTGGTTCTTCATCATTAACATGATAAGCTTGGTCCTGTAAAGGGACGGCAAAAATAACTTTAAGTGCATTGATATTTTAACTATTCAAACCATAGCTTTCAGATGAACATGAAAAACTCAAAAGGCCAAAAGGCAACACCTGATTTTGGAGAATAAAATGGTCTGTTTCTCATGTTAAATTTACTGAACTAATTCATATGAAAATGCATTCAACTCCCTCATACTCTCAGGTAGTGTTTTGAATGCCAACTGACATGGTGAAGCTCTTCATTAATGTTCAATTTTACATAAAAATCCCTCTTCGAATGTCAGCTTTCATATGTTATTTAATCATAAAAACAGTAAAAATGTTTCAGGGGATGGGGTGGGGGTGGGAGAGAACTTGCAGTATGATGTTGTATAAGTTTACTGTTGATAGTGGGTGGCCAGCATGATAGATAACCATGTTGAAGAATAAATAGTGTTGGACATCAGCTTAACAAGCAGACCTGGTATCAACCGACTCGCTGGAAAGGGAAGCAGATGACCAGTCTTCAGAAGACAAAAGGGAAATCTCAATGCAATAACAACAGAAACTTGAGAGTTGATGCGAATAATCACAGATAACTTAGAATTAGTGTACAAAAGGGCTATTTAAAAAATCACTTGTGCGATGAGTTGAAGAATTGTTCCTTCTTAAAAAAGTATTTTTAAAAAACTGCGAGGAAAACAAAATCAATGATATTGATGGGAGACAGAAAAAAGAGGGCCTTCAAGGTACATGGCACAGTCCTAAACAATAAAGACTCAGAGGTGGACCAAGATTAAACCAAATCACAGCTATGCTTGCAGAAAGAAAGAAGGAACTAATAAGAGGAGCGGGATGGATGTGAGACCATATATAAGGACTTAATAAAAGCCGTTATCATTAACAAGCACCTTGTGAAAAACAACAACTTGATGGTTTCACTTAAAAGTTTAACTTAAAATAGCCAATAATCAAAGAACACTAAACAGATACTTGCCATTTTCAGAAAACAAAATATAATCTATCTGCTTCCACAATGAAAGATCACAGAAAATATATCTGTAAGCAAATCAACTGCTTCAATGGATATAAACTAGACATTTTTCACTACAAAAATATTAGATTCCTAAAGAAGGTGTTTGATTTACATAACCAATTCTCGATCACTAAATCAGAATTTCTTTTGGATGACAGTAGACAGACGTTTATATTTATGGAAAAAACAGAAAGGGCAAGAGTGTAAAGATATTAACAAATATTACATCATAATTAAGGCCAATATCTATTGGTTTAAGAAAATAAGCTGTATTCAAGTATTTTGTAAGAGTCATTTATATATTTGAAAACGTAATTAAAATATAAATCAAGCCTTAGCAACTTGATCCACTGCTGCCTTAAATAACTAATACCAAAACAATTCTGATGAAAACTTGAAATGAAACTTCCACTAGCCAGTAACTGTAGATATCTGAAAGTCATACAACTCATTTTGCTTGAAAATACATGATATATTTACACTACCTCCAGATGATTTTTCCTCAGTCATCCTAATTAATAAAGTCTTAACATATGACCATTCTCTTTTGTTAAAACGATGAGAAAATTTGGCATTTAGGTATGCAGTAATACTTGGGACACTGCCCAAGCTAAAACAAAAATCATTAAAGGCACAGGTTAAACAAGTATTTTATGAAGAAAACTTCATTTAACCGAAGAGAGACAGGAAAAATTGGACTGATTTTTCATGTAAACTCCTGGGTGTTTTTCTGAATGTTTTGATAATATGCAAGTTTGTGAAAGATCCTCTATAGCCTATTCATCCATTGTTGCTATGGTATACTCTATAAATATTAATCATGTTCACAGATGAAAAAGAATCCATCTATATCAAGAAGAGTGCTATCTAAATTTTGAGAAGATTAAATGTGTTGATAAAAAACTAAGCAATGGGGCTTCCCTGGTGGCGCAGTGGTTGAGAGTCTGCCTGCCAATGCAGGGGACACGGGTTCGAGCCCTGGTCTGGGAAGATCCCACATGCCGCGTAGCAACTGGGCCCGTGAGCCACAACTACTGAGCCTGCGCGTCTGGAGCCTGTGCTCCGCAACAAGAGAGGCCGCGATAGTGAGAGGCCCGCGCACCGCGATGAAG
Organism: Balaenoptera physalus; assembly: GCF_965194825.1. Lineage (NCBI taxonomy): Eukaryota > Metazoa > Chordata > Mammalia > Artiodactyla > Balaenopteridae > Balaenoptera > Balaenoptera physalus. The sequence goes on along the minus strand of NC_138893.1, from coordinate 62,587,783 downwards.
AGTGGCCCCCACTTGCCGCAACTAGAGAAAGCCCTAGCACAGAAACGAAGACCCAACATAGCAATCAATCAATCAATCAATCTTTAAAAAAAAAAAAAAAAACTAAGCAATGAAACATTTCCTCAATTAAAACTTATAAAAATTTAAATGATAGGTTTTTAAAAATTATTTTGACATGAGAATATTAGCATAAAATCAGCCAAAGTTACATGGAACTGATTAGAATTACGGCTTGGGGACAGATCAGCATCAGGTTATAAGATCATGGTCATTTAGTGAGTTTAACTGAAGCAACCAACAGCATCATAGCAAAATCTGTGACTTTGAATATTGGTACACTGTTTTTAAACCATAATTAAGATGACTTGCTATTTAGTCAATCTAGCAATAAAAAGAAGATAAATAAAATATATTAAAATTAGCTTGATGCAATGGGGAAAAAATTAGTATATTTACCTTTACTTAGGGACGTCTGCCACGGGTATTTCTTCTTGATTTTGTTACAAATGTGTTTGTCTGTATGTATGAGTGAGTGCATGTGTGCATAAAATCTTTGTTTCCTTCTCTCTTATAAGTCCTTATCATGTAACATAAGATGTATTGACTTTATATCATAGTATTTAAGTATTGGTAACTTTACATCATAGTATTTGATTTATGGGGTATTAAGGAGAAGAGTAAACACTACGCAAGGACTTTGCATCCTTTTCTGGGAAAAGGGTTTGTTTGTTTTCATTGTACGCAGGATCATTATGTCATGTTAGGCAGAAGTATGACCTTGTTACTGTCTTTACTCGGAGGCTGAGTATGGTTTAAGGAGATGTATACGGGTGTCAAGTTGACAAGGAATGGACCTGTGATGGTTAATTTTCCATGTCAACTTGCAAACCCATGACATCCAGATATTTGGTCAAACATTACACTAGACATTTCTGTGAAGGTATTTTTTAGATGGAATTAACATTTAAATCATTAGTCTTTGAGTTAAAGCAGATTACTTTCTTAATGTTGGTAGACCTCATCCGATCAGTTGAAGGTCTTAGCAGAAAAAAGACTGATCTCCCCTGAGGAAGGGGAATTCTGCCAGCAGTTGGCTTTCAGACTTGAGCTGTTGCATCAACCTTTCCCTGCGTCTCCAGCCTGCTGGGCTTACCCTGCAGATTTTGGACTTGCCAGCTTCCACAATCACGGAAGCCAATTCCTTAAAATAAACCTCTCTCTCAATACCCAGATACACAAACACACACACACACCCTATTGGCTCTTTTTCTCTGGAGAACCCTCACTAATACATAGCCCTATAGTTAAGAGCTTGGGTTCTGAATCCAGATTACTTGGGTTCACTCCTAACTCTACTCTGAACCAGTTGGGCCTCAGTCTTCTCATCTATAAAAGGGGATAATAAATATTAGCCCTTAACCTCACAGGATTACTTTGAGAATTAAATAAGTTTTATACATGGAAACTGTTTAGAAAAAGCATGCTCTATATGTTGGACATTGAGTTCTAAAAACTCAATAAATATTAACTATGATTTCCAAGCTTCTTCTAATATAGCTAGTAAAGTTGCAGTTAGTCTTAGAAAACACAAATGGCGTGAATAAAAAGAATTTTTTTAGAAAAAATATACGAGGAAAACTGCAACATACAGGTTCTCAAAATACTCATTTCTTCAATGGAATATCAATAACGAACATTTGAAAATCGCTGAAGTGAAGTACACCCTGCTTTATACAATAGCTGTGTTCTTAAAAACACACCTGCCAATAAAACACATAAATAATCAAATAATATGAAACTATTGATATGTTATAATCTCATAAATACTTTAAACTTGGTTTCTAACTGTTAATAGTTCTTAACATTTTGCCTCTATATTTATAGCCTTCACTTGGCCTCTATATATTTCTTCCATTTCTCTCATCCTTCCTGCTCAATACCCACATATACCCTTGCCCTATAATTTCACCTCCTTTCCCTGCAATTCTCTATCAAGTGTATATTGTTTGTGTTTTTGTTTATTGTATTTTGTTTGTGTCAGAAGAAAGCTTAGCTGAACATTTATGTCCTTTTGGCTTGAGGAAAACTCTGTAACACTGACACAAAAGCTGAAAACTATAAAGAAATAAAAATGACAGAAATTAATACTTAAATATCAAGTGCCTGATATATGTCAAAAAAGACCACAAAGAAAAATTAATGTAGAAAGAACACTTCTTACATACTGTCAAGTATTTAATGGAAATAATAATACTGATTTTTTCTTCTTCTTTCTTTCTTTATTTACTTTTTAACATCTTTATTGGAGTATAATTGCTTTACGATGGTGTGTTAGTTTCTGCTGTATAACAAAGTGAATCAGCTACGTATATGAATAATACTGATTGCTATTCTACAATGTTTTACACTTTACATTACACACCCACACAACTTATTCCCTACTAACTTCATAACAATCCTACAAAGAAGTTAGAAAGCAAGTTTTTCAGCATAGGCACTAAGGACAGGTAATTCTCTGCTGTGGGTCCCTGCCCTGTTGAGTAGCACCCCTGGTCTTTACCAGCCTCCACACTCACTCACATTGTAACAATCAGACGTCTCCAGACATTGCCAAATGTCCCTGGGGGACAGAATCATCACCAGTTGAAAACCACTACCAGAAAGAAATAGTATCTTCTTTTTTTATAAGCTGGGTGAAATTCAGTGAAGTTGATTGACTTGCCCAAATACACTCCTCCTCTGAATGACCTAGAAACCTGACAGTTATAGGACATTGCCATAAATGCTTTGGGTAAAACACTAACTGCCATCAAATAAATCGACTGTGATTTTTCTATGCCAACCATCTTCTATTACAGACATGTCTGAACTCACTTTCTTCTCAGCTAATTCAGTCATGATTTCTTCATGGCTTCTTTCTTCCTCCAAAAGGAAAACATGCCATTATAAATTTCAAGTTAGAAATACACATTATGAAAATTTACGTAAGTGCAAAACATATTTACACAGTGCATGCCTCGGTTTTTTTTCAAAGCAGTTTCTATCTTAGTTTGTGCAAGATTTATGAAGCAAGCTATTGCTCTTATTAATCTGGTGGCTAATATACCATCCAACCTTCATGATCTGCCTCTATCAGACACATATGAAACACTGAAAACATTCTCTTTTTATAGAAGCATCATAGCAGGAAACCTAGTCATATACTGGGAGGTAAAAGTAGAGCTGAAGACACTTTGTCTGACCAAAAATACTTCCAAGAGACTTAAGCTTTCATTGAAGCTTTGTGAGTTTGCTCAATGATCTGACAGTGTGTGGTCTTATTCAGTGCAATAAATAGCAATTCTTTCTTTCACGTTATCATCCTTTCCCCATGTCTGAAAAAATACTAGATTCTCATATTAATAATTCTAAACACAAACACGTCAAACGATTAATCAACCACTAAGCAGTGTTCTACCTCTTTTCAAACTATTTCTCAACAACAAAAAGGAAAAATGGAATTGTATCGTGCAACGCATTGCCATCTGTGTGCAGACTGATAAGATGAAAAGAGAATATTTGAATGTCAGAGGAACATAGTTACAAACCATACCTTCCATGACATACACCAGCGACCCCACATCTCCTTCTTTGATGATGCAACTGTCTTTGCCGTACTCCACTGGGTACATACAGTCCACAATCTCTTGGATCTGCGACAGCTCCAAGTTCTTCATAAAGTCATTGTCAAGGATGGCTTCCTTTATAAGATCCTTGGACCTATGGTAAGAGAGGGAAGATTTACTGGCAGAGCTGACAAGCGCTTTCACAGTTCGTAGCAGAGCCAGATAGCATTCAGGCACACTACAAAGGCATTTTCTTGTTAGGAAGCCAATAATTTCCTGACAGACCTGAGAACAAAGTAATTCCATGGCAGCAGGAAAGACATTAAGACATTTTCCTTTAAGTAAAATATAATTTCATGAATATGGGACCGACAAACAAGCAAAACCATACAATTCCATTTTGTTTTAGGATGTTTTTTAACCCAAAGATCACGGGCAAACCGATGGACAAACATTTTAAATTGAAGCTTGTAACTTAGTTAAAGAATGAATAGGAACAAAATACAACAAAATTTTATAGAAGAAACACTATTATTACTATGTTTATATATTATAAAAGAATATCAGGATGTCCTGCACGATACACAATTACAGTAAAACACAATTTGTTTACTTATTTTTTTGTGTGCCTCTTCCACTAGACTTTATGCTCTGTGAGGGCAGGGATCATTTTTAGCTTTTTCTCTACTATACGCCCAGTGTCTACTACAATGCCAGTTACAGTATAGGTGCTCAAGAAATATGTTGGATTTAAAAAAATAGTAAAGAATTGGAGACTTAATTAGCTGTTTGGAAAAACTGGTGTAAATGTGACAGTTCTTTATCCATACCCCATGCTTCTTTAGAGAATATTTATTTCTTCAAGCAGCTTAAATTGAGGTAACTAGGCAGATAAAACTGTATTGAACAAGATGTTTTAAACACAATATGGTTTACACATGGGATTAAACAGGTAGTCGGCAGGAAAAATATTTACAAATTCTAAATTGGGATTCAGTGGTTAACAGGGAAGTTTTGCAGAACTAGAAATACGGTGATCATTTGATTCTCTGGGATAAGAAGTTCCAAATAAATTCCTAAGGGTACAAAACTCAAAGGAAAGAGAAACCGAGAAATATTTTGTCAGGAGTTGTACAATCAGAGTACTGTCAGAAAAGTCAGAAACTGGATAAGACAAAAGCAAAGTCCTTAGCAACACAGAGCGTAAGCAACACATTTGGAATTTCATGTTAAAAGTCTTAATTTGAAAAGCATCTGACTACAAGCTTGTCCTTGGCCACATTTGCTTAACGAGTGGCTTTCAGGGAAGTGACCTGCAGTAGTGAATACTGACTACGGCATTAGCACTCCTCAATTCTTCCTGTTGTCTCTTCTAGACCTCAGTCTAACTGACTTAGCCTTCTCACATTATGTTTTGTAATGATTTGGTTTTAAGTAGTAAAAAGGTATACATAAAAAATTAAAACAATATAAAATTTATCAACGTGAAAAATATACCTAGAATGGACGGTTATGATGCAATTAAATTGTTTATGAAGAGTGTTAACAGCATGGAAAAAATCTTATACTATTTTTAAGTGAAAAAGCATGAAACAGAATTGTTTCTAGAACACAAAAGCATGTGTGTGTGAAATGTAAAGAAAACTGGCTTTCGAATTAGATATATCTGGGTCCCAATCCTAGTCCTGTCATGTATTAAAACCTTGAGCAGGTTGTTTTACTTTTCTGAATTTCCACTAACTTGGAAAAAATATATGCATTACCATGCTCATAGCAGAATTATTTGCAGTAGCCAAGACATGAAAACAACCTAAGCATCCACTGATGGATGAATGGATAAAGTAGTTGTGGCATGTATATATATATATATCTATATATATCTATATATATATATATATATATATATATATATATCTAGATATATATATATATATATCTAGATATATCTAGATATATCTAGATATATCTAGATATATCTAGATATAGATATATATATATCTAGATATATCTATATCTAGATATAAATATAGATACACAATGGAATATTATTCAGCCATAAAAAATGAGAAAATCCTACCATTTGTAACTACACAGATGAATCTTGAAGACATTATGCTAAGTGAAATAAATCAGACAGAGAAAGACAAATACTGTATGATCTCACTCTATGTGGAATCTAATTTAAAAAAAAACTCATAGAAAAAAGAGATCAGACTTGTGGTTACCAGAGGTGGTGTGGTGGTGGGGGGGGGGAATCTGAGGAAGGTGGTCAAAAGGTACAAACTTCCAGTTTTAAGATAAATAAGTACTAGTGACATAATGTACAAAATAATGACTATAGTTAACATTACTGTATGATACAAAGGAAAGTTGTTAAGAGAGTAGATCCTAAGAATTTTCATCACAAGGATAATTATTTGAATTTTCTTTTTCTTTTTATCTATATGAGATGATGGAAGTTAACTAAACTTACTGTGGTAATCACTTCCCAATATAGGTAAATCAAACCATCATGCTGTACACTTCAAATTTATATGGTGATGAATATCAATTATTTCTCAATAAAACTGGAAAAAATATGTGAAGACTGGTAAAACTATAATGTTACTTTGAGTAAATGGTGGGTGAAAAGGTGGTGGTAGTAACTGCAGTTGCAGTAATAGGAAGAGTAGTAATAGAGTATACAGTCATGACTTGAAACAGTATCAGAAGGAAATAAAATGCTGGCATTGGTTGCCTTTGGTGACAGAATTATATTTTTTCTTTCTACTTTTCTCTATAAAATTTTCTAGAATGGGCATGCTTTTTTATATGGAAAAAACTCTTTAATTTCAAAGGCAGTTTATGAAAAGTAACTCTGCTACGAGGAAAAATAAAAATAATAATCTATTTCTCATTTAAATAATGACTTAGATACTTAATATTGGTTGACCGTTATTGGCCTATTCAATACTACTCTTTTCAATAGATTCCCTTTCACATGGCCTGTGTCTAAATACTAATGGCAGGAATTTTCACCTAATAAACAGATGGTGAGGGATGGCCAGTGGGTTAAGAACTTCAGAGTCTTCGGAATAGACTCTATTTAAAAAGTCCTGTTTGTGAGACTTTTACTTTAGTTTGATGGGACTATTTAACTGTATGTTTCTTTTAATTTTTTTTTTTAAATTCTGGCTTGCTAAAACTTTATTTTTCCTGAGGCAAAGAGTTGTTTCCCTTGAGTATTCAACACAAGATGCAGAACTTTGTCCCCATATATGATTTTCATAAAATCTCCTTTCTTAATTATCTTTACCATTCCTGACCTCGAGAATACCAGTAGCAACTTCGTAGTGACTCCTGAGATCTACTGTTCTACTAATGATCTACTTTTCCAAATAACAGGACTTATGTGGTCTTTAAGAAATTAATTTTAATCACATTGCATAATATTCTCTTTACTACATATTCCTTTATTTTCATTGAGTCAGAGTAAGGCCATCAATGGGTTCATATTTTTTAATATAATAAAAACTGGATATTATCAGTCCCAGAATCCCAACTTGTTTAGCTACAGATGATATCTTACCCTTTGGGAAATAATAATAGTGTTCCATTAAAATCTAAGTCCTAGAAATGCTGCAACATTAAAAATAAAGCCCTCTTCCAAGAAGATAATTAGCTACATCCAAAGATAATTGAAGAAAGCCACTTTCTCTCTTCTCATAAACGGTACAACTAACCTGTTTTATAAAGATATCAGAAAAGATGACATAACACAATCTTACACAATCCCTTAAAATTTTCCAACTTTTCCAAGTGCTTATCACAAACTGGAGGGGAGGGGGGAATTTCAGGATGCTCTTACTTCTCCAATTTCATTTTAAATGGAGGACATTCAATCTCAAGTCCCTGAAGAAACAAACTGGAGGCTTTCAAACATGCCTTTGTGTTACTTTAAAACAAACTGAGAAATATAGGACCCACGTCTAATCATATATCCCTTCACAGAGATATTGTCCAATGACATTTGCCTCTGAAACATCCCGAATAATCCCTCTCTGCCTTCACAGAGTAGTGTAACTCAAAAATGTTCTTGTCAGTGAGTAATATTTAAAGCCCTGCCTCTTCGTGTAATTTTCCTTTAAGTCATTTCCCATTGAAGGCTCAAAATCTTAGGGCAACTCTCATTAGTGTCCACTTGCTCCAACATTAGAAACCATAATCAATCAGAGCCTCCACCTAACTCTTCTTGGAATCTTTTCCTTTCCCTAAAGAAATAGTCTAACACACTCACTGTAACTAAGACATGACGCTACATATGAGATCAGTTGAGTTGTGTTATCAGTATGAGAGCTGAGGAGAGCTGCTAGCGCAAGTTCCAGAAGGTGGCTATCTGCCCTAACCCAAGTATAGAGCTTAAGAACATTTTGCAAGAATTCAGCAGGCTGACCTGAAAGGCATAAGAAGCAAATACAAAGATCTTGATTTTTTATCCTTCCTGTCTGCTTCTGTGTACAAATAATCTATTTTAAAACAAAAACAAAAACAACTTTTTCTTCCATGCCCAAAATTTGTGACATTTTAATGCAAACAACCATAAGAGGAACTTGGTTATTTCGAGTTGGCCCTACTGATTTGTCATCATCCAATTGTCAGTCTCTGAAATATTGGCTATATATAATGGTGTGCTGCTAAATGCACTCTCCAGGAAAAAAAGAAAAAAAGCCCTGGTTTGTAGTGTTTGCCAATTTCCATGGTATAAATACTCCCACTATAGCCAATTTCAAACTACTAATGTAAAGTCAACCTGCTTGCAAAAAATTCCTGAAAATTTAACAAGCAGTTCTTATACGAGCCAGTACGTTGGCTCCAACACATCAGATATAGATTCTTTTTCTAACACCCTAAGAATTTACTGTGCCTTAGTTTATAAATGCTAAAACTAACATGATGATTCTTTCCTTCCTTAAAAATTTCATTAGGTGGTATAATATCCCCAGATAACTTTATGCCAGGATTAGCAACAGGTCTTCCAAAATTTCAATTTTAAGAAAATGAATTGGAGAGTCCACTTCCCCATTTACTTATTGCAGAGAAAGTTCCTGAATAGACTCAAAGACTAATTGTCTTTCTACACAACCTTAGATAAAAATGGGCAACTCTGAGGTGAGCATAGGGAAATATACAGCTACTTCTCTAACAAGAGAGATGACATTATTCACTATTAATAAACAGAGCCTCATTAGTTTTCTCGACATTAATAAAAGGCTATTCTACATTGTGGTTATCATGTAGTAGCTTGCAATATCTATGTAGCACTAGTGTTATTTCAAAGAGTGGGGAACGCTGTTTCAGACCGAAGTGTCAGGAAGGCTTCTCTGAGCTGAGGACTGCATGATAATAGGATCCAACCAAGCAAAGATCACGGAGAAGAGCATTCTGGGTAAAAGAAAAAACACATACAAAGGTCCGGAGGTTGGAAGGAACTTGATCTGTCCAATCGGTTCAGGAAGGAGACCTGTGTGGCTGAGGCAGAGAGAGAGCTAGAAGGAAAGGGAAAGGAGAATGACATTGCAAAGGGAAGCAGGAATCAGGTCTCATACGGTCTTGAAGGCTGTGGTAAAGAGTTTTATTTCATTCTAAAGCCTTAAGAATACAGTGAAGGGTTGAATATAAGAAGAGGTATGACTTACAGGTAATATACCTGACATAAGGAATAAATAATATAAATTTACTTTAAAATGTTACTGAGTTCATAGAGGCTTCTGTCATATTTCATCACTTAACACATACTAAAAGCATCACTTATTATCCTATTAATGAGTTCTTATAACTGAACCTCTCGGGAACCACTGTCTCACAACTCTTACATTTACCTGAACTTCAAATCACCGACTCTCATGCAACTTTTGCATGTTAGAAGAGAACGCGGTCTCATCTCCAATTTCCAGCTATCTCCAGTGGCCTAAAAGCAATTCACTCTCCCTTCACAGCCTCTCTTTAGATTAGTTGCCCCCTGAACACATACCAAGCAATCGTAAATATGCTCAAAACAGCCATGGCCAGAAATGTGAGAATTAATATCTGATCTCTTCATTCAACAAAGACTGCTAGGCACTTTAAAAAATAGTCGAAATTATTACTAAGAATGGAAATCAGCTAAAGCAATTTAAAAATGGTTTACGAAATTTCTATAATCAACTTTTTGACTGAAAAAAACTCTCACTAAATCTTTCTAGCTCTCAAAGGTCAGTCTTAGGCTCAAATGTCAGGAGAAGCAGTAAATGCACTTTCAAGGTTCTTAATCTACAGTATAGTATCTTCAGTTGGCAGCTCAGAAATCCAAACCCCCATTGGTAATTCATGGCTCTTTTACACAGATACAGTAATTGCAGGGCCCCTTAAAAGCGTCTAATTCCAGGAGTCACTGTGGCAAGATAACTCCATCTACATACTGTGAAATATTCAATGAATCATCTAGAAATAAGAAAAACTCATGGAGTAGTCCTCTCACTGCCCCAACTGTTGAGATTCTGCCCAAACAGTAGGTCCTATTTCTAGCCTAACAGCTTTCCTGAGTGAACTCTGTAGGTACAGAGCTAAGAAATATCAACCAGCCCACATTTTTTAAAGATAAAATTTAATCCTGCAAAGCTATTGGCCAATTGAGATATTTCCTCAAAACTGAAAATCAGTTTTCAACAGGTTTCAGACGAAATTTTCACATCAACAAACTCTGCTATAGCTATCCCAATCTTATCACAAAAAGTCATGAAGAAATCAAGACTCCTTGCAGCATTCACACCTATAATCAGTATATGATACAAAACATGTGAATCACTGGGACAAAATATATGATAGCAACATAGTTCTTAGGTGGTCAATGATATTAATCTTTTGTGTATTACATGGGTCGCAAATAATTTCCAGTTGCCATTTCTCTTCTAACTTTTTTTCTGTAGTACTAAAATAGATGAGTATCTAAATGAAATTTAGATATTATAACTCTAAAGATAAACAATGATTTGGGTCAGGAAGAAGATGGCTAACCCATAAAGTATTTGTTTGCTGATGTATCACTTAAGCCTTCTTTTTAACTAATACTCTTATCTTATTCTCATTGACTAGGAATGATGCTAAGTAGCTCTTGAAATCACTCGTTAGATGTTAACAAATGAAGCAGACTTGTATTAATGAAAGAAAAAGAAGATATTGCTCTTTGTAGGTGTTCATCAACTTCCAAAAAAATCAATATTCAAGTCTCCCATTCAACTACTGCAGTCATTCAGTGCTCCAGAGAGGCATTTAACAGTTAACTTCACACTAGTGAGCCTAACTCAAAATAGAGCAGTCTCCAAGAGCCCAGATCAAACTCCTGTCCTATAAGCTCCTCTTTCATACCACTGAAGAAGAACTGTGGGGTTTCATCGAAGAATTGTAAACAGCTTTCCATGAGAATAATGACCATAAGAATTCCAGGAGGATAAGACTACACACATTACATTCCAGAATGTAAGAACCATGTGGCTGGATCTGTTATGAATTAACTCTATTTTTGAAGTTAGAGATCTAAACTGCAAAACAAAAACAGAGCAATGATGGAGAAGAAAACATTTGGCGTATATTTATATGTCTAATTTCAATTCGACATTTCAAAGCAATTTCTTTTTTATCTTTCAAAACACACAAACAATTGAGATCTCTTAGCATTCATTTGTTCTCAATAAGGTCAACACGGTCACACTATGAACATCCATTAAGTTCCTCATCACCCAGGGTGACCCTGCCTGCAGGGCATAGATTGGGAGCCGTGATGTTTTGTCTAGTCCTTTGAAACCCAATAGCTCACGTCATCAGCATGTGTTATGCACTGTCATTTCAATTACTGTAATGGTTTCATTTTAAAATTGATCATTAAAGACATCATTTAAAAAAAATTCTCTTATTCAGTTGCTTTTCAGATTTAATCTCTGAGATAAATTACCTTTCATTTTAAATTACCTTACATTTGTCTGCATTCAGCATGAGGAAAATAACATGTTTCTCTACCAACCCCCTAAGCCCTAAATGTGTATACTTTCTCTTGGCTGAAAATTATGAGTTGGGTCATTCATCACTTCCTCTAGTGATGCTTCCAGAAAATGAGAGCCAAATTTAGCCTTGTTACAGTGACCTACAGGTCTTAGGAAGGCAGATCTTCTACTTTGATGAACTTGGTTCAATTTCTTCTTCAAACAGCTCAGTTTGCATTAGGCTTTAATACATTAGAATACATTCAATACATTATACTTTGAGTCTGCCTGAAGGGAGATGGCATATATACTGAAAAATCTTTTAAATAACTAAAATTTAAAAACCAAACAATCATGCCCCTAGTTCTGAAAGCTCTGGAGTTTCAAGGCTTCTTAACCAAAGTGAAAAAATTAACCAATAATGACAACATGAGTCATCACCATAATAATAGTACTAATACCACTACAACTAATATTTATTAAGGGGTTACTCCACGTTCTGCAATGAAAAGCCACCCCTCATGTAAGTCTCACAATGACTTGCTAAGTTTGCCATCATGGAACTGAGGCTCAGAGCAGTTATGTAGTCTACCCAATATTGCACAGCCAGTACGTGACAGGTAGATGCAAGATTTAAAGATCAACCCGTTTGACTTCCGAGCCACACTCTACTAGATCATTTGACTTATAAGAACACAATACTTAATTGTATTCATAATTTGAATAAATTATCCCAATTATAAAATCTAAAAGCAAATATTCTTCTCACTTATCTCTAATTCTGCAAAAGTAAAAATGCTATGCTTGGATAGTATGACCTTTTATCTGCAGAGAGCATTTCATGCTTTCAAAACAATTCCACATCTAACATTTCATTCTATTATTGCCAAAAACCTGTGCAGTAGGTAGAACAGAGGTTACTATTATTCCTATCTGACAGATAAGAAAACAGAGACACAACAGGCTAGATGCTGCCAAGTTCAAGTAAGAGATTAAAGCAGAACTCAGGTCTACTGCCTACGAGCATGAAATAAACACTGTTCTGACCTTCCTTCATTACACGCACTTTCATATTTTCTCTGTGTCTCTTGATGCCTTTTTTTCTCTTTGTCTCTCTGTCACTTTAGCTCTGTCTCTCTGTCTTTCACATACCGTTAGCCATTTTAATGTTTAAACTCTCTTGGACAAAGACTCAACAAATCCACTGCACCAGTATCAGCAGGGAACTCCGGCCATTTGACAATAATTCTACGGTTTTAAAAATTCTGTGATGGTTCATTCAGAGCGATTCCCTTTCTGATCTAATTCATTCTTCACATTACAGAAGTTTAAGCATGTCTTGTAGCTTTTACAGAGAGATACCCTCTCACATAGAAACACCTCTTGAATTCAGCAATGTAATTCAACTTGTTTTGATTCCAGTGTGTTCACACATTTGTTCTCTCCTCTCTATCTTGAGCACACACCATTTCTCTCTCTCTCTCCTTTCCTTCCTACAGACCCTGCCTCAGATGGACTTGATATACATATGGAGGGGAAAAAAGTGCACAAAAATTTACTGTTACTTTGGGTGAATATCTGTATTTGAATTCAAAATAAAAAGGAAGCTCTCATTATGCTTATAGGATAAAAAATATAATATTCCAAGAAAAACTGCAAAGTCACCATTTTGTAACTAATGTAATTAATGATCTGTAACATATATATATTTGAGAAGTCTGAATATAAGAATCTAAACATCAAATGTTTTCTATATATGTATTGATATTTTTACAATAGATATCTAAAATATAGAATTTATAAACTTAACAAAACATTAGCATAATGGATTATACATTATGATCTAATGAGTTAGCTATCTCAAATTTTTACTGAAGATGACAGAGGGGGTAGGATAAAAGGGAGGAAGGGAAGAAGGAAGATAAATAAATGTTATTTTATAATTTGAATCCATTATCTATCATCTTGTACCATGCTGCCCTTTAATGATCTGTCCCTTTCAGTGGCAAAGAGTTAATATTTATTGTATTTCCAACATGACAATTCTAGGTTCAAATTTAACCATTGCACATAAATACAAGCAAAAGTGATTGATGGGTTTAAAATACAACAATAATTATCCACAAAGTGATTTTTTTTCAGTGATCTTAAAGTCTTTTATTTTATGCACATATTTTTACAAAATAGGGTAATACTATATAACATGGCTTTTCTCTAAATAGCTTCTAACACTTTTCAAAACCAATAGAAATTTGTCATTATTTGTAAGGAATGTTCCTTTGTGTGAGATGTGTGCTAATAAAACTCCTACTCTTGGAAACTTAGTTTGTTCCCAGTTTTAATGAGCATGCACTTTGATCCTATGATCCTACTTTGAGGAATACATCCCACAAAGGTAAAGCACTGGTTTCTAAAAGTGTATCTACAGAGACATTTATTGTAATATTATTGACAATAGAATAATCGCTAGAAACAACCTGGATGTTCAGCAATAGGGGAGTGATTGAATAATTTATAGCACATTGGTACTATGAAATTTTGGACTGCTATTAAGAATGAGAATGGATCAATATTATTTGTAAAAATGACCATGGTATATTGTTAAGTGAAAAGTAGATCACAGGCTAATTGTATAACATAATTTTATTTTTTCATTTTTGAATTTTATTTATTTTTTTATACAGCAGGTTCTTATTAGTCATCAATTTTATACACATCAGTGTATACATGTCAATCCCAATTGCCCAATTCATCACACCACCACCACCACCACCCCCACCGCTTTCCCCCCTTGGTGTCCATATGTTTGTTCTCTACATCTGTGTCTCCACTTCTGCCCTGCAAACCGGTTCATCTATACCATTATTCTAGGTTCCACATACATGCATTAATATATGATATTTGTTTTTCTCTTTCTGACTTACTTCACCCTGTATGACAGTTTCTAGATCCATCCACGTCTCAACAAATGACCCAATTTCGTTCCTTTTTATGGCTAAGTAATATTCCATTGTATATATGTACCACACTTCTTTATCCATTCGTCTGTTGATGGGCATTTAGGTTGCTTCCATGACCTGGCTATTGTAAATAGTGCTGCAATGAATGTTGGGGTGCATGTGTCTTTTTGAATTATGGTTTTCTCTGGGTATATGCCCAGTAGTGGGATTGCTAGATCATATGGTAATTCTATTTTTAGTTTTTTAAGAAACCTCCATACTGTTCTCCATAGTGGCTGTATCAATTTACATTCCCACCAACAGTGCGAGAGGGTTCCCTTTTCTCCACACCCTCTCCAGCATTTGTTGTTTGTAGATTTTCTGATGATACCCATTCTAACTGGTGTGAGGTGATACCTCATTGTAGTTTTGATTTGCATTTCTCTAATAATTAGTGATGTTGAGCAGCTTTTCATGTACTTCTTGGCCATCTGTATATCCTCGTTGGAGAAATGTCTATTTAGGTCTTCTGCCCATTTTTGCATTGGGTTGTTTGTTTTTTTTAATATTGAGCTGCATGAGCTGTTTATATATTTTGGAGATTAATCCTTTGTCCGTTGAATTGTTTGCAAATATTTTCTCCCATTCTGAGGGTTGTCTTTTCATCTTGCTTACGGTTTCTTTTGTTGTGCAAAAGCTTTTAAATTTCATTAGGTCCCATTTGTTTATTTTTGGTTTTATTTCCATTACTCTAGGAGGTGGATCAAAAAAGATCTTGCTGTGATTATGTCAAAGGGTGTTCTTCCTATGTTTTCCTCTAAGAGTTTTATAATGTCCGGTCTTACATTTAGGTCTCTAATCCATTT
Organism: Balaenoptera physalus; assembly: GCF_965194825.1. Lineage (NCBI taxonomy): Eukaryota > Metazoa > Chordata > Mammalia > Artiodactyla > Balaenopteridae > Balaenoptera > Balaenoptera physalus. The sequence continues at coordinate 62,572,379 of NC_138893.1, read as the reverse complement.
TGAGTTTATTTTTGTGTATGGTGTTAGGGAGTGTTCTAATTTTATTTTTTTTGTTCTTTTTTTTTTTAATTTTTATTCTAATTTCATTCTTTTACATGTAGCTGTCCAGTTTTCCCAGCACCACTTACTGAAGAGACTGTCTTTTCTCCATTGTATATCCTTGCCTCCTTTGTCATAGATTAGTTGACCATAGGTGCGTGGGTTTATCTCTGGGCTTTCTATCTTGTTCCATTGATCTATGTTTCTGTTTTTGTGCCAGTGCCATATTGTCTTCATTAATGTAGCTTTGTAGTATAGTCTGAAGTCAGGGAGTCGGATTCCTCCAGCTCCATTATTTTCCCTCAAGACTGCTTTGGCTATTTGGGGTCTTTTGTGTCTCTATATAAATTTTAAGATTTTTTGTTCTAGTTCCGTAAATAATGCCATTGGTAACTTGATAGGGATTACACTGAATCAGTAGATTGCTTTGGGTAGTATAGTCATTTTCACAATATTGAATCTTCCAATCCAAGAACATGGTATATCTCTCCATCTGTTGGTATCATCTTTAATTTCTTTCATCAATGTCTTATAGTTTTCTGCATACAGGTCTTTTGTCTCCGTAGGTAGGTTTATTCCTAGGTATTTTATTCTTTTTGTTGCAGCGGTAAATGGGAGTGTTTCCTTAATTTCTCTTTCAGAGTTTTCATCAATAGTGTATAGAAATGCAAGAGATTTCTGTGCATTAGTTGTGTATCCTGCAACTTTACCAAATTCACTGATTAGCTCTAGTAGTTTTCTGGTGGCATCTTTAGGATTCTCTATGTATAGTATCATGTCATCCGCAAATAGTCACAGTTTTACTTCTTCTTTTCCAATTTGTATTCCTTTTATTTCTTTTCTTCTGTGATTGCCGTGGCTAGGACTTCCAAAACTATGTTGATTAATAGTTGTGAGACTGGACATCCTTGTCTTGTTTCTGATCTTACAGGAAATGCTTTCAGTTTTTCACCACTGAGAATGATGTTTGCTGTGGGTTAGTCATATATGACCTTTATTATGTTGAGGTAGCTTCCTTCTATGCCCACTTTCTGGAGAGTTTTTGTCATAAATGGGTGTTGAATACTGTCAAAAGCTTTTTCTGCATCTATTGAGATGATCATATGGTTTTTCTACTTCAATTGGTTAATATGGTGTATCACATTGATTGATTTGCATATATTGAAGAATCCTTGCATCCCTGGGATAAATCCCACTTGATCACGGTGTATGATCCTTTCAATGTGTTGTTGGATTCTGTTTGCTAGTATTTCGTTGAGGATTTTTGCATCTATATTCATCAGTGATATTGTTCTGTAATTTTCTTTTTTTGTAGTATCTGTCTGGTTTTGGTATCAGGGTGATGGTGGCCTCATAGAATGAGTTTGGGAGTGTTCCTTCCTCTGCAATTTTTTGGAACAGTTTGAGAAGGATGGGTGTTAGCTCTTCTCTAAATGTTTGATAGAATTCACCTGTGAAGCCATCTGGTCCTGGACTCTTGTTTGTTGGAAGATTTTTAATCACAGTTTCAATTTCATTACTTGTGATTGGTCTGTTCATATTTTCTATTTCTTCCTGGTTCAGTCTTGAAAGTTTACACCTTTCTAAGAATTTGTCCATTTCTTCCAGGTTGTCCATTTTATTGGCATAGAGTTGCTTGTAGTAGTCTCTTAGGATGCTTTGTATTTCTGCAGTGTCTGCTGTAACTTCTCCTTTTTCATTTCTAATTTTATTGATTTGAGTCCTCTCCCTCTTTTTCTTGATGAGTCTGGCTAATGGTTTATCAATTTTGTTTATCTTCTCAAAGAACCAGTTGTTACTTTTATTGATCTTTGCTTTTGTTTTCTTTGTTTCTATTTCATTTATTTCTGCTCTGATCTTTATGATTTCTTTCCTTCTGCCAACTACGGGTTTTTTTTGTTCTTCTTTCTCTAGTTCCTTTAGGTGTAAGTTTAGACTTTTTTTGAGATTCTTCTTGTTTCTTGAGGTAGGCTTCTATAGCTATAAACCCGCCTCTTACAACGGCTTTTGCTGCATCCCAGAGGTTTTGGATTGTCCTATTTTCAATGTCATTTGTCTCTAGGTATTTTTTGATTTCCTCTTTGATTTCTTCAGGGATCTATTGGTTGTTTAGTAACGTATTGTTTAGCCTCCTTGTGTTTGTGTTTATTACGTTTTTTTTCCCTGTAATTGATTTCTAATCTCATAGCGTTGTGGTCAGAAAAGATGCTTGATATGATTTCAATTTTCTTAAATTTACTGCGGCTTGATTTGTGACCCAAGATGTGATCTATCCTGGAGAATGTTCTGTGCACACTTGAGGAGAAAGTGTAATCTACTGGTTTTGGATGGGATGTCCTATAAATATCAATTAAATCTATCTGGTCTATTGTGTCATTTAAAGCTTCTGTTTCCTTATTTATTTTCATTTTGGATGATCTGTCCATTGGTGTAAGTAAGGCGTTAAAGTCCCCCACTATTATTGTGTTACTGTCAATTTCCTCTTTTATAGCTGTTAGCAGTTGCCTTATGTATTGAGGTGCTCCTTTGTTGGGTGCATATATATTTATAATTGTTATATCTTCTTCTTGGATTGATCCCTTGGTTATTATGTAGTGTACTTCCTTGTCTCTTGTAACATTCTTTATTTTAAAGTCTATTTTATCTGATATGAGTATTGCTACTCCAGCTTTCTTTTGATTTCCATTCACATGGAATATCGTTTTCCATCCCCTCAGTTTCAGTCTGTATGTGTCCCTAGGTCTGAAGTGGGTCTCTTGCAGACAGCATATATATGGGTCTTGTTTTTGTATCCATTCAGCCAGTCTATGTCTTTTGGTTGGAGCATTTAATCCATTCACGTTTAAGGTAATTATTGATATGTATGTTCCTATGACCATTTTCTTAATTGTTTTGGGTTTGTTTTTCTAGGTCCTTTTCTTCTCTTGTGTTTCCCACTTAGAGAAGTTCCTTTAGCATTTGTTGTAGAGCTAGTTTGGTGGTGCTGAATTCTCTTAGCTTTGGCTTGTCTGTAAAGCTTTTGATTTCTCCGTCAAAGCTGAATGAGATCCTTGCCCGGTAGAGTAATCTTGGTTGTAGGTTCTCTCCTTTCATCACTTTAAGTATATCATGCCACTCCCTTCTGACTTGTAGAGTTTCTGCTGAGAAATCAGCTGTTAACCTTATGGGAGTTCCCTTGTATGTTATTTGTCATTTTTCCCTTGCTGCTTTCAATAATTTTTCTTTGTCTTTAATTTTTGCCAGTTTGATTACTATGTGTTTCGGCATGTTTCTCCTCTGGTTTATCCTATATGGGACTCACTGTGCTTCCTGGACTTGGGTGGCTTTCTCCTTTCCCATGTTAGGGAATTTTTCAACTATAATGTCTTCAAATATTTTCTCTGGTCCTTTCTCTCTCTCTTCTCCTTCTGGGACCCCTATAATGCGAATGTTATTGTGTTTAATGTTATCCTAGAGGTCTCTTAGACTGTCTTCATTTCTTTTCATTCTTTTTTTCTTTATTCTGTTCCGCAGCAGTGAATTCCACCATTCTGTCTTCCAGGTCACTTATCCGTTCTTCTGCCTCAGTTATTCTGCTATTGATTCCTTCTAGTGTAATTTTCATTTCAGTTATTGTATTGTTCATCTCTGTTTGTTTGTTCTTTAATTCTTCTAGGTCTTTGTTAAACATTTCTTGCATTTTCTCCATCTTTGCCTCCATTCTTTTTTCCGAGGTCCTGGATCATCTTCACTATCATTATTCTGAATCCTTTTTCTGGAAGGTTGCCTATCTCCACTTCATTTAGTTGTTTTTCTGGGGTTTTATCTTGTTCCTTCATCTGGTACATAGCCCTCTGCCTTTTCATCTTGTCTGTCTTTCTGTGAATGTGGTTTTTGTTCCACAGCCTGCAGGATTGTAGTTCTTCTTGACTCTGCTGTCTGTCCTCTGGTGGATGAGGCTATCTAAGAGGCTTGTGCTAGTTTCCTGATGGGAAGGACTGGTGGTGGGTAGAGCTGACTGTTGCTCTAGTGGGCAGAGCTCAGTAAAACTTTAATCCGCTTGACTGCTGATGGGTGGGGCTGGGTTCCCTCCCTGTTGGTTGTTTGGCCTGAGGCAACCCAACACCGGAGCCCACCTGGGCTCTTTGTTGGGGCTAATGGCGGACTCTGGGAGGGCTCATGCCAAGGAGTACTTCTCAGAACTTCTGCTGCCAGTGTCCTTGTCCCCACGGTGAGCCACAGCCACCCCCCTCCTCTGCAGCATACCCTCCAACACTAGCAGGTAGGTCTGGTTCAGTCTCCCTTGGGGTCACTGCTCCTTCCCCTGGGTCCTGATGCACACACCACTTTGTGTGTGCCCTCCAAGAGTGGAGTCTCTGTTTTCCCCAGTCCTGTCAAAGTCCTGCAATCAAATTCCACTAGTCTTCAAAGTCTGATTCTCTAGGAATTCCTCCTCCTGTTGCCAGACCCCCAGGTTGGGAAGCCTGACGTGGGGCTCAGAACCTTCACTCCAGTGGGCGGACTTCTGTGGTACAAGTGTTCTCCAGTCTGTGAGTCACCCACCCAGCAGTTATGGGATTTGATTTTACTGTGATTGCGCCCATCCTACCATCTCATTGTGGCTTCTCCTTTGTCTTTGGATGTGGGGTATTTTTTTGGTGAGTTCCAGTGTCTTCCTGTCGATGATTGTCCAGCAGCTAGTTGTGATTCTGGTGTTCTCACAAGAGGGAGTGAGAGCACATCCTTCTACTCTGCCATCTTGGTTCAGGGTCCCCACAACATGATTTTAAAAGTGACCTGGGGGGCTTCCCTGGTGGCACAGTGGTTGAGAATCTGCCTGCCAATGCAGGGGACACGGGTTCAAGCCCTGGTCTGGGAAGATCCCACATGCCGCAGAGCAACTAGGCCCGTGAGCCACAATTACTGAGCCTGCGCGTCTGGAGCCTGTGCTCTGCAACGAGAGGCCACGATAATGAGAGGCCCGCGCACCGCGATGAAGCGTGGCCCCCACTTGCCGCAACTAGAGAAAGCCCTCGCACAGAAATGAAGACCCAACACAGCCATAAATTAATTAATTAATTAATTTTTTAAAAATTCAAAAAAAAATGTCTGCCATAGATTTGTTACAATTAGCATTAAAAAAAAAAAAAAGTGACCTGTAGTTGCTGCTGACATGAGTGCAGTATTTACGGAAGTAAACCATACGTACAAACCTGCAAAATCAGTCCTGAAAATGCATCCATTGTGAAATAAGGTCACAACCATCAGTGAGAGAAGGACAAAAGAAACAGGGAAGCCATAAAGAGGTTCAGGCAGACCATGAAGCCAAGGAGATGAGTATAATAAATAAATGCAGAAGACATGAGGTTCATAACACAAAGTGCACTTGAATTGCAAACAACATATTTGCAGGTACATGACCTAACACTGTCTGAATGCCTCGAGCCACTCAAAGGGGAAACTCAAGGGCTTTGCCAGGTCAAGGTTCTGGAAGTCAGAGCCAGGCTACAGAATGGAGGAGAGTTGGTCCCTGAGGTTGTAGGGTACCAAGTAAAAGTGGGGCTAGAGATAAATAGCTTAAAGAATTCAGCCAAAGGCATTTAAGGCAGAACTAAGCCCAAGGCAATGGCTCTTCAAGCTGTGGCAAGGAGATGGAACAAAAGCGTTCAGAGGACCAACAGGATGCAGTGCTTCCAGAGTATTTCTGGGACAGTGGCTCCCAGGATTTCAGGGGACTGTTTCCTGGAATGGTCGGGTTATAACCTACCCACAGATGTGAATGTGCTATTAAAGATACAGGGATTGTTGTGCAAACACTCTGCACACAGCCCTTCCATGGTTTCCACATTTTTGTCAATCTCTGAAATCAATGAGGAAGGCTGGCAGAAGGATGAAGAGATGTGAAGAGTGGGAGGTAATCCACGATGACACTCTTAACTTTCCTCATGGATAGAGTCTAGGTACACGGAGAGCTGCTCAGGAGAAAGTCTTTTGAGTATTTCTCTTTGAGGTCCTTTTGGACATGTTATCTCACCTTTTCTTCTTAATAAAAATTTCCAGAAGTGAAACATTCATGCTAGTTAGAAAAATGGTTGATAGAACACTTAACTTCCACCCCACATCCTTCTTCAAGAGCATGCTGTTCCAACTATTCACAATAGCCAAGACATGGAAAGAACCTAAATGTTCATCGACAGATGAATGGATAAAGAAGATGTGGTACATATATACAATGGAATACTATTCAGCCATAAAAAAAGAGTGAAATAATGTCATTTGAGACAATATGCATGCAACTAGAGATTATGATACTAAGTGAAGTAAGTCAGAAAGAGAAAGACAAATACCATATGATATCACTTATATGTGAGATCTAAAATATGATACAAATTAACCTATCTACGAAACAGAAACAGAATCATGGACAGAGAGAACAGTCTGGTGGTTGCCAATGGGGAAGGGGTTGGGGGAGGGATGGAGTGGGAGGTTGGGGTTAGCAGATGTAAGCTGTTATACAGAGAATGCATAAACAACAAGGTCCTACTGTATAGCACAGACAACTATATTTAATATTCTATGATAACCATAATGGAAAAGAATATTAAAAAAGAATGTATATATATGTATAACAATCACTTTGCTGTACAGCAGAAATTAACACAACATTGTAAATCAGCTATACTTCAATAAAAATATTAATAAAAGAAAAAAAATTTTTTAAAGCATGTCTTTTACATAATCATGAAGATGAGGGAATTTTTTAAAGGAATTATACCATTGAAAAAGTGATTGATGTGTCTGATCAGCAGTGATTCCATTCTTAACTGTGATTTTATATTTGAATAATTCCTGTAAGTATATCTTCTGTGCAAATACATTTTTGATTGGTAATGAATGTTACTAGTTATTTCATTTTCAGCCTTAAAAAAAAAAAGACCATCCTGCTCCAGATGTACAAGCTAGCCTTTATACAGCAGTCTGCTCAGCCTGACCCTTACATTTTTCATTCATTCTTTACTTCAACAAGCATTTCTTGAGTGCTTCCTATATGGCACTGAGTGCACACAGGTAACTGAAACACAGCTCAGATTCTAGCAGTAGAAGCCAGATAACACAGAGGCAAACAAACAAATAACACTGTTAAAATAGAGAAAATATTTGGAACATTACAAAATGGGTGCTGAGTGTAGAATCAAGGGGAAGATCTATTTGGGATCTGAAATAAAGACTTGTCTGAAAATGTAACATTCAGGCTGAGACTGGAGGATGAGATGAGCCACCCTATAGGAGATCTAAGAGAAGGGCACTTGAAGCAGGCGGAACACAATGTTTTCAGGCTCAATTTGGAAAAGGCAGTTAGAGCCTTTTGACTGAGGGAAAGGATGGCTGGAGATGAATTTGGAGACGGGAGCAGGAGCTGGTTGAGACAGGGCCTTGCAGACTGTGGGAAAGAACTGGATTCCTAGTGAAATGGAAAGCTGTTCACAGGGTGAAACAAGGATAGTGAGTGACATTGTCTGATTTATGTTTTAAAAGGACCATTTAAGATTTCAGTGAATAAACTGGGGCAATTGCAACTGGAAGGAGAAGGGAAAGAAAGGTCAGAAAAGATGCTGTGCACTATTTTCACACAAGACATACAATGGCTTAGGTTAAGAGAGTGACAGTAGAGATGGGCAGAAGTGTGAATAAATGGAAAGTATGTTTTGCAAGTGGAAGTTATGGGACTTACTGGTAGATTGACACGTGGGGAGGAGAGAAAGGGAACAATCATAGGTTTCCAGCTTAAGCAACTGAATGTTTACTGAGATGGGTTAAAGTAGGAGAAGTTACAAGTTCCTGGGGACCAAACAAACCTAGGGGTGGGGTTGAAGGAGAGTAGTTCACAAAAGAGAATGAGAAATACCAGAAATGGGGAAGTGTTGGTCAGGCAGGTACTGGAAGGAAGCGTTTCAGGGAGAAGGAATGGCTAACTTTCAATTCTTATCAGAGGCATATTTTCCAATATGATTAGTTTCATTTTATTTTATTTTTATTGAAGTATAGTTGATTTACAATCAACTATAGTTTCTGGTATACAGCAAAGTGATTCAGTTATATATATACATATATATTCTTTTCAATATGATTAGTTTTAAATCATTGACCTTTCTACGTCTGACATGATTCAACCATTGTTATAAACGAACATTGTGATTTAATTTAGCAACAATAAGCACTGCTCTCCATTGTGCTAAATTTTTTCAAAAATCACTTGAAAATACTCAACTATGGCTTTATTCCTCAGATTACTTTAAGTGTAACTGTATCACAGCAACTGACACTTGCTTGGAAACAGAATTACTTGAAAGAAAGCCTGTGAGATTGACTCTCATCCTTCACATTTAAAAAACAACACATACCACACAAATACCACACATTCTACATATATACTAAGTCTGCAAAGTTTGCTGTGGTAAGGTTACACAGAGAGGAGATCACATTAATTTAAAAATAAATCCTGAATATTTTAAGAGGCTGGATTCCTCCTCATGTATCAAAGCAAATGGCAATCAATAGGAATTAAATCAAAATCAGACTGCCATCTTTGGAGTGAGAAGGAGTCCTTAGTATGGAGGAAATACACTTGTTAGCAATCTGATAGGATAATCCAGACAAGAAACTTGTTGAACAGACTTGATTCTCATACCAACTTACTGCAGATAAAAAGCCATTAAGCAGAAAGGCAGGCAAGAGAGAAAATGAAAATGACTCAGTATTAATCATATGTTGACTCATTCGACATCATATAAGCCTCATTTGACATCATGTAAGCCTCATTACCCACCCCTCCATTTATTTCCTAAGCTTAGAATTGTCCTGTAAACAACACCATTCAGAGAAATGACTGCACCATAAGGATCGTTAAGGTTTCTGTATTGAATATAGTAGCTGGGAGTTCTAAATGTCAATAAAGCAAAGCTTTTGCTCATAGTTAATAAAACGAATACCTCATTTCACTTCACTTTTGACTCTTTAGTTACTATCATGTTTATTATTTATTCCTCACATTCATGGATAATTTTAGCCATTAAATCCAGCTTCTTAACTACCTTAAATTCTTTTGAAAACATGGTGGGGAATACATATATAAATACAAAGTACATACTTTTAGTTATAATTTTAATTTTAACCCACTTTTTGGGACATGCTAAGCTACCTGTTTATCCATATTCAATTCATATCCACTTGAAATTCTGCTGAAACATCATGGAACCAGATGCTGTATTTCTCTTACACAAAACTTAGCATACAGTTTTCTTACCCTCTCCCTGACACACCCACTATCAGCTTCCATAGTATATTATGGGAACCACCAATATGTCACCTGCTTTCCTACTGGAAGTTCCAAAAGTAACTTTCAACTTATTATAGTCCCCCACCATCCCTTTAGCAAAACCCAAAGGTGTTTCCTCTCACAACATTTAATCACCAACCTCTCCTTGCATCATTCCTTAACTAAAGCCTTAGCTCAGCTTTCAGCTAGCTCTTACTTAAATGAGTATGGCCTTTTCTCTCCATCTAATATTAAATGGTCCTAAGAGATGTTATTCCAGCTGTTTATTCTGAACTTGTCACTCAGTTTGTCATAGCATAAATCTACTATAAATCAAACCCCTGCCTCACTAACTCCCACCTTGAATCCTCTTTGGGATTTGTGATGAGCACTTCCCAATTCAGTGTGTTAACTCCAAATTTCTCATCTTCTATTTCTTTACCTGCTGCCACTTCTCTTTCAGAGAAACTTATGTAGCACACTCTTCCTAACAGTGGTAACAATAAGGTTTCTGTTAGGTCATATCTTTCTCTAAGTCATTATATAGAATGCTCGCACTTAACATTATCAGAGTATTTCCATGTTCTGACCATTCTCCACCCACACTGGGCATTAGAGTCAATCAGGGAGATTTTGTAAAGATACTCAGGACCCACCCAAAAATGTGATTTCAGTTGGCCTAGGGGTACGACCTGGGTGTCTGATGTATGCACTAGTATACACATGTCATAGCATGTGAAATATATCTTAACTACATGTTCACAGGTAAAAATATTTTTGATTTTATGAAACCTAAGCTTTAATGCATATTTACCAGTTTTTTTCTCCCAAGTATCATCAATTCAAAATAATATTTTGTAAGACATAAAAAATGTGGCAGAAAATATCACACTTTATCTCGAAGTCCAGTTTGCAAAACCATAAATACTAAATCTTAAAAATAAAAGGAATGGCACACATAGAGAATCATAAGAAACTTCTCAAGTATGACTTTACATGAAGTCAGAACAAAGAGACAGAGGTCACCAGGATATTTATTCTCTGAAATACTCTCTTTCCTTTGCTTATATGATGCAATCTACTAATTTTTCCTATCTGTCCAGTTTTTCTCTCTCTTCTCTCTTCCTCCCTCTTCCTCCTCCTCTTCCTCCTTTTTCTCCTTTTCCCTCCGCCTCCTCCCTCCTTCCTCTCTCCCTCCCCCTCCCCCGCCCCCTCCCACTGTCTCTTTCTCTGCTATTCTCTCTCAGTCTCCTTACCAGCTCCTCCTTCTTGCCAACCCACTTAACATTTATAGTTCCTGGAGTTCTTTTCTCAGCCTTTTTTTTCTCTTTTAATGTAACATACTCTGCTTAGATAATCATACTGAAATTACTATCTATATGCTAACAAGGCCTAAATCTATATCTCACACCAGACTTCTTTCTAGAGCTCCAGCTGAAAGGCTTCTTGTCTGCCTAAGTACCTCACACTCACCATGGTCACCACTGAATGCATCTTCCTTCCCAACCAATCTGCTCCTCCTGTAGGATTCTCAACCTTGACTAGTAGCATTACCACCCACCCAGTTGCTCAAAATAGAAATCTAGAGGTCATTTTTGACCTTATCCCCTCCCTAACATTCAATGTCCAATCACCAAGACACACTGATCATTTCTACCTCAATTTTTTCTTGAATCTATCTACTTCCAGTCATCTCCAGGCCACTTTTAGTTTAAGGCATCTTCATCTATCATCTAAACTAAACTTTGTGTCTTAATCCCCAAACTGGTCCCTTGCATCCATACTTAATCCCTTCATGTCTTTTCTGCACATTGTAGTAATCTTTTAAAAACAAAAAACAAAACAGAAATCTGCATGTAAAAGTTGTTGAATCCAAATAAGGTTTATACCTGAGTCAGTAACACTGCACCAACATAAATGTCCTGGTTTTTACACTATACTGTGGTTTTATAACATAGTATCAGTAGGGGAAACTTGGTGAAAAGGAGACAAACACCCTCTACACTATTTTTGCAAATTCTTGTGCATCTTAAACTATTACAACATAAAAAGTTATAAAAAATACAACTCTGATTATATTCTTTGGTTTCTGTCCTACCCCTTCTTAAAAACTATAAATAACTTCCCTTAAATAAGACCAACATCCTTACATTCACTTTCAAACCCACTCAAGTTCTGGCCTCCCTCATGCTCCATTTTCCTTTTTGGACTTGCACTACAACTATACTAGTCCTCTTTTAATTTCTTAAAAAGGATACTTTCTCTTGCTTTAAAAACTACAAATAAGTCATTCCCTCTGCTCATAACAGTTTCCCCAAATCTTTGTTTTAGTCTCATTACCTGCCTGTTCTTCAGATCTCTGCTAAATGTCCCTGCAAAAATTTTCCCCAGCCATTTTCTGTTGATCCATCCCTTCAAACTAGATGAATTCACCCTCTTTCAGGTTCCCACAGCATCCTTTACTTCTCCTTTTCCAAAATTCATCATACTTGAAATTTCTTGTTCAATATCTCACCTCACCTCAGTAACCCATAAACCCAACATGGTCAAGAAATTAATGTCTGGCAAGAAAATATTTGTTGAATAAATGAGTTTTTTAAATTGCTACTAAAATCCAAATTCTTCATCAATTTTGTCATTCCTCAAAGGAGTCTGAACTGTGTACACATTGGTTACAGAGAGATATTTACTTTTCTAAAATTAGCAATACTTTTTACAATAATTTATGAACCAAGATTTCAGGGTGATAGTATAATAAATATTACAGACTCTGGGGTAAGTGATATGTCATTCCAGCTGTTAAATAAGACCCGAGTATAGTTCAGAGATATAACTGTAATGCTATTTAAATATCTAGTAAAGGAAAGAAATTAAAAATATATACTTCTGTTCTAGAAAGAGCTCTATAGGACCTCTACAGATTAACATTCAATCAAGTATGTGACAAAAGAGGAACTACAAAAGACTGACATTCACTATCATTTTCTCCATTATGGTATCCTGCCATATGTGGTCAACTTTCCACATTCCCAGTGCAGTATACAGTAACACAGAGTGTTCAGTGTCTTTGTAAAGAATTGTGAAGTCTACTATATGTCACAATGAATCAAAAGATTTCCAAGTATAAGAAATCATCGGTTAGTGATTCAACCCCTGGTTTTAAAAATGAGGAAGCTGGGCTTCCGTGGTGGCGCAGTGGTTGAGAGTCTGCCTGCCAATGCAGAGGACATGGGTTCGAGCCCTGGTCTGGGAAGATCCCACATGCCACGGAGCAACTGGACCCGTGAGCCACAACTACTGAGCCTGCGCGTCTGGAGCCTGTGCTCCGCAATAAGAGAGGCCGCGACAGTGAGAGGCCCGCGCACCGCGATGAAGAGTGGTACCCGCTCGCCGCAGCTAGAGAAAGCCCTCGCACAGAAACGAAGACCCAACACAGCCAAAAATAAATAAATTAATTAATTAATTAAAAATGAGGAAGCTGATAAAATCAGACTTAATGCTTATAACCAGGATCAGAATATAGGTTGCCAGAATCTAGGTGACAAAACTACACCCACATTTGCACACAGATTTTAGACTTTTCAAGAAGTGTATTAATTTGCAAATATTTCCATCTGGCATATTAAACCTCCTTTTTACTGAAGTCTTTAAAAGTACAAATAACTTTTAAACCTAGAAGCAACGAGAATGCAATAAAGATTTCTGAGAGTGGCAGATGTAAGAATCAATTGAGTAACACCAAAATTCTGAATTTAGTTTTGAGATGGTTAAGACTTTTCAAAACTGAATTCTTAAGTTTTGTTTTCTTATGAGTTCACTTTATTTATTTATTTTTTTAACAGCTTTATTGGAGTATAATTGCTTTACAAGGGTGTGTTAGTTTCTGCTTTATAACAAAGTGAATCAGCTATACATATACATATGTCCCCATATCTCCTCCCTCTTGCATCTCCCTCCCACCCTGCCTATCCCACCCCTCTAGGTGGTCACAAAGCACAGAGCTGATCTCCCTGTGCTATGCGGCTGCTTCCCACTAGCTATCTAGTTTACATTTGGTAGTGTATATATATAAGTCCATGCCGCTCTCTCACTTCGTCCCAGCTTACCCTTCCCCCTCCCCGTGTCCTCAAGTCCATTCTCTACGTCTGCTTCTTTATATGAGTTCACTTTAAATTAGATTCTAAATGAGGGAGTAGGGAGATAAAAGCCACAGAAAGCTTTATGGCAAGATCCAGGAATGAATTCATTGGAAAAAGAAGAGCTATGACATTGTTGATTTTTTTTTTTCGTTCATGTTAATGCTCTAACAATGTGCTGTCTCTCTCATTGGGCACCTGTACCATTTATCTTTTTAATGGTAATTTTTTTTTTTCCCTACAAAAGACACACAATCCTTATCTTATCTACCCATTCACACAGATTTTTTTGGTCTGTAAATTACTGTTCATCATAATTCACTTGCGTGGGATTTAATATCCTCCCTTTGATATTAAAATCATGTGTAAAAGCTTGTAGGGGATAAGTAAATGAAAAAAACTAGGCCATCTCTTTTTCATATTAGTTGTGCTAAGGTATTAGAAAACAAAGCTCTCCACACTCTTGTCCAGAAAGTCAGGCAGCAAACATTCAGCAGCAGTGCAGCGGAGTGGCTGTAGAAAGAACTGGGTTTGAGTCTCTTTTCCGCTACTTCCTCACTTTTGGGCCATGACTGCGTCACCGTCACCTGTGCAAACCTCAGTTTTCTCATCTGTAAAATGAGCATGAAAATAACACCTACCTCTAGGGTTGCTGTGAAGATCACCATACAGGAAATGGGATAATAGTTTAAGTGCCTGGAAGTAATAAGTACAAAATCAATGGCAGTTGTCCTCAAAATGCAGGGGCAGTGTACAAAAGGCAGAAAGAGGAAGGGTGTCCTCCTTTGCAAGAGTGGCACAGTCCTGGTGTAAGTGAGGCTTCTGGGGGAGCCTGGGGCTGTAGCTGGTATGAGTGGCTGGAGGGTTTGGTGCAAGCAAGCCTGTAAGCCTGTAAGAGGGGTAGTGGCAGAATGCTGCTTTTCCCACCTACATGCAGATCGCCTTTAGACAACTAAGAGCACTTGCACTCTGGTCCCCACCACTGTGGATTTCTCTTGGGAGAGAATTTATCCATATGAAAGAGGGATAATTGAGGGTATATCCACTCTCCTAATCTCAAATTTTACTGTAAGGTTTATCTAAACAGGTTAAAATGCAGACACCAAGGCTCCAGCCCAGGGATTCAGATTCAGTAGATCTGGGCTAGTACCCAGCCATCTGCCTCTTTAACAAGTACCTTAAATTATATGTCTACAGATGTCCACAGACCACACTTGGAACACTTTTCTAGACTGTCTAAACTCCGCATGAAATCGGACCAGCATAGAGTTTTGTCTCTCAGAGAATTACTCTAACATCCTCAATAAAACGTCTTCAAAAAACTACATTTTAATAATAGACCTTAGGCTTTCATGAAGGGTTGAAATAAGAAACAGCCCTATGATGACAACATTTATAACATGTAAAATGTTGACTCTTACGTTTTACAATGTCCTTTTACTAATCTTATTAAATAGATGTCTCATTACAAATTGCCTTAACATTTTTATTTGAAAACAGATGGGATATAAGTTATATTTATATATGTGATATGTGTGTATGTGCCTGTGTGTGTGTGTGTATATATATATATCTATATATATCACTCTTGATATATATATTAAGTCATTGGGCCAGCTGACTCTGAAAACCAGGAATCTCCATGCCTTAGAGCAAATAGCCTCAGGCAGACAATATCCAACTAGCTATCTGGCCTAATGAGACCCAAACTCAGATAAACCAAAGTGGAAATAAGAACAAATGATGGAGGTTCTACCCTTGATTTTAGAAAGACCTATATAATATCCTTCTATGCAAGAGAGTTTCAGCTCAATTTTTTTTTTTTTTTTACTTCAAACCCACTCATGAAATTTACAGGGAATTTTGATTTTTGTTTATTCCTTGGGGTAAGTGAGGGGACGGTGAAGTGGGTCCTTTTAAGCTGAATAAAATAGCCATTGGGCTTCCCTGGTGGCGCAGCGGTTGAGAATCTGCCTGCCAATGCAGGGGACACGGGTTCGAGCCCTGGTCTGGGAAGATCCCACATGCCACGGAGCAACTGGGCCCATGAGCCACAACTACTGAGCCTGCGCGTCTGGAGCCTGTGCTCCGCAACAAGAGAGGCCGCGATAGTGAGAGGCCCGCGCACCGCGATGAAGAGTGGCCCCCACTTGCCACAACTAGAGAAAGCCCTCGCACAGAAACGAAGACCCAACACAGCCATAAATAAATAAATAAAAATTTTAAAAAAAAGAGTAATAAGATATCTTTGTAATGATCTTTTAAAAAATAGCCATTTATTGTATATTTGATCATGCAATCATTTCTTGGAAAAACTTATTACATACAACATTTACAATTCTGACATAAAAATTCTGCCAGATCTGTCCATCTCCCCTTCCCAGCAAACACACAAAAGAATTTCAAAGTCTATTAAGAAAGCCTGCACAGAGTAGCAGAGTCTCTAAATACTTAGCTAAGCCTTTCTTACCATACCTAGCAGGTGCTCAACATAAATTGTTTGAATGAAAAAGGAGTGAAGAACCACACACTCTAAACAGCCACCAGGAGACTGACAACTTGGTATCCTGTGCATTCTAAACAAATAAATCAACCGGACCTTATCCTTCCATGTGAAAAGGTCAAACAAATTACATGAATCATAATATATATGCCAATTCTAAGGAAAACAGTGAAGTCACTTGTAATACTGTCATGCAGAGTTTGTTGTATGGAATTTTACATATAGAAAGATGATTAGACCCTTGATGAAGAAAAAGAAATTTTTAAAACTTCAAGAAATACCCGCTTTAATACACCTCAGAACAAGAAATGTAAAAGTGACCATTTTTTGGCCATGTGCCACCCACTCAATTTCCTGGTTAAATACTAAAATAGAAAAGGCTAAAAGGATGAATTGGACATGTCAACATTCTACTTGAGGAAATAAAAGAATAATGAATACAAACGAGTTTCATTAATATCCGAGTATTTCTCATATACCATTTTAGCCAATTAACAGCAAAGTGTTAATTCTTTTTGGTGATGATTAATGTTCCTGGTAGATTTTTCTAGCCTCTTAAACACTTACATGGCATGTTTGTGTTCAATTTCCTTCCTTTATAAAATTAGTCTCCTTTCTACCTCTTGATCTTCAAGTACCAAATGATGTCTTTAAGTACGATTAGAAATATCTAGAATTATTTCCTATCTGAGTTAACCTTTCAAAAAATAAATGAAACATCTTTTTGTAAAGTTCATTCTTCAACATTCTGAGGAAGGTTCAGAATTTTTTGCTAATAAACATCTGGTCTCTCACCTTTCCTAGAATAACAATGAAATAATTTGCTCTATCCATAAAGAACAAAGAGGCAAGAGAAAATTGTACATCTTTGGAGTAAACAATCTATAAATGGATATAGTGGGCTGTTTCAGCTATCCAAATTTCTTTGAGAACCCTGAACAAAAACTTAAATAATGTCATTTTTGTAAGTACACAACTCATCCCTCATATCCCAAGTGTCAGTAAAGCAAGAGTGACATCTTGTCCCTGTACAGGAGACCCTACAGGTTATAGGCCAAGACTCTCATGTAATGTTTCCAGTGATTGTAAAACTGTGGGTCCATGGATGTCATCTGACTCACAGTTATATTTGGCCTGCAGTGGCATTGTAAAAAAATGAAATAAAGAGGAATAAGTGAGGAAAACTTTAGACAGTGCTCTATAATCATGTATTTCACATCTAAAAAAGAACTGGATTTCCTGCTTTGCTGGAAAAATGAGCGTGTTTGGCATCTCTGGGCCCATTTACCAGCAAGTCAAGGGTTGGGTGAAACCAAGTCTGAGCTGCTTCCTTTGAAGGGGGCATGAGCTCTCTAATTCATTCCAGTTCCCCAATCTGGTCCATTTGACTCATTTGTAGATCCTACCTGACCCCTGTCGGCACCTAAGTTAACCCTATTTCTGCACGATGTGGTAGGTGCTATGTCTGGGTTACTAAGGGGGTGAGAGCAGTCTTGGACAATGGAGGTCACCTCAGGCTAACGCTATATTCCCTTGCTAAGCCTTTAAAAAATAACAATTCCTTACAACTAGAGATTATCATACTAAGTGAAGTAAGTCAGAAAGAGAAAGACAAATAACATATGATATCACTTTATGTGGAATCTAAAACATGGCACAAATGAACCTATCTACGGAACAGAAACAGACTCACAGACATAGAGAACAGACTTGTGGTTGCCAAGGGGGAAGTGGGGATGGGGA
Source organism: Balaenoptera physalus (assembly GCF_965194825.1). Classification (NCBI taxonomy): domain Eukaryota; kingdom Metazoa; phylum Chordata; class Mammalia; order Artiodactyla; family Balaenopteridae; genus Balaenoptera; species Balaenoptera physalus. Next base: position 62,554,663 of record NC_138893.1, on the reverse strand, counting down.
GGGACAGACTGTGAGTTTGGGGTTAGTAGATGCAAACTATTACATATAGAATGGATAAACAGCAAGGTCCTACTCTATAGTACAGGGAACGATATTCAATATCCTAGGATAAACTATAATGGAAAAGAATACAAAAAAGAACGTATATATTTGTATAACTGAGTCACTTTGCTGTACAGCAGAAATTAACACAACACTGTAAATCAACTATACTTCAATAAAAAAATAAATTAAAAAAAAATAACAATTCCTGGGCCCCACCCCAGACCAACTGTATCAGAATGTCCTGAAGTGGGACTCAGGAATTAGTATTTTTAAAGTTGCCTAGGTGCTTCCATTGTGACCCACAGTTAAGAACCTCTGATCTAAACCAAGGATCTTCAGATTTATGTTCACATTTCCCCTAAAAGAATTTTTTAGAACTATGTGCCTCAACTCATATTTTTTAACTGGCATCCAAAATTTTTCATCATATGTTTAAGTAGTTGCAATAGATGTAATTCCCTTCAACAAGTAAATATTGACATTTTAAAATACAACTATTCTATCACTCTATTATCACCTACTATCATCCATTTTTTCTTAACATCTTTATTGGAGTATAATTGCTTTAGAGTGCGGTGACAGTTTCTGCTGTATAACAAAATGAATCAGCTATATGCACACGTATATCCCCATATCCCCTCCTGCTTGTGTCTCCCTCCCACACTCCTTATCTCACCCCTCTAGGTGGTCGCAAAGCACCAAGCTGACCTTCCTGTGCTAGGCAGCTGCTTCCCACTAGCTATCTATTTTACATTTGGTAGTGTATATATGTCAATGCTACTCTCTCACTTCACCCCAGTTTACCCTTCCCCCTCCCCATGTCCTCAAGTCTATTTTCTACGTCTGTGTCTTTATCCCAATCTTGCCCTTAGGTTCATCAGAACCTATTTTTTTTTTTTTTGGATTCCATATATATGTGTTAGCATACGGTATTTCTTTTCCTCTTTCTGACTTACTTTACTCTGTATGACAGACTCTAAGTCCGTCAACCTCACTACAAATAACTTAATTTCATTTCTTTTTAAGGTTAATATTCCATTGTATACATGTGACACATCTTTACCGATTCAAATGTCGATGGACACTTAGGTTGCTTCCATGTCCTAGCTATTGCAAATAGTGCTGCAATGAACATTGTGCTACATGACTCTTTTTGAATTATGGTTTTCTCAGGGTATATGCCCAGTAGTGGGATTGCTGGGTCATATGGTGGATGTATTTTTAGTTTTTTAAGGAACCTCCATACTGTTCTCCATAGTGGCTGTATCAATTTACATTCCCACCAACAATGCAAGAGGGTTCCCTTTTCTCCACAACCTCTCCAGCATCTACTGTTTGTAGATTTTTTGATGATGGCCATTCTGACTGGTGTGAGGTGATACCTCATTGTAGTTTTGATTTGCATTTCTCTAATGATTAGTGATGTTGAGCATCCTTTCATGTGTTTGTTGGCAATCTGTGTATCTTCTTTGGAGAAATGTCTATTTAGGTCTTCTGCCCATTTTTGGATTCGGTTGTTTGTTTGTTGATATTGAGCTGCATGAGCTACTTGTATATCTTGGAGATTAATCCTTTGTCAGTTGCTTCGTTTGCAAACATTTTCTCCCATTCTGAGGGTTGTCTTTTCATCTTGTTTATGGTTTCCTTTACTGTGCAAAAGCTTTTCAGTTTCATTAGGTTCCATTTGTTTATTTTTGTTTTTATTTCCATTTCTCTAGGAGGTGGGTCAAAAAGGATCATGTCATAGAGTGTTCTGCCTATGTTTTCCTCTAAGAGTTTTATAGTGTCTGGCCTTACATTTAGGTCTTTAATCCATTTTGAGTTTATTTTTGTGTATGGTGTTAGGAAGTGCTCTAGTTTCAATCTTTTACATATAGCTGCCCAGTTTTCCCAGCACCATTTATTGAAGAGGCTGTCTTTTCTCCACTGTATATTCTTGCCTATTTTATCAAAGATAAGGTGACCATATGTGCATGGGTTTATCTCTGGGCTTTCTATCCTGTTCCATTTATCTATATTTCTGTTTTTGTACCAGTACCATAGTGACTTGATTACTGTAGTTTTGTAGTACAGTCTGAAGTCTGGGAGCCTGATTCCTCCAGCTCGGTTTTTCTTTCTCAAGATTGTTTTGGCTATTCGGGGTCTTTTGTGTTTCCATACAAGTTGTGAAATTGTTTGTTCTAGTTCTGTGAAAAATGCCATTGGGTGTTTGATAGGGATTGCACTGAATCCGTAGATTGCTTTGGGTAGTATAGTCATTTTCACAATGTTGATTCTTCCAATCCAAGAACATGGTATATCTCTCCATCTGTGTGTACCGTCTTTAATGTATTTCATCAGTGTCTTATCATTTTCTGCATACAGGTCTTTTGTCTCCCTAGGTAGGTTTATTCCTAGGTATTTTATTCTTTTTGTTGCAATGGGAAATGGGAGTGTTTCCTTAATTTCTCTTTCAGATTTTTCATCATTAGTGTACTGGAATGCAAGAGATTTCTGTGCATTAATTGTGTATCCTGCTACTCTACCAAATTCATTGATTAGCTCGAGTAGTTTTCTGGTAGCATCTTTAAGATTCTCTATGTATAGTATCATGTCATCTGCAAACAGTGACAGCTTTACTTCTTCTTTTCCGAATCGGATTCCTTTTATTTCTTTTTCTTCTCTGATTGCTGTGGCTAAAACTTCCAAAACTGTGTTGAATAATAGTGGTGAGAGTGGGCAACCTTGTCTTGCTCCTGATCTTAGAGAAAATGGTTTCAGTTTTCGACCACTGGGAACAATGTTGGCTGTGGCTTTGTCATATATGGCCTTTATTATGTTGAGGTAGATTCCCTCTATGCCTACTTTCTGGAAAGTTTTAATCATAAATGGGTGTTGAATTTTGTCAAAACCTTTTTCTGCATCTACTTCGATTTGTTAATATGGTGTATCACATTGATTGATTTGCACATATTGGAGAATCCTTTTTTTTTTAAACATCTTTATTGAAGTATAATTGCTTCACAATGGTGTGTTAGTTTCTGCTTTATAACAAAGTGAATCAGCTACACATATACACACGTTCCCATATCTCCTCCCTCCCGCATCTCCCTCCCTCCCACCCTCCCGATCCCACCCCCCAGGCGGTCACAAAGCACCGAGCTGATCTCCCTGTGCTATGTGGCTGCTTCCCACTAGCTATCTATTTTACATTTGGTAGTGTATATATGTCCATGACACTCTCTCACCCTGTCACATCTCGCCCCTCCCCCTCCCCATATCCTCAAGTCCATTCTTTAGTAGGTCAGTGTCTTTATTCCCATCTTGCCACTAGGTTCTTCATGACCTTTTTTTTTTTTTTTCCCTTAGATTCCATATATATGTGTTAGCATACTGTATTTGTTTTTCTCTTTCTGACTTACTTCATTCTGTATGACAGACTCTAACTCCATCCTTGCATTCCTGGGATAAACCCCACTTGATCATGGTATATGATCCTTTTATTGTGCTGTTGGATTCTGTTTGCTAGTATTTTGTTGAGGATATTTGCATCTATGTTCATCAGAGATATTGGCCTGTAGTTTTCTTTTTTTGTGACATCTTTTTCTGGTTTTGGTATCAGGGTGATGCTGGCCTCGTAGAATGAGTTTGGGAGTGTTCCTCCCTCTACTATATTTTGGAAGAGTTTGAGAAGGATAGGTGTTAGCTCTTCTCTAAATGTTTGATAGAATTTGCCTGTGAAGCCATCTGGTCCTGGGCTTTTGTTTGTTGGAAAGTTTTTAATCACAGTTTCAATTTCAGTGCTTGTGATTGATCTGCTTATATTTTCTATTTCTTCCTGGTTCAGTCTCATAAGGTCGTGCTTTTCTAAGAATTTGTCCATTTCTTCCAGGTTGTCCATTTTATTGGCTTTATTACTCATGAGAGATCATGAGTAATCTCTCATGATCTTATGTATTTCTGCAGTGTCAGTTGTTATTTCTCCTTTTTCATTTCTAGTTCTGTTGATTTGGGTCTTCTCCCTTTTTTTCTTGATGAGTCTGGGTGATGGTTTATCAATTTTGTTTATCTTCTCAAAGAAACAGCTTTTAGCTTTATTGATCTCTGCTATTGTTTCCTTCATTTCTTTGTCATTTATTCCTGATCTGATCTTTATGATTTCTTTCCTTCTGCTAACTTTGGGTTTTTTTGGTTCTTCTTTCTCTAACTGCTTTAGGTGTAAGATTAGGTTGTTTGAGATTTTTCTTTTTTCTTGAAATAGGATTGTATTGCTATAAACTCCCCTCTTAGAACTGCTTTCGCTGCATCCCATAGGTTTTGGGCCGTCGTGTTTTCATTGTCATTTGTTTCTAGGTATTTTTTTATTTCCTCTATGATTTCTTCAGTGATCTCTTGGTTATTTAGTAGCATATTGTTTAGCCTCCATGTGTTTGTACTTTTTACAGTATTTTTCCTGTAATTATATCTAGTCTCATAGTGTTGTGGTCTGAAAGGATGCTTGATATGATTTCAATTTTCTTAAATTTACCAAGGCTTGATTTGTGACCCAAGATATGATCTATCCTGGAGAATGTTCCATGAGCACTTGAGAATAAAGTGTATTCTGCTGTTTTTGGATGGAATGTCCTATAAATATTCATTAAGCCCATCTTGTTTAATGTGTCATTTAAAGCTTATGTTTCCTTATTTATTTTCATTTTGGATGATATGTCCATTGGTGAAAGTGGGGTGTTAAAGTCCCCTACAATGATTGTGTTACTGTCGATTTCCCCTTTTATGGCTGTTTGCATTTGCCTTATGGATTGAGGTGCTCCTGTGTTGGGTACATAAATATTTGCACTTGTTATATCTTCTTCTTGGATTGATCCCTTGATCATTATGGAGTGTCCTTCCTTGTCTGTTATAATAGTCTTTATTTTAAAGTCTATTTTATGTGATATGAGAATTGCTACTCTAGCTTTCTTTTGATTTCCATTTGCATGGAATATCTTTTTCCATCCCTTCACTTTCAGTCTGCATGTGTCCCTCGGTCTCAAGTGGATCTCTTGTAGACAGCATATGTGCGGGTCTTGTTTTTGTTTCCATTCATCCAGTCTATGTCTTTTGGTTGGAGCATTTAATCCATTTATATTTAAGGTTATTATTGATATGTATGTTCCTATTACTGTTTTCTTAATTGTTTTGGGTCTGTTTTTGTAGGTCTTTCCTTCTCTTGTATTTCCTGCCTAGAGAAGTTCCTTTAGCATTTGTTGTAAAGCTGGTTTGGTGTTGCTGAATTCTCGTAACTTTTGCTTATCTGTAAAGATTTTAATTTCTCCTTCGAATCTGAATGAGATCCTTGCTGGGTAGAGTAATCCTGGTTGTAGGTTTTTTCCTTTCATCACTTTAAATATGTCCTGCCACTCCCTTCTGGCTTGCAGCGTTTCTGCTGAAAGATCAGCTGTTAACCTTACAGGGATTCCCATGTTATTTGTTGCTTTTCCCTTGCTGCTTTTAATATTTTTTCTTTGTATCTAATTTTTGATAGTTTGATTAATATGTGTCTCATTGTTTCTCTTTGGGTTTATCCTATATGGTACTCTCTGTGTTCCCTGGACTTGATGACTATTTCCTTTCCCATGTTAGGGAAGTTTTCAACTATAATCTCTTCAAATATTTTCTCAGACCCTTTCTTTTTCTCTTCTTCTCCGCCCCTATAATTCAAATGTTGGTGAGTTTAATGTTGTCCCAGAGGTCTCTGATACTTTCCTCAATTCTTTTCATTCTTTTTTCTTTATTCTGCTCCCTGGCAGTTATTTCCACCATTTTATCTTCCAGGTCACTTATCCATTCTTCTGCCTCAGTTATTCTGTTATTGATTCCTTCTAGAGTATTTTTAATTTCAGTAATTGTGTTGTTCATCACTGTTTGTTTGCTCTTTAGTTCTTCTAGATCCTTGTTAAATGTTTCTTGTATTTTCTCCCTTCTGTTTCCGACATTTTGGATCATCTTTACTATCGTTACTCTGAATTCTTTTTCAGCTAGGTTGCCTATTTCGTCTTCATTTATTTGGTCTTGTAGGTTTTTACCTTGCTCCTTCGTCTGTAACATTTTTTTTGTCGTTTCATTTTGGTTTTTTTGATGGGTGGTGCTGTATTCTTGTCTTACTGGTTGTTTGGCCTGAGAGCTTGCAGGCAGTTGGATAGAGCTGGGTCCTGGTGCTGAGATGAGGACCTCTGGGAGGCCTTCCTCTGACTGATATTCCCTGGGGTCTGAGGTTCTGTTAGTCCAGCAGTTTGGAGTCAGATCTCCCACCACCGGAGCTTGGGCCCATCCTTCAGACTGGGAACAAAGATCCCACAAACATGTGGCAGGCAAAGTAATGGTCTCCCAAAGACACAGACATCCAAATCCCTGGAACGCCTGGCTGGTGTGTGGTGATGGGGACCCAGAGCTCCTGGAGGGGCCAGGTGGTGGCCTGTGGCTCACAGGGCAGCCTGGTGTCATCGGGGTCAGAGCTGGGCCATCTGCGCCACCTGCGCCACCCAGCACACCAGGGACCCCGCCTGGGCTTGACAGGCATCTGCACCTCGGATTCATGTCTGAGGCCCTGCATTTACGTCAGTGACCCCGGTTTTACATCTGAGGCCCCTATCATCCATTTTTAAAAGTGCATGTGGTTTGGAAACAAGTAATAATCAACAAGGTTAGCCAACCGCAATAGATTAGTATTTGCTTATAGGCATACAGCAAGAGTTGTTGCTAAATAATTAAGTACTGTGCCTTTGTCTTGACAAAACCATGAAACATTATATTGACTAAAAGTGGGTCATTTTTTCTTCAAAAAAGTGCATGAATAAATTCTTGCCCCTCAGAAACTTTCTATCACTCCTTTTCCTTCTTAATGAAACTATATTTCTATTCTAATTCCCCCACAGAATGTAAGTTTTTAATACTTGAAGTTTTTTTATTGATTGCTGTTTCACATATATTCTCAGGCAGGTCAGTTTTAGAAAAAAATACATCTAGAAATTGATAATTCTGAAAATACATATGAAATTTGAGAATCTGATCATTTTACATATATCCATGTTCTTATATCTTTTGTCTTAGCCTGGATCTCCCAGAAAACAGAGACTGAGAAAAGAGCCTGCAGGCACATAGTTTCTTTGGGGAATTGGTCCCAAGAATCAAGAAAAAGAAGAGAGAAGCAGGGAAGGAAAGAGAGCCAATTCAAGCAGTCATTGATTTAGTGACCTACGTGGGCAACTGGGGCTCAATGCCAGTGGGGACACTTTAGAATGTGCCTCAGAATTGTTTGTGGAAAACACAGAAGCAGAGAATATTTGTATATGGCATCCATATTCCATTGGTCTAGGGTTCCCCACGAAATGTTAACTACCATCCTCTTCCAAGTTCACACACCTAGTAGACCTCAGAAGTGAGGAGAGGTGAGGTATGGCCAAGACACGGTGCTCTCAGGTTACACCTGTGCACATTTGATTGTTGCAACAATAGCCAATGGTTTAAAAGATGGGCAGAAAGCAAGTGAAGATGGGCACAAGAGATTCTGGTAATCTCTTCAAAAATCTTGGCATATCCCCACTGTGTCTCAATTGAATACCATCAATAAATGAGAACTGGGAAAAACTTATTTGAGGAGGTGATGCTAGATATAAACCTTAAAAGTAAGACATTGCCAGCCAAGTGCAGAAAGATTGTTTCCAACAAAGGGAATCATATGACCAAAGGCCAAGGACATAAAATAGAATGACGTTTTCAGGGAACTATAAACAGTTTGACAGTGAAAGTGTACATCAAGAGATTATAATGAAAAGAGATGCAGGAGTTAAGCCATATTGGACTTTTTATATCATGTTAGGAACTTTCCCTTCAATATGAAGACTATGGAAAGACATTGGAGGCTTTTAGGCAGGTGGTCTCATAGTCAGAGAGTCAGACAACTTGTTATAAAATGATTAAGGCTTGGACCATGATTGAGTCAATAATGATGGAGAATGGAGAGGATACTGGACAACTATTTAGAAAGGGAAACCATAGAAGTCTCTAACAGCCAAACAGGGTAGAAGAGAGCAGGTTCTGCATGACTCACAGACTTCTGACTTGAGCAATTGTGTTGGTGACTAAGTAATGTATATACAAGCAGTGATTTACTCAAGTTTTAGACAAGCCAGGTCCCCAATTTTCCAGTTGTTTCCTATGAGTCAGAACATCTGAGCAAAACCATTAGAATGTAATTCATTCTTGAAGGTCCATCTTAGAAGTCACATCCTCCTGAAGTCTTTCCTAATTGCACCCAACAAGATGGGGTCTCTCCACCTTTCACACCACAGATTAAAAAAAATCAAATGTCTTCAGAATGGCCTATACTGCTCCTGGGAGCCCTGTTCACATAGAACATAATGTAGCTGGAATTTTCCAGAGATAGGGAGTAAGGTAGCCTTTCCTTCAGAACTAGGAAAGTCATTACAAATCAGTAAGCACATGCCAAGTGAAAGGGAATGGAGACTGGTGAGGATCTGGGCTACTTGGCTACCAAAAGGCATTAAATTCTAAATTTTCAAAATACCATGCTGGCAAAATAAAATACATGTATGGTTCAAATACGGCTTGTAGATGTCCAGTTTGTAACATCTGCAAGTATAAATTTCTGAAGCTCTTGTGAGGCTCTCTCTTTGACTACTTGCCTGACTTTCTCACCTGACTCTACCTTATAGTGTCACCATAATGGAAAAAGATCTGTTACCCAAAGAGACCTCTAGGCTTTTGCAGGCAGACATTTAAGCACATTCCTGTGTATATCTTCTAATATGTTTTCCTGCTTTGAAAACTTGGAGGTGGTCATAAAGGTAACGAGATGATGCATATGAAAGCATGTCAAAAGCCACAGAGCGCTTATAATAGTGAAATGTCGATATCATCATCATCATCACTATGAGATCACCTGAAAACTTCACCAGGACTCACTCCAGATAACCAAAAGGCCAGAGTGAAAGTTGTATTAAAACCTGGGAAGTCAAGATGGCATCTCGCAGGCCATCATTACCAGTAACTAAAACAGACCCGCATTAAAACTTATTTATTTTCATTATATCGGCATACACTTTCATCAAGTCTTTGCCGCTGAATCAATGCTTATTAGCACTAAGCTTGAGACATGACTATTGAATTTTCACTGTTTTTTTAACTATCCTATTCTTTCTTTTTAAATAAGCAATAAAATCTAATTTCTAATTACCAAGTATTTAATTTCAATGACTGTGAATGCAGAATATATTCCCATGTCAATTAAAAGACTTTACAAAAGCCTTTTTATCAGACCCTAGAAAAGTAGACGCATTTGATTTGCAATCCTATATTTCCTGCTCTAAGTGTAGACAGACACTAGGCATTTCAGCTTGAATTCTCTTCAGCCTAGGGGGGTCACGCTGCTGCCATGAATTTTCCATATTGTTTAATTTTTCACTTACTTTGAAAGTTAGGATTTAAAAGCTTAAACAGCATTTAGTTTTCCAAAGCAAAGACACAGATGCAAAGCAGATGAAATAACTTATGACAAGAGACAGTAAATGTAAATACAGGTAATTTTAACGTCCCACACGAGGATACTGATAAAAATAACTAACCTATTCTTAAAATATTAGGAGAGCTTTTGATTTCCATGCGAACAGAGTGATGTCAGAGTTCAAATTCATACGTGAAAACAGTTGGCTATGTGTGCACATCTGGGTTAACTAAAATTAAATTAGACAGGGAATCAATATCTATGCTTGTAACTCTAACCAGCGTTTTTAATTATCATGAAAATTTTTCATTATTTTTAAAGCAAAGGAAAAATTTTAAATGGCAATATTTTGAAAACTATATGGAGAATGTGTAAGTCAACTCATAGGGCTGGTGTGAGAATTAGATAAGTTAAGATACATAAAGTACTTAGAATATTGGGGGTCATAAATAAACTCAATGTAGAGCTTCTCTGTTATAGAACAAAGATGAGCACAATAATAGACTGTCTTGAGTAGTTTTGCCTAAGATGTCAAAGAGAACAATAATATGTAAAATAGATTGGTCAGAGAGCCTTTTTGGAGTTTCCCTATGTTTTCTGTGAACAAACAAAAAGATTATAGGACAATCAGGTTAAAGCCATACTGTTTTTTTTTTTATAGGTCAAAGCTATATATTTACACAAAGTATAAATTTGTAAAAACAAATTTCATACATAAAATCTTCATATATGACTGCTTACAATTAGAACAGAATTACAAATTAGTAGATAAGAACAAAATCTTTAGCATTCTGGCATTTAGGGATCAGAAGTGTGAGGGTTATCTGTGCTATGAAGGTCCACCCCAGCAAACATGGGTCAACCTTCCAAAATCCTCATTCTTGTCAAGATACACAAGCAAGCTAAGATCACTTCTTTAACTCACAGGTGAAAGCAAAATATATAACACACAAACCCACACACACAGTATTTCAGAGACAGAAAAATTACTTAATATTAATAATGAGAATATAATGACATCAAATCCATGTCTACAGAGGAGAAAAGCAAGAGGATATTACATCAAAAAAAAGTCTAAGAGGATACAATGAAGAAAGGCTAATCAGAGAACAGGAAGGAGTTCTTGGAAATTAAATACAGTAATCAAGCTTCTGACTAAAGTGAGTAATGACACCCATATCATGTTTCCTTTTGGGATTGGGATGGAAAGAGCATGCAAGGATATTGTTCTTCATTATAAGCCCTTCTAGTCTTATTGACTTTTTAAACCATGTACATGGATAAAAATAATAAAATTTATTTTTAAAGAACCAAATTAAAGACAGTTGTAGAATTCTATGATTTTTCACAACTATCTGACTTCAGTCATTGATTGAATTAGTTTTTAGAAATGTCAATGCCCTTCAGCTAAAGATCTTAGCTGTGGTTGACAAGTTGTGTTTGTTATTCATTGCAGAGAGGCAGAATGCACCCCATAGGGAGCTGTGAGGCATCTCAGTAAGCGATGTTAGAAAGAAACTATTATAGGATTTGGGCTATTATTGGATAATTTTAAGGAGTTTCTAAGGAGCTGAAGGTTCATTCTAAATTGGGTACTGTCAAAAAGCAGGGGCAATTCTACGATTGGATATCTCAATAAATCTCATCTACAGATTAGAGCAAGCCAGAAGTTGGAATTGGTAAAGCAGCCATCACACATTTAGTGAGAGAGAGGAAGATATCTGGTATTTTGCTGCTTGCCCAGTGACCCAGTCTGAAATGGACAGTGTATAAGATGGTTTATGTCCAGCAGGAGAACAACATGGCTTTGTTTTAAAGCATCACATCCGTTTGTAAGAACTTTGAAGTCTAGCTTTGAGCATCAAATCAGTTTCCGAATGTCAGGGCTGCTTTTTTTCTTAGAAGAAAATCAAGAAGGACATGTCCAGTAATGATTACCCATGGCCTGTAATTTTGATTTACATGAATTAGGTTATTACATGTGACTTTTCCCTCAGGAAATTATGGTTTCCTTAGAGATCAGTGACTGAATCTTAATCATATGTGTATACCCACAAGAGTGAACCAAGACACATCAAGGTCTTTACTCTCCCTAAAGAGGTTAAGAAACTTGCCTAGCATCACCCAGCTGTCACGTGGCAGTATCGCGATTGGAACTGATGTTTGAACAAAAGCCTCTTGGTGCCATACTGAAATTGTCCACAGGTGACATCCCAGGAAGATGGATGCCTCACTAACATTTGGGAGAAGGTCAGGCTGTATAATTTCAATTGTTTCTACCATATGCCTTTCACATGGGTTTTGCCCTTTGCTATACACGTGGGATAGTAGGGCTCCAAGGATTTAGTTCTATGGCTTTAGACCAAAGGGTCTCCCGAAGAAGATTAAAGCATGAACTTCCAAGTGCCACCCTCATTTGATAGAAAGCAGTTAGGTTGTTCCTAGGCTAGGGCGACAGATGTTTCTAAAGTTGCTGCCAAAATGTTTAGTGGGGAGATGACAGAAGAGGTACAGAAGAAGGTAGGACAGAGGTACGTACAATACCAGGATGAGAGGGATGACAATGATGAGGGCCTGCTCTTGAGGCTGGTGCCAACATGGAGAACAATCATCATGGAAAACATTAAGTACAATAAGTATAGCAGTGTTCTTTAATACTGGTCCATTAAGTCCATATTTATCTTACCCATTATGGGACCAGTCAGAAAACCAATGGAGTATATCACTGTGTAAGACCATTCATGAATCCAATGAATATTTAAAGGTACCCATTGTGGATGTGGACACATAAGTGATGAGATGTGCAAATAAATATCCCTATTGTCAAGCAGTTTTGAGTGTACATACAGGTACCAGTCTTGGTGCCACATTACCTGTGTTCTTATCACACGTCACTCACTAGCTTGGTGGCCTTGGGAAAATTATTTAAAATTTCAAATCCTCAATATTATCATTTATAAAATAGGAGAAAAATAATACCTTCTGCAGAGAGTTCTGAGGATTCAGTGAGATAAGGCATAAAAAGTACCCAGCTCTGAGTAGAGTACTCAATGACTGTTATCTATTATTACTTGTAATGAATTTCACTACTGTAGTTATTTAATTAGAGATAGTTTGAATATGCCCCAAATAGTGTAGAATGTAGAGAAAGAAAAAATCATGGTCCCAAAGTTATGATTAAATCTATCAGCAAAAATGGTATATAATAATTTCCTCTAACAAAGACCATTTTCAACCATTAAACAAAAATTGTCCATGCCTGCAGAAGGCAGCACCATGGCTCCCCAAAGATGTACACTTTCTAATCCCTGAACCTGGGAATCTATTACTTTACATGGCAAAAGGCACTTTCAGATGTTATTAAGGGTATGGACCTTGAGATGGGGAGAGTACTTTAGATTATCCAGGTGGGTCCAATGAAATCACAGGGGTCCTAGTAAGTAAGAGAGGCAGAAGAACCAGAGTCAGAGTGATGCAGTGTCAGAAAAGACTGGACCAGCCTTTGCTGGCTTTGAAGATGGAAGAGAGTCAAAAGCCAGGGAATGTGGGGAGTCTCTAGAAGCTAGAAAAGACAAGGGAAAAGATTCTCCCCTAGAGCTACAAGAAAAGGCTCTGCCTACTCCTTTATTTTAGCCCAATGAGGCCCTCATCTGACTTCTAACCTACAAAATGCTAACATAACGAATTTGTATTGTTTTAAGTTACTAAATTTGTAGTAGTTACAGTAGTAATAGGAAATTGGCGCAATGTCTCTCAGCATTATTAAATCATCTTTGCAAAATACTTAAGGGGCATTTAGTACATGTGCAGCATACTTGTTAATAGGAAAAAATGATAGCATTTACTGAAGATTCTGCCTGGTCTATTATATATCTATGCCAAGCATAACAAGTTCATTACAGAAACTTTAAATCGTAGACATTATACCTGCATGAACATTGCAAATCATCTAATACAAACTCCTCTATATGTGCTTGGGAAATTCCCTGATTTTGACAGAGTTGGCAAGCAGCTAACAAACAGGAACCAGAAAATGCACTAAGAAAATAATATCAGTATGTTCCAAAGGAGGAAAGAGAGAAAAAAATTATACACTGAGTCTAAAGAAAAATAGTGGTGTATGTAAAGATTGACTTCAGGACTTTAAACATCTTTTTGTACACATTTTCCCTCTTCGCAGTGGGCCTCACAGTTTGTTGTAATTTTAAAAACGTCAGAGAAATCTGAATCTCTACCCCCTTGACAACCTCACCCTTCCTAATATTTATATAGTTCATTATTTAGCTTAAGGTAATTTTCTCTAATAAAATGGAATTAATCGCTACTATTTTTAATGAGATATAAATAAGGTTCACAATTCTAGAGAGTAAGTTCCACTACTCTATTCCACAACTAACTTTCATAAAAAAAATTCCAAAACTTTTTCTTGAAAGACGATTTTAAAAACTCTTCAATAAACCTTCCAAAGATTACAAATGCTAAAGGACAATTTTTAGAGTTAGGCCTATTGACACTGATATATTGGGAACCCTATGACACTTGGGAACCTATGCTTATTTGTAAATTTCCATGTCCAAGTTCATGATGACTATTTCTTCCCATTAAAGGAGAGATTAATTTCCTTTTGCAAGTGGATACTTACTTCTCCATTGATGGGCATAAATGATAACTTTCCTAGATTATTGGTAAAAACTATACTTGTCAATATGAATCCAAAAACCCTATTTAAAAACTCAAAAACCTTTATATTAATCCTAAGTGGTTTCTTTTTAAGTACATCAACATGAACTTACTGTAAAATGGAAAGATTTGCCTTGTGGTGAGGTTAAAATTGTCATTATATTTTTAGAGCATGAATTTTAACACTCTCTAGAGAGATCATCTTGGAATAATGTCCAAAATCAAAACAGGAAATGAACAGGGTCATTTAATGAGAGTAGAAAATGGTTTCATGTATTTTGTTTCACCAAAATTTTTTCTATCAAAATACGAGTTTTTGAGACAGAGCCATGATTAATTTTCCTAGATGTGCATATTTAACTGTACACATGTCTGTATCATAAGTCAGAAGTTTGTATTTCTGATGTTCCAGATTTTCCTTCAAAATTTAATTGGGCATTCTAGATAATTAGGAAGATTTATTTTAAATACTGAGAGAATTAAGATTTACAAAATGCATTTCTATTTTCAGGCAAAAGTACAATAGCGTGAAAACTACAAAGATAGACAACTCAAAGTATGAATATGTCCTTTCATTTTCCCTCACTCACTGAAAATTTAATTTTACTTTACCTAAGACAATTGGTACAAGTGAGCCATGTGGCTGAATAGGGACATCATAGCCTCTATTTTAAAAATAATATAGATTTTACAAGTAAGTACCAGGAAGGCTGTATTTTCCGACTACTAAGAGATTATGCTTTTTGTGTTTTTGGAGTTAAGAAATGAAAAATTTTTCAAAAAGCAACTATTCACTGACCAAAATAATCTATATTCAAGTCTAAGATATGGCTTAGGATTTCACATGATTTTCTTTTTATTTTATCTAAAATGTAACAGCCACCCATTCAGTTACTAAGAGACCAGGTTCCAAAATAATTTGAAGCTTAACATTCAGAACCAATATTCGGTTGCTCCTCCCCTCAATTAACCTAGCTTATCCAAGCAAGGATGCTTTAACTCTATGGCAAGCTACAACATAAATAAGCACAACAGATACAGTCATTTATTATAGATGAAATTGCATATTCTGCAGAGGCAATGAGAAAAATAGTAGGGTGCAAAGAGCAGACATAGGAATCAGATCTGTGTTCAAATCCAGATACTGCCTTTAGGCAATTTCTTTACTTTCTTTAGCCTTGAAATGCTCATTTGAAAATTGATGCCAGTGGGTTTCCCTGGGGCACAGTGGTTAAGAATCCACCTGCCAACGCAGGAGACATGAGTTCAAGCCCTGGTCCGGGAAGATCGCACATGCCGCAGAACAACTAAGTCCGTGAGCCACAACTACTGACCCTGCGCTCTAGAGCCCACAAGCCACAACTACTGAACCTGTGTGCCACAAGTACTGAAGCCCATGCACCTAGAGCCCGTGCTCCGCAACAAGAGAAGCCACTGCAATGAGAAACCCGCACACGGCAACGAAGAGTAGCCCCCACTCGCCACAACTAGAGAAAGCCCGCGTGCAGCAACCAAGACCCAACACAGCCAAAAATAAATAAATAAAATAAAATTTTAAAAATATTAAAAAAAAAGAAAATTGATGCCAATAATAATACTTACCTCATGGGGTTAGTGTAAAAATTATAGAGAAAAATCCACGTAAAATCCACATTTAGTAGAGTGTTTGGCATAGGTAAAAGTGCTCAATAAATGCTTTCTGTAGTGAAAAGAAGCAGTTATTATTATCATTTGTAATGCTTCCTTGAGAACTTAAGCTACTATAGAAACTCACTGACTGTAAACATCACTTTTAGGACCCACTTTTTTATTGGCTTTTTAAAAAAATCAGAGATTAATTTATTTTATATTCTAAAATTAAAATGGCATGGTACTATACTGATCTGAGGATTTCTTTTCTGAAATTTATCCTTAAAAGTTACCTACATTTTGCACAGAAAGTTACTCCAACTTGGTTTCTGTTTTAAAAGTTTTTTTTCCAAATCCTATTATATCCACTTCTCTTTGCTCTGTTAACCTTTGAATGGCCTTTGGCCAAAAGCTATAAAACACTGACCTAAGAATTGCTGCTCTACTCTTAACTGTGTCCTGAAATAATTTTAATGGAACTTAGAATCTTAAAGTATCTCAGGGTTGGGAGAGATCTCAAATACTATTTCATACTACTTCCCTTCCTTTCATCCAGCATCTATGACATCTGCATTAAATGGTCACTGAGCTTTTATTTATTTCTTTACTTGGCTGAGTTGGGTCTTCACTGCTGCGCACGGGCTTTCTCTAGTTGCCGCGAGCGGGGGCTACTCTTCCTTGTGGTGCGTGGGCTTCTCACTGCGGTAGCTTCTCTTGTTGCGGAGCACGGGCTCTAGGTGCGCGGGCTTCAGTAGCTGTGGGACATGGGCTCAGTAGTTGTGACTCACGGGCTCTAGAGTGCAGGTTCAGTAGTTGTCCACACGGGTTCAGTTGCTCCACAGCCTGTGGGATCTTCCCAGACCATGGCTCGAACCTGTGTCCCCTGCATTGGCAGGAGAATTCTTAACCACCGTGCCACCAGGGAAGCCCGGTCACTGAGCTTTTAGTGAAAACTCCCCAGTGATAAAGACATTACTAGCTCGAGGGGCAGCTCACTGTTGGACAGCCGCAAATGTTAGAGGCGTGGTTAAGAAGCCATCAGATACTTCCACAGAAAGAAAGAGATGTTCCTGACTCATTTCTGGACACAGAACAGGAATTGTACCTAAGAAAAAGAACTTTAAAGCTTAGCCATATCTCATCTTGACTCCATTGAGGGTTTTATATAATGTGCTTTATTTAGGAAATCAACAAGGTATGTTACGTGACCATAGTCCAGCTACAAAAATATCCAGAATTGATTCTGCTGTAGTAAAGCAATGCCTCCATTAGAACTCTGTCTTGCTTTCCTTTATTTGTAAAATGGAAGGAAGAACACTAGCTACTGCCTAATTGTTAGGAAAATTACATGAGATTATCCATGTAAAATGCTTAGTACTCAGAGCCAGGCACATTGTAAGCATTCAACAAATGGCAGTAAGGTGCTAAAAATAATGCCTGGGAAGTGCCTAGAAACATGCAGAAACATGCCCTGCACAAAGTGTACATTCCAAAAACGTCATTATTACTCATTAGGCCATTTGTTTCTTTATCAAAAACCTCAATTATTGCCTGCCAAAAAATAAAGCTCGACAAATCCTAAGATATTAAGAACAAGAGAACTGGTTAAAATGCTGATATAGTAGGACAGGAATACAACATCATACAGACCCTCTGGATAAGAAGGACTATTTCACTGACCAGGAATACAGAAGCCTGATGGGACCCCTGGCATAACCAGATCTGTTACTGCTTTATAACAGAGTTAAAGACCACACTGTGTTTGAATAGTTCAGGTTGTCTATAATCAGGATACAGAGCAAAGAAAATTGAGAAATTTCCACGAAGCATTTCTTTGTCCATGATAACACAGAAATTTTACTTCTTCAAAATTGGCTCCATAAGAAGAGGGAGAACAATTGCCACAAACAGGTTAACTAAAAACAGAAATAACCTGTCAAGTATGCTTCTCCACTGTCTCTCAGATCTACCCACTCATTTCCTTTTATGATGCCACAGCCTCCATCAACCCTATTACCACATGCATTCAGTAGCCTCCTACCTGATTCTCCAGCCTCCCCTCTCTATTCATTCTACACAGGGATGCTGGATGGTATAATGATCTTCCCCAGATATCAACTCCATCATGCCATTGCCTTGTTCAGAAATTCCACATTGGGTCTTCCCTGGTGGCGCAGTGGTTGAGAATCCACCTGCCAATGCAGGGGACACGGGTTCGAGCCCTGGTCTGGGAAGATCCCACATGCCACGGAGCAACTGGGCCCGTGAGCCACAACTACTGAGCCTGCGCGTCTGGAGCCTGTGCTCCGCAACAAGAGAGGTCGCGATAGTGAGAGGCCCGTGCACCGCGATGAAGAGTGGCCCCCGCTTGCCACAACTAGAGAAAGCCCTCGCACAGAAACGAAGACCCAACACAGCCAAAAAATAAATAAATAAATAAATAAATAAATAAATAAATAAATAAATAAATAAATAATTTAAAAAAAAAAAAAAGAAATTCCACATTTGTCCCTAGTGCTCTTCTCATCAGATCTCATCTCCTTGGTCTGGCCTTTCAGCTTCTCTTCCATCTTCCTCTGGTCCATTAACTACTTCTAAAATTCAGCCACCTTCAAAAATTTCAGTGGAATTGCTTCCTACCATTAACCCACCAGTTCCTGCTTTTCCTCTTCCAAGGCTAGCTTAGAATTCAATTCCTGCATAAACTTTTTACTGTTCCTTCTCTTACCTTTGGCTTTTCTGTATTCTGTTTGCACTGTGTTAACATTAACCTCCTTTTCTGTTGCTTTAATCCTCATGATGAATGAATATGGTTTATCCTAAACTCCCTGGAATGCCCTTTCAGCACTAGCCCATGTCCTCCATTTTATACACAAGTCCAGCAAGCCATGACTTGAGAGCCTGAAGAGTTCCAGTTCTTTGAAGGGTTTAGAATGACATTCTACTCTTCCTGAGTGAGGTGAAAATCATCCCAGTGTCCTCTGTTTTGTTTTTCTTCTGCAAGAGGCAGGGGATACATAATTGAAACACAGTTTGAGTACAGTTAACCCTTGAACAATACAAGAGTTAGGGGTGCCAACGCCCCAAACCCCATGCGCCATCAAAAATCCGTGTACTGCTATGTCTGCCTCAAAACCAGAAGTACTGATAAAGGACTCACCCAAGGGCAGGAAGCTGAACAGTTTGGATATAATCAGGACTCAAACCCTGGTTCTTTTGATTCCACTTATTGTGATCTCTAATTAAACACAAACTTTTCCTCACACCTAGTTAATTTAAAGACTAGTAAAATAAAAATACAGGTACTATATTTATTGAAAAAGGTACACATATAAGTGAACCCACAGAGTTCAAATCTATGTTGTTCAATGGTCAACTGTAATTCAGACAGGCAGACTGCCTATATGCCCTCCCCATCTATTGCAAGATAATGCCTCATTTGTTAAGTAATTTGAGCCTCAAATAATTAAGCAAATCACCCACCTCTCCCAATTAGCTATCCACCGGCAGGGATGAGAAAGAACTCCAGATCTTTCGAGTTCACACCCAGTATTATTAGGATCTAGCATCTATGTCCCAGCTCTCCCAAATCAAATCTGCCTAGAAGAGCAGTGGACAATGATCTCTCTCTCTCTCTCAAATTTGGTTTTTTATAAATTTTTAAAGTAATGTTTATTATAACATCTCCCACTTTTTAAACTTATGCTTTGCTGTACTTTGTACACATCAGTCAATACGCATGGAAAGAGTCACACAAATATTGAAATAAGTTTTAGTTTCCATTAACCTAGCAGTCATAAATACATTTTCAGAAGAAAGTATCATTTTATTGGTAAATCCTTAAAATCCTGAATTTAATCACCCACCTACCTAAGCTGTAAACCATTTGTGTTAACCAATAAAATGGTTGAATATAAGCTTTATCTAACCTCTCAATCCACTTCATTTGTACTTGGAAAGAATAAACCACTCATTAAAAAATAAATAAATAAACCATTTCAAGTTGCCTCTTTCTCTATTCTCATGAAAATGAGAACATTTTATATTTTAATGACCACCTAGAACACCAGTTCTACCCATCTTAGCTGCTGCTATCTGTTCGATTCTTCTTTTCCTTTTCCAAAATGTTTTTGGGCCACTGAGGAATAGCTGAAAAAAGGAGAGCATCATTTACATTCCTCCTGCCACCCTCCAGCACCCCCTCCCCTGCACCAAACATACACACACACACACATATGGGTTGCAGTCCATCAATTAACACAGCTGACAAATTGTTGACTGCTTCTCTTTAGGAAATCAGAGCTGTGAAGCATCACTTTAAAAATCAATGTGGGGTTTCCATTGTGGTGCAGTGGTTAAGAATCTGCCTGCCCAGTCTACCTGGAAAAGAATTGAGAGTAATGACAGTAAAGATGATCCAAAATCTTGGAAACAGAATGGAGAAAATAAAAGAAACCATTAACAAGGAACAAGAAGAACTAAAGAGCAAACAAACAATGATGAACAACAAAATAAATGAAATTAAAAATTCTCTAGAAGGAATCAATAGCAGAATAACTGAGGCAGAAGAACGAATAAGTGACCTGGAAGATAAAATAGTGGAAATAACTACCACAGAGCCGAATAAAGAAAAAAAGAGTGAAAAGAATTGAGGAAAGTCTCAGAGACCGCTGGGACAAGATTAAACACACCAACATTTAAATTATAGGGGTTCCAGAAGAAGAAGACAAAAAGAAAGGGACTGAGAAAATATTTGAAGAGATTAGAGTTGAAAGCTTCCCTAATATGGGAAAGGAAAGAGTCAGTCAAGTCCAGGAAGTGCAG
The DNA here is from genome assembly GCF_965194825.1 of Balaenoptera physalus. Classification (NCBI taxonomy): domain Eukaryota; kingdom Metazoa; phylum Chordata; class Mammalia; order Artiodactyla; family Balaenopteridae; genus Balaenoptera; species Balaenoptera physalus. Next base: position 62,534,001 of record NC_138893.1, on the reverse strand, counting down.
AGAATCTCATATAGGATAAATCCAAGGAGCCAAGACACACATTAATCAAAGTATCAAAAATTAAATACAAAGAAAAAATACTAAAAGCAGCAAGGGAAAAGCAACAAATAACATACAAGGGAATCTCCATAAGGTTAACAGCTGATCTTTCAGCAGAAACTCTGCAAGCCAGAAGGGAGTGGCAGGACATATTTAAAGTGATGAAAGGGAAAAACCTACACCCAAGATTACTCTACCCAGCAAGGATCTCATTCAGATTCGATGGAGAAATTAAAACTTTTACAGATAAGCGAAAGTTAAGAGGATTCAGCAACATCAAACTGGTTTTACAACAAATGCTAAAGGAACTTCTCTAGGCAGGAAACACAAGAGAAGGAAAAGACCTACAATAACAAACCCAAAACAATTAAGAAAATGGTAATAGGAACATACATATCGATAATTACCATAAATGTAAATGGACTAAATGTTCCAACCAAAAGACATAGACTGGCTGAATGGATACAAACACAAGACCCATATATATGCTGTCTACAAGAGAACCACTTCAGACCTAGGGACACATACAGGCTGAAAGTGAGGGGATGGAAAAAGATATTCCATGCAAATCGAAATCAAAAGAAAGCTGGAGTAGCAATTCTCATATCAGACAAAATAGACTTTAAAATAAAGACTATTACAAGAGACAAGGAAGGACACTACATAATGATCAAGGGATCAATCCAAGAAGAAGATATAACAATTGTAAATATTTATGCACCACATAGGAGCACCTCAATCCATAAGGCAAATGCTAACATCCTTAAAAGGGGAAATCGACAATAACACAATCATAGTAGGGGACTTTAACACCCTACTTTCACAAATGGACAGATCAACCAAAATGAAAATAAATAAGGAAACACAAGCTTTAAATCATACATTAAACAAGATGGACTTAATTGATATTTGTAGGACATTCCATCCAAAAACAACAGAATACACTTCTTTCTCAAGTGCTCATAGAACACTCTCCATGATAGATCATATCTTGGGTCACAAATCAAGACTTGGTGAATTCAAGAAAATTGAAATCCTATCAACTTATCTTTTCCGATCACAACGTTACGAGACTAGATATCAATTACAGGAAAAAACCTGTAAAAAATACAAACACATGGAGGCTAAACACTACACTACTAAATAACCAAGAGATCACTGAAGAAATCAAAGAGGAAATCAAAAAATGCCTAGAAGCAAATGACAATGAAAACGCGATGGCCCAAAACCAATGGGATGCAGCAAAAGAAGTTTTAAGAGGGAAGTTTATAGCAATACAATCCTACCTCAAGAAACAAGAAAAATCTCAAATAAACAGCCTAACCTTACACCTAAAACAATTAGAGAAAGAACAACAACAAGTCCCTGAACTTAGCAGAGGAAAGAAATCATAAATATCAGATCAAAAATAAATGAAAAAGAAATGAAGAAAACGATAGCAAAGATCAATAAAACTAAAAGCTGGTTCTTTGAGAAGATAAATAAAATTGATAAACCATTAGCCAGAGTCATCAAGAAAAAAAGGGAGAAGACCCAAATCAACAGAATTAGAAATGAAAAAGGAGAAGTAACAACTGACACTGCAGAAATACAGGGGATCATGAGAGATTACTACAAGCAACTATCGCCAATAAAATGGACAACCTGGAAGAAATGGACAAATTCTTAGAAAAGCAGGACCTTCTGAGACTGAACCAGGAAGAAATAGAAAATATAAACAGACCAATCACAAGCACTGAAATTGAAACTGTGATTAAAAATCTTCCAACAAACCAAAGCCCAGGACCAGATGGCTTCACAGGAGAATTCTATCAAACCTTTAGAGAAGAGCTAACACCTATCCTTCTCCAGCTCTTTCAAAATATAGCAGAGGGAGGAACACTCCCAAACTCATTCTACGCGGCCACCATTACCCTGATACCAATATCAGACAAAGATGTTACAAAAAAAGAAAACTACAGGCCAATAACACTGATGAACATAGATGTAAAAATCCTCAACAAAATACTAGCAAACAGATTCAGCAGCACATTAAAAGGATCACACAACATGTTCAAGTGGGGTTTATCCCAGGAATGCAAGGATTCTTCAATATATGCAAATCACTCAATGTGATATACCACATTAATAAATTGAAGGATAAAAACAATATGATCATCTCAATAGATGCAGAAAAAGCTTTTGACAAAATTCAACACCAATTTATGATAAACACTCTCCAGAAAATGGGCATAGAAGGAACTTACCTCAACCTAATAAAGGCTGTATATGACAAACCCACAGCCAATATCTTTCTCAATGGTAAAAAACTGAAACAATTTCTACCAAAATCTGGAAGAAGACAAGGCTGCCCACTCTCACCACTATTATTCAACATAGTTTTGGAAGTTTTAACCACAGCAATCAGAGACAAAAAAGAAATAAAAGGAATCCAAATCGGAAAAGAAGTACAGCTGTCACTGTTTGCAGATGACGTGATACTATACATAGAGAATCCTAAAGATGCTACCAGAAAACTACTAGCGCTAATCAATGAATTTGGTAAAGTAGCAGGATACAAAATTCATGCACAGAAATCTCCTGCATGCCTATATACTAATGATGAATAATCTTAAAGAGAAATTAAGGAAACACTCCCATTGCAACAAAAAGAATCAAATACCTAGGAATAAACCTACCTAAGGAGACAAAAGACCTGTATGCAGAAAACTATAAGACAGTGATGAAAGAAATTAAAGATTATACCAACAGATGGAGAGATATACCATGTTCTTGGATTGGAAGAATCAACATTGTGAAAATGACTATACTACCCAAAGCAATCTACAGATTCAATGCAATACCTATCAAACTACCAACAGTATTTTTCACAGAACTAGAACAAAAAATTTCACAATTTGTATGGAAACACAAAAGACCCCAAAGAGCCAAAGCAATCTTGAGAAAGAAAAACCAAGATGGAGGAATCAGGCTTCCTGACTTCAGACTATACTACAAAGCTACAGTAATCAAGACAGTATGGTACTGGCACAAAAACAGAAATATAGATCAATGGAACAGGACAGAAAACCCAGAGATAAACCCACGCACCTATGGTCACCTTACTTTTGATAAAGGAGGCAAGAATATACAAGGGAGAAAAGACAGCCTCTTCAATAAGTGGTGCAGGGAAAACTGGACAGCTACATGTAAAAGAATGAAATTAGAATACACCCTAAAACCATGTACAAAAATAAACTCAAAATGGATCAAATACCTAAATGTAAGGCCAGACAGTATAAAACTCTTAGAGGAAAACATAGGCAGAACACTCTATGACATAAATCACAGCAAGATCCTTTTTGACCCACCTCCTAGAGAAATGGAAATAAAAACAAAAATAAACAAATGGGATCTAGTGAAACTTAAAAGCTTTTGCACAGCAAAGGAAACCATAAACAAGACAAAAAGACAACCCTCAGAATGGGAGAAAATATTTGCAAACGAAGCTACTGACAAAGGATTACTCTCCAAAATATGTAAGCAGCTCATGCAGCGCAATATAATAAAACCAAACAACCCAGTCCAAAAATGGGTGGTAGACCTATAGACATTTCTCCAAAGAAGATATACAGATTGCCAACAAACACATGAAAAGGTGCTCAACATCACTAATCATTAGAGAAATGCAAATCAAAAGTACAATGAGGCATCACCTCACACCGGTGAGAATGGCCATCATCTAAAAATGGTTCTGAAGAACCTAGGGGCAGGACAGGAATAAAGACGCAGGCATAGAGAATGGACTTGAGGACACAGGGTGGGGAAAGGGTAAGCTGGGACGAAGTGAGAGAGTGGCATTGACATATATACACTACCAAATGTAAAACAGCTAGTGGGAAGCAGCTGCGTAGCACAGGGAGATCAGCTCGGTGCTTTGCGACAACCTAGAGGGGTGGGATAAGGAGGGTGGGAGGGAGATGCAAGAGGGAGGGGACATGAGGATATATGTATAGCTGGTTCACTTTGTTATACAGCAGCAACTAACACAACAATGTAAAGCAATTATACTCCAGTAAAGATGCTAAAACAAAACAAAAAAAAGAATCCACCTGCCAATGCAGGGCACACGGGTTCAAGCCCTGGTCCGGGAAGATCCCACATGCCACGGAGCAACTAAGCCCATGCGCCACAACTACTGAGCCTGCGCTCTAGAGCCCGCGAGGCACAACTACTGAAGCCCGTGCACCTAGAGCCTGTGCTCCGCAACAAGAGAAGCCACCGCAGTGAGAAGCCCATGCACTGAAACAAAGAGTAGCCCCCAGTCGCCGTAACTGAAGGAAGCCCACACAGCAATGAAGACTCAGCACAGCCCAAAGTAAATAAATAAATAAATAAAAATAAATTTCCCTTAAAAAAAATCATTAAAAAAAAAATCAATGTGGTTTTTCCTTTTCTTCATTGAAGAGAAAAAAGCCATCTTTCTTCATCCTAAAAAAACTCTCAACAAAGAGTTTGCACAGTCTCCCAGGCTTTCATATCAGTACGTCCTTTTGCATATCTAACCTAAATCACCCCATATAGGAGCAATACGGTATTAAAAGAATTTGACTAGAGTAGAACCTCCACACTGAAAGATAGGGAACAGAGTTGAATAAATGAACTGAAGCTAAGTACTGGAGGATGTTAAATTATAGAGACTATTTGGGGCTCAAAAAAAATAGATGAATTAAACTGTAAGTTATGGGGCAGGAGGGAGACAGTTTTAGGTAAAGTGATCAAAGCAGACTGTGTTATATACTTATAAGCTGACTTCTTCTTAAATGCTCCACTGGAATTCCCCTTCCCTAAATGCATCTCCATGTTCTGAGTGTGAAGCTCATAGGTGCAACGCCAACTGCTACTACAGAAATAGCTACTTTCAATGAAATGGAGTTATGTTTGGCAAAAATGACATTTTTTTATTGAGGCTTTCTTTTTTTCTTCTTTTTTCAATGTTTTGAAATAGAATGTTCAAAATATTCCTACTGCTGTGGCTGGTTTATGCTTAAAGCAGTTTCTTTCTACTTATAACATGCTAATGTAATTTGACTATGCAAATTGCAAGTTTTAATTGTTTTGTATTTTAAATAGGATCTCTCTTATAAAAACCCCGTGCTCTCCATGTATGTATGAGTAAGGATTTTTTAAAAATCATTTAACGTACAGTTTTTACTTGATGATTTTTCTTTCCTGTGATGGACCAAATATGTTAAGGGGAGTAAAATGATGAAGCAGGAAGGGGAGATAGGTGTCTCTGGTTGGCTTCATAGTTAGGATAACAACTATTCAGAGTTAATGCCGTGCATAACACACCGCTCTCTCTATGCTCAATTGAAAAGTTCTGGAGGAATAGAAAGGTGGAAAAATATAGTAGGAACTGCACTAGCCTGAAGGGTCAGGAAAACTATCTCCTTTCCCTAGCTATGCCACTGACTAGCTATACATCTTTGACTTATTAGTCACTTAACCTCTCTGGGCCTCACTCACTAGTGACTGAATCAGTAACCATGACTGTTTTATTGCAAAGCCAAATGCTCTTTCTACCACATTGTCCTGAACATCATAGTTTAACTTATGAAAAACAGAGCCTACAGTTGTCTGGTAGTTTTTGAGCAAAACGAGAAGTTGGCACACAGGTCTAAAATCATTGTTCCATGTTGCCAATCAATGAGGCATTTTGGTAGCTGTTGAATCAAAATTAAGCTCTCGTGCTGCCAAGTTGAACCCCATAGAGCTTTTGCAATTTTTGATTCCAATTTCTGTTGAATACAACCTGGTATGTACTGAATGGCACCATAATATACTGACAGTATTTTAAAAAATCAATCCATGTACCATGTTAACCTAGTATAGTACTGAATATGAATTAGGAAAATGAAAAGTATTTAACTTGGTTGACACTAAAGTCATATTACTGTGGGCATAAATATGTTTATGAACTACAAGAGATTGCACATTTGAAATATTGCATTTAACTCTCTAATTCCACCTCATTCTAATTTTCCTAATATACAATAAAAATAAAATAACTGAACAAAACACACTGGTCCAGCACTTTAATCATCAAATCTGTTTCCATAATACATCTAGATCTGGTTCAAGCCTCAAACGACACAACAGTTTTATACATTTTAACTAGCAACATCTCTGGCAAATGTGCTTTGAATCTAATGAAAAGCAAAAAAGGAAATACCCCTTCAGAAGCTCACCAAGATTATAAAATCTGACAAGATCTTATATATATATATATATATATATATATACACACACACACACACACACACACACACACACACACATATTGTATACACACACGTGCAACATTTCTTTAAGGCAGAAGATCTATTTCAAGGTTGCGATTTTTTCTTCTTTGTTGGCTAAAGAAAAAAGCAGCATATACTATTCCAACAACCCACATTTTTATTCCTGTTTTAAAACCCAAAGCTCTTTTTCTGCTGAGATATTGTGTAACCAGTATCTATGGTAAAGTTTGGTTACACAGTACTCAAGCATTGGTTTCCTAGGAAACCAGCAAATGTTTTAAAAATATCAAATGTAAGAAGTCTAATGCTTATTACCACTATGATACAATAATGATCTGGAACCTCCACTGCCAGAGCCCCTTAACCCAGGAAAGGTAAATACGATGGGAGCAAGTCCTTTCCTATAGGAAAGGCTCTTTGCTGGTATTACACAAAAAACACATATACAACTGTACTTAATCTACTTCCTGCCTTACTCTCCATCCTCCATCTGTAAAACAATGCTTTCAGGGCAAAATAAAGAAAACCACAACAATTCAGCTTGGCTCTGTAGGTGGTACACTGCAGCATGGCAAGAGAAAATAACACCCTTACCTCTCATTCTTGCATGTAGTGTAGCTTTACAAGAAAGAGCTTGAGATCCGAAGGAAAAAAAGAGAACTCTGCTATAGGCTCTGCAATTTTCTGCTTTTGTGTAAAAAGCGTACGTTCTTTGAACTTCAGTTTCCTCATGCTCTGCCTATATCAGAGAGCTTTGCAAATATCTCTTTAAAAAATACATATGAAAGAACTTATGGAGCAGTCAAGGATCTTAGAAATGCACAAAATTATTGGATTTCAGCTAATGTTATGAGCAACCTACACCCTACCATTTGCCCAACCATGAAGGCTCTCCCTCGTCCCATCCTCCAACTCAATCAGTATCAGTCGACAACCCTACCAACAGTCCCTTTCTGCATCAATCATCTTTCTATCTCTATCTCTCTCTATCTCTATCTCTATCTCAACAGTTCCAAGACTTCATTAGCTTTCCCTGCCTAGTCTCACTACCTAAAACATCCCCCAAACTTCAGATCATCCTACAAAACAGATACAGCTTAATCTTCTCCAAAAATCTACAGAGTAACTGCCCTATCCAAAACTACTGAAGGGTTCTTCACTGCTCACCTGGTGTAGAAAGTCACAAATTCTTTAGTGATATGCAAGGCTCTCCATAACTGGGCTCAGCTCTGTATTTCCAAGTTCCCCTAGTCCTCGTCCTCATCAACACTGTACTTCAAAAGAACTGAAATATTCTTGATTCCCCAAAATATCATATGGCTTTCTCTCTCTGCTCCTTTCCTTAGAGTTGAAGTGTACTTGTAAATCCAACACAGGGATGACAAGACTCCCCTTTCCATATACTCTTCCAAATATGGTTGGAGAGGCCACTATGGAGACAAATTAATTCCTCTTCTACTTACCATGGCAAGTCCACATCCTCCCCTTTTCCCTGCCCCCACCCAAGTTGAAGTTGTTCTCATCTCTTATGTGGACACTTGGGCTCTTGGCTTCCAGTCTCACCTTCTTTCCCATAGTTCATTCTCCATTCAGCCTCCAGAATGATTTATTTCTATTTATTTAACAGCTTTATTTAGGTATAATTGATATATAATAAACTATACCTATTTGAAATACAAAACATACAATATGTACAATATTATAAGTTTTGACATATGTATACACGCATGAAATCATCACCACAATCAAGATACTGAACATATCTACTGCCCACAAAGGTTTCCTCTTCCAACATCCCTCCCCTCACCCTAGGCAACCACTGATTGTCATCGTAGTTTGCATTTTCTAGAATTTTATATCAATGGAATAATACAATGTATACTCTTCTGTGTCTGACTTCTTTTGCCCGCATATTTTGAGATTTATTCATGTCGTAGTGGGTGTCAACAGTTTATGGCTTTCTATTGCTAAGCAGTATTGCATTGTATGGATATATCACAGTTTGCTTTTCCATCCTCCTATGGATGGACGTTTAGATAATTTCCAGTTTCTAGCTATTTTAAATCAAGCATCTATGAACATTCACGTCCAAGTCTTTGTACGGACATCTGTGTTATTCTTCTTCGGTAATTACCCTGGAGTAGAATAGATGGATGATACGGTAGATGTATGTTTAACATTTAAAACAAAAACTGTCAAAATGATTTCCAAGTATTTGTACCATTTTACATTCCCATCAACAGTGTATGAGAATTCGAGTTCCTTCGCACTTGTTATGGCCAGCCATTTAATAGTAACCATTCTAATAGATACATAGTGATATCACATGGTGGTTTTAATTTGTATTTTCCTAACGACTAATGATGTTGAGCATTTGTTCATATGCTTACTTGCCATCCATATGTCCTCTTTGGTAGAGAGTCTGTTTCAACTTTTGCCCATTTGTTATTGGATTGTTTTTGAATTTTGAGGTTCTTTTCATTTTCTGCTATAAGTCCTTAATCAGATATATTATTGCAAATATATTCTCTAAATCTATTGTTTCCCTTTTCATTCTCTATTAAAAGCAGAAGACTTTCATGAAGTCTAACTTATCAATTTGCTCTTTTATGGATTGTACTTTTGGTGTCATACTTAAGAAATCTTTGCCTGCTCTAACCCAAAAGCACAAAAATTTTACCTTCTGTGTTCTTCTAAAAGTTTTATAGTTTTACGTTTTGCATTTAGGTCAATGGTCCATTTTGAATTTTTATATATTACATGAGGTATGGATCAAATTTTTGCAGATGGATATTCAATTGTTCCAGGGCCATTGGTTGAAAAGAGTATCCCTTTTCCACTGAATTGTCTCTGCACTTGTGTCAAAAATCAGTTGTGCATATAAATGTGTGTGTTCGTTTCTGGACTCTATTTTGTTCCATTTATCTATTTGTCTACATTTATGCCAATACCACACTGCTTTGACTTCAAGTCGCTTTATAATAAATCTGGAAATAGTATTAGTCTTCCAAGTTTGTTCTTTTTAAAAGTTGTTTTTGCCATTTTGAAGTCCATATAAATTGTAGAAACAGTTTGTCAATTTCTACAAAAAGGCCTGCTTGGATTTTGATTTGGTATTGTCTTGAAACTATAGATTAATTTGAGCATAACTGACAATTTACTATTATGAATCATGCAGGATATTCTCCATTTATTTTTCTTAAATTTATCTCAGCAATTGTTTATAGTTTCCAGTTTACAGGTTTTTCACATCTTCTGTCAGACTTACCTCTAAGCATTCATACTTTTATGGTATTGTAAAAGGTATTTTTATTTCAACATCTGATTATATATAGAAATATATTTTCATACTGATGTTGCACTCTGCACCTTGCTTAATTCACTTCTTAGTTATAGCAGCTTTTCTGTAGATCTCATCACATTTTCTACATAGATGATAATATTGTCTGCAAATAAAGCCATTTATACTTCATTGTTTCCAATTTGGAGGTCTTTTATTTTTCTTGCATTATTGCACTGGCAAAAACCTCCAGTACAACATTTGAATAGAAATGCAGAGAGGAGGCTTCTTCATCTTGCTCCTGATCTTAGGGGGAAAACTTGGGAAGCATCTCCTCCTTTTTAGTTTTCTGGACGAATCTGTATAGAATCAGCATTAGTTCTTCCTTGAATGTTTGGTAGAATGCACCAGTAAAGTCATCTGGGCCTGTAGTTTTCTTTATGGGGAGATTTTTTACTACAAATTTAATTTATTTAATAGATATACTACTGTTCGGGTTACCTGTTTCTTCTTGAGTGAGTTTTGGTAGTACGTGTTTGTCAAATAATTTATCCATTTCATGTAAGTTGTAAGATTTGTTTGCATAAATAAAGCTGTTCAAAAATTTTCCTTATTATTATCCTTTTAATATATGTAGAACATAGAATGTCAATCTCAATCCTGACACTGGTAATTTGCCTCCTCTCCCTCTTTTCCTTCCTGATGTAGACTTTTATAATTGCACTGCATATATAAATATCCATAACCAATAAGTAGCATCATTTTGTGTTTGGAGATTTTACATAAACACTATTCCATTGTACATATCCTTCTGCTACATCTTTATTCACTCCAAAATGCTTTTCAATTTATCCATAAATTACCATTGAATAAATTTTCATTAAATAAAACACAACACGTTTTTCCAAAAAGAAAGAAAAGAGTGCAGTTTTATTCAGATGCATCAAAAAGATGTTCCAAAGGCTTCCTGCTTCCTCTTAGGGTCTTGTCAAACTTATGCAGTTATCTCTTGTCATTCATTACTTCTCCAGTCATGTCTTTCAGTACCATGATATATTTTATTTGGATTTTATTTTTAGCAAAGCTATACATGAAGGTGATTTAAAGAGTCAAATTCTTCTACAAGGCTTGTTACAACAGCAGTTTCCCATTCTAGACCCGAATTATTTCTGATCCCTAGAACCAACCATTTTAAAGGTTTCTTTAGATGATTCTTTTTTTTTTCTTCCATATATCTAATGAACATAATTATATTGCTGCTTTTTTGTTTTCAGTAAAGGAATTATCAAGTCACTTCCTACTATAGAAGAAAACAATTCAGCCCTCTTTCCTGTCCTGCCACCCTACCCCCACTAGACACACACACACACACACACACACACACACACACACTTCTCATCTACCTCTTCCACCCAATGTTATAAAATACATTTTGTCAGATCATTACTGAATGCTTACATTGTCATGACTATATAAATGCTCTCCATAGCTGATTTTTTGTAGTACATCACATGTACTTCTTTCCTGAAGAGCATTTTGTTTTTTGATTGTTAACACCTGTCGCTTTTTGTGTTAATTTCTTTTTAGGTAATTAGTTTTTTTATGTAGTTACCTTAGACTCTCCCCTAGGTATGGAAATCCCTCTCAATACATTCATACATATCAGGCATGCTATCAAGTTCATCCAGGTGAAATCACTCCCAAAGACAACGCCTTGCTTCAGTCCAGATCAGCAGTTCTTTAAGCTTGATGTGCAGCTTTCATCATAAGGTCTCCCTGCCAAATTAACCTGGGAATTCTTGTCACCCCACTCTTGTGTTGGCTCACCTGCCTTGTGAGTCTCACTTTGATCCTCTTCCTCTCTTTTGGTTGAGCACATCTTCCAGTATCTTCCAGAGAAAGGGTATAAAGGGATAAAATTTTTGAGACCTCAAATATCTGAAATGTCTTTGGTCTTTCATCACAAGCAGTGATGATTTTACTGAGTACAGAATTCTATGTTGAGGAATCATTTTTCCTTAGAATTTCAAAGGCATTACTCAATTTCTTTTAACTCAAAGTAATATAAAGCTGCTCTCTGATTCCTGATCCTCTGGATAGAAATCTATCCACCTTCTCCACCCACCTCACTCCTCTGAAACCAGAGGTCTGTCAGTATTCTAAAATTTAATGATTAAATGCCTTCATTAGTGGGTCTAATTCATCACTGTATTGGGCTCTTCATGGGATTTTACAATCTGGAAACTCATGTCCTTCAATTCTGGGAAATTTTCTTGAATTTTTCTTTAATGATTCCCTCCCATGAACCTTCTCTCTTTCTATTGCACCTCCTGAAAGAATCTTCATTTTCTTTTTCCTACTTTCCAATTCTTTGTCATTTGTTCAATTTTCTAGATTATGTATCTGTTGAATCTTTCATCTTTAACTGGAAATCATGTAATATACTAAAATGATAGGATTTCAACTCCTGAAAGCAGATTACAAACTTCTTGAACCAAGGGACAAGTAATCTGGAGTCTGTGTCTGGGGATTGTATGGGTCTGCTGGAGGTGCCATAACAAAATATCATAGACTGGATGATTTAAACAACAGAAATTTACTTCTCATAGTTCTGGAGGCTTGAAAGTCGAAGATCAAGGTGCTATCCATTTGGTTTCTGGAGCGAGATCCTGTAGATGACCACCTTCTCTCTGTGTCCTCATATGGCAGAGACAGAGAGGAAGAGAGCTCTCTGGTATCTTCTCGCAAGGATACTAATTCTCTCGTATCAGGGCCCCATCCTCATAACCTGATTTAAACTTAATCACGTTCGTATGGACCCTGTGTCCAAACACACTCACATGGTCGAAGGTGGGGAGGGTAGGGCTTCAACATATGAATTTTGGGAGGACACAAACATTTAGTCCGTAATAGGAAGGTAGTTTTCCACCTTTCCTTGGTGCCTAGGGAGATGGATCAGGCTATAGAACTGAGCCAGGAGTTACTCCCTGGCCAAAAACTCTTCACCTTCATGTTGGATCAAAACCAGTTTGTGACTGAAGTCACAGAAAGAAAAGCAGACAGACTCAGAATCATGCTTTGTCCACAGTCCCAGGAGCTTGTTTAAGGAATGCCTCAGCATTGGGCTAACCTCCAGGGGATGTAATTTTTCTTACTTGCAACACTTTTAAGAACTACTGTAGAATTCTTAGTGATTGTCTCCATTTTCTTTTACACTCCTTTCTCACCACAATCTGAGTAACAAATTTATTGGCCACTTCCTCCATCAGTTACTCTGTTTTCCTAATCCCCAAGGTTAGAAACATTTCTTTCCTACTAGGATGTAGCGAAGTGTGGTATTTTAAGGAACGCCTTTTCTTTGATAGGAACATACAAATTAAGTAAGGGCTACACTTACTGACAGTCACGATGATATCAGTTGCAGGAATCTTGATACTGTATCAACCAACAAAGTATTTGTACTTCATTCACCTCATTTTGAAGCAAATTGTAGGATTTGGACTGGAAAATGCAAGGGATTCAGCAGCAAACAAAAGAGGAAATAGATATCTCCTGGAACTTACATTTGAGTGACCGAGCATGGTTTCTTAAATCACTGCCATATTTGAAACATTAGACATTCAAAAAGTTTTCCATAATATTCCCTTATGAATTTCAAGCACATACAGGATCCATTTTAAGGCTAGTTATGACATTTTCTATTTTCACCTTCCTAATGCCTCATTTTCTTATCCAACCAAACATATTAAGTAATTTTTTAAAAATTCCAGACCTGAAGACTTAAGTTTTCCTATTGAAAAGGCTCACAGTGAGCTCAACACAATGAAGGGAATTATACTCACAACAAGGTGTATCATCATAAAACTTTAGGACACTGGGGAAAAAGAGAACATCTTACAAGTTTCCAGACAGAAGAAGATATTCTAACGGCAGTCTCTTTATTAGCGGGATCTAGCAGAGCGCCTGGCACAAAAATAAATGTTTGTAATATAAGTGGATTCCTCACGAATTTTATTCCACAGAATGCCAGGTCAGAAACTCCTTAATATAGGTCCTCTCTCTCTATTATCTTACGAAGTCATTCTCCTCAGGTTAAGTATTTGGAGCTAGGGACACATTTTTCCCAGAGGATGAGGAGTATAAACTGTAGCTGATTCCCAAACATGTCCACAAACATGTCCTTAATGTTTATAAAACTAAAGCATTACACATTGAAAACTAGAGGGAAAAAATACTAACATTGTTACAATGCTAGTTATTAAAATGGAATATACATATTATATGTATATATAACATATATGTATTTATCTTGAATGCTAGTATTTAAGGCAAAACCAATTTACTATAACTACCTACAACTATGTCCATAGAGGGGCTATTCTAAGGCATTTAGACACAAGTCCTCACGGAATTCATCCAACCACACTATGAGGTCGGTCCTATTGTTACGCACATTTTATAGACGTGATAAGTAAGACACAGAGAATTTAAGGAACTTATCCAAGAACATACAACTAGAAAGTAGTAGATTTCAAACATAGCCAGGCCTCAGCAGCCTCCGTCCTAACCACCATACATACTGTCTCTCCTAACAATCTCTAAGATAGGTGCTCTTTTTGATATTTTGCCAAAGAAGAAATTAATCTCAAAGAAATTAAAATGAATGTGCCCACATTCACAGAGCCAATAAGGGGCACAGTGGGAACTTGAACTCTGGTCAGAGGACCCCCGTACCCAAGCTCCCCTCATGATACTTTCCAAGAAAAGAAAGCTGGCTTTTCCCCAGTCCATCGGGGGTGGAGGAGATCCAGAAGCGCCAGATCACTATTCATCTCTCAGGACTCATCCCAAGATCCAAGAGGGAATTCAAGCATCGAAAGTTAAGAGAGAAAAAGCCCCCAGGAAGAAGAGAGTGGCCTCTGTCCCTTCCTGCCCGCGGACCTTCCGAAAAGATCAGTGCTGAACTCAACCCAACTTCTATGTCCACCAGGAGGGTGGTCTGGATCAAAAGTTCCTGGGCCATGAACTGCTCTGAGGCAGGGTGAGCACTGCAGTGCTGAAAGCAAGAAAGAGAACTTCGGACAAAGAGGAAAACACCACAGAAAGGAGACAAAAGGTGGTGAGGAGGAGGAACTGGTGTAGAGATTCTGTCTGTGCCAGACAGCCACAAACTCTGCCACTAGCAGTCCTAAGATGAAAAAAAAAAAAAAACAAAACAAACAGCCCCGGTTGCAGCCTGCATGGTTTTCTCCAACACGGAGCCTGGCCCCAGGAAAGTCAGAATTGAGACGGCCAGTCAGCATCGTGTGTACTCATGGCAGGACGGGGGCCAGCCAGAACAGACACTGGAGAAAAGACCACCCAGCCGTTAGCAACAGCTGAAGATCCAGCCAGACTGAAAAGTTACATCAGAGGATGACCCACTATGGGTACCACAGGGACAGTTATGGAACCCGGGGTAGACGGTCCAGACTCGGGTACAGGAGTTGGAGCAGACTCCTAGTCCTAAGGGAACTGGGCTGCCAGTGAGGTTACTACGCTGTTGACATTTGGGAACAGATCATTCTTCATCATAGAGACCGTCCTGTACATTGTAGGATGGCTAGCAGCAGCCCCAGTGTCTACTTTGCTCCCAGTTATGACAAATAAAATGCCCCCAGACACTGCCAAATGTCCCATGGGGGTGGGGGGCAAAGTCACTCCCAGTTGAGAGCCAGTGGGTTAGAGGACTGACGAAGAGACCAACCACCTGCTGAGTGCTTTCTACCCGCCAGACACTGTTCTCACTGCTTTACAAACATAACCTTCTGTAATTATGCTATGACAGATAGGAGATGGACACTATTACTATCCCTGTTTGACAGTAAAGGCACAGAGATGTTAAGCAACTTGCCTAAAGTAACACAGCACATAATTGGTCGATCTGAGATTCCAACTGGGAGGTTTACTTCCAGACACCATGCTCTTGACCAGTACACTCTGCTGCCCCCCATTTTATAGATGAGAAATCCAAGGCACAGAGAAGTAAAAAATACAACCAGCGGCAAAATCCAGATTTGAACTCAGTTCTCTCTGACTCCAGAGTCCAAGCACTAAATCACCATGCTATTGACTCTCCATATTCTGTCAGAGTGGGACCAGCAGGAATGTGGACCGGACCACAGATCTAGAAATTCCTATTCATAGTGTCTAAGCACAGGCCTAGTCTTCAATCCACAGACAAATGCAATGTAAGGGTTAATTTCTTTAGCTTCAGTGATTAGAAGAACAGGGGCTAAGGGACCAAGCATCATTACACAGCCCCGATCAGTGTGAAATCCCCATCTCTCCTTTCATTTTTTCCTTCTTTCCATTCCCTTCAACTCTATCTCCCTCAAGCTATTGCGCCTCGATTTTTTTTCCCTTTTAAAAAATAAGCTACTCAATTTATTAAATAAAATGACACATTACCTATTTCTAATTCTCATATAATGATATCATGCACATATCCTTTATAGAAGTACATAACATATAAATCTAGGCACAAACCATAAAAGCCTCACAATTAAAAACACTGCATTTCTACCTCTGAAAAAACAATATACCTAATATACCTAAAGTTTTCCAGATCCTTAGAGTCTGCCAAAAGCCCTCAATTTCTTTTTCCCTGAATCAGTTGCATTCAATAAAAAAGAAGAATCCAGTGACTACTTTAAATGTGAGTTTCTCTAGTATGCTTCAAGCCCCTGATTTACAAAAATCTGATACATACAAATCTTGTAGGGAAGACGTGTAAATCTGTAAAGTACTGAGGCAGACAGCAAGGTAATTGGTTTTGACTCAGAATGCAGTTCCTGCAGTATCGCTCTGCTCCAATACATGAGTTTGTCTAAAGGCAGCAAAGCCACACAACCTAGTTGGCACCTATCAAAGAATTCCCTCCAAGTTGCACTGAAAATAACTGAAACTGCAGTTAACTATAAGGTTTCCCTCAGTGAATAAGGGAGAAATAAGACTGGAGCTATTAAGTTTAAATGAAATTGCTTATTTTACTCTTGAAGGCAACGAAGTTGAAATGGGGAATTATAATACACTGGTTGTGCCCGAGTAAATAAAGCCCCCCGCTTGAACCTGAGAAAGAGTAGGCATTACCAGCACTTAGGTATTTGATTACAAAAATACAGAGAGCCAAACTGTTTGACCAAAACATTCTGGGAGCTGCTACAGCAAACAGAAACTATTAGTAAACTGAATTTACATCTTCAACAACTGTGATTTCCAAGAACAATAATTGAAAAACATCTAGAGACTAGAAGTCACCATGGGAAATGAAGAAAGCACAGAATTAGTTATTAAGAAACCCAGATCGGGACTCTGCCCTTCACCGGTGATGTTACCCCAGACCACAAACTCTCTGGACCTCTTGTTATCACTTGTATAATGAATGGGGTGCACTAAGCAATCCTTATGGACTTTTTTAAACCAGACCTGGGTTCAAGTTCTCATTTCACTTGTATATACAGCTCTGTGATTTGGATCAGGGTGCTTAACCTCTCTGAGTTTCAAGTGCCTCAAATGTTAATTGCGGACTAATATAGCTTTCAAAAATGAAAAAATCTAAAATGTAAATGTTGGTTCCCCTTACAGATGATACAGGTTCATAAACCCTTATGTATAAATTCAAAATCAAAGACTCTAAAGACCAAAGTCTTACAAGTTTACAGGAAACTCACTTTGTCACAAAGGCCAACCTGAACTGACCACGAGAAGTTGTCTAGCTTTTATTTTCCCTATTTAGGTAAATATTCATATAGTTTGCTGAAGAAATGCAGATATGT
This sequence comes from Balaenoptera physalus, assembly GCF_965194825.1. NCBI lineage: Eukaryota > Metazoa > Chordata > Mammalia > Artiodactyla > Balaenopteridae > Balaenoptera > Balaenoptera physalus. The sequence goes on along the minus strand of NC_138893.1, from coordinate 62,516,581 downwards.
TCATTTTAGGAGTGCGGCTCCAGAGCCCTAATGGGTGTTACAGAATCCACTCTGTGCGCACCTTTGGTGCAATCTTTCAAAAATGTGGAAAAAAACCTGAATTCCAAAGTACTTTGGAACCCAAAGATTTCAGGTAAGAAATATAAACCTATATTATGTTACAGATTTTAATTGTCTAGCAATAAAGTATGAAGGTAAGTTTAACGATATATCTTAGTGCTGAAGAAAATAGGAAGTTTCATATTTCAATCTTTAGAAATTCTGTTAGCCATTTAATCAATAATTCATACTAATCAAAACATGGAGAATACTGATAGATTCCAATTTATTTTCTAATTGCTAATATTAAGCTTTAATACTCTGTCTCAGTTATTACATTCAGCTCTCCCCAAGCACACACTCAGCGCAAACAACTATTAGAAGCGGAGAGCGATAAGAACAGGGAGAGGGGAAAGGCATGGAAAAAATAATAATGCTCTGTGAGGGCCTTCTATGCCCCAGATACTACACTAGTCTCTTTCCATTTGTATTTATAATTTAACACAAGCCCTGTCCCCTGGTAGCTTACAACCTAGATGAGGACAGACATATATTTACTCATTCACTAAACTACTACCATGTACCAGGCACTATCCTAGGACCTGGGGCCTGGATCAACAGAGGTGAGCTTACGTGAAGCCCTCTGGACAAACAAAAAGCAGAATACAAATAAATAGATAATTTTAGATAATGAAGTGCTATGAAGAAACCAAAGTAAAGTAATGTAATAGAGAATATTTGGTGTGAAAGTGACCATAGTTTGTTCAGAAGAGGCGTCTCTGAGGAGGTGGTATGGTACCTGAGTGTGTATTTGTGTGTGTGTGTGTGTGTGTGTGTGTGTGTACATGTAATAACAATTTTAAAAAGATTTAATATTAAGTACCAAAAGAACATTAGAGCTAAAAGAATTCAAACCTATAGATATTCTCAAAGAGAAATCATTTCAGAGTGGCGTGGGCTGAAGAAAGTTTCCTGTAAGTAAAAGGCAGATGGGAATTGAATAAAAGGGAACATCCCAATTCGCAGCAGAATGCAAGCAGAGACAGCCCGTTCTGTGCACTGGGACGAAATGCCTTCAGTAACGTTTATGGTACAGTTTATGGTACAGTCTCCCACATTAAGTTTTAAATTCCCATCCTATTATTCCAGGCATTCTCAAACTTTAGGGCACATCAGAATCACCTAAAGGTGACTGAAATTCCTCCCTTCCTCTCAAGTCTTATGAAGTTCTTCTGTCTTATATTTCTCTCATGTACTCCTGTCCATTTTGTGATTTCATAATTCAAATACCTCCTCTTTGTCCCTTTCATTTCACAAATAGCTCCCTAACCAGTTCTATATTCGCCTCGGGCATTGGTGCTTGCCTTTATCTCATCCAGCTCTCTTCTTTTATTACTTGGCAGAATATGTATGGGAAGCCAAAATTGCAAGTGGGAAGCTAACTTCAAGGATATATATTAGAGCTAAAAAAAAAAAATGGAGAGAGTTGGGAAGTTGTTGAAAGGTATAAAACATACAGTCTTACACAGCTCCTCCAGATAAACAACTCTTAGTATAGTAGCCAAATGCACAGACTTTGGACTCAGGCAGCACTGTGTGGTCTTGGGCAAATTCCTTAACTTCTTTGAGTTTGCTTCACTTTTGCTGTCTCTACCTTTCAGAACTACTATGAAGATTAGGGAAGAAATGCATACCCCCGGTACAATGCCTGAATCCACTGCATAAACGACAAGCTGCTACTATTATTGCTGCTCTTATGGTTACTCAGGTCATTATGACACTAACATACTGAATCTGGGTACAAAACTCAATTCCTCAGCTTCTGCATTACTCCAAAACAACAACCAAAAACCAGTCCTGTTGAACTTTTTCTGAGACGAATGAGACTTAATGTTTAATGTGAACAACAAATACCCTGGGTCCAAGTACAATCTTAACATTCTAAACTTCACTGAACAAGCCATAAATTGATGTCACATAGTCCTTCAAGTGAATTGATGTCATTTGCAGAATAAGGTGCCTGTTTGTATGAAATGTATAAAAAAGGTAAATTTATAAAGACAGAAAGCAGATCAGTGAGTGCCTGAGGCTAGAGGTGGATCAGGGACTGACCATAAGGGGGCCCCGGGTAATTTGGGCCATAATAGAAATATTATAAAACTAGACTGTGGTTACAGCTGCACAACTCCATAAATGTACTAAAAATCATTGTACTATATACATGCACAGTGGGTGAATTTTATGGTATGTAAATTATATCACAACAAAGCTGTTAAAAATAATCTTTTTGTTACATGACACGTTTCAGAATAAACTAGTATTTTTTTTCTAATTCTCAAGCTTTCCATTATCAGCTCATCGCCTCAACTGTCATGAATTTGTCCGAGGCAATTAATGTATTCCTCCATAGACTAACAGGGCTGTTATCATTGCGTTCACCCACAATCACAATGTTTTTGAAAAGACACCTTGAAATGCAGTATAAAAGTCATTAACAGAAAGCACTTATGGGCTACATTTATGTTCTGCATCTGATAGCTTCTCAGTCTGGACAGCAGCAAATATTCAAGTTGGGAATGAATGGCTTTCAAACAGAAATCCATTATCAGCGCATAAGTTCTAAGCAGACATTTCAGGAAAGAGAAAAGGCATTTTGCTGTAAATATTTCTGATGGATTGGAATCACATCATTAAAGCAGTGGGTCTTTAAAAATGCACAGTACTCCAGGGCAGCGGTGCCCCAGTCTACACGTATAATGGCCTACGTGTTACAATGAATGTTAAGAGTAATATTACTACAATGTCACATAAATGCACCTCCAAAGAATGACCACCAAATAGTCTTTGCATCTTTAGAGCACAGACAGCTTTTCCTTCAGATACTATACAACTATTATCACTATGATTTCCTAACATAAATTAACTAGGATACATGGCACTCAGTTCAAACTTGGTCAATCCATTCTTCACTTCTCTGTAGGCCTCTAACTGTTTATTGAATGAACTAAATGGCATCATTACGGACCTTCAAGCTTGCTTATGTTTGCCCTTTGTTGTCCATGATTAGCCCAGCCACAGGAGTTAACAAAGGATTCTTGCTGTCAATCTTCCTGAGTCAAACCCAGCAAAACCAGGCTGGGTTGCATTGTGCGGTTCTCTAGGACCTTGTCAAGACTGAAAGGTCCTGTCTTTCCACCTCGTGCTTTTCAGTTTGGTTAAGAGATGCTTATAGCACTTTAATAATGGAATTGGGTTAATTCAATAACAAGGAAAATGTAATGATAATTCCAACAGCTTATGTTTTCTGCTATTTGTAGAACGCCATACTATTTTTTGTATCCTGTACTGAGGGACCCACAAACATGATCTCTAATCATGGCACGTGTTATAATCCTCATTCATAATGAGAAAAAGGAAGCTCAGACAGATTCAACCTCGTACACCTCGTGAGTGGTAAAGTAGCAACTGAATCAGAGCCCATGCCCTTAACCATTGAGTATGCTGTGTTCTGAGCCTACCTGCTTGGATTTTCCACAAATGCATTGCTGAACAACAGGACTCAATGGAGTCTCAAGGCCATCTCATGATGCACTGATGTTGAACAGAGTGTGGAAAGAAGGATGAACTGAGTCTGACGGCCTGTTGTATTTACAGAGTTATCACTTATGAGCTGTTGGATTTGGGTTGTGTTACCTCACCTCTTTGATCCTTAATCATCTCTTCTGTAAAATGGAAATGATCTGTCCTCCTTTATTCATTTAGATACTGTGAGGCGTAAATGAGATCACACATACATTCATTTTTCCAGCCAATTAATATATGTTGTTATTAAGCCTCACTTTTATCAGATACAAGATATACAGCTGCATTGGCACATAGGCCTTTCAGGAATTTAACCTCAGACATTCACAGAAGCATATGGTCAGATAGGGTTAAAAAAAAAAAAGGTTTCTTCTAGGATTGGGAGTTCCCAGGTTCCATCCTGAAGAGCTAGGAGACAATATGGCAAACAAAATCAGCCTTAAAATGTTCCCTGTTTTATTTTGATTAACGTTGAAGTAAACACCTAATGAATTTATATTTTATCATGAGTTTGATGGTCTCTACCATCTCACAATATTAAAATCTATGTGACTATTTGGATAATTAAAATCAGCAAGCTATTACTGTAAACTTGACCGGATTTTGTTAGTGAGATTTCTGGCTGTGTCCACAAAAGGATTTAAAATTTTGATAGATTATCTGTAAGCTATTTCCATTAATTCCAGGCAAGTATTTCTCCATCAACCCAGTTACTTTTCAAGTTTAACCAATTTATGAGGTCTTATGTCACAGAGCTTAAGACAAGACACTTATTTGACTTGGAGGACAAATATGCTTCCTGGGAAAGATCATTTAGAATCACAGATTATTCCGAGCCCAGTAACATACGTTTCCCATTTTCAAAATTTTAAATTTAAAAGATGAACTATCTGAGGGCCAGGAACATGGAGAGGCTTCACTGTGTCCTTCCTCTGGCAAAGAGTTATTAAGCACCTACTGTGTGCCAGGCCTGTCTGGGTTCCAAGGATACAACATGGAGCAAAAGAGACACTGGCTTTGTTTTCAGGGAATTTACCATCTTCTAGGAGAAGGAGATGTTAACCAAACAATGACCAACCTATAGAAATTCAAACTCGGATGGACATGAAAAAGGCAAAGTACACAGCACTACAAAGTCAGACTCTGAGCGCTGGGAACCTATCTCCAGCCCAGGTATGCTGGGCTCAATCCATGTTGGAAGAACCCCTGAAAAGGCAATGTTTTTTTTAGCATATAGTCTAAACCCACAGATTTTCTGGCATTAAATAATTTGGGGGGTGAAAAAGAGATGCATCTAGTAGAGCCCTACACTAGAGTAGTTATTTAATAAATATTAAATTTATTGGTAAAGATTGAACAAATACATAAACAACTGAAAACCAATCCATAGACTACGTTACCAGAAAAAAAGAATCAGAGGGTATTTGATAAACTTTCTAATAATACTCAGTTAAATTAAGATGCTAATACTTAGGGGAAAATAAATAAGGAAATAAAGCACTGGTAAATTGAGGGAATGTTTCTTTAAAATGGGAATTTAAATTTAAATTTAGTGGTACAGGCCACTAAAATTTTTTAACCAAAACCAAACAAACAAAAACAAAATATGAAAGTACAAGACAGAGAAAGCTTTCTGGGTGTGATACAACAAAAAAATACTTAGGCATGAGCAACTGTATTAGATAACAATTTGAATACAGCAGAAATACAGTATTCTTGTAAGAAGAACTTTCATGATACTAAGGTTTGCTAGTCTCTAAAAGAGAATGTACTCACGGCCACCATATGTGTATCAGTATATGGCACATGAAAAAATGTGGGTACATGGAAAATTACTGAAGAACTACATTAAAGGAACACAACCATAAAAGAGAATGGAAATAGGACTTATACAAAACATATGAGTTGTTGGGACAATTAGCTAAGCAGCATGGCACGCAGAGAACACGCACGGGCTCTGGGGTAACTCACACCTGCTTTTGCCTGCTTCAGCCCACTGTTTTATTTTGAGCAAGTTGTTTACCTTCTCTGTGCCACACTCTCTCCATCTAAAGAAATGGGATGAACAGTACCTACTTTATCAGATTACGGTAAGAATTAAATGAGAAAGCTTATGTAGTATACAGTAAGACAAATATTTTTAGTAATAATTAGCAGCAGCAGAAGCATCACGAATTGACCAGGAAAGACAGGGCTAAAAAGTAACAATTATTACCTTCACTTTATAAAGGATTTCAGTAAAGATGAGAGAAGTTTCTCTCTATGTCTTGAAAAAAAGAAAAAAGGTAAAGAAAAAAAAGTGAGGCTAGTTGGAGCAAGAAAATCTTCCCCCTTAATCATGATGAAGCAATAGACTGAACTACAAAAAGAACCTTTGAAATATAGTAATGGGAGTCAAGAAGGAAGGGGGAAAATCTGCCATAGATGATTTAAAAACTCACTAGCAAGGGTTCACCTGGATGTTATTTAATAACCTCTAAGTTCACCTAGCAGAGAATGCCACTCTTGCCAGGACAAATAAACGTATACTTGAGTTCTTTTCCATCTATCACACTGACAGTAACCCTTAGGAACAGTAACCCATTTATCATCAGAAGACAGAGCACTGCTCTCTGATGATAAATGATTTACGTGGCACAGGACTTCAGCGGTGGTACCAAAAGATAAGACAAGTCACAGAAGAGAAAGGGTAACCTGAGAAAGGTAGCCTTCTCTGTGATGAGCATTGTTTTGTTTCTTACTTTAGGATAAAGGTTCTGGTGATGTGTTTCACTTTTTTTTACCTCTCTGCACATTCGGTGGTGGGATCTTCACCAAAGTATTTTAATATCTGTTCTTTTGACCTCTTCATTTCTGAGGGTATAGAAGAGTAACTCTGGATTGCTTAAAATAATCATGAGTATATTATAGATGGAATATCACTTTTGATGGAAATAATAGGAATCTCTTTAAATATCAGAATTCTCTGAAATAATATCTTATAATTACCCATAAACATGTAAACAAACACTCACACATATATAATGCTTCTAACTTCTCCACTTCTGGAATTTTTTTCTGTAATTATTATTATTTCAAATGCCATAGACTATACTCTCCTAGTGGTTGCCTATCAAAAACAAAACCCAAAAAAACTCTTTTTGCCTCTTTTTTTTTTTATAGGCTAGTTATTTCCCACCAAAACTCAAAAAGAGGGGGAAATGAACATCTTAATGCCTTAAGCAAAGCATCAAAAAGGCAAAGGCTAGATGAATTCATGAAGTATGCAAAGAGGTGGCAAGAAGTTAATAAAAGATGCTACATTCACAGCGGGCTTTTTATTGTATTTATTTGCCATTCCTTTTCATGAGGACTATTTCAAAGTTAAAATCATTCAGTTTTATGTCATTTAGTGCTACATGAATGAGAAATCATTTAGTTCTTTTTTCTTTTTTTTTTCAATAAGAGAGTGTAGGTCTCCATACTAAGTAATACTAAAACATCTGGAAGGCAGTCAGGCAGATTACAATTTTTCATGTCATTATTTTTCTTTTGTGAAGAACAACAAAAAGTCTGAAGTTAGATTTTGAAGAAAAATGACTATTCCCTGATCAAGGCTACCACTGTTAAAAAAAAAAAAAAGTCACAGCAGAGTTTCTTTCACAATATTCTAAAGCTTTTCAGATCTACAACAAGAAACATTGTTCATACAAATGGATAATGGAGTTGAATATTACATTGTTATAAAGTTAAGTATTAAGTGAATGACTAGAAACTTTGAGCAGCTCTTTTATATTGCACAGTACCAAATGCTATGGGGGAAAAAAAGATTTTCCTCTAAAAATTCAGAACTGAAGAAGTTCTATGAAGTAAAATCCATTTACTCAAAATAGAGAGGGATTCGCTAAATCGATCTTCCAACCAAAAAGCAACTCTTACGTCTCTGAGAGTCTGTGGGCTTCCTTTTCTAAGCTTTGGTATCCTTGGACAGTTCCTAACTAAGAGGGTAGCAATTACGAAGAGCAAAGACCACGATTCACATAGAGTTCCATGCTCCACAGTGCAGGCAGTGGACACTAGGGTTTATTCCACTACACCTTTTCTTTTTTCTCTCTTCTTACTGGCATAATGAGTTGCCACTACAGGCTTAGCAAAATAGTACCTGTCACTTTCAGATGTTTAATATTACTCTGTAAAGGGTATCGTAACACCCTGTCAAACCAGCACAAGTCGAATATGAGACCTCGTCATAGTGTAAAATGTGTTACTCAGTCACCAATGATTTAGACAAAATGCATCTTAGGAAGATGTAAGCGTGAAGCTGTGCTGGCTTGTAAGAATTGCTCGCCAGCCACCTGTAGACGCCAGAGAATGGGCCGTCCACCTTGCAGTCCATCAGTAACAATAACTCCAGAGGAACAAAATTTTAAATTCCCATTTTTCTTGCTTGTCACGACAACCCTTTTTTTCTTTCCTCCCAGTCCAGACTTCGAAGCACTGTCAACACCATAATTTATTGATAGAGTTGGACCATTAAATAGATGATACACAGTATATCCAGAAAGGATATGTTTTTCCCTCACATTATCTCATTATTCCTTGGCCCAAATCTGGTGAAAGCTTGATGGTACCATAATACAATTGATTCAGAAAATAACAAAAGTATTTTGCTTAACTAAAGGGTTTATTATTATTTTGCTTAACTAAAGGTTTGTCATCACTGACATGGAATGCAATTAACCAAATTAAACTGACTGGCTGATACTATAATTATTTCATGTTCAAAGAAATACAACACTACTCGAAAAGAGCAGGTATGGTCTAGAAGTGAGAAAATATAACTGAGCATTAGAAGGTCAATAGCATTAGGAGATCTGCTTTTGACACGTATTAATAATTTAAGCTATTTACCTATGCTTTTGCAGGCCCTAAGTTACACCACCTCTATGCGGAAGGCAATGAAATTGCATCTTTCATAAAGGAATTCTGGTGAAGTTTAATTAGCACTTATGATCTTTAGACAGGTAAAGGTAATTAACATTTTTAAAAATTTTTTGATGCAGGTGGAAGTAGTATATGTTGACACTAAATTGTCACTGATTCTTTTTCTATACCTTTCCCCCATCCTTTCATAGCTTGGATTATAAGAACTCTAAAACACAGATACCTTCCTAGTGTCCTACCACCAACTCTTACCCATCATTCTGCTTCTAACTGCTAAGCCATATAAGTGAACACATGCTTTTGTTCGTGTTTCTTTATTGTTGCTAATTCCTCTTGTGCTTCCCATTTAAGTCCCATAATCAAATGCATGACATGAACCTGGATTCATAATGAAAGTGTTTACTTTCCTTATGATTAACTTCCCTGTGTAATTAATGCCCCAGGTCCTCTGGGCAGTCTTATGACATCTACTCTGCTTTTACATGCTACCTGTCAGCTGAATACATTTTCATATTTTAGAAAGAGGTGGAAAGAAACAAGAAAGCTTCTCGCTGACTCCCATTCTAAAGAGATTATTTTTACCAAAAAGTATTTGCAATTATATTAGCTATTTTCATCACTTATATAAAGTGCTCTGTTGGCTGATCCTCACCTGAGAAGATAATGATTAAATTACAAATGTAAATAGGCTCCCATCAGAGACAATTAGGAACACCTTGAGGAGTTTTTAACAATGTAAGGGGAAAGAGGGCAAGAAAGAGACAAAAAAGCTGGCAATAGGGGCAGCAGTGAGGTTATGACCACAGGGCGTAGAAATTCCCAGTTCCCTCTGGAGCTTTCCTGAGGGACCCACCGAGATTCTGTACTGCAGGTGTCACATCAGACCTCTAGTCTGCCTTCAGTGCCCATATCTGTTCACTCAGACCAAACCGTCTGGAAAGGGGGCTGAGAGCTTGTTGTGGTAGCTCTGCTTTCTCTGAAGCCTCCTTGGAAAGTACTCTTCAGCCTGAGCTCAGGCTGTTTGCCTTAAAAGGATAAAATATCTGTAGGAGAAAAAAAAAAAAACTGTAGCTGGCTACAGAGACATCACATACCAGAAGGAGAAGCGCTACAAGCCCTGTACCGCTCGTCCAAGGGAGGCTGGTCACTGTTTCACCTTTATACACCGAACATTTCATAAAAGCATCTGGGACACGAGGAAGCAGTCTTATTGGCTAACACAGCAACTCCCCTCAGTGAGAGTGGAAAAACAAACTTGGGTTGATGGCTGATCCTGATGTGTCATATTTGAACCATGGCCATGGCTCATGGCTGGCAGGAAAGAGGAAGTGTACTTACCCACTGAAGGGAGCTGCTGCCACTTTCTGTGCCCCAGGTCCTTGCGGGTAAGCCCGGAGAGCACAGTGAAACTGACATGTGCAGCTGCTGTGGAAACTGGGGGGCTGGAGCTGCCTTGCTCCACTGCAAGCAGGGCATTGGGATTGGTAAAAGGGAACCAAGGCAACTGCTTTCCCAAAGCATGGGAATTCAAGGAGCCTGTAACGGCTGACATGGAACGGGCCGCAGAAAAGGTTCTCAGTCCTGGCTGCATATCAGAATCACCTTGGGAGCTCAAATAATATACCTCCACCTCCGGGCCACCAGATAGCAATTAAATCAGAATCTCTGGAGGTGGCACCCCCCCCAGGAAAGATGTTTCCTAAATTCCCTAGGTGATTCTAATATGCAGCTTAGGGTTGAGAACTGATAGACCAGGTAAGGTAATGATTACTTACCTGGGAGAATAAACAGTAAGGCATTAACTAGGGCTTCCCTGGTGGCGCAGTGGTTGAGAATCTGCCTGCCAATGCAGGGGACACGGGTTTGAGCCCTGGTCTGGGAAGATCCCACATGCCGCGGAGCAACTGGGCCCGCGAGCCACAACTACTGAGCCTGTGCGTCTGGAGCCTGTGCTCCGCAAAAAGAGAGGCCGCGATAGCGAGAGGCCCGCGCACCGCGATGAAGAGTGGTCCACGCTTGACGCAACTAGAGAAAGCCCTCGCACAGAAACGAAGACCCAACACAGCCATAAATAAATAAATAAAATAAAATAAAATTAAAAAAAAATAAGGCATTAAATAGTATACACCTATAATTTGCAAAAAAAAAGTCTGCTTTTTTAAGTCCCTAGTACTTAAAGGTTTTAGCCAATAGAAACATTCAATTCTTTAAGTGGAAAGTTTATCCTGTTGCTTTAATCTCTCTCTCTCTCTCTCTCTCTCTCACACACACACACACATACGCACGCGCGCGCGCACACACACACACACACACACCCCTGTTGTCTTCTTATCAGAGTGTTTCCTAAATTGTGCTGTTCATTGCAATTATCTGAGGAATCTTTTAAAAATACTGATGGCTGGCTTCCACCCCCAGACATTCTGATTTTAATTGGTTTGGGTTTTTTTTAAGCTCCCCAGATGATTCTAATGTGCAGCAAAGTTTGGGAACCACGGTCCTATCTTATTTTTTCCACTTTTCCCAAAGTTCTTCTGCTTCCTAGTTAACTACTGGAGAACAGATACTCGCCTGAGAACAGCCTATATGGTATTTATTAGGATTTCATTCAATTGCCTAATCCTCACATCCCTTTGGGAAGCAGAAGAACCTAGTGGCTAAAGAGAATGGCTGGCAAGTTCAAATTCAGATTCAGCCTTTTATAAAGTGTGTGACTTTGAGCAAGTTACTTGGTTTCTCTGAGTTTTAGTGTCCTGTTCCTTGCTGTTATGAAATAGGATAATCTGGAGTCTTCCTCACAAGGTTGTTTGATAAAAACAGACAATCTGTGTAAAGCACAGGGAGCAGTGGCCTGCCACAGAGTAGGTGCTCAATAAATGTTAGCCATTCTGACCTATTCTTTCAGAAAGAGTGATGCACTGACTTGCCCTCCTCATTCCTTTTTCTGCACTGCACAGTGGACTGTATGAAGACCACCAAGCCCTCCCTGGTATCAGACTAAGGAATGTTTCAAAGGGACAATACAAGGCATTCAAAACAAGCACTGGTCTAAAGGGAAACATCTTAATGATTTTCTGTCAAAATCCCAGGATGGCTCCCACTCCCAGAGGAGGCCAACCTCTGGTAGATTCCAATTTGGGGGTCACAAATTACTATCTTACTTGCAAATTCCATTCCAGTCTCATTGCCTGTTCACTTGCCCACAAAGCCCATCGCTCCTTTCCAACTTCTTTGCAAACATGGCATAGCTTTCACAATAGTCATCTCGCTTTGCCCTTTCCTGTCCCCCTGACACACATCTCTTCTTCCCACTCTCTCCTGCTTTTTTCCTATTAATAACTCTGAATATAAAATCCATTCAGAAACAAGACACTTTTGAGAGTATACTAGTAGTCGCACCTTTTGTACAACATCTGTTTTGTGTAGCTACAGATTTTGAGCCCTTGTTGATATTTACATGACAGTTTTGGATGGAGAACATCCCTCCGCTCTTACAAACAAAATATACTCAGAGAGTTCAAACAGGCTGTACGTATTTAACTTCCCAGAAAATACACTTGACGGAGATGCCGAGGAACGCAGTCAGATGGTGAGAGGAAAGGGGAATCGGTGTCAGAAGGCTGGGCGGGAGGAAGTGGAGAAGGGCTGTCAGGCATGGGGTGGTAAACAGCGCCAGCCCAACAGTTCAGATTAGGATTCAAAATGCCACAGATGTGATTGCATAATAAGCTGTTGCGCATACTGGTAAATGCTGCTTTCAGCATGTGCTTATTTATCATATCGTCTTGCATTCTCAGAACGTGGAACATTCAAGTCGGAGGGTCTGAGTGCTAGCATCGGACCCAGTTCTCTGGGATGGGCAGCAGCACCTATGGTAGAGATGGGAGAAAGAGCAGCAGCCTGGTGTTCGAATCTGGTTGCTAGGATACTATGGAGACCCTCCACTGCTAGGCAGACAGGGAAAAAAAAAACGTGTCCATATGCCTTCTAACCTGCAAACAGCAACAATAGAAACGTCGTCTGCCTTCTTCTACCCTTTCCCATTAGGAATCCAAACCCAACTCTTCAGTGAAATAACAAGTAGCAGGAGCTTGGAAATGTGGCTCAGTAGAGCAAGGAAGCTGGTCATTTATATTCTCAGGCAGTCTCTGGAGCTCCTCTATTGAAGGGCTTATCAGTATTTTCATTATAAGCCGCATTTTAGGGGCAAACAACTATGCTTCAAAACACCCTCATAGGGTTTTAGCAGCCTGGTTTTATTTTTATAAAGGCTGCCACAACTTCAATTTTACTGCATAGACTATGATGTCAAATTAACAATCAAATTGGAAAGTCTATTAGAATAATGTTAAGTTGGAACTGAACTCCTCCACAAGAACAAGAGAGATGAATTTCAAAAATCGACTTCAGGTTCAATTCTCATCTGGGTCCGGTTCGCCTGGGTATGTGAGGAAACTGCCATGCTAGCCTGTGGCACAAAATTAGATTGTTTCCAGTGGGAACATTTAGAAGTGAGTGGAAAGAGGAGCTTGCTTTCTTTAAGAGTGGAACTCAGTTTCTTTAAGAGTTTTAATCATCTGCTGCTTGGTTAAATTAAATATTCTTACCTAGTCAGGAGAGTTATAGCTATTATCAGGACTGTGCTGGTGGGAGATGGGGGACTGGAGTGACATCTGAGATTCAGAGCTTTATTAACAGGTAGCAATTAGTCCTTGGTGTAAAGTGCACGCTTGTGTGCACACACCTGCGTGCATGCACATGCGCGCACACACACACACACACCTCAATTATTCTAACAACAAGCGGAAGTGCCCTCTCACCTACTCATCCTGATTCTCTCTGGCCTAAACTTGCTCTTCCTTAATTTCCACCACGGTATTCTGTTGCAGCCACTAGCTGCTGTCGCTCCCCAGCTGTACCCTCTGCTTTCTTTTGCTGTCTTTTCCCTTTGCTGATGGCCCTCCTCACCTTAACCCCACCCCTCTTATCCCATCACCACTCACCTAAATCATGGCCATCGATCAAATACTTACTTTAAATACCTCTACTTCCACAAGAGTTTCTGATACCATAAAATTAAATGGGCTCAATTATATTTTGCCACCTGTCTTAGGTATCTCCTCTGTGACTTACCTTACTCTACTTTCTAGAATATTTACTTGTGCAGTACTGTTAACCCCTGGTTAACTCCTTCATAGGACTTACACAATTCTCGTCTCTAATGCATGACACTAACTTGCACATGGCACATCCCATAAAAGTACGGAACTGAGCTATACGGCATATTTGAAGTTTAACTGCTACCTTTGAAAGAAATCTATGTTTTAATATCATGCCATCTATGATTACACTAAAATCCTAGAATTCTCCCAACTTCCTACAGAATTTAACAGACAGCCTTTAGGAAGATTCTGTTTCTCCTGAAATGTGCTAATGTCAAGGTTTAAAAAAAAATCAGATAAGATCTTGTTAAAATTAATGTCTCCCTAAAAATAAGAAAATATATTTCTTTCTATCCTCAGCTCTCCAAAGTACTTCACAATCAAAAGGCGTAACATTACAAGTCAAAATATGTCATCATTCTTTGAAATTCAGTTATCTCTAGGGTGAAAAGCAACAGCTTAACAAAAATACAGAGACACTAACAACTTTTGATAGGAACTCAAGTCTTTATAGACCAACTGAAAAAACACAGAGCCCTATGACAGCAAAACGGAAAGGATTTGAGAATATTTACAATAGGTAAAGGGTTTAGATCAACATACCAGTGACAGAATGTTCTAATCTATTACAGAGTCAATTTTCAGGAATAAAATAGCATGAAATAAAATTACTTTAAGAATCCATAAGAACCACTCTATATACATAATCAACAGCCTGATCTCATAAAATGAATATTTTTATATAGTTTTCATTTTTAAGGGTTTATTTGCTTAATTTAATTCAAAACATATAGTCTAATAGTTTTACCTTCTCATATAGATATTTGGTAGCAGTAGAATATAGATTCCAATTTGCTAATCAGTTCTTTGCTCTTCAAATGACAACAGAAAAAGGACTTGAGGGTTATTTCTAGACACGTGTGAAAGAGACAAACCAAAACAACCCCCCTGCCTCACAGGTGCAGCAGGAGTGCCCCAGCTCTGTGCTAGAATCTGACACAGCCTTCCCTCCAATTCCAGCTTACAGGGAAAATTCCAAACCAAATATGTTACATTAATTTATATTTTACACTGTTTTTCAAATGATCAAAAAACCACTAAAAAAATAAGTTTTGAAAGATTCTAATCCTCAGAAGATAACCTCGGTAAGCAAAAAGTAAACAAACATATTTGCACACATAGATAATTGAATAGGACATTCCCTGGGCAGTCACCTATATCCAACAGAAAGAGAATAGAAAACTACATGACCATGAATTTGAAATCAATTTTGGACTATTTAGATGGTTTCATGTTAACTCAAACTCCCAATAATCTGTAAGTTTAAGAATGATGACCAAATTTAACTTGTACTAAAAATAAAATATAAAGATATAAACACTTGTTGCCAGTAAGTTGGTATAATCAAATTATTGATAGTGAAATAAACAGAAATTCAAACAAGTCTCCTTCACTTTGGCAAGAATTCCTAATTCTTTGTGGAACCACCTTGCACAATCATTCAAATGACATAAGAATAACCGTTTTGCATACAATATACTTCTCTTTCTCTTACCAAAGGTACATTCTACACTTAAGCCAATTTTATTCTAGTTTTCTTTATGTAAGTGTGAAAAAAAAACAGATGTTTTTCCAAAATTATTTAAGCTTGGAAGACATTCATTTTATCGTTTTCTTCAATATAATCCTTCAGAATCACCAAAACCATCACGGTGATACCTTAATAGTTGACTTCCTTAAAGCACAAGTTATTAAATAAATATCAGAACGCACAGTATGGTTCAATAGATAAAATGTTTATTATGACAGAATGTTGTGAATTATTTGCCACACTAATTTCATCTTCCACCATGGATTTTTAAAAAAATCTAGTTGCTCTACATGTCAAGCACTAAGAGATTTCTAAAACTTACCACATTATACAGCTCACTCCCTACTGCCTAGATTCCTTTAGATCTTGTCTGATAGAATGTTTCACTGGAGTTATCAGCTGGCTTGATCATGCTTCAAATAAAACCTATTAAAATCGTCTTTTTATAAAAGCAGAGTTTGCTCTGAGTTACTCCAAATTCCTGCAGATACTAAAATGAGATCCTATGGAATGCTGAAAGATGCAGAGAGCTGTCTTTGACTTATTTTTTTTCATTATGCAAAACTTGGCCCTGAAGAGATGGCCATGTACCTCATTAGCTAAAACAGGCAAGCATGTCAGGACTGCAAATTAACTTACCAGAGAAAGCTGAAGTGGATTCAGATCATTCAGGTTTCGAAAGCAGATCTAAATCTACTGAACTGAACTATTAGGGCAACTCTGTGAGGTTAGAATCTCAGAAATGTTTATCCTTCTTGTCTCTTCCCCACACTCACAGAATACAAACTTCTCCTTAAACTAAACCTGCATGAGGAACAGCAAATGCTCTACTGCAGCCAACAAGGATAGTTACACGTCTAAGTTTTCAAAAGTATCATTAGTACATACTCACAAGCCACCCCCCCACACACACATCCAATAAATACAAATGGAGACAATCAAATACTCTTTCTCCTTATATTAAATCTTTGTGTTTATAAAGTGAAGGGTTCCCAGGGACCTCATATTATTATGTAACACGTGTCATCCAGCCAACGTGATGCTGTTAGGAATAGAGTAACAAAACCCTTCGTTTTATCAATTATGTCATTATCTATTAACTTAAAATAGCATTCATCTGGATGCTCATTCTATATTAACTTCATGCTGCTGCCACTTTACTCTCCATAAGAACTCTGAGTTGAGTGGAGTATAACAAGTTTCATTCAATTTTCCCACCCAAGTTGCGAAGCCCACTGACATCAGAACTACACAGTTGTCTAAAATGCTAGAACAATACTAGAGTAGTGGCTTCAGAAGCCAGGAGTAAGGCAAACAATGTGTCCACGTTGTCAGTAAAGATAAGTGTACCTCTCTGTATCTGACCCTAGAAACCTGCAACCCTCTTGGGAGACAGAGGCACCCCATTAACAACATTATATACATTCTTTAAGGAAAATAAGCAATATTCTCCCTCAGATGTTATTAAAAAAATATTTTTAAAAAACTCTACAGACTAGGCTTCCATTTGTGGATTGTAAATGTCGTCGAATTCTGGAAATCAAAAAATCTTCCCTTTTATATGTGTATTTGCTTATTTTGGACACTTTGATGATGCCAGAACATCAGCTTTGAACGGTACCAGCGAGAAACGCCGGCATGTAGAGAAATCCGGGAGCGCCACGAAAGCATAGAAAGTAAGGGTGATAGCAGACGCATTTCATTTCAAGTCTGATGAGCCTGCAGTTAGGATTTTCCGGTTGGGCAGGTTTGCCAGGGCATTTGGGAGACGGGGCTTTCTATGTATACTCACACATACACAGCTGGACACACACCGGGGACGCATTCAAACTCTACGTACGGTAGGTGGCCTATATGAATGTATGTGTTTATTTAAAAAAAAAAAAAGAAAGAAAAAGAAAGAATAGCTTGACATCTGACAAAGACACGAAGGCAACGTAGGTGCAATGAGTCTGACTCTGAGAAACGTGCACAGCCCCGCCAGAAGTGCCCGTTAAAATGAAACATTTCTGAGGATGAGGACAGACACGGCAAGCGGGAGGGGCGGGGGCCGACAGACAACACAGAGACCCGCAGCTCCCCACCGACAGCGTGCCACACGGACCCGGAGCGTAACCCCTGCTTACTGTGGACTCTTGGGGTAGAAGGGCAGAGTCACATGGCTGAGATCCTGGATGTCGAAGGCGGTGGGCTCAGCGGAGATCGCCTGCCGCTTGGTGCGCGGCTCGCCTTGCAAGGTGCTCGCGCTCTGCTTCTGCGCCTGCTGGGTGGCCGGCCGGATCACCGAGCGGTACTTGTCCAGCTCGTTCTGCAGCTTCTGGATCAGTTCGTCCTTCTGATCCAACTCCAGCTCCAGCTCGTCGATGAGAGCATCCCGCTGCCTCAGCTCCTCGATCTTCTCCTGGAGCGCGTACTGTAAATCCCGCAGGGTGCCCATGCTCCTCCGGGCTGCCGGGGGCTCCTTCCTGCCGCTGCTCCGCGTCTTGGGGCGTCCTCCCCTCTCCGATCAACTTTCCCCAAAGTCGCTGCTGCCTCCCGAGTGCGAAAGCTTCCTACTTGAGACCAAAGCCAGCCCTGGCTTCTGAGCATGCCCAGTCTCCCGGCTCCAGCCACCGAGAGTTTCAGGGCAGATTCCACTTCTCCGGGCTGTGAGGCTGAGCGCGGGGATGAGCCAAAAGGCAGGTCGAACCGGGATTCAACCTGAACCGCGGTGGGCGCCGCGGCGCCAGGGAGAAGAGCCGGGAGCGCGACGGCAGGGCAGCGGGAGAAGGGACTCGGATGGGGGCTCCGAGGCCGCGGCGGGTGTGCCCGGGTCACTCACGCCGGGCGCCGGAGGAAGCCGGCGGAGCGTGTGGGGAGCCCGATAAACCTCTGAGCGCGCCGAGGGCTGCGCGGGCGGAGCGAGGCGGGAGCAGTACTTTGGGGGCGGGGAGGCGGGCGGGAGAGGACCGCGAGGGCCCCGCGCAAACTCGGGAAGCGCTAGCCGGCTCCAGAGCGTACCAGGCTGGAGGACGTGGGGCTACACTCCCGGCGACGAGGGAGGGCAGAGCGGGCTCTGCATCCTCGGCGCGCTGACTTCTGCAGGTGTCTGGACCGCCAGCCTCACCAAGAAAGGCTCCCCAGCCTGTGGCTGAGCTCTCGCGTCTTCCACGCAGCCTTTCTCACGGGGAGCGCCTCACACAGGTGGCTAACGCTTGAAAACAAACTTGCCTCTCAGGAAAGCAGAGCGTATCCGTGCAGGGGAGGGACTTCCATTCACATCCAGGTGCCTCTGGGGATGGGGGAGGGAGCTTCTGATTTTTTTTCTCCCCCGTAAGCATTGCCAGCTCCTGCAAATGACTTCCTTTTCCGCTCCTTTCAAACACGGATTAACGAACTCTTTTTCGGGCAAGGGTCGAAACGGGATTGGGCCCCAGAGGGCTGCTCAGCTTCCCCCCACTGCCCCTCCCACTTAAGCCAGTGTCTGCGGAATAGTTTATGGAAGGGTCTTGCCCCTTCCCTGTGCTGAATTCGGGGCGGGGAGTGCAGGGCGGGTCAAAATCATTGCAGAGTTCCAAAAAGTTCATCGTGAAATGGAACCATATCTTTGAAATTACTTCCTTGACAACAACCAAGCCGTTAGGGCTGTATCCTTCCACTTGAATGGCAAGACACAAACTTCGAAGAAGAGGGAAAATCTTAAAGGAAAGGAGGACCCTAGACGGGCTGTGGTAAAGTGCCGCCCCACCTCCACCTACTCCCACCTCCAACCCCATCCCTGCCTGCTCAATATTTCCTAAAATGATGACAATTTAGGTAGCATCCTTTCTGTCCAAGGGTAATTCTCCCATCGTGTTTAGAATCCTCCATAATACTTACTTAAATTCCTCATATTTACCTAAATCTTCACCAAACCATTTAAAATTTTAGCATCTTTACTGCAGTCTTCTAATTACTGTTCTTGAGAACCCAATGTTATAATCCTCGAGGCTCTATTTGGCCATTCCTTAACACCAAATAAAACAAAGTAGGTAGAAAATAGATTAAAATTCTGAATTGCAATCCAGAACTATTCACTGGAATCTAAATTTAGCCAAGGACATATATATCAGTCCCCCCCAAAAAAAGTGCTCACTTTTGCTATTGAATACACAGCCTGTTCTATCTAAGAAGAAGAAGAAGAAAAGAATGGGGAGGGGGAGGGGAGGAAAGAAAAGAACAGAGGCAGCTAGCCAATGTCACATTTATAAGCTTTTTGATTTAAAGTGTACTTGTTTGTAATTAGAAGTATAAATGAAAAAGGATATATAGTCCTAAACATTCTTGCACCCAGATGATGATTTAATTCAGTACAAATGATATAAGACGCTTAATTTTTCTGCTTTCCAATATGGATAGTTTCAGAAGTGCATTTCTTTCAGAATGTAATATATAAAGTGGATAATTCCCCAAAATAAACATGAATAACTTACAGATACTGATAGCAGCAAGTAGGAGTTCTGAATTATTGTTGTTTTAATTAAAACTAAACCAAGCAGAAGTGCCCTGGCTTTGTATAACTGACTCCATTCTAAAAGAGCTTCCATGACATTTTCCTTCTCCCAGGAAAAAGGCCAAATTCTTATCTTATTTAACCTATGGGAGTTCTTTAATTCCATGGCAAAATGTCTAAAACTAAATGAGACTTTTTTTCCCTATAGATCTATTATAGGGTCCAGGAGCCCAAAAGTTTATGTCTAAAAATATATCAGGAGCAATGTATAGGGGACATCATTAGACAACTGCTAAGCAGAGTTATGTTTTAAGGTTCATTTGAGGCTTAAATGGGGTTTACTTAATGTCTTTGAGCAACACAAAGTAGAGAAGATTCTTCTTCATTTGTAGAAAGCTTGTCTACATGTAAAAAGGATAAAAGAAACTAAAGCATTTTCCCCCCAAAACAAAAAATAGCAGTTCAACCAAAAAAAAAAGTCAGGTTTTTGTTTTTTTTTTTTTTTTTTAACAAAAGTGAAGTTTCTTCCACTGTTATGTAAATATTTTTCATTATTTAAGCTATCATATCTACATGCCACTATAGGATATATCCATGTTACATTTTCATTTTAAATGGAATTCTTGTGATACAAAATATATTCCTTGATGAATCCCATAGTGAGAGTCAGGAATCTGTTGTAATAAATGCAAAGAAACTAAACAGCTGAGAAGATATGACTATTACAATTGACTTACACTTTAAAAGGTATTCAGGGTGTAAGAACATATTTGGTTGTATTAGCCTATACAATGAAAAAGTAAAATTGCCCTTAAATACTTTATAATTGTATATGCAAAATCCAGAATTCTAGGCTTTTCTCTTCCATTTTTAAAGTCAAAAGAAATATTTTAAGTAAGTTTTTCAATGATGTTCTTGACTGTTTGTTTAAATCTTGAGGGACCCTGGTTTTCTATCTCAACCTTTTGAGTGATTCCAGTATTTTCTTAAATATCTTTTGCATTGTATTTGGTAAACGCTGGAAATAAATTTTACATAAATAATCAAGGTTTTGTAGTTTCATTTCAACAGATTTTACTATATGTCTTATAGCAAACTTAATTGGCTAAGTTATAATATCACAGATCAGGCACAAGCCTACTTCCTGCTATTAGGCTACCACAAATTTGGAATGGAGTGGAGCTGCATATATTGAGCTCTCCCACTGCCTTTCTGGGATGAAATCTTGATGTTAGATGCTGAAGCACAGAACAATGCAATTTTGAAGGAACTTAATTTATACACTAGAATTCCATAGTCAACTCACAACCTACTTTCAGCAGTCTCTCTTTGTTGTAGCTCTAACGGAAGCAAAGTTCCACCATTAGCCAGACCCACCTGTGGCATATTGATGCTCTTCAATTTTGCATGCAACCCTCATGATTGAGAATAAATATCATCACACCTTCCTTAATGGAATCTCAGAATCACTTAATGAGACGTTCAGTAATTCAGCTTTATCATAATACCGGCCGTTAAAAAAAAATAAAGTCTTTAGAATTTATTATCCTACACTAAAAACATAATTAGCCTCAAAAGAACTCTGATAATTTCGTCATCCAGTTGCCCATTCCACTGGTGCTACATTTCCTGCAGGAGTCCTAAGTTTGAAATTTTCTTCTGCCATTTCATGTACATGTCTTGAACAGCAAAAACCAAAACCAAAAACAAACAAAACATAGATGAGCTATGTTTTGGGTCATGGAAGCCTCCCCTTGCAGAAAATTGCTAGAAGTAACAAGTAACCCTAAGAATCTATATATGAAGGTTACCATTACTGGTAAACATACTGGCTTTCTCAAAACTGTTCTTCTTAATCAAGACCACAAGAAAAATAACTAACTTCCTGGAGCTCTTAATGCATGACAGGCACTGTTCATGTAACCCTACGAGTTGGACATTATTATTATTTCCATTTATATTTGACAAAAGGGAGGCAGAGGATCTCCCACCCAATGAATATCAAAGCCTGGATTCAAATAAAGACCATTTGATGCAGAGCTCAATCCCATACCCCCTGCCCCTCATTGCCTTCTGCAGGACTTCCAAGGGTTGCTAATGCCTTGTTCTGGATCCTGAGATATAAGACATTACTTAACATTAACTAGCCTGACTTTGGGGTTGGGTATGTGGAAAGAGGAGAAATTTGGAAAATCCTAAAAGAGCAGGAAAAGATTTTTTAAAAGTTCCTTTTCCCAAAACTGTCTCCACTTCAGCCCCATTTCATCTTGGTTTAGGGTCACCAACTTGCACCCATTTGCCTGGGACTGTCCTGGTTTTAATATTAAAATTGCTTGGGACTGTCCTAGTTTTTAAACTGAAGTCCTAAGTACCCCTTGGTCCTGGGCAAACCAGGATGGTTGGTCGCCCTATATAATTCAGGATTGCAGAACAGAACCTCTCTATTTTATATTTTCACATTTTGTGTTCAAAGTTACTGATAGAAAAGTAAAACCAAGGAAGATCTGTAATAATAATACCTATTATTTTAAGCGCATTACAAACCCACTTATGCATTTGTTTGTGTGAATGTGTTTTAGGAAAGCAATCATCCCATTTCAATGCATAATAATACACCACAGGAACTGTCTTTGGACTGTAAGGGGAGATGAGTCAGACAATAGAATTTTAATTATACTTTGATAAATTAGACAAGGATTCAAGGCTCTCTTTTTGGTTTATCTTTCTTATAAAAATCTAGAATTTAGACAGATTGGCTTCCTATAGATTAAGCACAACAATTCAAGCTCCTGCTATTTGATTAAGTCCTATAAAATTAGATTATTCTTACTACTGTGTTTGGTGGCTAGATTTGGCCACCAGGAATGCATATTTAAATGAATATAAGTAAAAATTCTAATGGTTGAGTTGTTTAGAAGTCATACTACCGAAATGATGAGTTCTGGATGGAAAAGGAAAAAAAAAACCCTAAAACATTAATGATGAAAAGCTTACTGCAGAGACTTGGAAAGTAATAATGCATTATACCATACTTGCTAATGTGCTTAGAGTTTAATACCGAATTAGTGTCATAGTTAATATTACTTGAAATGAATTCTTATATTCTGCTGCTTAAGATGATGGTAAGTTATTATTGGACCCCAGCCTAAACTAATGTGCATGGAAATCCATGCACTATCTACCAAGAAGACAATTTCTTTGTACTCTTTACTCAGCTGGCCATTTCCAAAGACCAAAAGAAATAAAAGTTTTTTAAGAATAAATGTATTAAGTTTTCCGTGGTTCTTTCATAAATGGAAACATTTTTAATGCGTAAAACGGCATTTAAAATGCTTTCTTCACAAAATATTTTACTGCATTTTAAGTCCAGTGAATATATGCATGAGAATGCAACATAATAATATCTCCTGTATCTGATTAATAGTTTCTCAATTCCATTTCAGTGATTTTTCTGGCATATTAAATGTACATCATTTCCTAACTCAATGCATCAATATTTCCCACAAAACATTCAAAAATATTTGCAAAAGTAATTTTGCATTTGAAAACATATTTGACAGCATGTGACTTAGAGGAGAATAGCTCTGAATCAATGATTTTTTTTATTGTCGCTTTTATTTTAAATAGCATTTAGCAGCTGATATAACTTGGCCATTTTCTTCCCACTTGCTTTGTAATCAAAATTTAAAGTAAAAGTGAAAAACCACACTTTGCTAGCGAACTTATTAAAATTAGTAAGGTGGGAAAGTACTGAAGATGTAAGAAAAACAATAAAATAGAAGTTTGAGTGAATCGGAGTTTTATCAGTAAATAACTTGAACGAACTGGGCAAGAGAAAGATGGCAAGACATTTGTTTCGACTGTGAGAATGTCAGAGATTTGGAGGAGAGGGGAAGCTGCAGTCAAAAAGATACAGTAGGGACATATATAGAAATCTTCACTCTCATGAACTTAACTAGCTTCAAATTAAAGAAACTCTTGATATTTGATTTTTATATAATCATGAGGTGGAAATCCAGAAATCCATCTCTAATGATAGGCAAATGAAGTAGTAGGCTGGTAAAACAAATAGATATCATTCTAGGGCCAAAATATGGTACCTGATATTTATGAAAGCATTACCCTTGGAACAAGGATGCATACACTATTTGCAATGTATTTGTAACCAAATGTAAAATTATCAGTCATTTTGCCCATTGTATATTTCTAGAAAAGAATAATTTCTCCCTTGTCCAGACTAGATTTTTTTAAATTCATTTTTCAAAGCACAGACTGGTAGGTAAGAATACTTTAAATATTAGTTGCTCAAATTTAAACTTAACAGACAAACATGCAAACACCTATACAATAAATAAGTTGCCCAAAACAGCAATATGTAAAGTATCATATGGTTTTAATGCCCCATACAAATAAATAAAAAATAGGGATTTCTACACTTTTGTTGGTATTAAGCAGAAGAATTAGTGTCTGTTTGAGTCATTGTAATATGTAAGAATGTTTTTACTCAAAGATCAGAGTTAATTTAAGGAGTTATTATGAAAAAGTCATCTAAGTTTTTTATAGAATATAGTACAGTCAAAATTCTATCTGTCTATCTTCCTTAGAAAAGCATCTATGTTAAATACCAATTTTAAGTGGAAAAAATGACAGGGTAACCTTCAAATATTTATTTGTGGAAGGTTAAAAGCAATTGCTGCTGTTAGGCACATAGAGAACTTGGTGAAAACTGCTCGTTTCCACTTTGCAGTGTCCACTGGTCAGACCCTCTCTCAGTACCCAGCAAGTAACTCTCAGCTGTCACAGAACTAAAACTCCCCTATGGTAGCAGCAGTTCCACACATGGCCCATTATTTCAGTTACTTTATGCCCCTCTCACGGGCACTCCCAAAATACAAAGAACTGAAGGACTGATGACAACATCTGCCGTGGTTTGACATCCCACCTTTCCTCACCTCCTAAACAAACAAAGCAAAGGTCTTATTCTTTACTAATAATGGATATCACAGAATTTTGAGCTGGAATGTACCAGAGAGATTATGTAATTCAACCTCCTCATTTCAAATTTCAGGAAAGTTAAAGGCCAAGGAAGTTAAATGACTCACCCAAGGCAGAGTTTAAAACCCAAGTCTCCTAATTCTCAGCACAGTGTTCTGAAAGTTATAATATGCATTCACTGGCCATTTTATTTATACTGTACATAGAAGCCTGATTCAGTTCACATGAAAATCCTCTTATCTCTTAAAAATTAATAGTTGTTAAAGTCAATTCAGAACACTTTAATTTGCTGCAGAGAACAAAATGTAACAAAATGTCTTTGAAATGTCTAATTAGTTCTAGTATGCTTCTCCATATACTCAAACCATATGGAACTTTTGTTGCTACTTTGGGGATCTACATTACCTGAAGGAGAGAGAGAGAGAGAGTGTGTGTGTGTGTGTGTGTGTGTGTGTGTGTGTACACATGCCTCACAGATATGAAATCTAAACCACACCACCACACTCTCCAAATCAACCCTCGTTTATGTCAAAGTAAAGGTAGGTACATGAGGTGGATGCATTTTTGCATCCACCTTATTTGACAAAGATCTATATGAGGAAATAGAGTAAACCATCTCTCTTTTTCTCTTTCCAGACACACAACTCAGGTGTCCTCACATTACAGGGTTTTAAAAGTCCTTAAAATACGAAAGACATCATTACCAAGAAAGAGAAAATTTGTCTGCAACTCATAGAAATTAAAAGGTAACACCTAAACTGTGAACTCTCAGAATTCAAACAGTGACACTTGTTTGAGTCCCTCAAATCATATAATTGGTCTGAGACCATTTGACATTTTTAATGATCAATGACATTTTGACCATTTAACTTTAGAATATGCCAAAATGTGATTTTATTCATTTAATATGTTCTACTGGAGTATCCTACAAAACTTTTGCAAAGAAAAAAAAACAAAGACAGTAAAGATGTATTTTAAAATGCATTGAAATACATAGCACTTAAAATTTGTATTACATTAATATTTTCAAATAAAATAATTTTGTACTTTAATATTCTAAGTATATGATCTTTTAATCACTAATCTATCTACAAGCAAATTATTAACACATTACATAATTTTCATATTCTGGAATGAGGGAATAGCCAATTGTGAGAAATTGGAATAATTGATGAAGAAAACACAAATAACCAAGAAAAAGCATATGGT
This sequence comes from Balaenoptera physalus, assembly GCF_965194825.1. NCBI lineage: Eukaryota > Metazoa > Chordata > Mammalia > Artiodactyla > Balaenopteridae > Balaenoptera > Balaenoptera physalus. The sequence continues at coordinate 62,490,612 of NC_138893.1, read as the reverse complement.
AACAGCTGGTACAAAAGCTCAACTCAGTGGTCAATGGACAGCTTTGTTAGCAACCCAGTAACTCTAATTGAGAGCCCTCACCCATCAGAACATACACTACAACCCAGTATTTCCTCAAAATACGAACTAAAAGAATACTAGTTCCTTCAAATGGTTATTAGTATAACTAAAAAGGCTTCCATGGCCAAAAATGTTTGGGAGACACTGAAAAAATTCAATAAAACAGATTTCTCTCTATTATTTTTTCAGAATTTTTAATTTTCCCATGTGTACTGTTAATCTCCAAAATAAATATATAGTAAATATATACAGTTGATTTAAACAGCTAGACTTTCTCTGTTCTAATACTTTAAGTGATGAACCTGAATGTATATGGTATTTAATGTTTAAACATAAATTAGACAATTTATTAAAAACTACAAGCACCTTCCCCATTTGTGGAATTCCTTATCAGTATTTACATACACAGCAGTATCAGGGACAAGAATATACATTTCTGGAACCACCAACAGTACTGCCAACCACCAGTATCTCCCCTTTAAAACCACAATTTACCCAGCCTGTCACCACAGCCAATGACATGACAGAAAACCATGAGCATATGACAAATTTGGTGCTTACAGGAACGACTAACATTGCCATTTGACCCACAGTCACATTTCCTCTCTTTAAAATTAGGCTGGGTCATAGGATTATTGCTCAGGTTGGAAAATATTCAAGGGAAAATTACAATGGGACTGCAATCAGGAGAGCAATTGATTAATAATGAATTATATAAGTGTTAAACTAACCTTTTAGTTATTATAAATCTCCAGGCACCGAGCAATTTCATTTTAACATTTTAGAACTTTTCCACTGGTCATTCTCTTCCTGCCTGGAAAATCTTTCTCCTAACCCCTTTCACTACCCTAAAATCCCAATCGCACTGCTTCCCAATCACCACAGTCCATCTTTTGAGTCAGTAACTTAACTAACTCATTCTTCTGTTCTTTTCTCAAATATCACTTCTTCTGATAATCCTTCTGAATCATCTCTATAATATTTTCCCTTATAATAGCACTTTCATCATTTCTAATTATATATTATTTGCAAGGATATTTGTTAAATAGCTACTTTATCCATTAGACTGCAAACTCCAAGAAAGCAAGGAACTCAATTTTGTCCACCAACACTCAGAACAAGTAGACCCTTCCTACATATTTGTTAACTGCATTGAATGGACAAAGGTAGGACTAAATGAATTCAGCAAATATTTATTTAGTATTTACAACACACCACCATCAATAAACAGAAAAATTGTCCCTCTCTCCCCTTTCTCCACCCAACCAAGAGATCCAACCAACAAGCTGAACGAAATATCCTTTGATGCAATGTGAAGATGGGCTTCAGAGTTTGCACCCCTCACTAGGGTGTCGTTCAGAAATGCACGTATCATAAGCCTCAGAAACTTCAGTATAATTACCCTTGAGGAGCAGCTGTCCTAAATCTCAAGTCTCAATCAGGAATTCTGCAAGTCAAGTGTTTGTCTGGGTTCTAAATAGCACTGATTTTCTACGCTCTTCCTGCAAAGATTTGTGATATGTGTTGCCCTTAGACAGGAAGTTCAAATTTTGGTCTAACTACTTAAAATAATCAACTTAGGTAAAACCTCTGAAACTAAAATATTATGACCAAAATTAGCCTGGAATATGTGTGTGTGTGCACATACACAGTGTGTATAGATGTGTGTGTATGTGATATACGGGGGGTGTGTGTGTGTGTATATATATATATAACCAATATTAATGTAGTAAATGCACCTTAGAAGTGAAAACAGGTAATGAATTTCTCTATAACATGGTAGCAAAAGGTGATGTGAAAAATATGATACGGTGATTTTTCCAAAAATTGATACTTTGGCTCTCTATAATTCTGCATGTTCTGTGTGGAATAAATCAAATCAATCAGAGGCTTAGTTTAAATATGTGTTTTCCTTCTGCAGGAAAAAATAAAAACATTTACATCACTCTTTGAACCACGTATTTGCCTGATTAAGACCCATGATAACTGTGCTTTCTACCTCCACCTTGAAATATTTCTAGGAAATGATATTTTTTGATACCCAAACACCTTTTCAAATTACACCTCACAATCAACTCTCTTAATGCACTTTTAAATTGCTATAATCTCAGAGTCTTGCTTACTTGAGGCTTATAATATATTGTCTTCAAGGTTCAGTGTTCTTTCATATAACACTGGCAGCATCTATAGCATCAGCAATTCTGTAATTTTTTTCTTTTGTTTCTTCACAAATTCGAGCTACTCCTTCAAAAAGCTGACTGCTTTATTTGGATTTGGCCTGTTTTTAATAGTCCTTCTTAATACCTACATCTTTTAAAAAACTCAGTTGATATTATTTTGAAAGCAGATACTTCCAGTTAAAGTACTTGTATTCACCCTATGCAGTGATTATTAACCAAGACTTACGTTCTGTCTCATCACCTCATTTACAATGGCTTTGGAAGTTCAGATTGAAATGAAGTTCAAAAAGCAAATTTATCTCTAATAATACTTTTAACTCAATAACTTAATTCTTAAAGTGATATACTCACCTCCCTCTCCTCTCTCTTGTTCTTTCTTTTGCTCTTTCTATAGAATATCAGGAGAGGCCCTTCAAACAAAAGCATAAGCTGAACACCACAATTAACTAGCCAAGCGGTGAAGTGCTAACCTTTGGGTGTTAGCAATAATCTAAATGTTAAATTGCTTTCCAATTGAACCAAAAGACAAGAGTATAGAGTTTGTTAATGCAAAAAAAAGGAATATTTCTCTGGTAGATGTTTCCTATAAGTTCAAAAAATCAGCAAGAAGGTTTCCTAAGTTCTTCAAATTTATTGCACTGGAATATAGGTTTTGTGATAAAGCTAATTTTTGTCAAATTTACAGAAACCTAAGCCCAAACTTTTCCTATGAAAAAACAAAAGGAGACCCCTAGCTATGGAAGAGAGTCTAACCTGGAGATACAGATTCAAAGCTTTGCACACATATCCCCCACAAATCTATATAAATGAAGCTTTGCACTGCAATAGTATAATGCTGCTTCAGGGTCGAAATGGAAATCTAAGTTTCTGATTTGCAACTGTCTGAAACTTCTGGGTCTTCAATAAAAGCTGTGTTAATAACTATTTGAATGTAAGAACTCTTTTGACATTGCATCATTTATTTCTAGTGGGTCTTATTTATATTTTTTCTTAAGAAATAGGAGTCTCATGGTGTTGCAGTTATCAATAGACATAATCCTTTTAGAAGCAGTATTTCCCAAGAGGAAAAAATATCTATGATTAACAGTAATTAAGCTCTATAAAAGAAAAATATCTTATTGAGATATGTATGCCTTACCTCTCTATATATTAAAAAAAACATTCTTTATTCAGATAAATATAATATTTTTTTAGAAAATATTTTCTAATTGAGATTTAAATTTGTCACTTTCTAAAAGTGCAAGGTTAAGAAAAGTATTACATGATTGTGAAATTTATACTTCTCCTTTACATGGATTATTTTATTTTAAACACACTTCCATAAATAGTGTACAGCTTCAGCGAACAGTACATTCTTCAAATTTTTCTCTCAGCTATTAAACACTAATTTCTAAGGGCTAAAATACAGAACTAAAGGTACAATTGCACCCTCTACTGTTCACATTTTCTATTCCATATGAGCAGAGCACTGTATATGTTTAACATATTCATTATAAAAGTAAATCATATTGGCAGGTAAATCACATTGGCTTCCTTTGACATTAATTAGCAGACCCTCAAATAAGCTCTATTTGTTAGAATTTCTTTAGTAATACAAATGGAAACTTGACATTTATACAGTTACTGGAACTAAACTAATTTAGAAAATAATGACTCTTAGCAAGACACTTGAAATGTGAAGTATTCATTAACTTCCTGACAATAAATGGCAATGTTGATCACCTTTTAACATTAGTCTTAACAAGGAAAAATGTCATCATAAGAGCCAACAATTGGCACACTCTTAACAGTATATAAAGTGTACCCAATTTTTTTAAAGTTAGAATTCAAATAAATATTAATGTTTCTCTAAAAGTGCACATTGATATTCTAAAAAATTAGTTTTGAGATCCTCCTATCAAAATTATCAAAATTTAAAATACTACCATGAATCAAAATTAATAGCCTATTTGTTCTTTTCTTTTAAACCTTTCATGTTTCAATTAGATAGTAGTTGTTTGATATTTATTAAAAGCTTTTATCGGGGCTTCCCTGGTGGTGCAGTGGTTGAGAGTCTGCCTGCCAATGCAGGGGACACGGGTTCGAGCCCTGGTCCGGGAAGATCCCACATGCCACGGAGCAACTGGGCCTGTGAGCCACAATTACTGAGCCTGCGCGTCTGGAGCCTGTGCTCCGCAACAAGAGAGGCCACGATAGTGAGAGGCCCACGCACCGCGATGAAGAGTGGCCCCCGCTCGCCACAACTAGAGAAAGCCCTTGCACAGAAACGAAGACCCAACACAGCCATAAATAAATAAATTAAAAAAAAAAAAAAAAAAAAAAGCTTTTATCAACTCTTCTTCTAGTGATAAAGAATTAGCTTGTTGCTGACCAACCCTCCTACCAAGAATAACTAGAAAAGCTGGGCAAAAAAAAAGAAAATGTTTAAGGCACTGGAAAATTTCTAAGCAGTAAGGAATTGAAGAGCTAATATCTCAGAGAAAAAAAGCACTCAAGCCAACATTCAGCGCCCTTTAGAGGCATTTACCAATGCAAAACACTCCTAAGAAGATAAATAACAGTACAGATGAGAAGCTGAAGCTAAGAAGTCCAACAAAGGTTCTAAAAGTCTCATGGAGCCGAAGGGACAAAAATTGGAGTCCAAGCCCAACTATTTCCAAACCATAAGGCTAAATCTTAACTGGCATTATTCCATTACTCATCAAGATGGAAACTCATCTTCAAATCTTCTCAATCCATAACTGGACTAAGGTGACATGCTCCTCATCAGCCTGCCTGTCAAGAGCAAAAGTAAATCCTCACTGGAGGAAGATCACATCACCCAGAACCTCAAATTATCTCTATGATTTTTCATGTACAATATCCAGAATTCAATCAAAAAAAGCTTGGTATACAGAGACAATACCACATAACCTAAAGCTATGAAAAAAACAAAAGCAGACTGATGGGAGATCCTGGTGTTGGAATTATCTAATATGGACTTTGAAATAATTGTGATAAATATGCCTTAGAAATATGATGGAAATGTTGGTAATTTTACCAGAAAACTGAAAACTATGAAAGAAATTTTAGAATTGAAAAAAAGAGTAACTAAATTTTCATAATTCTGCACTTACATTTAACAACAGGAGCCAGAATTAGTAAATAAGAAGAAAAGTCCAAAGAAAATAGCTAGGTTAAATAGAGAAAATGAATAAAATACAGCAAAAAATGATATGAGATGCAGGGGCATAGGGAAAAGCTCTAATCTATATATAATAAGAGTCCCAAAAAGAGAGGAAAGAGAGAATAAAGCAGAAGCAATATTTGAAGAAATAATGGCTATGCATTTTCCAAAACTGATTAAAGCTATATCAAGCCATGATGTTAAGAGGCACAGTAAACCAGCAGCATAATAAATACAAAACACAAAGAGACACGCAAACACACACATCTCTAGATATATCACTGTAAAACTACTTATAATCATAATAAAATAATAAAGAGAAAACTCTTAATAGCAGACAGAGAAAAATACTCATCCCCTGCAAAGGAACAACAATAAGATGACAGTTGATTTTTCCATTGAAACAATGAAAGCCTCAGGGCAATGGAATGGTAGTCTCCAGGGGTTAGAAGAAAACAAAACTGCCAACCTAGAATTTGATAGTTGACAAAAATATCTTTTGAAAATAAAAAAAAGTAAATACATTTTCAGAGAAACAAAAACCATAGAATTTGTCACTAACAGATCCACACTAAAGATGACACTAAAAAACATTCTTCAGGAAGAAAGAAAATAAAATCAGATGAAATTAGATGAAAGCATGAAGATAGAAGGAAAAAATAAGTATCAGAATAAATATGTTAAATCTATATGAATGATTACTGTACAAAACAATAATAACATCTGACAACAATAATATGAGAGATAGAAGGAGACCAATAGAGTTAAGAGTGTTGTTAGGTCATTGTACTGCCTGAGAAGTAATAAAAGCATTAATTTAACTTTAATTTTGCTACTTCAAGGATGCATTGCATGTTGTAATTTATAGAGCAACTACTAAAAGAAATAAAATGCATAAATGAAATATTGATGAATAGAAAACAGAATAATAAAAATAATTTATTAATTCAAGTATAGGCAAAAAAGAGAGAAAAACTTAAATAGAAAAGGAGACACAAGTAGAACACAAATAGTAAGATGATAGATTTAAGCTAAAATGTACCAGTAACTAAACTAATGTAAACAGATTAAATACTCCAATTACTAGACAGATGGTTTGCATGAACTTAAAAATAAAACAAGTATATACACATTACAAGAAACAATTTTTATATAAGAAAACAGAATGGTTTAGAGTAAAAAACATGTACAAACTAAACACAAACTGAAAAAAAAAAGCTGATGTAGACCTACTAATACCAAAGAAAATTTTAAGAAAATAAGTATTACTAGAGATAAAGAGGAACATGTCACAATAATAAAAGGATTGATTTACCGTGAAGGAATTATAATTCTAAATTTATATGCACTCAATAACAGCCTCAAAACATGTGAAGTAAAAATTCCTAGTGCTAAGAGGAGATATAGACAAATTCCCAATCCTATTAGATGATTTCAACTTATTGCTCTCAATAACTGATAGGAAAGGAGATAGAAAATTAATCAGGATATAGATGATTTGAACAATATATTTAACAAACTTAACTGTAATACGTAGAACACTCACTCCAAAATTACAGAACACATTATTTTCTAGTGCCTAAGCAATTTTTATTAAAATTGACCATATTCCAGGCCATAAAACAAGTTTCAACAAACTTCAAAGGATTGAAATCGTGTACTCTTATTGTAGTGGAATTCAGGTAGAAATCAACAATAATAATTGTCTCAGATACAGAAAAGGATTTGATAAAATTCAATATCCATTTATGATTTTTAAATAATCTTGAAAAGTTTGACATAAAAGGGTACTTATCTGATGGAGGATATCTACCCAAAAAATCTACAAGAAACTTCATCACATACTGGTGAAATATTGAAAGATTTCCCCCTCACATCACAAAAAGAAATGATGCCCATTATCAGTACTCTTATTCAACATTATAAATGAGGTCCTGGCCACTGAAATAAGGTAAGAAAGAGAAATAAAATGCATAAAGATTAGGAAAGAATATTACATACTCAAGTACATAGAATTACAAAGTATTAGAATAGGTGACTTTAGCAAGGTCAGTGTATAAAAAGTTAATGTTGGGCTTCCCTGGTGGCGCAGTGGTTGAGAATCTGCCTGCCAATGCAGGAGACACGGGTTCGAGCCCTGGTCTGGGAGGATCCCACATGCCGCAGAGCAACTGGGCCCGTGAGCCACAATTGCTGAGCCTGCGCGTCTGGAGCCTGTGCTCCGCAACGGGAGAGGCCGCGACAGTGAGAGGTCTGCGCACCGCGATGAAGAGTGGCCCCCGCTCGCCGCAACTAGGGGGAGCCCTGGCACACAAACGAAGACCCAACACAGCCAAAAATAAATAAATAAATAAATTAGAAAAAAAAAAAAGGAAAAGAATAGCTTTATTAAAAAAAAAAAAAAAAAGTTAATGTTAAAAATTAATAATATTTTTCTATACCAGCAATAAGCAAAGAAACATTTTTTCAAAATGATACCATTTTTAATATCTGCAAAACACAACATATATCTAGGAATGCAATTAATGAAATATTTAAATGATTTCTACACACAACACTTCAAAAAACTGAGAGAAAATTAAAGAAGGAATAAACAAATGGAAAGTTATGCCATGTTCATAAATTAGAAGACTCAAAATTGTAAAAGTGTCAATTCTCTCTAGGTGGATTCAAAGTTTCAGTTCAATCTCAAACAAAATTTTAACTTTTTCTGTGGAAATTCCCCAATTTATAAGGAATTACATAACAATAAGAACAGCTAAGAGTATCTTGAAAAAGAACAAACTTGGAGGACATACACTACTGCATATCAAGAGTTACTATAAAGCCACATAATTGAGAGTGTGGTAGTGGTGTAGAGATAAACAAATGGTTCAACAGACTAGGATATAGAGTCCTGAAATAAACCTACATATTTTTGCCATTTGATTTACAACAAATGTGTCACTACACAAATGATAGTCTTTTCAATAAATAGAGCTGTATCAATCAACTATCCATATGAAAAGAATGAATCTTGTACCCCTCCTGATACCATACACAGTAATTCAATTCCAGGTGATCTGTAGATCTAAATGTGAAAGATAAAATACAAAGCTTCTAAAAGATAACATAGAAAAGCATATTCATCAACTTAGACTAGGAGAGGATGTCTTAAGATGCAAATAGCGCTTACCACAAGGAAAAAATTTCATGAAATGAACCATATTAAAACTAGGGAATTCTTTTGACCAAAAGACACCATTAAGGTGGATACATGTCATTATACATTTGTCAAAACCCATAGAATGTACAACACCAAGAATGAACTCTAATGTAAATTACGGACTTCGGGTGATAATGATGTGTCAATGTAGGCTCATCAGTTGTAACAAATGCACTACTCTGGTGCAGGATTTTGATAGTAGGGGAGGCTGTGTAAATGTGAGGGCAAGGGGTGTATAGGAAATCTCTGTACCTTCCACTCAATTTTGCTGTGAACCTAAAAGTGCTCTAAAAAATAAATTTTATTAAAAAAAAAAGACTATTAAGAGAGTTAAAAGGCAAACTACAAAATAGGAAAAGATATTTTCAGTATATATTTAATCAGCAAAAAGTTTATATTCAGACTACATCTGGAATTCCTAAAATTCAGAAGAGAGATAATCCCGTAGAGACAGTGGCAAAAAACTTGAAAATTTCAAGTATTTTGACAAAATAGGTTATCCAAATAGCGAATAAACATATGAAAAATTGCTCAATTTCATTAATTCACAGGGAAATGTAAATTAAATTCAATGAGGTATCACTACATACCTACCCAAATGGCTAAAATTGGAAAAAAAAAAAAATCACAGCAAATGTTAGAGAGTTTGTAAAACAATGAAAAGTCTCATGCACTACCAGTGAGAGTATAAATCGGTTACAGCCACTAGGGAAAACTGTAGCAATTTCTACCTAAACTGAACATATGGCTATCCCTTTATCTAGAAATGCCAATCTTAGGGATATACCAAGAAAAATAGGTACATGTTATCATCAAATGATGTGCGCAAGAATATTTGTGAAAACATTATTTATAATATACCAAAACTGACAACACAAATGTTCATCAACATCAGAATATATTTTGCATTTATATAATAAAATATAGAAGACAATAAAAATAAGTGAGCATTGCTACAAGCAACAACAGAAATAAAACTCATGAGCAATATTCAGCAAAACAGGGCAGACATAAAATGATATACATTGTATAGTTTCTTTTTAAAAAATTCAAAACTGGGCAAAACAAATTTATGGTGAAGATAATGGTTACTTTGGGGGCAGAAAGCAGGGGTCATGACCAGGAAATGGTATAAGGAAGGCTTCCGAGGTGCTGGGAAAGTTCTGTTTCTTGATCTGAGTAGTGGTTATACTAGTGGGAGCTCAGATAACTCACATAAGTCATAAGTTTATAGTTAAACTTATGACTTATGTACTTTTCTCTGTGTTATAACTTATTAAGAAAGCTAAGACAAAGCCTTATTTAGTTCATGAAGATCAACAGTTGGCAAAGAATTATTGAATATTATTTTAGACACCTACAAAGTTCAAGGAACTGTCTTAGGTGATCAAAGATTCCAAGTCCATTCCACTATCAAATATTTATATTGTACAATCAACTGCTATATTTTGGACAAAAAAGGAACACCCTACCCTCAAAAAGACAGATACAGGATTATCTAGGTAAACTGACATTGTACCATGATGTGTGTGTATATACATATATGTGTGTGTACATACAAATACATACTCATATGCATATACATGTAATGTATATATTCCAGATTTCACAAATATCTTGATTTAATATAGCCTTAAATGTTTCAATACAAGAATTTATGAAATGTATATAGCTCGGGCATAATTTTCATATATTTATATTCAACTCATCAGGAAAAAAAAAACTTTTGGTAGAAACGTGTGTTAAGAACTGGAGTAAGAAGGATAAAGTAGGATCTGAATAAACGAAAGAACAGAAGGAAGATGTTTCAGGGAAGAGAAAGAAAAAGCACAATCAAAGGTACAATGTGGGGAAAGCAGACATGGACTCAGGCGTTCATTTTGGGTGGGAAGCAGAGAGGTGAGTGGGAAAAAGACATCTGAGAAGGCAAATGAGCGCCAGACTAAAGAGAGTCCTGCGATGCTGAGCTGACTAATGTAGCCCACGTGCACTCAGTCATGGAAAGGAAGAGCAGGGCAGTGACATGATCCAAGTTATGTCTTTGGAAAATTAATCCAAGGGTGTGGTGTTGAATGAATTGAAGATTGAAAAGACGGGTCAAGTATGCTGCTTAGGAAGCCGCTGCGACACTAAAGGTCCATCATGATATGGGACTGAGGATGGAGAAGAGAAGACACGCCAACAGTAACTGTTGAAAACATCTTTCATTCCTTAACGTCAGCGTTAATTGCTCCTATAATCTGCAAGTTTCCCCAAGTAATCATTTTTTAAACTGTTGTATGTGTGAACTGTAAACAGAGATCAAACACCTGTGTAACCAGGTGCAACTTATTAAGAAAGTTAACTCTTTTTATTGGGAAGCATTTCTGAGCATACTCAATCTTTACAGAGCCGGGGCTCCCTTCTAGAAGGTGCTCTCCCTACAATCCCACTAAACACAAACACCGTGCCTACCCCTGGCTGGAGAATAAGTGAATATTAGTTAAGAGCTATTGGCACCCTATATACATAATTCCATTCAACCTTTAAAGTGCTTTCATGACAAATACTGCCCCTTCATATCCACACAGGCCTGTCTCAGTGCCTAAAGCTCCACGTAATTCCTTTTATTCCTCAATAAACTATTCGAGGCCAGTGAAGTCACGGGTTCTAGTTATCTGATGCATGACTTAGTTGGCTCTGTCTTCCCATCCCATCACTTTTTGAGGAGAGGACTTTTACTTGACCAAGAGTTGGCCTTTATGTGATGCAGAATGAAGAGGAAAGGAACAGGAGACACAGGAGCTTGGGATAATGGTGGAATTTTCACTAAGATATGGGATGGAGAGCAGGGAACAGCAGTTGTAGGTAAACCAAGGGGAAGAAAAAATGGGATAAGTACCTCCTTTGGGATGTTTAAAAAATCCAAAGTTCTTTTAACTAACTTTTGCTTGTTGACCTATTCATTTGACCCTGCACTGGATCAAGTGAATTCTGGTTTTATAAGATTACAGTGAATATAATAACCTAAAGCAATTACAATGATACATGAAAGCAATTTAGATACTTTCTTAATAGAGAACCTCAGCTGCATTTCAAATCAACCCACGAAAGGAGGTGGCCACTCTGATTTCTCCAACCCCGATTTTGAATGGCAATTTGGGCAGGAACCACAGAAGTAGTTAGAAGGACTCTAAGAAGAGCAAAGCAAACCCCAGCATTGAGCATTGATGAAGCTTCACATGGCAGCAGACCCTTTGGATATCGAATGCCACTTCTGAGAGCCTCCTAAATTAGAAAAGGGGACAAACAAAGCATTCCATTCATGCAGCTCTTGGTAGGTATGTATATTACAGTCTTCAAACCCAGGTTATACTCAGTGATACAAGGGGAAATTGAAGGAAGGAGATCATGAACAGCAATTAATATAAATAATCATTCTTTATATTATTATAATATCTGACATTTATTGAATGCTTATTATTATACTACCTTATACTTATGAGTATGAGGTACTGTGCTAAATACTCTTCATAGATGATCTCAAGCCTCACATATTTGAGTTTGGTATTTGTGTTATTATCCCCATTTTAAAGGTGAAAAAAACTGAGAATGATTAGCACTTGTGACTTGTCAAAAGCTATAGGGCTAGTAAGTACAAGAGCTCTGCTTTAAACTCACGAACCCCTGACTCCAGAGCCACAGTTTTTAGAACTATGTTACGATGCTCCAGCAATTGTAATAATGATGATAATAATGAAACTTTGTTAACATCTACTCTGTGCACATCTAGATATGGCCCATCACTAAAACCCAGGCTTTGGATATGTTACAGCGTTGTCTTCTCAGGATTTGACTTCTACAAAAGGTTATAACAACATTCACCATAATGTAGACTGAGCTTCATTCTTAAAGGCACAAGAGGCCTCCCTCAGAGTTCTGGAGCCAACTTTCTTGGAGGAGGGCATCTACCTCATGACGTGCATCAACTAGTGAAGCTAATTATATAACTACATAGCCCCAACCTCTCTACCAACAGTGAATTTTTAGTCTAAGTGTTGAATTTAGAGAAAGTTCAAAAAATTAAATCATTTTCAGGAACTTATTTCATACTTTATTGTTCCACAGAAGAAAACGTTTGAATTATCTTTGCTAGCTTTGTGACTCTTTTGACACCTTCTATGTGACTGCATTTTAAAAACAGAATAGGAACACATTTCTCAGAGCAAGAATTCTTCATGGACTGTTTTTTTTTTCCCCCTATGAAATTTTAGTGGAGAAATGAAGTCGTGTATATGTGTGGTTTAGTTCAAGATGAGGCTTAGTTCAGGATGAGAACGCTTCTCAAAACCAGGACTTAAGATCAAAAGTTAAAGCTCAAAGGGGCAAGGTAAGATTTTTTTACACGAGGAACTTTTAAAAAAATGACTGTTTCATAAATATTCTTCTGCTAAAAACTGTTTAAACTTGGTTACATCATTTTTACTGTACTTAGCTTTGGAAACTAAGTTGGACCCAACATAAGACAGTACACTAAAGAAGCAGTTATAAATACTTCATTTCACCAAGAGGTTGAGAAGAATCAGCTGCCAATACACAAACCCACAAACCACCAACTTTTCCAAACTTTAGTTCCATGATGTCTCAATATATTGAAACACACAAAGAATTGACATGAACTAGTAAACACCACATGCTGTGTGGTCCTCCAGTTACAGAGCTTAAACTACTACCTTATAGTTAAATCTTTTCCATAAATTACTCAGATTTTAAACCAAAATCTTTAACTTTTACTTTTTTAAAAAGGAAATATACTTTTTAATATACCTTGTGAAGAGTAAAATCTAGTCACGAAGATACTAAATGAAAAGAAGGCTCATATATAAACATATTGGCAATTATTGGGAGGGGGATTTACTGCAGGAAGCTAAGGACATGTACTTCTGAAGATGGGAAAGGTCCAAGATACCACAGAAATGACATTCCTAGTAACAAGGACAATTAAAAAGTGCCAGCCACACAGATCCCACGTGCCCCCAATTTGCCAGGACAAAGCCACTTTCAAAAAGCCTGTTTTGTAGTCATATTATGTGCCTCCAGTTTTTTTATTTGGAGAGTATATCCCAGCATATACCAACTATCACATGGGCACAATAATTACTGCTTGAAATTAGGAGGTGGGGTGGGGTAGAAATCATTAACATAAAAATACCTACATTTTAATGATCTTAAATACCATCTACTAGTTATTATAAAAAGTTTTTAAAGCCTGTCAATCTGATGGTCCAAACCTTTTATCTACCCAATTTCAGACAAAATGGTAAAAGCACTGAGAAAAATTAACTTGTTTGGTAATAAATCTCTTCTCACAAGGAAAAAAGCTCTAAATTGGAAATAGAAATATTATTGATTAAGCATTCAATAGAACGGATTTCAGTTTTAAAAATGATCTCTAATAACCATTTATTTTCTATCATTTGGGTTGCCATTAATTCTTTACACTTAAACACAGCTGTATGTTTACTAAATCGAAACCAACATGGAATACAGAGTAGGGTTATAAGGCTAGGTGAAAATAAAACAAATGGGCACATTTTGCATTCTAAATAAATTTTCTACATTCAATATTTAATTTGGGAAACTTTCTTCTGAAAGCTTCTGAGTAAAGAAAATGGCAAAAAAGAATTTGTGCACATCTGTTTATGTATTCAGGAAAAGAATATTCAAGCTGGGCATTAGTCCATGGGAAAGCCTGCACAACATAATCCAGCCCACCAAACACATTGCTCGTTTATTAATAAGAAAATTCCAGGTTAGATTCTTGCCAAGAGATGTTTTCTTTTCCAAAAATTATCTCTGGCTATATTTTATATTTGATTTACTTCCCTCGGTACATAAAAGAAATAAAAGAACTATTGTCCAATATTAGTGGTTGGAATCTATCTGAACTCTGGTGAAAGAAATATAAATCTATTCATTGAAACTGTTTTGAGAAATAATATAATTTATAAAATGTGCTGATTGCCTTTTATTTTTATTGTGCTATAAAATCCACAGTGATTTTGTTACAAACCATTTCCAAAACATCCTTCAAATGAGTGTAATTCAATAAATCCTATGTCTTATTTTTATTACCAATAATAGGAACTCAAATTTCAGGTATTTATTTTTATTTATTAAGATATTTTCACATCAGCTAAAATGGGTTAATTAGGCTTATTACTTATTTGTGGTGTTATCATCCTAGACTGATTTCTCTTAGGCCTTAGAAATATGCTATTGAAGGTTTATATGTAAAAGCCTTAAAAAGTGCAACTTCGCAATGTGAGTTAATGATACTCTTCATGCAAGATGTCAAGGGGTAATAACAGGTCAATGTATTCTGAGGAATTACAAAAGAAGTAGACTCTTAGTTTATTTAGAATAGAAGGTCTGGACAATGAACCTAAAGCCCCACAAAAAAACCCCCATAAACAGTGTTTTTAAGTAGAGGCCAGTTATAGCTAAATAAGAAAATGCTTATGTGTTAACAGATCTGTTGCAATCACAGGATCAAGTAGGACTTACTTTGAGATGGTAGAAGAGAAAAGATTTGGGGATGGTGAAAACAAATCTGACTGACAAATAGCAAAGTGGGGAATACATTTAACATGAAGTAATGGAATATTCTTCATTTTAAATAATAATACTTCATTTTAACATAATGGAATATGTTACGAGTTTGCAATGTTGTTAGGAGAGAACACGTAGAAGACTATAAACATTTTTACCCTTTTGGGATAGAGAATAAATAATTTGTAGGAAAAGTGAGAGCATTTGAGTTGGGGGAACCAAGTGGCAGAGGATCTCCCATGACCTTAATTTAATGACAGGTAAGGAAACTGGAGGTTTCCACATATTTTCATAAATAGAAGTGATATGCTTAACTGAGCTCAAATTTTTAAAGCCTACAATATGTTACCATGTGTTCAACCTACAATACCCATGCCAGGCATATGGGTACTTCTGAATTTTATTTTAATATAAATAAAGCAAGAATTATATTATTATAAAAATAAAATGTTAAACGTATTGAAATGGACAATACACAAAAATCCATGCCAATTATAATCAGTAATTATCCTGTTTACTGGGCATAAAACACTGTGAAAGGTGTCACTGATTGGTAAAATGAATAACAGAAGATACAGCTTTTTTGTTATTATCAGCAATAGCAGCAACAAAACCAGACACTTATATACAGTGGCTTAGAGTTTGAAAGTTAAATCAAACTAGTAGGTAACCACCTAGAAACTCAGTATTTACATTAAGTAAGACAAGATATGCAGGAGCCAAGTGTAAATAAATGAGCATCATTCTCAGAGAAGCAAGGGAATGAAAAAGGGAGACAAATAGAGGGAATGATTCTCCAGAATTAGAGACTGTTCTAAGCCCAGTGGCTTAGAATTTCGGATTGTCTGTTACCACACCCTAGCCTAGCCGTAGTGACTGATACGCAGGTCATGGTTAACACCATCGCAAACTTGTTAAAAAAAAAAAAAAAGGCCACTACATTCTCCCCCGTTAGTTTTGACATTTTTTCTCAGTTCAGTCACCCCCTAAAAAGTTGCACACATACTAATAAAGCAAATTAATTATCACTTTTGGCCATGTGTCTAGTGGAAATTATCACTCTCCTTTGGCAAGCACTGCTTTAATGGATGACATGTCTAATTGAATCCCCATGTTCTTAGCGCCTTGAACAAAATACTAGTAGATCCCAGCTAAAGTAAAAGAAAGGGACCTTTTCCAGAGAAGGAGCCACATGAAGTTCAATACCCTTTGGGACAGTGGGTGTGGTTACATCATTGATTTGAAGCTCAAATCATAGGAACCAAGATTTATTTAAAACACTGAGACACCGAAAAAGAATTAGGGAAAGGAAAGTAGCCTACAAGATGGAAAACAGTGCTCTAGAGGTGGCATTTGGGGTAGTTTTTTTTATTGTTAGCCTCTTTGTATAATAGACACAAATTGAGAAGGAAGATATAATTGAGCAATTGAACTATGAGTACTAAAATACATACATATGTACAAGGAAGGGAGGGAGCGAGGGAGGGAAGAAAGGAGGGAAAGGGGGGGAGGGGGGGAGGGAGGGAGGGAGGAAGGAAGGGAGGGAGGGAGAAAGGAAGGGAGGGAAGATGGCTGTCACGGAGGATTGAAATCTGGTGGTGCAACATCTCCCATATTTTGGGGAAAAGATAACAGATACGGTTTTATGTGAAATCTGTCAACTTTAGTATGTTATTCAATTTTTTTTTAAGTCAGGACCAAACTAAATAAACCCACAAGCTCGATTTGGCTCATGAGCCAGACACCCCACTTCTCTTAGCCACCTTTCTAGAAAACTGTCAGGTTACCCCCCTACAAATCATTTAGCATCATGGATTTCACATGATGTGCCAGGCAGTGGGCTAAGTGCTTTGCATAAATGTTCTTATTTGCTCTTTACAAGAACCCCATGAGTACAAACAAAAAAACTGAGGCTTACAGAGTTTCAGAAATGTGCTTTAAGGTCAAGGTAAGTGATCAGAGTGGGGACCCTATCCCCACGTAGCCCAGCCTTTTCACCACCTCTCACATTGTTTAGGCGCATATCCCAGACCACAGACCTTGAGACTGTCACCTTCAGACGGTATCAGCTTAAAGACTGAGAACTTACTACTGAGAAGGAAACACCCTACATTGCATGTGAGAGAAACATTTATTTCCCTTTCTTTGTTTTCTGTACTTAAATATTGTGGTCTGAAAAAAAATAATATTGTGGTCTGCTTTTCCAGAAAGAATATTACATTGTTATCCCATTTTATCAAAAATGTCAGAGAAAGAACATGGGTATTTCTGGTTGAGTTCCGAGCACCAACTCATCCCAGGAGCATCTGCTCCATCCAAGCAGCCTGACATTTCCGATTAAAGCACATTCCGAGCTTGCTCCAGGATGAGAACTGCCAACCTAGAGAGGCATGAATTGTCTGACAGTAATAAGAGCATTTAATATTCCCCAACTCTTCTTCCCAGCATTCTACAAAGACCCCGTCAAGCCTAATGGCAGTTTGTGCTGTCTGGCAGGGTTGACACATGTCTTGCACCCATGGGCTTTGACTGGTCAAAATCCCACAGGTTGAATATGGAAACCGTTTTCATTTCCGCTGGTCTGACAGTCTTGCGGTGTGTAGTGAACCTTGCAGCAGGCATCTACTTAAGACCTGTGGTCTTTCTGCAAAAGCCACAGCTCAAGCCTGTGCAAACTGAAGATGTGCTGCCAAAGTAAAACTAGTTTTTCTTTCCTAGAAAAGATTTAGCCCAGATTCTTTGACGATAACCTGATTTTCATCCTGATACTCTGGGCTTTCTTCAGAGTCAAGTGAGATTTATGTTGGACATTCTTTATCAACGAAACACCCTAATTCGTGGCCCAACACTGCCTTTCTGCTTAGATTTTTCTCAGAATGTATCTCTTAAACCAAGTGAAGCACTGCAGGACAATTTGGATTTTCAGATTCAAAACTTCCATCAGCAGAGCCCATATTTTCAATGAGCAGCCCTGGCCTTTGGGTCTCCATACAGAGGACCTCCGAAAGCAGCTCAGTCAAATATCCGGATTGCACTTATTTGCTGTGTTAAAATTATTAAACCCAATGTTGATGAAGAACAAGCTTCAGAGCTTAATTTAAGCAAGGTTCCTTTGTAAACAATTGTTCCAGATAGGAAGACAGTTTCATGGGCTCTTTTATTCTGCAAACTCGTTGGCTTTGGTGGCATGTCTGACACTGGGTTTACATCCTGGTGCTACCACCCCCAGGAAAGCTTAGTGTCTGCCTCTAAATACGCTGCTTAGTAAAAGAATAGCTTTAGTGCCTATGTAGCCATATAGTGTTTTACAACTTTTCAACATTAGGAATATTCTTTCAAGTCTTAAATGTAGAAAAAAATTATATATTTGTTGGTGATTTAAAATTATATATTTAAATTATAGATAAATTAGGCCAGAGGGAATGATTAAGTCAGGCGTATTGATTTAGCGGAAATTATGAATCCTTTAAAAATTATAATTATAAAGACTACAATAATGTACAAATAACTTTATGACATGACGTTTAGTTTAAGATAAGCACCAAGTATTACAGAGACTATGAGCACATTTGTGGAAAGGTACAGGTGCATATGGACCAGGACAGGGAAAAAAAACATGGAAAATGAAACCAGCTCATTTATAGTGGTAGGACGTAGGGCCTTAAAATATTTCCTCTACAGCAGTTCTATACCAAGAATTGTTTTTTAAATATGTGTATATAATTTAAATAAAAGATTGTCTGACAGTCTTCAATCTAATTGTTCAGAATCAGGTTTCTAGCAGTTTCTAAGCATGACCTAGAAGAATTTTTTGCTCACTGCTGTGAATTTTACTGTTTATTTCACCAAGCAGTAAAAATAAGTAAAGCTAAACATATTAAAAGTGTTTTAGGAGACAATTTTCAGCCAAGAATAAAAATGTCTATTTTTCAAAACAACATACATCCCTTTCCACAGGAAGAGCTACCAAATAAATGCACTAAACTATCACAGCACAGCCCAATAATTGTCTCCGGTGTTTCTTTGCAAGCAAATCAACTAAAATCCATCGCCAGACATTCGGCTTCCAAGACCATTTTTTTTTTTTTTAAATGGCATAATCATCAGGCACTCAAACTCCATCCAGTTTTCAAAGTCTCTCCTGGAAATAAAACAGTTTAGGATTTCCTTAAGGGTTATCACTTTGGAGGACAGTGGGATGCTTAGAAACAGCCGTAAAAGGGCGCTCACCACAATCCCACCCAGCCCAACACTTCATAGGTGCTAGGACAGCTTGACATCGGTCAGTGACTGACCCAAAGCATCACAGCCTACCTTCCCTAAGAAGGGGAGTCTCTGAGCTATCCCTTGTGGAGCATACAGCTCTCCTGTTCTCCGTCTCCTCCAGTAAAAAAAAAAAAATATTTTTCCCTTTGCCTATGGAGCTCTGACTGAAAATGTTTAAGGTTAGATTTTGGGGTTTTAAAAAAATTTATTTATTTATTTATTTATTTATTTATTTATTTAGGCTGTGGTGGGTCTTAGTTGCGGCATGCGGGATCTTTTTTTTTTTTTTTTTTTTAGTTGCAGCGTGCCGACTTCTTAGTTGCAGCATGCAAACTCTTTAGTTGCAGCATGCATACGGGATCTACTTCCCTGACCAGGGATCGAACCTGGCCCCCCTGCGCTGGGAGCGCAGAGTCTTACCCACTGGACCACCAGGGAAGTCCCAAGGTTAGGTTTTTGATGTAAGAATTTCCTGTAACTTTTCCAAGGGGCTAGCCTCCAGAGGGCAGGAGGGAGAGCCTATGAGTGCCTGGGGAGCTCCACTGTGTGATCTCACTGCCCCTACCACCCGTCCCCATGCCTCCCTCCATGCCTAATCACAGGACTTATCACATGTTCAGCATCTCTAGTATCCACAGGAATATATTCACCAAAACTATTCTGAGAGCTAGAGATCTTCAGTTAACTCATCCACGTGACCTTCTCACAACCCAGCTTAGGCACATTTATCCACGCAGAATCAAGCACCGGTAAGGACCCGAACATATAAAGAGAATCTGAGGGATTCAGAATGCCTATTGAAAGAAAGGTGCAAGATACAAGAGTGAGTGTGTTCATCTTATCCTTGGGGAGAACAAAAGTCATGGAGAATAAAAGTCTATCACTTCTGCCATTGCAACTGTGTGACTTTGAGCAAGTTATTTAACTTCTCCACACCTCAGTTTCACCACCTGTAAACTGGAAATAGCAATAGTTATTTTCCTCATAGGGTTGTTATGAGGATTGAATGAATTACTGCATCTGAAGTGCTTTGATAAACGCTGGGTAGAGTGTAAAGGTAGCTAGTGTTACTCTGCACGGCATATAATTGACTGGTCCTCCTTCGGGAGCTCTGATCCCTGGGAGTGAATGCTATCAGGAGTCTGGGGGTCTCTGGACAGCCTTCCTATTCCATGCCATTGTCCTTACTGTCCTTCCTCGGGGACATTTCAACATTCATTCATTCATACATTCACCCACCCAGCAAAGTGTTTATCAGTCTGACTACATTCCTGGTACTGTGCAATGGGATAAAAGTAGTAAACAAAACAGATCTTGACCCTATTCTTGTGGAGTCTGTAATATAAAGGGTAAGATAGGTGACTAAGCAGCCAATCAAAATATAGTGGGAAAAATGCTTATAGTAAGCCAAGTACAAAGGCATGTGGTTCCTGCCCCCTGCAGTCTAATGGGGAGACATGAAAACACTGGAAATTGCATATTTTATAATAACTGCTACAACAGGATTAAGTATACAGTGCTACGGAAGCAAAAGGGGTAGATAGTAGCCTACTTTAAGGTGGGAAGGGCCCAGGCAGGGAAAGTTTTCCACAGGAGGTTACATGTAAGCCGAGACCTAAAGAATGAGTGTATGAGTGTGTGTGAGTGTGTGTGCACACGCATGCATGCATGTGAGTTAGATTTATCACAAGTGTCCTATGAGATAGTTATTTATATCTGTACTGGTAAAACCCTCAGATCCCCTGGTTCAGAACACAGTCACTTACTTATTCCCCAGTTGCTGGGGGCATTGGTGCCAACAGATTTCAGCTGAGTCCCTCTTCGGGACCAGCCCTCAGCTGAAGAGAACAGCCTCACTGAAGGTCACCCTGGCTTCCCGAGCGCTGCCACATCCACTGACTGGTCAATGAGGAGTATAAAGGTTTGGTCCCCTGGTCCCTATTGGACACTCTGAAGTGTCCCCCACTCTGAAGTGGCTGTGGCCTTCATTTAACTGCAAGGCAGGAGACATTTGGCTCAGTCAAAGCCTGTTTTCTTCCCTCCTCTACAGATGTGGATCCTGAGAACCCCCCCCCCCAATAAAGTTCTCACCTGCGAATCTGGGACAACATCTCTCTTTTAGGGATGAGAAAACAAGTTTGAAACATTAAACCAACTTGTTGAGGTCAAGATAGCATGGCTCATTCAGAGAATAAAAGTAGCTCAGTATAGCTAAAGTGCAAAATCTGAAGGTAGAGGAGGCTAAAGGTAAACCATGTCTTGAATTATATCATGTCATAATAAGAAATTAGGGCTTTAAGAGGCAAACTATTATACATAGGATGGATAAACAACAAGGCCCTACTGTATAGCACAGGGAACTATATTCAATATCCTATGACAAACCATAATGAAAAAAATATGAAAAAGAATATATTATATATATACTATATATATATATGAGTCACTTTGCTGTAAAGAAGAAATGAACACAACATTGTAAATCAACTATACGTTAATAAAATTTTTTTAAAAAGAAATTAGGGCTTTAACCTGAGGCAATGGGAAGTATTAGAAGTATTGAGAGTCAGATGATTGGTTAAGGGCTTTAGCATGACAAATTAGATACTGTAGGCATAGTTTTAATGGGTGAAAGCATTTTCTTACCAGGGAGGGAGGGATTGCCAGGGTTTTTTTTGTTTTTTTTTTTCTGATTAACCCATTACTAGTTATTGTTTTCTATGAGTCAAAAATACTAGGAGGGAATGGTGTGCTGCGATTAAAAGAGAAGAGAAGAACAAACACCTCAGAGACTGAGAGCACCATGTACAGAGTTCCTGGCCAAACAAGCCGAGTCTGTCAATGTGTATAAAAAGGGGACAACCGCTTACCTACTCCACTGTACTGGCTCAGAGGACACGGTCTAAAAATGGGGCTCTGGTTCAGGTGAGGGGTTGCCTCCCCTCCTCCGCTCCTTCCCACTCAATAGCAGCGGTACCTTGACCATAAGTGAGCGGAAGGGCTTGAAAACCACTGGGTGTGAAGACTCCACTTACCCTCTCCACTTGAGACTGTATGTGTTCAAGGTATTATGTGTTAAAAATATGAAGTTGTTCGAAGCAAACCAAAATAGGTGGCACCACCCCTTGTATCCATGCCCTTTCCCACATGACTTGGCAGTCCCTCCCATTAAAAGGCAGAGTGTACTTCTTTGACTCCTGATCTTGGATTCAGCCATTTGACTTGATTTGGCCAATGGAATGTTAGTAGATACAATGTAATGGGAAACCTGAAATATGCATGCGTACTGGGGCTTGCACTCTTATCTCCACTATCACCAGGAGAGACATGTGGAACAGAACTGTTCCGATGGACACATGGACTTTCAGTGAGAAGCAGACCTTCCCAAGCTTGAAGCCGAGCCCTCGGTGAAGCTCAGGGGAACCCCAGCCAACCCACAGACAATATTTATTCATCTCCTACTACATGCTCTGCAAGAACGTGAAAGACAGGTTCTTCAAGACCAAGGCCCAGAAAGCAAACTCTTTATTCCTCCTTGAGAATAAAAGAAACAATAAATTCTGAAGAAAAAAAAAGCATAAAATGATGCCAAGTTACCAAACACAAAATCCAATGTGAGTACAACATGTTACCAGGATAATGTTTTAAAAGATTATAAAAATTAGGTCACTGCTTATGACTATGCTGAAGACTAATTGTAAGGTTTAAAAGTGAGTTTTAAAATTATACTTACGATGCACCCAGAAGGGTCTCTTAAAATATGAAAAAGAGTCAGACTAAAATAAATGAAAAACAATGGGATCATGTTCAAAACACAGAACAACTTATTTAATTTGACATATGATCCTTATAGCTTCTTCTGTTAAAATCATTGACGTCTCCTAGCTAAAAGCAAAACTCTAATAACACTACTAATAATTTTCATCTCTAGTTACCAAAAAGGATGTTACAAATATGGGGAGTGGACAATAAACTGCTAGTAAGACTTATGCAAAACACCTGAGAACCCTCTTTCATACCATGTCAACGGTAGTAATGACTAGAAATGAACTTATGATTTGAGAATTGAGAGCTTGTAAGTGTGTGTCCGTAACTATCTTGCTAAGTTGACCACAGTGTGTAAAGTAAGAACCCCAACAGGAAAAAAAAAAATGGTTTTCTTAAAGCCTATAAGCAGAAACAGGCTTGAACAACTCTGTGTTGTCAACTGGCAACTTCCCAACAAGGGGGGCTAAGAAAACCTGGGTTCTGGCCTGACATTTAGTAACTAAGAAATAAAAACTCTTACTGAATTGAAAAATAATGAAGTCAAAACTGTATAATCCCTGTTAGGTTCATAGACTTCTGATTAAAATAAAATAAAGTTAATATGAAAAAGGCACTCTTACTAAATTTTTAAAGTGTAAGGCCATTTAATCAATCACCTTTGAATGAACTCTTCACAAATACAATCTTTTTGGTCTAAAAATTCTTCTAATTTTTTATACATCTCCTGCGGGTATCGGTAAAATGGGTTTTTAAGTGTTTTTATTTCTATATATTAATGTTTTAATTTACCACTTTCTAAACTAATTCATAAATCAGAATTCAAGACATGCTTTAAAAAGTTTCCTGGTGAAACAGAATTTAGAATTTGTTTACATTCACTATAAGTCATTCCTTCATTTCACCCAAGAATTCATTCTAATATTTTGACATGGGAAAGCAGACTCAGGAGTCACATAGTCCAGGGTTGAATTCAGGTCCCTCCTCAATAATTCTTACTTCTCAGAGTTGTTGAGCAGACTGAATGCAATGATGTAGGAAAGTCACTAGCATATTATAGGCACTCCATAAATATTAGTCCCTTCCCTTTCCTACTACCATGTGCCAGACAGAGAGCTGGAATATTTTCAGTCAAGTCAGAAGCTTGGAATTGGATTCTTTGACTATATCTAGGGTAGGAGTATACATGTCTCCATTTACTTAATCCCCCAATAAATAAATGATTCTGTTTCCCTTCCCATTGCTTCCAAGAATTTTATTCTAAAGGTCAGGGAGACGAACTGAAGATCTTGATGGAAAGTGTGAAGGTAAAAGATGAGTCAACAGAAAATTGTTCACTCCCCTTCCCAGAGTCTTTCTCTCTGTTATCAGCTCTTAGCCTCGGAACTCTCCCCAACTTGCCCTGCCCACCTCTCAGCTTCATACCGTTCCTGAAGGATCATATCCCAAACACACCCAGCTCCCAACAACAAACCTTCATAGGAACTTTCAGAATCGATCTTTTAGCATTATCAGATGAAAACAGTGCCTTTCACGTACTTATTCAACAAATATACATTAGCACCCTTTAAGAGTGAAGCAGTATACTAGAAACTAAGGTTACAGTGATGAAACTAGAAAGGGCCTGGTGGAAAAAGAAAGGACAAGCAGATCAACAGATAATTATTCAAGTAGACTCTGTAGGTGTAATAGGGACTTTGATAAGCCAAGAGAAGAGTACTATGGGAACACACTGGCAGGGAGGAGGGGACAGCAAGAGGCACATCTGGTAATATTTAACAATGGTGATATTAATACAGAAGCACAAAATGGAGTACAATCTAAATGCTGAAGAATAAACATTAGGTAACTTGTATTACATTAATTAAAAATAATATTTCAGAAGAATATGTGATTACACGGTGAATATTAATTGTATGTTATTGGACTTCTCTGGTGGCACAGTGGTTAAGAATCCGCCTGCCAATGCAGTGGACACAGGTTTGAGCCCTGGTCCGGGAAGATCCCACATGCCGTGGAGCAACTAAGCCTGTGCACCACAACTACTGAGCCTGTGTTCTAGAGCCTGCGAGCCACAACTACGGAGCCCACGTGCCACAACTACTGAAGCCCGCATGCCTGGAGCCCATGCTCCACAGCAAGGGAAGCCACCACAATGAGAAGCCCGTGAACTGAAACGAAGAGTAGCCCCCGCTCACTGCAACTAGAGAAAGCCTGCGCGCAGCAATGAAGACCGAACGCAGCCAAAAATAAAATAAATAAATAAATATATTTTTTTAAAAATTCTATATTATTTCATGAGTTAAGTAGCAAAAGTCTTTACTGTATTATTCCATTTTTTGTTTAAAACAAAAGTGTGTATGCATAGAAAATAATAGAGAGATATATAATAAAACGCTAGTGGTTTATCTCTGGGTAGCAAGATTATAAGTAATTTCACTTTTTAAAACTTGTCTATAGTTTCTAAATTATCCACAAAGAACACAGAGTAATTTGGTACTTTATTAAAGATACATTTTTAATTTAAAATAATTTTTTAAAGTTTATCTGAGCAACTCACATTTACCAAATGCCTACCACACATATAAAGTACTGTGCTAAGCGCTGGGGCCACAGAGCTACAAAAGGAATGTCCCGTGCCCTGGAGCAGCTCCCAGCACTGGGATGCAGACATGTAGTAAATACCCACAGGAAGATATTGCCCAGATATTATGTTAATAATGCCTGATTATTTACCCAGAACTGATTGTTCCCTAAACACTACAACCGAGACAACAGGAAGGCAACGCTGCCTTTGAGTTTTGTGATCAACAAATTATGAAACAACAGGTTGTTGAAAATACGCTTCTGCTGTCCCCTGTTCTAACATCTATAATCATCAGGAAACTTTTTTTTTTTAACAGGGTGGTGTAATTATTTTTTTAATTAATTTTTATTGGAGTAGAGTTGATTTACAATGTTATATTAGTTTCTGCTATACAGCAAAGTGAATCAGTTATATGTTATATGTATACATATACACACTCTTTTCTAGATTCTATTCTCATATAGGTCATTACAGAATATTGAATAAAGTTCCCTATACTATACAGTAGGTCCTTATTAATTATTTTATATATAGTAGTGTGTATATGTCAATCTCAATGTCCTAATTTATCCCTCCCCCCACCTTCTCCTTGGCAACCATAAGTTTGTTTTCTACCTCTGTAACTGTATTTCCATTTTGTAAGTAGTTTCATTTGTACCATTCTTTTAGATTCCACCTATAAGCGATATCATATGATATTTGACTTTCTGTCTGACTTACTTCACTCAGTATGACAATCTCTAGGTCCATCCATGTTGCTGCAAATGGCATTATTTAGTTCTTTTTTATGGCTGAGTAATATTGCATTGTATATATGTACCACATCTTCTTTATCCATTCCTCTGTCGACAGACATTTAGGTTGCTTCCATGTCCTGGCTATTGCAAATAGTGCTGCAATGAATATTGGGGTACATGTATCTTTTTGAATTATGGTTTTCTCTAGATATATGCCCAGGAGTGGGATTACAGGATCATATGGTAGCTCTATTTTTAGTCTTTAAGAACCTCCATAGTGGCTATACCAATTTACATTCCCACCAACAGTGAAGGAGGGTTCCCTTTTCTCCACGCCCTCTCCAGCATTTACTGTTTGTAGGTTTTTTGATGATGACCATTCTGACCAGTGTGAGGTAATACATCACTGTAGTTTTGATTTGCATTTCTCTAATGATTAGTGATGTGGAGCATCTTTTCATGTGCCTCTTGGCCATCTGTATGTCTTCTTTGGAGAAGGAAACTGTTAATACTGTTCATTACACTGTGATAACCAGATTTAATTGAGTACTCTTTCACATAATAATTAAACAATACTATGAATTAACTAGCATTATTATTCCCATTTTACAGATGTGGAACTGAGTTGCAGAGAGGTTAAGGTCAAAGCTGCACTGCTGACAAACAAAGGAGCCAAGATTTGAACGCCAGCAGCCCGAACCCAGAGCCCAAACCCTTGATCATTATCCTTTACTGTCTCCCTTTTATGACCATCAGCATCATATCTGTCCCTTTCCTGCCACATACCTACTTTCAAAATTCGAAATAAGAACAAGCCATCACATAGAGCTGGCGTTAGAGAGAGAAGTTTCTGGAGAACAGTCTGAGGGCAGGGTTGGTGTCCTCAGCACCCAGCATAGGCTTGGGACACAACAAAGCTCAATAAATAATTTGCTGTATGAATGATGCAGAAAGACATTGAGTTTTGAAGCCCTCCCAGTCCCAATATCAGCTTAATTTTTAAAAATATTTTCCTCTTCCTTCTAAAAAACAAGTGTAGAACAGGGAAAGGTCTTTTTATCTAGGATTTTCAATCTATATTTTTCTGAATTTTAATACCAATTTATTGTAATCCTAAAGGTAAATATATTATATAAAGTTAATTGCTTATTTGATTATTTTGAGTAAAAATGATGTGAACGCTAAGTGTAAATTCCTCTAGTCAGCATAGACAACACTTAAACTTTTTTCAGTTGGGACAGATTTTATTGGCGTATTATGACAAGTCAATTTTATGAACTGTGGACAAAACTAAGTTGCCATCAAATGACTGTACAAATTAAGGTTTTCATGAAAAAGACAGATGGATAATTGTATATTTCTAGAAATGGCAGCATTGCTGGCACAGACTGTGAAGTGCGAGATAATATTCTGTCTGTCTCACATTTAGATTAACATAAGTCACCAACAAACTCCTCATTATTCATTGCCTGTGGAATAAAGATATCAAGTCACTTCCATTAGTTCCTGTCCTGATGCCCTCCGCAACTTAACCACTGCTCAGAAACAGAGAAAGGATCCCATTTTCAAACCTTGCTGAAAAAGTAATTAAAGTATAAACAAATCTATTATGGGTCTTAATGCCTAGGTCCCTGAAGAGTACTTGCTACATAATAAAAAAAATTAAACACTTTAAATTTCCAAATGTGATTTTTCATATATTTCACTTATTAATCATTGCATCCCTTTTCCTCTACTTGGAATTCTAAGCATTGTCTAGAAGCATTTTATTGCTTCTGGCGTGAGGCAATGCTGTGCCCTATATAACACTCAAAGTAAGTTAAAGAGAAGAGGTCCTCTCAAAAGATTTAAATCTTAAAAGAGACAACAGGGATACTGGGAGCCATAAAAATAAATGAACAAACTTGAAATAAGAGCAAACATTAAAAGGGTATAATGGGATGGAATGCTTAAACGCAATGAGTTGGGGGTATTTCCTTTCTTTCCTTCCTCCATGTACTCAATTAGGTTAGTATAAAAACAGTGTTTACTTTGCAAACCTAGCTCTCTGTATGACAGATATTTTCTGCAGCAATTTTCATTACTAATGTTTGGAAACAATACCTGTACGAGATATGTGGTTTAAAACCATTCTTCACGCTGAAATATGCCTAGAGGACTGTGTGGCGGATACAACACACATTAACTGAATATCTCCCATGCGCAAGGCAGCGTCTAAATTAACCAGCTTAAATGCCTTTCACCCTGACATGGGACAATGGTACTCAGTTCCCTCATTCAAGGACAAGGATAAAGCAAAGTAATGCGGATAAGGGCACATGTCATATAGTCAGACCAATGTCAAATTCTAGCTCCATCACTTATGACTTACTAGCTGTTTCCTTAGAAAAGGAGGCTAGATTAATGGCTGGTCCAGTGGCTCTCAGTAAATGTTTACTGTAATTAGTTATTATTATTATTATTGAGAAGTGACAATACATAAACGGAAATGGGGTGGCACTTCTGTAAGGATATGATGGAGTGAGTATTAGCTATTTAAGGCGAGAGAAGCTCATCCAAATGGATATGTCCTATGAGTAGCTGGACATAGGAGTCTGAGACTCAAAGATCAGAATAAGAGTAAGTTTGGAGAGATGAGAATGTAAGCTTTGAGAACAACGAGGGTTCTAAGACAGGGAAAATAGAAAGACATGGAAGTTAGGGGACAGGAAGAGGAGAAAGAATACAGAGTAATTAGACAAGTAATTAGGAACTTTAATATAAATAAGACACCTCAGAATGAGTGCACGCACACACACACACACAATTTTTTCGGTGTCTGAGTATGTATGTATGTATATATTACGTTGAACACATGCATTTATCTCCACTGTCTCAGGAAATAAAATCTATTAAAGTATAGAAATTAAAAACAAAATCAGCAAGGGCAAAGAAGATGAGAGAGGAAATAATAATAATTAATAGCAAGCTGTCAGCAGAACTTTGGGAGAAAAATTAGCAGAGCAGCAGAACTGAGAACGCCAATACCAAATACCTGCAGAGGGCGGCGCCAATGAGCAGCAAGTCAAAGAACATCGGAGGGGCAGGAATCAGAGATAACAGGTAGACCCAGCCGCTCCAGTCTGCTGTCTCTCTGCTCAGCTCTAAGAACACTGGCAGCTGCTTCAGGAGACTGGAATGTTCTCAGCAGTCACTGAACAGCTGAAAGGTTTCCCAACAAAACCTCCACTTCCCCCACTGAATTGCACTACAGTGAAGCCCACCAATTTTAATGTTTTTCCCATGCGGAGTATCCGACCAGCTCTGGAATAAACTTGATTTATATAAATAATATTCTGTAATGCTTTCTAACCCTTGTATTACAATAGAGACCTCAACATTTCTTTAGGCTTTCCTGTTCAACTGAGAAAAATCACAGGGCTAGTTAATTTCATAGTTCAGGGTCTAACACTGTATCTTTTCCTGCTTAACATCCCCAGTAGTTTTATAGTCATATGATGAGATGTACAATACAATAAACATTCATATGGTATAATCCTGTGTTAACAAGAAAACATAGGCAGGTAGGAGGCAAACCTGCATTTTGACTTCTAATTTTGCCACATACTAGCTGTGTGATCCTGAATAAGTCACCTAACTTCTCTGACCCTTAGTTTACCTACAAAATTGAGTCACAGATCTACTTTTCAGGGCTGATAAGATAAAATGAGATACCGCATGTAGATAGTAAAGAATGATATGCTTGATACATAGAAGTCACTTAATAAACATTAGTTTCCTTCTTTTCTACTCTTTCTCATCCACCCCATACCCTCCACTCCAACCCTTGTGCCTAGAAAACAAATATTTAGAGGCTCTTTGTTTCCAACCATTCTAAAGCCTTTATTGAAAATGTGCCACCTCTTTGTCTTTCTGCTAAGTCTCAGATCTATGAGAAGGTCTATGAAGAAGAGCTCGTCCTCAAGAAACTTTGCATTTAGTTGAGGAAATCAACATCACACAAATTG
Source organism: Balaenoptera physalus (assembly GCF_965194825.1). Taxonomy (NCBI): domain Eukaryota; kingdom Metazoa; phylum Chordata; class Mammalia; order Artiodactyla; family Balaenopteridae; genus Balaenoptera; species Balaenoptera physalus. The sequence continues at coordinate 62,460,048 of NC_138893.1, read as the reverse complement.
AAGGGTTAGAGCTGACTCATTTTACAAACAGGATAAATATGACTCTATGTAAGAACAGCCCAGGGAATTAATTCTAATAACCCTTTTTATCTTTATTTTTGAAGTATAGTTGATTTACAAGATTGTGTTAGTTTTAGGTGTACAGCCAAGTGATTCACTCCTGGGTATATATCCGGAAAAGACAAAAACTCTAGTTTGAAAAGATACAGCCACTCCTATGTTCACAGTGCATTATTTACAATAGCCAAGACCTGGAAGCAACTACATGTCCATCAACAGATGAATGGATAAAGAAGATGTGGTACATATATACAATGGAATATTACTCAGCCAGAAAAAAGAGTGAAATATTTTCTTTGCAGCAACGTGGTTGGACCTGGAGAATACCTAATAACCTTTTATTCATCCCCTATGAATCCCAATCTACCAGCTAGGAATCTATAAGAAGCAAAACTGAATTCTGAAGGAAAATTTTAGAAGGTTCATCAATGAATACTTTTGAAAATGGAATTAGAGTCAAGTCTGATTTTTCTTAAAGGTGGGAGGCAATCTAAGAACCAGGTGACCTCTTGAGTCCCATCTCATCAGGGTCTCTAATTGGTAAACAGATTAAAACCAGTGGATCAAATGGGACCTTCCAAAACTGAAGGATGGTGCACCTGAAGAAATCTGCACATATGTTTCTGTCTTTGATTATGGAAAGTAAGTTGCATCAGGAAGTACTTTCTTTCATAAATAATTTAAGCAAACTTTAAAGGACAAGTCATCTTCTGGGGTAAAACATGATGCTTTGAATCAATTTCTTCTCTGATTTTGGAAAGCCATTATAAGTTATGCAGTCCCATGCAGTAGCAGGTAAGCAAGAACAAGTGACAATGGTCCACATGTTTAGACCTTCATAATTCCTCTAAATAGTATGAAGTGCTATCATCTTTTGAAAGAGAAGAACCTATGTTTGAGAAATGTAACTTATGAATTACTGATCCCAAGGCTTCCTATAAAAAAAACAAAGTGCATATTGTCATTGGTGTTCATTTGAACCCAAAGATAAATACAGTGGTCAACTTAACTACTTTTCCAACATTTAATTATTGAACATCGACTATGAGGGAGGCATCATAGAAAAAAGTGTACTAAATGCACTGAATAACTTGTATTTCTGTTTGTCAACAACAACAACAGCAAAAATTCATATTTCTTGGCTGCTTTCTCTGTCAGGAGAGTGTTAATTACTTGACAGGCAGATTCCTGATCTTCGAATAGTTCTAGGAGACAGAAGTTCATTATTATTATTTTCATCACAATCATTATCATCCCCATTATGCACATGAGAAGTTAAATGACTTGCCCCAGGTTCCCCAGCCAACAAATAGTGGGGTCCTGGTTTGAATCGTGGCAGTTTAACTCCTGTGCTTACACTCCTACATCTGCATAAACATTTTAGACTTCCATCAAAGCCATGATTTCACTTGAGCCTCCCAAGGAATGAATGAAATGGCAAAGGAGTGTGTCTGTTGGAAAGTTCGCTTGTTTGGAAGAAGTCGTCCACGGTCACAACTTGTTTATGCCACAGTCGGCACTGGAATCCTGCTCTGTGGTCAGCTGTTACTTCAGCAGGTTCTCCTACAGCTGAATCTGATGAGCGCAAACTTTCACATCTCTTATAACACATCCTCTAGAATCTCACAAGGTTTATGACTTCTGACGTTCTGGCTTAAGAAATATGGCAATAAAGGAAGCAGAAGAGCTGGCTTTTAAAAATAGTTATGAGCTAATGATATGGACTGTTAAACTTGGTGCTGAGACCTTTCTCAAATGTAAACCATTAGGCAAAGATGAGGAGCTTCTTTCCAGAGCAGCAGATGCTGATCTGGTGACACAGTCCTTGGTGATAATGATTTCATTTCTCTGATGCCACATGAATAATACCTGTGCAATCATGCTGTGTGATGGATACTGGTGCAGTCCAGTGACCTTGCTCACCTCCCTTTTATTGAATTGTTGCCATAAAGCTTGAGTCTTCATTTTCCTAGCCATTATTTTGAAGCAGATTTGCCCAAAGTGAATTGGCAGCCTGTGCTTTTTGTAACCTTACACTGCAAATCTAATATCTGACACCAAATTGAAATAATAAAATGCCTTTATATGGTATCTTTCCACTCCTACATTGTCTGTGGACAGAGGGAGTATGAAGAAAGGAAGTTGTCTTGCATCCTTTGAGAGGGCAGCTGCTAATAATCTATTGATTATTTTTTAAATAAAATTTTGATTAAAATAAACACAGATAGGATCCTACTTATGGGGCTTTGAAACATAGAATTAAATTTAATAAGGCAAGTTAGTTTAGGTGATTGTTAAACTGTAAGATTACAGATCATTCTAGAATGATCAAACACCTAACTGAAGATCGCTGCAAAAATAACCAACCAACCGACCAGATATATTTCTAAAGGAAAAGTACTCTGTCTCATTTTGCCAGTCTTCCAGGGTAGGAGTTTCTCACTTATTTGGGCCAACAAGCTTAAACCCATTGTGGGTTTGATCTGGTATCTTATTTGTTCTTCTTTCCTGACAATTTTCTACATTTCCTTTTATTTCTTTGTCTTTCCATTCCACCATCTGAATTCTTCTTGGTTTTTCAATTTTTTGTTTTTTTATTCTTCTGACTTCTCTTCCCTCTCTTCTCCTAGTGATATGATTAAGCAGGGTATTCTAATTTTGTTGTTAAGTCCCCCCGTAGTCCTGCCAAGCTCATTCATTTCTAAAGCTCTAGGCTTTCATTGAGAATACAGCCAAATTAAATCAACAGATAGTTACTGGCTGACTTAGATGTAAGCACACAGTGAAGCAGTGCCACTAATTTTCACTGGGTCCCTGGCTTTTTGACCTGGATTAAAAAATAGGAAAAAGTCCTTTTATGCCCTCTGATATTTAATCATTGGATTTCATTCCTGAAAGCCAGGAGGAAAATAATTCGAGGATTCCTCAAAGACATTTCTCATTTGGAAATCCTGTATTTTAATAAATTAGCATATCTGATTTTTAAACCAGGATTTTTTTTTTTTTTTTTTTTTTAGGAGTAATACAGACCACCGGAGCTATGGGTCTTTCTCAAATATTCATTAGCTTCCCCTTAGCGGTTTTGAATAACAGAAATAAGGCCACTGGAATAAAGCTGCTTCACAAGAAAAAAGATCTTTCACTTTGATTGTCTCAGTCCTGCTTTAGTGTGTTTATCTGTGATAAATGCCTTGTCTTTGTCTAGCATTAGCTACCAAAGAGAAATCAACTGTATATAATTATTATAACCAGGCGATCATTTCTCTTCAGTTTGATATTTTAAAAAATGAATCCCTGTCAAAACAAGCTGACAGTGAGGACAATTAAGGAGTTTGATTCCTGGGTTGCATACAAGAAACTAAGAGCCTTACAGAGCAAAATATGGTTAGTAAATAATCACTTTCCACTTGGTGTGGTGCCATTTTGTTCTGGTTGACTTAACGATCTCTGAAAATCTGGGGATTCTTTTCCTGTCCTATGGTAACCCTAAGGAGATCCAGTAAAAGTTAGGATTCTCTTACATGTTTTTAAAGCTTTATTTGCATTCATCTTGGGAAAATATTGAAAATAGCAAGATTTAATGATAACGATCTTGATGTGATCATTTTAATTTCTATTAGAAAGTGTTGTTAAATATTAAATTTTAAATAGATCTCAACAAAAATTAGGTTAATGCTAACAAAATCAATGAGGGGCTGCAAAAGGGTTGTGAATAAGAGTAAGTACCAAACTTGATTATGCAGTAATTGTATTCAGAAAACTTGATGGCCCATAAACAAGCTAGGTAAATGGCCTTCCCATTGAAAAATCCATGGAACACTAACCTTTCAAAAAGAACAGTAGGTCAATATACCTTTGAGAAGTGTAGTGATACAGATACCACCTTATTTCTCCCTTGAAACACACAGGATCAATGAGATGCTCAATCCACTAATAAGAATTTGTGAGACATTCAGATCTGTCAACTATTTCACCAGCAGGCTGTTGGGGAAGCATCAGAGCCTGGGCATGTAACCTGGGCAGACACATAGGACCAACTGGCTTAATGCTCTACAGTCACCATTCTAAGACTCTTAATAATTTTTTAACAAGGAGCCTTGCCTTTTCATTTTGTACTTGGTCCTACAATCTATGTAGCCAGTCCTGAGCCAGAGATTTGGATTCAGACAGATGAAGAGTTGATTCTGGGTCTAGCACTGCCTTAGTAAAATGGGGTGAATCTGCACAATCTCTGAGCCCCCATTTCCTTTGGGGGAAATATGAATATCCCCTTTCAGAGTTGTAATAGTTAAGGAAGATAATGCACATAAAATGTGCAGCACAGCCCCTATCACACAAAAGTCTTCAATAAATGTTAGTTCTCTGTCTTCTCCTCCATGCTGTTTAATTCCTCACCATCACTGAAAACTATTGCAAGGATGTTACTGTGAGGATGATCTGTCTTTAAGGTCAGTATCCTGAAATTATCAACTAGCTGGCCTGACTTGGAAAGATAAAAGAAAACAGAGATCAGATTTAAGCCACATCTCAACATATAGCCTGAATGCAAGGCAATGTGGGTCAGTAGCTGTCACCTGGCACTTATTCTTCCCACGAATGAAGAAACTAGTGTAGCCGATTGGCCTTAGGTTCCCTCATATTGTAAAGTGAGGTGCCAGACTATCTAGGTGGGACTTCTAAAGGGAGGGTTTAAAATCTGTTCTGTTCATTTCAGCTAATCCCCCACCTCAAACTGATGTAAGAGGTTGAATGTGTAGACTGAAAGAGAATTTTTTTGGCATTCTCTATTCCATCCCTACCCATGTGGTCATGAGAAAGAGACAGGATATTTATTTCCCTCTGTACTAGTTTCCTAGGGCTGCCATAACAAAAGACTGCAAACTGGGTGGTTTTAACAACAGAGATTTCTTGTCTTATATTTCTGGAGGCTAGGAGTGCAACATCAAGGTGTTGGCAGGGTGGGTTCCTTCTGAGGACTGTGAGAGAGCATCCATTCTATGCATCTCCTAGTTTCTGGTAACTTGCTGGTAGTATTTGGCATTCCTTGGCTTGTAGATGCATCACACTGACCTCTGCCTTTATATCCACGTGACATTCTCTCTGTGTGCATGTTTGTGTCCAAATTTCTTCTTTTTATAAGAACACCAGTCATACTGGCTTAGCGCCCACCCTACTGCAGAATGACCTCATCTTAACTGAACTAATTACATCTGCAATGATCCTATTTCCAAATAAGGTCACATTCTGAGGTAACAGGGGTTAGGACTTCAACATATGGATTTGGGGGCACAACATTCAACCCACAACATCCTCCCTCAAGCCAAGTATGACAGTCTGCTTTGTGAGGCTCAAAAGACTTTGCTCTTGTCTTCTGTAGTTTGAAGGACTTGGATGCCCAGAGGTCTAAAGCTATGCCTGGAGCAGATCTGACCCGATGACAGAGTAAAGGTGGCTACATCGGGATCTACTTATTCTCTCACTGACATCAGGACAAAGGGGAGTGTTTTCAGGGGACCAAACTTGAATGTAACCTAAATCCAGCCCAACAATATCATCTGGAGGGGCAGAGGGATGCCAGCAAAGGGTTTGATCAGCACAGAGGCAAGCAATCAACCAAAGGAGAAGTGTGCCCCAATGAAAAGAGCTATTCCCAGCCAGAGTGCCTCTGAGGAATCTGAACAAGTGTCCAAAACAGAAAGAGTCAGCTTTGGTTATCAGCCTTCATCAGAAGGTGTCAACATCCCGAGGCACCAGAACCAGCCAGTTAAGTCAGCTCCACACCCCCCTCCCCCATCAGATCCAGCAGCTAATGAGTACAGCAGAGGAGAGCAAGCGAGAAAACAAGCCAGACACAGCACCCCTTTTAATGCAACGTTCAAGCCTGATAGAGGATACAGATGGGAGAAGGAGAAATTTTAAATTTGAGTGAGTTTGGAATTTTGATGTTCCATCAGATGGGAAATTTTAATTGACTAAAATGGGAATATTCTTGTGATTGAAAGAGACTAGAAAGGTATAGCACCTACGCCAGATGTCATCCAGGAAAGAGGAAGAAGAGATCTATGGAGAGATCTATGGAGCAAGTTTAGAAGGGAATGGTGAAATTTTTTTAAATGGCTTTTAAGCCTATACCCTATCAGTCCGGCTGGTCAATCACCTGGGTACCTGGGCTTTACAGTGCTCAAGGGGGAAGGGTAGCACGTCAGGTAGGGGCTCCGTGTTTATGGTTACACAAAATATATATATTTTTTAAATTACCTCATCCCTCAGCCTCAATTTTTTCATCTAAAAAGTATCCATATCATCAGGTTATTATAAAATCAAATTAAACAGAATCTAAATAAAATGTGTAAAACTTAGCACAATCTTAATACGTATGTGGGGAAGGTACATTTGCTACCAATGATGCAGACAAAGGAGAGGAAATAAAATTCTGCTCTATTTAACACTGACCTCCAACATAAGTAACTATCCATAATTGGCTATAATTTGGGTTTCAACAAGAAAACAATGATTACTCATAGAGGTAAAGGTTTATTTTAAAGGTACAAATTATTATAAGTACTGTATTATAACCAATACTGAAGAAGATCCTGATTTAAATTTAGAAGCACTTCCTTTATGTATAAATGAAAATCAACACCATTTGATTGATGCTGTCATACCCAGCAGTTACAGCTGCTTGGACATCAGGAGTTCTGATATAGAAGTTGTGTTTGATCAGTGGAGATGTTAAAATTTGAATATCATCTATTACCCTAATATGTTGGAAATAACAGGGTCAATTAAAATGACAGAAATGTTTCACCATTTCAAATTATAATGCTTAAAACATGTAATATTAGCCTGGAAATCTTTGGAATAGCAGAATCTCTGCCAGTTCTGAATGTTCTTGGCTAAATTTTAAAGTGAAAATTATTTTGTGCTACACAGCTTTCTTTTTGTTTGTTTTCCTGACTGCACAACCAGGGGTATCAGAACTATAAAGATACGTTGGTAAATACCAGCAGAAAACCTTGTCTTAAATTCAAACTGGAATTAAATTATGAAAAGCAGTGAATTCTGAGAGCCCATAGAAAATGCCCAGGTTATGCATTATTTCTATTTCTGCTTTTTTTCTATGATATAAGAGATTAATTTAAACAACTCCATATGATTTGATTTACTGGAAACCATCTCTGTGAATTTACCCAGAAACAAGAGAAAAGTCAGTGCAGGATGGTATTAGTACCCAGGTCACTATTTCTTCTAGTTTTCTGGGTTTCACCTCTGCTTTCATAAGCCTGACTTTTGACACAATTATTGTACCAAACTTCTCAATGCCTTATAGATAAATCCCATTGGAAGGGTCACTGTGGAGGCTGCAGCTTTCCTTATGTCCTTACATAGGGTTGTGTAGCGTATATAAAAGGCACAGTGTTCAGGCTGAATTTTTCACATGGCAAATTTAGGCAAGTGCCTTTATTTAGCATATGATGTTCATACGCGTAGAACAGCTATTAAGATCATAAAGGGTTTGAAGTATTAGGGTATTAGAGATGGTCTCACTACCTCGTTTGACCTCAGTGGAAACTGAGGTCCCGAATTGAGGTCCACTTAGTCAGGCTGCCTCACTGGTTATGTGAATGCCTGCTTATGGATACTCATATTTTATCTCTTAGCTTATCCAAAGTTATTTTAGCATATATGTTAAATCCTATGTTCTACTTTGGATCAATCCATTTATACCACTGTATTTGTTATTCAGAGTAGGAGTGGACACGGATCATTTTTTTTTCTAACAGGTGCAAAAAAATTAATTCAAATATCAAGGTGTGCATGTTCTTCCTATATTGTGCTCATTTCTCAAATGTCAAGCAGCTCACCTGGGCTCAGAGGAGGTTTATATTAAAGTGCTGAGAGTACAGACACTCCCTTCCTATCTTTGGTGAAATCCCATCATACTAAGTGCCCAGGAAGAAGTAGGGAGAGAAGGGAGGACCTTGGAGAGGCAGCAAAAGGAAGGAGACATTCTCAGACCTGGCAGGGAAGAGAAATCAGTGCCCCACAGGAGAGAGGGATCTGCACAAGGCTGAGAAGCAGCGCCCTAAAGAGGAGATGTCCAGCGATAAGGTGTGCCTGGGAGGCGAAACCCAGACACAGGGGGTTCCAGCCACACCAATCATTCCTGAGCCCTAAGGGTGGCCCAGAAACAGCAAAGCCCCAGACCTGAGGTCCTCATGCAAACTCGGACAATGGGTATCTCAGCAATGACCAACACAGTCTGATTACTGATGCCTGGAAGGACCTCTCCAATGTTTTAGCGATGGGTCAAGATCCTAGGACCTTGGCACTACCCCAAGGCAGACAGAACTCTGGTAATGACTAGGAGTGAATACCCCAACAGGGGCTCAAGGTCAGATGTGTATTGATTTAATAAAAATAAAGAGATGTGTTTCTTGCCCACCTCAGTTTGTGAAGTAAGATTCATACCCACTACACGAACCAGGCTTTTCTTTTTAGTAGATAGAAGATCTGCAGGCAATTAGACATGGAGAAAAAGAAACCATTTTATGTTTTATGTATTCCAAGAAGTCTGCCAAATCTGGTAAAGATAAAAGACTTCCAACCAAGGCACTTGACCAAGCTGGCAAGAATTTGTCCTGTCTTTTTGGAAACACATCAGAATTATTAACTGAAAATTGTGATGGAGAGACATGTTGAATAAACAAATAGGGCAGTTTCCTAGATTTGGTAGCAAGTTTTCGAAGTTATCTTTGCTGAGAAATGCAATGGGAGCCAAGAGGCTGGACTGGTCTTTGGTAAAGATGAAGCATAGTTTGTCATCAGGACCTAACTCTATGGGATTCTTCTACCCTGTTAGGTTCCCATCAGAAGCACTAATCCTGCAGTGACACTGTCTCCATAAGATTTCTTTGGACTTATTTTTCTTCCTTCTATTTGAAATTTACCTCTTCTTCCAGGACCCTGCAAAACAATCTGAATAAATAAACTGTATTTGATAACTTCCGGTCTTGATTTAACAGATTAAACTCAATAAAACATATACTGCTGTAGGGATCCTCATAATAAAATATACATTTTTACATGGATCTTCACTATTTTCACTAACACACACACACACACACATAGGTATTTCAATAGGAACAGTTTAGGGACACAAGAAACACTTCATTAAACTAAATATGATCTCCAAATTTCTCTCATGCTCTTATTATGAAGTGACACTGACATTCCTCCATTAAGAGATGGGATCTAAGGCTTTTGTCTGGTCTTATGGGGATGATACCCCTTTGGGACCCAGCTACCATGCTGTGAGGAAGTGAAGCAGCAATGCAAGGGTCACAGCTATGTGTTCCAGCACCAGCCACAGCTGAGGAACCATTCAACCTCCAGGATCAATGGCCGGACACCTAAGTAAGCAAGGCCTCAGATGATTCCAACTCCCAGTTCACAATAAATGGGTAGAGATGAGCTATAGTGCAGATTTGTGAGCAAAATAAACGTTGTGGTTATTTTAAGTTATTGAATTTTTTTAATGTGGCCATACCTCGCTATAATACCCTCAAACCTTAACATACGAGTGCTTGTCCAATTTGCTTTTCTGTTTAAATGGCCTTTTTGGATTTAAAAAAAAATTTAAGTATAAACATTTGTGAAGGTATGAAATATGATATAGCAGCCTTGGGATTCACTTGAGGTTTACTTGCTGCCAGTGTGAAGCCAGGCATCATAGTTCCTTCATAGTTAGACACTGGAGAAGAAGAAAGCTTCCTTCTAGAAATTAAGGTTGTTTAGATTTGAGAATGAAAACTAATTGGTGGACACAGGTGTCATTACCCCTACAGGAGTAGTTCTGACACAGGCAGCTTTTTAGTATTAAAGGCAAATGGGGAATGCTGAGAAATTACTGCCCTGAAGAAGGAAGCACTGATTAAGAGACTATAAATCTCTTATAAGGAGCTATAGATGCTGAGATATAAAAATCACTTCCTAACTCCACTTCTTAAATGGAAGGTCTCTTCGCCCCTAAAAGTAAGGTGCCCATCCCTCTCCCCACTGGTAACCACTAGTTTGCTCTCTATATCTGTGAGTCTTTTCTGTTTTGTTATATACATTCGTCTGTTTCATTTTTAAGATTCCACATATAAGTGGTAACATAACTGTCTTTCTCTGTCTTATTTCACTAGGCATAATATTCTCTAGGTCCATCCATGTTGTTGCAAAAGGCAGAATTTCATTCTTTTTTATGGCTGAGTAACATTCTTGTGTGTGTGTGTGTGTGTGTGTGTGTGTGTGTGTGTATATATATATATATATATATATATATATATATATATACACACACACACACCGCATCTTCTTTATCCATTCATCTATTGATGGACATTTAGGCTGCTTCCATATCTTGGCTATTGTAAATAGTGCTGCACTGGAGAGCATGTATCTTTTCAAATTAGTACTTTCATTTTCTTCAGATTTATACCTAGGAGTGGGATTGCTGGATCATATGGTATTTCTACTTGTAGTTTTTTGAGGAACCTCCATACTGTTTTCCGTAGTGGCTGCTGCACCAATTTACATTCCCACCAACAGTGTGCAAGATGGGATAGGGGACTAAGAGGTACAAACCACTATGTATAAAATAGATAAGCAACACGGATATATTGCACAGCACAGGGAAATAATTTTAGGAAGTAATAATGCTCTCACAGATTTAGCTGATTCTTGATGGGGTAGGAAACATGGCGAGAGCATTGCAGTTAAAGGGCACATCTTCTTTCACTCACGGCAGAGGTTGGAAAACAAGCCATGATGAACACACTCCTTTGAGAGTCCATGAATGAGGGCAGAGGGAGGAGACAAAGCACGTGAACTAAGATAAAAGAAGAAATCAAAGTGATATCATTGTGAGAAAATTCTTTAGTCTTCATAGCCGGTTGGGGAATAAAGACAGCTTTTGCTTCCGTAGTGCAGAGAAATGACACAATAGGTGTAGAGGGCAGCTGGAGGTCTATTCCTTTTCTTAATTCACTAAGAAGCACTGGATAAATTATTCATCATTACATGTTTCTCAAGTGTAGACCATAGCCCCAGGAGGCTCCTTGGTATTTTACAAGTTGATTTTTTTTAAAAGTCAGCCTATCTTTAGTTTTGGAAGATAGGTGAGTAACCTGACTTCATAGATGTATTTAATATATGATATGATTAAGGATTATTTACTTGTAACTTACCAAGTGAATTATTAAGGTTACTAAGTATTAATGAACTAAAATTAGTGCATTATGAGAATTTATTGACTTTTCTCATTCAGTATTTTACCATGAAATTTGCCATTCAATGCTTGGCAACTTTGGAAAGCTCGGCTGCACAGGCAACATGCAGATACTTGGAATTTCTATGATTTTCTTCAAGACAGCATAGCAAAATGCTGCCTTGACTTGGCCATGGTTTCCAATTACTGCTGTTCTTTTTAATACAAATTACTGTCATTGTGAACACATCATCACCGTGCATTTCATTCGTGATGGGTTGTTTTGTTAATCCTGCAATGATGCGTATATGACTGTAACTAGACATTAAGTCATAATTTTCCAATTATTAGTTTCTAAGACAGGTATGCAATGTATCATCTATAACCCTACTGTTACTGCAAATCTATAAATAGTACCTATCACTCAACCCACCCATTCAATTTTAATTGACCATAACTTTCTTGGCGATGAACAACCTATGAATTTATGTGAGCTAAAACAACTTTCTGCATAACATATAAATTCGCATATGAAAGTTTACAGAGCTATTTTTAGTCTATTTTTATTACATAAAATCATGAACACAGGCTCATACTTCAATATTTCATTTTCTCCTTTTCCAATTCCTTCATAGCATTGTATTCTTTTTCCACTAGAAAGAAGGACTGTTGGGGGAGAGGAGCTGTAAATGGGCTGAATTTTTTTTTGTATATAATCTTTTAACTTTATAGAGTTTATAATAAGAAGGTAAGATTCCAGACAACTAATTCCCAGTATTTTCACCATCAAGGATCCCTTCTGAAATCTTTACTCATGAATCCCATTATTTGAAAGTGTTTTGTCCTACAAAACACATTTCTTAAGTAAAATTTAATTTTTTATTTCCCTATTTCAACACCCAAATACATATGTGATTACCAATCAGAGCTGCTGATGTACAAGAGAAAACTAGATTAGCACACTGAGTTGTTTTGATCCCAAATGTTTCCATATTTATATCACAAGTCAATTTATGACTTGCAATTTTTAAATTATCAAACTTCCTAATAGACCCCTATTTTCTGCAGATCAGGGGAACACAGGATTGGAAACAACTGTCCTGAACTTTTGCAAAACATTCAAAAAATATTTATAGAAGAAGTCAGGTATGATCCCATTCTCAGTGCTTAATGGAAATGAGCACAATGACCTGGGAATCAGGAGACCCAAATTCACCTCTCTCTGCTTCAGTGGCCTTATCAAAATACTGATGGCTAACCTTAAAGAGGCAGCATAGTTAAGAGCACGGCCATTAGGAAAAACTGCGTGAAGCTGAATCTTAATTCCACAAATTCACATAACCTCACCAAGGCCATTATAATCAAATTGTTGAAAACCCTTGCAAAGAGAAAATCTTAAGAGCAGACAGAGAGAAGGAAAAAAAAAAAAAAAGACATATTGCATATAGAGGAACAAATATAAAAATTTTCACAGACTTTGTGTCAAAAAAAACATTGCAAGCCAGAAGACAATGCAATGGCACCTTTAAAGTGCTAAAAGAAAAAAGAAGCCAGCATAGAATTCTATATCCAGCAAAAATATCCTTCAAACATCAAGGGAAAATAGAGACACGTTTCTCATTTGGACAAGGTAAATAATAATAGCACCTACCTCCTATAGTTGTTATGGGTATTAAGTTACTTAATATATGTGGAATACTCCAGATAATGTCTGGGCAGAGAATAAGCCAGCTAACCTTAAGAATAAAATTTACACTAAAATAAGCGACTGAAGCTTTTCCAAGTCTTTTCTTTTATCTTGTGATCTAAAAATGGTGATTTAGAATGGCATATTTCCCAATGAAAAGACAGTAAGAATGGGAGGTCAGGGCAACTGTTTGTTTTATATCTGGGTCACTCCAATAGTAACTACAAAGTACACAGACCAGGTGGCTTATAAACAACGAAAATGTATTTCTCACACTTCTGGAGCCTAGAAGCCTCAGATCAGGGTGCCAGCATGGTTGGGTTTTGGTGAGAGGGCTCTCCTGAGTTGCAGACTGCTGACCAGGGTCTTGTACATTCACTTGGCAGAAAGAGAGCTAGCTAGCTCTTAGGGCTCATCTTATAAGGACTCTAATCCCATTCAGGAGCTCCACCCTCCTAACCTAATTACCTCCCTAAGGGCTACCCCACCATCACATTGAACGGCAGGGTTTCAATATATGAATTTTGAAGGGATACAAACATTCAGTCTAAAACAGGGTCCATTCAACGAAAAAGTAAACTCTTCAAAAGTTTGAAATTACATCTTAGTATCATGCTTTGTCCTCAATGATTTGACAAAGAATATCTCATACCGTAAGTCATTAACAAAACACTTTCACATACACTATTTCATTTTAATTATAACAAGGTTTTAATGATTGGGTTGGCCAAAAAGTTCATTTGGGGTTTTCAGTAACATCTTACGGAAAACCCGAACGAACTTTTTGGTCAATCCAATACTTAGTTTTCTCATCCAATATATGGTTATTGGAAATCTTCTCTGTGGCAAGTACTCTACTAGGTTTGGGGATCCCGTGAGAACAAGACAGGATACTACTTCTCAGGTTGTTTGGAGAGAGAGTGCAGGAGATAGACTAAAAAACGTGCAAATAAAACATCAAATCGCAAGCACTACAATATGAGCAAGTGCAGGGTATTATGGGAGCACATAGGAGGGACATCCAAGCAGTGTTGAGGGACCAAAGAAGGCTTTTTAGAGGAGGTGCACTTAAGCAGTAGCCTGAACAACAAAAAGAATAATTTAGTCAAAATTGATTGGAGGCTCAAAGAGTTAAAGGAAGAGAGTTTCTTATGGCATCTTGAGCAAGTCATCTGATCCACCTGAGCCTCACTTTTCTAAGCTTTAAAAAGGACACAGTATCTTCTTCAAAGAGCTGTGGTTAGAATTAATGAAGTAAGAGAAAATTGCTTTAAAAACTGTAAAGCCCTACATGGAGGTAACACGCAGATACTGGCAAAAGGTATTGCCCATTGGCCCTTGAACTGCGCTAGGAAACAAATGATATTCAGTAAAAGTGGAGAAGTAACAGAGCATCTTCCATTTATTATAAAAGCCTGAAATGAATTTTTAGTCAACTATTCTAGCCTGAAATATGCACTTCATTGCTGTCAGCATAAAATAATAATTTTACTCAATCATAACAACAAAGATTTACTAACAGTGAAAAGCAAGGCAGGGCCACTGGCTGAGAAGAGAGACAGAAAATATAAGTTTTAAAACTTGCAAGTGAAACATAAAGCTAGCAGAGCCCTGAATGCAGTACAACCTGATAATGCTTTAATGCTTAACTAAAAGATGAAACAGAGGGACCCTGGCTCTCTCATCTCTAAACCTATGTCCCTGTCCCATTGCCAAATAAAATGCATTCAATGAAAGATGTATACTACATGTTTGTTGACTTGAAATTAATTACTTTCTGGAAGCTTGATGTCCTCCACACACATATGTGGAAATACCTAGCACCTAGATGATGATTCCTTACAGGAAGCTTTCCCGACTCCCACTCATTGCTGGTGCACATGCTCTCTTTCCTCCTAGTCCCCTCCCCCTCCGCCAATGTGCTTCGATCATAATACTCAGCCTATAAAAACACTCTCTTGAGTGAGCTCTCTCCACCCATTTCTCTGAGCTCCTCAACAACTGCAACTGCCTGGATTTTGTTCCCACGGATCTTAACACAGTGCCTGGAATGCTGTAGACACTTATTTAAACATCTACTGAGCTACACTCACCCAAAATAGAACTAAGATTGGGGTCTTAAGGAATGGCTCTTTGACTTCAGAGATAAAGGGAGTCCTTCTCTTCCTAACCTCCAACTGGAATGGATAATTTACCGATGAAATTTCTAAGACCGTTGATGTACAACAGTCTTAGAGAACAAGGCGATATCTTGAACATAGTAGGTATTAGATAAATATTTGATGAAGATAAAGTAAGAAACAATGCTTAGTAGTTAGAACTCTTGCAAGAGCCTGGGAAAACAATTTAACTGCAATCTGGACATTCTTTCACAATTAAGTAAAGATATTACTGTCCTTAGAAACTTTTTCAACAAGGGTTGCAATGAAAATGTTTTCTCAATGAAAAAGAAATGTTATTCAGCCAGAAGACACTGTTCCATAGCAATACCAGTGTGGTCTTTTTGCTGGATTACTTAGTAACAATTTCTCAAGGTAGTAAAACATACTTGGTAGGAAATTATTTGAGTTCAGATCATATAATCATCAAAGATACTTCTTGCTCTAAGAAGTAAATATCAGCCTTACCCTACATCACTTGAAAAACAGGAAGCACAGGAGCCAAATATTTCAACCCAGTCTCTGTTCTTGGTTTATTTTTAGCCCAGAGCCACATCTAAGTCACACTGCACTATGGAGTTGGTCAGAAGTGCAGGATTAAATAAGTAAGTGTGAGGTCACAGATCAGCTTTCTCAGTCCTTCATCTTTTTAGTGTCCACCGCCCTTGGTAATATGTGAAGTAAGACCAAAGAGTGACCAGCATTAACTACACACACAGCTTCGTGGCTGATAGGTAGTGCCCCTGAGATATGAAGTTGGAAAAAAAAAAAATGTTTCCAAGATAGTTTTTCCCTCCCAAAACCCTATTACTTATAGCTAGGATTTGATTACTATTGTTACTCTTTTAAGGATTGATTATCTTCACTTCAAGCTACAGCAGACAATTCTGGTTCATAAAAGTAAACACCATCTTCCATTGGCTAATGGGATAAGAAACTGATAGTGCCCTTTGGGGCATCTCAGAACTTGAAGGAGAGAACGCCTGCACCCAGCGGTGGTTCCCAGAGAGCCACGCTACCTTCTTCCACCAACAGTAATCAATAACCTAACGCCCTGGCACACTTCCATCAGAAAGGGAACATCAAGGACTTCAAAGCAGAACCAAAAGCAATAGGAAGAGAAGAGGATGCAACATAACTAAGGATACAGTCCTACAGAAACCCAATTAACATACATTAGCCATGTTCACAGTCAAAAGAAGTTAAGGTCTTTCATGCTCCCATAGTTTTTTAAAATGTCTAAAATTTCCTATTTTTAGGGACCCAGACGCTTATTCCTAATAATTAGATTTTATTATCATGCAAGTGTCCCTTCCTGCTTATTGTGACGGCTTTTTTTAAACCTAGAAAACATGTTGGCACCACTGACGGAAGTGTTTTAAAACAAATCCTCTTCAGGTGTTCAGTGGCCTGTCTACATTATTTGCTGGTTGATTCCTAAATTACTTATAGACGGTCCCTAAATCTTTCACAAATGCTTCCATGAGGTCACTTTTAATTGTGAAATTTGTTTCATGGCTTTTTCCAGGGAAAAGTTTTTTCGCCAGTTTCCCATTAAAACATATTTTTGTTCAGTTCAGTGTTCTCCATTGTGGGTGAATATGCCCTCCAGGAGGTGACAGGCAATGTCTGGAGATATTTTTAGTTGTCCTAACTGGTGGTGAGGATGGGGTGCTATTGGCATCTACGAGAGGCTCAGACGCTGCTAAATATCCTACAGTGCACAGGACTGCACCATCTCCCACACTCTTATGCCCTCCCCCACACACGAGATAAAGAATTATCCCCCCGCAGAAGTTGATAGTTACAAAGAGAGAAACTCTTAGCCCAGTGATTCTCAGTGGGGGCAGTACTGCCCCCTTGTGGGAACTCTGGAAATCGGTGGGGTGCTTTTTTGTTAGGCTTATCACCATGTCCCGCAATCCACAGAAAACCACATACTGAAGAATTATTCGACAATCCAAACAGCTCTAAATTTCATTCTTCATTCATGCAGAAGAAAAATTCATATATAATTATCTAAGCCTATAACCTAAATCTGTTTTACTACATGTAAATGAAATACTTATTTTTGCATGTCTTTAAATTATATTTTGTTTGCCAGGAGTACAACTACCATGTAAATTAAGGGAAGTAGATACTTTATTTTGTAAGAAACTTTACAGAGGGCTGTTTACCATTTTGGGAAATTAGGTCCCTTGACAGAAACACCATTAGTGACACTGGAGTGTCCAGTACCAATTACCTGTTTTCAGTTGTTACATGAAATGATTCTAGGAAAAGTGCAAGCCCTTCACACCTTTAGTTCAACTTACTGTGTAGTCCTGTCCTGTGGTCATCTCCAACTTAGACAATCCAAAAACTTACTTATTAAGCCACACATTATTTCATTATACATTATTTTCTCTTTTGTTTAATATTATTGTTAGGATACTATGCACATATACACACACATAATTATGTGTGTGGATGGATTATATTATCTGTGAATTTCATTTCAGGATAGTCAGGGAGTTTTAGGGAACACTTGCCATGAAGAAGAGAGCCCTGGGTGTATTAGGATTATAAACCATTTCTCTTGCTCATCATAGCCTTTTGGGAATCTTGATTGTGTTTCCAATATAATTACCAACTCATACAGCATCTTGCTCTCTGCAAATATGACTAAGATGCCATTGATATTTTCACCCGAATAACTGATAAAGATGTTTATTACAGAGCCAATGACTAATGTTAGGTAGTAGAATTCATTTCACTGCACTTGTGTCATGGAATTTCCGATCTGCCTTTTAAATTACCTTTTATACAACTAAGTACCAAAGACGGCCCTTGAAAATTTCCACAAAACAGGAGCCAATTACCCATTGCAAGGAAGCCACCCTTTGCTGACCCCTCTTCCCACTACTGGGAGGATATTTCCAGTAAAGTTTCTATAAAATGAAATGGCCATTTGAATTATTCCTAAGATGTCTTCCAGCAATGAGAAGACAAACTTTCTAAGAAAAAAAAAAAAAAAAAATCAGATGGCAGATGGATAGGAAGCAAGCAAAGCAAAGGAACACACAATCTCGAGGAGAACAGGTACATATATCTGGAGAGCACAAGTGTCCGGACAGATTTTTTCTTTCCAAAAAGTCTCAATGAGTCCATACTGAGCAATACATCATTAAATATTCTATATCATCAATAAGCCCAAAACCATTCCTAGAAACCTGGATTCTTTGAAGCATCTTGGATAAGGAGTGTTTGAGAATTAAATAGATTCAAACAGAAATAGACCCATGTTATCATACTTTTTTTTTTTAAAGATTTTTTGACGTGGACCATTTTTTAAATTTTTATTTATTTATTTATGGCTATGTTGGGTCTTCGTTTCTGTGCGAGGGCTTTCTCTAGTTGCGGCAAGCGGGGGCCACTCTTCATCGCAGTG
The DNA here is from genome assembly GCF_965194825.1 of Balaenoptera physalus. Classification (NCBI taxonomy): domain Eukaryota; kingdom Metazoa; phylum Chordata; class Mammalia; order Artiodactyla; family Balaenopteridae; genus Balaenoptera; species Balaenoptera physalus. Next base: position 62,441,458 of record NC_138893.1, on the reverse strand, counting down.
CATGGGCCTCTCACTATCGTGGCCTCTCTTGTTGTGGAGCACAGGCTCCAGACGCGCAGGCTCAGTAATTGTGGCTCACGGGCCCAGTTGCTCCACGGCATGTGGGATTTTCCCAGACCAGGGCTCGAACCCGTGTCCCCTGCATTGGCAGGCAGATTCTCAACCACTGCGCCACCAGGGAAGCCCTATCATACATTTTTAAATTATATTTTCAAAAGATAAGTGGACTTCCTTTATTACATAATTTATTTTATATAAAACCGAATCTCCAATAGACTGTTTAATTCATACTGTCTTTCAAACACTTAAGTGTTTAAGGCAAAGTTTAAATTCTGAGTGGTAGGAATACAATTTCTATTACAGAATACATTAACAAAAACCCTCTAGTTAGGTTACAAAGTATGTGTGTGTGCACCTTAGCTTGGGGTAGAAGTGAGAGAACTGGCCTTCCCTGGTGGCGCAGTGGTTAAGAATCCGCCTGCCAATGCAGGGGACGAGGGTTCGAGCCCTGGTCTGGAAGGATCCCACATGCCGTGGAGCAACTAAGCCCATGCATCACAACTACCGAGCCTGCGCTCTAGAGCCCGCGAGCCACAACTACTGAAGCCTGAGCACCTAGAGCCCGTGCTCCGCAACAAGAGAAGCCACCGCAATGAGAAGCCCACGCACCACAACGAAGAATAGCCACTGCTCGCCGCAACTAAAGAAAGCCCGCGTGCAGCAACGAACAGTCAACACGGCCAAAAATAAATAAATAAAATAAATAAATTAAAACAATAATAATAAGTGAGAGAACTACTTAAATTCTACTTTAAAATATATAAAATAACGTCAGCTTAAAAAATAGTCTATACCTAAATATAACCCCATTGTTTTAAAATGTATAATTCTAATTGACTGAAACATTTAGAGATTTTCTAAATGAGTTTGCACATTGACACTGTCTAGATAAATGTGCCAAAGAAAAATTGCCTTTATCGTAATACATATATTTGAGGTTTATTCTACTTGTTCCTTGTAACCCTAAGGAAACAATTTACCAAAATTATAGGGAAGTGTTGAAATTATAGCATAAAAGTTTCTTTCCCCCTAAAATTACAGGTAAGAAAACTATAGCCTACAGAAATGAAAATCACTAGTTGTCTCTGGTTTTAAGCCCAATTTTGGTTTCCTGTAAATCTTTACACAAGTAACACCTCGAAAACAAGAGAACCATAAACCACCAGAGATCTGTGACATTTCATGGAACCACAAGAGACTAATACTTTCATCTGAACCAAAGAACTATCAATCAACACTGTTCCTTTGATAAATAAGGGGTGGGAGGAGGGATGGGCAGCTGGAAATGGCAGGTGAAAAAGCCTCTGTAACACCTTGCATCATTATCTAGCTATGTCCTTCACCCCTCATCTCATCCAAAATCCTCTTTTCCACAGGGCTCAGCGGACTTCAGAAGTCACAACTTTGTACCTTGGGCTTGAAAGAAGATAAAAAAACAAATGGCATGGTGTACTGAGTTGAATACTGCCCCCCGCCCCAAATTCATGTCCGTCGGGAATCTGTGAAAGTGACCTTACTTGGAAATAGGGTCTTTGTGGATGTAATCAAGATGAAGTCATTATGGATGAGGGTGGGCCCTAAATTCAATGGCAGGCACACACAGAGGGAACACAGTCATGTGAACAACAGCAGAGATTTGGAGCAATGCACCTACAAGCCAGAAACACCAAAGAGCTCAGGCAACCACCAGAAGCTGGGAAGGGGCAAGGAAGGATTGTTCTTCAGAGAGACCATGACCCTGCTGACACCTTGAATTCAAACTTCTAGTCTCCAGAACTGTGAGAGAATACATCTGTGTTGTTTCAAGCTATCCAGTTTGTGGTAATTTGTTACAGCAGCCCAGGGAATCTAATTCATATGGTCACCCTCCTTACAGGATACCCCTACAGAGATGTTTCTCCATGATGGTCTGGCAAATGTCCTGGTTCCAAATTTCTCAAATCCATTAAGTATGAATCTTTGGGGATGGAGCCTAGCAATCTTTATTGTAACAAATAGTTTCCATGAGATGTTTCCATGCCTTAGAGTTTAAGAACCACTGGGCATAAGGTTGTTCTCTCAGTCTGTGAGTCTGTTTCTGTTTTGTAAATAAATTCATTTGTATCATTTTTTTTTAGATTCCACATATGAGATATCATATTTCTCTTTCTTTGTCTGACTTACTTCAGTCAGTATGACAATCTCTAGGTCCATCCATGTCGCTGCAAATGGCATTATTTCATTCTTTTTAATGGCTGAGTAATATTCCATTGTATATGGTTACTGGAGGGAAGTATGTGGGGAGGGATAGTTAAGGAGTTTGGGATTGACATGTACACACTGCTATATTTAAAATGGATAACCAACAAGGACCTACTGTATAGCACAGGGAACTCTGCTCGGTATTCTGTAACAACCTAATTGGGAAAAGAATTTGAAAAAGAATAGATACATGCATACTATACGTATAACTGAATCACTTCCTTGTTGCCTGAAACTAACACAACATGGTTAATCAACTGTACTCCAATATAAAATAAAAAGTTAAAAAAAGAAAAGAACCACTGGGCACTGGAATGATCTAAGTGTCTTCACAATGCCTATTTCTTCATAGTTCTCCCTGTGTACCTGCTGTGATGGTCATCTAATACAGTGTTAGAGCCAGACAGTCCTGGGTCAGAGAGCCTCTGAATAAATCACCTCATTGGTGTTTGGACCAAGTCTCCCCATCTATGCAGAGCATATGGAATAGGTCCTGCTGGAGGCACCACGAGAAAACATAGGATGGCTGAAAAGGGCAAATGAGCTCATGCAAAGTGCCTTGTACAGAGCAAGCTCTTACCAATGCTGAATTAGTATCTCTTACCTTCCCATTTTATCTGAACTAAAATTCTTCCTGGATCACATTTTTCATTTGAGGACAAATCTGACTTAGCCTCCAGAACACTAGTGCTAAAACAGCACAAGCACTGGCTGTTATTTACTGCGTGTTTCCAACAAGTCTTCGGCACAGCATCGGTTTTACGTGGGCCTTCTTATCCCTGTTTTATGGATGGGAAACTGAAGTTCCAAGGGGTTAAGCAACATGACAGAGATTTGAATGGCTTGAAACCCAAGCCTATCTGATTCCACAGCCTCTGTGCTCAGCCTTTACACTATACAGCTGTGTGTCCCTATTGTCCAGAAGGGGGAAAAAATACTAGAATGTTTCCTCTAGGCTTTCCTAGATAATGAGTTAATCTTATAATGCAATCCATGTTAATGTATTATTAACACGTTAACTTGCATTAGTGCGTCTGACTGTACTTTATTTGCGTAGAAAACTTGACTTGAATGGCAAAAACAAAAAAAGAAAGAAAGAAGAAAGGAGGAAGGAATCAGAGAAAATCACTGGTTAATCCCTTGCTATTTAAGGATCTGAAGGCCAGTAGCATCAGTATCACGTGAGACCTAATTACAAAAGCGGACTCTCAGGCCCCTTCCCAGAGGTGTTGAATGAGAAACTGCAGTTATTAAGATTCCCCAGGTGATTCAAATGCAATTTAGAGTTTGAGAAGCCCTGGGCTTATTTAACTCGGAGAGCAGAGAGCTACAGAGGGGACCTTAACACAGCTAAATCCAGTACAAGAGTGGTAAGTTTCAATATGATGGGGTAGTGGGGGAGGGGTGTAAAATCCGTAGAAAGAAAACTGAGACTACGCTGCAGATGAAAAATAGACAGGAGAATAACTCCGAAATATGGCCTCTGTCAGAGGGCCATCTGTGATTCAGGAAATGACTCCGCAAATAGGGTCAGAGTTATTTCAATGAGCAGAATTAGAGCCAAGAATGGAGTAGAAATATGGGAAGACTATGCATGGATGTCCTGGCACAGCATTAGAAGTCATGATATATTTTGTGAATGAAGTCAGAATCAGTAAATAATGACAATGAGAGCTAAAGTTTACTGCATGACTGTACTCTAGGACGCAGGGAGCTAAATCTATTACATGAGCGAGCTCACTTTCGCCTCTCAACAACCTCACAGGGTTTTCAACAATTGAAGAGGCTGAGGCTTTGGATGTATTTCACATGATAGTGTCAGGCTGGTAAGGAAAGGACCTGGCTTTGGTTATGACGTATGTGACTTCATATATCTTCCCCCATCTGAGCTGACTGACTGACAGATGAAATTGCCCTGGGAGAAATAAAATCTGGACTAGTATTTGTCCAAATTGAAAAGCTCTAACGTAGTCAAATCAGCCTCTAAGTTGCCAACAGGCACTGAGAATACACAGACCTATAAGCTTAATGTCGACCTGGGGAAACAGGCACAGGAATGTCTAGTGACATTCCTCTCCAGCCTACAGGCTGTTAGAACACCTACAAAGAGCCTCCACCCAAACCTCTAGATCTACAGCTCCACTAGATATGAAAAGTAATGCCTTCATCATTTATGAGGACTGAACAATGGACAGTGAAAGGAGGAACAGAAAATCTCCCGGGAAATAAGGCTTCCAGCCTGATGGAATATGAAACCTGTCAGTAACCCCGAGCCATGGAGATGTTCCCGCTGTGCAGAACCTTCAGTGTCTTTCCCTGAGCCTGACACAGCTGGTCCCCTGAGCGTTCCTGCCTTATTATCATCCTTTCTGGGCAATTCACGGCAGGGTTTCATTTAAACCCAGGGCCTTTAAGAAACAGCTCTTCTAAGAAACTTACACAGTCTTCTAGAGTTGCTTGGGGTGTTAAACTGGGTAACAGCACATTTTGAGTCCTTTGCCGGATCATACATGTATACTTTATATTTTTTATAAAATGCAGACAGCATCTAACCATCTCATTTCCACTTGTCCCATTGTTCCAATTTATAAACATCTAGTTTTCCTCATTTCACTCGTCACTTAAGATGTTTACAATGGATTTAAGGAGAATGGCAAATAAGACACGGGGATCTAATCTCAGTTTTGTCACTAATAAGCTTCAGGTCCTTGGAAAATCACAATGTTTCTGAACCTCTAGATTTAAAAAAAATTTTTTTGTCATTACTGTTTTGTTCATCAAAGGGGATGAACAAGGATATCTCCTAAAATCATTTCTAGGCATGAGGTTCTATAATGTGTTAATACCAGAACTAACGTCATAAAGAATCTCTACAACTTTTCAAACATTTCGCTGTTATACATTTGCTAGCACTCTTGCTTAGCACTTTACGCTCATCTTTTTTTATTCCACAAACACGTACAGAGAGAGTTTCCCTTTATGCAAAGCCTTAGGGGAGGAAGTAGCATAATCCCAATTTTATAGAAATTAGAAACTAAAGCTCAGAGAGGTAAAGCAATTTGTTTAAAATCACACAGCCAGGGACTTCCCTGGTGGTGCAGTGGTTAAGAATCCACCTGCCAATGCAGGGGACATGGGTTCGAGCCCTGGTCCGGGAAGATCCCACATGCCGCGGAGCAACTAAGCCTGTGCGCCACAACTACTGAGCCTGCACTCTAGAGCCCACGAGCCACAACTACTGAGCCCACGTGCCACAACTACTGAAGCCCGCCGGCCTAGAGCCTGTGCTCCACCACAGTAGAAGCCACCACAATGAGAAGCCCACGCACAGCAACGAAGAATAGCCCCTGCTCACCGCAACTAGAGAAAGCCAACGTGCAGCAACAAAGACCCAATGCAGCCAAAAATAAATAAATAAATAAAATTAAAAAGAGGATATAAAGATTACATTAACAGTCATATTAATTAAAAAAAAAATCACACAGCCATATGTGCAGGAAGAGTCAGAGGTCAACCTCAGGTCTGTGGCTCCAAAGCCCATTGTTTTAATCATCATGACAGTTTCAGGTCATTTCTCTATAAGACTGGGCTAAAATCTCTCAGATTACTCCTCTTACTTTCCAAAATCAGTTTCACTTTTTGGCTTCAACCTCATGATTGATTATATGTGATATGACTGAATTCTGATCGAAATAAATGTTTGCAAAATTACCTTTCAGTAAATCTAGTTCAATACCATAACAATGATCAAAAAAAGGAAAGAAAACTCTCCCAGAAGTCACCATCCTATAAAAAGAAAGCTCCACTGAGTAGTTCCAATACCATATATGTCCAAATCTTCCCACTGGCCTTTTAAAAAAATGTAGCTGAGAGATTTGGAATTTGTTATTTTCCCAAGTGGGAACAAGTTCCCCAGAATCTTTAAAGTATCAAAAATGTATTTTGATGAAAAAAAAAACAAAACAAACCACTGTGATTCTTGATGATGGACTTTAGCTATTTAAGAGCAGTATATACGAACAATTGTATCCTTACTTTCAATATCACACTGTAGGAATTCAAAAGTTTTATTCAGCTTAAAAAAAATCAAGCCAAAACACAATATGGACTTTATAAATCTGAAAAGTAAAAGGGCATGTAAACATGACTTCAAAAAAGAGTGTTCTCATGAATGCAACTCAAGTGTAAAAAAGAAATAACTTTCCACATGTTTCTGCTATAGTTGTATGTTTGATTTTTAAAAAATTGTCTTTAATGTAGAAAATTGATTTTGTAAATGCCACTCACATGCCTTTTATTTTTAATTGAAAAGGCTAGAGATCATTTATCTTGATACAGAAAGTTTATGCATAGTCACAAACTAAAAAAGTCACACTGAAAATTAGCAACGTTTTTGACCTACCACTCTCACTGTTTGGAATTTATCCCGTATATAAATTAAAGACATATGAGAAAATGTGTACAAGAATGTTAGCTGCAGTGTGGTTTATGCTTACAAAAAACAAACAAAACAAACAACTATCACTATTAATAAGCTGAAGTACATGGAAACAATAGCACAGTACGTGGTTATTAGACCAATACGGACTGATCTGGAAAGAAAGGAGCTATAGTTAAGGAAAAAAAAAAAAAAAAAAGCAGGTTGTTGAGGACTGTTACGGGATGATTCTACTTCAGGTAGAAAAACAAACAACAAACCAGAAACTCCAAATGAGCAGAGAAGTTCTCTATATAAAAAAGTTTGCATAAACATACAGAAAACTTAACATTGGCTGCCTGCTGAAGGATAGGTGGGAAAAACTGAGAGGAGAAGATCAAATTTTGTACATCTTTTTCTTGTCTGACAACCAGCATGCATTGCTTTGCCAATTAAAACAACCAAGGGAGTAGTCATAGTCCGAGGAAAGCTTAAAATCAGCAAATCTGAAATATCAAGAAGCATGTCCAGATTTTAACATGGTGAATATGGGTGCAGAGCCACACAAAAGAAACTTTTTAAAAAATTGCTATAGGGACTTCCCTGGTGGTCCAGTGGGTAAGACTCCACGCTCCCAATGCAGGGGGCCCGGGTTCGATCCCTGGTCGGGGAACTAGACCCCACATGCATGCCACAACTAAAAGCCTGCACGCCGCAATGAAGATCCCGCATGCTGCAACTAAGACCCAGCGCAGCCAAAATAAATAATAAAATTAATAAAGGAGTATTTTTTTAAAAATTGGTCTAATATCAAGAAGCTCAGTGAGTCCAAGGCCTGTCTCATCCTGTGTGGACATCCCTGGTAATGCCCTGGAGAGGCTAGATAACCAGAGGATTTCAAGGCAGTTATGTTTCCAACCCTGCTTCCACACTTCAGAAATTTGTCTTGCCTTGATAACAAACCAGAAAAAAACAAAATGTATTGCTACTTATCTCTTGCTTCACCGTGTCTAACAGTGACTAGATTTCCTCCTTTTTCTTAGCCCTACAGACAACAGAAAGCATACCCTACATTTGATCTACCCTTGATCCTTTCTTGCAGTCATAGACTGTTTAACATTTTTTTTCCTATCCTAGGAAAAATATAAATGACTGCCCCAAAGAGCAGTTTTGTATACTGACAGTTTCAAATAATCGTATTTCAGAGTTTTGAAACACTTTTTACAAAGGCAGCTTATTGTCAAATAGGGTATCAAACTGGGCAGTGTTAAACATTCTCTATTTCTCCTATTGCTTGTTTATCTAAGTACAATATAACGTAATATCTGAGCAAAGAAGCCCATGAAAGAGGCCATGTGATCACACGTGAATTCTTTTTTACGCACAGTACAACTTCATTTTGGCATTGACCCTTGGTTACTGGGACAGACCAAAATAAGTACATCTCTCCTCAGTGTTAAATCACAAATGCTGTCATCAGCAAGACTACTTCACTTCCAGTCCCCTGGGGGCTTTCACATGAGAGGGGTCACAGAGTGAATGAAATAGCCTTTTACAGGAAGACTGAATGGCACTTTCCAAGGGAATATTGATTCAAAAACTTACAGTCCATTAAGTACGATCCACAATCTATTCCTTTGTGGTAGTTCAGACTACACTCATTTCTTTTTACCCTAGAAATGAAAGGCAGTTTATATTTAGGGCATCCCATAAAACATTTGGCTTTTCTCTTAAAAAATATTTAATGTATGTAAATAATCATATTAACTGGAGAGTATTAACATTTTTTTCTAAAAAGGACCTCAGACTGCAACAGGCCATGTTAAGATTTACCTAATTATGTTCTAGAATCTCAGAGTTATCAAGGAGATCAAATGAGCTATTAGAAGCTATTAGAAGTTTCATCTAATAGCTGATTTTTTCTTATAATTGTCTTTTAATAATAGTTATGGGGGAAGACAGTGAGTAGGAAACCATTCCCTTTACTCTATCTCCTCACACATATATTTTTGTACTACTATTAATTTTCCATTCTTTCTCTCAGTTTTCTTTTCTCCCGCCAAATATGAGTCCAGAGGTTTCCTCACGGGGGTTTTAGGAATCTCCCTCAGGCCAATATCAATGTAAAAGAGCTCTCTATGCAAAGTGCACTATTGGTTTCTCTTTTGGTTTAGACTAAACACTAAAGAAGAACACTGCACCATGGCTTTTTAAGCACATTCCCCAAAATCACTACTAATTGGAAAACTATAATACTATATGTATTCAATGATACACTTTCCAAACACTTGACTGCTCATATTAAGAAAGTATGTTTTCATTTATATGTGGAAGCTAAAAAAAAATAAAGCAAACAAACAAATATAACAAAACAGAAACAGACACACAGATAGAGAAATCAAATTAGTGGTTACCAGTGGGGAGAGGGAAGCGGGGGCAAGATAGGGGTAGGGGATTAAGAGGCACAAACTACTATGTATAAAAGCTACAAGGACATATTGTACAGCACAGGGAATATAGCCAGTATTTTACAATCGCTTTAAACAGAGCACAGTCTCTAAAAATATTGAATCACCATGCTGTACTAATATAATATTGTGAATCAATTTTACTTCAATAAAAAAAGAAAGTTAAATGTTTGAGAATATATTTTAATATTCAACTAAAGGACGTTCCAAACTACTAGTTGTACAATTGCTAAATATTATACTCCTGCTGCCATCTTGTGGTAATTTTTGGAATCTTCCTGCTTGCTCTCTTTTCCTCCCTCCCTCCCTTCCTCTCCCTCCACCTTCCTTTTCCCCCTACCCTTTGGAGGGTACCTATATCCAAACCTTAATGAGTCCCTTTCTTAAGTAGGTAGGGAGACAACCTGCACTATATTCTGAAAGAAGAACGGACTGTTGCCAATTCCTCCTCCTGCCTGTAATATATTCCCTCCTTTCTCCTTATATTTTTCTCATTTTTCCACAAAACCATTCTTTTAACAATAATACTTTTTAAACAAATATTTATCTTTTAGATTAATCTAGTTTCCTACAAGTAAAGGGAATACAGATTATAGGAAAATATATGCGTATTTTATGAAAGACTTTGCCTTCCAAACTTTTTCCAAATTGTACTTTTACAGAGAAAGAAAGAAAAAAAGCACCCTGTATTTCTGGCTACAAGATGCCACACAGCCACAGATACCGATTCTCAGGATCCAAGGAGGAGCCCTGGGGACACACTCTGGAAAGAGAGAGCTTCCCAGCAACCCCAGGCTGTATGGAGACCCGAGGCCTGGCATCCCTTTATTACTTCCCAACTGTCCCCTTCACCTATGGGCCCTGCTGTGGCATGGCAAAGGAATTCATACATCTGGGGGTAAATCACACATTTCTCTGATGATACATTAAAGTGAGTAATTCTTAACCAGACTGATTTACCATCAGAGCAAGAGTATATTTTATAAAAACCACCTTTTCCATCTAACTCTATGTCCCCACTCCAATTCCTGTGGAGAAACTTAGAGACAGCTATCCAAGGAGTCACCCAAAGACAGGTATAGTGAGAACTCGATTAGCCAGAATCTTCCACAACATGGAGGAGATGAGGATGGAAACAATCTGTTTCATTCCTTGTTGAAAATGACTTTAAAACCATCTTTCCGGGCTTCCCTGGTGGCGCAGTGGTTGAGAGTCTGCCTGCCAATGCAGGGGACACGGGTTCGAGCCCTGGTCTGGGAGGATCCCACATGCCGTGGAGCAACTGGGCCCGTGAGCCACAACTACTGAGCCTGCGCGTCTGGAGCCTGTGCTCCGCAACAAGAGAGGCCGCGATAGTGAGAAGACCGCGCACCGCGATGAAGAGTGGCCCCCGCTTGCCGCAACTAGAGAAAGCCCTCGCACAGAAATGAAGACCCAACAAAGCCAAAAATAAATTAAAAAAACAAGACAAAACAAAACCATCTTTCCCTCTTTTGTGTTATTTATATCTATGTTATTCACAATCTGTATTTTTCTTTATTTTCCTTTAAAATCTATGAACCCTTAAAATGAAGCATTATTCTAAGCAACAGTAGCCACATGGCATAGATTTAATGTGATTGTTACATCTTTTCCCTCAGTACATTAAAATTCCTTACTGTTAATATAAAATAAATTAACTTGTGTGCCACCCAGAAGCATCCCTGACGCCACCAATATGTGAACATTACACTTTGGGAAATGGGGCTCTGATGTATACATGCTAAGTAGAGTACAGTAAATCTAACAACCATAATTTATAGATAAGTAGCTTTAAGTGTCACAGCATCAAGATTTTGATATTTTAGAGCCATAGTTCAGATCAGAAGTTCTCAAACATTTTTTCTGCAGTGACTCACGGGATGGATGAGTTCTCACGTGCAACACACTCTTGTGAAAAGACCGACTGTGGGTTCCGTGCAATTTCCTGCCATATATTTGTCATCTTCCCAGTCGGGGAAGCCAATCGGATGCAAGTCAAAAACCATCCCTAGGGAGGTGCCTGTGAATGCACTCAACCTTATTTCCTAAGAAGCAAATAATTCATGAAGTTTGATTTTTAACCTATTATTCACTCATTTTAACCTTACAGCTAATCAAACACACACCACTGTGCGCCATGACACCACAGCTGAAATCTGCTGAAGTAAGACATGAAATTTTGTCCTGAATATTTTAGAGTGAACTTATTCTCTGAGAGGAGACTGAATTGAATATGAATTGGTTCTATCCTCTAGAAGGTTTCAGGGTGGGGTTTTTTTTTTAATTTGTTTGTTTTTAATACATTCTAGATATGTGCTGTTCTTACCCTGCCTCTGAAAATTAGCACGTGGGAAGAGAAATGTATGGTAAGCTGAGGGTTGTATAGGGTTGGAATTTTTACTATAAACAGACCTGGTTTCTACCCAGGGGTTTACAGCCTAACATATAAAAGAATTTTCTATTTTGAGAATTTTTAGCATATGTAGTGAAGTTCCTTGGTGGTCCTGTGAGACATGAAATTAACATTACCCACACCGGGAGGGCAATGAAAGTCATCAAGAAAAATACTAACATTTACCCAAAGGCTTTGGATTTGCTCATCAGGCAATACAGTTGAACAAACAGACCTAAAATTATTTGTAAGAGGCAAATATACAAGTACTTTTACGATTCCCTATAAGGTTTGTCAGTAGCATTTTTTGCAGCATTTGAGGTCAAAGTGTTCAAATAAAGACACATCTGAGGATTTAAAACACATTTTGAAGCGCTCTCTAAATTGACCTAGAAAGGAGGAGCAGTTTGAACTAGCAACAAGTCAGAGAGCATAATTTAAGAACTGTACTTGGGACTTCCTTGGTGGCGCAGTGGTTAAGAATCCGCCTGCCAATGCAGGGGACATGGGTTCGAGCCCTGGTCTGGGAAGATCCCACATGCTGCTGAGCAACTAAGCCCGTGTGCCACAACTACTGAGCCTGTGCTCTAGAGCCCACGAGCCACAACTACTGAAGCCCATATGCCACAACTACTGAAGCCCGCACACGTAGAGCCCGCGAGCCACAACTACTGAAGTCCACGTGTCACAACTACTGAAGCCCACGCACCTAGAGCCCGTGCTTCACAACAAGAGAAGCCACCGCAATGAGAAGCCCGCGCACCACAATGAAGAGTAGCCCCCGCTCGCTGCAACTAGAGAAAGCCCACGTGCAGCAACGAAGACCCAATGCAGCCATAAATAAATAAATAAATATATATATATAATTTAAAAAAAAAAAAAAAAAAGAACTGTACTTGTAGAATCTTTATCACAAGAAAAAAAAATTCAAACTAAGTCCTAACAAGGTAATTACAGCAGATGTCTTACTGGATTTGCCTTATTAAGGCAAATTCATTTATTAAATAAACACTCAGATGAAATCAGCATGTTATCCCCTTACACACCAAAGTGTTATCAGCATGCTCATTCACATAATAAAATCAACCCAAATCGACTCTTAGTATCAACATGTTGACTGTTTAGGACTAATTTCCAAGAATATGTCAAATCAACATGCACTAAAAAAAAGGTTAACCCCACAGCCAACACATTGGACAGGACAAATTACAGAAAGTATTTTACAACTTTCTAGCTAATATAAACTTTATATTGATTGAATTTAAAACTCCACTATTTTCTAAGGTAGCATGGGTTTCTATTATATGCCCACATAAAAAACCAATATGAAAATGTTTAAAATAAAAGCAACATAACGTACACTGAAGTCTGCGATCCACCAACAATGTTTAGGGAGTAGTGCAGAGTAAGGTTAAGAGTTTTTTAAAAGGAATCTGTTGTTCAGAACAACAGGAAAGAGATTAGTTCTATCGGCCTTTATATAATAAAACAAATTTATTTCAAAGATACACATTTTCTGGAAATATCTATTTTTCATTGAGAAATATTTTAAAGCATTGTATATTTTCAATATGAGCAATTATTTTTAAAACTTTAGGAAATTCAAATTGTACAACATCTAAAAAATCTGAAATATCTGAAGACATGAAAGATTTTAAAAGGTTAGAGTACTACTCTGAACAAGACCTCTGTTCTACGTTTGCGGTTGTATGAGTTTTGCAAATGAGAGATCTGGCAGGAGTTCCAGATGTCAAGCTAGAAGAGAGGAACCAGGGACCCAAAAGAGAGATGCACAACACAGGCAGATCCAAGAACAAAGAAAAAGAAGGTAAAAAAATCATCACTGGGTAAAAGCAGGAGGTAGTAAGTACTTCGATAAGAAGCAACAGAGATTGGTTCTAGTACCCTGCTCTGGGAGACAGTATTGGACTGTGTGTCTAATACCAAGCACAAGCATTTGACAAGCTGCAAGATGCTGTCATCTATTTCATGATAATAGACCAAGAAGTAAATCCTCCTTTCCCCAAGAAACTGATTGGGCCAAACTAGAGGAGGTTCAGAATAATAACTACCATAAGAAGTATAAAATCATAAACTGAATAAATCGGCAATTTGTGTGTGTGTATACATATATGTACATACTCATATACATACACATTACTCATACACATAAACATAAACATATAGCCCCTTTTCTCTTCAGGGATCCAACAGCACAGGACACTAACAAAGCTAGTAGTCATTTTTGACAATTTCCAAACTTCTGAGCTTTCACTTTTGTGAAACAGGATATGCTATCCCTGGTTTATCTCAGAACTCACAGTAACTTCCAAGAGCTACAAGAATCTGAGATAACAGAGGGTCCTGAACTCTGATAAGCAAATTCTCAGTGGCAAATGAAAATAATTATTCCTACTCAGAGCAGCTATGAAATCACCTGAAAATCTTATCAAAAGAAAGGGTTTTAATGCACCCTCAGCATCTCCTACACAGTGTGGGGAAAGGGCACTGGGCAACAGCCACTCAGTAAGGAAAGAGGAAAAAGATAGAACATCTTTTGTTTTTTCAGGTCTTTTAGAAATATTTTCATGAGGGTCAGTCAAATCTCTAATGAACGCATGATTAAATGAAAACTTGCAACCTATACATGTATCAAGGATTCAGATGGAACAAGAACTCCTGGTGTATTACAAATATATCTGGAAAATGTACTTGATCCCAGAACCCAAACCAACACCAAAGCAAAGTGGATATGTCTTAAATAATAAGTATAAATAGATAATAACTTGGAGATATCAATTGACCAACTCCGGTACTGATGCAAAATTAAGAAACCTACATTGTCTTTCTGGTCCCATTTCCGAGATCTTTTAAAAGGCACTTCAGTAATGATTTGCTCAGTTTTCGCATCACTAAAACCAGAGTAGTATCTACCTCCTGTACCTCTTTGACTGAATGTAGGTGTGAGGTGCTTATGCTTGGAACCCGTCCTCTTCAAATTACACACGGCAAGACACAAGGATCTTGACAAGCAAGCCTGCCTAAAAATCCTCCCCTCGCCTCCTCAGCTTTTCTCCCTTTCAACTCTCATCATAAATATTACTCCTCTGAGTAAACTAAACGAATGTCCTCTCCCAGAAGCTCCTGTTAAAACATTACTGTGTTAATCCAGAAAGGATAACTGGTTAACATATTGGTATGTTGTCAGGTAGTAATAAATTCCTTTGGATGGAAGGGTTGGTAGGGATGAAGGAATCAGCAGGAGGGGTCTGTAAGGCAAAAGGCAAAGGGTATAGTGAATGGTATCCAAAGGCAGCAACCAAGATCCTTTTCACATCCTTCCTAACTGCACTATTCATCGGCGCCACCTATGACATGACACTGAGCTAGAGAAGTTGAGTGAGGAAGGAAGAAGAGGGAATGATTAGGAAATGACAATCCCCAGAGCGGGACGGCCGCTCCTCCCCAGAGGAGATTCTGGCCTGGCACAGCACACCCAAGGCGTACGTGCTGGATACAAGGGCTCATTGGTCACTTTTTCATAAGGTCAGTTTCGTGCTGGCTCTAAGACTTTTCAAAAAAAAAAAAAAAATCCTATTCTAATTTAGGGCAGGTTCTTTTCTTCCTATTTGGAAGGATTCACCAGTTAGTAAGATGGAACTGGCCAGATTCCAAGGCTATAGAATATAACTGTTGAGAACTGGGGCTCTAAAAACTGCAAGATTGGGGTTTCAAACATGTCTGGCATTTCCTAGCTGTGAGATCTTAGGTAAGTGAATTAACTTCTTCAAGCCTCAGAGTCCACGTGAAAAGTACGTATGTGATCTAGGACCACTGGGAGAAAACAACGAGCTACTGAAAGTAAACAGCTTAGCACTGTGTTAACATCACTAAGATTAGCTCTCTTTATTATTCTTAGCATCGCTATTTTAAAGCATTGTGTATTTTCTATGTGAACAATTAATAAGCTGGGCCCAGAATTCCACCGGTACCCGCTCATTTCACTGAAGTTGCTTATATCAAAATTAGGCCAAATCCCTTGATTTAGTCTGAAGGTTAAACCAGCTGAAATGAATCAGAGATGCAAAAGGCAAAGAGTTTTCTGGGGCATCCATTCCAAAGCATCCATGTCCCAGTGGAAGAAGGTACAAGTTCCTGAGGAAGAATTTACATCATCAGGAATCAAGGGATTTGTGACAGGAATAGCTCAAGTGGCTTGGAATACAATATATTATTCCCATAACAGATTAATATTGATTCCAGCCTTTGCTTAAGCTAACTTAAAAAACAACAACTGTATGCAGTCTTCTGAGCTAACTGGGTGGTCAAAATAAGGAATTTAGGTATGTATAAAAAGTTAAGGGGGAGAATTAGGATATTAGGTAATTCTTGATGTGGAATATATGCATGCAGGGAATCAGAAGTTCACAGAAAACCATGTGAAATACTCAGTTATTCGGTAAAGTATCATCATCGTCATCCAAAACAGCCTACAGTTTTCAGTGATTATCACTTGATCTCTACTGGGCATTTCTAAGGGGCCTGAAAATGACGGCTGCAATAAGTCGGATGTTTTCTTTTTAAACATGATCATCATACTGTACACTTGATACTTACGCTGTGAGCTCAGATCTTCCCTTTCCCTAGTATAATTTTCATCTAAGCATTCCTTAGATACTTAGATCATTCTTAATGGAGATTGTGCATTATACCCTCTGTGGACGCATGGAAATCTGGCTAATTGGACTGACTTGATTACAACAGTCGGTGAATTCTCCCATTTCCTTCCACTGCAATAAATGCTGAAGATATTTTTACCACCGATTATGTAAATATTTCAGATTACAATCATTTTCTAAAACAGTGGTTACAGGCAAAAGTTCTTTTATCATTCTGCCCACCAAACAATTCCTACACTTTCAAAATATGTTTCTTTTCTTGTTAGTATAAAAACTGGGTGTCCTAGTAAAGTTTGAAACAAACCCATAGCATGAATAGCTATCACTAAATCCTACAGCAATTGCAATTGAACATTAGCTTTGTGATAAAGCAGTCTCCTTCAGCCCCAGTAAGGGCATCAGGATGGTACAACTTTTAACAAAGGATGCACAAGCTGATGGAATGTCTACTCCCCAAATCCAAATATCTGAAAATTAGCAAATACACTTTTATTTTGAAAGCATCTTGTTTGCTGTTAAATGTTGTGTCCCAGATATACTGTTTGAATTATTTCTTTTCTTGGCCAAAATAAGGTGTCTCACCAATGATAATTAAGTTAGTACTGTCTCTTTAAATGCTAGGATGAGTACCTAATTCCAGAGGTTACTATGCCCATATATTATACCTGTCAAAATTCTTTAAACTCTAATGAGTCAGCTTGCTGAAAATACACTCCACGCTTCCATTTGAAAGTATAAAGCTAAGTGCTGAGTGGGAAAAAGTTTACACTCAGTCCCAGCGTAAATCAGCGCACAGAGGAAGTAGAAAAGCACTTCAGCTAGCTGTTGCAGACACAAATACGCGCCCGACCGACCTCTACTGCGCATGATCTACTCTTTTGATGAAAGTTCCTACCCCTAACCCGAAAACGTCGAGAGTGTGTGTGCGGGGGGGCGGGGGGGCGGTGGAATAAAAAAAAGGAAGATGATGTGTACGTATGAAAGATCAGCCATTTCCTCTCAGTGCACACAAAAACGCCTCTCATCCCTAGAGAGATTTCTTATCAAGGAAAATAAAAGTGCCTCTTTGAGAGCTAGCTCCTGAATGAGAGTGGACTCTGGGAGAGACACTTTCCTCTCCTGTCCTCTGTAGACCCCGGTGAAATCTCCTCTTTGCTACGAGGTGGTGCTGGTTACTCTTTGAGGGGAACAGTCCAGACACAGAGATCTGAAATTTCAAAAATGCGATAAAGCCCCAGCCGGTCAGCCCTAGGAGGCGAACAGCTGCCGGGTGACCGCTGATGAAGTGGCTTCTTCAGGAGGTGGGCAGATTGATTCCAGCTGCTGAGAGCGGGGCAGGGCAGCGGCCGAGGAATGCGCAGCTCAGCTGAGGCAAGACACAGCAGCTTCCCAACCAAGGGCAAGGCCAAATGTTAGCTCTGACTGCAGTCTTGGCCTGAGAGAAGTAAGAATGCCATTGTTCCATTTGATAGGGACTTCCAAGGCAGCCTGGGCCAAAAGGTGCTATGTGCACGGTGTCATTTTATAAGTGGAGCGTCGCTCCGGAAATCTGAAAGCTGTCCCTCGAGACGTTGGTTTAGCGTGGGCCTGCAGTTCCCAAGGTGAATCCCTTCTGCCTGATTCCTGTTGTTCTCCCCCAACCCACTCCCGGCTCCTGGCCCTTTTCTAACAGCTCTCAACCCCTACCCAGACTCCTTTGCTCCCCTCTCCCCGACTCCCACACACAAACACTGTAATCAGTACACAACTGAAACAGACAAGGAAGGGGTGCAGCGGAGGAGTGGCGGACATCCAGAGCCCTGCAACTGGCCTGGATGGAGACATACAAGAGGACATGCTCTTTAGAAGTACTGGCCTCAAAGTCAGAGAGCTTAGGGGGAAGGACTAATGTACGGGTCCCCTGAGGGCCCCAGACTCAGACGCCAAGTGATCTAACAACAGGGAAGGGGTAAGAGGTAGGTGGGCATGAAGGCACGCCTAATGGAATACTCAATATCCTGAGAAATGCACTTTCGGCCGTGCACTTCCAGAGACTAAAAGCCAGTAATGGGCTTTGGAGTCTGCACTTCCTCTCCGTAATGTCCAGAGGCGCTTTAATGCTGCAGCCAATCGATCAGCCTTCTCCGGTGAAGGCGGCCAGTGGAGAGCAAAAGCTTCCTCCTTGTGGCCAAAATCGCCCGGCCTCCTCTGCACACCACCAAAGAGCGACACAACTTTGAACTGTCAGGACTTGGCTCTCAACGTGCCGGGAGAAGGAAAGGAAGGAGCCTGGAGGCGTCCAGAGAAATAGCTCCCCTCCCTCTTCATCCCAGCTTTTCCAGGGAGAGACTCAGAAGGAAGACAAACAAGGAGGGGGCATTATCCACCCTGGGACAGGGCTGACCAGTAGCCCCAAACCTGCTTCAGGTGCAAGGTCACCGAACCGCCTCCAAGCCCTGGGCAGCCCAAGATGTGGCGCTTCTGGAAGGGACACAAACTGAGCAAAGGAACATCCAGAAAGTGGGGTTTCTTTACAGTCTCCTGCTGACATCGCTTGCTGCCTGGAAAGTGACCCTCAGAGGCTGATTCCTGCCGCGGAGACGCACCCCAGTCCCGCCTCCCCCCGCCCCCCCCCCCCTCGCGCGTTCCCAGCGGGGCTTGGGCTCCGGGCAAATTCAGTCCCTAAATTGAACCCAACCCTGTCCAGCCTCCCGTCGCCGCTCCCAAGAGGCTCCAGCGGCGCACTGAGCATGCCCTGTGGCCTGGGTTTGAGGGGTCACCTCCGGGAAACTTTCCGGGCCCGGGGATGGGCCGGGTTCTGTCCCCCGCGGGCGCCCCCCCCCCCAGGGGTGCGCGAAGGAAAGACCGCGCGACTGCAGCCGCGTGCGGAGCGGCCAAGTTAGCGGGCGCGACAAAACTTTCCACGCTCCTTCTTCCCACCCCACCTCACCCCGCCGCAGGGGCGCGTCTCCCCGAGGAGCTCGCCTTTCCCAGCCCGGCGGAGACGAGCACAGCACGTGATGGGCAGAAATAAAAATAAACACTTCCCATTCCCGGCCCGCGAGGGCCAGCCCCCACTCGGCGCGCTGCGGAGAACTATAGGGGCGCCCTGCGTCGAGCAGCCCCCGAGCCGCCGCGGCCCGGAGCCCCCAGCCCCCCCCAGGACGGCCACCCGGCCCGCCCGCCGCGAGGGGTGGCCCCGCTCCGGCCCTCCGCGTCGAGCCCCGGCGCCTACCTTTCGGATTTGGTGAACTTCCGGAATGCCTGTCGGAGGTCGTGGAAGGACCTGTACGTCTGCGGCTCGGCCGAGATGCCCTGTGCCCGGGTGGTCCGGGGGCCGATGTGGGTCGAGGGCACGGGCAGCACCGACTGGCACTTATGGAGCTTCCTCTTCAGCTCCTGGATTTCCTCCTCCTTCTCTGACAGCCGCTTCTCCAGCTCTTTGATCCTCTCTTCCTTGAGCATGAGAATCTTGGCAAAGTCTTCCTCTAGCTCGCTCATGTTTTCCCTGAGCCCCTCCGCGAAACTTTGTCTCGGGCGGCGGCGGCGGCGGCGGCTGGGACGACAGCCGGGCGAGGCGAGCGCGGAGTGAGCGAGCGAACGGGCGCTAAGTACTCGAGCGCAGCGGTGCCGCTCCTAGTGCGGCGCGAGGAGCCGCTTTCTTCGATCCGCCTCTGCTGAAGGGACTAAAAGCACCGAGGGCAGGATGAGAAGTCTAAAAGCGAAGGAGAGGAGAGGCAGAGTGCTAATCGCCAGTCTCTCCGGGGAATAGGTGATTATCTTTCATTGAGAAACCAATTAGAGCTGCCCTTCCTCCCCTGAGACCCCCTCCCCCGTCCCCCTTTCCCAATCACTTCGTGAGAACACGGCGCGCGCGCCACCCCACCGAGAGCCTGCTTTCTAGCTGGGAGGGTTAGACCAGTGAGCCTGGTCTCACCTCATCACATAATAATCACTCTTGCACGCTGTATGGTACCAAAGGAAAGGGGTGGGGTGGAGGTGGAGGGGAGAGCTTTATGCCACTTGATCCTTGAAATAGCAACAATTACCATGTGATCTGGCAGATGACGCAGCGCTTGTAACTGGAGCCTAAAGACTTTGTGGTGTGTGTGCGTGCGTTTGTGTGTGTGTGTGAGTGTGTGTGTGTGAGACATTTCATAAATATTAAACTGCCTTTAGACAATAACCTGCGTGAGTTCATCTTTGTTTTCACCTTTTACTTCTGCTCTGGATGATAAGGGGGGGGTGTGTGTGTGTTTCTAACTGGGAAGTTCTGTGGTTGTGACCCCAAGTAATAAGAATGACAGAGCACTCGCAGTTCCAGGTGTTCTCAGCATAAAATTTTAGTGGAAATAGTAAACTAAAATTGTTGGTGGGTAAGTTGGATGAATTACTCATCGGGTAATGAGCCAATGTTTACCGAAAAGAAAAAAAGGTCCATGCATCCATCGTACACTTCTTAGAGTTTGGATTCTATTTCATCTGCTACAGTTAATACTTGTATATTGAGCATCCAAATTATATCACCATACCATCTTATATGGTTGCGAATTGGGGGCTACCAGTGCTAAACTGCTGGCTCACCCTACCAGCTCCTGTCTTAGGGAAAAATAGCTTCTGTTATCTGTATTTCTCCCTCACCTGTGCATCCATCACCACACTCTCCGCTAAAGGGGTTTTTATACTCATTTGAACCCGGAGTATTTGCTATTTCCTACACTTTATTTTTTGTATATGTATATGTCACAGGGAGCATTTTTCACAACATAAA
The DNA here is from genome assembly GCF_965194825.1 of Balaenoptera physalus. Classification (NCBI taxonomy): domain Eukaryota; kingdom Metazoa; phylum Chordata; class Mammalia; order Artiodactyla; family Balaenopteridae; genus Balaenoptera; species Balaenoptera physalus. The sequence goes on along the minus strand of NC_138893.1, from coordinate 62,420,430 downwards.
TCACTGTTTAAGAGTTTGTCTGGGTAGGTGGGAGGAGCATTTCCTCAGGTAATGATCCAGAAATTAACATGGCTTTTTTAAAGGAAAAAAAAAAAATGGATGCAAACTAAGATACCAAAGGCTTTTTGTAGAAAGAGTAATTTTCCTTAAAAAGAAAGATAAATGTACAATCCACTGGCTACTTATTAAAAAAAATCTTTCTACCTTGTCTGAAACACCTCAGTAAAGGAAAAAGCAGGCGTATACTTTCATTTATAAATAAACCCTAAAATATATTTTATTCTGAAGATTTCTTTATTATTTACTGTTAGTTCTACTCATCTGATTATTTTAAATTAAAAACATTTTAAGCCTCTTCTGAATTTTTAATCACACCAGATGCTCAAGACTGGCTTCATCTACTCATATTTGAGAAGGAGTTCTCTGTCTTGTTGATAGTTACTATTCTATTGCTTCTATCTATAAACAATCGGCTATAATCCTTTTAGAAACACTCAAAATAATTGGCATTTAAAAATACATTAGAAAAAAATTTTATCACCTTCAAATATCTAGGCATAGGTTCAGTTTTATTTATGGGAGATACAGAAATAGTTGTTAAATGATTCTTAAATGGACAGGTTATTTTCAAGCCTTATACTAATCTTAAATGCAGATATTCAGATGTTTCTCTTGCTTATTAAAAAAAGAAACCTTTAGACCAATATTTTACACACATCTCAAAACCCGAAATTCATCCCTATCTTCCAAAATTAATCTTATTTTTTTTTAATAAATCAGTTTTAACTTAGGTAATGTTGACACCTGGTGACCTTAAATCGTGTCCATTGGCTTAGGAAATACTTAGAGCACAAGGAATGCTTGAGAAAATACAGACTGGTAGAAGAGTATACATTGATTTATTAAAAATCATAGCATTTTAAATCTGTCAGCAACTTTGAAGATGATCTAACCCAACCACTTCATATTATAAAGGAGGAAAATGAGATCTTGAAAGGTGAAGTCCAAGATCACCCAAGGGCAAAAGTTTGAAGCCAGGATTCCCCAGGCCATGCTGCTCCTAGCTTGAAGCCTGAAAATCTAGAAATTCTACGATTCTGACACTCTAGTGTTCAAAGATGTGACTTTACCCTTTGTTTTTTGCTTTTAAATCTGTAGCAGAAAGTTTCAACTGTCAAAGCAAAAAGTGTTAATGAAACCTTAGATTTTTTTTTTTTTTTTCTTAAAGGAGAAGGTCGCCATCTAGTGCCCTTGGAGATATTTGCTAAATAAATATCTTAATCACAGGGAAGTGAGGTTAGGTCCTTAAATACCTGTGCGAGAGTTTTCATGTTCCATGTTTGAACGAAATAAAGAAAACATACAGAATTTTGTGGCAGAATAAAACATTTGTAAAAATGACAAATTTAAAAATCTTTTAGCTACTAGATAATGACAGTGATGGTACATATCCATTGAGTGTTTAATATGCACCAGCACAGGGCTAAACCCTTTATGTGACTAGCTGGGTTTAATCCCCAAGATGACTCTGTAAGGTAGGTACTATTATTTATTCTCATTTTATAGATGGAGAAACTTAGCCAGATTAATTTGCCCATGGCCACAGTGTCCAGATTCGACCCAGGCTGTCTTAATCCCCATGCATACTGCTTCTACCTGAAATACATTAAAATGTCCACTTCTCTATGAGCCCAGTGACAAGCAAAACTAGAAGTTCTTTGTTGATGAGAACACACTAAATTTAAAATCCCATATAAGCTCAGATAAGTATCTAAGACTCTGGCTTCTCAGCAACCAATCCCTTTACCAAAGTTGTTTTCCTTATGATACTTTGGGATCTATTATACATTTCATATACAGTTTCAAAAGTACAGGTACCTTCACATGTTATGATGGCGCTTTGCCTCTCCACCTCCACCCCGCTAATAAGGAACAATTTCTAAAGAACTTGAAGCCGTATGGATGTGAGTAGCTCATAGGGAATTCCTGTCCTTTAATCCAGGTCAGTGTCACATGGGGCAATGGGAAGACAGTATCTATACATAAAAAGTCAATAATAATAATGAAACGGACTAATAATCAGTCTGCTTTTTATTATCACTATATGCCAGGAGTTCTCACCAATGTCAGTGATAAAATACTCCTCCCCCGCGCAAAGAATATTATTGGTCTAAGTTCAAGCAATTGCTGCATTTATTGTTGAGCGGGTGGACCACTCCCATTGCCCCACCCTTGGAACAACGCTGACCTTGTTGCATGTTACAAAGATCCAGAGTGAAGAAAATAGTCATGTGCAGATGGTTTGAGTGAGGTCCCACGGATGGCATTAGGAGTGCAGAGAAAGTTTTGGGGAAATGAAAATATAGACAAGGGTCTAAGTTTTTGGGAATGGGTGAGATGAGGGGAATTTAAACCATCTATTTTCAATACCTTACATCCAAACACCGCTCTTGGCTACAAAGATGACAGTATTTGTGGGAAATTGCACACAATACATTTTCCATCAAGGGATGCAATTAGTAAACTAAGAGTATTGGACTGGATCCAAAAACTCTATATTTATTTCTCAGCTCTGTCACTTCCCAAGCTGTGTGCTCTCAGGCAAATCCCTAAACTTATCTGGGATTCACTTCCCTCATTTGTAAAATGGGGAGCGGGAGGCACCTTGGGTCCATTTCACCTTTCTATCTTTAAAGATTCTATGGAATTCTGCTCTCCCTATGACTTACATTTTGAAATTATCAGTCTGTTTTTATAGACAACATCCATTTGTGTACTTCAGCTGAGTTTAAAACTGAAAAGAAAGATTTATGATGGAGTCTGGTTGGTCCTATAAAGATTACAGTGACTTTGTGATTAACAGAAACTTGGAGCATTTTCAGTTAATTCTACATCATACTTGATGTGGCTTCAACGTTGTCACCTAAATCATATTCTGGTGACCATAAAGTGTGGTCACACCTTAGGCAAGATAAAAGCTTGAAGCCTTGAAATACACTCACATCTATGCTAACCACCACACAGAACATGAAAATAGCAAATGAAGTGTTGCCTCAGTTAAACTTCAAAACTGGTTTCAATGTATTGAATTTACTTAATGTAGCATAGGTTATGTTTTCTTGTAAAATATGTTCCTACAGAAAAGCATGCATAAATGTTTTTCACCATGTGGTCCTATTGGTGTAAGTGGAGTTCTTTTTCATGCTGCGTGCAATGGGAAAACCATTGCCTTTTACAATTTTCTGTGATAGCTGTCTAAAGGTTTGAAAAAAATTTTTTCCTAGGAATTCTGAAAATAAAACTAAGAGATGATGGTACTTAAATATTGTAGAAATCAAGTTCTGCCATATATTAAGAACCTTGAACCTGAAACATGGAGGTACACGTGCTATGGGACTTCAGGCAAATAATTTCATCCCCGAGACTTAGTTTTCCCAACTATAAATCGGACTTATGGATATTCAGTTCTCACATCTGCATCTTTAAGGCTCAGATGCAGTGAGATGAAAACAAGATGTTATCATTTAAATGTGACCTTACATAAATAATATAAATAAAATGGTAATGGATCCTCTGCTTTGATTCTTGGTGGAGAAGGTAGCCCATCAGGGGACTGAACAGACTGGTGTGGTGGTGATGGTGGCGGTAATATTTATACTACATTCAGCCTACTCGTTACTTGTGTAGGCAGAATTCAAAGACAGCCCCCAAGCTTCTCACCGCTTGGTGATATGCACCTTCTCCCAGTTATTCAAACACTAATCGAGGTGCTGCTGTGAAGGCATTTTGCAAAAGTAACTGAAGTATCTTAAAGTTGGCTTTAAGATAAGATCTACTGGGTGGGTCTGACCTAATCAGGTGAGCCTTTAAAAGGGACTGGGCGTTTCCTGGAGACGGGATTCTAAGTATGAGAGGGACTTGACTCGGGGGAGATTCTCCACTGCTGCCTTTGAAGACAGAAGGGGCCGCGTGACAAGGAATGCAGGTGGAACCTAGGTGATGAGAATAACCGCTGACAGATGGCCAGCAAGGGGACCTCAGTCCTACAACAGAAGGGAGCTGAGCCCTATCACAACCACGAGAGTGAGGAAGAGGACCCTGTGCGCCAGATGAGAGTACAGCATGGCTGACATCTTGATCTCACCTTGATCAGAGGACCCGGTCATGCTCTGCCCAGACTTCTCACCTCCACAGCTGTGAGATAAAAAGCAAGTGTAGCTTTAAGTCTCTAAGTTTGCGGTAATTGGTTAGACAACAAGATAAAACTAATGAATTACTCAGCTACCATTTTTAAATGACCATTAAAAATGCCAGAAATGTTTTACCACTCTCAGAAAGCCTGACTTTACAAAAGAGTGATTTTTAGTGAAGCTACTTTAGTACATTTCAAATGGGTACTTGGGGACATAAAAACTTGTTATAAATTATAAATTGCTTAAAGCACACTGATGACAACACAGGTAGCCTTCTGAGTATGACAAACTCTCTTCCATAAAAGATATTTATGTTCAAAAGTTGTGTCTTATTATGACTGAAGTGTACATCCTTCCAACCATAGGTTCTAGAAGGGATTGGAACCACTCACTAGTTCAAATTTTTACGGAGTAGAAACGCTACCATAGTTTACCTTGGGTAGTGAACTTGCTCTGTGACCTTGGGCAGATTATTTCATCTGCTGAGCCTTATAGTTTTCTCATCTGTAAAATAGTAATAACTCTTGTACAGCAGTATGTGTTTTTATAATATGTTCAGCTCTGGGAATACAATTAAATATCTTGGATTCTTATTAATTGGATATTTCCATAGCCATTCATGGAAATTAAGTGCCCCCATATCATATTGCCTTTCAGGTGCCGGTTCTAATCAAATATTTGAGAAGAGGGGTTGGGAAAGAATACAAGTCCTTTGAGTCTATCTTTTTATTTGATTTGACTTGATGTTTTGGCTTGATTTTTTTACTGAGGAGTAGTTGATTTATAATGTTGTGTTAGTTTCAAGTGTATAGCACAGTGGTTCAGTTATATATATACATACATATATTCTTTTACAGAATCTTTTCCATTATAGGTTATTGCAAGATATTGAATATAGTTTCCTGTGCTATATAGTAGGTCTTTGTTGGTTTGATTTTTAAAGTGAGAGACACTGGACTCATCTACATGGAACTTCTTTTTATAAACTGTTATAAAATTTAGAAAACAGATGTACATGATATAGAATTCAAAAAACAAAGGATATGCAATGAAAGGTAGGTCTCCTTCTCATCCCTGTTCCCCAGCTACACAGACCCCCTTTTATGGAGGCAACCACTCACTGTTACCATTTACTTGTGCATGCCTCATTAAATAGCATATTCATATAAAAGCATAATTGTATATAAATACATATTTTTACACAACTTGACACAAAAGATTTAATATCTGGTTTGTATGTTAGCCTATTGCCTAACTTAGTGCTGTCATTTCCTGACTTTCAGAACCGTTAGTCCAATGCAATATGACACAACAGTCCCATTTTGTGATAAAATGCTCAGTAACAAGGGACAAAGACTGCTGCATTTAGAGAGAGTATGCCCTTTCTTCACACAGATGCTATAGGATTATAGTTCTTCTTACCTTAAAAAAATGGCATTTGGTGTTTTATTAAATATTTTTAATAACAACTCAGAACATTCTGATATTTTAAAAGAACAAGCCAAATATTATTACATATGTATGTTTTTTAAGAATATGATAAAATCACCTCCGGTCTTAATTCTCACCACCTGCTTTTTATTGATGGAGACATTCATCTGTGCTTATCTCAGGTTATTTCAAATTAATAGTCCCCATGTAAAAAAGCTAACAAACCATTACCAGGCATAAGGAGCCCTATATTTTGACAATCACTCAACCTGTTATAACTATCATTATTTTTCTTGGTCTCTAATCAAAACTGCATAGTTAGTTCAATAGTTCATTTACTATTTCTGATGCAAAGGGGACACATTTGGAAATTATTTTCTCAAAATGTCTAGTCATTTATTATAAAAATATAACTTGTTTCTTTTTTAAAAAAATAGTTCCACTGAACCTACAGTATTCCAGGAGATATTAAAACTCCCATATTTACAGGTAACATCCCCAGGTGCCGTGTTGATGATATTTTTCCCATTTATGTTATATAGGGCTCCATTTGGGCAGCTTAATAAAAGTGAGAAGGTGGTAGAAACACTCAAAACTGTCCCATAATAATCTTAAATAATCATATTAGTTACAATGAAGAATCGTTTTTGTGTTGAAAAACACTTTGGCTCAGCAGAATTCTCCCCTTCCCACAGCATCCTTTCCAGCCACCCACAATTTGCAGAGAGGTGGCAGAAAGACAGAAGGTATTGAACTACGAAGACACAGTACCACGCCGCCTTTCATTCAAGACTTCATGTAATAAAGGGAGATCACTTTACAATACTCGGGCAAGCAGACATTACTCAGACTGTGGCTAAAATCATCAGCAAGAAACTCTGCCAGGAATACTTTGGGTAACATGAGGTGGTGCTGGAGTGTGTGTGTGTGTGTGTGTGTGTGTGTGTGTGTGTGTGTGTGTGTGTGTGTGTGTGTGTGTGTGTGTGTGTGTGTGTGTGTGTTTCAGTCATTGTACTTTTCTTCTAAATCATTTTTCTAGCTTGGGTATGTCAGTAAAAACAAACTCTTCCTTTAAAAATGTCTCCATTCAAAACATTTGGATATTTTAATGTTAAGAGCATAAATGGAGTAATGTTAAGAACAGATGGGAAATGCCACAAGTTGCTGGGGATTAGATGCTAGCACACTGTTATTAATCAGGAGTGACAACTTCCTCTCCTCCATAGCTAAACAAACTGATTTACCTTTTGCGTAAATGTCAAATTAGCATTCTAGGAAAGATGCAGGAGAAGAGCCATTTATGTCAGGAACCTTTTTATTAAGAAAGATATCATAAATCTGGCATTCTTCCTTTGAATGGGAAACTAAAAATAAATGTTTGTATTACCTGAGCAAATGCACTTAGTTTCATTTATTCAACAAATATTTTTTGCTCACTTTCTACAGATCCCAGGCATTCCCCTAGACACTAAGGATAAACAGAGACAAGTTAGAGCATCTGCCCTAAAAAAAAAAAAAATGATACAAATGAACTTATTTACAAAACAGAAACAGACTCACAGATCTGGAAATCAAATTTATGGTTACCAAAGGGGAAATGTGGGGGGAAGGGATAAATTAGGAGATTGGGATTAACATATACACAGGACTATATATAAAATAGATAACCAATAAGGACCTACTGTATAGCACAGGGAATTCTACTCAGTATTCTGTAATAATCTAGACTGGAAAAGAATCTGAAAAAAAATTGAGATATATATATATATATATATGATATATATATGACTGATTCACATTATTGTACACCTGAAACTAACACAACGTTGTAAATCAACTATACCCCAATAAAAAAGTGAAAAAAAAAAACAAGAAGCTTATCATAGTGTAGGAGGAGCAGCTTAGGGTGAGGGATAATAGATACGGAAATGACTAATTTTAAAACAAAAGTGAAAAAACTAAAAGGTTATCATAGTACAGAGGAAGGGGAAGGAAAAGTAATAAGCCGTGTGTGTGTGTGTGAGAGAGACAGAGACAGAGAGAGAGAGACACCTACAGAAAGCCCAAATCACCAAATAACCAATTGACATAAGCCCATTTGGTTGAAACGAAAGGATTAGTTTGCCAAATTAATGCACTAGTTGAATTTCTGTTACTTACAGTTGACCAAAAACTTTTATTAAGGAAGAGACTTTTTAAATATATGTATAATCCCCTGGAATGGATTCTTCTATGAACATGTCCTGGAAACCACAGGTAATTTTTTGGTCAGGGGAATCTCAAAGTGGGGGGCAGCGGCTGGCATGTGAGGAACAAAGCCACATGGTTGCCAGAAAGTACACCTGGAGTACCTTTCCCATGAACGTGAAATTTATCCTAGGAGGCACCAAGGATTTCATAAAACGCCATAACCAGGGAAATTTTACAGTAAGTAACGTATGGAAGATTCCAAAGTGACATTTGGAAATAACAAAATACCTGTTGCACCTATGAAATTATACTATAGTCTCTTCACTGTGTTTCGTGTTTCATCTAAAATTACCCTCCTTTTATCCTTCCTCTATAAAGACTGCTCTTTCCTTGTGAGTGCGAAAATCTACTCACCAGGAAAATCAGGTTAAAATAATTAGAAAGCTTAAAGAAATAGAGTATCCTGACAGAGCTAACCTTGGAAATTCAAATACATTTATTCGTTTAATAGAAAAACATACCATACGTTTGTATTATCAATATTCCATTTCTTAGAGAACAGAGATCCATTTTTACTTTAAAAGATTAACTCATTTTTCCAGTAAAGACAAAAGTAATAGTTCATACACTTGTAATAGAGAATGCTCATTAGCATATAGCATGTGATAAGCAGCATTTCAATCGCTATTACTGATGAGTTACTGTATGAAAGAGATTACAGGCAAACTGGAGAATATGGGCATAAAAAATTATAAACCACTGTATCAATAAGAATAATTTTTAATAGTAAAAACTGATTATTCTATACTTAGAAAACTAAGAGTAGTATGATTAATCAAAATTGCCTTTATATATTACAATATATCTCCCCAGATAGATTTATCTGTAAATTCAATGCAATTCCAACAATATTTTTAAAAATAGAACTTGATGAATTGATTTTAAAATTCATACAAAACAGATGCTGCAGAAAAATAAAGATATTTGAAAAGCAACAAAAATAATGGTCTTGTCCTACTGCCTATCAAGTGTATTATAAAGCTATAGTAATTAAACCAATGTGATGAGTAATTTTAAAAATGAGCTAATAACAATGCATAGCTTACGAAGAGATTCATATCTATAGGGAAGTATCGTTTATTATAGAAGTAGCATTTCAAATTACTGGAGAGAGAACTCATGTTAACAGATTAGGAGAAAATATTTATGTAACACATATTTTGAATATATTGTGTACCTGTTTATTCAAATTCATGTTATTTATATAAACAATGTTTTCTCACTTTCTTAATACAGTAAAATAGACATAACATAAAAAGTTACCACTTTAACCATTTTTAAGCTTATAGCTCAGTGGAATTAAGTACACTCACACTGTTGTACGACCATCACCACAATCTGCCTCCAGCACTTTTTCATTTTCCCAAACGGAAACTCTGTACCCATTAAACAATAACTCCCCATCTCTTCTCCCCAGCCCTTGGTATAACCACCATTCTGCTTTCTGTTTCTATTAATTTAACTATTCTAGATACCTCATATAAATGGAATCATACAGTGTTTTCTGTATTTTATTTGGCTTATTTCACTTAGCATAATGTCCTCAAGGTTTATCCATGTTGTATTATGTATCAATATTACCCTTCTTTTTAAAGCTGGATAATATTCTATTGTATGTATATACCACATTTTGTTTATACACTCATCTCTTATACACTGATGGACACTCAGGTTGCTTCCACCTTTTAGCTACTGTGAATAAGACTAAGAACAGGGAGACCTTCAAGGTGGCAGAGGAGTAAGGTGCGGAGATCGCCTTCCTCCCCACAAATACATCAGAAATACAATTACATATGGAACAACTCCTACAGAACACCTACTGAATACTGGCAGAAGACCTCAGACTTCCCAAAAGGCAGGAAACTCCCCACGTACCTGGGTAGGGCAAAAGAAAAGAGAAAAAACAGAGACGAAAGAATAGGGACAGGACCTGCACCTCGGGGAGGGAGCTGTGAAGGAGGAAAAGTTTCCACACACTAGGAAGGCCCTTCACTGGCGGAGACGGGGGGTGGCGGGGTGGAAGCTTTGGAGCCACGGAAGACAGCGCAGCAATAGGGGTGCAGAGGGCAAAGTGGAGAGATTCCCACATGGAGGATCGGTGCTGACCAGCACTCACCAGCCCGAGAGGCTTGTCTGCTCACCCACCACCAGGACGGGTGGGGGCTGGGAGCTGAGGCTCGGGCTTCGGAGGTCAGATCCCAGGGAGAGGACTGGGGTTGGCTGCATGAACGCAGCCTGAAGGGGGCTAGTGCACCACAGCTAGCCGGGAAGGAGTCCAGGAAGAAGTTTGTACTTGCCTAAGAGGCAAGAGACCGTTGTTTCGGGATGCACTAGGAGAGGGGATTCAGAGCACTGCCTAAACGAGCTCCAGAGACAGGCGCGAGCCGCGGCTATCAGCGCAGACACCAGAGACGGGCATGAAATGCTAAGGCTGCTGCTGCAGCCACCAAGAAGCCTGTGTGCAAGCACAGGTCACTATCCACACCTCCCCTCCCGGGAGCCTGTGCAGCCCGCCACTGCCAGGATCCAGTGATCCAGGGACAACTTCCCCGGGAGAATACATGGCGCACCTCAGGCTGTTGCAACGTCATGCCAGCCTCTGCCGCCACAGGCTCACACCTCATACAGTACCCCTCCCTCCCCCCGGCCTGAGTGAGACAGAACCCCCAAATCAGCTGTGACTTTAACCCCATTCTGTCTGGGCGGGGAACAGACACGCTCAGGTGACCTACACACAGAGGCAGGGCCAAATCCAAAGCTGAACCCCAGGAGCTGTGCAAACAAAGAAGAGAAAGGGAAATCTCTCCCAGCAGCCTCAGGAGCAGTGGATTAAATCTCCGCAATCACCTTGATGTACCCTGCATCTGTGGAATACCTGAATAGACAACGAATCATCCCAAAATTGAGGTAGTGGACTTTAGGAGCAACTGTAGACTTTGGGTTTACTTTCTGCATCTAATTTGTTTCTGGTTTTATGTTTATTTTAGTTTAGTATTTAGAGCTTATTATCATTGGTAGATGTGTTTATTGATTTGGTTGCTCTCTTCATTTATTTATATATATATATAATTTTTTTCCCTTTTTCTCTTTTTGTGAGTGTGTATGTGTATGCTTCTTTGTGTGATTTTGTCTGTATACGTTTGCTTTTACAATTTGTCCTAGGGTTCTGTCTGTCCGTTTTGTGTGTGTGTGTGTGTGTGTGTGTGTGTGTGTGTATAGTTTTTAGCACTTGTTATCATTACTGGATTTGTTCTTTGGTTTGGTTGTTCTCTTCTTTCTATTTTTTATTACTTCTTGTTTATAATATTTTTTTAATTTTTAATTTTAATTATTTTATTTTATTTTTTTCTTTCTTTCTTTCTTTTTTCTCCCTTTTCTTCTGAATGGAGTGTCTGACAGGGTCCTGGTGCTCTGGCCAGATGTCAGGTCTGAGCCTCTGAGATGGAAGAGCCGAGTTCAGGACATCGGTCCACCAGAGACCTCCCAACCCTACGTAATCTCAAACAGCAAAAGCTCTCCCAGATATCTCCATCTCAACGCTAAGACCCAGCTCCACTAAACAACCAGCAAGCTACAGTGCTGGACACCCTCATGCCAAACAACGAGCAAGACAGGAACACAACCCCACCCATTAGCAGAGAGGCTGCCTAAAATCATAATAAGTTCACAGACACCCCAAACACACCACCGGACGCAGTCCTGCCCACCAGAAAGACAAGATCCAGTCTCATCCACCAGAACACAGGCACCAGTCCCCTCCACCAGGAAGCCTACACAACCCACTGAACCAACAAAACCCACTGGGGGCAGACACCAAAAACAAAGGGAACTACGAACCTGCAGCCTGTGAAAAGGAGACCACAAACACAGTAAGTTAAGCAAAATGAGAAGACAGAGAAATACACAGCAGATGAAGGAGCAAGGTAAAAACCCACCATACCAAACAAATGAAGAGGAAATAGGCAATCTACCTGAAAAAGAATTCAGAGTAACGACAGTAAAGATGATGCAAAATCTTGGAAATAAAATGAAGAATATACAAGAAACATTTAACAAGGATGTAGAACTAAAGAGCAAACAAACAATGATGAACAACACAATAAATGAAATTAAAAATTCTCTAGAAGGAATCAAAAGCAGAATAACTGAGGCAGAAGAATGGATAAGTGACCTGGAAGATAAAATAGTGGAAATAACTACCGCAGAGCAGAATAAACAAAAAAGAATGAAAAGAATTGAGGACAGTCTCAGAGACCTCTGGGACAACACTAAATGCACAAACATTTGCATTATAGGGGTCCCAAAAGAAGAATAGAAAAAAAAAGGGACTGAGAAAATATTTGAAGAGATTATAGTTGAAAACTCCCCTAATATCGGAAAGGAAATAGTCAATCAAGTCCAGGAAGCACAGAGAGTCCCATACAGGATAAATCCAAGGAGAAACACGCCAAGACACGTAGTAATCAAACTATCAAAAATTAAATACAAAGGAAAAATATTAAAAGCAGCAAGGGAAAAGCTACAAATAACACACAAGGGAATCCCCATAAGGTTAACAACTGATCTGTCAGCAGAAACTCTGCAAGCCAGAAGAGAGTGGCAGGACATATTTAAAGGGATGAAAGGGAAAAACCTACAACCAAGATTACTCTACCCAGCAAGAATCTCTTTCAGATTCTATGGAGAAATTAAAACCTTTACAGACAAGCAAAAGCTAAGAGAATTCAGCACCACCAACTTTACAACAAATGCGAAAGGAACTTCTCTAGGCAGGAAACACAAGAGAAGGAAAAGACCTACAATAACAAACCCAAAACAATTAAGAAAATGGTAATAGGAACATACATACTGATAACTACCTTAAATGTAAATGGATTAAATGCTCCAACCAAAAGACATAGACTGGCTGAATGGACAAAAACAAGACCCATATATATACTGTCTACAAGAGACCCACTTCAGACCTAAGGGACACATACAGACTGAAAGTGAGGAGATGGACAAAGATATTCCATGCAAATGGAAATCAAAAGAAAGAGGGAGTAGCAATTCTCATATCAGACAAAATAGACTTTAAAATAAAGACTATTACAAGAGACAAAGAAGGACACTACAAAATGATCAAGGTATGAATCCAAGAAGAAGATATAACATTGTAAATCTTAATGCACCCAACATAGGAGCACCTCAATACATAAGTCAAATGCTAATAACTATAAAAGGGGAAATTGACAAAACACAATAATAGTAGGGGACTTAACATGCCACTTTCACAAATGGACAGATCATCCAAGATGAATATAAATAAGGAAACACAAGCTTTAAATGATACATTAAACAAGATGGACTTAATTGATATTTATAGGACATTCCATCCAAAAACAACAGAATACACTTTCTTCTCAAGTGCTCACGTAACATTCTCCAGGATAGACCATATCTTGGGTCACAAATCAAGCCTTGGTAAATATAAGAAAACTGAAATTTTATCAAGTATCTTTTCCAACCACAATGCTATGAGACTAGGTATCAGTTACAGGAAAAAATCTGTAAAAAATACAAACACATGGAGGCTAAACAGTACACTGCTAAATAACCAAGAGATCACTGAAGAAATCAAAGAGGAAATCAAAAAATACCTAGAAACAAATGACAGTGAAAACATGATGACCCAAAACCTATGGGATGCAGCAAAAGCAGTTCTAAGAGGGAAGTTTGTAGCAATACAATCCTACCTCAAGAAAAAACAAACATCTCAAATAAACAACCTAACCTTACACCTAAAGCAATTAGAGAAAGGAGAACAAAAAAACCCCCAAAGTTAGCAGAAGGAAAGAAATCATAAAGATCAGATCAGAAATAAATGAAAAAGAAATGAAGAAAACAATAGCAAAGATCAATAAAACTAAAAGCTGGTTCTTTGAGAAGATAAACAAAATTGATAAACCATTAGCCAGAGTCATCAAGAAAAAAAGGGAGAAGACCTAAATCAACAGAATTGGAAATGAAAAAGGAGAAGTAACAACTGACACTGCAGAAATACAAAGGATCATGAGACATTACTATAAGCAACTATATACCAATAAAATGGACAACCTGGAAGAAATGGACAAATTCTTAGAAAAGCACAACCTTCCGAGACTGAACCAGGAAGAAATAGAAAATATGAACAGACCAATCACAAGCACTGAAATTGAAACTGGGATTAAAAATCTTCCAACAATCAAAAGCCCAGGACCAGATGGCTTCACAGGAGAATTCTATCAAACATTTAGAGAAGAGCTAAAACCTATCCTTCTCAAACTCCTCCAAAAAACTGCAGAGGAAGGAACACTCCCAAACTCATTCTATGAGGCCACCATCACCCTGATTTCAAAACCAGAGAAAGATGTCACAAAAAAAGAAAACTACAGGCCAGTATCACTGATGAACATGGATGCAAAAATCTTCAACAAATACTGGCAATCAGAATCCAACAGCACATTAAAGGGATCATACACCATGATCAAGTGGGATTTATCCCAGGAATGCAAGGATTCTTCAATATATGCAAATCAATCAATGTGATATACCATATTAACAGACTGAAGGATAAAAACCATATGATCATCTCAATAGATGCAGAAAAGGCTTTCAACAAAATTCAACACCCATTTCTGATAAAAACCCTCCAGAAAGTAGGCATAGAGGGAACTTACCTCAACATAATACAGGCCATACATGACAAACCCACAGCCAACATCATTCTCAATTGTGAAATACTGAAACCATTTCCTCTAAGATCAGGAACAAGACAATGTTGCCCACTCTCACCACTATTAGTCAACATAGTTTTGGAAGTTTTAGCCACAGCAATCAGAGAAGAAAAAGAAATAAAAGGAATCCGAATTGGAAAGAAGAAGTAAAACTGTCACTGTTTGCATATGACATGATACTATACATAGAGAATCCTAAAGATGGTACCAGAAAACTACTAGAGCTAATCAATGAATTTGGTAAAGTAGCAGGATACAAAATTAATGCACAAATATCTCTTGCATTCCTATACACTAATGATGAAAAATCTGAAAGAGAAGTTAAGGAAACACTCCCATTTACCATTTCAACAAAAAGAATAAAATATCTAGGAATAAACCTACCTAGGGAGACAAAAGACCTGTATGCAGAAAACTGTAAGACACTGATGAAAGAAATTAAGGACGATACAAACAGATGGAGAGATATACCATGTTCTTGGATTGGAAGAATCAACATTATGAAAATGACTCTACTACCCAAAGCAATCTACAGATTCAATGCAATCCCTATCAAACTACCAATTGCATTTTTCACAGAACTAGATAAAAATTTTCACAGTTTGTATGGAAACACAAAAGACCCCAAATAGCCAAAGCAAACTTGAGTAAAAAAACGGAGCTGGAGGAATCAGGCTCCCTGACTTCAGACTATATTACAAAGCTACAGTAATCAAGACAGTATGGTAGTGGCACAAAAACAGAAATATAGATCCAATGGAACAGGATAGAAAGCCCAGAGATAAACCCACACACATATGGTCACCTTATCTTTGATAAAGGAGGCAAGAGTATACAATGGAGAAAAGACAGCTTCTTCAATAAGTGGTGCTGGGAAAACTGGACAACTACATGTAAAGGAATGAAATTAGAACACTCCCTAACACCATATACAAAAACAAACTCAAAATGGATTTAAGACCTAAATGTAAGGCCAGACACTATCAAACTCTTAGAGGAAAACATAGGAAGAACACTCTATGAAATAAAAAACAGCAAGATCCTTTTTGACCCACCTCCTTGAGAATTGGAAATAAACACAAAAATAAACAAATGGGACCTAATGAAACTTAAAAGCTTTTGCACAGCAAAGGAAACTATAAACAAGATGAAAAGACAACCCTCAGAATGGGAGAAAATATTTGCAAAGGAAGCAACTGACAAAGGATTAATCTCCAGAATGTACAAGCAGCTCATGCAGTTCAATATCAAAAAAACAAACAACCCAATTCAAAAATGGGTAGAAGACCTAAATAGACATTTCTCCAAAGAAGATATACAGATTGCCAACAAACAAATGAAAGGATGCTCAACATCATTAATCATTAGAGAAATGCAAATCAAAACTACAATAAGATATCACCTCACTCTGGTCAGAATGGCCATCATCAAATAATCTACAAATAATAAATGCTGGAGAGGGTGTGGAGAAAAGGGAACCCTCCTGCACTGTTGGTGGGAGTGTAAATTGATACAGCCACTATGCAGAACAGTATGGAGGTTCCTTAAAAAACTAAAAATAGAACTGCCACATGACCCAGCAATCCCACTACTGGGCATATACCCTGAGAAAACCATAATTCAAAAAGAGTCATGCACCACAATGTTCATTGCAGCACTATTTACAATAGCCAGGACATGGAAGCAACCTAAGTGTCCATCGACAGATGAATGGATAAAGAAGATGTGGCACATATATATAATGGAATATTACTCAGCCATATAAAGAAAAGAAATTGAGTTATTGGCAGTGAGGTGGATGGACCTAGAGACTGTCATACAGAGTGAAGTAAGTCAGAAAAAGAAAAACAAATACTATATGCTAACATATATATATGGGGGAAAAAAAAAGGTTCTGCAGAACCTAGGGGCAGGACAGGAATAAAGACGCAGATGTAGAGAATGGACTTGAGGACACTGGGAGGGGGAAGGGTAAGCTGGGATGAAGTGAGAGAGTGGCATGGACATATATACACTACCAAATGTAAAATAGATAACTAGTGGGAAGCAGCCGCATAGCACAGGGAGACCAGCTCGGTGGTTTGTGATCACCTAGAGGGGTGGGATAGGGAAGGTGGGAGGGAGATACAAGAGGGAGGACAAATGGGGATAAATGTATATGTATAGCTGATTCACTCTGTTATACAGCAGAAACTAACACACCAGTGTAAAGCAATGATACTCTAATAAAGGTGTTAAAAAAAAAAAAGACAAATTATCCAATTAAAAAAAAAAAGACTGCAAAGAACATTGATGTACAAACATCTGTTCGAGTCTCTGATTTCAATTCTTTTGGGTATATACCCAGAAGTGGAATTGCTAGGTCTTATGGTAATTCTCTGTTTAATCACAGATAGTCTTATAAATATATAAAAGAGAGTTAATATCCATAACATGCAAAGAGCTCTTAAAAATAAATAAAAATACCAAAATTCCAATACAAAATGACAAAAGGAAAGATGTACATCTTTGCTAGTAAAAGTCTTGTTTGCCTATCAAATTGGGAAAATGTAAGAGACTTGTCAAATTGTCATAAATGGGTTCTCCCAAATACTGATGAGAGCCTAAGTTATTAAAGTGTTTTGTAGCAAGCAATTTAGCAGTAGACATACAAATTTTAAGTATATGTTTGCTTTTACTCAACAACCCCACTTCTAAAAAGTTAAGCTTGTAGAAATGATTCATGTTTTTTCTTTTTTTTTTTTTACTGTTTGTGAAAGAGAAACATCTAACCTAAATAAATAAATGATTAAATAATTGATGATATAGTCACATTATGAAACGCTATGTAACCATCAAAAGAGAATGAGCTAGATCTGTGGGAAGATGTCCAAGATATGATGAGAAAAAAGCAAGCAAAATTTTTTGTGCTTTTATTTATATGACCATTTTTTAATGATATGTGTAAAATACTTGTATATGTACTTAAATTTAGATCAAACAATTAACAGTTGTTACCCTGGGGGAGAGGAGTAGGAGTGAGGGGTGAAGGAAAACTGTCATATATTATAAGATATGCATTGTTTGAGCTTTTTATAGGGAGAGTGTGTTAATGTATGTTGTGTTTTTACAATATGATTGAGGACCAGTTTAGACATGATAAACTGCACATATTTAAATTGTACAATCTGATGAGTTTTCTCAGATGTTAAACACCCATGAAACCATCACCTCAATTAAGATGATAGACTGTGGTTAATTTTTTAAAAAATCATTAAACTTCTAGCTTTTAAATTTATATCACGAATAAAATGACTAAGTTCTATGAATAAACAGTATCCAGAAAGACCTGGAAAGTCCTCCTTCCCTTTGCCCTTCCCTTACCCTCAAGTTTTACTCGACTTATACATGGTATGGAGATCGGCAGCAGCAGCCCTTCACTGATGCAATGCCCCATCCTAAGATGTGCTCTATAAAGCATTCGCCTTCATATTTTCTGGTTTTCACTAATTCCTTAGGCTTCTTCTGTATGGCAGCTTCCAAGAAAGTAAAATAAATGGGAAGCATGGTATCTTACAGTTCATCAGATTTTAGAAAGAATTTAATCCTCTGCATGTGCACATGCACACACACACAAAAAATCCCTTCTAAATTATCCCTGATAGCCATCTACCCAATGGCTATATATCTATTTTGTTTAAGAAATTATAACTAATGCAACATTCATATTATATAATTCAGCATTTTATCAACCTCAGAACTACTGACATTTGGGGATGGACAATTCTTTGTTGTGGGGGACTGTCCTGTGCATTATAGGGTGTTTAGCAACATCTCTGGCTTCTACCCATTAGATTCTGATAGCATCCCCTCACCCCAAATTTTAACAACCAAAAGTATCTCCAGAACTGTCAGATGAAAATTGCCCACAGTTGAGATCCACCTGCATAAATTGATGCTAAAATTAATCATCAAATTAATTCTTCTCTGAAATATTTTGAATCATCTCTATCCATATTTTTATCTTAATTTGAATCCAATTTCGATAAGCACATGGGAATAGTAGAGAAGTAGTGTGTGCCATGTTGTAACACTAACCTAAGGAACTGGCTGTTGAGATGGAGTTAGGTATAAAGCCAAAGGTGGTACCAAAAAGAAAAGGCCAATGTGATTCCCTGTCAAGGGTGTTTGTTCTCCATTTCTCTGCCATTCTTGCCTAACAGAGTTCTAAAGAACTAAACTAGAGAACACCAGTCCTTATACTATACCTTTTTCTTTCTTTGATTTCAAGTTAATTATAATAGAACAGAGCAACCAAAGAAATAATGAGCCATTCCCATTGAACACAAACCTGAATAGTATCATTCAATGACTAGTTGTGACACTGTATATTTTCTCAGACTCTATTCAGGAAAATGGAAGAATGTTATCAAGTGTAGCATAAACTTGTTTCTCATTTCCTTAAGATATCCTTTTAAATATCCTTTCTCAAACAGGATTTCCGGTTCTATTCTTTTCTCAACACGTGGCTGATGCAGAAGTGATATATATTCACTATGTGAAATTCAACCTCCCTCCCGCAAATAGACCCTTTTACTTTAAATCAAAATAAATTATAAATGACATCCACAGAGATTTGATAAAGATATTCTTTGTCATCACTGAAGAAATAAGAAGTAGAGGTTATCCAGCCATTTAGTGTTTTGGTAATATAGCTTTGGATTTAATGATACAGCTTAATGGATGGTGCTTTAAAAGTTTTGATTGTTTAGTAGTGAGCAAAGTTTTATGACTTCTCTGAAAATTAGACTTTCTAATGCATTTGCAATCAGTTCCAGTTAGAGCAAAATATAGAACCAATTATAGAGATGTCCATAACAGGAAATTTAATATGTTAGAGAGTTCTTAGTTTTATAGCTGCACATGGTCTAACTTTTAAAATAAAATAACCTCTCATGTTCAATTATGACTATTAATATTATGATATTAATATAGTGTTCATATACTCATTGAACACTGTGGAAGGTCCATACTAAGTCCCTTATATACATTATATTAGCATATTCTTAGAGCTGCCCAAATGTTATTCCCTTAGTGATGGTGACATCGAGCAAGTTCTCCAATTTCTCTGAGTCTCAATTTCTTCCATGTGCAAAATGAGAATAATAGTAGTACCTTCATCATTGGGTGATTGAAGATCAAATATATGTTAGCAGTTGTGATACTATTAAGAACAATATTCAGTGTAGTATTTCATTTACATAACAATATTTAATGTCTCCATGTGATTTTTAAGTAGAACCATTGTATTGCTGTAAGGCTTTTCAAAAAATTTTCAAAAGGCTTATATTTATATATGTAAATATAAGAATGTTGCTTCACTACTACACATTATCATTTTGAGACTGTGCCCCATGGTAGATTATTTGCAAAAGTCCCCACAAGAATTCCCTTCCCATATCTATGCCTTTGGTAAATTCCCTCTTCCACTGACTCTGTGCTTCACCATGTGACTTGCTTTGGCCAATGGGATAATAACAAATATGACACAAGTGAGACTTGAAAATTACCCATGCATTGGGGCTTGCCCCCTCTAGCTGCTCTGGGGAACACTGTGACCACCATGATGAGAATGAGCCTGGTTTAACTTGCTGGATGCTAAGTGGGAAATGACCCAGTTGTCCCTGCCAAGAGCCAGCCAACTGCCAGACATGTGAGTGAGATCATCAGCCCCTAGCTGATGGCAAATAGGAGTGAGCCTAGCCAGTATAACCAGGAACAGAGACGCATCCAGCAGAGCTGAGCCCAAACTGCTGACCACAGAACCATGAACAAATAAAATGATGATTGTTTTAAGTCATTCCATTTTGGAGTGGTTTGTTAAACTGATACAGTCCCCAGAAGCAAAATAAATAAGAATAAAAAATCATGATTCAGAATGCAGCTAATATTCTAAATTCACATTCCAAACTAAAATTACTTACTTACTAATAAAATATTGACAATATCATTAAGTAATTCAGCTAAAAAACTGACACCAGGCCTATTTGGTTTTAAACTCAGTGGTAAACTTTAGGTGGTGGTATGATGTGGGTTGGTAGGGTCGTCCCCTCCACAGAACAACAATAACAGGCAAGCTTTATCTTTTGTACTAACTCTAATCCAATGAATGATGGCAACATTCAGTGTTTTGTTTAGAGATTCCAAGACCATCTCTAGTTCTGATAGGGGGTGGGAAGTAAATGCTTGTCATGCATTTGCAAACCTTGCCATAGTTTAGATGTTCACTTGGAATATTTGTGCCCATAAAACGTATTCAATATTTACTTGCCCATCTCCCTTCAAAAGCTATAGTTAAGATGTATTTTTTCACTTACTTGCACCTTTTTAAGCAATTTTGGTTCAGGTTGTGAAGCTGTCATGGAAATATTCTGTATAATTATCCTCACTGAAATGATAGACTTTGTTTTTACGAGTACAGGCAAGGATGTTCTGAAGCCAGCATACTGACTCTCCCTTCCCTGCTCCCAGCAATCTAATCCTCCTAGAAGAGCAAGGCTGGCCACCACTGAAAGCAATGGTTATCGTCACAAGAATTAACAGCCAGGAAGAAGGTTCGTGATGAAGCCCGCTGATGTGTGTTAGTTCACTCGGACCACAATTCCTGGGGGATGCTTGTATACTCAACAGGATGGCTGGTGCCAAGTCAAGAAAATAAGTTCAAGAGAGAACTGAAGAAACACAAAATAAAGCCTGTGCTGTCTACTTTTTTTTTTTTTTTAATTTTTATTGGAGTATAGTTGATTTATAATGTCGTTACTTTCTGCTGTACAGCAAAGTGAATCAGTTATACATATACATATATCCATTCTTTTTTAGATTCTTTTCCCATATCGGTCATTACAGAGTACTGAGTAGAGTTCCCTGTGCTACACAGTAGGTCTTTATTAAACTCAAAGTGGACTAAAGACCTAAATGTAAGGCCAGATACTACAAAACTCTTAGAGGAAAACACAGGCAGAACACTCCCAGACACAAATCACAGCAAGATCTTTTTTGACCCACCTCCTAGAGTAATGAAAATAAAACAAAAGTAAACAAATGGGACCTAATTAAACTCAAAAGCTTTTGCGCAGCAAAGAAAAACTGTAAACAAAATGAAAAGACAGCCCACAGAATGGGAGAAAATATTTGCAAACAAAGCGTCCGACAAGGGATTAATCTCCAAAATATACAAACAGGTCATACAGCTCAATAACAAAAAAAACAAACAACCCATCAAAAGATGGGTAGAAGACCTAAATAGACATTTCTCCAAAGAAGACATACAGATGGTCAAAAAGCACATGAAAAGATGCTCAACATCACTAATTATTAGAGAAATGAAAATCAAAACTACAATGAGGTATCATCTTACATGGGTGATACCTACAAACAATAAAAGTCTACAAACAATAAATGCTGGAGAGGGTCTGGCCCATCTACTTTGAACCACGAGTTCCTTTCCTTCTCTTTAGCTCCAATGTCTGCACTAACCATCCAGGATTCTATTACTTTCTTTCTATTGCTATTCCTCTATTATTCTTATGACTATTCATGTATTTATTGTCTACTCCACCAGAATTTAAACATCTAGGTAAAGATACATTGTATGAAACTTTTCCCATGTTCTCCATATTTCCAAATAATCCCCTTAGCAATAGCTTTTATGATATTTATTGAATCTTCATTAGGTGCTAGATATATAGTATGTTAGCACTTCACATAAATTAACTCATTACTATAAGCCTTATAATAATTCTAAGGTAGGTAACATTCCCATTTCACAGATTTAGGAACTGAATCTTAAAGAGTTAAAATAATTTGCCCAAGGTTACTCTATAACTAGGTTAGAGTCAGTTTTGGAGACCAGATCTTTATGACTGCCAGAACAATGCACTTATCCGCTGTGCCTCACTGTCTCCCAGCATTTGAATGCATTTCTTTTGTGTGCACACTGTGGTACTTAAAGCTAAGGGCTCAGATACAAATCTCTATGTCAGCATTTTTAGGAGAGTGATCTTGAGCAATCCCTTAACCTCTGTGGGTCTCAGTTGCCTTATTAGTATCATGGTTTACACTCAGTTTCTCTCAGTTTACACTCAGAGAGATATGGATGATACACTCAATATAATATTATTAAAGAAGGGCAAATGAATTAACAAATGAATTCTTTACACAGGTGAGATCTAAATGTAGGGGAAACCACCACAGATAGTGAAGGACTCTGGTGCTACTAATAGTGGGATATTAAGACCCCTAGGATGAAAAAAAAAGGGAAGGGAGAGAGCATAAGAGCTCTTGAGCTGTGACTTTTAGGACAGAGTCTCAGCCTGTCCAAGGCAACACCACGAAGAAGGAACCAGAAAATTATCCCTCTCTCCCCCCTCACTCTGATCTCCTCTCCAGAACCTCCCGATGGCCAAACTCACACAAACCAGAGGGAAAGGAAGCCCCACTGAGGTAGTCCACAAGGGTCAATCTCCTGGGGCAGAGAACAGGTGGAGAAGGGTGCAGAGTGGATCTGCAGGACCAAATGGAAAATACTGGGTCACTTGTTGGAATAAGAAGAAGAAGAATGCTTTCTAACAGAGTTTTAATGATAATTAAACAAGTTAATGAATATAAAACACTAGAAATAGTGTCTAGCACTCAATAAATATTAGCTATTATTATTTTAACTCACTCATTTGTTTATCCAATAAACACTTACTGAGAGCTTACTATGTTCTAGGCATTATGGACATGAATTGTGTTCTAGTGAAGCTTGCAATCCAGTTATGATCGTACAACGCAAATGTAGAGTGGAGATCTCAGAAGAAACCTAAAGAAATCTAAAGTTGGGGTTCAGACATGTCTGGAAAATTCTGGCAAACTGGTGTGTTAAAGAGGTTGTCTCTCTTTTTTTTCTTTTTTTTAGTGATTCAATTTTTTTTATAGATGGTACTCCATTTAATATTATTACAAAACAATGGCTACATTTCCTTGTGCTGTACAATATATCCTTGTTGCTTATCCCTTTTACACATAGTAGTTTGTATCTCTTAATCCCATACCCTTATCTTGCCCCTCCCTCCGAGGTTGCCTTTTTCTTTAAGTGGCCCTTAGGGTCTTGTTGGACAATGGCCATTCTAATGAGATAAGTAGCAGGCCCACAAAAGCTTAATCAGTAAGAGTCTCACCTGTCGGAAGGAAGGGCAGTGTGGAGTGCAGCATGGTGTTTGCCAGATCAATTTAGCTCTTGGCCACCCTTCAAGAACTTTGGACTGAATCCTAGAACAGGGAAGCTGGGAAAGCTATAAGGAAAAAAAGAGCTAAAACTTCATAGGTGCTAAAGGCTCAAATGTAGCTGAAACTAGAGAGAGGCATTCCTCTCCCTTTTGCCATCCCACCATGTTTTGGTAGTGGCAGAGGAAGAGTTAGGAAGGCCACAATGGGGGTGGTGGGTAGGGCAAGCAGGAACCACAGCACCTATTTTCTCTAACAGGTGGAAGTAGCAAAGGAAATGGCAGTGGTGGACTCCATGGTACACATCTAGGTAGGACTGAAGCAGAGCAAGAGGAATGCCACTGCCAAACCTACATGGTAACAGACCAGATATGTGTGAGTTCCTATTGATGACTTCCTGGAACTCCTAGGCATACCTGGAAGATGTAAGCTACTACAGGAGTCCAGGAGAAAGAACTAATGAAACTCAGGTTATACAAATTACTAGAATATATAGTGTAAAATTGCCAAGCATTCTAAAACATAACTGCAGAGAAAGGACTACAAAGGTTGTGAAGAAGGAAGCCATGATCTTCAGTGGGAAGAATCAGGTAAGGTTCCTCAATTAAGTTGACTTGGAGCTGAGAATCAAAGAACTAACATAATTTTGACGTGAAGAGGCAGGAATAGATGGAAACTAGGGGATGAAGAGACCTAGGGTAGAAGGGACTGTCTGATGAGGGGGCAGAGGAGTCATGTCAGGTAAGTTTGGAGAAGAGCAAGCAATCTGTTTGACTGGCAGAGGTCCTAGAACACTGGCCTTGGGAATACGGTGTTTCTTCCATAAGTTATTGAAAATCATTGAAGATTTTGAAATGAGCTGTGAACTTGATGACTACGTGGCACTAAAGTAAAACCAGAAGCAAGCAAAGCAAGGGAAGTCCCTGAGAGTTTACCTTAACGGTTTGTTAATAAAAATAAATACATACAACATTATTTGTAGGGGCCAAACACTGTCATTAATAACATTGCCATCATAGCTCTGGGCTCAATGAGACATATGTTATCTCATATAGTCTTTTCAACAGTCCTGTGGACTAAATATTTTTATTTCCAATTCACAAAGAAACTACAAATAAAGAGAGATGTAGCCCAAACTCACATACATGCAGTGTCATGTTTTGGACCTAAGTCATGTTCTAACCGCTGTAGAGCCAAAAATTCTACTGAAAAGCAATTGAGAAAAAAAAATAAAACCTTTACTGAAGTAATCCTTTCAAAAGAGACCATGAACTCTGAATTTAAAACAATTTTAATGTGCTAGAAGTAGTTTAAAATAAAGCTCTGAAAATAATCCTCATTACTGGAGGTGGTTAAGAGCAACTCAGGAAAGCAAATGACAACCAAAATACCACTCAAATTAGCATGATAAAGCAAATAAGCAGATAAGTAGTATTTGAGAGAGACTGGGAAGAATTATGACCCAAGAACAGAAGGTTCTCCTGAATGCCAGTGTTGACGTGAGTGAGCTTTCTACTCAGCCATGAAGGTTTAGGTGTGGTTCTCCTCTGGAAGGGGAAGAACCTTCTCCAGGCCTGTGCACAGTGGGTGCGCAGTCAGCTTTCATATGTGACTAAATGACGAAAGATATAAGGGAATAGTCGATCCTTAAAGCTTACAGAAGGAAATAGCAAAGAGGAATACTAGCAAAGTCTTTGACCCAAAATAGACTCTCATAAAGTGCTTGTTGATTTGACTTAAATCATAGTTGGTCAAAGTAGAAAGGGACACATTAGTCTGTGGTCTTCCTGTGCCCCAGCCCATCTCACCCCCCAGAGGCTCCCACACAGACCTCTTAGATCCTGGGATTTCGGGCAGACTAGTTTTCCTAAGCACAGATTTTTTCCTCACCTGCTGATGTGCTCACTCACAGTGCTGAACAACACAGTACAACTGTTTAATGCTGACCGTGTCGTTAGAAATAGTTCCTATCACAGCTATTTTATCCACTAGGCACCACAGTGCCACAGAGGCAATGAATTTTTCAAGAGCTAAACGTGTGAGAAAATTTGTTGGCTTTACCCATCAAAAGAAAAAATACAAAATGTACAAGTATATCAAATTATGCCAGTTTCATTTATTATTAAATTCAATGGCTTTAAATTGTTATATGTTGGATCTACTGTTAGGTTAAAAAAAAGAGAGATAGAAATAATACCTGTTAATAAATGTAGAGGGAATAATAATAGAAGATCACACTTTTGTATTCCCCAGTGTAATAATCGATTCAGGCAAGGATCATCAACAAATGCTAAAACCATTAGGTAAAAGCTTATTGATTAACAGTATATTTTCACAGTGCTAAAATCTACCCTGAGCATTACTCGGTAATTGCAAAAGAAGAAAGTGTACTTTTACAGTGAGAGATCTATACTTACCAAGTGGTCAAGCTTAGGACTCTGATGCTGAGACACCCTGACATGGACCTGCTCCCCATGAACTTCTTCCAAAAATGTTGAAACTGAACTCAATCAAGAATCAGGCCCTAACTCCCCATTTATAAGAAATAAAGGAGTTGGGAGATGGAGATACACGTTAAACAACACCATGAAGAAATAGACAAATCCAGAATGGAAGCATTCTAAAGGACCAGGGGCCTGGATTCTTACAAAAGTCAATGTCATGAGAGGTTAAAAAAAATTCTATATTAAAAGAGAAATAGAGACATACTAAATGCAACCCTGTAACTATTGATACTGGTTCATAAAAGTCAATTACAAAAGATATTTGAAAATGAACTGAATATTAGATATATTAGAGAATTTATGTTAATTTTCTAAAGTGTGATAAAGGGATTATGATTATGTAAGAGATTTCTGCTGAGGTATTTAGGGTGAAGTGTTATGCTTCCTGACAACTTACTTTCAAATTTTTCATCCAAAAAGGGGGTGTGTATATATATATATATATATATATATATATATATATATATATATATATATATTTATGATTCTGATTTTATATATATATACACACACACATATATATACATGTATATATATATTTGTGTATCAGAGTACAAATATAGCAAAATATAAACAACTGTTAAATCCAGGGGTAGGGCATAAAGGTGTAAATTTATCTGTTTTATCAGGATTTATGTGTGTTAATTTTTCATAATAAAATGTTGGAAGAAACTTTCCCTGCCTATACAAAACCTAACCAAAAAATTTTATATTTATAAAAATGGTATTACCTTGGAAAATAATTGTAGATTTGGCTATTACTTCAAAAAATTTTGATGTAAGTACAGTGGTTTCTAAGCAATGAAAGTTAAATAAGTTAATGCTAAAAAAAATTTTTTAAAAAGCAATCATAAATTTTTTTTCAACAATTCACAGCAAAAAAAATGGATATTTAATGTAGCGTGTGGGTATATGTTAATATGTTTTGGAAAGTGTGAGACTGAACTTATAAAAGTGCCTATGAGTTTCTTAAAATGAATCTGGCCCAAATTGGACTTGAGCATGCAGCATTTGTTTCAAACCCCGAAACGTGAACCTCTCTTCACATAACCTCTGGATTTCCAAGGTATTAGTATAATATCTACTGCTTATTAAACATTTTTTCTGTGAGTTAGGGCACTGTGAGCTCACCTAAACCTCATAATACCTCCATGAATTAAGTACTATTGTTATGCCCATTTTACAGAGAAGGAAAACTGAGGGTCCAGGTGTAATTCAGTTGCCTAAGGTCACACAACTCGTCCATGGTAGAGCTGGGGTGGAACTCTGCATCCACAGACCCTTTGGTAACTCTGCATTGCAACTGGAAGGCAGACAGAACTAAAGTCTCTGGGAGTGGTCACTTATACCTGGAAACTATTAGTTGGAATTTTCAAGTAGGGAGGAGTTTCTGGGGTCAGTTGATGAGAAAGATGGATATTTTGGAGCTGGGATCTTTTCATTATGTCATTTGATTCACACCTTGGGTTGCACCAAGTCCTCACAGCAGAGAGCTGGCCCAGATCTAAAATAGCACAGAGGAAAATACAATCCAAAAGCATCCCATTGTGTGTGAGTCAAGGAAGAGGTTTATCTCGTAAGAAGTAATCAACATTCTATGAACCCAGAGCCACAAACCCATAGCATTAATCCTGTGATTTCCCTGCTTACAATGTTTAGTGAGTTCCCATAGCCTGCTAGAAAACAGAAACCAGTTGCAGCAAACTTAAGCAGAGCTGCCAGAAAGGCTGGGATCAAGGGAGACAAGCATTGGCCCAGATCCCGCCAGAGTTGATGTTTTTGATGCCCTCGATGTTGGCATTGTAACGCTGAACGCTGGAAGCTTGGCTGCTGGGTTCCATCACCCCTGGTCACTCAGCCTCATGCCATTGGACTCTCAATTCTCGATTCTGCTACAGTCACTGCAAGATCATCACTAACTGACTCTTTGGCTCTTGCCTCCTTCTCTCAGCAATCCCACCAGCTCTCAGTGGGAGCATTTGATTAGCTAAGCTTAGATCACATTTTCCATTTATCTTCCAGGGAGCAGGGAGAAGGTGCATCTGTTTCCATAAGCTTCCATACACCCAGTGGTGTGCGGGTGTATTAGTCAGGGTTCTCCAGAGAAACAGAACCAATAGGATCCCTCTTGCTCTCGCTCTGTCTGCACATACATATACATGTATAGGTATATGTATGTATATACATGAATATGTATATATAGTTAGAAGTCCCCACTTGTTCAGCCTTCTTGTTCTATACAGGCCTTCAGTCCATTGGGTGAGGCCCACCCACATTAGGGAGAGCAATCTGCTCTGCTCTATCTATTCAAATGTTCATTTCATCTAGAAACATCCTCACCTAGAATAATGTTTAACCAAATGTCTGGGCACCCCATGACCAATCAATTTAACACATAAAATTAAGCATCACAGTGGGCCTAGAGTTTCTATTTAGTTGTGGTTACTTGCCAAAATTTTCTCTTCATCCAGACATAGACTTCATGCATCTGGGCTCTTTTTGCCGGAGAAGCTCTCTGAGTCTCCAGGGTGTGTGTGTGAGTGTGTGTGAGTGTGTGTGAGTGTGTGTGTGGTTTGTTTGCTGTGGGATGGGGTGGGGGACGGTTTCAGCTCCCCCTTCCCTCATATGTCCCCATCTGGCTACCACATCTCCAGCTTCCTTGGCTGTGACTGGGACAAACATCTCAGTGGGCCTCCGGGACTCCCCACCTGCTCACCACTCCGCCTTTGATTTCTCTGTCTTTTCTGTTATTTGGGGAGTTGTCTGTATTTTGAGTTCAGATAGATAAGTGTTGATACTTTAACAACTGTTACCTTTTATCCAGCATTTTTTATGTAGTAGAATGAAAGTTCCTCATAATTAGGCTTTGTTGTCAGAAATCTCCACCTTACATTTTAAAAACATTCCTTTGTATTTAAGGCAAATGAGAGTGATTTTCCATTTTTTGTAATAATAAAAAAGTTTACTCTTAAGATAAATTGATTTAGGAAAACAGCAAGTATCAGACCAGGTAATATTCAGATGCAACAAATATCAGGAGAGGAACAGGTCCGTGACAAATACGAATCTAGCACACTGCCTGCATACAGCAAGCCCACAGTAAATATCTGATGGTTAAATGAGTAAATAGGAAAAAATACTCACTACCGTCATCAAAAGTTTTCTTTCTTCATCTACTATATAGACATCAAGAGCAGTGTTGTCCACACTATGAAATTCGTAGAAAGTTTTCTTCATCAACATCAGACATTTAAATCAACTGTGTTCACTAAAAAATCTAATAACGCAATGTCTTTTATAATCGTGAACAGTGGTTTGTTCTTTAATGACAATAAGTAATTTACATGAAATAAAGAAAGGCAAAACTTATCTATGACAATAATCAGAAGAGTGGTTGCCTGTGGGTTGTGCTGGTGGATTGGAAGGGGGCAGTGGGGAACACTGGGGGGATGTGAACATTTTATACCTTGATTGAGCTGTTGGATAAGTGGGTACGTACATTTGTCAAAACTCACCTAACAGTTCAATTAAGACCTGTGTATTTCACTGTATGTAAATTTTACTGCACTTAGGGACTTCCCTGGTGGCACAGTGGTTAAGAATCCGCCTGCCAATGCAGGGAACATGGGTTCAAGTCCTGGTCCGGGAAGATCCCACATGCCACGGAGCAACTAAGCCCGTGCGCCACAACTACTGAAGCCCGCGCGCCTAGAGCCCGTGCTCCGCAACAAGAGAAGCCACTGCAATGAGAAGTCTGTGCACCGCAGTAAAGAGTAGCCCCCGTTTTCCGCAGCTAGAGAAAGCCCGTGCATAGCAACGAAGACCCAATTTAGCCAAAAATTAATTAATAAAAAAAAAATTTACTGCACTTAAAAAAAAAAATAATGGAGGTAAACAACAAAAAAAATTTTTAAAAAGTGCTGTCCAACAGAATTTTCTGTAGTGATAGAAAAGTTCTTCTGTGCTGTCCAATAAAGGTAGCCATCAATCCAGCCACATGTGACAACTAAGTACTTGATATGTGCCTACTGCAGCTGGGGAACTGCCTTTTTAATACTATTTAATTTTAATTAGCTTAAATATTTAAGTTGATACAGCCACATGTGGCTAGTGGCTACCAGGTCTCATTCCCAGTGGCACACTGAAATCATCTAAGAAGCCTTAAAAATATACTAAAGCCCAGCTCCCATCCTAGACCAATTAAATCAGGATTGCAAGTTGCTGTGGTGCAGGCACTGATTTGTTTTAATTATGGGAAACTTACTTCTTCTTTCTTTAACATTATCTTTTTAATAAAAAGTAAATAATAAAGACATTGTATATTAGGTGTGAAACTTAGCTTTATCCCACTGGTAAAAGCTATGGAAAATCTGTTTACTTATTCAAGACCAACGTCCTCACGGTAAATCTACTGGATAGATTCAAAGTATTTCCAAAGGTATTTCTTATGTCTCATTTGTTTCATTTGATCAGCTTCAGTATTGATGGTTTCCCCTCTCCTGGATCATTTAATTCTTATGTGTACTCGGAGATGGGCAGAGCAGAGCCAAACATCACTATTCTATGGATGGAGATTCAGAGAGGTTAAATGATTTGCTGAAGGTCACATGGTTGATGAGAGGCAAAATTAAAAGTCAGGTCTTTTGGTGGCTAGTACAGTGTTATTTTTATTCCACAGTGAGGCAAACTATTAAAGTGAAATGAATTAATACAGTGTTAAGGCTGGAAATTCTTTCCCTACTTCTGTTTACATTTACAGTTCTAAATATGGAGAATGGAAAACATACTTCCAAATCTACTTGAGTAATGTTTCATAAACAGAACACTACTGTCTAATGTTATATGTTCAGCTAAACTTTACCCAGTCAAAATTAAGAAAACCTGGATTCATCTAAAAATAAATAGATACAAAATTTTTCGAGTACAATTTGAACATACATATCAAAAGCCATAAACATGGTCATACCCACTGACTCAGTAATCCTGAGACTTGGCATCTGTCCTAAGATGCAATGGGAGACTGATTAGTCAGAGTATAGTTAATAGTTTCATTACTGGGTTATCGAAAACTTTCAAAGCATAGCTTGCAGAGGAAAAGTCAAATATATGATAATATATCCTTAAAGTGAAATATTGGGTTGGCCAAAAAGTTCATTCGGGTTTTTCATACCATCTTACACAAAAACCCGAGCGAACTTTTTGGCCAACCCAATATTATGCTTAATTCAAAATCTCAGGTTTTAAGACCAACTATTGACACTGGAAATTGTTCATATTAATGTTAAGTGAAAAAAGGATACAAAATTGCATAGAGTATGATGCACACGTGGTATAGAAAAGTAAAGACTAACAGCAAGGTTATAGAGCAACAGAATCTCCTCTGCATTCTCAGCAGGTTAACTTAGAACAATGACATTGAAAATAGCTTAGCATTTCCTAGAAAAGTTAAATATGAGCCTACTCTTAGATGGAACACTTCCACTACTGGCATACTTGTTCAAATGAGTTTTGACGAATGAATAGCTTTTGAAAGTCAACTTAGTGGGTTGCAAGCAGCATTATTTTTTAATAAAGGAGATCAGAGTGCATAGCACACAGTAAAAGATAGTCCTGTCATGTAAATTTTTGTTTCAGTTATATACACACGTGTATGTTTCAGGGTTGTGACATAAAATATATTAGTTACTCTTGCCCATGATTAAAAGAGTTTGAAAGCCATTGATTGTCCTACAGAACCTCTTGTACATAATACCCCAAGAAAGGAATTTTACCAGGAGACAAGTACAGAATGTTCATAATGACTAGAAATAAATCTCATTTCCATTAGTAGTAGAACAGATTATAGGATATTTAGCATGCTTTGTCCCCCAAATGCCAATAAAGGCAGTCATTGTAACAACAACAAAAATGCCCCCATACATTTTCAAATGCCCCACCTGGGGGGTGTTACCATTCTCTGTTGACTATTCCTGGCTAACAAGTTGTAAGCACTTGTTGAATAAATAAACTAATACAAAGATAAATAAAATAGCTGTGCCTGTGCTGGTAAGAACTAATGGTTAACAGGATTGAACTAGGCTAAAGGGTGGAAAAAGCCTGAGATTCACGATGAAACTTAGAGCATTATTTGCTTAATTTCTTAAGAGTTTTTATTCACCTATCCTTCCAGTTATCATTTAGAAAATATTTATTCAGTGTTTACCATGGATTAGGCTCTTAAGTACTGATAAACTAGATAACAAGGTTTTTGGCCTCAAGGAGCTTACGATCTGCATGAAAGTACATTAACCAAGAAGCAAATGAGTGGGAGGATTTTCTGCTTCTGTACACTATTAAACAGTGTTCTTCACACATGATTCCATCCCTATCCTCTCTTCATACTTTCCAGTTGCTACTGTGGAGACAGAAACTAAAGGGCCTACCTTTTCCAGGGTCTACAGGTAGGGAATCAATGCAAGCTAAGCCATTAAAATACCTCATTTTTTTAGAATGAACAGAAACTTACATTTCTCAAGTTCCAGCAATAGCTATAAACACTCAAGTAGCATGGGTTCAGAAAAAATACAACTAATTTTTGACGGATAAATTGCTATATATATGTTCTAAAGAAATGAAATAAACTCAGTGACAATCATTCACAGCCCTTGGCCATGACCTGGTAATCATCTTTCATAGCCCAGCTCCAGGTTTTAGTGAAGGAGAAATGTAAATAAGGCAAATATAACACATGAGCTGCATTTTAAAATTCTACCCCCTGCCAAAGAGATTTCTTTAACTGGTCCCCTCCCAACATACACACACACAAAACAATTAAATTTTGGTGTTCTCTATAAAGTATATTTCAAGTAATTACAAAGCAACAGAAAAAAGAGTTTATCTTATTGAATATTAAGTCACAAGCTGTTTATTTCAGGGATGAAGTACGAACACATACTTGTAGTTTATGAAAGTCCACACTACCCCCAGATTCATTCGATATTCAACAAGTCCTTCACTGAGCTTCTACAGGTGCTGGTCTCCTATTATTCAGATTTCTTGAGTAAGGAAGGGCACAAAATACTGAGCTGGGTATTTTCAGATCCTGTACCTGAGGCTAGACTAGCTAAGTGTCTACTCAAACTTCTGGCTCAAAGTTCTAAAACAAGAAGTAACTAGAAATGAAATAGCTCTTCTCTAATATTTAACTTTTCTTGTTTAAATAAGTGTTTATCCATATGAGGTAAAATTGGTTATTTCACAAGTAGCTGATAAAAAAAATACAACTTTAACTTTTTTTTTAAAAAGAGAGAGATTTGTGAAAAGTCTGTAAGTAAATTTGGCTTCAGGCTTGACTGAATTCAGGGACTCAGATGATGCCCTCAGATTCAAGTGTCTGATATATCAGCTCTGTTGGTTTCTTTCTTAGACTCCATATGGTTAGCAAGATGGCTGCCCACAGTGCAGTTTCTTGTATTTTTCCCTACAAAATGAAAGTTCTGGACCTGTCTCTCATATTGGGGGCCATATTGGGTCCATACCAGGGCCCATTTTTGATTGGCCAGTGTGAGTCACATGTCCATCTCCAAA
Source organism: Balaenoptera physalus (assembly GCF_965194825.1). Classification (NCBI taxonomy): domain Eukaryota; kingdom Metazoa; phylum Chordata; class Mammalia; order Artiodactyla; family Balaenopteridae; genus Balaenoptera; species Balaenoptera physalus. The sequence continues at coordinate 62,386,485 of NC_138893.1, read as the reverse complement.
ATCAGGGGAAGATGCACCTCTAGTTGAAGCACTTGGGCTGAGAGTGGCAGACGCCTGGTCCCAACAGATTAGTATCAACTAAAAGAAAGGAAAATATATACTGGGTAGCTAAAAAAGAGCACATGCTCACCACAGATGATAAACTTATGTCTCCCGGAAAGAGATAAGAATTTCCATTTGTAAATGGAGTGCTGCTTCAGAAAGAGCTGTGGATTAGATGTCAAAATTTCTTAGTTCTAATGTTAGCTCCACTGATTTTAGCTACATGACACAGTTCTTATAAGAAGTAAATGAGTATGTAGTCAAAGTGTTTCATTCAAAGTGTAGTCAAAGTGTTTCATTTGAGTAATACTTTATAAGTACTCTCATTATTATCCAAGAGGCTGAGAATGTATCCCTTAGACAGGTATTTTTAACTATCTGAATTGCATCAAAGTAACAAAGTTTATGTACATAACAAGTAGTTTTGGTAGATATTGTATGTTTCCCAACTCCCTTTATCTTGATTGACAGAACCCCACTTTTATTTAATAAATCCACTTGCCTCCATAGTGCTGTGTGCTTCAGTAAGCTATGATGGTAATGTCATCCTGTGGCTCTGCCCTTCATTGGGACCTTGGAGTCTTCTGATCCTACCAATGGAGAAGACTCAAGAAAGTAGGAAAGGAGCACTATTTTTAACTACCTTACCTCAAAAGAAACACTCATCACTTCTCCTCACATTTCATTGGTCAGAACTAGATACACATTTGACTGATATGTAAGAAGCACTAGGAAATATAGTCCCCAGATGGGCAAGCACTTCTGAGGGTCAACCGTATTCCATGGAACGTAGAGCACATGGTTAGCCATGCCTACCATGTTGACTGAGACAGTAGTCAACACACAGAAATCCTCTTCAAGAGAAAGGGGAGGAAATGAAAATTCTTTTGGTCAAGAAAGTCCTATATTAGTTTCCTAGAGCTGCTGTAAGAAATTATTATGAACTTGGTGGCTTAAGAACAACAGAAATTTATTTTCTCACAGTTTTAGAGTCTAGAACTCTGAAATCAATGTGTCAGCAGGGCTTCTTTCTGAAGGCTCTTAGTTCTTTAAGCTTTTGGTGGCTCCAAGCGTTCTCTGGCTTGGGGCCAATCTGCCTCCATCTTCACATACTCATTTTCTTTATGTCAGTGTCCTCTTCCTTTCTTCCCTGTGTGTCTTCTCTTCTAAGGACACTAGCCACGGACTTAAGGTCTACCCTAATCCAAGAATAACTCATCTCAAGGTTCTTAGTTTTTATGTCTTCAAAGACCCTTTGTCCAAATAAAGTCACATGCATATATTCTGGGTGAACTTATCTTTTTCAGAGCGAGTGGGGGCTTAGTGCGGAAGCCACCATTCAAGCCACTACATATTTTTGTGAGCCCTAGAATGATTTAAGTTTGTTTGTGTATTTTCCATCTTGGCTAGATAGGATGAATTCATACATTTCATGTAACTAAGATGATACAAAACTAGTTCTTCATGTAGAAAGGTGCAATCATTTTATACAAGAGCAACAGACAATCTGCATATGAAAATTAACAGTCAATATTATTTATTCTGGCTTTTATTAATTTCTTATGTCTGTTTATATATGAGGGGCAGTGGTGAACTATGCAAAGGAATGAGATAGACCTGGGTTCAGACACAAGCTCAGGCACTTGTTAGATGTGCAATCTTGGAAAAATTATTTAACTTCCTTGAGCCTCAGTTTTCTCATACATAAAATGGAGAAAACTGTATTTCACAAGATGTTTTTGATTGCAAGGAATAGAAAAGAAATATCTTAATAAGAAATACCTTTACCTCATATAATACGATGTCCAAGGGTAAGGAAAACTGAAGATGTGGCAGGTGTCATGGTTTGATAATTATCCTAAGCTTCCATGTTTTTACCTTCACTTTACTCCGCCATCCTCAGCATCACCTTCAGCCTAACACTGGTTCTTCTCATGGCCAAAAGAAAGCTGCAGTAGTTGCAATCCATATCCAAACAAGACACACCCAGAGGAAGAAGAAACGCTTTCTCTTTCAATAATTTTTTTTAATAAGGAAGGAAACCTTTCCAATAACCCACTGAGCAGTCTTCCCCTCATGTCTCACTGGCTGAATTGAAGCGCATGCCCACTGGCCCACCTTGGCAAGGTGAATGGAATGACTATGAATGGCTTAGAATTATCTAGTGCAGAAGAGATGTTGAGGATTTAACTACAAATGTCTAATACAATTACTTACCACTGATTTCCTAGTTACATAGCTGAAGAATAAATACATATTCACCTAGCATATTTTCTGGCCCTTAAGAGGCATTAAAATCACAGTGGCCTATATCTATTAAAGAAATTTAATCAATAACTAATAATATTCCCAAGCTAGGTTCATTGGTGAATTCTACCAAACATTTAAGAAAGAAATTATACCAATTCTATACATTTTCTTCCAGAAGACAGTAGCAGAAGAAATATTTCCTAAATCACTCTATGAGGTCAGCATCATGCTAACACTAAAGCCAGACAAAGACATTAAAACTATAGAACAATATCTCTCATGAGCATAGATACAAATATTCTCAGTAAAGTATTAGCTAATTGAATCCAGCAATGTACAAAAAGAATTATACACCCTGACCAAGTGGGATTTGTCACTTGTACGCAAGGCTGCTTCAACACTGAAAATCAATTAATATAATCTATCTCATCAACAGGCTAAAGAAGAAAATTCATATAAACATATCAATAGATGCAGAAAAAGCATTTAAAAAATCCAACACCCATTCATTATTGATAAAACTGATTTAAAAAAAAACTACAAAAACCCTACAGCTACCATCATATTCATATTGAGAAATTCAAATTTTTTCACTAAGATTGGGACCAAGGCAAGGATGTCCCCCCTCACCACTGCTTTTCAACATGTACAAGAAGTCCTAGCCAATGTGATAATACAAGAAAAGGAAATCAAAGTTATACAGATTGAAAAGAAAGAAATAAAGCTGTCTTTGTTTGTAGGTGACATGATTGCCTATGTAGAAAATCCAGCTGAAAGATTCTGCAAAAAACTCCTGGAACTAACAAGTGATAATGGCAAAGTCGCAGGATATGAGGTTAATATACAAAAGCTCATCGCTTTCTATAACCAACAGTGGACAAGTGAAATTTAAAATAAAAAATGCGTTATCATTTATATTAGCACCCCCCAAAATGAAAGTTTTGGTATAAATCTAACAAAATATGTGCCAGATCTTACAAGGAAAACCAGAAAACTCTGATGAAAGAAATCAAAGAAGTACTAAATAAATAGAGAAATTTTCCATGTTCACGCATAGGAAGACTCAATATTGTCAAAATGTCAGTTATTCTCAATTTCATCTATAAATTCAACAAAATCCCAAGCAAAATCCCAGAAAGTTGTTATGTAAGTATCAATGAACTGATTCTAAAGTTTCTCGCAAAAGACCCAGAATAGCCAGCTCAATATTGAAGGGGAAAAAAGTTGAAGAACTGACACTCACCAACTTCAAGACTTACAATAAAGCTACAGTAACTTAGACAGTGTGGGATTGGTGAAAGAAAAGACAAATAAATCAATGAAACAGTATAGAGAGCCCAGAAGCAGACTCACATAAATATAGTCAACTGATCTTTGACAAAAAAAAAAAAAAAAAAAGCAATACGATGGAGCAAGATAGTCTTTTCAATAAATGGTGCTGGAGCAGCTGGACATGAAAAAATAATGAATCTAGAAACAGACTGTATACATGTCACAAGAATTAACTTGAAGTTGATGATAGACCTAAATGTAAAATGCAAAACTATAAAATTTATAGAAGGTAACATAGGAGAAAACCTAGATAACCTTAGGTATTGCAAAGACTTTGGATACAACATTAACGGCACGATCCATGAAATAAATGGTTAGCTGGACTTCAATAAAATTAAAACTTCTGCTCTAAAGAAGACAATGTCAAGAGATGAGAAGATAAGTCACAGATCAGAAGAAAATATTTGCATATAACACATCTGATAAAAGACTTATCTAAAATATTCAAAAAGTTCTTAAAACTTATCAGTAAGGAAATGAACAACCTGATTTTTAAAATGGCAAAAGACCTAAAAGAAGAAGACATGTAGATGACCAGTAAGCATATGAAGAGATGTTCAACATCATATGTAATCAAGAAAATGCATATGAAGACAACAATGAAATACAACTACAAACCTATTAGAATGGTCAAAATCCAAAACACTGACAACACTAAATGCTAACGAGGATGTGGAGCAACAGGAACTTTCATTCACCGCTGGTGGAATGCAAATGATACAGTCACTTCACAAGACAGTTGGGGATTTCTTACAAAACTACACATATTCTTACCATGTGATCCAGCAATGGCTCTCCTTGGTTATTTACACAAATGAACTAAAAACTTATATCCACACAAAAACCTGAACATGGATGTACATAGCAGCTTTTCACAATTGCCAACTTAGAAGCACCCAAGATGTCCTTTAGTAGGTGAATGGATAAATAAACTTTGCTACATCCAGATAATGAGATATTATTCAGTACTAAAAAGAAACAAACTATCAAGCAATGAAAAGACCTGGAGGAGACCTAAATGCATATTACTAAGTGAAAGAAGCCAATCTGAAAAGGCTACATACTATTTGATTCCAGCTGTATGACGTTCCGGAAAAGGCAAAACTATGAAGACAGTAAAATGAGCAGTGGTTGCCCAGGGTTTAGGGGAAGGAAGAGATGAATAGGCAGAGCACAGGTGATTTTTAGGACAGTGAAACTATTCTGCATGATACTACAATGATAGATACATGTCATTACATATGACAAAAACCATGGAATTTACAACATCAAGTGTGAGTCCTACTGTAAGCTATGGACTTTGGGTAATAATGATGTGTCAACATAGGTTCATTGATTATAAGGAGCACACCACTGTGACGCAGGATGTACATAATGGGGGAGGTTTGGGGGGTGGGGGTGGACCTTCCACTCCGTTTTGCCGTGAATCTAAAACTGCTCTAAAAATCACAGTGAAATGTAGTCTATGACATACACAAATTTCATAGAGATAAAAATATGCAATATTTATTCAGCTGCTGTTCACTACTCAGATATACATTTCCTTTAAGTTCCATCTCAACACTCACCTCTCTGTAAATTTCTTAATTCTCCCTTCCTATGTAGATCTTCTCCTGCATCTAAAATTCTATATCTATAACCCTCAGAAAGGAAATGTGTCCTCAAAATATCTACTATTATTTTAGGTTTTCACATGTGAATGCCTTAACTCCCCCTTAAAAACTGTAAGCTGTTCTTTAAGGAATGGGGCCATATTTTTCCACTGTTCTTTGTCTTCTTTAGCACTTTGATGTTTCCTCAATATACAAAGAATTGTTTAAAAGACAATGTAACCAAACCATTTGAACTCATGTGTGAGAAGAAACTTCCCTTTGGAAATAATGATGCCAGATCTAAACTAAATCTTTCAATTCCTCACTATGAGCAGTCTAAATAATACAGCATCAGTGTATTTGTTGATAGTTTAATGCTTAATAAATGTTAACATACTCAATTTTAATCCAAGGTTTTTAACCCCACGTCTTATTTTCTGTGCCACATTATCAGTGAGATGGATTAAGTTTCTAGGAGAAGCACACAGTTGTTAGGTGCCACAAATATGTTAAGCCACAAAAGTCTATTTGAAGGTGACATTTCTGAAAAAGGCTCACCACCTCATCTGTGATAAGTCTTAGAGCATTTCACTCATTATAATTAGGTTCAACAGCCAAATAAAACTATTTCATTTAAGCCTGACAACTGAAGGTCATGTTCAAAGTTGGAGGGAAGACATAGCAAAGCAGATGAGATGGAGTTTCTATAAAAATTTTCTTACTCTTTAGTGTCTTATCACACATAATCCATGGTGTGGGGCTGGTTATTTGTTTCAGTCTTACAGATGTTAAAACAAAATCAGCCCCGGGCTGGAAGAGTCTCACATTAGGGGGAAAAAATTAGCATTTAGAAAATTTAAAATGTCCACTTCAAACAAAGCAATCTACAGATTCAATGCAATTGCTATCAAAATTCCGATGGCATTTTTCACATAAAGAGAACAAACAATCCTGAAATTTGTATGGAACCACAAAAAACCCTGAATAGCCAAAACAAACTTGAGAAAGAACAAAGCTGGAGGCATCATGCTCCCTGATTTCAAACTAAATTCAAAGTTATGGTAATCAAAACAGTATGATATTGGCATAAAAACAAGCACATAAATCAATGGAACATAATAGAGAGTACAAAAATAAACTCACATATATATGGTCAATTAATTTATGACAAAGGAGCCAAGAATATACAATGGGGAAAGGACAGTCTCTTCAGTAAATGGTGTTGGGAAAACTGGACAACCATAGGCAAAAGAATAAAACTGGACCACTGTCTTACACCATACATAAAATTTAACTCAAAATGGATTGAATACTTGAATGTAAGACCTGAAACCAGAAAACTCCTAGAAGAAGACATAGGCAGTAAGTGCCTTGAGAATGGTCTTGGTAATGATATTTTTGGATCTGACTCCAAAAGCAAAGGCAACAAAACAAAAAATAAGCAAGTGTGTCTACATCAAACTAAGAAGCTTCTACACAGCAAAGGAAACCATCTACAAATTGAAAAATGAAACCTACCAAATGGGAGAAAATTTTGAAAATCAAGTATCTGATAAAGAGTTATATCCAAAATATAAGGAACTCATCCAACTCAGTAGCAAAAAACAAAAACAAAAAAAAAACCCCACCAAGACCAAAAAACAATCTGATCAAAAATGGGCAGAAGATCTGAATAGACTTTTTTCCAAAGAAGACATAAAAATGGTCAACAGGTACTGAAAAGATGGTCAACATCACTCATCATCAGGGAAATGCAAATCAAAACCACAATGAGATAACACCTGTCAGAATGGCTATTACCAAAAAGACAAGAAATAAGAAGTGTTGGCAAAGATGTAGAGAAAAGAGAAGACTTTGTAGGAATGTATACTGATACAGCTACTGTGGAAAAGAGTATGGAGGTTCCTCAAAAAACAGGACTACCACATGATCAGCAATTCTACTTCTGGGTATTTACTCGAAGAAAATGAAAACATTTATTCAAAAAGATATATGCACCCCCATGTTTATTACAGCTTTATTTACAATAGCCAAGATATGGAAACAACCTGAGTGTCCATCAATGGATGGATGGATGGATAAAGAAGATGAATAGAATATTATTCAGCCTTAAAAAAGAATGAAGTATTGCCATTTGCAACAACAGGGATGGACCTTGAGGGCATTATATTGTACTAAGTGAAATAAGTCAGACAGAGAAAGACAAATACCATATGATCTCACTTATCTGTAGAATCTGAAAAACAACAAAGCTCATAGATACAGAGAACAAATTAGTTGTTAACAGAGGCAAGGGTGGAGGGTGGGCAAAATGGGTGAAGAGAGTCAAAAGGTACAAACTTCCAGTTATAAAATAAATAAGTCATGGGGATATAATGTACAGCATGGTGACTATAGTTAATAATACTGTACTGCATATTTAAAAGTTTCTAAAAGAGTAAGTTTTAAAAACTGTAACTATGTATGGTGATGAATGTTAACTAACTTTATTGTGGTGATCATTTTGCATATATACAAATATCAAATCATTATGTTGTATGCCTCAAAATAAGATAATGTTATATGTCAATCATACGTCAATAAAAAAATTAAAATAAAAAATAATTACAACCATCACACTTTATTGAATACTTACAAAGTAGTTTTAAAACATTTGCAGGCAGTAAGTAAGCTTCCCTCTGAAAGCCCACATCTTCATTATATCAAAGATATTAAAACATACAACTCTCCATAAATCTAATTTTTGAATTTTTTAAGTGATTTTATGATTTTTATTAACATACTTTTTTTTTTCAGGTAAATCCATGTAAAGCTTGTAGGCTGTGAGCAATGAGCCTATACTACTTAATCAATAGTGTCCTGTCTACATCGGATGATTTGCCAACATTGTCCCTTTACAACACACTTCATGGTAGGAATTATTTTCCTCATTTTACAGATGAGGAAACTGAGCTGAAAGAGACTAAGGAACATTCTCAGGATCATCAAGTCAGTAAAGAGCAGAGTCAAAATTCAACATGGTCTGGCCTCAGAGCACGTCATCTTTCACTTCTGCCTTTCAAGGGAATTTGGGTCTTCACAAACCTCCTTAGCTTGTATTGGAATCTAAGCATCTAACCAACATTTATTGCCTATAATTCAACAGTGAATTAGTCATCTGCCTTTGGGGCTGCCCTGTTTCATACATGGGTACCTGACTTTTAACACAGGGTGTCATAGCTTTCCCTAACTACACTATAAACAACATTTGGGCACACAGAGCTAATTCTCTCACCCTTATCCTCTTCTCTCCAGCATCCAGCCTACATGCCTTGTAAAGGTGGAGGCACAATAACATTGTCAAGGAACATACAACTTTTGATAACAGTAAATGTAAAGTTCCTATGGGAAGTTCAAGTAGAGCCCTTGGTCTTCTGTGAATATAATTCTATTGAGTTAAAAGTAAAATTGTTATATGAAAAATTATTGTATTTTTGCATCATAACTGTACAAAAATAAATGTAATCCTATAAAAGCTACCAAAACAGATTGCCTCTCCTTCTCTTGAGGTTTGGGTGGAGGGAAGCAATCCCAGTAACCTCTAAAGAGAGCTTGTGTTTAAACATAGAGGGATAAGAGAAAGATGATTGTTTCTGAGGGAAGGAGTCATTCTCAGGCAGGTGGGAAAATGTTAAAGAGACTGTGTCTCTAAAAGACTCTAACATAATAGTATAGGTAAAGCCTATTTTTCCTTTAAAGTTTTTATTTTGACATAATTTCAGACTTAAAGTAAAATATTGCAAAAATAGGACAAAAAATTCTATACATCCTTTTATTCTTTACCCAGATTAGCCAAATGTAAACATTTTACTACATTTATCCTCCTCTCTTTCCCCCACCCTCTCTGTGTACACACATATAAACACACTTTCCCCCTCTGAGTTTGAGATTAAGCATGGCTCTTTGCTCCTTATTATATTAATGTGTATTTCCTAAAAGCAAGAACATCCCGTAGATAACTATAATACAATTAACACAATCAAGAAATTAATATTGATGCAATATCATTACTAATTGACAAACTTTGCTCATATTTTGCCAATTGTGCCAATTAAATTCTTTACAGGAAAAGAAGGTCCCAGATCATGAGTTGCCTTCAGTTATGTCTTTTTTTTAACCTGAAATCGTTTCTTAGTATTTCTTGTGTTTTATGACAAAGATATTTTTTGAAGAGTATAGGCCAGACCATTTAGCCTTTTTCTGACTGTTCATGATTTGATTCAGGTTTGCACTTTTAGCAGGAATCAATGATGTTCTGTTTGTCTCATTGCACCATATCAGGAGGCACTTGATGCCAATTTGTCTCATAATGGTGAATGTTTAATTTTGATCATGTGTTCAGGTGGTAATTTCCAGCTTTCTATACTATAAAGTTATTATTTTTCCCCTTTGTAACTAGTAAGCATCTTGTGAGGGAGATATACAGCCATCTTAAAAATATTACTTTAAATCCCAGAAATTATAAATCAAATACTCTTCCCTCTTTATGTTCTCATTAGATAGTATAAACTATCTGTAATCCTGAATTTTTAAGTGGTTAAAAGTCCATTGTATCTGGAACACTCATGTGTTTTAAATGATATTAAATTAGCATATATCTATCCTATCTAAAATATGAATTTTTCCCATACATTTTTAAGGGCACAACTGCTCTCATGGTCATAGGTTAATAGCTGCTCAATGAAGGATAAAACATTTCTTTTATAATCATTCTTATTTTTCTTGAAACTAGAATCCTATTCATCCAAAACAATTCAGATGGCAACTGATTGTAATTCAATGAAAGGCAAGGTCTGGTCATAAATCTAGGAAGTGTTTATTTTGAAAAAGTGCCTATTGGCACTTCTTATCCTTCAGCATTAAACATCTGATTGTCCACAGAAAAATTCAGTATTGGGGATAGTGCAGAGTAATTGTGACTTCCTCTTGGATAAAGTAGGAAAACATTTGCTTATAGACATGTCTTTATATAGACCCCCTCAGAAATCTTGTTATTTAATAAAGGAATCTTTAAGTTTTGCAAAAATCACCCTGCTTCATGGAGGATGATTTAGAGTAGGGGAAAGAGTGGAAACAGGGACCACATAGGAGGCTCTTGCAGTCGTACAGATGACAATACCAATTCGAGATATAATTCTGAGAACGAAGCAATAAGAATTGCTCATTATTTAGATATAAGGAGTAAGAGTAAGATACAAAAAGACGTCAGGACAATCCTCTGGATTTAATTTGAACAGCTGTGTGGACAGCTTGTCATTTACAAACAGTGTAGACTGAGGAAGTAGGAGGTTTTGCTCATGTTGCTTTTGAGATGCCACTGGGGCATCCCAGTGAATATGACCAGGAGGCATTTGGATGTACAAGTGTGGAGCACAGGAAAGAGGTCAGTGTGGAACCACTGTGCTAAGTGCTCCTATGTATTGATATGAATCTGGTACTTTCTTTTTTTCAATTAGCTTTCCACAAATGGAAGTTTGTTTTTTTTTTTTAAATACTCACAACCATCATATTAAACTGATAAAGTGAGCATGAACCAGTTTTATGGTTCAATGAAATATTACTTAGCAATAAGAAACTACTTGAACTTAACATATGAGTCTCATCTGAATCTCACACACATTAGGAGGAGTGAAGGAAGCCAGAGTCAAAAGGTTACATCCTGTATCATTCCATTTATATGACTTGCTGGAAAGGCAAAACTATGGAGATAAAGAACAGATCAGTGGTTGCCTAGGATTAGAGTTGGGGGTTGGATTTGACTACAAAGAGGCAGCATGAGGAAATTTTTTTGAAGGTGAGGTTAATTGCTCTGTATTTTGATTGTGGTGGTGGCTACAAAGCTCTATGGATTTGTCAAAACTCAGAGAACCATACAAGTGAAAAGTGAATTTTAATGTGTGCATATTTTTGAGTGTCCATTAAAAGGACGTTAAGCAAGGAAGTGTGTTTTACGATCACCCTGGCTCCAGTGTAAAGACTGGATCAGATGCAACGAAACCCTGAGGCACGAGACTTGGTTGGGGGCTGCTGCATTAATCCAGTAAGATGTGACTATGGCCTGAACTAGGGTACTAACAAGGAAGATGGAGAGAGTAGATAGGTTTGAGAGATACTACATGGTAGAAGTGGCAGGAGGTAAGGAGTAGGAGATATTGCTTATGCTTTTCACTTGAGCAAGTGGATGGATGGTAAGGTCATTCACCAGGAGAAAACTGGATTCAAAAGGATTTCAGAGGGAGCACAGTAGCTCAGTTCGGTATGTGTTAAGGTTTGTGGTGTAATTGTAAGTTTCAAGGCAGATATTGACATGGTGCCATGGCTAAAGCAAAATATTTGTATCTTATCCAAGTAATGGTGCTGAAGGGTGACATAATGCACTATATGTATAAATTGACATTTCCAGGAACCCAAACCAGTACATAAAAAATGCAAAGTGTGTTCTTTTCAATTCAATGAATTATTCCTCCTGGAGACATTTCCAGTTGGGGACCTGGAGCCTTTGTATATTAATGTGTTGTCCACACCCATGCTCAAAACTGACAACTAGAGTTTGAATAACAAGGGCAAGTACTTAGCTCATGCTAGTTATCAACTCCATTGAGAGCAGCCTCTTATTGCCTAAAGAAAAATTAAAAAGCCGAGTAAGACATGTTTTTAGAAGTCCTTGAAAGCCTTTCTCCAATAATGTGGGCTAAGGTAACCTTTAATTTTACAGCTCAAGGACAATGAGGAAAAACATATCTGCCTATGTCACATAATGTTTCTCAGTAGGCTTAATTATCTTTATGGTATTTAATTTTTAAGTGACTGGTTGGATTTTGTTCTCATTAGCGCTGGAAGAGTTGATATGGAGCCTACCCTGAAGAGCAAGAAATAGTCATTTTCCTTCCTATCTGCTTCAACAAAGCAAAAATAAGCCAATAAAGCATAGGGGTCCTCAAAGCCACAGATGACAATACTTGCTCCTATGGTGTTTTGAGTTCTTTTAGTTGTTTCAGTTGTATAGATCTGATCTTCAAGAACATTATGTTCCTTTTTAAAAAATTAATAACTGTGGTGATATACACATAAAATTTAACATTTTAACTATTTTGAAGTGTACAGTTCAATGGCATTAAGTACATTCACATTGTTGTGCAACTATCACTGCCATCTGTCTCTAGGATCCTTTTCATCTAGCAAACTGTAACTGTACACAATAAATAATAACTCTCTATACCTCTCTCCCTCAACCCTACCAACCACCATTCTACTTTCTGTTGCTATAAATTTGATTACTCTAGGTGATTCATATAAGTGGAATCATACAGTATTTGTCCTTTTGTGATTGGTTTATTTCACTTAGCATAACATCTTCAAGGTTCTTCCACATTGTAGCTTGTGTCAGAATTTCCTTCCTTTTTTTTTTTTTTTTAAATATTTATTTATTTATTTATTTATTTATTTATGGCTGTGTTGGGTCTTCGTTTCTGTGCTAGGGCTTTCTCTAGTTGTGGCAAGCGGGGGCCACTCTTCATCACGGTGCGCGGGCCTCTCACTATCACGGCCTCTCTTGTTGCGGAGCACAGGCTCCAGACGCGCAGGCTCAGTAATTGTGGCCCACGGGCCCAGCCGCTCTGCGGCATGTGGGGTCTTCCCAGACCAGGGCCCGAACCCGTGTCCCCTGCATTGGCAGGCGGATTCTCAACCACTGCGCCACCAGGGAAGCCCCTTCCTTCCTTTTTAAGGCTGAATAGTATTCCATTGTATGCAGTATTTTGCCTATTAGTTCATATGTTGATGGACACTTGGTTGCTTATACCTTTTGGATACTGTGAATAATGTTGCTATGAACATTCTTGTACAAATATCTCTTCAAGTCTCTGTTTTTAGCTCTTTGAGGTGTATAACCAGAAGTGGAATTTTTAGATCGTGAACATCACGTTCCTTAAGAAGCATGTATCTACTACTTCTGCTGAATTCTTTCTGTCCTTGACACAGTGCTGGACACACATTCAGAGTTCAAAAAGTACCAATTGGTTGTGATGTATAATAATGAACCTTAAAATATTCTTGGGTTTGCACTGAGTCAGTATTTAAGTATCTCTTTCCTTACCTTACGGTCTGCTCCATTCTTCACCCCAGCCCACACACAAACCATTTTCTTTACTTTTGTGTCTCTTTCTCTCCCTAGTCAGGTTCCTAAAGGCAGGGAGGAGTCTGCTAATAAATGTAAGGGAATGAATTAAATTCCTTAGGACAGGTGTTTTCAGTATGTCTGGGGGACTGAGCTGAATCTAAGCAGGATTCAGAGTTGGCTGTGAGGACCTGGTGGTTTTTCTGACCCCTCTGGAGAGTTGTCCTTTGTGGAGGAGTAGGAGAAGAGGAACAGGGCCCAGAGGAGAAGATTTTTGTGTGCATACAGGCTTATGGCAGAAGTGCAGTGATGGAGAGTACAGGATGACTTCGATTACCTAGCCCAGACCCCAGGACCAGGTCTGATTCCTGGGAAGAAGAAAATGTATAGTTGTGCAGTAAATTCATTATCTATTATATTCTTGAATGACAATGTGTTATAGGACCCAAGTAGAGCAACTCTGTGGCCAAGGTAACCACTTGAATATAATCAATTATTAACTAGTAAAACTTTTTTAAAAAGAGTACTTTATATTGTAAAAAGAATTACATTTAAGGCTATTATGTTGGGAGAAGGAGAGGCCATCAGTAAAAATGACTCTGAGGTATGCAGTCTGGCTAGTGTGTTGACCAATGGAAAATTGAACCATTTCAGAATTTAAGAGGAGAAAGTAGGTAAAAGGAAAAAGATAACTGATTTAGATTAGGACTATCAGGCTATTAAATGTGAAGCCATAATTTGTATTATATCGTTATAAAAGCATATATTAAGAACTGATCAATATTCTATCCATAATAAACCTCTTTGTAGTACATTATAATTACGCTTTTAAGATTTTTATTATTTAGTAAATAGTTACAAATCTTTCAATGTTTTAGTAGGCTTTCCTTTCCTGCCATTTAATTATCTTTGTGGGTCTCCACCAAGTTTTCTGTTTCTCTAACATTTTGGTTCATAAAATTGAATATAGGGCTTCCCTGGTGGTGCAGTGGTTGAGAATCTGCCTGCCAATGCAGGGCACATGGGTTCGAGCCCTGGTCTGGGAGGATCCCACATGCCGCAGAGCAACTGGGCCTGTGAGCCACAACTACTGAGCCTGTGCGTCTGGAGCCTGTGCTCCACAACAAGAGAGGCCGTGATAGTGAGAGGCCCGCGCACCGCGATGAAGAGTGGCCCCCGCTTGCCGCAACTGGAGAAAGCCCTCGCACAGAAACGAAGACCCAACACAGCCAAAAATAATAATAATATAATAATAATAAATAAATAAAATTAAAAAAAAAATTGAATATAATACAACTCCCAAGGCTGGCAAATTTTGATATTTTGACTTTTGAGTTTTTCTCAGTTCCCTAGATACACTCAAGCTGCCAAGTAGTTTTCTACAGTCCTGTAGAAAAGGACTGTAGGCACTGTACTTCAAATCATAGACATTACCCCATTCTTTTGTGCCACCATCCTTAAGTATTGGCTTTCAGCCTAAGGGTTTTCTCCAACAGTAGCAAGAGGGCTGCCACAGTCCAAGCATCATACCTTCACATGACAGTATCCCAAGAAGGAAAAAAGGGAACAAGTACATTTCTCCAGTTTTATCAAAGAAAAAGAAATTCTTCAAGATGATATCCAGATAACTTTTCATTGACTAAAAATGAATCACGTGGCCACTCAGGTTCAGAAGAGGATGTGGAAATGAATATCTGACAAAAATGAATGGGATTTCCAAGACTAACATAACCAATCCATAACTCATGCCTTTGATCTAAACATATGGCTTCTCCAGAACAAGTCAGGGTACTCATCGAGAAAGTCAAGAATAGCTTTTAAATAGGCAACCAACAGTTTATAATACATTCTCCCTTTAAGAAGGGGAAATATAATATGGAGATGAAGGGTTTTCCTGATTTAGAAATCTGGTAGATAATCGAGAATACTGGATGATGAGCAAGTTGGGGTGGGGGAAGAGAGGTAATTTCCATTTGGGGACATACAAACTTTGAAATGCTTGTGATACATTGAAGTGGATGAATCCAAGTAGATGGGGGGAAATGTGGACCTAGATATTAGGAGAAAATTGGGTGCTGCAGAGAGATGCGAGAAGCCATGTGTGTATTTGATGGCAGTTGAAGCCATGGATTTGAATGTGACCTTCTAGGGAAAGTACAGAAAGAGAGAAAAGAAGAGGAATTAGTGTAAAATGCCAATATTTAAAGGATGGGAAGAGAAATTTAGACCCAGAAAGCAGCTCAGAAAGCTAAGATAGACAGATAAGAAGAAAACCAGGCCAGGGTCAAGTCATGAAAATTCGGAAAAAGTTTCGAGAAAGAACTGACAAATAGCATCAAATTCTGTGGAAAAGTCAGGTAAAATGAAGGTGGAAAATATCAGTGATACAACTTAGACAGTTAGGACCTTATTATTTGGTAGAAGTATTTTCAATAAAATGATTTAAAAGAAGCCAAATTAAGAGAGGGCCAAGATGGTGGAGTGGGAGCAAAGGGAGCTCACCTCCCCCTAGAAACACATCAGAAATATATCTACATATGGAACAATTCTCACAGAAAACAAAGTGGAAACCGGCAGAAGATCTCTTGTAGAACCAAAAATGCAAAAATAATCTCCATGTAACCAAGTAGGATGGAAAAGAAAAGGCATCAGAACAGGACCAGTGCCCCTGGAAGGGATCTGTGAAGGAGGGAAAGTCCACAGAGGCAGGCCCTTACTCTAGGGAGCCCCTTTGCCTGCTGGGAGGTCTTCTGAGACAGGTAGAGGGGCTGCAGGGGTGTGGACTCTGCTTAAGAGGAGTGCACGTGTGCTGACTTGCTAGCAATCAGGGGGGAGAGACCAGTGCTGACAACTGCCACCTCACCACACTTCCCAGGGCACCAAGTGAGGCTGCTAGTACATGCAGCAGCTAGGCACTGAATCTTAGGCAGATGGGCCCTGGGAAAGAACTTGGTCTAGCTGTGCTCAGAGAGCCTGGTGGCCCTGGGATGTGGGTCTGGGCCGAATCTCGAAGCCCATTTTCAGCACTCACGTGACGGAGGCAGGTCCAGCCATGGTAGACTTTGTGGGCATGTGCATGATGGGGCATGGCTGGCCTCTGAGTCCATTGTCAATGCACACATGGCAGGGGTCCATCAGGCAGTGGAGGACTTTGTCAGTGTGCACACCAGGTAGCACCACAGAGATGCATGTCTGGGGCAGACAACTCCTGGGGAGGAGCATACAACAGATAATTTCCTGGCAAGAGTGCCCCAGTTCTTCCCACCTCACACCACAGCTTGGAGTTGGACCTGGGGAAGACAGGTCCTGGGGAAGGCCTGCCACAGACACAGCCCAAGAACCAGCACAACCACCTTGACTCCTGCAGCCAGAGTGCCTCAGCCCCAAGCACCAGCCCATTTCACACCATAGCCTAGCACTAGGTCTGAGATAAACACAACAGAGTAAAGCATGTGACCTTGGGCTTCTTCTGAGCAGAACCATGGATGCCTGCACAGGTGATAAATAGGTTCACTGTGACCACACAAGACCTCATTTGCTTCAGCACTCACCTCCTTTGGAACAGAACATGTACTCAAGGGCAACAGAGCCTTATTGATCCCAACCCTCAGGTCTTCTACTACAACAACTGAGGATCAGATCCCACCCCAAACAGGGCTGTGACAACCAGAGAGCAAAGAGGAAGCCCCACCTAACATCCAGTGCAGACTCTGGATACCACAACACCTACTGTCAAGGGGATAAGAACGCTCTGAGGAAAAATGTGGCTGGTATCTATACCAAAAACAGTCCTCACACCAAAAATGTTGGACTCACACAGTCTATACAGGAAAGCTCGCATATAAAAACATCCCTTCAAGACCACAGGAGATAACTCTCCTAAATTCATAGAGACAGAGAAATTTAAGTAAAATGAAAAAGCAGAGGAATGACTCCCAATTAAAAGAACAAGAGAAATCCCCTGGAAGAACAAATAATGAAACAGATTCACCAGTCTACTAGACTCTGAGTTCAAAAAGGAGGTAATAAAAATACCAAAGGAATTAAGAAAAATTATTGATAGCAATGCAGATCACTGTAACAAGGAACTAGAAACTATAAAAAAAGAACTACTCAAAATTAGATAACTCAATTGCCCAGATAAAAACCAATCTAGAAGCAATGAATAGCAGACTAAATAATGCAGAAGAATGAATAAGTGATCTGGAAGACAGAATAATGGAAATCACCCAATCAGAACAGCAGATAGAAAGACAAATGAAAGAAAAATGAAAGCAACATACAAGATCTAAAGAGATTTGTTCAAGATGGCTGAGTAGAAGGACGTGCACTCATTCCCTCCTGTGAGAGCACCAGAATCACAGCTAACTGCTGAATAATCATCGACAGGAAGACACTGAAACTCACCACATATCCAAAAGATACAACACATCCAAAGACAAAGGAGAAGCCTCAATGAAATAGTAGGAGGACCACAATCACAATAAAATCAAACCCCATAACTGCCAGGGGGCTGACTCACAAACTGGAGAACAATTATATCACAGAGGTCCACCCACTGGAGTGAAGGTTCTAAGCCCCACGTCAGGCTTCCCAACCTGTGGGTCTGGCAACAGGAAGAGGAATTCCAAGAGAATCAGACTTTGAAGGCTAACGGGATTTGACTGCAGGACTTCGACAGGACTGAGGGAAACAGAGACTCCACTCCTGAAGGGCACACACAAAGTAGTGTGCACATGAGGACCCAGGGGTAAGAAGCAGTGACCCCATAGGAGACTGAACAAGACCTACCTGCTAGTGTAGGAGGGCCTCCTGCAGAGGCCAGGGGAAGCTGGGGCTCACCACGGGGAAAAGGACACTGGCAGCAGAAGTTCTAGGAAGTACTCCTTGGCATGAGCCCTCCAGGAGTCTGCCATTAGCCCCACCAAAGACCCTGCATTCTCCAGTGTTGGGTTGCCTCAGGCCAAACAACCGAGAGGAAGGGAACTCAGCCCCACCCATCAGCAGACAAGTGGACTAAAGTTTTACTGAGCTCTGCCCAACAGAGCAACACCCAGCTCTACCCACCACCAGTCCCTTCCATTAGGAAGCTTGCACAAGCCTCTTAGATAGCCTCATCCACCAGAGAGCAGACAGCAGAAGCAAGAAGAACTACAGTCCTGCACCTGTGGAACGAAAACCACATTCACAGAAAGATAGACAAAATGAAAAGGCAGAGGACCATGTACCAGATGAAGCAACAAGATAAAACCCCAGAAAAACAACTAAATGAAGTGGACATCGGCAACTTTCCAGAAAAAGAATTCAGAATAATGATAGTGAAGATGATCCAGGACCTCGGAAAAAGAATGGAGGCAAAGATCGAGAACATGAAAGAAATGTTTAACAAAGACCTAGGAGGATTAAAGAACAAACAACTAGAAGAATTAAAGAACAAACAAACAGAGATGAACAATACAATAACTGAAATGAAAAATACACTAGAAGGAATCAATAGCAGAATAACTGAGGCAGAAGAATGGATAAGTGACCTGGAAGACAGAATGGTGGAATTCACTGCCACAGAACAGAATAAAGAAAGAAGAATGAAAAGAAATGAAAACAGCCTAAGAGACCTCTGGGACAACATTAAACGCACCAACATTTGCATTATAGGGGCCCCAGAAGGAGATGAGAGACAGAAACGACCCAAGAAAATATTTGAAGAGATGATAGTCAAAAATTTCCCTAACATGGGAAAGGAAATTGCCACCTAAGTCCAGGAACCACAGAGTCCCAGGCACGATAAACCCAAGGAGAAACACGCCGAGACACATAGTAATCAAATTGACAAAAATTAAAGACAAAGAAAAATTATTAAAAGCAACAAGGGAAAAGTGACAAATAACCTTATGGGAGTTCCCTTGTATGTTAACAGCTGATTTCTCAGCAGAAACTCTACAAACCAGAAGGGAGTGGCATGATATATTCAAAGTGATGAAAAGGAAGAAACTACAACCAAGATTACTGTACCTGGAAAGGATCTCATTCAGATTTAATGGAGAAATCAAAACCTTTGCAGACAAACAAAAGTTAAGAGAATTCAGCACCACCAAACCAGCTATATAACAAATGCTAAAGGAACTTCTGTAAGTGGGAAACACAAGAGAAGAAAAGGACCTACAAAAACAAACCCAAAACAATTCAGAAAATAGTAACAGGAACATACATATCGATAATTACCTTAAATGTGAATGGATTAAAGGCTCCAACCAAAAGACACAGGGTTGCTGAATGGATACAAAAACAAGACCCATATATATGCTGTCTACAAGAGACCCATTTCAGACCTAGGGACACATACAGACTGAAAGTGAGGGGATGGAAAAAGATATTCCATGCAAATGGAAATCAAAAGAAAACTGGAGTAGCAATAATCATATCAGATAAAATAGGCTTCAAAATAAAGAATGTTACAAGAGACAAGGAAGGACACTACATAATGATCAAGGGATCAATCCAAGAGGAAGATATAACTATTATAAATATATATGCACCCAACATAGGAGCACCACAATACATAAGGCAAATGCTAACAGCTATAAAAGAGGAAATCCACAGTAACACAATAATAGTGGGGACTTTAACACCTCACTTACACCAATGGCCAGATCATCCAGACAGAAAATTAATAAGGAAACACAAGCTTTAAATGACACAGTAGACCATAGAGATTTAATTGATATTTTTAGGACATTCCATCCAAAAACAGCAGATTACACTTTATTCTCAAGTGCAAACAGAACATTCTCCAGGAGAGATCACATCTTGGGTCACAAATCAAACCTTGATAAATTTAAGAAAACTGAAATCATATCAATTATCTTTTCCAACAACAACGCTATGAGATTAGAAATAAATTACAGGGAAAAAAACATAAAAAATACAAATACATGGAGGCTAAACAATACACTACTAAATAACCAAGAGATCACTGAAGAAATCAAAGAGGAAATCAAAAAACAAATGACAACAAAAACATGACAGGGGCTTCCCTGGTGATGCAGTGGTTGAGAATCTGCCTGCCAATGCAGGGGACATGGGTTCGAGCCCTCGTCTGGGAGGATCCCACATGCCACGGAGCAACTGGGCCCGTGAGCCACAACTACTGAGCCTGTGCATCTGGAGCCTGTGCTCCCCAACAAGAGAGGCTGCGACAGTGAGAGGCCCATGCACCGCGATGAAGAGTGTCCCCCGCTCGCTGCAACTAGAGAAAGCCCTCGCACAGAAATGAAGACCCAACACTGTCAAATAAATAAATAAATAAAATTAAATTAAAAAAAAAAACACATAACAAATGACAACAAAAATGAGACAAACGACAACAAAAACACGACGACCTAAAACGAATGACAACAAAAACACGACGACCCAAAACCTATGGGATGCAGCAAAAGCAGTTCTAGGAGGGAAATTTATACCAATACAATCCTACCTCAGGAAACAAGAAAAATCTCAAATAAACAATCTAACCTTACACCTAAAGGAACTAGAGAAAGAAGAACAAACAAAACCCAAGGTTAGGAGAAGGAAAGAAATCATAAAGATCAGAGCAGAAATAAATGAACTAGAAACAAAGAAAGCAATGGTAAAGATCAATAAAACTAAAAGCTGGTTCTTTGAGAAGATAAAAAAAATTGATAAACCACTAGCCAGACTCATCAAGAAAAAGAGGGAGAGGACTCAAATCAATAAAATTAGAAATGAAAAAGGGGAAATTACAATGGACACCGCAGAAATACAGTACATCCTAAGAGACTACTACAAGCAACTCTATACCAATAAAATGGACAACCTGGAAGAAATGGACAAATTCTTAGAAAGGTATAACCTTCCAAGACTGAACCAGGAAGAAATAGAAAATATGAACAGACCAATCACAAGTAATGAAATTGAAACTGTGATTAAAAATCTTCCAACAAACAAAAGTCCAGGACCAGATGGCTTCACAGGTGAATTCTATCAAACATTTAGAGAAGAGCTAACACCTATCCTTCTCAAACTCTTCCAAAAAATTGCAGAGGAAGGAACACTCCCAAACTCATTCTACTAGACCACCATCACCCTGATACCAAAACCAGAAAAAGATACAACAAAAAAAAGAAAATTATAGACCAATATCACTGATGAATATAGATGCAAAAATCCTCAACAAAATACTACCAAACGAAAAAAAAAAAAAAAAACTACCAAACGGAATCCAACAACACATTAACAGGATCATACACCATGATCAAGTGGGATTTATCCCAGGGATGCAAGGATTCTTCAATATACGCAAATCAATCAATGTGATACACCATATTAACAAATTGAAGGATAAAAACCATACGATCATCTCAATAGGTGCAGGAAAAGCTTCTGAGAAAATTCAACACCCATTTATGATAAAAGCTCTCCAGAAAGTGGGCATAGAGGGAACCTACCTCAACATAATAAAGGCCATATACAACAAACCCACAGCAAACATCATTCTCAATGGTGAAAAACTGAAAGCATTTCCTCTAAGATCAGGAACAAGACAAGGATGTCACCTCTCACCACTATTATACAACATAGTTTTGGAAGTCCTAGCCATGGCATTCAGAGAAGAAAATGAAATAAAAGGAATACAAATTGGAAAGAAGAAGTAAAACTGTCACTGTTTGCAGATGACATGATACTATACATAGATAATCCCAAAGATGCTACCAGAAAACTACTAGAACTAATCAATGAATTTGGTAAAGTTGCAGGATACAAAATTAATGCACAGAAATCTCTTGCATTCCTATACACTAACAATGAAAGGTCAGAAAGAGAAATTAAGGAAACAATCCCATTCACCATTGCAACAAAAAGAATAAAATACCTAGGAATAAACCTACCTAAGGAGGTAAAAGACCTGTAGTCAGAAAACTATAAGACACTGATGAAATTAATCAAAGATGACACAAAGAGGTGGAGAGATATACTATGTTATTGGATTGGAAGAATCAATATTGTGAAAATGACTATACTACCCAAAGCAATCTACAGATTCAATGCGATCCCCATCAAATTATCAATGGCATTTTTTACAGAACTAGAACAAATAATCTTAAAATTTGTATGAAGACACAAAAGACCCCAAATAGCCAAAGCAATCCTGAGAGGAAAAAAACGGAGCTGGAGGAATCAGACTCCCCAACTTAGACTATACTACAAAGCTACAGTAATCAAGACAATATAGTACTGGCACAAAAACAGAAATATAGATCAGTGGAACAGGATAGAAAACCTGGAGATCAACCCACGCACCTATGGTCAACTAATCTATGACAAAGGAGGCAAGGATATACAATGGAGAAAAGTCAGTCTCTTCAATAAGTGGTGCTGGGAAAACTGCACCGCTACATGTAAAAGAATGAAATTAGAACACTCCCTAACACCATATGCAAAAATAAACTCAAAATGTATTAAAGACCTAAATGTAAGGCCAGACAGTATAAAACTCTTAGAGGAAAACACAGAAAGAACACTCTTTGACAGAAATCACAGCAAGATCTTTTTTGACTCACCTCCTAGAGTAACAGAAATAAAAACAAAAATAAACAAATAGGACCTAATGAAACTTCAAAGCTTTTGCACAGCAAAGTAAGCCATAAACATGACAAAAAGACAACCCTCAGAATGGGAGAAAATATTTGCAAATGAATCAACAGACAAATGATTAATCTCCAAAATATATTAACAGCCCACGCAGCTCAATATTAAAAAAACAAACAACCCAATCCAAAAATGGGCAGAAGACTTAAATAGACATTTCTCCAAAGAAGACATACAGATGGCAAAGAGGCACATGAAAAACTGCTCAACATCACTAATTATTAGAGAAATGCAAATCAAAACTACATTGAGGTATCACTTTATACCAGTTAGAATGGGCATCATCAAAAAATCTACAAACAACAAATGCTGGAGAGGGTGTGGAGGAAAGGGAACCCTCTTGCACTGTTGAGAATGTAAACTGATACAGCCACTATGGAGAACAATATGGAGGTTCCTTAGAAAATTCAAATAGCTTTCTGCCCATGGACACCACCGAGTAAGCATCGCTTACGTCTCCCCCCTCCACTGCCGTCATGCCTAAGTCAGAGTCACCCAAAGAGCCCAAACAGCTGCAGAAGCTCTTCATCAGAGGTTTGAGCTTTGAAACAACTGATGAGAGTCTGAGGAGCCATTGTGAGCAATGGGGAACACTCACAGATTGTGTGGTAATGAGGAATCCAAACACCAAGTGCTCCAGAGGCTTCGGGTTTGTCACATATGCCACTGTGGAGGAGGTGGATGCGGCCATGAATGCAAGGCCACACAAGGTGGTGGATGGAAGAGTTGGGGAACCAAAGAGGGCCGTCTCAAGAGAAGATTCTCAAAGACCTGGTGCCCACTTAACTGTGAAAAAGATTTTTGTTGGTGGCATTAAAGGAGACACTGAAGAACATCACCTAAGAGATTATTTTGAACAGTATGGGAAAATTGAAGTGACTGAAATCATGACCGACCAAGGCAGTGGCAAAAAAAGAGGCTTTGCTTTCGTAACCTTTGATGACCATAACTTCATAGACAAGATTGTCATTCAGAAATACCACACTGTGAATGGCCACAACTGTGAAGTAAAGAAAGCCCTATCTCAGCAAGAAATGGCTAGTGCTTCATCCAACCAAAGAGGTCAAAGTAGTTCTGGAAGCTTTGGTGGTAGTCGTGGAGGTCGTTTTCGTGGGAATGACAACTTTGGTCTTGGAGGAAACTTCAGTTGTCGAGCTGGCTTTGGTGGCAGCCGGGGTGGTGGTGGCTATGGTGGCAGCAGGATGGCTATAATGGATTTGGTAATGATGGGAGCAATTTTGGAGGTGGTGGAAGCTACAATGATTTTGGCAATTACAAGAATCAATCTTCAAATTTTGGACCCATGAAAGGAGGAAACTTTGGAGTCAAAAGTTCTGGCCCCTATGGTGGTAGAAGACAATACTTTGCCAAACCATGAAACCAAGGTAGCTATGGTGGTTCCAGCAGCAGCAGTAGCTATGGAAGTGGCAGGAGGTTTTAATTACTGCCAGGAAACAAAGCTTAGCAGGAGAGGAGAGCCAGGGAAGTGACAGGGAAGCTACAGGGTACAAGAGATTTGTGAACTCAGCCAAGCACCATGGTGGCAGGGCCTAGCTGCTACAAAGAAGACATGTTTTAGACAATACTCATGTGTATGGGCAAAAAAACTTGAGGACTGTACTTGTGACTAGTTGTATAACAGATTATCTTAGTTTCTGTTTTGTGGAAAGTATAAAGCATTCCAACAAAGTGTTTTAATGTAGATTTTTTTTGTTTGTACCCATGCTGTTGACTGCTAAATGTAATAGTCTGATCATGATGCTGAATAATGTGTCTTTTTATTAAATGTGCTGTGTAACGTTAGTCTACTCTGAAGCCATTTTGGTAAACTACCCCAACAGTGTGAAGTTAGAATTCCTTCAGGGTGATGCCAGGTTCCATTCAAAATTTATTTACACCCTGCTTTGGTGGAGAAGCTATTGTCTTCAGAAACCTCGGTGTAGCTGAACTAACAGTTACTGTGTTGTGACCTGGAGTTCACTGTGAAAAGGGTCACCCAAGCAAAGTCATGGAGTTTTTTGGTTATTAATATGATTGTTGGCACATATCCTATGCAATATATCTAAATTGAATTATGGTACCAGATAAAGTTATAGGTGGGAATGAAGCTTGTGTATCATCCATTATCATATGTAATCAATAAACGATTTAATACCCTCCTGAATGGAATGACAACTGTATGGATTTGGGACTGGCAGAGCTTTGGACCTTCCCTACCCACTACCCCTGATAATGTTGAATGCTTCTATCACAATTTAAGTTCAAAACTCTGCCAGAGAATAGAAACCAGATGCTGGTTAATGCCACCCCATAAATCCACAAATTAGAAGTTTTTGGGAGACAGTTTTAAACTGACCAGTACCAGCAAGGATTTTACTCTTAACACAAAAACAGGCTTACATTAAAGGAAAACTGTGGTTTCTGTTCTGGTTGGGTGGGTCTTTATATAGGTTTATGGAATGACACACTAGTAATTATCTATATGGAGATAAAAATTTGCTGATATGGTAAGGAACCATATTGTTTACTTTAATTTATGCTAACTGCAGTTTTCCTTTAAATATGGCACAAGATGACACAACCATTCTAAAATGTTGTTTGTATAGAAAATGATTTCTAAAACTTTATAACAGTTTGCTTAATATCCAATCACTGTTATTTGTACATAGTTTCCTTTGAGCCCTCCCTTTGGTGCCCTCAATTTCAGTCCATTGTACTTAGTAGAATAGAGATTTGTTTATCACTAGGGGAAAAAAATTAAAATAGAATTACCATATGACCCAGCAATCCCACTACTGGGCATATACCCGGAGAAAACCATAATTCAAAAAGAGTCATGTACCACAATGTTCATTGCAGTTCTATTTACAATAGCCAGGACATGGAAGCAACCTAAGTGTCCATCAACAGATGAATGGATAAAGAAGATGTGGCACATATATACAATGGAATATTACTCAGCCATAAAAAGGAACGAAATTGGGTCATTTGTAGAGATGTGGATGGACTTAGAAACTGTCATACAGAGTGAAGTGAGTCAGAGAGAGAAAAACAAATATTGTATATTAACGCATATATGTGGAATCTAGAAAAATAGTACAGATGAACTGGTTTGCAAGGCAGAAATAGAGACACAGATGTAGAGAACAACGTATGGACACCAAAGGGGGAAAGCAGGTTGGGGTGGTGGTGGTGGTGGTGGTGGTGGGATGAGTTGGGAGATTAGGATTGACATATACACACTAATATGTATAAACTAGGTAACTAATAAGAAACTGCTGTATAAAAACAGAGAAATAAAATTAAATTTTAAAAAATACAAGATTTATGGGATAATACAAAGCATGCCAAGTTACACATAATAGGGGCTCCAGAAGAAGTAGGAGAGAGAGAAGGGAATCAAAAATGTATTTAAGGGACTCCCCTGGGGGTGCAGTGGTTAAGAATCCACCTGCCAATGCAGGGGACACGGGTTTGAGCCCTGGTCTGGGAAGATCCCACATGCCGCGGAGCAACTAAGCCTGTGCACCACAACTACTGAGCCTGCGTGCCACAACCACTGAAGCCCGCGCACCTAGAGCCTGTGCTCTGTAACAAGAGAAGCCACCACAATGAGATGCCCATGCACCGCAACGAAGAGTAGCCCCCACTCTCCGCAACTAGAGAAAGCCTGCACAGCAACAAAGACCCAACACAGCCAATAAATTCGTTAATTAATTTTAAAAAATACTTAACTTAAAAAAAAATGTATTTAAGAAATTATGGCTGAAAAATTTCCAAACCTAAAGATGGAAACAGATATTCAGGTGCAGGAAGCACAGAGTATCCCAAACAAGATGAACCCAATTAGACCCACTCCAAGATATATCATAATTAAAATAGCAATAGTTAAAGAGGGAATTCTAAAGGCAGCAAGAGAAAAACAAAGAGTCAATTACAAGGAAACCCACATAAAGCTATTAGACAATTTCTTTGCAGAAACTGTGCAGACCAAGTCCTGAAAGGGAAAAACCTGCAACCTAGGATACTCTACCCAGCAAGATTATCATTTAGAATAGAAGAAGAGATAAAGAATTCCTCAGACAAGCAAAAGGTAAAAGAATTCAACAATACTAAACCTACCCTAAAATAAAAATTCAAGGGTCTTATCTAAATAGAAAAGAAACAAAAATCTACAGGAAAGGGAAAAATCATAATAGGAAAGGCAAATATATAGTCAGGACTAAAGATCACTTAGATAAGCCAGGACGTAGATTAAAAAAACGTCCAAAAATTTTTTAAAAGTAATTGTAACTACAATTAAAATCAAAATAATAAACATACAGATGTAAAATAGGACATCAAAATTACAAAAGTGGGAGAGGAGAGTTAAAAATGTAGATTTTTAGAATGTGCTTGAACTATTATGACTATCAGTCTAAAGTAAGTAGATACAGTTATGGGTCAACATACTTGAAAACCAGGGAAACCACAAATCAAAAACATACAAAAGATTCACAAAAACCAAAAAGAAAGGAACTCAAGCATACTACAAAAGAAAATCATCAAACCACAAAAGGAAAAACAAAAAGAAGAAGAATGGAACAAAGAACCACAAAAACAACTGGAAAACAAGGAATAAAATGGCAATAAGTACATAACTATCAATGATTACTTTAAATGTCAATGGACTAAATGCTCCAGTCAAAATGGATAGAGTGGTAGATTGGATAAAAAAATAAAGCAAGAACCTACACTATGTTTCCTATAAGAGACTCACTTCAGGTTGAGACACCCACAGATTGAAAGTGAGCAGATGGAAAAATATACTTCATGCAAATGTAAACAACAAGAAAGCAGGGGTAGCAATAATCGTATAAGACTAGTAGACTTTAAAACAAAGTCCATAAAGAAAGACAAAAAAGGACGTTATATAATAATAAAGGGATCAATACAATAAAAGGATATTACATTTGTTAACATATATGCACCAATATAGGAGCACTTAATATATAAAACAAATACTAACAGACATAAACGGAAAAATTGACAGGAATACAGTAAGAGTAGGAGACTTTAACATCCCATTGACATCAACAGACAGATCTTTAGAAAGAAAATCAATAAGGCGACAGCAGTCCTAAATGACACAATAGGCCAGTTGGACTTAAATGGACACTACATCCAAAAAAAACACCCAGAATACACATTCTTTTCAAGCTTGCATAGAACATTCTCTAGGATAGAACATACACTAAGTCACAAAACAAGCCTCAACAAATTTAAGAGGGTAGAAATTATATCAAGCATTTTCTTCCAACCACAATATGAAACTAGAAATCAACTATAGAAAGAAAAATGAGAAAAAAAAAACACATGGAGACTAAACAACATGCTATTAAAAAACCAGTTGATCACTGATAAAATCGAAGAGGATCAGAAAATACCTTGAGACAAATGACAATGAAAACTCAGCCTAACAAAATCTATGAGATGCAGCAAAAGCAGTTCTAAGAGGGAAGTTCATAGTGATACAGGCCTTCCTCAAGAAACAAGAAAAATCCCAAATAAACCACCTAACCTACCACCTAAAAGAATTAGGAAAAGAAGAACAAACAAAACCAAAGTCAGTGGAAGAAAGGAAATAATAAAGATCAGAGAGGAAATGAATAAAATAGAGATTAAAAGACAATAGAAAAGATCAATAAAACAAAGATCTGATTTTTTTGAAAGATAAACAAAATCAACAAGCCCCTAGCCAGGGTCACCAAGAAGAAAAGAGAGAGGACTCAAATAAATAAAATAAGAAATTAAAGAAGAGAAATAATTACTGATACCGCAGAAATATAAAAAATAAGGGAATACTATGACCAGTTATAGGCCAACAAATTGGACAACCTAGAAGAAATGGACAAGTCTGTAATTAAAAAAAAAAAAACCTCCAAGCAACAAAAGGCCAAGACTGGATGGCTTCATAGGGGAATTCTACCAAATATACAAAGAAAAATGTATACCTATCATTCTCAAACCATTTCAAAACTTTGAGGAGGAGGGAACACTCCCAAAGTCATTTGATGAAGCCACCATCACCTGGACACCAAAACCAAAGACACTACCAAAAAAGAAAATTACAGGCCAATATCTTTGATGAATATAGATGCAAAAATCCTCAACAAAACATTAGCAAACTGAATCCAACAATACATAAAAAGGATCGTACACCATGATCAAGTTGGATTCGTCCCAGGGTCTCAAGGATGTTTTAACATAGGCAAATCAGTCAATGTGATACACCACATTAAAAAAAGGAAAGACAAAAATCACATCATCATCTCAATGGATGCAGAAAAAGCATGTGATAAAATTCAACATTCATCCTGATAAAAACTCTCATCAAATTAGGTGTAGAGGGAACATTTCTCAACATAATAAAAGCCATTATGGTAAACCCACAGCCAACATAATACTCAATGGTAGAAAGCTGAAAACCTTCCCGCTAAATTCAGGAACAAGACAAGGATGCCCACTCTCGCCACTTCTCTTCAACATAGTACTGGAAGTCCTACTCACAGCAGTCAGACAAGAAAAAGAAATAAAAGTTAGCCAAATTGGAAGGGAAGCGTAAAACTGTCATGATTTGCAGATGACATGATACTCTGTAATAAAAACCCAACGACCCAAGTGCCCATTAACAGACGGTTGGTTTAAGAAGCTGTGTATGTATATACACATACATATATATGGAATAATTACTCAGCTATAAAAAGGAATGAAATATTGTCATTTGCAGCAACATGGATGAACCTAGAGAATATCATACTAAGTGAAGAAAGTCAAACAGAGAAAGACAAATATTATATGATATCACTTATATGTGAAATCTAAAAAACAAAAAATACAATGAATCTATATACAAAACAGAAACAGACTCACAGACATAGGAAAAAAAACTTATGGTTACCAAAAGGGAAAGGGAGGGTGGGGACTGATAAATTAGGAGTATGGGATTATAGATTCAAACTAATATGCTTAAAATAGAAAGGCAACAAGGATTTACTATAAGCACAGGAAACTGTATTCAATATCTTGTAATAACCTATAATGGAAAAATAATCTGAAAAAGTACATTTATACATATATAAAAAACTGAATCACTTTGCTGTACACCTGAAACTAATACAATATTGTAATTCAACAATTATTTCAATTTAATAAAGAAGCCAAATTATAGTGGGTCAAAGAGTAAATGAGAACTAATGAAAAGGAGAAAAGTCTTTAACAAGCTACAATACATACAGAGAAACAGACACATATCACATATAAAATGCAGCTATCACTAAGATATTTAGATATCTTAATTTTATAAGTAATGAAACTAATAGAACATTTAGGCTCCATGATTTTTTCTGTGTGCCTTTCAGACACCCTTTAAATTATCTGTGGTGCCTGATCTACCTATGGTAGGCAGATGCATGTATTTAATATGAATTCTTCAATTTCATAAATGCTGTAATTCAATGTGGGATTTAATCTTAATTCCAGTCCTTACTAGTTTCATGACCTTGGATTATATGGTTTGTCCAGTGTCATACATCTAGTTTGTAAGGTAACTTGGGCTTCAGATTCAGATCTGACTCCAAAGTTCACATTCTTCGTCATGGAGACTTCTGGTGAACATACTGACGTGTGAGTCGGCCCCCACTTTTATCAATGCCAGCATGACTTTGGTTTTTTCACATGAAGCTACCTACCCTTCCCTTCCACAGCACACAAAATGAGAGCTATATGTGGAGAGACTGGATAGAGGTCCTTAGGTCAAGAATACGGCCAAGAGGCAGGAGTAAAAGCCTTAGTCTCCATATTCCTAAGGATGAGGGGTCCATCCCTTCCTCCTCGCTAACCATGCCCTTTCCCGAATTCCCAGCCAGCTGTAGCTGAGAAACAGATAACCTGTTATACAGAAAAGTTCTCCAGCAAAAGCCTGTGCGAAAGAAGAGTGTAATTAAGTGGTACCAATTATAGAAATCAATCACATGCAAACTTTACAGGCCACTCTATATTCATTGTGGAGGCCTTCCAAATGGCATCATCTGTGATAAGAAGAAGTATGTCAATTATGTCATTATCAGAGTGAAAAAATGTGCTGACAAAATAAAGCTCTAAATATTTCTTTGAAGTTAACCACTCGTTTTAAATGGTTTGGACGTATAATGTAGGGAAGTGTTTTTAATTGAAATAGAGTAAATAAGTTATTACAAAGAGTTTCAAAAGAAAAATGACTGTTATGCTAAACTTCAGCTATTTTTTTATGGGTTTTCCATGGCCATAGGCTTGCCTTTTTTGCATTTTCTTTTTTTCTTCTACTAGTGAAGAAACAAAAAATGACAGCAGCTAATGCCAAGTCCTTTGAGCCATTGCTCTATAACAAAGCAATTTAGGGAGGCAGACAGAGGATGGAGTCAACTTTTATGAGAAAGTTGCTCATGTTTTCCTCTGATACAACTTTTCCATTCAGATGTTTTATGACAACTACAGTCTCTAAGGACTGACTAACTGCAAAGTTAAGACTGATATTTTACAGTAAGACTTCCCTTATTACTTAATCACTGCAATCTGACAATAAAACCATCTGCCTATAATGGGCCAACTCCACAGACTGCTCAAGTCCAGAAAGCTGAACGTCTAAAAGGACTCATTGTTTTAACCTGGATGCAAAATTTTACTTTCAGACAGACTTTGAGTCTGAATTTTATGTCATCAGTGGGATAAGACATTTTGCTATTTTTTCCCACTATAGGCACCTTAAATTTTAAAAATCTGATTGGCTTTACATTAAATGATGAAAGAATCATCATCAGAAGTGCTTGGGGTGATACAGAGTCTCACATTTGACAATCTGTTCCTGTTCTACAATCACAGTAACAAGAATTCCTGAGACTTATTTAGTTGTTACACAAGGGAGTGTGCTTTACATGCAATTTATTGTTGAATTCACACAAGAATCATACAGGATAAGAACTATTATTTTCTCCATTTTACAGAAGAAAAAAAAACTAAGGCTTAAAGACATTGAATAAGCTTCCAAAGTCACAGAATTATTAGTGGCAGTGGTGGGACTCAACTCAAGAGGTTTGAGATCAGAGTCTAGTACTCCTAACCTTTATCACAAAGAAAACAGAAGGCATCAATTACTATAAGGAATGGGAATCCACATCTAGAAGACCGTGCCAAATGGTTAATGAGTTAATGCACCTCAGGAAAGGGAGATAAGAATATTTTTTTAAACAATGTACATAGCATTTAAGAGACCTACAAATACGAGCCTTTTTTTCACTTTCACTTTTGATATAAAAGAATATTTTGAAAAATCCACAAGAAAACTAAATGGATGACTTTAGGTCAGAACTATTTTAAGGAGGCTAAATCTTGGTACGTAGACCCTGTTATGCTAAGCACTTGAGAAGGTTTCTAATACTTTTTAAAGGAGAAGTATTTATACCCAATTCATTTGGGTTTTTAAAGACTCAAAGGAAAAAAGAAAAAAATGCATTTTGTTACTGGTGACATACTTTCTAATTATGACATCTATTTCTTGAATTGATGCTTCATAACCAGGTTAACAGGCTTGTGTCACAATATTGTTATGAACTGATCAATTGAAAGCCCATTATTGACCCAATTATTCCAGAACAGGACAAATGAATGAGATGAAAGTCATGGTCTCTGAGGCGCCCAAGCTTGATCAGTTTGATTCTGTTTAAATGGAAGTACTTTTGACAGTGGCAAGGGGCACTATTAATGATTATGCGGAGGCAACAGATGCAAAGCTATGGACATTCACTTACCCTAGCTAAAGCTCACTCTCTGGTTATCTCTTGGTGCTGCTACTGTTGGTTAAGGTAGGAGAGTGAGACCCTCTGTGGAGTGTCAGGGTGTTAGAAAAGGAGCTTTTGATAAGAGTGGGTGTAGACAAATTGCTTGTGCCCCATTAAAGAGACAAGATGAAAATTCCTGTTGAGACCATGTTTCTTTAAATGTCAAATTACTCCAAATCTGGACTAGTGGGTCATGGTTTATGAGTTTTACTGCAGTTTGTACATAAAAGAATACACAGGATACATATGGACATAATCAGAGTGAGGCTGGTAGAGGCTGAAGGGATGAAATTCATGTGAAAACAAGAATGAGATAATAATAAGGTCCTGCAGAAAGGGAGAGCATGGGCAGTTCAAGTTGCAAGGAACAGACTTAAGCTGTAGTACTTTTTTTTTTTTATATAAGATACATGTGGAAATAAGGATGATGAGACTGATCACGTGCCGTGAGCTTGCAAAAATTTATAGTCACACAGATTGGCTTCACATAGAAGGAAATATTCAGAAATTGGAAGCTGGTTTAGAAGCCAACATAACCCTAGACACTGGGTTGTCTCCTCCCCCCTGGCAACAGGAGCTCCTTGCTTCCTTCTCTGCTGTGATGTGAAACTACCCTCTGCCTCTGCTTCTTTCTAAGTCACTGTCTTCTGCCCTTCCTTCCAAATACTCACTTCTTTATGTGCACCTGGCATCCGGTATCTCCAACGTAGAGAATCCATTTTGTTCATTAACCCACTATCCAATAGAGAGCTCCTGCAGGGAAGGGTATCTGTGTCAGAAAATGTAATAGGCTTCTGGTTAGTCTGCAGGCCAGTTGTCTTTAGGTCAAAAGCCTACCCCTTGCCCAATAGCCATGACCATGGTACTGGAATCACAGCAAGTTGAATGTGGTTACCCGTGGTGCTGGGACACCACACTCTCCTAGATGTCCCCCCACCTCTCTGGCTGTCCTCAGGTTCTTTTCCAAGATTATGCTCTCTGACTAGGCAATAAATGTTGGATTTCCTTGAGGCTGAGCCTTAGGCCTTTTTCACTTTTCCCCAATATTTTTCTCCTTATATAACCTCTACCACGCCCATGACTTCAGTTCACACAATATGCCAACAATTTAAAAATGTATCTCTTACCTAGATCTCTCCTTTGAGCTCCAGACCAGATATCTAATTGTTAAGCTGATATTTCCACTTTTATGTCTGAAAGACTTCTCAGTTGCAATTTGTTCTTGACTTATGTTCTTCTGCTTCAAATCCGTATGTCTTCCCATATACCCTTTCTTCCAGTATCCACCACTATCCATTCTGCTGTTAAAGCCATTAGCTTAAGAGTCATGTTTGATGTATGCTTCTGCCTCAAATCCACTTTCAATCTATCCCTCTGTTCTGTTAATCTCACTTCCTCAACATCTCTTAAAGCCATTCCCTTTCAGGCTCTTCAAAGCCACCACCCTAGTTCACGCTACCATCATCAATCTCCTGAACCGCTGCAGGAATCTGCACATCGGTCCCCTTCATCTACTCTAGCCCCTTTTCGATACACCCCTGACACTGCAGTCACAGTGAACTTTACAAAAAGCAACTCTTATCATGTCATCCTGAAATTGAAAACTCCCAGTGATTTCCTATTGCTCCTGGAATTGAGAACAGCATTTTTAATGTGGTCCTGCGTATCTAGTCTAGGCCCCCTCTACCTCACCACCTTCATTTTACACAGTTACTTTGTTCTAGCCACATTAGCCTCATTTCTGACCCTTGCATATGCAAGGATTCTTCACTGGGACAAGTTCTTTTTCAATGGGCTGATCCTTTACATGGAAAGCTCTATACTGCCTGGTCATCTGTATAACTCCTACCCATTCTTCAGAACTCTACATTTTCTGATCCCCATCTATGTCAAGATCCTCTGCTATACATTCTCATAGGCCCATATTTCTGTCCTTCAAAAGGATACATTAGAGATGTGATTATTATTTTTTTTATGTTTCTCCTCCAGACTCTAATATTCATATTAGCTAGGAATATTTTTTTAATTAGTAAATGTTTAATATATGGGCTACAAACAACAATATAAATATGCACACAATACTACATCAGAAACCCCTAACACCACCAACAGCACAAATCTTTAATTAGAATATGTAGGTATAAAGCTAGACTATGTTCGCTTACTATAGTCCTTCTGCTTAAATGTGTTTTCTCTTATTTCCTGCTGAACCCATAAAGTTGGAAGCAAAATTTTCCAGTAGGTATTATTTCTGATCTGTGCTATGCTTTTCTAATTACCTTTGCTTCCATAATATAATATCCTTAACCTATAGTATCTTTCCAGTGATAACCATCTTAATTTACAACAACTTGCTCCTTGACTAAATTTAAATGTTAGGCCAATTCTGTTCAAGTTTTAAAAACTTCATTTGAGTTGGTTAAGTTGTCAGTCTAAACAACATTAATTCTTCCAATCCAAGAACATGGAATACCTTTCCATTTCTTTGAATCACCTTAAATTTCCTCATCAATGTTTTATAGTTTTCAGAGTATAGGTCTTTCACCTCCTTGGTTAAGTTTACTCCTAGATTTTTTTGTTTTTTTGGATTCAATTTTAAACAGGATTTTTCTTTAACTTTATCTTTCTGATATTTCATTGATAGTGTAACAAAACTGCAACAGATATCTGTTGGTTCATCAGTTGTAACAAACGTACAGCTCTACATGGGTTACTGATAATGGGGGAGAGTACACACGTGGGAGTAGGGAATGGATAGGAAATCTCAATACCTCCCTCTCAGTTTTGCTCTAAAAGAATTGTCTTAACTGGACACCATAAAACTCTTAGAGGAAAACATAGGCAGAACACTCTTTGACATAAATTGCAGCAATATCTTTTTTTATCCATTTCCCATAGTAATGGAAATAAAAACAAAAATAAACAAATGGGACTTAAACTCAAAAGCTTTTGCACAGCAAAGAAAAACTGTAAACAAAATGAAAAGACAACCTATGGAATGGGAGAAAATATTTGCAAACGAAGTGTCCGACAAGGGATTAATCTCCAAAATATACAAACAGGTCATAAAGCTCAATAACAAAAAAACAACCCAACGAAAAGATGGGTGGAAGACCTAAATAGACATTTCTCCAAAGAAGACATACTCATGGCCAATAGGCACATGAAAAGATGCTCAACACCAGTAATTATTAGAGAAATGCAAATCAAAACTACAATGAGGTATCACCTTACACCAGTCAGAATGGCCATCATCAAAGAGTCTACAAACAAATTCTGGAGAGGGTGTGGAGAAAAGGGAATCCTCATACACTGTTGGTGGGAATGTAAATTGGTATAGCCACTATCGAGAACAGTATGGAGGTTCCTTAAGAATCTAAAAATAGAGCTACCATATGATCCAGCAATCCCATTCCTGGGCATATATCCAGAGAAAAGTATGGTTTGAAAGGATACACGCACCCCGGTGTTCTTTACAGTGCTGTTTACAATAGCCAAGTCATGGAAGCAACCTAAATGTCCATCGACAGACGAATGGATAAAGAAGATGTGGTACATAAGTACAATGGAATATTACTCAGCCATTAAAAAGAATGAAATAATGCCATTTGCAGCAACATGGATGGACCTGGAGATTATCATACTAAGTGAAGTAAGTCAGACAGAGAAAGACAAATATCATATGATATTGCTTATATGTGGAATTAAAAAAAAATTATACAAATGTACTTATTTACAAAACATAAACAGAATCACTGACTTAGAGAATGAACTTATGGTTACCGAGGGGAAGGGTGGGGAGAAGGGATAGATTGGGAGTTTGGAATTGACATGTACACACTGCTATATTTAAAATAGATAACCAACAAGGACCTACTGTATAACACAGGGAACTCTGCTCAGTTCTCTGTAATAACCAAAATGGGAAAAGAATTTGAGAAAGAATATATACATGCATATGTATAACTGAATCACTTTGCTGTAACCTTGAAACTAACACAACATTGTTAATCAACTATACTCCAATACTAAATAAAAACTTTAAAATAATTGTCTTAAAAAAAACTATTCAAAAAGACAAGTTCCCAAAGGAGTAGTCAGCTGATCATAGAAGTATGTGATTCAAAAAGGAAGAAAGATAAATGTCAAAAAAATGAAAAAAAAAGTATACTCTCACTAGTAATTCTTTTCAGTCTGCAAAGTAAAACAATGGGGTATAATTTTGCACCTCTTATGCTGAAAAACACTTAAAAGAATAAGAAAACCCACTGTTGGCATAAATTTTTGGAAAATGAGCCTCAAGCACTCTTGGTAGTAATGGAAATGGATTGGTTCAATAATATGTATGTTAAAATTTTAAATATGTATGTCAAAATTTTAAAGACATATATCATTTGACCTAGACATTAAATCTGAGAAAATAATTGGAAAAAATGTAAAAAAAAAAATTTTTTTTGAGACTAAAGATCCTAATTTCAGCACTGTTTACACCAGTAAAAATTCTAAAAACAACCTAAAGTTACAATAGATTGGTTAAATAAATAAATATGGTAAATCTACTCTGTGGAAAACTCTGTAACCATATCTTTTCTTTATGTTGATGTATATTTAGTGACACAAAAGATGCCTGTGGTTTATTCTGTAAAATGCATATTATAAAATAGCATTTTTCATATATCATATCTATCCTCTAGAAATGCTTACGTCTTCATTTAAAGATCTCAAGATCTCAAGATTTACCAAAAAGTTAACAGTGGATATATCTGAGTAATGAGATTGAGTGATTTCCACTTTTAATCCTTTCTATATTACTTATATTTTAAAATAAGCATTACTTTTATAATAAAGTTGAAAAGAGGCATAATACACAGTCAGTTAAAAGCATTTAAGAGTATAGGGATAATTCACACTTGTTCCTGTATCCAAGCTATAGCCCGCCACCTCAGGTTTCTCAAACCTGAAAATTTCTGATTTGGAGAGGACTTCCCTTTCCAAGAATGGTATAATAACTCTACCATGCCATCTAGTGTTAAGAACTGTGATGTCTTAAGAAAAGCTGGCAACTCAAAAAGATTTTAAGTATTCCAATTCACAATTCTATAGGCAATTTGAGGAAAACAAGTACATCTTTTAAAAAGGACACTGAGATTTGCTGTGAGTGTAGAGTTAGGTCAAAGTTTAAATTGCAAACTTGCAACTATGTCATTTTAATTAGGTTGTAATTGAAGAAATCACAAAACAATACCCAAGAGCCAAGGTAGTTAAATATTTAAACTGGTGAAGGGGGAGAGTGAATCTCTGCCCTTATCCTCATCTCACCCACACCACTACACATACCTACCTTTACTACCATCACCACCATCACCTACAGAAGTTCAGAATCAACCAGTTTCTTTAAAAAGTTCCAAAACCAAAGATTCTATTTGAAGATATACCCAGAGTCTACTTACTTTTGCTCTAAGTATAGAAGACAAACAAAAAATGTGAATAGCAGATTTATTTTCTTCTGTGTTATTGATAACAAGTTAGTACTCAAAGAAGTTGATTTTCTGTTGGTAGCTTGGCTCCAGGGTCATTTGGGAATACCTTAATACAACTCTAAGTAGAGCCATACACCAGTCAGAGAAAAATATTTACTGAGTACCTATATGC
Organism: Balaenoptera physalus; assembly: GCF_965194825.1. NCBI lineage: Eukaryota > Metazoa > Chordata > Mammalia > Artiodactyla > Balaenopteridae > Balaenoptera > Balaenoptera physalus. The sequence goes on along the minus strand of NC_138893.1, from coordinate 62,347,942 downwards.
AAGGCTGTTTTAAGTGTTAAGAAACTATAATAGGTGTTATGAAACAATCATCTGAAAAGATAAAGTCTCTGCTAACAGGGAACTTATAGACTAGTGTGACTTTCTTAACTAAACAAGATTTTTCCAGTTTGAGATCATGTATCAAGTACTTTAAATTTTTCCTGCTGTTAAAAAACAAAATTCAACTGAATAAATTTGAAGATCTAGTTGGTTCTATTGTATGATTCATGAATTGGGCAGCATCTCATCTAGTAAAAAGAGAGGTGCGCCAAGAAACACCTGTTCATATTTTTCTTTTGCTACTAACTTTCTTATCCCATCCATACAGAAGCTGGATGGGATAAGAAAGTTAGCAAAAGAAGACTGTTTCAGTCAAGGTCGCCTTTATTTGGGGGAGGGGTAGCAGGGGTCTCATCAAGCAGATTACTTCACTATTGTTGATCAGGACATTCCAGACTGATTGGCTTAAAACTCCACTCCTGAGAGGGGTTGAAACTACAGTTCAGTCTTAAGTTTGTTGTCCTGGGAGCAAGTGACTCCACCTTCATACCTGTTCTTCCTTTTCTTTCCTTTTTTTTTTAAACACTACCCCATGACTGATAATTTGATTTCTGGGCATTTGTCTTAAAGAAAAAATACAAGAAACTCATCTCGCAATATATAATAGTGATAAATTGAAAACAATCTAAATAACAAAAAATAGATGATTGGTTAAGAACCATTTTTGCAATAGAATATTATGCAGACATTTAAAATGCTATATCAAAGCTTCTAAAAATAAAATTTGCAAATATCCACAATGTCCAATGAAAGAAGGAAGAAACAATAATATATGAAATATCAGAAGCTCTTCGGCAAGTGGAGTAATCATGGGTGATTCAATCTGTCAGAGTTTCAGCAACTGTCATGAGCAAAGGGCGTGGCAAAGTCCCAGGACAAGATGAGATGGTGGAGCTATCCAAGTCTCACAGGATTCCCTAAAGAAATCCCCTAACACTGTGTTATGTACATAGACAACCAGGTTCCCTCACAATCCTTGGAATGGAAGATGCTAAAAACTGGGTAAATAGCTGTACTTCATTCAAACCTACATCCCTCAGACTGAGGCAGGACAAGATGAGTCCAAAGAATATGGGAATGCCCTCATGTTTATAGCTTTCTGAGAACCAAATATTGGAATAACAGTAGACCTCCCTTCCCACTCCAGTTTTCTGAATATTTTAATGCATTGAGTTGAAGGGGAACAGAATATACCACCCCAAAATATGTCTCTTTGGCATAAGGATCATTTTGAGCTGGTTATTTTTAAGAAATGGCAGACACAGGAAAAGCTCTGAAAACCAAATAAAGTAAGAGACATTTATATTTATAAGGGAAATCTCCATTTGTAATGTGTCTCCCTCTCTGTACCAGGAAGAAGAAGATGACAAAATCTCTAGTAAATCTTATCAGTGGAAAAGACAGAGACTTAGATCTGCATAACAATGTACGCTTGTATACTGTGCCTTTCCTGGTAACCTCCCCATAACCGGCCATTCCTCTTCCCATCAACATCTTCTATCTTTAGCTGAAGATGGTATTTAAGGTGGTGGCTTGGGTCATTTCAGGAAGTTACTCAGTTTTCCTGGGTATCTTCCATGTATATAGGACGTACACATGTTATTTAACTTCTGTTTTTCTCTTCTTAATCTGCCTTTTATTACAGGGAGGTCTCAGCCAAGAGCCTAAAAGGGTAAAGGGAAAATTATTTTTCATGCCCCTCCCCATCCCCCAACCCCGCCAGAGTGACCAAGCAAGGCTTACTTCCTCTTCTGTAAAATAGACTGTTTGCCTAGGAGTGTTGACATGCCTTTTCCAGCTTCCTAGTCTATTGTATTGGCCCTTCTGTGCCTACATTGCTTAGAGGTATTTGTGTCCTTGCCAAAACACCGGAGGAAGATCCAATTTGTGATCAAACCAGATGTCACAGGGTCCAAAGTGGCAGTCAGCAGGGACTCTGGGTTGAACCAAGAAATAGACAAAGTTTGTTTTCTAAGCAAAACTCGGTAAAGAGTTCTTTCTGCATCCTCTTAGTAACTACAGCTTAATCTATAAACCCCAGCCTCACCAAACCTGCCCCAATGAACATAATATACCCATCCACAGTAGTCATTCACTCAACAATACAAGTTGAGTATGTTCTGTGTACCAGGCACTATGCCACGGGTAGAATGGAGATGAGAAATATCCCCAGGCCACGCCCTTACAGTCCTCAGGGTGGAGAGGAAGGCGGGGAGAATGATGGATAGTGATTGAATACACATAAAATAGTAGGAGAGCCAGAGCGAAGCGAGGGGAGCCTTTGATGAGAGGCAGTGAGGGCTGAGCTCGTGAGGCCAGGTTAAAGATCCTGGCCTTTCTTCTGGGAGTCAGAGGCCCCGGGGTCCACATACGGCTCGGCCGCTGCCTTCTCCCTGGCTTCGGGACAACCACATCTTGTTAACAGTCACAGTTCCAGTTTATCTTTTTCTCCTTTGTAAAATGCAAGGTTGAGTTAAATGATTTCTATGGCTTCTTCCAGCCATGAACTCGTTCCTTTTACAAGATCTGCAGTTTACTTAGGCTTAAGTCACTAGAATATTACAAAGATTTCAAGGATGTGTTGCGATCGTGAAGCCATGAGCCCTTACAGATCCTTGCTTTTAAAGAGTTTGAAATAGTCTTCATATCAGGAGAACTGCAAAGTGACTACTGTTGACCTGAAATAGACTGCCAGGAAACAAAAACCAAAACAAAACAAAACAGACTGCCAGATATTTCTCCAGCAAAGATGGGTTTACTTGGGATCAGCAGATAATTGCAACTTGGGGGCCTGCAACCATGGCGAGCCACATGCAAGTCCCTGCACAGCAAGGGAAGGAGAGCACTTTTATAGATGGAGAAAAAAGTTGGGGGGCTGGGGGGGCTATAGTAAACAAGGAGTCCATGGTTTTTCATTGACTGAGTCTTGGCCAGGAAACAAGGGGAGTCTTTTTTTCTTCCTGTTAGGCTCTGCAATCATCTCAGGGAGTAGGACCCTCACCTCCCTCAACCTTCTGGTCTCCCACCTCCGTGTAATTGACATTTCTATGCATTTTATAGTATTCGTGAGCACTGTGCAAAGAAAACGGATCAAGAATAGTGTGACTTAATCATTTTAGCTGTCATTTCTTGTTTCCTTAGTGTGGAACACAATGTCATCAATTGCAAGAAAAGTTTCAGCTGCACAATCAATAAACTCTAATGCTTCATACACTAAAGCTGACCTGGAATGATGCTAATGTTATTCAAGTGTTTTCAGTTCCTTTTTTTTTCTAGCCAGAGCCTTCTACCTTAGCAAAATGGGTTCTGATGAACAAAGAACATTCTTTACAATTCTATGCCACTTAGTGTTATGTTTTCTGCAACTTAGGTGTTGAATCTTGTCCTTCTTCTAACTCCAGTCTAATACAGTCTTTTTGTAGAGTTTTGAAGAGGGCTTAGTTTTGTTTCCCTCTCATGGTACCTTTCTAAATTCACTTTCTCATGTTTTATTATGGTCATGAATGTCAAGATTGGGACAGCCTGAGTATTAAATGACAGCTCAGAAAAAATAAACACCTTTACAAAAGCCAATTGAGCATAAATAACAGTAATTATTACCTGCTTAGTTTTAAGACATTCTTGCCATCAAATTCAACTGAATCCTTTCAGGATGTTGTGAGTAATGGAAACGTATTATATTTGTACAAAATGGATTGAGTTCAGTAGAAATACTAAATTTCTTTCTTCCTACACAGTGAGCTTATTATATCTCAAACAAGAAGTTATGATTTGGGACTTGAAAGTGAAGCAAAACAATTTTCTTAGATTTTTCAACTCTAAGTGGTTGATACAACTCTTATTGCTTTTGTTTGATGGCAGGGAAGGGCTGTTTGCCTTTGTGTAAGGAATCTGGAATTTAAAGTTGAGAAAGCCGTGGCTTTCCTAGATATCATGATAAGTAGATACATATTGAATTGGATGAAAATGTCATGAAAAGGAGCCTAAATGATGTTACAAATATGAGAGATAGGCTTTAAACATGAATAGACAACAAGAGCACTTTGGCTACTCAACTCTAAACTTTTACAGTTTTTTCCCTCTGAAGAGTTGGAGTTTGTTTTGTTTTTAGATTTTTAGCTTAAAAAAGTAGACATTTGTGGCTTTTCAGGGAAAGGTAGGGGAAAGGCAGCGGTTGGTATGGTGACAGACCGATGGATAGTAAAAACCCGCAGGCTGCCTGGGGATTGCCTTGCCTATAGGAAGGAACCATGGTGGGGTAATTAAAGGTGTGGATTCCCAAGTTAGCCAGCCAGCTCCATCACCCCCTCCTCTGAGTTATTTAGGCTGTGATAGTTTTAGATAAATCTCTCTGTGCATCAGATTCTTCACCGATGACACAGGTCTAACAGTACCTACTTCCTAGGATTTTGTGAGGACTGAAATGATATTACACATACACAGTGTTCAGAAGAGTGTCTGCACATTATCTAATTAACTTTACGGCAATGTCACATATGACTTAAGCCGTTGCCAATAATAGGCGATACATTTTAATGGTGATCACCACCACACCTGAGAGATTAAATGAGGTCATTTATCTCAAAGTTTATCAAAAATAAGTAAAATCAGTGGTGTCAAACAGAACGCACAAATCAATGGGAAACTCTTTGGACAATTCTAATGCTTTCAGAAAGATCAGGTGTTACATTTTAATGTAGAATCTTGACTGTGCAGTCAAAAATTCATTATTTCATGTGGGAAGTTTCTAAAAACCAAAAGATATTTTGCTCCTCAATATAATAGCTTGTAATGTACTGGGAAATTGGCTTTATAAACACTTTTGTTTTTCTTTCATGCATTAAATGTATAGTGAGTTTGATCCATCCCATAAAGTTGGCCTCCTTTCTGTGAAACCTATTTCAAATCATTCCACCTCAAGGGTAAATTGCCACCACGTTAAGAAACTATTTTTTAAAACTGGCGTTTCAACAATGTGGGCACTCCTTTAGGAGAAGTCAGATATTCGTTATTCCTTTAAATGATCTCTTAAATATGTAAGAAAAATTAAGTTATTATTGGGTGACAAGGGTGAACATTAATTAACTGTTAACTGAACATTAATTAAACTGTTAACAGTTTAACACATCCTGGTTCAACCTGTAGAGTCTATAATATATAATTTATCATTTACAGATAGTGAAAACAACCCAAATCAAGAACTGTCCACATCACGTTTGGCATTGTGGCATGTCAGGAATTGATTGGCTGTTTAAAACCTAGGGATCTCCTTGGGTATTTAATGTCAGCATGAAAAAAGAACCTAAACCGAAATGTTAGGAGGAAAGTACAGAGATATTACTGTTACTTAAAAGGAATCCAATAACCTAAAAATAGGTTATAGACTGTAAGTGAATTTAAACGGTTTTGAAAAATTTGTGACAAAAATTGTTTCAATACTTTAAAACATTAATTTTATACTCTCCATGACACTGGATTAGGAAGTATTAAACATATACATATTATATATTATATATTAAGTATATATGATGGAATATTATTCAGCCTTAAGAAAGAAGGAAATCCTGCCATTTGTAAGAACGTGGATGAACCTCTAGAGCATTATGTTAGTATAATGTAACAGACAGAGAGAGAGACAAATATTGCATGGCTGCATGGTATCATTTATATGTGGAATCTAAAAAAAAAAAAAAGTCAAAATCATAGAAACAGAGTAGAATGGTGGTTGGCAGGGGCTGGGGGAAGTAAGGAGAGGTTAATAAAAACGTACAAACTTTCAGCTATAAGATGAATAAGGTCTGAGGATCTAATAAAACATGGTAACTACAGTTGATAATACTGTATTATACAACTGAAACTTCCTAAGAGAGTAGAATTTAAGTATTCTCATACACACACACACGCACACAAAGGTAAATATGTAAGATGTTGGAGGTGTTCATTAATTCAATGGTGGGAGTCTTTTCACAAAGTATATGCATATCAAATTATCACGTTGTGCCCTTTAAATATACTACAAATTTTATTTGTCAATTATATCTCAATAATGCTGAAAAAAGGATTAAATATTGCCAAATATTAAATACTGATTAAATATTCAACTTCTTTGTGGAGAGCCATTTTAAATCTCAGTTTTAAAACCATATTTAATCTTAAAATATATATTGCTGCTGGAGCTGTGCATTTAGAGTGACAGTGTAGAGGAAGACCTGAAAGAAAGGTATGATTAATAGAAGGTTTTGCTTTCAGAGCATTTCCTGATATTGTACAAGTGAATGCAGGAAACAAGTGAGAGAGCTAATACCTCCACAGTCCTTATAATTGTGGGTCACATAAAATTAAATGATTTCTGGATTTACAGGCTGCGAAAGCTCACAGAATTTTAACTTATAATGCAAAGAATAAAAAGATGGGGAGCCTTAAGACAGTAAGCATGGGAAGATTTCCTGTGGCTTTAGGAAATCATAGAGGGATTTCTATATAATTATTTTCTATAATCAGACAGAGAATCAGAGATCAAGAGCCATATGGCCTCATCTTCCATCTCGAGAAAAAGTAGCAATCACCTTACCCATTTGACAATAAGGTAACTGAAGCTGCTAGCAGCAGGTTAATTGGCCTAAGGTCATGAAGGTAGTAAAAGGATGAGGAGTCTCTAATCCCAGTTCAGGGTTTAATCTTTCTGTTACATCTGAATAGAAAGAAACTAAGGCAAAATCAAATAGTACTTGGGGTAGATGTGCCATTGCTAAAACTAGAAAACAAATCCAAAAACCCAACCAAACTAAAACAAAAAAACCCAACCATAACTGTTTAATTGCCTTGGTCTAAAATGAACTCTCTCTACCTTATACCAGTCAGAATGGCCATCATGAAAAAGTCTACAAGTAATAAATGCTGGAGAGGGTGTGGAGAAAAGGGAACCCTCCTACACCGTTCGTGGGAATGTAAATTGATACAGCCACTATGGAGAACAGTATGGAGGTTCCTTGAAAAACTACATATAGAGCTACTATATGATCCAGCAATCCCAATCTTGGGCATATATCTGGAGAAAACTCTAATTTGAAAAGATACAAGAGGCTGGAGAGAAGATGGCGGAAGAGTAAGATGCAGAGATCACCTTCCTCCCCACAAATACATCAGAAATACATCTACACGTGGAACTGCTCCTATAGAACACCTACTGAACGCTGGCAGAAGACCTCAGACCTCCCAAAAGGCAAGAAACTCCCCACGTACCTGGGTAGGGCAAAAGAAAAAAGAAAAAAGAAAAAACAGAGACAAAAGAATAGGGACGGGACCTGCGCCAGTGGGAGGGAGCTGTGCAGGAGGAAAGGTTTCCACACACTAGGAAGGCCCTTCGCGGGCGGAGACTGCGGGTGGCGGAGTGGGGAAGCTTCGGAGCCACGGAGGAGAGCGCAGCAACAGGGGTGCGGAGGGCAAAGCGGAGAGATTCCCGCACAGAGGCTCGGTGCCGAGCAGCGCTCACCAGCCCGAGAGGCTTGTCTGCTCCCCCGCCGGGGCGGGCGGGGCTGGGAGCTGAGGCTTGGGCTTCGGAGGTCGGACCCCAGGGAGAGGACTGGGGCTGGCGGCGTGAACACAGCCTGAAGAGGTTAGTGTGCCACAGCTAGCCGGGAGGGAGTCCGGGAAAAAGTCTGCAGCTGCCGAAGAGGCAAGAGACTTTTTCTTGCCTCTTTGTTTCCTGGTGCGCGAGGAGAGGGGATTAAGAGCGCTGCTTAAAGGAGCTCCAGAGACGAGTGCGAGCCGTGGCTATCAGCGCGGACCCCAGAGATGGGCATGAGACGCTAAGGCTGCTGCTGCCGCCACCAAGAAGCCTGTTTGCGAGCACAGGTCACTCTCCACACCTCCCCTCCTGGGAGTCTGTGCAGCCCGCCACTGCCAGGGTCCCGTGATCCAAGGACAACTTACCCGGGAGAATACACGGCGCGCCTCAGGCTGGTGCAACGTCACGGCCTCTGCCGCCGCAGGCTCGCCCCGCCTCCGTACCCCTCCCTCCCCCTGGCCTGAGTGAGCCAGAGCCCACGAAGCAGCTGTTCCTTTAACCCTGTCCTGTCTGAGCAAAGAAAAGACGCCCTCAGGTGACCTACACGCAGAGGCAAGGCCAAGTCCAAAGCTGAACCCCGGGAGCTGTATGAACAAAGAAGAGAAAGGGAAATTTCTCCCGGCAGCCTCAGGAGCAGCGGATTAAATCTCCACAATCAACTTGATGTACCCTGCATCTGTGGAATACCTGAAGAGACAACAAATCATCCCAAATTGAGAAGGTGGACTTCGGGAGCAAGATATATTATTTTTTCCCCTTTTCCTCTTTTTGTGAGTGTGTATGTGTATGCTTCTGTGTGAGATTTTGTCTGTATAGCTTTGCTTTCACCATTTGTCCTAGGGTTCTGTTCGTCCGTTTTTTGTTTTTTTTTTTTTACTTAAAAATTTTTTTTTCTTAATAATTATTTTTTATTTTAATAACTTTATTTTATTTTATCTTTATTTTATTTTTCCTCTTTCTTTCTTTCTTTCTATTTTTTTCTCCCTTTTAATCTGAGCCGTGTGGATGAAAGACTCTTGGTGCTCCAGCCAGGCATCAGGGCTGTGCCTCTGAGGTGGGAGAGCCAACTTCAGGACACTGGTCCACAAGAGACCTCCCAGCTCCACGTAATACCAAACGGCGAAAATCTCCCAGAGATCTCCATCTCAACACCAAGACCCAGATTCACTCAACGACCAGCAAACTACAGTGCTGGACACCCTATGCCAAACAACTAGCAAGACAGGAACACAGCCCCATCCATTAGCAGAGAGGCTGCCTAAAATCATAATAAGGCCACAGACACCCCAAAACACACCACCAGACGTGGACTTGCTCACCAGAAAGACAAGATCCAGCCTCATCCACCAGAACACAGGAACTAGTCCCCTCCACCAGGAAGCCTACACAACCCACTGAACCAACATTAGGCACTGGGGACAGACACCAAAAACAACGGGAACTACGAACCTGCAGCCTGCGAAAAGGAGACCCCAAACACAGTAAGATAAGCAAAATGAGAAGAGAGAAAAACACACAGCAGATGAAGGAGCAAGGTAAAAACACACCAGACCTAACAAATGAAGAGGAAACAGGCAGTCTACCTGAAAAAGAATTCAGAATAATGATAACAAAGATGATCCAAAATCTTGGAAATAGAATAAACAAAATGCAAGAAACATTTAACGAGGACCTAGAAGAACTAAAGAGTAAACAAACAACGATGAACAACACAATAAATGAAATTAAAAATACTCTAGAAGGGATCAACAGCAGAATAACTGAGGCAGAAGAACGGATAAGTGACCTGGAAGATAAAATAGTGGAAATAACTACTGCAGAGCAGAATAAAGAAGAAAGAATGAAAAGAACTGAGGACAGTCTCAGAGATCTCTGGGACAACATTAAACACACCAACATTCAAATTATAGGGGTCCCAGAAGAAGAAGAGAAAAAGAAAGGGACTGAGAAACTATTTGAAGAGAATATAGTTGAAAACTTCCCTAATATGGGAAAGGAAATAGTTAATCAAGTCCTGGAAGCACAGAGAGTCCCATACAGGATAAATCCAAGGAGAAACACGCCAAGACACATAATAATCACAGGATAAATCCAAGGAGAAACACGCCATGACACATATTAATCAAACTATCAAAAATTAAATATAAAGAAAACATATTAAAAGCAGCAAGGGAAAAACAACAAATAACACACAAGGGAATCCCCATAAGGTTAACAGCTGATCTGTCGGCAGAAACTCTGCAAGCCAGAAGGGAGTGGCAGGACATATTTAAAGGGATGAAGGAGAAAAACCTACAACCAAGATTACTCTACCCAGCAAGGATCTCATTCAGATTTGATGGAGAAATTAAAACCTTTACAGACAAGCAAAAGCTGAGAGAGTTCAGCACCACCAAACCAGCTTTACAACAAATACTAAAGGAACTTCTCTAGGCAAGAAACACAAGAGAAGGAAAACACCTACAATAACAAACCTAAAACATTTAAGAAAATGGGAATAGGAACATACATATCGATAATTACCTTAAATGTAAATGGATTAAATGCTCCCACCAAAAGACACAGACTGGCTGAATGGATACAAAAATAAGACCCGTACATATGCTGTCTACAAGAGACCCACCTCAGACCTAGGGACACATTCAGACTGAAAGTGAGGAGATGGAAAAAGATATTCCATGCAAATGGAAATCAAAAGAAAGCTAGAGTAGCAATTCTCATATCACACAAAATAAACTTTAAAATAAAGACTATTACAAGAGACAAGGACACTACATAATGATCAAGGGGTCGATCCAAGAAAAAGATATAACAATTGTAAATATTTAGGCACCCAACATAGGAGCACCTCAATACATAAGGCAAATACCAACAGCCATAAAAGGGGAAATCGATAGTAACACAATCATAGTAGGGGGCTTTAACACTCCACTTTCACCAATGGACAGATCATCCAAAATGAAAATAAATAAGGAAACACAAGCTTTAAATGATACATTAAACAAGATGGACTTACGTGATATTTATAGGACATTCCACCCAAAAACAACAGAATACACATTTTTCTCAAGTGCTCATGGAACATTCTCCAGGACAGATCATATCTTAGGTCACAAATCAAGCCTTGGTAAATTTAAGAAAATTGAAATCGTATCAAGTATCTTTTCTGACCACAACGCTATGAGACTAGATATCAATTACAGGAAAAGATCTGTAAAAAATACAAACACATGGAGGCTAAACAATACACTACTTAATAAAGAAGTGATCACTGAAGAAATCAAAGGGAAAATCAAAAAATACCTAGAAACGAATGACAATGGAGACACGACGACCCAAAACCTATGGGACGCAGCAAAAGCAGTTCTAAGAGGGAAGTTTATAGCAATACAATCCTACCTTAAGAAACAGGAAACATCTCAAATAAACAACCTAACCTTGCAACTAAAGCAATTAGAGAAAGAAGAACAAAAAAACCCCAAAGTTAGCAGAAGGAAAGAAATCATAAAGATCAGATCAGAAATAAATGGAAAAGAAATGAAGGAAACGATAGCAAAGATCAATAAAACTAAAAGCTGGTTCTTTGAGAAGATAAACAAAATTGATAAACCATTAGCCAGACTCATCAAGAAAAAAAGGGAGAAGACTCAAATCAATAGAACTAGAAATGAAAAAGGGGAAGTAACAACTGACACTGCAGAAATACAAACGATCATGAGAGATTACTACAAGCAACTCTATGCCAATAAAATGGACAACCTGCAAGAAATGGACAGATTCTTAGAAATGCACAACCTGCCCAGACTGAACCAGGAAGAAACAGAAAATATGAACAGACCAATCACAAGCACTGAAATTGAAACTGTGATTAAAAATCTTCCAACAAACAATAGCCCAGGACCAGATGGCTTCACAGGTGAGTTCTATCAAACATTTACAGAAGAGCTAACACCTACCCTTCTCAAACTATTCCAAAATATTGCAGAGGGAAGAACACTTCCAAAGTCATTCTATGAGACCACCATCACCCTGATACCAAAACCAGACAAAGATGTCACAAAGAAAGAAAACTACAGGCCAATATCACTGATAAACATAGATGCAAAAATCCTCAACAAAATACTAGCAAACAGAACCCAACAGCACATTAAAAGGATCATACACCATGATCAATTGGGGTTTATTCCAGGAATGCAAGGATTCTGCAATATATGCAAATCAATCAACGTGATACATCATATTAACAAATGAAGGAGAAAAACCATATGACCATCTCAATAGATGCAGAGAAACCTTTCGACAAAATTCAACACCCATTTATGATAAAAGCCCTGCAGAAAGTAGGCATAGAAGGAACTTTCCTCAACATAATAAAGGCCATATATGACAAACCCACAGCCAACATCATCCTCAATGGTGAAAAACTGAAACCATTTCCACTAAGATCAGGAACAAGACAAGGTTGCCCACTCTCACCACTATTATTCAACATAGTTTTGGAAGTTTTAGCCACAGCAGTCAGAGAAGAAAAACAAATAAAAGGAATCCAAATCGGAAAAGAAGAAGTAAAACTGTCACTGTTTGCAGATGACATGGTACTATACATAGAGGATCCTAAAGATGCTACCCCAGAAAACTATTAGAGCTAATCAATGAATTTGGTAAAGTTGCAGGGTACAAAATTAATGCACAGAAATCTCTTGCATTCCTATACACTAATGATGAAAAATCTGAAAGTGAAATTAAGAAATCACTCCCATTTACCATTGCAACAAAAAGAATATCTAGGAATAAATCTACCTAAGGAGGCAAAGGACCTGTATGCAGAAAATTATAAGACACTTATGAAAGAAATTAAAGATGATACAAATTGATGGAGAGATATACCATGTTCTTGGATTGGAAGAATCAACATTGTGAAAATGACTGTACTACCCAAAGCAATCTACAGATTCAAGGCAATCCCTATCAAATTACCGCTGGCATTCTTCACAGAACTAGAACAAAAAATTTCACAATTTGTATGGAAACGCAAAAGACCCCAAATGGCCAAAGCAATCTTGTGAACGAAAAATGGAGCTGGAGGAATCAGGCTCCCTGACTTCAGACTATACTACAAAGCTACAGTAATCAAGACAGTCTGGTACTGGCACAAAAACAGAAATATAGATCAATGGAACAGGATAGAAAGCCCACAGATAAACCCACGCACATATGGTCACCTTATCTTTGATAAAGGAGGCAAGCATATACAGTGGAGAAAAGACAGCCTCTTCAATAAGTGGTGCTGGGAAAACTTGACAGGTACATGTAAAAGTATGAAATTAGAACACTCCCTAACACCATACACAAAAATAAACTCAAAATGGATTAAAGACCTAAATGTAAGGCCAGACACTATCAAACTCTTAGAGGAAAACATAGGCAGAACACTCTATGACATAAATCACAGCAAGATCCTCTTTGACCCAGCTCCTAGAGAAATGAAAATAAAAACACAAATAAACAAATGGGACCTAATGAAACTTAAAAGCTTTTGCACAGCAAAGGAAACCATAAACAAGACCAAAAGACAACCCTCAGAATGGGAGAAAATATTTGCAAATGAAGGAACTGACAAAGGATTAATCTCCAAAATTTACAAGCAGCTCATGCAGCTCAATAACAAAAAAACAAACAACCCAATCCAAAAATGGGCAGAAGACCTAAATAGACATTTCTCCAAAGAAGAGATACAGACTGCCAACAAACACATGAAAGAATGCTCAACATCATTAATCATTAGAGAAATGCAAATCAAAACTACAATGACATATCATCTCACACTGGTCAGAATGGCCATCATCAAAAAATCTACAAACAATAAGTGCTGGAGGGGGTGTGGAGAAAAGGGAACACTCTTGCACTGTTGGTGGGAGTGTAAATTGATACAGCCACTATGCAGAACAGTATGGAGGTTCCTTAAAAAACTAAAAATAGAACTGCCACATGACCCAGCAATCCCACTACTGGGCATATACCCTGAGAAAACCATAATTCAAAAAGAGTCATGCACCACAATGTTCATTGCAGCACTATTTACAACAGCCAGGACATGGAAGCAACCTAAGTGTCCATCATCGGATGGAATGGATAAAGAAGATGTGGCACATATATACAATGGAATATTACTCAGCTATAAAAAGAAATGAAATTGAGTTATTTGTAGTGAGGTGGATGGAGTTAGAGACTGTCATACAGAGTGAAGTAAGTCAGAAAGAGAAAAACAAATACCATATGCTAACACATATATATGGAATCTAAGGGGAAAAAAAAAAGTAATGAAGAACCTAGTGATAAGACGGGAATAAATACACAGACCTACTAGAGAATGGACTTGAGGATATGGGGAGGGGGAAGGGTAAGATGTGACAAAGTGAGAGAGTGGCATGGACATATATACACTACCAAACTTAAAATAGATAGCTAGTGGGAAGCAGCCGCATAGCTCAGGGAGATCAGCTCGGTGCTTTGTGATCACCTAGAGGGGTGGGATAGGGAGGGTGGGAGGGAGGGAGATGCAAGAGGGAAGAGATATGGGAACATATGTATATGTATAACTGATTCACTTTGTTATAAAGCAGAAACTAACACACCATTGTAAAGCAATTATACGCCAATAAAGATGTTAAAAAAAAAATACATGCACCCCAATGTTCATTGCAGCACTATTTATAATAGCCAAGACATGGAAGCAACCTAAATGTCCATAGACAGATTAATGGATAAAGAAGATGTGATACACACACACACACACACACACACACACACACACACACACACTGGAATATTACTCAGCCATGAAATAGAATGAAATAATGCTATTTGCAGAAACATGGATGGACCTAGAGAATATCATACTAAGTGAAGTAAGCCAGACAAAGACAAATATCATATTAGATCACTTATGTGTGGAGTCTTAAAAAAAAAAAAAAAAGAAATGATACAAGTGAACTTGTTTACAAAACAGAAATAGACCCACAGACATAGAAAACAAACTTACAGTTACCAAAGGGGAAAGGGTTGGGAGAGGGATAAATTAGGAGTTTGGGATTAACATATATACACTTACTATACATAAAATAGATAACCAATAACATCCTACTGTATAGCACAGGGAACTATAATCAGTATGTTGAAATAACAAAAAGGGAAAAGAATCTGAAAAAGTTTTGTGTGTGTGTGTGTGTGTGTGTGTGTACTTTGCTGCACACCTGAAACTAACACAACATTGTAAATCAGCCATACTTCAATTAAAAAAAAAGAAAAAAAATGAACTCCCTCTCGTTTGGTGGGTCACTATATTTGTTGCAGTGGAGGTGACAGTAATGGTGAAAATATATCCCCAGTAGGTGCTTCCTGGAAGATGTAGTTTGTGTCTACATGTTTCTAACATAAGTGGCTAAATTATCTTTGAAAATCTAAGAGCTGGTTGGATTCAAACTAGGCAAGCCTAAGAGACCAACTGTGAAGTTCTTATTTAGACCCAATTTGGGTCTTTCCCAGTTCCAATTCCTTTGAACTAGAACCTGTATACCCAATATCCACATCCATCCTCTTTCCACACGTGATACTGCCGCATGTAGGGTGACCGGCTTCCCCAGTTATCCAGGACACAGGGCTTTCAGTATTAAAACCAGGATAATTCCTGCAAACCAGGACAGTTGGTCATACTAACTGCTGATTGCTCATTGAGGAAAAGGCTGACAGTGATGTGGCCACAGACAAAGGTCTGCTTCCCAAGAAGCCTGATCCACTTAGCTTGGTTCTGTTGCTGAGAAGTGGGCAGATGTGCAGGGAAAACCTGGGATGAGAAAAGGAAAAGAAAATGGCCTGCACTCCCAATGGTTTCCAGATTTCTGATTTCAGTGGTCCACGAGGACCAGCTGCAACTCTATCATTTTATTAACCCAAAATAAACTTGTATAATAAATTGCCTGGGTTTTATTTATTGTTTTGGTTTAAATTAGTGGAGGTCAGTTTCTGTTATTCAGAACTAAAATAACTTTGATTAGTATAATATCCATCACCAGCACTGTCCAAACAATTAAAAAAGTTTTTAACTCTCACACCCTACTGAGGGTGGGTCAGTAGTATCATATTTGTGCACCATAGGGAGAATTATTAATAGTTTCTGGAGCAGTAGCAAGATCTATCCATTAATGCTTCAGAAAGCAAAGCACTAATGGAAAAGTGGTGCCTAGTTTCCAATTTTCTTTGTTAATGAGCACATTTCACTCTCAGGTCAGCAATGACTAGCTCAGATTCCCTGGTGGTGGGAAAGTTCTAATCTAAGTGCTATCCTGGTCTGTTTTGAAATCACAGTGCAGACAAAAGCTTAGATGTCCCAGGTTGAAAACAGATTTGGAAACTAAAACTGTACAAAAACTAAAATGTTTTAAAAAGTGTTATCCCTGAACATCTGGAGTCAAGGGTACAGTGATACCTGATGTGGGATAAAAGGCAACAATTTATGAGAATATCAAGGTTTTCCTGAGCCCTGAGTTGCCTCACACTCACAAAGGATAAGGAGATTCTCATCCCAATCCTTACCTGCTTTGGTCTCTCCCATGAGGTCTGAGGATAGAGGAACATGAGTCTCAGAAAGACAAAAAGAAAAGGCCCAGAGTGGCTGAGAGAGCTCTCTCCTTCCTGGAATAATAATCTATCATGAATCTCACCACTTCCCCAGTACCAACCTAGTTCCATCACTATCATCTCTCAATTTTACAGCAGTTACCTCCTACCTCGTCCCCCTGCTTCCTCTCGTCTTCCTAAAGTCAACTCCTCACAAAACAGCCAGCGTATGACCTTTTGAAACCAGAAATCAGACTGTGTCACCCTCTACTTCACACATTCTTGATTCCCCATCATACTCAGAATAAAATTCAAACTCCTTATGGTAGTTTAGAAAGCCCTGTGTACTCTGGCCCCTGCCTCTCTTTCCCCGACTTCAACTCCAACCACTTTTCTCCCTCGATCACTCTGCTTTAGCACTTTGTACTTGAACACACTAAGCACATGACTCTTTATGGGCCTTTGCACAAGCTGTTCCTTCTGCCTGGAATGCTCTAACCTCAAATCTTTGCATAGATCTTCAGTGAGGTCTCAACTCAATTGCTACTTCCTCAGAGAAAAACTTTCCTCCCATCCTATCTAAAACAGTACCTCTGCCCAAACCCAGTCACTCTCTTTCCTTTTATTCTGCTTATATTTTATATATAGCATGTATTTCTTGGCTACTTACACATATATGTGTGTGTATATCATCTATGAAACACACATACACATATTCTCTGGGTCTAACAAAATAAGCCACTATTCTGGGTAGCGTGGAAAAAGCAGAGTGTCAGAAAGATTTCGGTTTGAATTTAAGTTGTTGCTGATATTGTCTGCCCCCCTCACTAGAACATAAAGTCCATGAGAGCAAAGCCTTGTCTTCTCAAATACTGCTATATCCTTGGTTCCTGGCACACAATAAGTCAGTGAGTGAGTGAGTGAGTGAATGAATAGATGAATGAAGAAACAAAACAGTCCTCAGTTCAATTCCCAGCTCTTCCACTTCCAGGCTATGTTACCTTTAGCAAGTTGTTTTACTTCCCTGGACCCTAATTTTCTTCATCTCTAAAGTGAGCATAATTATCACCTCCTCTAAGAGTTGTCATAAGGAATAATTGAGATAAATTGTATAAATCCTCTGAATAGTGGGATAGAACTTAGTATGTATTCAACAAATTTTCTTTCCCCCTCAAGGTATCACTTTTCTAGGGATACCAAAAGCACTGTAAAGTGAGGCTTCACAAGTTATCAGACTAACTACTAGGTTATGTGTCATGAATTCATCAACATACCCAAACATTGAAATCCTATCATTTATTCAACTAGACCTCTCTGTCCCTGTACATTCCTTAAAAATGCAAATATTTCTCAATAAAATATCCATAAGGTCATCTTTATCTTAATAAAAATGCGTTTCAATTTTTTTCTATGACTTAAAGTCCTGTAGAAGAAATAGAAAGCATAAACAAAGGATGCCAAAGAGCAGCTTCATAGATGTGTAGAGAGTTCGTTTAATATAAAATCACAGCCTGAAATCAGAGTCACAGCCAAATCATCAGAGGTGAGACAATTGGTTCTTGAAGAGGAATGGCTAAAGAGATTTTTTTCTTAAGCACGGACATCACTCAAGTTTGGCAGGTTTGTTGCTACCTGACCAATGGGTACTCATGGTGGGAAATTCCCAAGTGGCTGAGCCAGAAACAAACTGAATCGTTTTATTGGTTAGAGGACTGATCATATTAAATTAAGCTAGTGATATGATCATTCCAAAAGACCTTACGATTTCTTTATAGTTTAGCTAAGATAGCCCCAGTCCTAATATGATTCAGCCTAATACCTATGCCTTCCATCCTTCTTCTATTCCTAAAGGTAGAAGGGAAAGGAACTGGCCACAGTCAAGTACTCTGTTTTTCCACCATCCTTTCCACAAAGGATGCACTTAAACAAGCTCATCTAGGTTGCTCACATCACCACTCTAGGCTTTGAAGTAGTCCGTGCCTCTGATGTTGGTACCCTCTCATCTCACATCTCTTTATTGGCCTTGAAATACCTCACCAACTCTTGTCTCTTCTGGGACCATAGAGTCTGTAGCCTAAAAATGCCTGGGTTCCCTGGATCACCAAGAATTTAGAATCAGGGAAAAGTCATTGGAAGCCCATTAGCTTGTGGGTCTATAACACTGAGGGATTTCAAGACTTTCCTTTTATTCATTCAGTCTTATTCAGTGACATGCTTCCCTTGCCTACGTCCATCTGCCACCCCCAACCCAGAAAAGCTTTTGAAGTTGAAAGCCCTTTTGAAAATAAAATTCTATCATTTAGTAAAATATTTTTTCTTTTGGTTGCCAAGATATATTTTTAATAGTCTATCACACCCAAGTGTGTGCAATTACGGGTAGATTGTTGCTAATCAACTTGGTTTGGCTGAAATATAGCTTTCTTTTATTTCCTTATTTCCTTGTGTAGTTTTGAGCCAACATTCCTAAAATGGATGGCTCTTGATTGAATAAACAGACGTAAATGCGACTGATCTTTGGATAAACATAAACCTTATTTTTATAGAAAGTTGTGCTCATGTTTGTTGTTTTTTTTAACATACTCATACCTGAAGTCCAGCCAAAACTGTCTTATCTCTTACAGAAATCTGTGCTGCTAATATTTCTTAGAGAAAGAATTCTAAATCAGGGAGGCAGAGATGACCTAAAATCTCGTCAGTGTCTTAAATTCTATACTAGTAATTTTAGAATCGTAACTTTAGAACATGAGATTGCACTGAGGAGCTAATAATACTACTAAAACTTGTTGCTGTCTTTTCTAAGCCTAGATCAAAGGTTTTTAAAAGCAAAGAACACCAAAGCTCTAAAAAAATTTTAATAATTACTATGCCGTTTGCAGGACGATCCAGATTAATCTTTTATTTCGAGGGGCCACCTTATCCTCTCTATAAACTAAACGTAGAAAAAGTGGGAATGAACAGCAAAATCTTGTTTAATATCAGCCTACTTCAATGGGTAAAGGAAAGTTTTTCAAGTAGAAAGTCCCTGACCTATGGCTTAAAATTTTATAAGGATTTCCTTTGCTATTTAAACTTTGCTGATTATGAAGAGGAGGAGAAAACATGAGACAGTTCCTGGGGTCACCATTCATTTAAAAGTCTTCCGGGGAACTCTTGCAATGCATCAGTGATAACTATGCCCATTCCATTATTTTCTCTATCATCAACTAGTATTTTGAACTTTTGAATGTTTGCTAGAGGCCACACACTTTGCTGGGATCTAAGAGTAAAATGTTGACCCCACCCCTATTTTCAAGACAAGAGCTCAGTCTTAAAGCTCACTTGTCCTGATCAGTGCCCCTCCTTAGAATGACAAATTCATCATTATTTGTTTCTGGAACCCCTCAACCCTCCTTTCAGGGCGTTGCCCTCTTCAAAGGCTCTGCTCTACAGTGTCGCTTGAAAAATAATTCACATTCATGTGAGTAAATCTATGACTAAGTTCTCCTTTCCCTCTCTTTACCTTTGCCTACAATTCACCTTCCCCAATAGACAGAATCTACTATAATAGAATATATACAATGATATATGAATATTGCCTTTCAAGGAATAACACTTCTGAAAGAGAACACTTGGAAAGGATAAAGTTTAGCTCAAGATATGAAGCCTTCAACAATGAAGGCTTCAGGCTATGGGGCGACCTACTGTCCTCCATTTATTTTGCCTGCAAGAAGCAGAAATACACTAGCATAGATACAAAGTAGGATTGATGATAAGAATACAGGCATTTCATGGGCCAAGAACAGAGGATGAAGAAAAGATGGGCACTTGGTAGAATTTTAACTAGAAACTAGGAACTACATGATTTCTAACTTCTGTTCCTCTGAGTTTGGTCCATTTCCTTTCTCAATGAGCTTCTTCTACTTCACCTCGCACATGGCTCAACGTGACCAGCAGTTTCAACTCTATGTCATAAAGTTTCAGCCCTTCTGCGCATCACCAACTAGTACCAGTCTTAGTTCCTCGGTTCAAATATGAAGGAGGGAAACAAGGAGAGGATATGAGTCAGAGTTTGAGCGGTCCAGCTCATCTCTTCAAGCCAAGCTATAAAAATTTGCTGGCTAACCCGTGCATAGGCAGATATTGGATAAGGTGCTTACTCATGGCCCAATTATCTGGGCAGAGGATGTATCAAGGTACCAAAGTATGTAGGGCTGTCTAAGTGGCATCTGGATAGGGAAGAATGTTTTAAAATCTGTGGATGGGGCAAGAAATGAAACATCTTTAGTGGACTCAACCTCTGTATTCCTACCTTGAAATACCTGTAGGTTGTTTTAGAGTATGTGCAGCTCTTCCTCTCTTCTTGCTTTCTGATTATTATAGATTTTCTTGATTCAAATCCATTTCACATTTGTTTGCTAGCCTCCCACATCTCTTTCATTATCCTTCACTTTAAGCCCTCAACCTTCAGAACCTACTTAGTATTGAAACAAGGCAAAATCCACATGGATCATCTATCTAGTGACCATGATTGCCCACTTCTACAGCAATCATGATAAGAGGGTGCTCAAATTTTCTCCATCAGCCACAGCACACTCTGACCGTAATATTGAGTACCATAGAGACAAGTGGGCAAGAAGAATGGAATGTTCATAAATGTCCTTTACAATAGATCCAGAGAGGAATGAAGGGGGTTCTACATTGCCCTCTTTTCAACTCACAAGAATGGACTGGCTCTGAAACAATAGAATCTGGTTTCTCCTTTATACCTACCTGGTCTCTTTAAATCTCTACCTCCCTTTGCCTTTCTTTCTCCATTCTCCCAGTATGTTAACCCTAATCTCAACTGCTGAGGGAAAACAAACTTTACTACAGATGGCAAATTGTCCATTTGCACAAAGTACACAGGGGTCTAAGAAACTATGGCAAGGAAGATAGAAAATAAAATCCTCTACCCTGATATAAAACTCCCTTATGAAATGCCCCATCATTCCAGAAATGCAACCATCCTATGGTTACATTGCAAACCTCATTTAATAATGATGTATTTGATGACGTGGAAAATTTGCAAAGTAAATATTATTTTTTGTCCTTCAGATACAACTATCTGATGAATAGGAGTATTTGAATAGCAGAGGAATAGTAAACAGATTAAAAGGAGTACTCAATTTATTTCCCTGGGTCTATTATTGGATCTGTCTTGACTAATCTTGTGACTTTGGACAAATTGTTTAACTCCCACTGGGGCTCAGTTTCCTCCAAAATCAAGTGCTGAGTTAGATGCTAAAGCAAACAGTGTTGGTTTCCAGGAATCATTCTCTCCCCTCCTTCCTTGCTAGTGGAACTTATCTCCCACTATAAAGCTAAAAAGATCATCTCACTTCTCCATTTTCCTATGTATCTAGGACACAGGCACCTAATCAGTCTCAGCCAGTAGAAAGTGATTATTCTGCCTGGGGTATTCTGGGAAAGGTTTTCCTTACTATTGAAAATAAATTTCCCTCCTATATGCCTTTGGAAGCTTTTGTGCTTGGAGCAGTGGTAGCTATCATGCAACCATGACATGGAAGATAAGAGGATTATATAGAATCTGAGGGTCCCCCTGTCACTTTTGAGCTGCTGAATTACCAACATTAGAATTCATTAAACAATTTCTCATTCTATAAGCCATTTGGGGGGACATTCCATTACTTTTAGCCAGAATCATCCTTATTGAATAGATGTCATTCTAAGGGGTCCTAAGACTGCTTCCAGCTTTAAAAATATATGAGTCAATAAGAAAAAAGAGAGACAGAGAGAAAGAAGGAACGTTGTCCCCTTGATAAAAAGAATAACTGCAAATCTTTAAGGACCAATAGTAAAGAGACTTCAAAAAGAGATACTCCAATAAGACAGACTTACAATGAGAGTAAAGAACTGCTGATATGATGTGGCTTGAAGAGAACAAGATATGAACTTACCCCAAATATCTCCCACTGTTTCTGTGTGTGCCTCTGTAGCGTCATGTGTAATATTTTGACTGCCCATCATTTGAACACCCTTCCTATTTTAGCAATCTGTCTCCCACTATGAAAGTCAAAGGGAGATTTGCTCTCTTCCTATCTCTGGCAGCCAGAATAAGAGAAGATGGCTAAGGCTTGGCCAATTGAGGGCTTCTACACAGGATTTTCAATTTTGGGGAATGGAGATGAGGGATGCCAAGGCAGTTCTAAAGTTATTGACGAGTCCTTGGCAGAGACAGGGCAGGGAAGGGATCACCAAGGGTGACTCCTCAACCAGACTGTTTTCTATGGTGTGTTTTGGATGAAAATTCCTGATGCCCTGATCTCACTTGGTCCTGCCTGTGTTTTGACACTGGTTCTGCAAAAGCTACTAGGAGCTATCCCCAATATATTTGAAATAGTTTTCTGGTTTTGGTTAACCAGAGCTTGTTTTTGTTTACTACAACCAAAAAATCTGACTGATACAGTCAACATCTTGAATGTGAAAAATGTGTCTTCAAAAGTCTAGATTTCATACGAACTTGTGAAAATAAAATTTGGAAGAACAGCTGGAGCATTTGAAAAACAGCTGGAACTTTACAGTACCTTCTGGCCTTACCCAAGAGAGGGATATCAGTCTTGGAAGGCACCAAGGGAAGTGAGACAGACTTCCCTGAGCAGCCCTGAGCATCTCTGCTGCTCCCCTTCCTGCGAACAGGAAGTTCCCTTCCCCAAAGACTTTAGAACAAGTGGTCACAGATGATATCAGCAAACAGTCTCATTTCTTACTGTCATCTTTCAGGGAGATCTGTGATTTTCCTTCAAAAGTGTTTCTGAATATTCTTAGTGAGGTATGTGTGTTTGAGAACCAATATTGAGTAGAATATGACTTTTATTAAGTGTGACCCCTGCAGAACTGGCTAGAGAGAAAGAGGCCTACAAATTTTCCATTTATGGTGGAATTATTCCCCTATCCCCCAAAGACCAAACTTCCTGCTACAATGAAAAAAACAAGTTAAAAATTAAAATAAATAAACTTAAAGGAAAACATAAATGAGAGCTATATGAAAACAAAGATAAGAAGTTAATTGGAGGTTAATGTTGTTGGTAAAAAAATACAATGAGCAAAAATATTATCATTAAAAAGAAAACAGGTGATTTTTATCCTGTTATCAGTTAATGGCAGAATCAAGCTTTGACACCAAACCTGAAATCACTGGGCTATCCCATCTCTTTTGCACTGTGCTGCTGAGGCCCAGTTTAATGTCTGGGACAGAGCAGATGCTCAGTAAGTAAGCTGACTAAAAGAAATGACCTCTACAGTCTCCCAAGGCAGTAGAAATAGAAGCAAAAATAAACAAAAGGGACCTAATCAAACTCACAAGCTTTTGCACAGCAAAGGAAACCACGAACAAAACAAAAAGAAAACCTACAGAATGGGAGAAAATATTTGCAAACGAATCAACAAATGATTAATCTCCAAAATATATAAACAGCTCATGCAGCTCAATATTAAAAAAACAAACAACCCAATCAAAAAATGGACAGAAGACCTAAATAGACATTTCTCCAAAGAAGACATACAGATTGCCAACAAACACATGAAAGGATGCTCAACATCACTAATCATTAGAGAAATGCAAATCAAAACCACAATGAAGTATCACCTCACACCAGTCAGAATGGCCATCATCAAAAAATCTAGAAACAATAAATGCTGGAGAGGGTGTGGAGAAAAAGGAACCCTCCTACACTGCTGGTGGGAATGTAAATTGGTACAGCCACTATGGAAAACAGTATGGAGGTTCCTCAAAAAACTAAAAATATAGCTGCCATATGATCCAGTAATCCCACTCCTGGGCATATATTCAGACAAAACTGTAATTCAAAAAGATATATGCACCCTTATGTTCATAGCAGCACTATTCACAATAGCCAAGACATGGAAAAAACCTAAATGTCCATCGACAGATGAATGGATAAAGAAGATGTGGTACATATATACAATGGAATACTACTCACCCATAAAAAAGAATGAAATAATGCCATTTGCAGCAACATGGTTGGACCTAAAGATTATCATACTAAGTGAAGTAAGAAAGAGGAAGACAAATGCCATATGATATCACTTATATGTAGAATCTAAAATATGACACAAATAAACTTATCTACGAAACAGAAACAGACTCACAGACATAGAGAAGAGACTTGTGGTTGCCAAGGGGGAGGGGAAGTGGAGGAGGGATGGATTGGGAGTTTGGGGTCAGCAGATGCAAACTATTATGTATATAGGATGGATAAACAACAAGGTCCTACTGCATAGCACAGGGAATTTCATTCAATATCCTGTGATAAATCATAATGGAAAAGAATATAATAAACAGTATATATATATATATATGTATAACTGAATCACTTTGCTGTACAGCAGAAATTAACACAACATTGTAAATCAACTATTACTTCAATTAAAAAAAAAAGAGGGCTTCCCTGGTGGCGCAGTGGTTAAGAATCCGCCTGCCAATGCAGGGGACATGGGTTTGAGCCCTGGTCCCGGAAGATCCCACATGCCGCGGAGCAGCTGGGCCCGTGAGCCACAATAACTGAGCCTGCGCGTCTGGAGCCCGTGCTCCGCAACAAGAGAGGCCGCGATAGTGAGAGGCCCGCGCACTGCGATGAAGAGTGGCCCCCACTTGCCACAACTGGAGAAAGCCCTCGCACAGAAACGAAGACCGAACACAGCCATAAATAAATATAAATAAATAAATAAAATTTAAAAGAGATAAGCAAAACATTCTCTCAAAAAAAAAAAAAAAAAAAGAAATGACCTCTACTCAGCCAAGAGACATATTTGAAAAGTTGCCATCTGAGGGAGTTTGACAAGGAGTTCCTTGTTAATTTTTGCATACTCATCCCACAGACATAGACAGGACATCTATAACATGCAACAGATTGTGCCTTGCAGGTATGGAAATGGACTAAAAGTTGTTCTTGCCAGAAGCACCTGGAGGACACAGAACCCCCCCCGCCACCATCTCATCTTGTACTCCTTGCTCTCTACTAGACACACACATACAAAAAAAAAGAAAACAGGAATCAGGATGGTTAAATTATAATATAGTAAAATACAAAATTCAAATAGATAAGAGTTAAAGAGAAATCAAAAGATCAGATGAAAATAAAGAATGAAAAGGAAAACAAATTAGAGATCCAAAAGATAATATGAATCCAAAAGGAAAGAGTGTTTTGAAAAACCCTAACTCAAAATAAGAAAGTGTACCAAACCAATGCAGTACAAACTTAGTGGCTTAAAACAATACAGATTTATTCTAACAATTCTGGAGGCCAGAAATCCAAAATGAGCCTTACAGGGCTAACATCAAGGTACTGGGGCAAGCTGGATCATTCTGGAATCTCTAAGGGAGAATCCATTTCCTAGCCTTTCCTGGTTTCCAGAGGCTGTCTTTGTTCCTTGGCTTATGGCCCGGCATCAAAAGACTGTTTCTCCCTGTTTCCATCAGCACATTGCCTTCTTTTCTAGTTCTGATTTTTTGCCTGTGTCCCTTATGATAATAAAGACCCTTGTGATTACATCAGATCCATCCAAATAATCAAGGACAATCTCCCCACCTCATGATCCCTAACTTAGTCACATCTACAAAGTCCATTTTGCCATATAAGGAAACATTCCGAGGTTCTCAGGATTAGCATGCAAACATCTTCAGTGGCCATTATTCAGCTTGCTACAGACTGGTTGTGTCAGAATTTCCTGAATAGTGGGTAGTTAATAGTATTGAACCCATGTTCATTTCCTAGTTTTGGTAATTATATTAAAATTATGTAAACTGTTAACAGGAGAAGCCGGATAAGTGGTATATGTGAACTCTCTGTACAATTTTGGTAACCTTTCTATAAGTCTAAAATTAGTAAAAAACAAAACAATGTTATTGAGGTTATAAACAAGAACAAAGAATTTCCTGGGGGTTTTATTAAAAACAAAGATTCCCAGGTCCCTCCCAGGATTATAGAATCACATTCTCCAAAGACAGTATAAGAATCCGTAATTTAGACAAGTACACGTTCCCTGTTCCACAGGCAGGTTTGACAGTTGCTAACCTGAGATTATGCCATTGCTATTCAAAATGTGGTGCACTTTCAGCGACATCACCTGAGGTCTTTCCAAAATGTAAATTCTCAAGCCTACCCCAAACCTACCAATTAGAACCTCTCCTGGACGTGGGGACCAGGAACCTTGTGTCTTAACAAATTCTTCAGGTGATTCTTTTGCATAACATACTTTGATAAGTACTAGATTGCACACATTTAAAGCATGGGGCCTAACTATTATTATCTCCAGTTACTTCAAGCCCAAGAGAACTGAGGATCAGTTAAATGAGGTTTTCAAAGTAAGATAACTGATAAGAGCCAAAACTAAGATAAAATTCCAGGTTCAACTGAAATCTTCAACAACCTGTCATTTAATTCTGATATTTCCCCTTTAAGTTAAAGTCTTTCCCAAAATGAAAATATATTACTCTGCATGGGTAAATCATTAAGATGAGCAAATTATGTTCATTCATTGAACATGAATGAGGTAACCTGTTACTATCAGGAACTTGAATGCGGAATGAGACTCTGAATAGTCCGTTTGATGGTCAAAGGAAAATCTGATACCATAGCCCTTGAATATACTGACTCAACCACATATTTCAAAACTTTCAATCCAAAGAGTCCTTTCTTCAATTATCTTATTCTATTGTCCCTATGAAAATACTCACACTTCTCAGATATAACTTCCCAATAATGAGACCCAGAGAATATGATTATCTTACTTATGAAGGGATAGTCAAGGAGGCAGATTCATATGTTTGGTAAAAGGGACGTTTGGTAATGCAACTCAAAGGAAAGAAAGAATATGCCCCAAAAAAGCACTCTGAGAGGTTGAGCATCACAGCAGAGTGCAAGTCTGACCACAATGGCAGTGTTACAACTGCATGTTCTGCGTATCTTCCCCAGTACTGCTCTCCACCATGGGCCACCCTGATGGAAGAGATGGAACTACATGATTGATAGCCAACACCAGAAAAGAAGCCCCAAGAGGAAGGCCCCAAGAGAGGGAGCCGAGAGGCCGAAATTTAAAAGCATGTGAAGGAAGGAAGAACCTTCCCCCAGGACCTTGAGAAGAGTAATTAACTGTGGAGTGGGAGTCATAAGTGGCCCACAATCGCCGAGGTTGGAGGACAAGTGGATTCCACGTGAGATAAAAGACACAAATCGAACCTGAGTTATGGTTTCATGGACTTGGGTGTGCTCGTCCAGCAGATTGAATGATGTTTAATAATAAGTTGGACCCCCATCCTAACCACAGGCGAAGACAGAACTCTGAGTGAGCAATAGAGCAGGATGGGAGTGGGCTTGAAGCCCTGAGGGAGGTTTGGGGGAAGAAGAAAACCAGCTTCACCTAAGCCTAGGGGGCGCTCAGAGGGAGAGCCTAAACCCATCATGTGGGCCTCAGTGCCAGGCCATCCTCTTTTTGCAGGCTCCAGAGATGTGTATTGTGTGGGAAGCTGGCCTTTCACGGGTTCTGAGCACTTCCAAATGCTAGGGACACTTCAAAGGCTTGCTTATTTCAGATCCTTGTTTTTCCATCCCATAAAATCTCTGGCTATGAAGAAAACCAATTGATTTTTTTTTTAAACATCTTTATTGGAGTATAATTTCTTTACACGTGAGGGAAATGAATCCTAGAAATGATGCCAGGGCACTGTTTGACACTGGTTCAACAACTTGCATCATAACCACCTACGGCCTGATTTGAATTAATTTTAAAGTGCTTTGTAAACTACTCAAGAACTTAGCAGCTCTTGCTGAGGCATGGAGGTTAACAGCCTCCAAGCAGAATGTTAGGAAGGGAGAAGGTTGCTGCCTGCTATCTGAGCTGTCCTGACTTGTTGGCTGCCTTCCAGACTACTTGATTAGATCAGGACCTAAATTTGTCACTGACCTGTTTCCACATCTCTGGTATAGGCAGGTAAGGTAAGCCCAGCGCTCTGGTGTTATTTATGTATGAAACTTGGGTTTAGCCAGTTCTGTGTTTCATATCTGAATTCTGCAAATAGTAGCCTGTGCCTGTAGTTATTGTTAGAGGTGGGTAAGAGCCTAATAGTGTGGGAGTAAAGGAACCTGGGGAGAGATCCAAGCAAAGAAGACAAAACGCATCTCCATGAATGAGCTCATACACATGCTACCACCAGATTCCTGCTGGGGACACAAAAGGCTACGGGGAAATCAGAAAATCATTGAACTGACCTGACTCCATTCAACACTTTTGAAAGCCATAGCTCTGAACTGATATTGAGAACAAATCTCACCATCCCCACCCCCCGTGATTGAGAAGCTCTTTGGTGAGGTGTTCCTAGCCTAGAATTCTAGAACAGGATATGTAAAAATAAAATACACAGCTCCTGGACCCTAAGAATGCACATTCTAATGCAAGTAAACTTATTTACGAGAGTGTGGTAAGTGTTATGATGGAGGTAAACCCTCATGTTGTAGGAGCAGAGAAGATGGGCAGCCAACCCAGAATGACATGGCTTAAGAGCAGAAAGAAAGGTTAGGGATGGAAAGATACTTGGAGGTAGAGAAGAGGAGAGAAATCCTAAACCATTAGGGCAATGATTCCCAAACTTTTGTGGGCAAAAGAATCACCAGGGAACTCTCAAAATGCAGATTCCCAAGCCACTCCTCCTTAAGCCCCTCCTGAGTTTATTATTAACTGGGACTTGGGTGGATCCCAGGAATCTGATTTTTCACAAGCATTCCCAGGTGATTCTATTTCAAGTGGTCCTATACCCCATTTTGGGAAACGCTTTACCCAAAGCTAAGCCAAGATCACCCCACTCTCGTGTGTGCTATTCCTGACCTGAGGTAGAAAGCATTACAAAGTCAAAAAAGTCATCATTAATGACTTTGTCTATATTTTCTGCACTCTTTCAGCTGCAATGCACTCAAATTACACCCCTCTTCACCCAGTCACTCATGGCCTCCTCTATGGAAACATGTTCTCTGGAAAGTGCACCCTTCACATCCCAGCGTGAAGTGAGGGTCTTGAGTTACCATGACCAGGATGAATCTGCTATTACACCCCTCTTCACCCAGTCACTCATGGCCTCCTCTATGGAAACATGTTCTCTGGAAAGTGCACCCTTCACATCCCAGCGTGAAGTGAGGGTCTTGAGTTACCATGACCAGGATGAATCTGCTTTTTATCCTGATCTCTGAAGAACAAAAATCTTTGTCTTCAATTAAAGGAATGTGAACATCCTCAGGCAGGCAGGATTACCTGCAGATTACCAGGGAACCTTTCCTATTGACCAGAAAACTCAGACCTTGAAGGTGACCATTTATTTAGTTTGTGAGAAAAGGTACCCCAGAGCTCTGGGACACACCTGCTCTGTGGACCGCTCACTCTATCCACACTTGCTATCTCTTACACAAGATGCACTATGAACGGGTCTTCATTTCTTCGTAGTCCAATGAGTTTTATGCTTCTCTCCATAGTTTCAGAAGATAAGGACTGAAAATAACCTCTGAATAACCACCAAAGCCAGGGTCCTTGGGAAGGCCTGTCTTTCCCCGAGGCACCGAGGAGAAGAGGAAGTAAGGCTGATGGCAACAGGAACTTTCCCAAACAAATAGTTTTCTAAGACAGTTTACATACATCACCAAACACCAAAGGAAAAACAACTTAGAACACACTACTGGGCACTACTTTTCCTAATCAGATGAAGCCTATTTCTTCAGGGTCTCCTGCGGCCCTTTTCTATATCACTTCCTTCCATACCTAAAGCATTCCCTGACTCTTGTGTCCGTCTTCCAATCTCTCTCCCACTCCC
Organism: Balaenoptera physalus; assembly: GCF_965194825.1. Lineage (NCBI taxonomy): Eukaryota > Metazoa > Chordata > Mammalia > Artiodactyla > Balaenopteridae > Balaenoptera > Balaenoptera physalus. The sequence continues at coordinate 62,317,847 of NC_138893.1, read as the reverse complement.
ATCTTTTTGCCTCTGCTCTTGCTTGCAAAACACCACCCTGATCCTTGTTGTATCTTTCCTGGAGGTTCACCGTAACAGGCTCAGAACCAGCCTACTGACTTCAATGCATCACACTGACTCATCAGGCCAGTGTGGCCAGATGAGTATTTGCAAAGCACAGCTGCTGTCAGGTAAGTCCTCTGCTCAGTGGCTCCCCAACGCCTCCGTGGAAGACCTTCTTCAACACTGGAAGCCAACTTCACCCTGTGCAACAGCCAAACATATCTTCATGCTGTTTTCTTCCAAGGACTGTCTCAAATTCTTTTCTTTGCTTTGGTTGTTGTGGCTGCTTTTTAACATTATTTTTGTAATGTTGTAAATGCACATAGTAAATATTCAAACAGTGCAAAAGGGTATGAGGAAATAAATTACATTTCCTTTCATCATTGACTCCCACCCTGTACCCTTTCCCAGAGGCAACAGCGCTGCCAGTGTCAGAGCTATTCAATGCATCTATAAGCATATCCCTATGTATACATGCCCCCGCCTTTTAAAATAAATAGTAGCACACTATACACACTGTTCTACACTTGGCTTTTGTCATCTAATAATGTCTTAGAGATTGTTCTATATCGGTACATACAGATAGACCTCCCACATGCTTTTTAGCAGCTGTATAATATTTCATTAAAAATATATCATAATTTATTTAACCAGTACTCTGCTAATGAACAATTTGATTAGCCCAGCCTTTTGCTACTAAAAATGATGCTAAATTACACAGAGACAGATTCACAGTGAAGCTACCGAAGCTCAAGCTTCAGAGTCCCTCACTTTCATGGGTCCTTTGGTGTATTTTTCCTCTTAACAAGAGAACCACAAAATTATAATATATATGCTTCAAGATCCACAAAACCTGGATCAGCACCTGGATGTAGTATAAATTTTCTATGACAGCAGAGTCAAAGTGCATGTGTATTTTACATTTTGAATAATGTTGTGAATTCTAAAATCAAGTCTATAATCTATGTTGATAGACACTCTCACTACCTCCCTTCAATTCCCAGGGGGATTCTACTGACACCTCTGGTAAGATGCATCCTTTGGTATCTTGCTTTAGTTACTCAGGTACTTGTCTTATCTTCTTCTTCGGGCTGTAAATACCTTGAAGTCGGCACTCAAGTCCTCTATCTCTATTCTGCTCAGAGACTGGCATAGCTGCTCCACACAGCAGGCATTCAAACATTTGTTGACTCTGCTGGAAGTCCTTTTCAGACATGAGGGGCATATAATCAGACAATAAAATACTTATTGAGTGAATAATAAACCACTTCTGCATCATCTTCAGTACAATTTGATTTTAGATTCTATCCATGAGATACCAGCTCTGCCAACTTTGCAGATTTAAAGACTATGCTTTCCTTTCCATCATTAAAGTCATGTAAAATAGTACATAGCAGTGGCCTAAGGCCAAAGGCCTATAAAATATTACCTAATAAGTTCTCTTCCCTTTTTTAATACTGCTGTTAAGCCACTGATATTGCAGTCTAAATATAGCCTTGCAAACAAATTTAATTTGTAAATATGAAAAAGAATCAAAAGCTTATTGAAGCTGAAACACAAGCTGGCTACTTCTTTCTCATTATTTTCAGTAAGGGGTCCATTGCTTTGCCTAAGAGGCAAATTTCATTTGTTAGACATATTTGGTTCTTTACAAAACAGCACGAGGTATTAGAAAACTCTTCAATTTGTCTGAAGTGTTTGCCAATAAGTTCAGAGGCATTCAAGTTAAGGTAACCAGAATATGTAGGCATTAAATTGGATGGGATATGTAATTTCTCATTTTAAGCAGTATGAAGCTTAGCAATGTTGAAATCAGTGCTGAAGGCACCATTTTTTAATATAATAAAAACTTGTATTAGAGGATCCCAGAAGTCCACTTAAGCATTATCATACATTAATCCTCTCCTCTGACTGTCATTAGATAGTCACTTGATTCCAACTCAGCTGTCCCTCCATGCTTTCTAAAATCTCTTTTCCTCTTTCATTAAGCCCAGTAGTTTATCAACTTTGATATGCATCATAATCACCTGGAGAGTTATTAAAAACACAGTTCCCTATTCCCATTCGTACAGCGTCTGACTCAATAATCTCTCTAGACCTTGCCACTTAAAGTATGGTCCCAGCAACATCACCTTGACATCACCTGGGAGCCTGTTGTATATTCAGAATCTCAGGTCTCACCCTAGCCCTACTGAATTAGAATCTGCACTTTTACCAAGATCCCTAAGAGATTTGTATGCACTTCAAAGTTGGAGAAGCACTGAGCTATCCTCCTCTTCCTTCCAGCCTTTTCAGTTTGTCTCCTTGATTCTATCCCCTCTTGTCTATTCAAAGACATTATTGCTTAAATCACCTCCTTATTTTCTTATATTGTCACTGTGCAAGGTAATTGAAATTCAGCAGTGAATGAGTCAAAGTTCCTACAACCACGGAGTTTATCTTCGGAAAGAAAGATTATAAATACAACCAACAAATGAAATGAAACAGGTAACGACCATGATAGGTTAAGAAAGAAATAAACACAGTATAATGAGAATGAGGTAGGTACTATTATTATTCTTATTTTACAGACAAGGAAATTGATTTTGACAGTTACACAATTAGTTGAGAGTCACGTAGCTAGTAAATGGCAGAGCTGAATTTAACCTAAACCAGAGTCTACTGTCTTAACTACTCCACTAACATAGATTCATTGAAAGCCCAGGTGGGATTCATTCATACCCCATTTTTGGTCACCTATGAGAACTTTGCATTTATTTTTCCAGGATTTCTGACCGTTCTGTTCCCAGTTGCATGTTTTCTTGCCCTGATAAGTTTGGATGCATTTTTCAAGCTCTGATCCTGGCTCCACCACCAATGTATTTACCCACCCTCTGCTTCTCATACCACAGTGGGGAGAAAAACAATCTAATCTTTTACCTCAAACTCAGAAGGTCCAACTGCCTCTCCACTGGATAAAGAAATTGACCATCTTATCCATCATCTTATCTAAAAAAAGTAAAAGGAAAAGAAGGAAAGAAACCTGCTTCTCTGTAACTACAAATCACCAGTAGTGTGCCCTTAAATCCTTTCCTAGAGGTAGAGCAGCTAGTAAATTAAAACACACACCTAGGGAATATAGAAGAGATCCCATCTCTTCTCTCAGATCCAGAAAATGACAACAGTTCTCTTGCCCAGGTTATAAAGACACTTGGGTGATTCTAGTCAACTTTAGGCAAATAACCTCCCAAAGAGCAGCGTTCAGTTTTCATAGTACTATGCTAAAATACCCTCATCCAACTTTGATTCTCTGAAATGTTGATAACATTTGTGATATAATAGAAATATTCAAGTACTAGAATATTCTAACAGATAACTCTGAAATATTGTACACGTTTGTTCCAAGAAAGTATTTTACAACTTTGCCCATATTTAAACATGAAAACTGCAAATAGATTTTATTTTGTACAAGCACTTACAAAAACTTGATGCTTATTGAATCAGGTAACGGGAAAAGATTTTGGTTTCAACAATAGCATTAAACTTTAAAAGTACGCCTTGAAAAAAAAAACTGCCTTGACGCAGCATAAAACAAAGAGAAAGAAAAGCTCTGTAGGCAACCCTGTATGGCTGCCTCTCAACATTCTCTTCACCTTTCCCCTTAGTGCACCAGCCCATGTGGTTTTCAAATTTAACCCTGGCTAATCTTAATCATGAGAATGAAATTCCCCTTTGCCAATAATTGGCTTAGAAAACAAGACTTAAGCCATGAAATGGATAGCTTTTCCCTACAGAGGTTAACTGAAGAAGGAACTCATGAAGATCTTTCTCTTCCTCTAGATTTTGCTATGTGAGCATGTAAGGCCTGAACCGAATTAACCATGAGGGGCTGACACATTAAACCAAGAGTGTTGGCTGAAATATGGAGCCAGAAGCTCTAGAACAAACCTAAAGCCTGTGCTACCTGAGGGCATCTAGATGCCATATTTCATCAAATTTAATATGCCATCCATTGTAAGACATGCCATTATTATATGAACCACTAAGAAAAAGCTCTGTCCCTGAGACATAATGCTTTCTTACACTTAAGGTTTTTTTTGTTTTGTTTTTTTTACTTTGTTACTGAAATAGCTCTTTGAGACTTATTCAGGCAGAGATTGGAATTATATCTCCTTTTCATACATAATAATAAGGGATGCATACAAAACAAATTTAAGGTCATCTCAAAACTTCTTCACACTCAATCTGGCTCTCCTTGGATCCCATATACTAACCTTTTCTATGCCATTAAGGATACCGACAACGCTTTTTTTTTCCCCACAAGAATGGTCCACTACTATCTTCAGGACCGCCTTTCAACCCAGTAACACCTATTCTTCTAATATTGATACGCACATGGAGGTGATGACAACATTATATCCACTGTCTGGCCAACAGAGACTGTAAGACACATTGAGATTTAAAATATGGAGAATGTGCATCTTAGAATCACTAAATACCAGTATACATGCCAGTAAATGTCCTTATTGCTGCAGTATCCTCTAACCATAGACATGAGACCATGCTCGCTGAGGCCACCAGACCTCCCACTATCACTGACTGTGAGCTGCTCCTTTAGAATCGGGCCAAACAACTGGAGAGATGGGGCCAACAACAGGGTCTGTGCTGAAGGATTCTGTAAGGCAACAGTGATTTATGGGTTGACTGGTGAGTCACTGGTGAAACTTTACACAGTATTAGAAAGCAATTCTTAAAGGGCATGGAAACTGGAGGGCAGTAGGTATTAATATCTACATTATAATTCATTGTCCAGCACACCCAATATGACCAAATGGAATTAAACATTATTTGTCATAATACAGAGGGGGATTTGCTACCATTGGTTTAGAGGGTGACAATATTCCTAAATAAGTGGAGTAAGTGATAGTCTGTGGGTCATTTAAAAAAAAAGTGTGGAGCATGTTTATCAAAGAGTATGAGGCAGTTGAACAGAGCCAGGGAGCTATCTTTTTTTTTTTTTTTTTTTTTTTTATGGCTGTGTTGTGTCTTCGTTTCTGTGCGAGGGCTTTCTCTAGTTGTGGCAAGCGGGGGCCACTCTTCATCGCGGTGCGCGGGCCTCTCACTATCGCGGCCTCTCTTGTTGCGGAGCACAGGCTCCAGACGCGCAGGCTCAGTAGTTGTGGCTCACGGGCCCAGCTGCTCCGCGGCATGAGGGATCTTCCCAGACCGGGGTCGAACCTGTGTGCCCTGCACTGGCAGGCGGATTCTTAACCACTGCGCCACCAGGGAAGCCCCAGGGAGCTATCTTTATAAACTAGATTATAATTTAAGAGTAAATGTATTCAAGTTAATATTTTTGCCAGAAAAATAGAGTCTCATCTTGAAACTAAGCATTTTCCAAAATCGGTCACGTGTAGTTTATGGGTTCTCAGCTCGAGTCTCCCTATACTCCGTATCAGTCCTCCATTAAAACAAAACACTTAAAAAAAAAACTCCTATATGTTTTAAACTCCAGAGAAGGGAATAACAATGATAACAAAAATAAAAAACAGCAGCTACCATGTATTGAGTTCTTTGTATATTACAGGCACTGTGTTATGCACTTAATACGCAATGCCCCATTTCACCTTCACTTATGAAGTGGGCACTTTGAATACCACCATTTTATAGAGAAGAAAACTGAGGCTTGAAAGTTTTAGGGAACTTGCCTGAGGTCTCCCTCTGGGAAATGGCAGAGCCATGAGTCAAACCTGGTCTTTCCATCTCCTAAGACTATTTGCTTTCCACTGACTGCCCATTGTCACTAATTTATAAGGTGGTAAAATAAAACCAGGGGTCCCTTCTGAGCCTTTCCATGAAGACCAGAAGGATGCTTTATATAATTCTCACCAGTATACTGCAGTAACCTACGTTGATTTAAATATACAGCTTACTCAAATTTTGGAACTCCTCCTACAAACCAGGATATGCGAGAAAAGGTTGGAAGATGCATAATTTACGCACTGAGTAAAGGACTAGTAAAATTTAAAATTTTTTGAAACTTATACTCACTTTTTTTGGTTCCATTTACAACAATAGATGATACCTGGTTGTATGCAAGTACGGATAAAGAGAGAGAAGGAGAGAAATAGTGAGATTATATACCCATATAACCTTATAATTAGACTTTTGAAGATCTTTAACATATGTCTCAATTGCAATATTCAGGGTTGCCCATGTGCATCAAGTCAGACAATCTTGGGTTCAAGTTCTTGCCTACCGCTGTGTGACTTTGGTCAAGTTACTTCTCTGAGTTTAGTTCCTCCATCCATAAAATAGGGAATAGTAATGCCTCCTTTTCAGAATTATTTTGAAGTTTACAAATGGTGTATGTAATGTGCCTCAGACACAGTGTCTGACACATTCATTTAGTCATTCATTCCTGTATTTAGCCATTCAATATTCATTGAGCACTTAACTACATTCCAGTCAACTTCTAAATATCAAGGACACAGTGGCAAACAAACTCAATAAGACATATACCTTGTCCTCATAAAGTTCATAATTTTGTGAGGAAACTGCATTAAATCAACGAATCATAAAAGTATGTGTAAAGTTACAACTGTGAAAAGTGTACCTGGACACAGCAGCTAACTAAAAGGTATCCCAATGGCCAAAGTTGGAACAGTTTGAGCAAGAGAAGAAAGTACTATTAGATTACAACCCAAAGGGTAAAATAAATATCCATGGTTCCACACTGATAAATAAGCAAGCAAACAAGCAAGCAATAAAGCAAGCAAATAGGGGAGAAGAGCCAAATTTCCCATGCAGAAGAATTCCAAAGAGATTATGTAGGTCCTATACTCTAAAGGAGGGGGAACGTAGCTCCCTACTCCTTCAGTGTGGCCTGTGCATAGTGTCTCTCTGCCAAAGAGTACAGTACAGAAAGGGGAAAATAAAGAGTAACTTTGCAGCAGAGAAAGCTGACAAACACTGCTTCAGCCAGCGGTTCAAGGTCAACATCAACAGTCATAAGTCATGTTGATAGTATGTACCCTTGATATGATATGATTAAAATAGCACTTTACCTCTGTGCTCTTCCCCCAAATCTATAACTCCAGTCTCATCATGACAAAAACACAGATAAAACCCAATTAAGGGATGTCCTACAACTCACTTGATCAGTATGCCTCAAGACTGTCAAGGTCACCAAAAACAAGGAAAGTCTGTGAAACTGTCACTGCCAAGAAGAACTTAAGGAGGCATGATTGCTCAGTGCAATATATCTTGGATGAGAACCTGTGACAGGGAGAGGATATTAGGTAAAATTTAAGGAAATCTGAATAAAGCATGTATTTTAGTAAGAAATACTGTGTCAATATTGGTTTATTAGTTGTAACACATGTACTATACTATTATATGATGTTAATAATAGGGAAAACTGGGTGCTGGGTATATGGGAAGTAAGCACTGTCTTCACTATTTTTCTGTAAATTTAAAACAGTTCTAAATGTAAAGCAATTATACTCCAATAAAGATGTTTAAAAAAAAACTGTTCTAAAAATAAAGTTTACTTAAAAAATAGTTAAATGTAAAGCAATTATATGTAAATGTAAAGCAATGTAAAGCAATTATACAAATGTATAAATGTAAAGCAATTATAAATGTAAATTAAATGTAAAACAATGTTCTAAATGTAAAGCAATTATACTCCAATAAAGATGTTTAAAAAAAACTGTTCTAAAAATAAAGTTTATTTAAAAAATAGTTATTTTAAAAATCTAGAATGTATGGTTCTAAACTTTAATAAACATGTTTTCAAAAACTTTAAAAAGTGCCCCTAAATAGAAGCATATGCAACTAATAGAGCAGGCAATTGCTAGATTTGATTTCCAACTTCTGGATTTATACGTGTGTATATCACAGTTTCCTTGAGGCAGTATTGGAAGAGCTGGGTTTGGACTCATTAAACAGTAGCTATTTTTTTCATTCTGATAAACTTTTCTGGTTTAATTAAAGAAAAAAAAATAGATTTCTGCCTCCTATGAGAAATCTATTCTATTGGAGTCACTGATTTGAGTTAGGCTACCCAACGGCCTTTGCCTGGGAGAGGGGTTAAGATCCCTAAGTGTGATTGTTTCACCCGAGAAGCCAAGATGCTGCCATTATTCCATCATTCTAAGAAGGAAACTAACATGTATCAGATGCTTGTGTGCTCAGCACGTAACAAGCTTTTTAAACAGAACCAATCTCACTTTTCACAGCACTTCTGAAGTGTGACAACTCCCATTTTACACATGAGGAAACTAAGGCTCAGAAAGTATACGGCCAGATCTGCCAGAGCTCATACTCATTAAACTGAAATCTTTCTGGCTTCCTGCTTTTTCTGTACAACCCAAAATAACTACCCTAATGAGATGAAACATTTTTAAAGGCCTGTCCTAGTCACAATTATATGGGAATGTACAAATTTCACAGAATGGTGAAAATGTCAATCTACTTCCATACTAAAAATTAAAAAAAAACCAAAAAACAAAACTCCTTGGCATTAAGTCAGCAGTCAGATGTTTGAACTCAAAGGACCTCAGCAAAGTAGGTCTTGCTGAATTAAATGTGCCTTTAATTGGTGTTTTGGTTGAATGTCCCTTTTGCAGAAAAGGGATCACAATAAATGTCATTAACATGGAACTTGTTTTCCAACTGAGTGAACAGAACTAGCTGAGGTTGTAAAGTTTGGTTGTTCTCTTTTCAGTGGTTCTCCGCTGTGTGAAGTTAATGGGGTAGAAGTAATTTGTGTGGCCCGGTCAAAATATTGCCAGCAACAAAATCCAGAAATATTTGAGTTGGCCAAAGCAAACACAACCTGGGATGCGTTTTATACCTTCCTCTCCAATTCTCTCACCCCAGGATTCAGGCATAAATAGTGCTACCCTCAACATCAAGCATGCATTTTAATTTATGCTTTGACACAAACTGAATATACTCTGGGCCCTTCTACTGTCTCTCATATTTCTGTCAAGTAACAATATAAAGGAACTCTTACCTTTCTCCTTTATTAGGAAATCTTTCTGGATGGTGAACTCATGATATCATTGGAACTCATGTTTTACTTCAATAACCTATAGCTAACATCCACTGAATCCTTAGAGTTTGCCTGACAATGGGTTAAGCACTTTACATAATTATAGTGATTAATCCCCCAAATACCTCATTTTAAATGGAAGGAAACTAAGCACCAAGAATTTAAATAATTTTACCAAGATTTCACAGGTAGTGAGTGGGGGAGCTACAATGTAACTAAGCAGGACATCAAGCTTGAGAGCCTGAACGCTTCATCGCCGCACCATCTCACCAGGCATTACTACTCAGCCATGCCAGCCAGTGAATTCCAGTACTGACCTCCTAACTCTAACTTAGAACCAAGTTTTAAAGTTGGATTTCAAGTTTGGGAGTTGCTTATCCTAGGTCTTGATGTTCTCCACTAAACTAAACCTTCTGCCAGCCTTGCAGAGGTCACTTCTTTCTGGGTCTCAATTTCCTCAATGACAGAAAAAGAAGGGAAGTCAGTGCTTAAAGGGTGTGGATGATAAACCAGCTGGTGAAGGCAACACCCCTCTTCAAAGCCTTCTTTACAGAGTAACTGCCATTCCTAAGATGGGAACAAAATTTAAAGTGAACCCTCTCAGCCTTCTCTTTTCTTGACCCAACTACATTCCAACACGTCAAATTCAGTTTTACTAAGCATCTCCTTACCAACCAATTCAGCATACTCTTTACAACAGTAGTATACAGATTTCACTTTTAAAATAATTAGTATTAAAAATAATACCTAAATATACTCTTATTGCTGAAATTCCAATAATACTGAAGTGAGCATTCTTAGTTGCCCAAGATTTCTTTTATATAGTAGCCTATTCTTTTTTTTTAATGAATGCTAATTCCTATCAAATATCTGAGGATAATAATTCTTGGACATGCTATGTTCTGAATTTGTTGCTTATGTATCACAAATCTGCCTTTCCTCAAATGCTTATTGACCTTGATTGTTCATTTCTAATTTTATCATCGCTTTTTGATAATTATCAAACTTCTAACGTAGGTTTTATAGTAGCCTGCCTCTGGCAAGTGGCTATGTCTGTGTGTGTCTCTGTGTGTGTGTGTGTGTGTGTGTATCCACAGAGAGACAGAGAGACAGATACACAGAATTTAAGGTATTGGCTTATGTAATTCAGTCCTGGAAGTTTGGCAAGTCCAAAATCTGCAGGGTAGGCTAGCAGGCTGGAGACCCAGGGAACAGTTGCATTTCAAGCCCAAAGGCAGTCTGCTGACAGAATTCCATCTACCTTGGGGAAGGTCTTTTTCTCTTAAAGCTCCAACTGACTGAATTAGGCTTACCCACATTATGGAGGGTAATCTGCTTTATTCAAAGTCTACTGATTTGAATGTTAATCTCATCTAAAAATTACCTCCACAGAAACATCTAAAATAATGTTTCACCAAATATCTGGGTACTATACCCTAGCCACGTTGACACATAAAATTAATCACCACAAAAGCTCCTAATTGGATGTAAATTTTCAAGTGAGGAAACAGATTCAGAGACATGAAATTGTCTCCATAGTTATTAAGTTATGTATATGACAATATATCCCTCTAGACAAAAGCCCCATGAGAACAGATACCATGCCTGCTGGCTCCAATAACCCCCATACCAAGCATGATCCAAACGTTCAATGAACATTGTTCCTTTAGGTGCAATCCTGTAGACTAGACTTCTTGAAAAACTTCTTGTGACAGAAAAGACTAGTTGCTCACCTCAATTCTGTTCTTATTTGGGATGGCCTTGAAAGAATGATTCCTCCAACTAGGATCTAGATGAGGCCATTTGACCAAATTTTGACCAGTAAGATGTAAGCAGAAGTGTTGAGTGGGATTTTGGGGAGAATTTACCTAAAGAGAGGAGGTACGACTTCTAAACCCCTTTCTGTACCCTGCATCCTGGATTTTAGAAGTGATGATCAGCTTGGGACTTCCCTGGTGGCACAGTGGTTAAGAATCTGCCTGCCAATGCAGGGGACACGGGTTTGAGCCCTGGTCCGGGAAGATCCCACATGCCGTGGAGCAACTAAGCCTATGTGCCACAACTACTGAGCCTGCGTGCCACAACTACTGAAGCCCATGTGCCTAGAGCCTGTGCTCTGCAACAAGAGAAGCCACCGCAATGAGAAGCCCGTGCACCGCAACGAAGAGTAGCCCTCGCTCGCTGCAACTAGAGAAAGCCCGTGCACAGCAACGAAGACCCAACACAGCCAATAAATAAAAAAATAATGTTCCTTTGAAAAAAAAAAAAAGTGATGACCAGCTTCATCAGGATCCAGGTGTGTGAAGATGAGGGTCACAACATAGCTGAGGGCAGGAAGGAGCCCAGGTCCCCGAGAAAATCTTATAGCTACCTTGCCAGCTTTCACTGCCTCCTTTGGACTTATTTTACATAAGATATAAACTTCTATCTTCTTTAAATCACTGCTATTTTGGGTTTCCTATTATATGAACCCAAACCTAATTCAAATATATGTAATTTCCACTAAAAGAGCTAGAAATGTGGATGGAATATAACACACTCATATAAATGCGTAAAAACAATAAGAAAACAAAGTTGGCAGAACTTGATTATTAGTAACCAAGTGGAGTGGATCCTTGTAACCAGGTGGGGACCTTGGACCTGAAAGAAGCATAGTATCAGCATTGGTATTGAGCCCCTTCATAAAGCCAGGACTATTGAATGTAACCACGCCATCCAAAATGAAATGTAGACTGGAAGATATTTGCCCACTGGCAAAGGAAAATTAAAATGGAATTTGTCTGTCTCAATTTAGATCTAAATGAGATAAAATTTCTCTAATGTTTATAACCTAATATATCCTTACGCAGGTTTTAAGGTACACACACAGACACACACAGATGATTTGTGTCTGTATATGCATGTGTATGTATGTATTGCATAGCATCATAAATACCAAGCTAAAAAATTAAATTAGAAAAGTGTCCCCCAGAGGAAGCAAATGCAAAACCTCTCTGGAGGGATACAACCCCGTTGGCAAACTCAGGCAGTCCAGAATTCCTACATATAAAAGCACATATGAAATATAACCTCTCTATTAAATAACTTATATATTAAATATAACAATCTAAAAATGACAAAACTACAAGGACATAAGACATCTTAAAAGAGAGTTAACAAAAACAATAAAAGGAACTGGACATGAATTGCTTCATAGATAGAACTGTAATCATATACAGACTATAAATGAATATGTTTATCATGATTCACAAAAGATGGAACTGAAAACAAAGAAAATAATTCACAGCTCTGTTAAAAAAAAAAACAAATAGAACTTCTAAGATATATATATGTGCACATATACATATGTATATGTGCACATATATATATACATACACACACGTACAAATGTATATATGTGTTTGGCGAAGTTTAAAAACTCAGTGGATACATTAAGATGAATTAAACATAAGATTACACAGTGTTGAGAAGGAAATTAATGAACTGAAAGGTGTATTTGAAGAAATTTCCAAAATATATCTAATCATAGTTATAAAGAGAAAGATTAGAGAGAATGGGTTCAGGGGCAACATTTGAAGAAACGATGATCAAGAATTTCATAGAAGTGATGAAAGACTTAGATCTTTAGATTCAGGAAGCAGAAGGTTTCTCAAGCAGTCTAAATAAAAATACTGATTTGTTAGTGGGAGAACCAGGATAAGAACCCTAATCTGGATGGATTACGGTGTGGTAGAGCGAGACCCGGAGCTGAGACAGGAACTTACCATGTGCCAGCCGTGGTACAAGCACAAAACTCATTTAATTCTAACAAAATATTATAAATTAGAGATTACCAATCCTATTTTACAGATGAGAAAAAATTAATGTTCAAAGACATTAGGAAACTTTCTAAGGCCACTCAGTGAGTAAACGGCAAAAGTCTGTATGCTTTGCTCCACCCCTGCACTGTCTCCTGGTATAACACCACTTTGCACAAAACATTTAACCTCTTATTATCTCATCTTTTCTTCTTCAAAACAGAGGAAGTTGCCCTCCTGCCTTAATCGTTCCCCAGAGTTGCTATGAAGATAAAACACACATACATATAATATCTTAATTCCTACAGTGATCTATGATTCTCAAAGCACACGTACACTGTTTACTCCACATTGTAAATGCATGGTGTTCACCAGACCATGCGGATGACCCCGGACGATCTGACAGGAAACACCAGTTTTCAGAGCAGTACATTTGAGACCACACGGAATCACAGTTGTCTGTTCACTGGTATAATGGAAGGAGGACGGTTAACCCTTAAGCCTCCTTTTAAAACTAATATAAAATTAATAGGTAAACATATGCTATGAATTTGGCTTTGGACTAAGCTCTTTCCATGCCTTCTCTCCTTTGAGTCTCATAGGAACGCTGAGGTAGGTTTTACCATGATCCCTATTACCAGATGTGAAAATAGAGGCTCTGAGAGGTTAGAACACTTGCCTGAGGGTAGGTAGCTACTGTGGTTAATTGAGATAACAACCCAAGCAACTGGAATGCAAAACCCATGCTATTAAACATTTTCCTCTACCGCCTCCTAATCTGATATGGTTCTTGAGAAGACACATTAGAAGTGTTTTGGAAACTACAAAGTGCATTTGAAATGTAAGTTTCCATTTTGTATAAACCACAATGAACACAAATTAGGAATTAGGCCCCTTGAGCAGCAGCTTCAGTTATGTTTGAAAAGTTAATGTTCTCTTCCTAACCAGCTCGCCATTAATTTCAGCTTTCTTTTACCATTTGAAAATGTATTAATGCAAATAATTAGCATTTTATTATTCCATTTCTGTTATTCTTAACCCCAATGTTATTCTAGGATTTAAGAAAATCAGAAAAAAAATCTCCTTTTTGGTTCATTGATAAATGTTTTTCTACTAGGATGTGGAAAACCTAGATTTGCTAAATTAGCCAGATCTAGTTTTACTGGAAAAAAATTCAAGATGCTGCCCAAGTTGCCATATATTACTTCTCAGATGCTTTGTGAACCTGAAGAATTTACTGTATCAGTTGGTCATAAGGAGTGGTACATTTGATGAAAGAAGGAAAAAATAGTATGATTATGCCATAATTGTCTTGTCTGGGACGTGTGTGTGTTTGTGTTTATGTGTTGTGTGCACATACACACGTGTATATGCGTTTTAACTTTGCATCCCCCAGGATGTCTCCTACCTTTTGAAAAGAAGATCTTTTTTGTCAAAACTTAGTAAAATTAACTCAAGGAAATAGGTAATGTCATGATCATTAGGAGAGAGATTATATAATAAATTCCTCTCAAGAAGTTATCTAAGAGCTTAGAAGCAATTTTTCTGTGGGATTTTCTTTATAGCAAAGAAAATAGAGCACAGCACATTAGGCAGATTAAAAACCCAATGATCAAAAAACACCCCAAAAAACCCAATGATCAGTATTTTCTAATATCAATAAAGGAAAACACCAGATTACCAACTGGATTTCTTGTTCTAAAACTGTTCTTTTACCAAAAAATCCATATTTGCTTTTGCTTCGGGGTTGAACTAAATAATATTGCTTTCAAAAAGCAATATGATCTTTGTAAACTATAATTTCAAGAACATTCATTTCAACACAGGAATGACTATGGAAAGGAGCAAGGATTAAAAAGTGGGAGATACTCAATTCACGTTTAAAGGACAGGGCCAGGGTAGCCTCCCACTTGCTGCTATGATTTTTAGATTTAGCCTACACTTTAGATAAATTCTCAAGTACTCATTTAATCCTACAATTATATGATATGGAAAATACTGTTCAAGTATGTCAGGAGAACCAAATGCAATTTCCTAAAGCACAAAGCAAAGAGAGGGGTGGGTAGGTGTGTGTGTGTGTGGGGGGGGGGGTGTGTATGTGTGTGTGTGTTTTAATCCGTTCAACACTAGATGGCTCTAGTTACAAAACCAATAACTTGTCAAAAGTCTAAAATCCTGGGATGTGGCATTAAAGAACAGATGGATTCTAAACCACGGAATCAAACTCTGCTTTCTTCCAAAGTCTAGCAGGCATTAAGAATAGCATCAGGCTTTAAGGTTGAAATGTTATGAAGCTCTAAAAGAGCAGGCTTAAAATCCTAGAAGACCTTATTTCACAGTTAAATTAAAACAAGAAGTTGCATTGACATAGCCTTGAGGATGTAGATTTCATTTGCTCTGCAATCATTCTACTCTGTACTCTATGGTACTCTACTATTTTCAAATCATTTTCGCATATACTTTGACCGTCTCAATAATCAGTGAGGTAGATAAGGCAGGTAGAGGTTTGCCTCATTAAAGGCAGGGACACAGACTCAGACAAGGGGCAGAAATTTGCTCCGGGTCAAGCAGCTCTTGAGTGATAGCATTAGCCCGGGATTCCTCAGGCACCAGCTCCAGGCTCAAAGCTCTTTCTACATAATAGAGAAGGAAAGAGAATTAGGCTTGTGCCCTAGGTAACGTGTCCAACACGGCCCTTTCATTATCCAGAATGTTCCCTTCTAGGGAAGTAAATAACACCCACCCACCCATCAAACACCCAAAATGAATTTTGAATTCCTAAGAAACTGAAAACACTGAAGAAATCTTTTATTGAGATAGGAGAGGGAGGATCATGGCTGGGAAGGAAGCTTCTTACACTTGGTAACCTTTGGCTTTGAATTATAGTTTAAGTTTTTTAAAGCTTTCATTTTACCTAAGCCAGCAACTATCAATGAATTTTGCCTAAGTATGCCAGCTCTGCTAGGTGGCAAAGTCAGCCCAATATTAAAAGCAAGATTAGTTAAAATCCACAAGCCAAAGAGAACATGACTGATGAGAGCTACCATTTAATGAGCGGTTACTATGATCCACTTTGCAAACCTCTTCCTCCATTCCATTCTTTCTCGCTCCAATGCCACCACCCTAATCTTCACCACCATCTAGTCTGTTAGATGCTTTGCCTCCCTCAAATCCAAACCACTAACTCTTATTTGAACATATACGTGAATAAAATAATTCTAAAACAAGCATATTTTGATCTTAAAAAAAGATAAACTAATATATCATATATCAATTATACCACAATTTTTAAAATAAGGAGAGGGGAAGACAATGTCATCTCATGACAATTTATTCTCAACTCTACACCCAAAATATACACAAATATATCATGTGACTCACCTTCTTAGAACCCTTCAGTGACTACCCATGGTGCCCCAGGATAATGTTGGAAATCTGTATCACCAAGTGCATGGCCCTCTAGGGGCCACTTTCCGCCACTTTCTCCCTCTTGCCGCTCACAACTGGCTTTCTACCAGTTCAAGCTCATTCAAACTCAGGGTGTCCACATGTGCTATTTCCACCTACTCGAATGCCCACCCTCCCACTCACACATCCCTCGGGTCTCGGTTTAAATATCTGGTGTTCTGGAAGCCTTTCCTTACTCCCACCCAGTCCCACACTAAGTTAGGTTCCTATGGTGTTGTTGTTTCTGTTTGTTTCTTTTCTTAAAATGATTATCACAATAAGTGATATCAGTGAATATTCATCATCTCATATAGATACAAAATTAAACAGAAACTTTTCTCGCGATGACAACTCAGGGTTCACTCGCTTAACGACTTTCATATATAACATACAGCAGTGTTAATTATATTTATCATGCTGTACATTCCATCCCTAGTACTTATATGTAACTGGAAGTCTGTACCTTTTGATTGCCTTCCTCCAATTTACCCACCCCTACCACTAATAACACAAATCTGTTCTCTCTTCCTATGAGTTTGTTTTTGAAGTATAATTGTAGGTCCCTGTGTTTTATGCTCTGCTTAGCAACCTGTACTTCTCCCTCATAATACTTATAACTAAGTTAGTCACTGGGGGGAGAACTTGCTTAATGCATATACCCTGTATCTGGTTGGTTAACCATGGAATAACTAAAGACTAAATATTTTGTGAGCGTTTAAAATTGTGCTCCACAATAAAATAAAATTTACATCATAACCAGTACACACATACACATACATGTAACTGAAACAAAAGTTTCAGGAACACTATATACCATTTCTAGAAGCAATTCGCTTGATATTTTCTATTCTATTCTGGTTTTAGTATGTTGGATACGACCCAGTATATTGATTTTACACCCTACTAATAAATTCAACTCTCATTTTAAATAATTACCCATCTACGCTTAGCAGATAGTAAGTCCTCAGGTAACTGAAGAATAAACAAATGAAAAAATATTTAGCAACCACTATTTAAACTGAATTTGTTTCCTTGTTTACACTGTATAACAGTTTATTTGATTATTGCTTTGTCTCTCCTAGGATAATGAGGCCCCAGGAGGACTAACCTAGGTCTATTTTTACGAAGTAAAAGCAAGTCTTGCCATTCTAGGTACAATTATTTCCCTTGATTAGACTGATGAGATCAAGGTCATGAACTTGATCTCATTCTGATCATTTGGTTTCTCTTTGTCCCAAGGCCACAGATTGCCTCCCTAAGTAAGTAACCTTAGGAAAGAGAGAGGCTGATCCACTATTTTTCTTTTTATTGCTGATCAGCACATCCCTATTATTGCAACAATTATGGCTTAGAAAATAAAAAGGAAAAAATTTTCCAGCAATATCTTAAAAATACCACCAAATTCATTACTGCCTTTAGCTCTTATGAGCAATATATGAATTGTCTTACCTGAATTGTCAGATCTAAGGGCTATTTTAACTTGTTTCCAAACATTGTGGTTTAACCTGATTATAATCCTGCCCTGTTAAATGCCAGGACCGCTCAAATAGGAAACCAATGTATTTTTAAATAACCAGTTAACATACTGCCTTCTTTTACCATCGTATTTTGCTGTTCCACTAGATACCCTCAAAACCCTGGCTTTTTTTGCTTCATCTCTACTTCTCGCCATCCAGGCATCTACCATACCAAACAACCAACAAAATCCTCCCAAGACTGACAATCTTACAATATCAACAGTTCTCTGCAGGACCAGGTGAACTCAAGGAAAGAATCCCCACACATTGGGGAACCATACGAGCCCAGACTGAGCTTTCACTAGGAAAACCAATAAAACTGCTTGGTGAGGGGGGTCTACTCCCAAGGAGGTTGTAGAAGGATGCGTCCCTCAGAGAGCTGTCTAGCTGGGAGGGGCATGATGCTTCCCTCAGGTCTCACTCCAGGGGCAAAATTCCAGGGCAAAACAATTGCTCCGGGAGTGTTTTTGTTAAACCTTGTCAGGCATTGCTTTGGAAAAAGCTTAGGTAAATCAAGGCTTCCTTGTGTTTGAGAACTGAAAACTGTGGGCAGAACTAGCATTCTGACAGTATGCTTTATTTTCCCAGATGTGCACAGTCGACTTATCTTCCTCTAGGTCCATATTATGGAACGATTGTTTGTAAAAAACAAACAAACAAAAAAAAGCACAGAATGAACCAGTACTTCTGTTAATAGTTGGTTCCTAGAAAATCAGACTCCTCTTATTAGAACTGAAGCCAAGTGTGCCCTCTAATTTTAGCGCGGGGGCCTGTAGTTTATAAACCCTTATAATTTGCTCAAAATTAGGAGAGTTTTAGTTCTTTTTTTTTTTTTTAAGTGGGCTTTATGACCCTTAGAAATTTCCTCTATAGACTGGAGCTCTTCTCAGAGAACTGAGAACGTAGAGTTTATATCTTTGGAAATAACATTTTCCTATTCTTCAAGAAATGAAGAAGTAATGAACAATAGCTTTGGCTCTCATATAACCTCAGTACATGCTGATTATTATGGCTCCCTCTTAAAATCTGAATGAGCAGCTTGTATAAAAAGAAGCGTGCTTTCCCCAACCTGATCTGACCCTATTTATTTGGTTATATAAATGCTTTTTGTGTTTTATTTTGGTAAGCCTGCATTTATCTACATACTTGACCTAAAACTCCACACTTTATTCCGTGTAATACAGTAACATAGGAAGTGTGGAGGGAAAAAAAAGGAAACATTCTCCTAAATTACCATAGGATTAATATCATTTTGGCATAGCAGAAAACAAGGGAGCTAATATAAAGAAAAGCTTAGTTACCCAAATTGCAGTGAGTTCTACTTTTTAAAATATATATCACTTAAAACAGCATCAAAATAATATTCACATTAATGATTCTTAATGCAAAATTCATTTTAATATGGTAAACAAATAACAACAGTAATTTTGTAGATTCTGCTTGGGTTGTAGTGACCCAATTATCTGGTCAAAGGGCTGCATGGATGCAAGAGACAGGGTGAGTTAAAGTTTAACTCCCAGGAATTGTAAACCAAACCTAAAGCCACTGAACCTTTGGAGTTTGATATGATGATTAGAGCATACCCAGAGTGACACGTTGAATTCGCCATAATCAAGGAAACCTTTTCCGGGTGGGGATCTCTGAAATCACTCAGGTATTGTCCATGTGTTTTGCTTTTTCTATTTCAACTCTGTGAAACTGTGCGGTGTGGATCAGTGGGAATGCAGTGAAAAACAGTTTTTACCCTCTTCCACTATAGAGCTGAATTCAGAGATGTTTCTAGTTTGTTTTTACACTAATGAAGCCACCTGAAAACAAAAGAAAATTAGAACGATCATATAGTCTCAAAATGAGATGGCAGCTGTTTTTGCTCCTTGATTTAATCAATTTCTGAGGGTAAAAAAAAATGTAGATTTATCACTTTGGGTATAAGAGTAAGGCTAATGTTTCTGAGAAATGTATTTAGCAATAGCCAGACAGCTGGGAGAGTTGTGGTTGACTGTGTGTCTTGGTCCTCAGATCCCAGGAAACGTCAAAGTATAATTAACAAGAGAAATAGTATTAACATCACTGACAGAGTCTGAATTCTCTGTATAGGTCATAATTTCTACCATACTTTAGACTTCATATATTCAATTATCTTCTTTCCTCTCCTCCTTTATCCTGCACCACCACCAAAAGCACACTTAAACGCACACACACACACACACACACACACACATGGAAAATGATTGGTTGGAGTATATTAAATCTCAACCTTGAGATGGCTAATTATTAGATCTTTTCCTTTCAGGATGGTTTGGGCAACTGTGCCGCAGTGGATATATTTCACATGATCATTTTGTTCACTCCAACAAGATGATTCACAATCAGACTATGATGGTATTTTACCTAAAAAAAGAAATCAATCAAGGCACTTACCAGGAATATCCCATTCCTCCCAGAAATCTCTTAAATACTTTGATTGAAATAGTTTTGTTCTATGATTACCGAAGTAAGTTCCAAGGAGAATGGGTTCCCAAACAAGTTTCTTTACCATGGGACTTCTTAGATGTGTATTGTGTGTCTCCAAGAAGATGACTAACACACCGTCATTTGTGCATTGTGCAGGATTAGTGTTCTGCAAAACGTGCGTTGGCAAATTTAACTCTAGTTGTATACAATTTAAGATCATCAAAGATGTGATGGTCTGGTCTGAAACATTCTTTTTTTATAAATATGTGCTGAGATGCATACAGTAGGAGCATAGGTCTGGAAATAAAAGTGAAACCACTAACTTGTCAAAGCACTGAGGGCTTCCCCTGCTAAATACAGGTAATAGACAAATGACTTACAGGTTCATTTTTAAGGGCAATATTTTCTGGAATAGTATTGATACTGCCCATTTGAGACAGTTCTCATATTTTACTGTTTCAATTTATTATTTATCAAGTGTAAGGGAAGGAGAAAGATAGTTGTCAAGAAAAAAGAAATTAGTTGTTATGGGCAAACACATAATGACATAGTAGATATGAAAACACTGAATATTTGGTTATTATTTCCAATTGGGCTAATACCAAGTTGCTTTTGTGTCTTTTCAAATATAGCATTTCCTACACTGTATTCAGTGGACGTTAATATATGTGGCTCAAAAAGAGGGATTCTATTGTCAAGTAAGTTGAGGAAATGGTGGTTGGACAAGTTAAAGCAGGTCTTGTTACTACATAAGTATTTTGAATAATAATAATAACAGACATTTATTAAGCATATTGCCAAGTGCACTTCTAAGCGCTTTCCATGCATTTATCTCAAGTTATTCTTAGAAGAGTCATATAAGGTAGATACTATTATAACACTTTTCAAAACGAGAAAACTGAGGCACAAGTAAGTTACCTAATGGGCTGAACATCACCCAGTTAGGAGGTGGCAGAGCCAAGTTCCCCAGCCAAGTGGTCTGACTCCAGAGCCCAAACATAGAACCGTGAGACCGTCCTCACAGTGACTGGAGATTTACTCTGTGTGTAAATGCATTCATTCATCTTGAATATCTAGGAGAGTAGGCAATGTTCTGTTTCCTAAGCTTAATTTACAACAGAACATCTTCTTTCAGTAACATTTATTAACATCTCTCAGAAATGGTACCCCTCAGACTACAGATTAAGACAGAACAAATCATTTTTATAGCCCGTGTCCAGCATTCATAACAACCAGAATTGACTGAAACCATCACTATTGAAATCATCACGATTGCAAATCTCTTAGGTACCTTAGAGTCTAACCATCTTTCGTCAAACAGGACCATGCCTATCTTAGAGACTTTCCAAATTAATTATAGACAGAACACTGGACTTTTCTCCTGACAGAGCTGGGTTGGACTGCTTGTTCACAAACTCCCTAGGTTTGTGACCCTGGGCATGATATTCAGCTTCTCTAAATCTCGGATTCCTCAAAGGTTAAATGGGGGCAAAATCTGTCCTGCAGAATTTAGTAAAGATTAAATGAGATGATAAAGCAAAATACTTAAGCACAGTCCCTGGTACACAGGAGGAATTCAGCAAAACTCTCTTCCCTTTCCGTTTCCCTGTTGGTAAAAACCTCCAGAAAAGTTTCCTAAAACTTTCCAAACTTACCTATTAGCTCCTCTTTGTCAAAACAATGCTACTATCATTTAAATGAAAAACTGTATGTAAACAATGAAGTTTTCTGATGAGTCACAAAGTGAAACCCCATTCCATTTATTCAGAAAATAAGAGAACTTATCATTCTCTTTTATTCTAAAAAAAGAATTTTTTCACTGAAACCCACAGGACGCCCTGTCACAGTGGGTGTTCATTTCATCACACAGCCAGTTGATATTAAAAAATCTGTTTCAATAACTATCTTTTAAAATACTGTCATCCTACAGAAACCTGGGCAGTATGGGTAGTACGCTGGGTACCATTGCACAATGGTTTTCATTACCTTATGTGTCTCTAAATGACTCAATAAGTTCAAACAAGATGGTATTGATCCACGGAGGATAAACACCATTTTATCTTATTCATGGAAACAGTAACCAGGCTCTTCTAAAGTGCAGTCGTAACAGTCCAAACTCCCCCAGGGAAAGCATCTGGAAAAAGAGCAGCACGGCTACAGTGACATTCTGTATTAGAAATCTAAATCCCATCTGCTCCTTGGCCTGATCAAGTAAAATCCAGGCAGTAATTAACAAATATTTACTGCTGATTCGATCAAAAAAGCTGGTTTATCACTTTATTCCATCAAACCTAACCCAACTAGGTTATCAGCATTAAAAACTATTTCAAATTTTTATTTTAATAAATTAGAATTTTGTGATGAATATTTTTGATGGATCCAAATGAAACATTAAAATATTTCTCTTCATAAAAATAGTTGTCTTGACTAAAATATACTGGTATCTTAAGCTCTCAGATTTGATTTTCTTTTAAGGATATACACTAAGCTTGTTTTTTCCTTATTCGGATATATATGTGGAATTTTATATATGTAGGTATTACTGATCATACAGAAAACATTTTCCAGATTTGCTTATTCCAATAGGACTCAGTTCCTGCTAATATTAAGAGGAAAGTAATAATAAAGATTAGGATAACTCTCTCTAGTTTGCAAGGTTATGTACAGGGTTCTGCCCCAGTCAGTAATATGGCTAAAGAGAATTAGCATATGACAATTTGGCCAGACAGAATGACTAAGCGAGCAAACCGGTTTGCAATTCTATCAAAATCCCTCCTTCAAGGACATAGCAATGTCTCCTCTTCCTCTAGCAGTTAAAAAATGACCATTGTTTTGGGATGCCCAGTGGACTTAACACTAGATTTACATAACAAAATTAACTACCATGATACCTTATTTCTATAAAATATTCCAGTTTACATAGCAAAATTAACTACCATGATACCTCATTTCTATAGAATATTCTAGTTTACAAAGCATTTTAT
Source organism: Balaenoptera physalus (assembly GCF_965194825.1). NCBI lineage: Eukaryota > Metazoa > Chordata > Mammalia > Artiodactyla > Balaenopteridae > Balaenoptera > Balaenoptera physalus. The sequence goes on along the minus strand of NC_138893.1, from coordinate 62,294,566 downwards.
ACAGAAGAATTTAGATTTTTTTAATGCCAAATTTCTTCATAGTCAACTTAGTAATCCTAGTTTCTTCAAGGTAATTGTCATTATTCGTCACTGAACGATGCTCTCACCTAGAGTTTATAAGCTTAGCTCCATTTATGTAACAATAGTGCAGACTACGTAGGGAGCCTTCAACTACTGTCCTGGGCATTAACTGATTTGTTGATGAATTAAGAGGTTTGATGAAACTGTGAAGAAAGGACACAAGGATACATATGGAAGGTGAGAGGAGAACAAGTCCCATGCAGGTCCCAGAAGAAAACAACCCTAAAAAGACTTAAACCAGTGCAGATGCTGTAACTAAGACAGTGAAGGAAGCAAAGAAGGGAAGATTCTATAACATCTCCTTAAAAACTGACAGAGCACTGACAGGGTATTAGGTATAAACGTAATTGATTTTCACTTCTATTAACCCATCTGTAGTATCCTTCTATCCAGCTTGTCTATTAGGTTTATATTTCGTGCTCAGCTGGGGCTCAGCTGGGGCCTTCTGCATGAATTGGCATAGCCTAAAACCTGTGCTTACTTGCAGTGGAAGTCAAAAATCAGAATCTGATACCATGGAGGAGAAAACTCTGTTGGCACATACAAATGCCCACCTCAGGAACCCTCTTTCCAATCCTCTTTCCTGAAGAGCCCTAACACTGCCTCACAATCCAGGCATTTACTACCAGCCAATTGACACTCTATGATGATGATAACAATGATATTAATAATAGCTCTTATGTCCTTATATAGCTCCTGCCATATGCCAGACACATAGATTAACTCATTTAATCCTCTGGAATCTCCTGGAATCGGTACTGGTGCAATTCCATTTTTCCAGTAAAGAGGTGACGTCTCAGAGACATGAAAAATATTGCCCAAGATCACACAGTTAATCAGTGGTTAGAAACAAGAGTGAACTCCAGGAGTCTGGCACATAGACCCTGCAGAGTAAAAATGGAACACTGAGAAGCACTGAGTCTTGGAGTTAAAAGGAAACGTTGAGGTCCTTTGACAGAGAAAAAGCTGTATGAGTGTCCCAAGGATAAAAGACACTTTTTATTAGGGTAAGAACCCACGTGCAGTACTCCACCCCTCAGGCCGGCCCTTTCCATTATACCGCCTCCCACAGGACAGCATTTCTAATTCATCCTGATTTTCTATGCAAACTCTGAGAGAGAGATTAATAGGACCTCCACGATTATGAGGAAATATCCCCTTCACTCTGAGTGCCACTCTCCCTGTTATGTTCAGATTCAGGGACTGACACAGCTGGAGACGCAGTTAAAGGAGACCTCTCTTGTGAACAAAGAGACTGCCAGGCGCAGGTCACAGAGGAAATATGCACAGACACAGGCCAGGAAACACAGTGGAGTCACCTCTGAAAATACAAAGTAATTGTCCTGAATGACTTGGCTGTCTTACACTCGAATTCTGTTAGTGTCTGAAAAGGACATAGCACCTCCCACCTGGAGGACACACCCTTCTCCCCAGGGAAAGGATAATTGGGTTGCTAGGTCTCTGAATGCTAAGGGAATCCCATATTTAAACTGACCTAATTTGGAGCTTTAAATTGAAACCCAGATGCACCCAAATAGCGGCTCCACCAGCCTCAATAGAGTTCTTCATTTAGGATAAGAAGAGTATGTTTCCAGAAGTTCCTTTTTAAAATACAAATTAGTTGGAATACAGAGTGGGGAGTGATCAGGGCACTTTGAGGTGTTGACATTCAGGAACACTGTAGCCTAAAATCACCTAGCATATTCACTAGTCTCATAAAGCCTTATGGAAATGGTACTTAGGACAAGTTTTGATGGTGGGGAAGAGAAGACGTAGAGGAGACATGGCCCAGGGTGAAAGTGTCATGGGTAACCAGAGGATAATAGAAGGTATTTGAATGGCAGGTGTTTGTCTGATTTTTGAGAAAGAATTTACTTATTAAATAATTTTGATTTATTATTAAAGTCATTTGAGCATCACACTTACCAGGTACTAATTCTTCCACGTGTCTCTCTCATTTCATAACAGTTACTTAATACAACTGCATTACTTAAATTGGAATCAATCAGGGAATGCCATTATGTGGTCCCAGAGGGTAATAAAGATAAGAGAAAAAATTACAATGTCTAGAAACTCTTATTCTTATTTGCCTTTCAAAATAAGCCATAAGATCAAATATTTACTATAATAATAATAATTCAGCTTACTACTTCCAATAATAATAATTCAATATTTCAAAGTATTCCCCAAATTCCAATGAAACAACGCTGATTCATGGTGCTGGAATGGCCAAGAGGGAGATGATTACAATGTTAAAGCAGAAGGCTCCGGACCCAGAATGCCTGGGCTCAAACCCTAGTTTCACCACTTACTAGCCATGTGACCTTCAGTAAGGTAACTTCTCTGTGCCTGTTTCCTCTGCTGTAAAATCAAGGTTGCTTTGAGATTAGATCAGAAATTACACATGAAGATCTTAGAACAATACCAAGTAAGTGTGCATAAACCTCAGCTATTGCGGCTATAATTCTCATCTCATTTCTGTGTTGATTACACAATGCTTTACTAGAGGAAAATGGTTAGAAGAGAGAGAGGCTATGAGGTCAACATGCAGAAAGTATATTTTAGCCTGGAAGTCAGTGGCTTAGAAATTAACTATCCCCACGACTGGCTTGTTGTGCAAATTGGGAACAATTTCTCCCTGACTCTGTTGCAGTTTTCCCAAGGCAGAGATGTTCTCTATCATAGGCAGGGCCTCCTAATTAAGTCAGTATAGAGTGATTTAAAGGAACCTGTGTAATTAGCAAGAGAAGCAGACTAGAAATCTGGTCTGAAATCGCCCCAGAGTACAAACCTCTCAGGCTCTGTTATTTTCACTGTTATGACAACCATCAAAGTATTCTAAGGCACAGTACTCTCTATTGAATAAAATAGCCACCTAACTGGGGACAGAAGGCAAAGAGGTAGAAGAAGAGATAAAGAAAAACATTAGTGAGTGTCATGTACCAAGCTCTGTGCTGTGCACTTATCAAATCACTTTGAATCACTATAACAACCCTATAAGGCAGGCATCATTATCTCCAATTTTGAAATGAAGAAACTGGGACCCAGTTATAAATAACTTAACCCAAGTTTGCAAAGTTCTTAAGGGATGGAACTCAACATTTGAACCTAAGTCAGTATGACTTCGTGATCCCATGGTTTTTTGTTCATTATTGACTATGACACCCTTAGACTTGTGAACCAATAATGAACAACACAGTGCAAAATATTGTGTATTCTAATATCCTGTGGTGAAACTAGAAAATTAGGAAAAAGAAGCCAAAGTCTGGAGTAGTCAGAGGGGCTATATAAAATGTCCATTCTGTTTAGCAAATATGTATGAAATGCCAACTAACACGAGGCTAAGTGCTAAGGGCTAAGAAGATGAGTGTATATCCTTGGTGAGTTTATGGCCCTCCCTCTCTTTATCCTACCTTCATTCCTCAATGAATGAATGAGGAAAGAATGTAGGATGTTCTGTCCTTCTTTTTCTTTTCCATCTGTCTCTAAACTAGTCTTTCTGCCTTTAAGCTGTTCTCAACAAAACTCACGAGTTATCTTTCTAAAGTACACAGGGTCCTAGAATTCTTCCATGTTGTTCCCAGTGACTTCATAATACAATGCGAACACTCAATCATGCCAATATTGATTTAATTCTTGCCTACCTTACCAGCTTTATCTTCTGTCACTCTCGCTCCCTCCCTCGAGCAAACCCCTCCCAACTTGAATTCAACATTCTAATCATACTCAGCTTCTCAACCATCCATATTATTTTCACTTACACCTCTGTCCCCTAGAGTCCCTTTCTTCTCCCTTCTCCTAACTCCTAGCCATCCTTCAAACTGGCCTGAGTAGAGGGAAGGTATACACTGGAAATTAATATGAAGTACAACGTTGGAGAATTTTGTTAATAAGATAGAAAAATTGACATTAGTTCATAAAGTTATATGAGGCCATTAGAATTATTTTAGTTGAAGAGTAATATAAAATGGATATTTAAGAAAATCAACCAGTGTTGTACCAATGACATTAGAGTTAGAAAAGACTAGAGGCTGAATTACAGCGATGATCTAGGTATTAAATGATGGCTGCAGAGATGATAATTAATGGCAGTGGGAATTCAAAAGAAAGCAAAGTATCAGAACTCAGTGGCTGACTAGAAATAAGGAGGCAAGAATTTAATAAGGGCAGTTTATACCAACGCATGTAAGTTAGCATAAAATCAGAATTTATATAATCTTTTTTTTCACTGCGATTGAAATGTATTATTTTGTTTATATATACATTTGAACTGATTTTATTTTTGCAACCGAAAAATACTGCATTGACACAATTTAATCATTGACATACACTAGGATCTTTTCTTTCATCTTCAAATGTTCTGTCTAGCTGACTCTTGTCCTTGAAGCAAATTGTCCAATTTTGAGAGGCAGAACTATAACTCTAAGTAGTTGTATGTGTGGTCAGACTGCCAGGAATTTGTATGAGTAAATTTCATAGATGTTTCAGGAGGTACAGACTGTTTTTTCTTGCCCCCTCCCTTTATTTTCTGACACTGAGTCTTGGAAGTTTCTGGCTTTTCAGTGGGAAAAAAAACTGAATCGTGGAAACAAACACTTCAAATTATTCATTCATCAAGCTTCGCACAATCTGGTCTTTAATCTTTCACTTTTTCTAAGCACATCAGGTTGGGAGCAGCCATATGGTTGTAATGCTGGGAGGGCTGGGGAAGACTAGATGTGAGACCAGGGCAGAATTTGGGGCTGTTGACAAAGAGCAGGGAGAAGAGGATCTGGATTTCTTTCAGAAGCCTGAATCTTTGGAGGGCAGTCTACAATCGGGGATGAGAGATGGATGCTGTAATTGGTCAGCTTGGGTTTGACTAGCTAAGTAGAGGACATGAAGAACACATGGCCAGAGCCCTGTGCTACTCATCCCAGTGAGATACAACTGTGGGCAAGTCAGCGCCGTGAAATTCTTACTACAGGAAACTGTCACCTGCCTCTCTGTGAGAATTACAATTGCAGGCAATTCATAAAACACCGAGGGACTTCCCTGGTGATGCAGTGGTCAAGAAGCCGCCTGCCAGTGCAGGGGACACGGGTTCGTACCTGGTCCGGGAAGATTCCACATGCCACGGAGCAACGAAGCCCGTGCACCACAACTACTGAGCCTGCGCTCCAGAGCCCGCGAGCACCAACTACTGAGCTCCCGTGCCACAACCACTGAAGCCTGCATGCCTAGAGCCCGTGCTGCGCAACAAGAGAAGCCACCGCAATGAGAAGCACGCGCACCGCAACGAAGAGTAGCCCCTGCTCGTCGCATCTAGAGAAAGCCTGTGTGTAGCAACAAAGACCCAACACAGCCAAAAAAAAAAAAAAAAAGGTACATTTAAAAAAAAAGGAAAACACCGAGCAGAGCCATTTGCTACATCTCTTATCAAGGTATATCAGATGGCAAGTCACCCTTACTCAGTGACCTAGTTATAGAATATCCATATAATCTTTTTTTTTAAGGGAAACATAAGGCTGTCCTTTATTGAAAGAGTCAGATTGCCTCAGGGCCATTGTACTACAGAGCTTTAGATCGTTGGAATTTGTAAGCTTCACTCCAGGATTGAATGTATTCCATTAGTCAGTGATTGGCAGCCTTGGTGAACATTGAGTTTTCAACTGAAATTTTCCAAATTGGTCTGAGGAAACCAGATGCAGGAACTAAGTTCAAAAGGACAATCTCAACGAGAATAAAAAGAGACATGATAACACCAGACCTCACCAGCTCATCAGGTCTCTGTAATCAGCCACACAAATAATTGGTCCCAGGACTATTGGATAAACATCTGCTTTTAAGCTGAAGGATATCTACATTGTATGCTGTGATTACCACCATACCAATTTGTAAGTCAACTTAGAAATGAAACATACATGCAAAGAAATTCTACTCTTCTTGTTAGGTTATGTGAGTCTAGAATTTCTAAACTCTGCCAGTTCTCTTTCCCAGGGATCTTTAAGAAAGTCAGGCATGGAGTCAGAGTTGGGCATTGTTATTGAGTGAAGATAACACCATAGCCATCTGTACCCTGATCTTAATGTACTAGAACAATGCCAACACCAAAACCATGTAGGTATATGTATTAGCCAGGGTTCTGCAGAGAAACAGAACCAATATTCCAGTTGGAATCCTAACTGGCTAATACATATACCTACATGGTTTTAGTGTTGTCGTTGTTCTAGTATCTGTAAGATACATATAAATCTATTTATCTATCAATAGATAAAGAGGTTTATTACAAGGAATTGGCTCACCTGATTATGGAGGCTGACAAGTCCCAAGATCTGCAGTTGGCAATCTGGAGACCCAGGAGAGCCAACATGTAGTTCCTGTCTGAAAGCCAGAAGGCTTCCCAAGAAAAGCCAATGTTTCAGTTCAACTCTGAATGCAGGAAGAGACTGATGTCCCAGCTCAAGCACTCAGGCAGGGCAGAGTTCTCCCTCTCTTTTTTTTTTTGTAATAAACTGGGCGTTCTCTCTTATTTAGCCTTTTTATTCTATTCAGACCTTCAGTTGTTTAGGTGAGGCCCACCCACATTAGGAAGAGCAATCTGCTTTACTCAGTCTATCAATTCAAACATTCATCTCATCCAGAAATACTCTCAAAGACACACCCAGGATAATGCTTGGACAAATGTCTGGGCACTCTGTGACCCAGTCAAGTTGATACATAAAATTAACCAACACAGTATAACCTTAAGGGAATAGAAAGCACCTCAGGTTGTCTGGTCTTAAGGATCTCCATTCTCTCTCCATTACCCACTCCTTCATCCAACACATGCACAGTTTCCATCTGCTGTTAAAATTTTCCAAAATCTTTTTTGGATTAAAAAAACTGCTATTTATCTCTCAACATTCAATGTTGTCAAGTACAAGTCACTTATGAGGATCTCTGGTTCAGAGTTTCTGATATTCTTATCCAAGTTGAGCCGAAGCTGGAGGATTTGTAAGGGAGTGGCGGTGCCAGAACCAGCTACACAAGGAAACTTCTTGTGTGATGTTGTGCTGTCAGCACTGGCCACCAGGAGTTTATTCACCCTTATGTATATATACACATTCATAGCCACACATGTGTGCTTGTGCATGCCTACATATGTACAACCACACACAACCTGATGGTGCAGGCATAAATTCATCTCAGCCAGGGAGAGTGTGAAAATAAGGATGGGGACTCTAGACACATGGCAAATGGGAAACAAGAACAAAGGAATCTAAGAAGTAAGAAGTAACTGGTGTATCTGGGAGACCTGATGGGCTTGAGCGCAGAATAGCTCTAGACTTGGATTGAGAGATAGTCAGAAAAGTAGAGTTAGGACCAGATCACGGTGGATACTGGATGTCAGGCTAAGGGGTTGGACTGTTACTTTATAGTTAATTGTGAGACCAATGAAGAATATTAGAAGGGACATTTTAGGGAGATTGATCTAGCAGAGGTAGGCAGTAACTAGGGGTAGTAAGCAGTGAAGTTTCATTCTACTTGGGCTGAGTTAAGTCTAGTAATGGAAGAGAGGGTGGAGGAGGAGGGTAGGAGTAAGAAGAGCAACAAGTAAGGATACATATGTACAGGAGCAGGAAAAAGTCAAGACCCAGACTTCATGCGGAGCCTACGCTGGAGGTTGTTCTGGATAAAGAGGCTGTAAGGACCTCAGCTGTAGGGATTCATGGATCTGCTAAGGTGCTTCACTGTTAACCTGACTCAACTACTTCTTGCATCTGCTCCTCTCTCTTCTAAAAGCCATCCTTACTTTCTACTCTCTATCCTTTCTCTACCTCACAGCTTTTGCTTCCTCTCCACATATAGAGCCACGACATAGAATTTTACGCCTACAGTGGTAATATGAATACCTTATTGGTTGGTCCTCATGGAAATGGAGTTGAATATGAATCACTTATGCCAGAATCTAGGAAGAATGTGATTTTTTTGGTATGTCAAGGGCATTATTTGTAAATACTGGCAATTATGAAAACATGTATTCATTAAAAGTGATGAAAAGTAGACAGGACAATTATTAGAGACAATTTTGAATTATTCTCTTTCTCCTCTAATCTAGTCTCTGTCTTTCTTGTATAGACTTTTTCTTCTTTTTAGTAATTTTTTAAGATGTGTCTGTCCCAACTATTTGGCAGGTGGAATAAATTACTCTCTATATTTCATTTTGTTTGACATTTAACATGTATAGACTAGATCTTATTTCAGAAGTTCCAACCTCAGTTGTGTATCACCTGAGGAGGTTTTAAACCATCCAATTTCCTGGGCTCCACTCCAGACCAGTTGAATGCGAATCCCTCTAGGGGTGGTAAGGGTGATGCCCAAGTACAGGTGATTATAACATGAGGCCAGGTAGGGAGTCTGTTCTTTCTCCATAGTTTCTGCTAAAATTTAGAAACACTTGCAGTTAAATCTTGAAGTCCTATTTTGACAAGACATGCATAGGTTAACACTTTCTCTCCTGTCTTTCCTTGTGTAATTTATAGTTTCAAGCTAAATTCCAGGGATTTAAAGGCTCTTTGTTGATATTTAAAGGGCATTTGAAGCAAATAAATGGTGAAATGTCTTTTGAAGCCAATAAAATATACCTCTGTAATATCTACTTAGTGAGAATATGCTAAAGAGCAGGAGGTGTTTCCACTGGACCATAAATTATGCAATTTTAAACAGATTTTTTAAATGAAAATAAAAACTTCTGACCATTTGAAATCACTTTTTCTCAAACAAAACAAGAAGGATTCCAGATGTCAGGATTGTTTTGCAGTAATGATGATCTGTGGGCCAGATGAATGTGCTTAACTGTCCCAAGAGTTTGGGTAACTTTTTCTTTTCAAAAGAGATTGTGTGTGACTCCTGATTTTTAATTATTTAAAAAAAAATGTTGGGAAGACATGTCTTCTCATCCCCTGCATGTTCATAATGCCCTGATTTAGTCCAGGTGTAAGTATATACACATGTATATACACAAAGAAATGTATAAAAATTGCAATCCAATTATTTGTCTATTATACCTCTGCTTGTTCTTTTTCTCTGATAAATTCTAAGTTGGTAGCCCCAATAGTATTTTTTTCTCTGGTATAGTTTTATTTTTGTCTATAGATATTTTTACTGTGGTGCAATTTCTCCAGTATCTTAGGATGTGCTATTTTAAGTTACTCTATTTAGGACTTAGAATGACAACAAGTAAGATTGTATATGGATTTAAACATCAACAAACAGTAATCAAAATATCAGCTTTTTACATCTTTGAAAAAATAGCCATTTATTTAGCAAGTTTGTCTGTCAGCATTGCTCCTCTACAACTGTTAATAATTTGTCTTAAAAATATAGTGTACCTTCCAGATAGAATCAGCAACTTCTTTAGCCAGGGGTGTCACCAAAGGAGCAGCAGAGAGAACAAAGTACAGGATTAAAGAATGGAAGGGAGTAAGAGACAGGAGAAGAAGAAAAGTAATTAAATGGACATTTGAAGGAGGAGGGAGGAAGAGAGAGAGAGAGAGAGAGAGAGAGAAGACCCTGCTACCAAAATATTTGTGTTTGGTGCCCATGAGAACTGCTTGTGGCTTTGGTTACCCACCACTGCACTACTCCATCAGATATTTGGTCCATAGCTGACTGTCTCCTCTCCGGCTATCTACAATCCAGAAGAGCTAAAGATCAATGGGAAGAAGGAACTAGCACTTTAATTTAAATATAGGAATAGAAATTAACATGAAACTCCAGTCAGATCCTGTCAAATGATATATCACTTGGTCACCTGTGACGACTCTACACTCTGCCAAGGAGTGATGTCTTAGTGAGGTATGACCAAGCATGTAACAGAGGGCTGGCAATGTCCATTTTGGACTATGTCCAAAGGGGGTCAGATCCTGGCTGCGTCCAACTGAACCATCAGATTGCCCACCCACAGCACTATTTAAAAGAGTTATAACAATAGATCATTTTCATTCAAGCAAAGAGGCTAAATTACCACAGCGCTTTAAATGACCAAGAACATCTGTCCTTATGGAAGAGAACATAGACTCACAGTATCACCTTCATCAGTTTCGTCATGGTACCATGTGCTCCTCACACTTTAAGGGAAGCTGGGTAGATGTAATCTCCCTCCTCTCCCTGTCACCATTTGCCTATTATTTTTAAGAGGAGGAGAAGTCAAATTTAGTAATTAAGAGCACAAACTCTGGCCCCAGGCTACTTAGATTCAAATCACAGTTGTGCCACTTATTACCTAAGTAACCTTGGGCTCATTAACTTCTCTAACTTGGTTTATTACCTATATCAGAGGAATGATAATACCTACCCCATTAAGTTTTTATAAGGATTAAATGAATTACATTTTAAGTTTTTAGAACATAGCCAATAGTAATCGTTCAGTTAATGTCAGCTACGTTTATTGTTTGTATTATTTGAAATCTGTTCTAATATTGCCCCATAATAGGCAAAACCAAGTATCTTGGTTTTATGTTGTCTTTTCTGACCACTAAATGACCATATTTAAATAAGTTTATAAACTCTTTTTTTCTGTGAATTTACTGCTCATGTCCTTTGCTCTTTGTCCACTGACCTCTGAGCCCCTTTACTATTGATTTTAAAGTACTCTTTGTATATTGCAGATATTAATTCTCTGTATATTATGTAAGTAGCAATCATTTTCTTCTAGTCTGTGGCTTCCTTTTAACTTTATGTTGTCATTACAGATGTTTGTAATTTTTATGTAGTCACATCTGTTAGTCTTTTCAATTCTGGCTTTTGGTATGCTTGGTTAGGAAGACTTTCTGCATTACAAGATTATAAAAATCTCCTCCCATATTTTCTTCTAGCAGCTATACAATGTTTTTGAAAGGTTATTTCTTTAATTCACTTAGAATTTTGGTATGTGTTGTGAGATGGTATGCCAACTTTATCTTTCTTCTCAAATTGTCTATGATCTCCCTATGATTGCACCTATTAGCAGTTCCAATATAAACACAACTATGGGTCTATACTTTTTTCCATTCCATTAATCTATCTGTCTATTCCTGTGCCTATTTTATTTATTTTTATTGAAGTATAATTCATCTACAACACTATGTTAATTCCATGTACACAACATAGTAATTCAATATTTCTATATATTACCAAATGATCACCATTGCCTGTTTTAATTTTAACTTTTGATTAGGCTAGTTCCAAATAACTCTATACTTTCAATGCATGTTGTGATATGTATTGCCATTTTTCCTGCCAGATGAACTTTAGAATTAGTTTGTCAAATTTCAAAATAATTTAATTGGAAATTTAATTGGTATTGCACTAGATTAATAATTTTGGAAGAATTGATCTTTATAATAATAAGACCTCTATTTACCTAGGCTTTTAGATCCTCCAGTAGAATTTTATCACTTTCTTCATATAGATTTTTGATATTTCACATTGTTTATTGTTATTTTATATATTTTGTTTATATTGTTCAGATTCTCATTTCATTTTTTTTTCTGCTTAAATACGGAACATTTTTATAACTGTCCTCGGAGTATTCTTTTATTAGTTCTAATAGTTTTATATAGTTGATTTACTTCTTTTGACTGAGAATGAATGATTGCAGTGTTTCACTATTTAGTGTGATGTTTGTTACATGTCTCTGATACTCTATCAATTTAAGAATTACTATTCTATTACTAACTTACTAAGAGTTTCTTTTTTTAAACCACTAGTGGGTGTTGAATTTACATTTACTGGGATGATCATGTTTTTTTCTTCTTCGTCAATGAAGTGAATTAAACTAATAGAATCCCTGATGTTGAATAATCTTTGTAGTCTTGTAGTAAACCCATCGTGTTTATTGTATATTAGTCTTTTGATATTTTGCTGTATGCAGTTCATATCTATATTTGTGATACTGATCTATAGTCTTCTGTTTTGTGATATATTTGTCTGGCTTTGTATCAGAGATATGCTAACTTTGTCAATAATTTCATAAGTTTTCTGTTATTATTCTATGCTTCAAAAGCTTTCTATAATAAAAAATATATTTCTTAAATGAGTCTGTAAAACTCATTTAAGAAAACTTAAGGTTTATAAAACTTGCCTAATAAAGCCATTTGGACCATGTGTTATTTGGGAGGAATACAATGAATTTTTTCAATACAGTTTACAGTTATTGGTATATGCAAATTTTTGACTTACCCTTGAAGCAATTTTGAAAATTCACAGTTTTCTAGGTAATTGGTTACTGCATCTAATTTTTCAATTTATTGATAAAAACATATTCTTTAAAAGTCTCTTGATCTGTGGTTATATTCATTTTCCCTTTGTTTTTAATAGGTTTTCTTCTTTTTACCTTGTCAAGATTGCCAGAGGTGTGCTAATTTACCCATCTCTTCAATCAGCTCTTACCTGTATTTATCAAGTCTACAGATTTTTGTGTTTTATTAATTTACTTTTATCTTTAATTCCTTCTGATTTCTTTTAGCCTCTTTTGCTTTTTCCTAGCCTTCTTAGTCAAATGATTATCGCTTATTAGAAAAATGCTGAAGAGAAACAGTTTCCTCAGGACGTAATCTTGACCACATCTCATAGGTTTTGATGACTTGCTTACACTGACATTCATTTGTTAATATAATTTAACTTTTTAAAATTAGAGTAAGAGCTGCATATTATAGACAGCTAAAAAATAGCAAGAATGATAAAAATAATTTTTTAATGCACCAAGAAGATAGAACCAGTTATAATCAGTCTGATGAATATAAAAATTAACACAAATGAAATCAGACTATATATTGTTTTGTAACCTGCCTTTTACTTGATTATATTTTACAAATATCTGCTTAAATAACATGTTCTACTAGAACATCAGTTTTATTAGCTGTACAGTACCACTGCTTATTAACATATTTCTTTATCATTGGATATTTAGATTGTGTCTAATTTTTATTACAAAATTAACATGCTCTATGAGACACCACACACACACACACACACACACACACACACACACACATACACACTGAGGACCTTAAAGATTTTTCCTACTGAGAAATGAAAACAAATGAAATAACTGGATTATTAAAACAATATGAAAGAAATCAAGATAATACATTCAAAACTGCACTTTTCTTCACCTCAGACAGTTTCTAGAAAGGAGAATAACCATTCAGAGAGCCATAGATGGTGGTTAAAAAGTCAACCAAAGCAGCAGATAAGGAACAAAGAAATAATGTTTACTGAGTATGTTCTGTATGTCAAGCACTTTGTTAGAAGCTCTCATATCCATTATCTGATTTATTTAATCCTTTGTTTAGAAAAAAAAAAGGAAAGAAAAACATTTAAGTATCTGTGTTCCTATTCTTTTCTTAAAATAGGAAACAGTGTCTCCTGAATAGTGAAAATCATGGTGGCAGAACTGATTCATTACTAATGCCTGAATAACATAGAAGGGATTCTGGTTAATTTGATTTTTTTGCTGATATATATTGCTTTTTAAAAAATAAGATGCCACATATTAAGACTGTGTGAGATGTTTTTATGGTTATGCTTTGGAATTTTATGTATGCATATTCTCTATTAATTTTGCTGTGGCTCATGATGCACGGCCAAATAAAGAGCTATAACATTAATTCACTTCCAAAAGGAGCTTAAGACTGATTATAAACATTCTTCCAAAGAGAATATTAGAGCTAATTTATATTTTTTTATCAAGTAACACAAAGTAATTTTTACTTAGCCTCATTAGGCAAATGTGTAAACTTTGGTCATAAATCCTTCACAAACCATTTCAATACAATTTGGAACTCCTTCTGTGTAAAATTCCCAGGAGATACTAGAAGGCTGAAATTCATGATAAAATCACTTGTACAACTTGCACGTTTCATTAAGAGTTATGTCCAGCCTACATCATGCAACATCAGTATACAATAAGACATTGGGGAAAGACTGGATTGGGTTTGGAGAGGTCTGAAGGCAAGTGAACCTACCATCAATTTGAAATGCACACGGCACATTGCTAGTACAGGTCCCCGGCAATCACAAAGAACACCTCTCCTCTGTTTACCAAGTCAGAAATAGGCTTATTTCCCATTCAGTTTCCTTATCTGTCCTCTTTGGAAAAAAACCAAATAAGATAGAAATGATAATATTAACAAAACTACCCCATTTCCTAACTCTAAATTGTTAGTACAATGGCTGGCACTGTATGCCTGTAACAGATATTAAACATTTATTGACCTTTTTGTTAAAGTTGAGGATAATTACTTCATTTAGTTTTTTACCAAGAAACCTTCTAACTTTAGTTCTCTGCCTTTATCCTTCATCTCCTTTTTGTTCTTCTCTGCCTATCATTCACAGCTACCATTTCAGCTTTTGCTTTTCTAAGTCATCCTTTCTTCACTCTTTAAGTGTGCTTTTCCATCGTGTACTTCTCTTACCTTTGTCTCATGTCTTGCCCAATTTACTATTTTGAGAGACTTTAAAAACAAACAAACAAAAAACTTGTTTTCCCACTTCCTCTGTTTCCCTAGCTGCCAACTTATGTTCCACCAGGGCATTAAGATCTTCCCACTTTGCCATAACTTCAGGCAAACCTAGATAACAAATATCACCCAAAATTCTCTCATATTCTCATATTTTTCCTTCCACAACTTGCTTCTCTATGTGAGCCCAATTTTTATGTATGCTTTTCTTCTTTATAGATTAGGATTATAATTTAAGGGCAGCATACAGTGTCTTCCTGACAGCTCTAGATTTGGAAAAGTCATAATCTACCGCCCTACCTGCTTCTCTCCTCCAGCTTCCTTCTTATTTTGTTCCCTGCCACCTTCCCTGAGCCAGGACACACTGGCACTGGAGGACATCAGGGTCAAGGGTCAGGAACAGCAGCTCTGATCTTGCCCAACAGTGAACTCTGGAAATTGCTACTGGTCAGTATCAGCCAAGTGATGAGGCGAGCTGTTCACTCCAATCCACCTGGGACTTTAAGGAAAGCAGAAACCTTGAACCCCCAATAACGTCTAGGTTCTTTTTATCTTCATCAAATAGGCACTAACATTGCAAATACAAAACCAGAAAGGCATTGAGAAGAAAAGTGAATCCAAACATCAACTCTATTTTTTGAATCACTTTGCACTCAAAATTTTACTCTTACAAAATTTTACCCTCCCAAATACAATGACACATTCAAAAATGCAGAGAAACCATGCAAATCAATTTCTCACATAAAGCAAATTCATTCTAGGATAGAACTTTCAGGAAGCGACTGGAACAAGCATAATAATAAGTGTTAGGAAATTAGCTGCAGACTCATTTTACTTCTGATCCAGTGCAAGTCACTATCATTTATAAAATGCTGATCCAAAATCTTGAGTTTGTTCCACAAGTATTTACTGAGCACTTAGCATAATGTCAGGCTAAAACTCTTGGGTAAAGATGAGTACAACATAGTCCACACATTTAGGACATTCACAGTTTAGTTAGGTAATAACTAAACTATAATAATTATAATTATAGTACCATCTGCAACAACCGAGGGATGTACAAGCTTTCTTGAGAGCATTAAGGAAGTGGCACCTAACATTACCCATAGACAGGATCAAAGGAAGCATCACAGAGCAGATAATATTTCAATCAAGTCTGGAAGGATCAACGGGGTCAATGTAGTGAGACCAATGTGAGAAGAGAATGGTAGATAAGAGAAGAGAAGGAAAGGGCATTTGAAGCAGAGAGCCCAGAAGTATAAGACAACACGGGACTTCCCAGTGGCAGGGTATGTGAATGACACTGGAAGGGGAGTCTGGGAGCTAGTCCTGAAGACATGAGGTATCATGCTAAGGACTTGGGACTTTATCCTCCCAGCACGTGGTTTTGCAATTCTACCCCTTGGAATTAGAGATTAATTATAATAATAACAATTAAATAATAAAATAGCTAACACTTCCTGGGCAGTTAGTAATCGTCAGGATCCACTTTAAATAAGAATACATTTAAAATACTTAATCCTTAAGAACAACCCTGTGAAATAGGAACTAATATTATCCTAAATTTTAAATGTTAGGAAACTGAGACTCAGTTTGCACTGAATGGAAGCAGAGGAACAAAACAGGGGAGCATTCTTATACAGCAGGTTTGGTGGCGAGTACACATTTGAACGAAGTATTACTTTGCTAAGAAAAAAGAGGATGGGAGACATTGAGGGCAGATTAGCGAAAGCTGGCGGAGCTGGAAGAGACGTCTCGTTTTTTGTATTATTAGCTCCTCCCTCACCTCATTTTCAGAATGAATAAAGAAGGAGGAGAAGGGAAGGAAATTACACAAGGAAGTGCTGTCATGTCCAGCAGGCCCTTTCCCCAATCTCTTTGCTATTCCTCCCCTCCAACATGAGTGATTCGCAGTAAGTCAGGTGGGAGTACTTGCTGTATGCTGGACCTAACTAAATACTTGTCAGGTATTTTCTCATTTCATCTTCACAACAGCAATGTCACAGCCTGCCTGTTACCCCAATTCACAAATGAGCAAACTGATGCTGGGGGGAGAGGAGTCCATGATTCTTTCCTATAATATTGCCTGTACTCTTTCTCCATCCAACTTCCATTTCTTTGCCCCTTTCTTCCCTCATCCATTCTCATCTAGATAACCGTGCTGTTCCATGAACCTCTGGAATTTCTTACTGCACAATCTCTGAGAAGTTGGAGTGATTGCCTCTCCCTTTCTGCTTTTATATCTTACTTATCTATGCCTAACAATAGTCTAGCACTTACTACATTCCAGGACTTCTTCCAAAGCCCTTCCAACACATTTACTCATGTAATACAAGACCCCCAGAGAAATGCTATTGCTTCCTCAGTTAAAGATATTGAGTTACCAAGAGGTTAAGGAACTTTTCCAGGGCACAGAGTAAGAGGTAGAATGAGAATTTGAACTCAGGAGGTCTAGCTCCAGGGTCTGAATCCCTATTCAGGCTTTATCTTCCTTGACTTAGCAGGACTTGGCACACCTGACCACGCACTTGATCTCAAAATCCTTTTTTTTTTTTCTTGGCTTCCAATCCACCTCTCTCATTTGGTTTACCTCCTACCTACCTGGCTTCTTCATCTCATTCCCCTTTGCTGATTCCTCCTTGTCTCTCCGACTTCCAAAAGTTAGAGTACCCCAAAGTAGGACCTATTTTCTATACTCCATCCCTACTGATTTCATCCAATTTCACAGCTTAATCATCATCTCTACACAGATAGCTACCAAATCGCTATCTCCTGTGAATCTCTCTGTAAATCTCCCACAACATTCTGACTCAGATATCTAACTGTGCACTGAACCTCTTCACATGGCTACCTAATGGGCATCTCGAAATCTGAGCTCCTGCTCTTCTTCCACAAACTCGTTACTCCTCATCTCAGTAAACTGGCAACTCCATTCCTCTAGTTGCCCAGGCCAAAAAACGATGTCATCCTCAGCTCCTCGTTTTTCTCTCTCACGATGCATCCAACTCATCTGTACAATGTATTCCAAGATTTGATCACTTTTCAGCACCCTATCACCACTCTAATCCAAGCCACTATTCTCTCGTATCCAGATGTCCCAGTGTTTCTAACTGGTCTCCCTGCTTCTCCCCTCGGCCCCTCTAACCAGAGCAAGGCAAGTGAGGCACTGCCTCAAATGCAAAATGTAAGAGCCATCAAAAAAACTCAGTAATTAAGACAAATGGTATTTTAATGCAATTTTTTAAAAAAATATCAAAATCAATGAAAAAAAATCCATGATGAACAAAATGGCAAAATTTAAATAAAAACAGGATCAGAGTGATTGCCTTACCTTCCTTACCTCACCTTAGCCCCAGCCCTGCCTGACTCCCTTCAATGTTTTCTCGATGGTTAGAGTGAGTCTGTTAAACATAAGTAAAATCTTCACATCTCAGGGCAAAAGCCAAGGTCCTTACCGTGACCTACAAGATCCTTCATGACCTGGTCCGCCATTATCTCCCTGACCCCAGCTCCCACTTCTCTCTGCATTCACTCAGCTCCATCCTCTCCACATAGGTCACTGTTTCATCGACAAGCTCCCACCTCAGGGCCCTCCAACTTCTTGGAATGCTCTCCCCCAAATACATCCCTCATTTCACCCAGGTCCCTTTCCAAATTCTCTGTATCAGGACCACACTATCTAAAATTCCATCCTCCTCCCAACACATATACTTCATATTGCTCTTCCATTCTTTACTTTTTTCTCCTCAGAAATTAACATAAGCACAGTGTATATTTTGCTTATTTATCTTGTTTACTGTCTCTCACAACCACTATAAAACTCCATGAGATTTTGGGGGGAGAGGGCTTTGTTTTGCTCTCTGCTTTATTCCCAGTGTCTCAAAAATTCTTGGATGATGGTAGGTACCCAGTAAACAACTTTTGAATGAATAAGTAATACATGTTTATGAGTGCTTTCCTTTAGATCCAATGGTCTTAACGCCTGCTATATATAGGTTTTGAATTCTATTGCCTCAATAAATTACACCGGGAACTACTCTTCAAAATGCAGTAGCTCAGATCTGAAGAATCTGCAAGGTGTTAAATTAGAAAATGTATTGCAAAACCTTTCTTTCAAATTTGACCAAATTTTTAAACAAAAGTTTGACTTGCTTAAGAAAATATTTATCTTGGATTCGAGTTCACTCCTTAGATTAAGTCAATGTTGAAAGAGGGGGTTGTTTTTGAGAAATAAACATTGAAGATCAAGTGTCTCTTAAGGCAAATTCCGAATTTTGTTTCTATGTCCTGATTTCCAATGACTTGATTCTGTGTTGAGATATTATACAGATTTTCTCAATAATGTCAGAGTGAACCTATGTGTGATCAAAAGACCATTCTGATGTCAAAGTATTTTTAATCACCTTTATTAATAATTAACCAAAACTAAAGGCAGGTTTTACAAATAAAACTTGGCTCACCATGAATTGCTATCTCTTGATGGAGAAGATGAAGTTCAGCAAAGAGCAAACCTACAACTTGGCTAGAAGACAACAGACTTTGCCTTCCAACATCTGTTAAGACATGCAAGACTAACCTCATCAGACCCCAGTCCGTCCATGGCCTCACTGCTCTTACAGGTTAAATCCAGCACTGTGGGAGCATTTGAGAGTATCCTGATGAAAAGGCAATTTTAGTAACATTTGGGAAAAGTGCACGAGTTAGAATTAGTCTTAAAGGCTAGTTTTTCTTTGTAAATCTCCAAAATGCCTTTTTTTAATTTATATTTTTTATTGAAGTATAGTTGATTTACAACTTAGTGTTAGTTTCAGGTGTACATCACAGTGAAGTGATTCAGATATATATATATATATATATATATATATATATATATATATATATATATATTCTTTTGCAGATTCTTTTCCCTTATAGGTTATTACAAAATAGTATAGTTCCCTGTGCTATACAGTAGGTCCTTGTTGGTTATCTATTTTACATGTAATAATGTGTATATGTTAATCCCAAACTCCTAATTTATCCCTCCCTCTTCTTTATCCTTTGGTAACCATAAGTTTGTTTCCTATGTCTGTGGGTCTATTGCTGTTTTGTATATAAGTTCATTTGCATCTTTTTTTTTTAGATTCTACATATAAGCAATATCATATTCATCTTTCTCTGTCTGGCTTACTTCACTTAGTATGATAATCTCTAGGTCCATCCATGTTGCTGCAAGTGGCACAAAATGCCTTTTGTAGTTTTATCTTTTAAGAGGATTGTATTGTTTCGTAGAGATTTCTATGACTGTACTCACCAGCAGTTTAGGATTAAAAACTGAATATAGGTCTCATTTTATGCCTACCTTGTAGTATCCATAGAAAGAGTATTTACACTATAAATGTGTCACTAAAGCTACACGTCCAATCTGAATTGCTACATATATATATCAAACGACCACTATGAGAAAATACTTTCCAATTCGTCTTAGCCAAGATAAAAAGTTAAGATGAAAACAAACAAACAAACAAAACGCTGCCTTTCGCAAAGTAACAGACACAGAAACTGGTGTATTAACTGAGTTAGCCAACTGTCCATAAAACACAATGCCCTAAAGCTGGGCAGGGAGTGAAGCTGCCATATAGACAGCACTAACTAAATACTTCTTGAGAGAATGAATGATTGAAAACTGAATTGATCTGGGTCAGAAGCAAGCAAGAATTATGCGAAAAGTCTAGGGCAAGAATGGCCATGCTTATATACAGAACATGAAATTGTTTTATCCCTGTAACAGCTAATGAATATTCTCGCTGGAATCTAGTTGTTTTTATTTTCTTTGGTTTTCTAAATTATATTGAAAATATTACTTTCTAGATGATGCTTGTCTATTGTTTGGGAACTTTATTTTTAATTGAGTATAATTGCTTTACAATGTTATGTCAGTTTCTGCTATATTATTCTATTACTTTCATAATAGAATACTTTGAAGCTGTATTTTACTCAAATTATTATCTCGGCTTCACTTTTGTCACCCAATTTTTTACCCATTCCCTGTATTATTAATGGTACCTTTACTCTGAATCTTTAAATGAAAACCAAAGCAGTATAGGAAATCCCAATGCATAGAACAGAAAAGTTCTTAAAGGGACTATAGTGAAATACATTATATTTGCATGTGATTCAATTCAGTGTAAAAAAAGCTTCCTTTGTCTTGGTTGGCAGAGTACATCAAGCAGAGTGAAATCCCAGCACAGAACCTTCACTGAGTCACTCCCACTCTAATCCAGCAGGTCAAAGCACTCTCCTCTGTACATGGGAGCCTCCAGGGGCTCGCACCATCATAGCCTGGGAACTTCACCATGGACAAGTCCTTGTGCTGTGAACCTGTGAATTTGAACAACCATCATATTTGGAATGGGGTTCAAATCACATTCCCTGATAGAAAGTATAGATAATGAAATGCTGAAATTTCATATTCACATCTACATAGATCAACATGGACATATGTAAATTTTCCTAATTTCTTAGATTTTACAAAAGGCTTCATGTCCTTTTCTGAGTGGTCTATGTGGTATACGATCCAGGTGTCAGTAGGCCCTTCCAACACCATTCAAAAGGATCCATTGTTCTTGTTTTGTTAAAACCCATGTGACATTTTTATTACAGAGTAGTTTGCATGATGACTTCTGTATATCTGATACCAGCACACTCTGATCTAGAAATTTATCTTTGAAGAATAAGTAGATAAATGTCTCAGGGAACAGACAGAATAGATAAATGAAGCTAAAGCTTTCAGGATCTTCATACCATATCCTCGTCAATTTGATTTCGTAACAGTGCTTTCTTCCCACATCTGCAAGGACCATTCCTCATATTCTTTTAATTGGCAAGCATGAATTTGTTTTTGAGCATTTGGTGACATTCTGAGATAATTGGACTGAGAACTACTGGTCTGCATTCTAAGTGGAAAAAGGATATTATTCAGTGCTGACTTCTAAATTTCAACTAAAATTGAACATTTTTTTAAAACTCTTTTTTTAATGAGGATATTTAACTGGCCTGGTTTGTGGGTGTCTGTTAGTTGCTCTGACCTTAATGAGTAATTTATAGAGAATGTTTCCTAAAGATGTCCTTCATGAAAAGGACAAGTTTGGACTTGGTAATAGTAATTTACTTAATTTATCTTAAATTTGGTTTCAGTGAGCAACCCTAATTAACCTGATTTTTTGCTGATAATCACTCTCAATGGAATCAAATCACAAATCCGGGGATGGATTGAGCGGCACCCAGAAGGAAGCAGCCCTCCGCGCACTGGTCCAGCGCACAGGATATAGCTTGGTCCAGGTAGGAACTTCTTGTGCCATCTGCCGAAACCCACCACTGAATTCAGAGTGGTGGGAATATTAGCGATCCTAACATGCAAAACGTGATCGGTCAGTTGTATAACTCTTTAGTTGGACATTCCTTTCCAGGGGGGAAGGAAGTTGGATCATTTCAGTTTTGTAGGTGATCTTCCAGGTGATGTTCTTTCTACTCTGGGTTATCAACTCAATTTTGCCTTGTCATTTGGAAGCAGAACTAGTGTTCACAGTCATAAAGACTATCACAGTTTTGAAAGGCCAGTTCAGTATAAGAAAAGGCAGCTGGAATTCACCACCCAGAGCTTGTCAGTGAAGGAGAACCCAGCTGGTTCTTCAAGAACCAGAAGAAAACAAACTATCCAGGAACTTGCCTTAGTTTCTAGAGAGATTTTTGACTGCAGATGTAAAACAACTTCTAGAGGAAGGATCCAAGAACTGACCATCTGGTCAGTCTAGCTATTCCAGGATGTTTTCTCATAATACCTATCCGATCTGTTTAGGATATATAATAATTTCTCTCCATGTTCAGCATTTTTGAAAAAGAAAGAAGAAAAACTATCCTAAAACTATCTATTCATTGTCATTGGTTGTTATGAATTGTCTGTACATTATTATTGTCTTTATGATAACCTCTGTTAGAGAGCTTATGATATATTGAAAAACAAACTAGTATTAGACATATAAGTTAATTATCTTACTTGAAGAAATAATGTTGTTTTTTTAATGTTGTTCTTTTTACAGTAAGACAAAGTATTTTACTTCTCAGCTATTATATTTTATCCACATACTTTCCCAACTTAAACCGAATCTTTGTGCTATTATGAATACGAAAGTCATAAGTGGATAATAATAAAATATACAATAGTGTCCTTTATTACATGTTCCTTTGTCAGATCAGTTGAAAACTAAATGTAGTACATTTTGCAATAATCTTATAAGTCATGGCACACTTTGTTAGAGATAATATAATGTTCAAAGTTATTTCTAATTTTTCATCCTAATGAAGAGTATTTATTTAGACTTTTTAAAGATTTCACAGAGTATTATTTCACAGAAGGCTTCTAAAAGTTTAAGTCAAGGGAGATACTAATGTATCATTAGTTTTTAATATTTAATAAAAGTCTATTTTAGGATCATTACTAAACTTTTAAATGTCTTCATCTCCAAATTTAATGTGCTTCAAAATTAATGCCTGATTGAAAATTTTTATGCAGTCTTTTCCCACATAAAGGGGTATTTCATAATCCATAGAGAAAATTCTATGGAGTTTACAGTCTGTAAAACAGATACACTTAGAATAATAATTTTTTACATTTGCTCAGGTACAGTTAGTTGAAAAAATGGTTTTTTCTTTTGTAATCAGCAGTTTCATAAATGTTATAAAATCAAAAATGTTTTATATCAGTTTATCTTTTTAACTGCTTTGTTTCTGAAACACTCATGCAAAGACAGTGGTAGTGGAAAGCACTTAAACCCTTTTGAAAACCCATTTGTCAATATTCATACATAAGTGTATTCCCCTTCTGGAAACAAACCTCTAATGATCTGAAATATAATGATGAAAACATATATAAACCTTTCTAGTGTGACGCTATTTTTAATCTCAATATCATAAACCTAATGTATAAAAGGAAATTATTAACTATGAATATATAAGTATACTCAACAAGCAGAGCTTTATGAGAAATAATCCTAAAACAATGTAAACTGCCCATTTAATTTTATTCTGGGCACTGGTTCTTTGACTCCCCCCAGATGAAATCCAGGGAAATTCTCATGACTTTTCTGGTAACTTTCAGCTAATAAAAGATCCTCCACTAAATAATGAATATGTCTAGTCCAGTAGAATAAAAACTTAACTTTACTCAAAGTGAAAGCCATTTCCCTTTCCCAAGCATGTCAGGGTGGAGGGCAATTTCTATTTTTTCTCCTTTATGCTTTCAGAAGCATAGTTTCCGACACCAGTTTCCTAACTAGAATTCCTGACTCAGCTGAAGCAGAAGAAAGGGGTGAAAGCAAAGGAGAGGGGACAGGAAAGTTTTTACTTGACTGATTTTGGCACTGGGCTCTGGGCCCAGCAGGTGTGTAAACCTCCTGGGATACTTTGTAGGGTCATCAAAGACCTCCTTAATTCCATTGCCAGGGGTCTCTAACCTGGCTACACTCTGTTCTAGCTAGAGGCTCCTTCCCTGGGCCTCAGTCTCCTTTGACAGAGCTCTTTTCGACACCTTAAGCATCCCTCTTGGAGAAGATGGAAAATGACCCCCGATTCCTACATGTGGCCAAACTCTAGTCCCCTGGAAACACACATTCTGACCCAGTAAAACCTGCAAGTGCACGTGACACAAAGCAACCAGCTCTCCTCCTCACCACCATCAAAGCAGGAGGCCAGCCCATTGTTCACCATTAGATACTTCAGGGCTGAGTTAGACCCACCAGCCTCGTGTGTTCCCAACAGCAGGGAATACATAGCAAGCTCTGAGTGGTTTCCTACTCCTCTCCCCTGCTTTAGGTTAGCTGAGAAGCACCTCAAAATTCCTCCCACTTAGGGGGAACTAGGATTCACAACACACCAGCAGTGGGCTCCAACTATCTTTGAATCAACTCCAAAAATTCCTTTCAAACTCTTCAATATTTTTTTCTAAATTCAGGGATGAGGAGGGGTAGGGGATGTTCAGTTTAGAATGTCAAACAGTTAAACACTTTCTCCCTACCTCCTGTCCTGCTTGTGCTCCAGTGACAGTTTCGTATCCAAACCAGAGGCCAAAATAATCCCATTCCATCTTAAAATCCTGTTACAAATGAAACGTAAACAGTCATTAAGTGATCATTCAGAAAATTCTGCAGAACAGAAAACTTTAACATATTAGAACAATGTAAAAGGCTTGCAAATAACAATATATTTTTAAAAGAGACTCAAACAGCAATGGAGATCTTTTCATAAACCTAATAATTTAAGAACATTTGCATTAAAAAGGAAAAAAAACAATAGGGTTATTTTACTTTTATCATTTAAAATGTTTTCAAATATAATACCCCTGAAAATATACGGCCAAACTGCCTATTACTTTGATCTTATATATTCAATGACATTCAGAAAATATTAATAGAGGTTTTAGATCACAAGTTAATAACAATTACAAAATAGTAAACATTTACTGGACATTTATATTCTAACTGCTTTGTGTCTATTAATTCATTTAATACTAACAACAACACTATGAGGTAGTTACTAAGATCATCTCCAATTTCCAGATAAGGAAAACAAGGCTCCAGGAGTTAGGTAGCTTGTCCAAGATTTATAGGCCATCTTAATTCCACTGCAACTGGCCAAAATTTCTGGCAAGATTTACAGAGCTAAGAGCTGTTATAATGTTATCTTTAAGATTGCAGTTTGAGAGATTAGCATGGCAGAGCATGCTAAAAATATTTTGTTGAGCTTAAACTTTGTAACATGATTCACTTCAAGTAATTATTTGTTAGCAGAATGACTACTGGAACAGACATTTTCTGGTAATGTAGAAACCTAAAATTCTGCAACCGAGCTATCTAGATCTAAAGCCTCTAATCAAGATGTAAATATATACATGACTTGGGTCAATCACTTTGAATGATTTGGAAAATACCTTCTGATTTTGGCTTCGAAGTGTAGAAAATCACCCAAGACTTCAAATCAGAGACCTGCTATTCAACCCAGCATCTACCACACACAAGTATGATCTATATTTTAATTCTTTTTTTAAAATTGATGTATAGTTGATTTACAATGTTGTGTTAGTTTCAGATGTACAGCAAAGTGATTCAGTGATATATATATATTATTTTTCATATTCTTTTCCATTGTAGGTTATTACAATATATTAAGTATAGTTCCCTGTGTTATACAGTAGGTCCTTGTTTACTTATTTTATATATAGTAGTGTGTATATGTTAATCCCAAACTCAAGTCCCTTAACTGCTCTCAGCCTTAATTTCCCAGAAGGTTGGCTAGGACCTACCCCACTCTTAGTCAAGATTTTGTGATTCTAGCATCTGCTCAATCTAGTTTCTGGTCAGCAAACTTGTCTAATTGGAAGAGGAAACCAGCATGTATTGAGACATAGCTTCAAACTCTACAATTTAGGGAAAATCCTTCAGCCTTCTCAGTACATCAGTCTTCCTACTCTGGATTACAGAAAACATTAGTATCGCCATCAAAAAAAAAAAAAGAACATCAGGTTTACTTTTTAAAAAATCTCTGTACACAAATGAAGGTAAATATGTTAATACAATTCAGGGAGCCTACCCATAAAATGATATTTTTAAATGTTATGGTATTTGCTAAGTTAGGGTTTGAAGGATTTGCTTCTGCTCTTCTTTGCAGTCTCTGATATTGAATGCTGAATACTTGCAAAACAAGAAGTCGAAAAAGAGAGGGTGACAATTTGTGCTCTCTTATCACTAGCAGGACAAATACAGCGGTCAAAAATAGAATTTTGCAGGTTACTTAATAACGTGAGCCAGTCCTTTATATACAAACTGATGCAATAAAACGTGCTTGTGAGGGCTTGAAAGTATGCTTTGTGATATCCTTTTTTTAAATAATAATTGGATATCTTTAGAATTGATAGCTAAATTTTTTATCAAAGTTCTTTAAAGAATAAAAGAACCTTAATGCAATACTCTGCATATATAGGTTCAATAAATATTATTGATAAAAATTGTGTAATACTGACAAGTTAAACTTTCAACTTAGTTGCATTATGCCACACAGAAAGATTTTGGAAGTGTGCCACAATGTTAGCTTGTAAACAGACTTTGTCTCCAGGCAATGAAATTATGTGTGGGGCTTTTTTTTCCACACTTTTTCACTCTTAACTGTACTTCCCAGATTTTCTAAAACTACTATATATTTCTTTGAGAGTCCAAGGAAAAAAAAAAAACACATTATGATGAACCCTTCCTCCAGAATGCATTACTAGCGTGGGTCATCAACTCTGTGACATGCGATGCTTCTTTCAGCTGGAATTTTCTCCTAAAATCTAGAAAAATACATTTTCATAGATGAACATTTTCAGAAAACTTTCCACCCAATGTGGAGTCAGTTTACATCAGTTTTAATTCTACTACAAGGAAAGCTAAATATATAGCTAATAAAGATCACCCTCAAGTAGTCTGAATATTTTTTTAAAGAAGACTCAGGATACTTATATACTATTTTTAAGTGATTTAAAATATGGTGTGTATTAACACTTTGTCCAATTACCCTATTGATAATCTATTTTCTAAAAATTATTACAACAAACATTTATGTGGTATGTCAGTCCCATTTCTCGCTTAATCCAGTGGTTGTCCTTAAACAGTTTTTTTGTTCTTGTTTTTCTGTTTTGTTTCCTTAGTCCCTATTATTGAACACAATGTATTAGTGTTGGTCCTTGGCATTATAGAAGTATAAGGTGTAGCAGCCGACCTAAAATGCATAGCAAGTAGTTGCAATAAAAATGAATTTATCCAGAATTTAAAAGGACACCATAAGACTGCATTAAATGCACAATACAGCTGTGGGTGTTACCTTTCTGTTTAGAGCCTTAAAACTGACTGTCGTCTTTGACCTAAGGAATGAGGACAAGTATTTAGACATAAGGATGCTCATCATAGTGGAATTTATGTTTAAAAATATTGGACATATCCTAAGTGTCCAATAAAAAATTACTGGTCATATAAAATATGTCACCGTTATATTTCCAAATTGTATAGTCATGTAAACCTGTGATTTCAAAGACATGGAGAAATGCCCAAATTTTAATGTTTAGTTAAAAATCAGAATGCAAAACTGTATGTATCAGTTTACAGATATTTTAAGAAATTATTCACACACACAAATATTGGAAGACAATGAAGTGTAATCTCTGATGAGAGTAGTTTTTTCTTCCTTGTGCTCTTTATTTTCCAAACTTTCTATAATGAATGTGGATTATTTTTTATGTCAAGGAAAATAATCTCGTGAAGTAGAAAAAATTTATAAGAAGCATTCGGTTAGGAATAGAAAAGTTGGGAAAATTTCATGAAGAAAACATTACTGAAGCTGGACGATAGGTGCTTGTGTTCATTAGGCTATTATTTCTAATTCTTTATATGTTTACTACATGAATATTTAATACTGATATAATTCAACCCTTCCATTTTACAGTTGGAAAACAAGCCCCAGAGTTATACAATTCAGTAGAGACATAAGCCAGAGGTCAGCAAACTGACCCATGACTCAAACGTGACCACAACCTGTTTTTGTAGTGATTGAAGGCTATGAGTGATTTTCACAATTTCAAAAGGTCGGGGGTTTTTTTAATCCTAAAATATCAACTATCTGGCATTTTATACAGAAAGTTTGCTGACTCCCAACTCCTATCCTTAATCTAGTACTCTATGCTATAAGTTAATTCACAGGTTTTGTAAAAAATTGAAGTACAGTTGATTTACCATGTTGTGCTAATTTCTGGTGTACAGCAGTGATTCAGTTATACATATATACACACACACATATATTCTTTTTTTATATTCTTTTCCATTATGGTTATGGTTTATCACTGGATATTGAATATAGTTCCCTGTGCTATACAGTAGGACCTTGTTGTTTATCCATTCTGTATATAATAGTTTGCATCTGCTAATTCCAAACTCCCAATCCACCCCCCACCCGCTCCCTCTCCCCCTTGGAAACCACAAGTCTGTTCTCTATGCCTAATTCACAGTCTTTAAAGAAAACTTCCTATAACATAGATGAGCATTTAAGATTCCTTAAAGGAAGTAGGAGCCCCTCCTTGTCCTACCCACCAAATGAAGTCTAAACCCTCATTCATTCACTTATTGATTTATTTATTGATTCCACAAAGAGAGACACGGTGCCTGCCTTCATGAAAATTACTCATGGGAAGACAGAAAATAAACAAGAAATAAAATAATGACATATCATGTTGAGTGCTATGAATGCCATAAATCAGGTTAAATGACAATGGCAGGAGGCCTTCTTCAGACAAGATGACATTGAAGCTGAGACTTAGAGGATGAGAGCAAACAAACATTGCAAGGAGCCAAGGACAAAACAGCATCCCTGGCAGAGGGGACCACTTGGGTGATACTGATTAACCAAAATATTTGTAAAATGCACAACACTTTTCAGCGGTGAAGACATTAGTGTGTCTTAATTTCAAAGATCCAGCAAGATTACAGCAGATAAATGAGAAATCAGTGGGCTTCATCCTTCTCTTCCTTTTTTCATCAGTCATCAGTCTGTTCCTGGGAACAATTTCCTCAAACTAGAATAAAATACAGACTTTAATTCCCATTTCTCAAACTTTGCTTTCTAGGCGTGTTCTCTTATTTGGAGTTTCACTGCAACTGCATATTTTAATTCTAATTTATTCAGTTCCTCAATAAATATGTACCAGCCATAAGGTACAAAGGATGGCACTAGATCTGATTAGGAGACCATCCCTCTGCTAAGTGTGCCTCAAACTAAGTTAACTCCCCTATCTCTCTGGTTTGGTATAATGTATTTTAGTAAATTTCCTTGGGTATTTTTCAAATTATAATTTTTCCTACAAATGATGCAACAAAAAATAAGTAACTTAGGATCCCAGAGTTTACAAATGGCTTCGACTAGACTAGCTCAGTGAGAAACAGACGGAGGAACACTGTGGCATGGACATTCTTTTCCAACCACCACACAAAAATCCTAGGGACAGAAAAAGGAATTTGACTTCATGGTAAAATATAGTTCTTGGGTCCTACTTTTTCTTCTATTGCCTGTTCTCACCAACTGCTCCTGTCCCCACTATCCAAGGACTTATCGTTCATGCACTTGGTGAATGACCTAATTCCTTAAATAGGTGGCACTAAGCATGAGAACAGGGTGGGACCAGTAGATCATCACAGGCACGTGTTTCCCTAAGCTTATCACTCCAGCCACCCACAGGCTAACTTCATTATCAAGCTCCTTAGAAGCCTTGCTTCTACCAGCCAGCGATGCCATAGGCTGGTGTGGAAAACTCCAAATGAAGGAGCAGCTCTGTGAGTCCTTTTGTGGAGAGTGTGTACCTGACATGGGATGGGAACTTCAGTATCCCATGGAATAGAAAGGCATTCCAGGAGCTATTTTCAAACAGCAATGAATTTCTCCTCCAATAGCCTAATAGAGAGTTGGTTATATATGAGGTCTTCAATATAAGCTTCAAAATCTTTGCAAAATATGGATTATAGTGTTTTCCCTTAAACTAGAAGCACATAAGGGTTTCCATTTTATCAGCTTAAAAATTGGTGTAAATTTCATGACTCAAATACACAGAAGCATCGATGGCTGTTTTGAACTTTAGACTTTGTTTGCAGACAACTTCAGGATTTTTTAAATTGTTACCTGTTAATACCAATCAGCAACCCAAAGTAAGTGGCTCTTCATCTTCAGAAACTAAAATCTTATTATGACGTGCAAAGAGAGCTCTCTAACATAGGCTAAGGAGACAAAAATGAGCTCACAGAACCATACAATCATGAATTTGGGTAGGACTTCAGTAGCTGTGATCCTTTTTTTAACATTGTTTCAGAGATGCAGGGTAGAGAGCTGAACTGATGTTAAACAGTACCTTGACAGGGGATTCAATAACCTTGAATTTCATCATGAGAGAATTATTCCACTTTCAATTCTATTTTAAGCTTTCTGATGAGGGAAGTCATTGAAGGTACGTCTTAAACACCTCTCCAGCCCCTGCTAATCTTTTTTGTTGTTGTTATTTTTTAACATCTTTATTGGAGTATAATTGCTTTACAATGTTGTGTCAGTTTCTGCTGTATAACAAAGTGAATCAGTTATATGTATACATATACCCCCATATCCCCTCCCCCTGCTAATCTTTTTAAACAGCAGAACTAGGGCTCAGAACTTTTACTAGACAACGATGTCCGGCTAGAACTTGACCATGGTTTCCTTCTTTTGCAGTTTCTTTTATAATGACCTTCCATTTGTGGGAAATGATACTCCACTTATGAGAACGATATTTTCTTTTTTGTGTAAGTTTTAGAAAGTGAATCAATGCAAAGAAAGTCATTAAGTAATTAATGGACCAGGTGTCAAGGGGATATGCAATGGAGACACATTGGTTTTAAAAATCCCTACATTTCCTTTAAGGGTCCTATTGACTAACTCAGAAAACATCCTATGAACATTTTTCCACATTTTAATATGGTCAAAGTCAGCCTCCCTTTCACAACCATCCTAATACCCTCCCAAGACCTCTGCAATTACCTAGTTAACCCTATTCCCTTTTAAATGAAGAATTTCAAGTCAGGAGAAATTTAGTGTCTTGCCGAGACCCTCAGCTTGTAAAAATTCATGGGGGTGTGATAAGGAGAATAATTACTGTATAAAATTTCTCACATGCTAAAAGACAAGTGCATTTGATGGAATTCTCCTTGGCATATGTTGAACTAGGAAAGGATAGAAGAGCAATTAACCCAAACCAAATGTTCATTATGTGCATATGGCCAAATGTCCTTATTTGCATGTGGATATCTTTATGGCATTTAATCAGATCTCCGACTACTATTAGTCAATTCAGAAAGGCAAATTATATCTATAATAAAAAGTTGGATGGGCCTATTGAATAAATTACACATTGCAAAAAGATAAAAGCCCAAAATGGATAAAGGAATCACCAAAGATTTCACCTAGTTATTTTATAGATGGAATTTATAGGTTCCTGGAGATTGCAGCAGTAAGACAAGGCAACTGCCCAGAGCCAGAAGTGAGCATAAACACAGCAAATCCTGGTCTCAAGATAATATAGGCTGTGCAGTCCATCATTAGTGAAACTCATGGCAAATGTGAACAGAGGGTCTTAGAAGTTAATTTGCATTTTACTTGTTCTCTTATGTAGAAACACACATACACACTCCAAAAAAATATATTTTCTGATTTCTAATTTTGTGTAAGGATATTCTTGAATTTAATATACCCATGAATTGGCCAAAAACATATAATAAGCTTTACAAAATGCAAGTTATTTTTAGAAGCCTGTTTGCTCTTAAATACTTCAACAACTGAGATACTGAATTCCTCAAGGGTGGTTGTCACACATTATCCATAAAGGGAAAATATTAGAAGATGATATTATTAAAGGCATCATCTGATAACAAGTTAGTTCTGCCTCCATAAGACAACTAATAACTTGCAATGAAATTAGGACTATTTTCCTAGGCAATAGGCTTTCAACAGTCAGTCTTCCAAAGTGATACAAGAACATGATTCATGATTTGCTGATAGCTGTTTTTATGAACAAACCATACCATATATTTTTAAAAAATCAAATGTGAGAGCTTTTTGAAGACTGAAACAAAGATAAATTTTCAAAAGCCAAAATCTATTTGCATCTTTGTGATTTTTGCCATAAACACATACCGCCAAAAATAATATTTATTTAGAATTCATTAAATAACTTGAATAGAAATACGGAGTTTAGCGTTAAAAGTAGACTTTTTCTCTTATGTAAGTGGAAAAGGTTTTATGTGATAAATATATTTTCCTGATGTACAATGAAATAAATGCATAACTATTAAAATAAATCATTGGTCTATAAACCACCTAATATTACCTCACATAAAATATTTTGAGAAACTCTGGGCTGTATGATGGTAAAGTTAAATTCATATTCATTTATTATGTTCCTGCCCTAACTTTGCCTCTTTGCTACTAACTATAGTATCACATTTCTACAAATTCCAACATCCCATTTATTCAGTCTTTACACCACAATTGTTATTGCTCTTTCTATTTTAAAGAAAATATCTGGCATTCATGTTGTGTATGAATGCAAAGATTGTAAAAAATAGCTAATAATGGTAATGCCAAGTTCCACAGTATATAAGTGAAATAAATTCTGCCTTCGAAAAATTCTTAGCCTAAAATAGATTTTACCAATATGAAGTCACTGGTCTTAAGATGTGCAGGTAAACAAACAATATACAAAACAGATCATTATCTTTCATACAGAATTAACAAAATAAACATTCCCTATAGCACCGTCTGTTGTCCTCAACAACAATAACAGCATTAGCAGACCAAAGTTAAAATCACATCTAAGAGGATTCTTTTGGTACATCTTATATAAGGCCCCTTAGATATGCCTTGAACCCTATCACATATTGAGATATATAGTTCGTACACCGGTGAAAGGTAATAGAAATAATGCCTTGTAAAGACCTTTATTCAATCTTTCAAATCAACAACCAGGAAAATATGGTATTAATTTATGAACTGCAATAGACACAGTCCAGAGAGCTGTTCTCAATGCATTGGCATCAGCTGTGAGAAGAGACCACAGGAGTTTAGCCATGGAACCATTGTTCTTGGTATGGTGGTGGTGACTGGCATGCTTGTGAAGGTTAGAAATGTCACCAAGCATGGGGAGATTGTCCAGCACCTGAGCAATCAGCAGGAGAAATAGATACAAACATAGTCAATTGGAAAATGGGTAGGAGAACATCTGAAAGCAGTTTATAAGGAAACATACACCATTTCTTCCCTCTTGGCAAGAAAAAACAAAGGACCAAAGGGAACCACAAAGATGATCACAGATTTGGAATATAAAATTTCCAAAGAACTGTTAAAGGAATTGAAATTACTACTCAGAAAAATAGACTGAATGAGGGTTCATTAATTAATATTCTTCCAGTTTATGAATCGGTTCATTTATGTGAGACAACCAACCATCTGGTGTCCATGTTTGATGAAGTTGAACAAGAAAGTAGGTGTGACACACAACATACAAAATTGTGAGGCTGGTAAGCCTGAGAAGAAAAATCATCACGACTTTTGAACAGTATATTTGCCAAGTTCACCAGATTGAGAATCAGAGGACATTTAGTCTCGTGTTTTCTGCAATAAATTAAACCAGTGTAACTTTAAGGAAGTCACATAATATCTCTGGATTCAGTTTCCTCATCTGTAAAATGAGCACATTGGGTTAATATAAAAAAACAGAGAAAAATGTTATAACTACAAGCATGGACTCAGGATTCAGATTTTGTCTTTGCCACTTACTGCTTGTATGTCTTTGGATTTCTCACCTACGAAATGAAAGTAATAGTAGTATCATCCTCATAGGTTTGTTGAGAAGATTAAATGAATTAATACCTGGGAAGCACTTGGCACATTGCTTGACTCAGAGTTAGCCGCTGTTTTAGCCATTGTTTTTTGCTGCTGTTACTATTATGTGCAAGTATTAGAGGTAAATTCTGGCTGATTAAGCAGAAAAGGAGTTTATTAAAAGGATGCTGATTTACAGAAATTTTGAATTTAGAGAACTAGATTCAAGAGTAAGCTTTTAGGAAAAAAAATAGATATGTATAACTGAATCGCTTTGCTGTACGCCTGAAACTAACGCAACATTGTAAATCAACTATACTTTAATAAATAATAATAAACTAAATTAAAATTTAAAAATTTTTTAAAGAGTAAGCTTTTAGGAATGAAACCCAAAACCACACCACAAACCTGGAATGATACGAAAATGTATCCAAGGAGGATTCAACACTAATGTTAGCACGTTGAAAATTTCTGCACCAGAACTCAATTTAACTTTATTTTAACCATTACTGTCCTAGTTGCAAGGGACATTAGAAAAGCAAGTATCTGCTATTTTTAACTCCTATAGGAAAAGGGCAGTTTTGCCCAGATTTCCCAGATGTATTAAAAGATCAGATGCCAGGTGGCCCAAATCAACTCAGTCCACCTGTCCTTCATGCTAAGATTTATTGCTTAGAATCATTTACTAAAGGTTGGGTGGTTTTATCCAAGGTCAAGAAGATGGTATATAAAATTTCTTAAAGACTCTATGGTTCCTTCATGAAAGGCTTAAAATATCTGTGACAGAAGGGACTACCAAATACTTACTGGGTAGGCTCAGTATCCAGTATTTAAATTAAAGCCACTGGATTTATAGTTAGAATGAGGTCTTTAATTTTTAAATTTACACAGTTGAAGGTCTTCACCTATTTATGTGTGACTTGAGAGAATAAATGGTTTCCAAGTCTTTGATTGGAAAAATAAAAGATCCCAGAGTTCAATGAACAAACATTCATGGCAAACAAAAACCTGTATTTTCTCTCTCTGAATGACTAATACATTTGTGCTGCTGGAGGAATTCATCTCGCAAGAAGGACATCAGCCGGGAGAGGAAAGAGAAGCTATAACTCGGCTTTATCTATTTTAAACTCCTCAACTATAAAAATACTGCCTAAAATACCAGCAATCCAGCTCCCAACTATCCTTTCCGAGTAACGGACAGCTATTTCAACCCCATGACTAATGCCCAGCGCCTGTCTTAAAGTGGCCTGGACCTCCACCACTGGTGCATTCCCAGCCCAGTGGGTGGCTCATAGGGCAAATCTCCCCCAGTGCTTGAACTTCACCAGTCAGACTCTTGGTGATACCCCAAAATACTCTTGGTGAATTTATTTCAATTGTTTACAGAAACAACAGAATTAATCATCTCTCCTACCCAATCGTTTTGGCTTATAAGCAGATGAATTCTCCTATATACATGACATGCACAAAATAGTTTAGTGACATTTTTTTTAACAATTATAGCAAGAAAGTTGAGGGGAAAATTCCAAAGGTCCATCTGCTGGTTGCCTATTTATTTTCAAGCTATCACACAAAGCTTGTCAAATGAGAAATTCTGGAATAACCATTTCACTATGATGCAATGAAAGTTTGGTTTCCTCAACATGAATAGGAAAAATACTGCCAAGTTTATACTAAATTTATTCCAATAATCCATTGAATAGTATATCTCCAGACATTTAAGAAATATAGAAATGGCCCCAGAGGGAACAGCATCAACCAAATGGTGACAGTCGACCCAAGGAAGTGGATTGTAGTCTGACAATAGAAATACACCT
Organism: Balaenoptera physalus; assembly: GCF_965194825.1. Taxonomy (NCBI): domain Eukaryota; kingdom Metazoa; phylum Chordata; class Mammalia; order Artiodactyla; family Balaenopteridae; genus Balaenoptera; species Balaenoptera physalus. The sequence continues at coordinate 62,258,754 of NC_138893.1, read as the reverse complement.
CTCTGTAAGCAATAGGCATGAGATATGTTCTTACCCAAAATTTGTGTAGTAAAACGACTGGAAATTGGAAAGGATTTTAAATGCAGCAGAGAGTTTTCAATTCAGTGGCATGATAATATTTTCATAAATAAGTACTTAAGTGTGTGAATCTGTTATAAGTGATTAGGCTACCACATAACAAAGCAAAATGTAGTAGGAATTAAGCTGATGGCCTTTGAAACCAGACTGCCTGGCTTCAAATCCTGACTTTTCCACTCCACAACCACATGATCTTGGCAACTTACTTAATCTCTGTGGGCTTAACTGTCTTCTGTAAGGTCGGGATAGTAATAGCCCTTAACCCATGATACTGAGAATTAGAACGGTGCTGTCATATACTACTAAGTGTTATATAGGTATTTGTTAAGTAAGAAAACTTTAAATATGTCTCTGAAAATATCAAATTCATTTTTTTTAGGAAATTCTTGGTTGAGATATGCTCATTGAATTCTTACTTTTTTTTTTTTCCTGTAAGTATAAAACATTTTATTTCTCAGATTTTTCAGCGACAGTTTTTCTACTGGATAATCCTGCAAGAATATAGGGGAAGAAAAAAATACAAGAACTCTTGAGGCAAATATTTCAATGTTTAGTAAAATGAAAAGCACCTACTTGCTTGAAGCAAAAAGTAATCAAGGCAAGGTAGAACACCCATATGACATCTTTTTAATTTAAGGCAACATGATTAAATTAGTAGGAATTTTTTAAATGACTGCAATCACAGACATCATTTAAATACTTAAATACTGTGATCCAAAAAGCCTTTGTACTACCACTTATAAAATAATTGAGGGGCTTCCCTGGTGGCGCAGTGGTTGAGAATCTGCCTGCCAATTCAGGGGACACGGGTTCGATCCCTGGTCTGGGAGGATCCCACATGCCGCGGAGCAACTGGGCCCGTGAGCCACAATTACTGAGCCTGCGCGTCTGGAGCCTGTGCTCCCAAGAAGAGAGGCCGCGATAATGAGAGGCCCGCGCACCGCGATGAAGAGTGGCCCCCGCTTGCCGCAACTAGAGAAAGCCCTCGCACAGAAACGAAGACCCAACACAGCCATAAATACATAAATAAATAAATAAATTTAAAAAAATAATAATAATTGAGAAAGTCTCAAGTTAGTATATAGAGAGATTTAACAGTGAAACTAGAAGCTGCTTTACTTTGATTTTTTTGACAAACAACTATCGCGAAAAACAATGTCTTTAAATAACTAACATGTCTTTTGAAAATATACATAGAAAAATATTTGGAAAGGCAGACAAACTTAACAGTAACTATTTCTATAGATGGGTAGGGTGATGCATTGGGGAATTTTTCTTTTTACTTTATACATGACTAGGTTTTATCCAACATCATGTATCATTTTATGGTATAAAAGTTTTTTAAAGTAGAAATTGTAGAAGTTAGCAATGAATACTGATATTTGATCTTTTATGTTTTCCTTTCTCCAAAAATCACTTAAAGTACGACAAAGAGCTTTGGCTATGCCTAAGTGGAAAGTAAATTTATTCTTCTCCAGCAAATGAATTATTTCAGCTCAATAGTGGTGGATTAGGCCTATCTTTCACTTTGGGCCCCTGAAGTTATTTTTAGGTCATTAACCTTCAGAAAAATAAAGACAGCAGGGCAGACAAGCATCGGTGCTGCTCCTCCCCCAAAAGGACATTGAATTTACCAAGGATTTTTTTTAGAACAAAGGAAAAAAAAAAAAAAAAAAAGAAGCTAATGCTACAGCATTTGGACTGAGAACAGCATTACTCTCCACAAAGAGATGCAACATTAGTAAACACCTTTCACCATCTTGTCAGCTTTGAAGACAGATTTAAGTCCCTCACTGGTTACCCCCAAAATTAGCCAGTCCACTCTTTCAAATGTTAACCTTCATGATGTTTCTATTTAGGGGCCCGCATTGCCTTGCTCAGTGCATGAAACAGCCTCAATCCAGGGAGGCAAGAAGAGAATTAATAACTATTGAATATATATCACATTCCAAGACCTGTGCCATGCAAATTTGATACATTATCTCCTTTAATCAAAAGCTGATAGTATCTCCACTTAATATATGAAAAACACTGAGGTTTGGGGAAGTCAAGCATTTTGCCCAGCGCCCCACAGCTAGTGGGTCATGGAGCCAAGTAGTTCAGGTCCAGAACCTCATAGACTTCAATATTAAACCAGAACCCCAGATTCAAATTATAATCAGATCCTTTGATGATCAGGCATTGGTGAGTTTGAATGGCAAAACAATAACAAACCAAAAAAATAACAACCCTTTATATTTGTCCAGCACTTTATAAGTTTTCACAGTGCTTATCTGGAGCAAGTCGCTGAAGCAAGAGCATGGTGTTGAAATTCACACAAAAGAGGGACTTCCCTGGTGGTCCAGCGGATAAGACTCCATGCTCCCAATGCAGGGGGCCTGGGTTCAATCCCTGGTCAGGGAACTAGACCTCACATGCATGCCACAACTAAGAGTTCGCATACTGCAACTAAAGATCCCACATGCCCCGACGCAGCCAAATAAATAAATTTTTTAAAAAATTCATACAAAAGAGACATCCATTTTTATCCTCTGACCAGTCCACTACTATTACTTGTCAATAAGTATCTTCCTTATTGAGAAATGATTTTGAAAATAGTTGAGGAACTCAAACTAAAGATTCTATTGTTTTCTTCTCTCCCTCCTACAATCCACATGGGATTTGCAGGAAAATGGACAAAGAAAATATGGTGGTCCCCCGCCTGGTTGGGATGCTGCACCCCCAGAAAGGGGCTGTGAAATTTTTATTGGAAAACTTCCCCGAGACCTTTTTGAAGATGAACTTATACCATTATGTGAAAAAGTGAGTCTAAAGATGTATTTTTTTAATCTTTCAAGGAAAAAAATACTACTCTCTTCACCTTGCTTTCACTCTCATTCTTCTTGGTCAGTGATGGTTTCTCTTCCAATTACCATTCCTCAATCATGGACAAAGTTAAAACCTTCCCAGCTGTTAGTGATTGGCCCCTAATTATCACTGCCTTGACTCAGCTCTGTCCTGTTACTGACAGCTGAAACTACCATTGCTGATGACTCTTTAATCTATATTTCAATCCCCCATCTCCACTAGCATAGCCATCTTACTGCAAACTCAACAGGTCTATCAATCTAGAATAACACTACAACAACCTGTCTAAAATAAGATATTGCTTCAACTTTGAAATGTTAATATGGTTTTATAAAGTGTAAGATTTTCACATTAAAAAATGTGTATGTCATGGCTCAACCGTGTCCCCATACATATTGATCCAGAATGAAATTTCCTTCTACAAATTTGAATGCAATCAACAAGATTAATAACATGGTTTTTCAAAGTTACTATATAATTAAGGAATAAATTTCCTCAGTTTTAATTCCAAATGATATTTTGCTACTAAACCCAAAGTTAAAGCAAAAATACAAAATTAACATTTTCAATAATTTACCAAGTGGTGTTTAAAATTCCTAGAAAATTTAATGAAAGTTTAGCTATTTCTTTTCCTAAATGCCAAAATCAGTCAGAGTGTGTGTGTGTGTGTGTGTGTGTGTGTGTGTGTGTGTGTAATTCAGCTCAGTTTCAGAACTACTCTTAATTTTATACAAACAACGTCACTTGGCATGTGCATAAATTACAAGGACTTAATCCTGTAAGAATCTTATATACTGAACATGAAAATGAGCACCAAGAAACACTCGAAATGCAGAGATGAAACATGCTTGAACTCTTTCCTAATGAGCCCAGAAAAAAATAGGTGTCCATCACTGAGTACCGTGGGGTGGCGTGGGGCTGACCTGTGGGTCAGACACCACTGACATAATAGAAGTAGCTTAATGATGCCTCTTCTCCCCACGCGTGTCCCTCACATCTGTGTGGGCCACCCGTCTTACAGCAGCCAGCAATAATGAATTACTGTGTCTGGATTATAGAGAAGAGTTGGGGTAGCAGGAGGCAATAGTATATAAGCAAAGCAGCGGAGTTACAGTGAGAGGGATAGAGTGAGTTCAATGCTACCATGGAGGTGCTGGCCCTAGATCAGTGGTGTTAAGACTAGCATTTACCTTCAGCCTACAGATGGAGAAAACAGGGCTCCCAGGACCATCCTCTGAAACACACCTTCTGTGTTCACCTTTATATCATGGTAGGTGGAAAAGATAGGTAAGAAGTCAGTTTCACAAGGCTCCAAATGAGTGTTCTTGGTTTTGGTTTTAAACATCACTGGTAGATTATGACCAAGTAAAGATAAAAACTACGGAGGCCTCAGAGGCCAATGTAAAGGGCAAGGACAAATCTATCAAGAAATTGTACTTCTGATGACAAGTGTGTTTTCTGGTCCCTAAGATGTTGTATAAATCCCCAGATAATTGTGTGATGAAAGGTCACTTGCTCTGCCAAAAATATACATTCTGGCAACTCCGGCTGAAATGCCACTTGTACATGTTTTCTTTATTTATCCTGACTTTGCCCATGAGTCAGATAACAGATCTGAACCCAGCATGAAAACATGCAAACTATTACACATGGGATGCAAATGCCAAACACAGCAGAGACTTCAGAAAACGTGTATGCGTGTGTGTGTGTGTTTTCATTTGGAAGTACAAATGTATAAATATGAATTCTCTCTTATTACTTGTAGATTGGTAAAATTTATGAAATGAGAATGATGATGGATTTTAATGGCAACAATAGAGGATATGCATTTGTAACATTCTCAAATAAACAAGAAGCCAAGAATGCAATCAAGCAACTTAATAATTATGAAATTAGGTAAGATCCATCTCTTCTAGATTAAAAGTGAATCAGACAATGTACCTTTATCTGTTCTTCCATCAAGTTTATCTAATATAGTATATGTAAAATATAGCCAAAATCAGAAATAAAAGGTTAGTTCTTTTTCTTGGAAATCAATTTAATGAAATGTTTATTTAACCAACACTATATAAGGTGCCAGACTAAGTTCTGTGAAATGTTCAAAGAAGCAAAGTTCATTCATTTATCCATTTCATAAATATGTGCTGGACACTGTTGAAAACATTAGAAGTATCAAGGTACACTTTCCTACACTCATAGTGAGCAATTGGATGTATAAGATTATGTAAAAGAGTTTGAAAAAATAAAAACCAGGAAATGGGGTAGTTGTGTGAGGAGGTTGCTACTTTAACTTGATGTATTTAAGAAAATACGCTTCCGGAAAGTAAAATTTGATCTGAGACTTGAATGAAAAGAATCCGCCGTGACAGTCAGACCTGGAGGAAAATCATTTCAGAGAAAGAAAGAACAGCAAGTGCAAAGGTCTCAAAATGAGAATAAGCATGATGTGTTAAAGGAACAGAAAGAAAGCCAACATTCGGAAGAGTGAAGAGAAGAGGGTTGAAGGCAATACAGTTGGAGAGTCTTATATTTCATCATTAAGAATTTGGATTTTATTCTAATAAAAAGGGGAAATCACAGGAGGTTTTAATTAGATTCATGCTTTTTTACAACATTCCTCTGACTACTAAGTGAAGAATGGACTGTAGCAGGGTAAGGACTGAAAGAGGGAAGGCAGTTCAAAGGCCGCTGCTGTGTCTAGAACTAGACGGGAGACGGTGGTGCTTGCATAAGGGGTTAGTGGTAAAGGTGGTAAAAAGTCAGATGTGTGATATATTTTGGAGGTTGAATAGACAAGACTGGCTGAATATTGGATTTAGAGTGTGAGTGGATTTATAATTCAGGGAAGAAAATTAGGATTTTGGTCCAAGTATGTGTGGATGTGATAGTGTCATAGAGATGGAAAAGGCTGGGAGAATAACAGGAAAACATGAAGAGCTCTGTTTGGGACAATTTACATTTGAGATGCACATTAGACGTCCCAGGGGAGTTGCTGATTGTATGATATTGGGGTCAGGAGAATGGTCACGATTGGAACGTAAATTTGGGGGTCAACCAAATATAGGCAATATTTGAAACCATGGGATTAGCAGAGGGTTCCAGGACATAACCCTATACAATTTTATAAATTGTATTTATACAATTTATATTTTGTATTTATAAATTGTATTTATGTTCCAGGACATAACCCTATACAATTTTATAAATTGACAATACATGAAATTATCTACGATCTAAAATCTAAACCAGAGAGAACTGCCATAAATCCTTTCTTAAGGAAGCCCAGGGCCACGTGGAAGAAAGATTAGTGTGTTAGATGAAAAAGCAATAGCTTGGGGTCAGATGGGCCTCAGCTGAGTGCCAAAAAGTGACTTGACCACTCTGAGCCTCAATTTCCTCATCTATAAAGTAGGAATAATAATACTTATTTCATAGGTTTATTATGGGGTTGTTATCAAGATTTCAATATGTTTAGCTTAGTGTTTGGAACATATTAATAGGTCAATAAGTGATAGAACTCTTACATATTAGCACATTCATTAATTCTGAGATGCAGTCTTTCACCTATATTTTCTTCCTGTAACAGAGATGCACTTTAAAACTGAGGGAATCTTAAATTTAATGAATACAGAGAGAGTAGATTTCCTATCATTAGTTTTCTCTCACTTCCTATAGGCTCAAAATAAGTCCTGCATTATCCTTGTAATTCTGTAGTCAGCCAACTACTGGGTCATTTTTCTTAAACCCCTTAGCCATGAAAAGATTGATTGGACTTGGCAACTGCTAGTAGCCTAGTCATTCAGTACCAGGATTGGATTCTGGAACAGATTCTTGGAAAAAACATAAAGGAGGCTCCCCTTCCACACATGCCACCATGGATCAAAAAGAGCTCTGATATATGGAAAATGTTTTGGTATGAGAATCAGGAGATCAGAGGTCTAGCCCAGGTTCCTTTGGACAAATCCTTTGACCTCTTTCAGCATCCGTTTTATACTATCACCTGATCACACAGAGTTATTCCAAGCATCCATCATATGAAATAATATATACTAAATTATTTTAGAAAGGGCTATAAAAAGCTATATTAAGATATATTAGTGATGTTTTCAGGAATTAGAAGATTCTCCATTCCTTGGTCTTTCATAGAAACTAAACATCTTAATAGCAAAGGTTATTCTCAAAATAGCTTTTAAGTTGAGATGGATGTAGAATTGGCTCTGGTAGGGAATCAACAAAGTTTGCTGTATCTACTTAATATATTGTTACACACTGGAGCCTGTCAATACTTTTTGAAAATAGACGGGGTATGAACAATGAACACAATCCATTAAAAAATAACAGTATCTTCTGTGAATTTCAATGTCTTCATCTATAAAATAGAGACAAAATATGCCTACCTCATGGGGGGGATTATGAAAAATAAAGGAGATAATGCATGTAAAGCTCAGTGCCTGACACATATCAGATGCTCTATAAATGTTTGCTGATGGTTACGATGATGGCAGGAAGGTGCAGAAAAGGAAGAGGAAAAATATGACAAAGCATTTGGAAAGAGAAAGTTGGTGGCCAAAATTCCAGTTAAAGTTCAGGTTGGATGCCAGAAGCAAGGTGATGGCACAGAGTGACTTTTAATTTTAATGAGCAGGATAAATGGAACGTGAAATAGCAGAATAGACACCCCAGGGCCAACCTCACCTACTTCCACTCTGCCTTGGATGTTGTCAGAGAGAGAACCTTTCTTGTAGAGAAGAGGTTGGTTTGTTACCTCTCCTTGTTACAAATCTTTGGTTTGTTTTTAGCCACTGTCTCTGAAGGGATAGATAAGGTTCTTATCCAGAAAAGACCCACAGGTGTCATATCGTCCTCCTCGTCATCAAATATCCACTGAGCATCCTCTAAATGCCTGGCTTCTGGCGACGTTAAAGTCGTGCCCTCAGCTTTGGAGAGAGAGTTTTTCGTCTCCAAGCAATTCTGGGAAAGGTGCCTGACAAATCACACAGATTTAAAAACAGGATATGGAGACTCCGGGCTCCCCCTACTGGTAACTGACTGGCCCCCGAATGATCAAAAATATAATTTCTAAATAAATAATATCTTGGAACAAAAGGCTTAAGTTAAAAAAGAAAAAAAAGAAAAAACCCTGAAAGATCACTTTATCGACCCTTCCCTCCCCCCAGAAAAAACACATTGTTAGGACAATGTTCAACAAATGGAGCTGGACCTGTTACATGTCTGATATGTGGTCCCTGGTTCTTCAACAAAGCATAGAGGACAACTAGGACAGAGCTCAGCCTGGGCGAGGACACCTGCCACACAGCTGAGAGCCACTACTTCCAAGGAATCAGAGCAATCTCCCACTCACCTGGCTGAGCACTGTTTACTCAGGAGGAATGAGTGGCTTCCGTTAAGGGAACTTTACCCATTTTTAATAACTTTGAGTTATTACAAAAGTCACATGGCCTAACACACAACACACAAAAACAGCCAAAAAACAGTAATAAAAGTTCAAACCATTCCTTCATTACCCTATTGCCTAAAGAGAATCACTATGTTGAATTTTTATAGTCTTTCTAGATTTTCTATAGTTTTAATCAAAATGGCTTTTTCATATACTCATTTTACAGTCTTTTTTTTTTTTTTTTTTTTAACCCAGCAGCATAGTGTGAACTGGTATTTTCAACCATCAAATACTCTCCTATGTTACTATGTTTACTCTCCTATGTTACTATGTTTATTGACCACAGAGCATTCTATGTTATGAACGCTCATCTTCTCTATACCAGTGCATCTCAGCCAGAAGCAATATCGTCCCCCTAAGGGACATGGAGAAAGATGAAGAGGCATTCTTGGATGATCTAACAGGTGGCTTTTGGCATTTAGTGGTCAAGAACCAGGGATAACAAACATACCACGGTATACAATGAGGAAATGTCCAGCCCCAGAGTCAGTGATCTCAGCTGAGATACATTAAACCAGTCCTGCATGATGGACTATTTTGCTCATTTCCAATTTGGGAGCTATTTTAAACAGTAGCAGTGAATAACCTTATACAAAAATGCTGATGCTCATCTTTATTTCTAAGGACACTCCCCTAGAGGGGCATTATTTGGCCAAAGGTTACGCACACTTAAGACTTTTGATACATTTTCCCACATGTCCCCCGGAAAAGTTGAACCAACCTACACCTTGCCAATGAAGGTATCCACCAACTGGCTGATATGCAACACTGCACAGTGGAAGAAACAGGGATTAAACTGAATCCAGAGGCCAATTTTAACTCTCAAAATCTACAAAATCTTAAGCAAGTCACTTAAGATCTTGGAGTCTCAAGCTCTTCAACTGTAAAATGGAAACAATACCTATTCTGCCCATCTCACGGGTTCCTTGTGTCGGCCAAATAATATGTGAAACTCTGTTCTGTATAAGGGACTATCTTTAATAGTGATCATGTCACAATAGCTTCTCTATTTGGTTGGAAAAAAAGGGAGCACCAGGGGTTGCAACCTCAGATACCTCCAGGGCAGGATACAAGAGTACACTGAGCCAGGTGTAAAGACCTCAGGATTGATGATGTATTAGGGATTGTCGAGGAGTCACAATAACTAGTGAATCTACATATACTCTAAAGACAGCAGACGCAACTCAGTTTCAAATATTTTTTTTTCTTTAAAAATGCAGAGCCAAGGTTGACAGAACTTCCAGTTTCTCAAAAGCAGCTACAACTTTCCAAAACCAGTTTAAACACTAAGACGACCAAACGTTCCATATCCACAGGCCATATCAGGTCCCGGGCCTGATATTTTCCATTTCAATTTCAATATATATTTTCATTTTCCGTCTTAAACCTTAATCGAGCAGAGACTCTCACCAATCAAAATGCCTGCTGTTTTTGCAGAAATGGGCGTCTGTTAGGGGTCTGTGCCAGCGTGGACAACTGTCGATTATTTGTTGGGGGAATCCCAAAAACCAAAAAGAGAGAAGAAATCTTATCAGAGATGAAAAAGGTCACCGAAGGAGTTGTGGATGTCATTGTCTACCCAAGTGCTGCAGATAAAACCAAAAACCGGGGCTTTGCCTTCGTGGAGTATGAGAATCATCGGGCAGCTGCCATGGCCCGGAGGAAGCTTCTGCCAGGTTAGGCCCCCTCCTCAAAGAGGAGACTTCTCCACTCCGTCCTGCGTGCCTCAGGCTGCTGTCCTCCTTAGCAAAGGAAACAAACGCCTGTTGTTCGTTTTTTTTTGCTCTTTATCTCTGGTTATGTTACATTTTGTAAACTCTTGGTCCTTCTTATTTATCTCACAGTTGATTCAGTTCCCTGAAGTTTTCACAGATTGGGTTCTGAAAACTATTCACTTTGTGCATTAAATCCAATGTACACTGCACAGGAGAAGTCCAGAACTTGAAGTTATAGCAACCCTATACTGAATCTTTAAACTGAAGAATCTCCTTAAAAGTAAATTTATCAGTCAACAGTTATCTTTGTATATAGTTTTTGTTATCAGGCTTATTAGAAATAGGGTATATGTTATCCATTATAATGTAGAAATAATAAATATGCAAGTGATACATTATCCCAATGACAATTAAAATGACATAATTTTATATGACTCCCTAGTGTCTAATAATTTCTGTCTAATTTTAGGGAATAGAAATAATAACTTTCCATAGAAAGACACCTTAGTTAGATGCTACAGCCACGAGGTAGGTCCTATTTGGTCAACAACCATAAATTCCTGGGTTTACAAGACGCCACCAAGACACTGCCCCACTAAGATCAACTTAGGAAAAATTGTTGAAAGTCCTGTGCTTGTTATAAAATATTTGCCAAACTTACACAAAGGTATTAAAATGAAGTAATATTAAAATGATAAGTATTTCAAGAATGGCATATTGAACACGTTGGAATCAAGGATTCTCTTAAGTACTGTGGAAGTTACCAGAATCTAAAACAAAGCAAAACAGCAACCAAAACACCTACATTTATTTTTATTTTTAAAAATAAAACCAATAGGATTAGCCCTCCAGAAATTTTCAAAATTGAAAGATGGCTTCTGAGCTTGGGGAATATGTTTTTTTTGTTTTTTTGTTTTTTAATTATTAATTTATTTTTATTTATTTATTTATGGCTGTGCTGGGTCTTCGTTTCTGTGCGAGGGCTTTCTCTAGTTGCGGCAAGTGGGGGCCACTCTTCATCGCGGTGCGCAGGCCTCTCACTATCACGGCCTCTCTTGTTGCGGAGCACAGGCTCCAGACGCGCAGGCTCAGTAGTTGTGGCTCACGGGCCTAGTTGCTCCGCGGCATGTGGGATCCTCCCAGACCAGGGCTTGAACCCGCGTCCCCTGCACTGGCAGGCAGATTCTCAACCACTACGCCACCAGGGAAGCCCCGGGGAATATGTTTTAATAATATTTTCATGAAGGCAGCTTAAAGTGAAAAAATATGAGATATCCCCCAAAATTGCTAAATCTATTGAGAGGTGGACATTTTTTATATTCAATATAATATTATTAATATATTTTATACATGTGTAATAGTATTGTTATAAAACATAGGAAAGAGAAATTTTGCAAAGACTAAAGAAGATGAAATCAATATTTAAAATTTTAACAGTAAAAATGTTTTGATCTGAGGTGGATATTTTTAATGGGGAAGCTTCCATTCACCACATCTTCACTACGCAGTGGTCAAGTCACCTGACTCACAGGTGCATAGAATCACTAAAACTCCTCATGCCGCTTACCTAGCCTCTCAGTGACCTGAACTTAATATTTTGCTGTCCTCTTCAACATCAACAATTCTGCTTTCGATAAGTGCCTCATATCTATCTTGTTCTCAGGCCATCACTGTAGGCTAAACACATATATTCCCAAACTTCGATTCTTTTTTTTCCAAGGTCTCCTAAGTATTCTCCCAGCTCTGCTTTCTCCTTGATGCCCCCAGCCCCCCACCTCCCCCGCCTACTCCATCCTAAACATTACCACCAGAGTAGTGTTCCTAAAATAACATATCATCATTTCTACAAGTTCTTCCAAATAGTAGGAATTCAATCTCTCCTTGTTAAGAGGCTGAATGATGTCACTCACTCATTAGTTCAAAAATATTCACCAACTTGCTGCTGCATATGAGATAAAGCATAAACCTCTGAACTTGTCATTTAAGGCCTTTGACTCGGGGCCCCAGTTCTTTTCAAACATAATTTGGACCTTCTTTTTCACAATAAACACCCTCCTTTCTATCAGGACAAACTCAGTGTCCTAGACAACACCATGCTCGTTTTTTGTATCCTTTATTTTGAATGCTGTATCCCCTACTAGAATGACCTGCCCCTCCCCGTCTCTACTGACTCATGGCATTCAAAGCCCCAGGTTAACCACCACTTCATTGAGAAACCAGCTTCCACTATTCCATCCCACATTAATCATTTTCCTCCTTCATTACCTGTGAAAACAGATATGTACAATCATTTGGGGGACGGGGGTGGATGACAGTGAAAGAGGGTCCAAAATGGGAGAAAGAGTTTTCAGCAGCCAGACAATCAGTGTTCCTAGGGAAATAAAACTTCCCGTCAGCTTCCCTTCTTCAAAGAAAACAGCACATTGACCCACAGAAAGAGCTTGTCTTTACCTGAGTTGAACTGACTAGGCCGGGCAAGGCTGAGCAGCTAGGCGGCAAGAATTCTCAAGCACTGTGTTATGCTTCCACCCAAGATCCTGAGTTTTCCCTATGGATTCTCTGGCCAGGACGCAGCAATATATAGGCTGCCTCACTCTCCCCAGGCATTTTCTCATCCTCATGATGATTGGAGGCAGACCCCTCTCCCCCCTTTGCTTGTTGCCCTTTAAGTTGGCCTCAGCTGGTTGAGTTTCAGTCCACTGGAGTTTAGTCAGACTGCCTCATCAGCAGAATAACAAGAGGCGGTGAATAAGCCAGCCAGAGCAAACTGCTTCCTTTCTACTGAAGCCTGAGAGTAAAATCTATTACCCATTTGGACATCTACTTATGACCTCACCATAGATTAAACAACAACACAGGATTTCAGTAATGGGCAATCCTCTGGAGACCCCAGTTTGAAAGAACAAGCAGAGCTTTAAGAAACGTGGTAAGCAAGGACCACAAGAAGCTTTTCCTTCTTAATTGATCCAGACTTGAAGACAGAGAGAAAATTGTGGTCTAAAGTGGTATACTGCCTCCCACCACCTACCTCCTCAGTGGAAGCTCCCTCTTGACATTGCATCTTTACTGAGGTGTAGGTAGAACAAAGTTGATGCATCCAGTTCAGGCATTATCAAAGCATTCTAAGGATACTCTGAAAAAAAGTTCCAACAGTGGTTTGCAATTTTAGCCTCCATCAGAATCACCTGGAGGGCTCGTTAAGGCACAGATTGCTGGGGCCCCCAACCCCAGAGTTCCTGATTCAGTAGGTGTGGTATGGGGTCTGATCATTTGCATTTATAACAAGTTCCCAGGATGCAACTGCCCCTGAGACCACAAGGTTGAGATCTGATCATCTAAATCAAGGGTGGTCCATGGTGGGCTACAAATTTGAATTATCTGAGGAGGTTTTTAAACAATACCAGTGCCCAAATCAACCTCTAACCAATTGAATCTGCTTCTCTGGGGGGCGGCGTTGGAGCACTGATGTTTTAAGTTTTCCAGATAATTCTGTTGTGTAGCCAAATTTTGTGATCCACTGCTAAATCTATCAACTAATGACACTAGCCACTCACCTGCATGGGAAGTAAATAGGAACACCTGGGAAACATTTATTAAGCGTCTACAATGTACTTTGCTTTCTTCTAAATGACAAGGTTCTAAAAAAAATCATACCTAATTTGAGTGAGTGACACTATTCACATTGGACACAAAGAATGTATATTCTGAGGAAACTATATATCCCCAAAAATAGATCAAAAATACTCAAGAGGAATGTACGTTATTGAATTATCATTTAAAAGCAATAAATTAAGTCCCTTCTTTTTTTTTTTAAGTTTTAAATAGGTGGGTTTTTTAAAATTTTTATTGCCGTATAGTTGCTTTACAATGTTGTGTTAGTTTCTGCTGTACAGCAAAGTGAATTAGCTATATGTACACATATATCCCCTCCTTTTTGGATTTCCTTCCCATTTAGATCACCACTGAGCACTGAGTAGAGTTCCCTGTGCTGTACAGTAGGTTCTCATTAGTTATCTGTTTTACACATAGTAGTGTATATATGTCAATCCCAATCTCCCAGTTCATTCCCCACCCCTTTCCCTGCTTTGTGTCCATACATTTGTGCTCTACGTCTATGTCTCTATTTCTGCGTTGCATATAGGTTCATCTGTAGCATTTTCCTAGATTCCTCATATATGCATTAATGCATCACCTTCTTTTGTCTTCACAACAACCCTGAGAAGCAAGTACTTTTATTATCCCAATTTTACAGATGAGGAAACTGATGCTTAGAAAGGTTGTTTCCTAGCCAGGATCATTAATCTGATATTTGAACTTGTCTGACTTCAAAGCTCAAGTTCACAAATCACTTTCCAACACTGCCTTTCACAGGGATGTTTATGGAAATTGCTGCTCCCTGCACCTCCTCTCACTTCTATCCACTTTAACCTTTTCCACATCTTCAAGCCTGTGAATGACTTACCGTGGTCCCAGTCTGGGAAGGCAAAAGCCAATGGGCTAGAACCGTGTTCTCAATTTTGGCTGAATTAACTGAGGTGCTTTTCAAAATCCTGAGGCCTAGACCACTTAAATCAGAAATGGAAAAGAGGGTCCAGAGGTCAGCGATGAGCCAATTCCCAGGGAAAAATCAAAAGCACTGATTTGTAATATTTTTGGATTTCCATACTGTTGACACTCCCACTGTGGCTCACTTCAAACCACCAAGGTGACATCAATTGACTCACAAAATTCTGAATATTTAACAGTCTATTCTTGCAGGTAGAAAGGACCTGAGTCCAGCACACCCAGTGGAGCCCATATTTTTGTAAGCTCTTCTACTACGGGGCCAAGATTGAGAACCACTGAGCTACAGAAACCAGAGTCACCTGGGAGCCTTAGGGTTTTGGGGCTAAGACCCTTAGCAAAGTCTGTGTAAAGCATAGAAAGGAAGGGAATGGAAGAAAAAGGAAAGGAGATGTAGAAGGGGAGTGGAAGGGAGGGGGAAAAGAGAGTGATGGAGAAAACTATCCTCTGGGCTGCAAGGCAGAACAAGGTAGCCAGCCAACTGGGATAGCAGGAGCCAGCCTCCCGCTAACTCACTGGGATTCACTAACTCATTAGGATGCGTCTATCCTTTGTTTGAGTTTTAGAATGTCAGTGCCACAGATGCTTTCACTGACTGTTTTTTAAGGAATAAAAAGATGCATTTTGATTAAAAATATTTACCTCTTGTGTAATAATTAAACAAGTAAACCCTTACCAATACTGAGAATTTCTGATTTTGTTCTCTCACACTTTTTATTGCTTCCAGGATATAACTTGTTCCAAAACCAAAAAAAATAAACATTTCCAATCAAATTTAGAAATTGAGTTGACCCTCACCCTCCTCTCATCACTTCAACATGGATCTGTACTATGTAGGGGTACAGGGGTTGAGTAACAAAAAACAAAAGGGAGCAGTGGAGAAGTGAAATAGATCTGGGTAAGGTATCCTCTCAAAAGCTCATTTCCTCTTCTGTAAAATTGGGAAAGTCATTCCCCTCCCCACAGAGTTACTGTGAGAAGGAACTGAGAGAATATGGGAAACACACAGTAGAGTGCAAGACACTCAATAAATTGCAGTTATATAGGAATACAAATATATATGTAGTCACGGACAACAGCTACCCTTTCAAGATGAGTTCAATTTCCCATCATAGACTCTTCACTGCTCTTTGTCTTAATTTGGAAAATAATAATAACTTTTTCTCCAGATTTCTGAGTTGTCTATGTTCTGACAAAGCAAGAATTAGGAGGGAATATAGTTGATCAGAGCTCTGACCGAGTGTAAGTGACCGAAAACAAACTAGGGGTACCTGAGCCCTACCCACCCTTCACATGCACCATTTTTGGACAGCTCAGTGGTGGCACCTAGTCACACAGATTCCAACCGCAGCAGATAGACTTCCTAATGACCTTTCTAATGCTTCAGGAAGCCAGACTCTATGTCTGAGCTCTAAATCCATTCTTTTCCTTTCTTCCGTTTTTGCCATCTCCAATGACTACCTTCACCCTGTGAGAACTAGGACCCAAACGTGACCACTGCTGCCTCATTTCTGTTTCATTTCAAACCAAGTTCTAGTTCTGTTTATACCCTATCATTATAATAAGCCACTTGTCATACAGAACTCCCTTCTAGCCAGGTCTTATTTGAAATGTCTCTTAAAATCAATAATCACCTCTTTTAATATTAGTCTTCTTGCTCAATCAAGACCTCAAAGTTCAATTTAAAAGTCCATTAGTATGAACTGAGATGATGTCCTAATTTCTATATAATTGTACTTGTGATCCTTCTCAACAGGAAGAATTCAGTTATGGGGACATCCTATTGCAGTAGACTGGGCAGAACCAGAAGTAGAAGTTGATGAAGACACAATGTCTTCCGTGAAAATCCTGTATGTAAGAAACCTAATGCTGTCTACCTCTGAAGAGATGATTGAGAAAGAATTCAACAATATTAAACCAGGTAGGACATACCAGACAAGATTACTTTTTCAAAACATACTTTAAAAACACTTATGCTTGTGATGACCTCCTGTATCTTTAAATAAGATAGCTTTCACTTATTCTCATAATTGCATAGACTATTAAAACTATATTCCTACCTTTGGATTAGAAAATAGGGACCTAAGGTCCTGTAACATTTATCGATATTATAATTGTACATGTTTCTGTATGATTACTTAATGAATACATATTTCCTTCATTAAACTATAAATTCCATGAGTTCTTTTTGTTTCTATTGTCTCCTCAGCTCCTGTCTGTGTGCCTGGGACTTAGTAGATGCTCAATAAATATTAACTGTGTTAATGAATGCATGGCCATAACTATAGATCTAATGCAGGTTTCTCAACCTCAGTATTCTTGACATTTTTGGCCAGATAATTCTTGGCTGTGGGGGTCTGTCCTGTGCAGTCCATGGTGTAATAACAAAAAATGTCTCTAGACATTTTTATAATTTTGTAATTTTTGTAACCAAAAATGTCTCAAGACATTTTTGTGCCTGGGAAGGCAAATTGCCCCCAGTTGAGAACCGCTGGTCTAATGGAATATGATTGTGACTTTAGGTACATAAGTAAGGAGGTGACAATTTGTTCTAGGAAACTAATTTGGGTGAAGAGAAAGCAAAAACGAAGGTGGAGAAGAATAATTACTGTTCATTTTGTCAATACTTTTCATTACCAATTTTAAACCATGAGATCGACTCCCTATCTCTTTTTTTCTCATATAGAAACTGCAACACTGAGACAAGTAAAGCATTTTATGAAACAATGTCCAGACAAGCATTTCCTAAAGCCAGTTCTGCATAACATTAATTCTATAAACTCTTAGTAGATGTTACTGATAAAAGAGGTCCATGGTCAAATAAGTTTGTTAACACCAGATTCAGCAGAATTAAAGGTTTGTTTGCTTGTGGGACTTATCAGAGTCCTTCACCTTCTAATTTGCTTTGAAAGTCTCCAAAAGAAGAGTTGTAGGATAACTCACTCCCCAATTTGGGGACCATGGATCCCATTTTTTGGCAGATCATCTTGTGGTATTAGCATGCTTTGGAGCATATTAGTCTAAGTTTATCACCGTGGTGACATGTTTCCATAAATGAGAATTTCTCAGGCAGTAACTCTCTAGATTGTTGATAAGCATGGGCCATGATGCCATCATCTTAAAACTGCCTGAGGATATTCACTTCACATAGTCATGTTGCCTGTTTCCAACTCTGGTTGCTCTGTCAGTTATAATAGAATAAATTGATAATTCATTCTAAAGGTAATTAGTAAGGTTATCATTTCTCCCTTTTTAAAGATTCATCAGAGATATGTCTTTTTCCAGCCTTCAGGAACTCTGCCTTCCCTGCTACTTTAGTATAACGGTGTGGCTCAACAACGCTATGATGTAGGGTACCTTACTACTTCCATTATTTTAAAGATAAGAAAACCAGGACCCAGAGCAGATAAGTAGCTTGCCCAGGGTCATACAACCAGCATACAACCAGCAAGTGGCAGATTCCGGACTTGAATCCAAGTCTGGTTAACAGCATGTTCTTAACAACTCTAGGACCCCGTGCTCTGTGCTTATTCCATTCACTCACTCATTCATTCACCTGTCATTGCTTCAGTAGCTCATGGGTGCCAGGCACAGTGGGAGGAGCTAACAGGTATGATGTGTGTGTGGAAGGAGTTTAAGATGCTCCAGAAGAATAACAGCAATGGCAGCCTAACTCCCGAGGTGCAGAGAAGACTCATGGTTAGGAGAAGTGACGTATAGTTGGAGATCTGAAAGTTGATGCAGTTATGAGCATAAGAACTGAACTGTGAATGTATAAGCATTGCTCCACCATGACTTTAAATTGATTTTCTTCCTTCCCATAGTGAATAATACTTCTTATTTTTATGTAATTAAAACATTACTCCTTGAAGTAAGTCAGAAAGAGAAAAACAAATACTGTATGCTAACACATATATATGGAATCTAAAAAAAATGGATCTGATGAACCTAGGGACAGGACAGGAATAAAGACACGGACGTAGAGAATGGACTGGAGGACACCGGGGATGGGGGAAGGGTAAGTTGGGACAAACTGAGAGAGTGGCATGGACATATATACACTACCAAATGTAAAACAGATAGCTAGTGGGAAGCAGCTGCATAGCACAGGGAGATCAGCTCGGTGCTTTGTGACCACCTAGAGGGGTGGGATAAGGAGGGTGGGAGGGAGATGCAAGAGGGAGGGGATATGGGGATATATGTATACATATAGGTGATTCACTTTGTTATGCAGCAGAAACTAACACAACATTGTAAAGCAATTATACT
Source organism: Balaenoptera physalus (assembly GCF_965194825.1). Taxonomy (NCBI): domain Eukaryota; kingdom Metazoa; phylum Chordata; class Mammalia; order Artiodactyla; family Balaenopteridae; genus Balaenoptera; species Balaenoptera physalus. The sequence goes on along the minus strand of NC_138893.1, from coordinate 62,239,824 downwards.
ACAATAAAGATGTTTAAAAAAATTACTCTTTTTAGGGGGGAAAGGCTGGAATGAGAAACTACTAAAAGGCTGTTTCCTTTCACAGTCACTGGCTGTCAGCTTTCCCAGTCTGTGTGTTGAAGAGAGACAAGTGTCCAGGCCCTTTTAATTATAATGAAAATAATAAATGCCAGGTGTGTTTCTCCCTCTCTCTCTCTCTCTGAGGCTGGTGGGACAATTCTCAGGGCTCCATAACGATGTGTGGCTGTTTCTTGGCACTCTGCAAAAGAAAATGAATTGCAAAGGGTGGGCTACTAGCAGACATCTGCTGTATTGGGGAAAAAAAAAAAGTCAGAGCTAACCAGTTTCTTTTCCAGTGGAAAGGATGTGTTTATACTTACCTAGAAAAATTTGAGAAACAGAAAAATAACTCTTTAAAAATTCTATTGAAAGTTTGGATCCCTCGGAGGATCCTGAATATTCCCTGCAAATATTTATCAATGTATTATTTTAACCCTGATTAACCTGAAAATATTATGTCGGTACTCAGAGAAATAAACGACAATCAGAACAAAAACTGGGGCCTGAAAATGTATGTTCTTCCCCAGTGTAGCCTAAGGGCATCTGCTGAAATTCCAGTTATAGTCATTCTATAAAATCTGATTTTCCTAAAGGGGTTTACTTTCAGAATCACCTGGAGGGCTTGTTAAAACAGATTGCTGGCCCTGCCCCCTGAGTTTCACTTTCAGTACGTCTGGGGTGGGGCCCAAGCACTTGCATTTCCATTAAGTTCTAGGTGAAGCTGATACTGCAGGTCTGGGGACCACACTTTGGGAACCATGACCCTCTGAAAGTCTCCCCTTGGGATTGCGGATGTGTTTGTCTTCAGGTAATTGATGTGTCTCTGACAAGTTGGTAATGAACAGAGTAACTGTTTTCCAGTTCTCTGCATTATGAGTCTTAGAGATGACCACTGATATTTTATTGCCTCACCTTCTGCCAATGAGGATCAATCAATAAACAAATTCCTATGCACAAAGAAGGAACATATTAAAATAAGCCATATGTTGAATACTATTGTAGAGAATACCAGCTTTTATGATAAAAACTCTCACTTTCTAATTTGTCTGATTTATGAGGTTAAATTTTCACATCTTAAGATTTCTAGGACCTCCCTGGTGGCGCAGTGGTTAAGGATCCGCCTGCCAATGCAGCGGACACGGGTTCTATCCCTGGTCTGGGAATATCCCACATGCCGCGGAGCAACTAAACCCATGCGCCACAACTACTGAGCCTGCGTGCCACAACTACTGAGCCCACATGCCACAACTGAGCCCACGCGCCACCACTACTGAGCCTGTGCTCTAGAGCCCGCGAGCCACAACTACTGAGCCCGCATGCCACAACTACTGAAGCCCGTGCGCCTAGAGCCCATGCTCCGCAACAAGAAAAGCCACTGCAGTGAGAAACCCGTGCACCGCAACGAAGAGTAGCCCCTGCTCGCCGCAACTAGAGAAAGCCCGTGCACAGCAACAAAGACCCAACACAGCCAAAAATAAATAAATAAATAAAATAAAGTTAAAGAAAAAAAAAAGATTTCCAAAAGCATGTGTGGCTGGACATTACTGTTCAAAAATGCAAGCTGATTTCAATATCTACAAGCAGAATTTGAGAACATCAAAATCCATTATCATCTGAAGTGCCACCTAACTAATGTGAATGATAGGAGTTGGAGTGTGAATTGACTGATAATATTTGCTCATCTTCTGTGCCCAGGTCCCACTCGGTTTCAGTGCCTGGGGGCCCCAGAGGGCCCTACTTGGTTTCAGCCCCTGTGTACAAAACACTAGGTAGGAACTAGGGTAAAGACAATACCAAAATGCCTCTGGGAGCTAACAGTGGAGCCTGGGTGGAGGATGGCACTGGAGAATGAATGGGGCAAACACTGGAAAGGTAGAGGTCCTCATTGGCCCACTTTTTACTTCTTAATTACCAAGATAAGACATAAGGTTAAGTCACAATAATTACCCCACTTGACACTGAAGGAATAAAGGGACCAGGTTAGAAGTTCGGTTAATCACATGTCCCATGGTTCATGGTCTCAAATACCTTTATTTATTTTCAGCTTAGCCAGACCATTTTGCTCCGTACAACCACTATCATAAGAAGTCAAGGGTTGAATGCTGAGGGGTGAGAGAAGAGAAGTACTGCAATATTTTAAATTTATCCTTACATTAGAACCCTACTATTATTGCAAAGGAAGACAGTTTATAGCCATTGAACCTCATGATAGAGTAGAAACCTAATTGCCTTTGTGACCTTGAACCTAAGAGGGTAGATAACTGAACTTTGACAGGGAGAGGGGAAAAGGAGGACTTCTCTCCTCCTCTCTTCTGATCCTCCCTGGCATGGGGTTCCATCCTAGGTTGTCTCTGGAAACTAAGGATAGAAGAAAACCCGTTCTCTCAAGATACACCCAAGAGACTATAACTAAAAGGGGGTAATTTACATGCTAAATTAACAGGTTAATGTTAAACAAGTTTCCATCTTACCTTCACTCTAGGCAAAAGTTCTATTTTTAAAATTGAGTAAGCAACATTTCATAATAAAATGTAAAATATAAAGCTCAACCATCTCAGTAGAACTTTATTTTTACACATTACCATCAACATATTCAGCAATCCCTCTGCATAAAAATAGGATAGTTTGATTTGTTATTTTTTTTATTACACGAATAATATAAATAAGCCTTGCTAATATTTGTAGAATACTGGAGAATATAAATTAAAATATCAAAGTCCCCTTTCTTCTCCCCAACTTTTCTCCCCATTACTGAAGTAACCCCTCCTAATGGTCTGATCTTTATGCTTCCAGTTCTCTTTCTGTGTGTGTATTCATATTTATGTGCACATGTATGCCGGTTGGGATTTTTAAAAACGTAAATGCTATGATATTATACATATTATTTTGTAAATTTTTAAATTTAACAACAGGCTCTGAATCTTTCCATGTATATATAGGCCTATTTGTTCTCTTTAAAGACTCCTTAGTGTTATTTAATAAGAATATACGAAATTTAATCACTCTCATGAAATTGGACATTGTTTTATTTTTGCTATTTCAACTGACTGGTGTAATGAATACCCCTATGCATGATCTTTTTGCATATGTGTGAATGCTTCTATAAAAGAGGTACCTCAAGGTAGTATTAGTAGATATCTACATTGTTTCCAACCTTTAGATATTATGAACAGCATCGTAAGGAACTATCTTGGTTTTCAGATGTTCTTTCACAAACTATTTTTTGTTTGTTTGTTTTGATCAAGAGAGCATGAGATAAGCAGATGGGAGATCTGAGTTCTAGTTCCTAGCTATGTGAACTCATAAATCTCGCATACCTTATCAGAACCTTACATTCCAAATCATTAAGTTAAAAATAAATAAATTAAGGTAAAATGAATTAAAAATTAAATTATTACTAAAGTCCCTCCTAACTCTAACACTTTTTATTATATAAATCAAAAGAGACAAGGTATTTTTCTGGGGAAAAAGCCATAAAATTTAAAAAGGTAATTACCTAAATATATATTTATAATATGACCAATAATTGAGTTCAACTCAATAATATTTTACCATGTATAAGTTACTATCTTTTATATTATATAATATACAAAACAAGATACCGTTCCTACCCTCAAAGATCTTATAATCTAGGAAGTGGAAACACAAATCCACAACTAATTATAATAAGGCAGAATATGAGTATTATTTAAAAATTAGAAAAAAATCTTCTGTTGAATGTACAGAATTTTAAACCTGGACACAGGAAATATTTTCAATGACCTCCTTACTTAAATAGAGTCTCCAAAAAAAAAAGGATAAAATATTCTTAGAAGCTAAATGCTTAAATATATCATGTTCAATGCTATCTCAGGTTTGCTAATGGGGCTACTTTCAATCTGCTTCCAGGTGCTGTGGAGAGGGTAAAGAAAATCCGAGACTATGCTTTCGTGCACTTCACTAACAGAGAAGATGCGGTGGAGGCTATGAAAGCTTTAAATGGGAAGGTAATGTAGGACAAAGAAAAAATATGTACAGGTTCCATCAAAGTTTGGTGTGGAAGTTTTATTCAAGGGAACAGTCCTGCAAGTCCTTCTCTCTCAGCCTTCCTTCATCTCTGACATGGCTGCCTCAATCCATCTAAGATGAACAAAAGAGAAGTGATGGAAAATACAATGGAGATGTGGCTCATATGTCCAATTCTATCTCTAATTTTGGCTGATTTGGGCATGTCATTGGTCCTCAATTTCTTTAGAAAGAGAGAGTCAGAGTGGATTATCCTGAAGTGTTTTTCCTCAATTCCAGTTTTCTCTATTTCAAAGAAATTATCACCTTTGTAGTGCAGGATTTTGGAGGCTGATAATCTAAAAAGATGTCAAGGTTATTATTTTGCCCTCAGAGTTTGATCTTCCAAACTCTGGAAGCCTTGGAATCTCTTCACCTTGCCAAGAGTAAGGTCTGGGGAAAACTCAAATACTATATCCTTACTTCTGATTTGTATATAGAAACCAATATAACATTTACTTCTTACTCCAATAAACATTAAAAGGCTTTTGTAGACCACTTACCATGCTAAATAATGTTTGGGATACAAAAAGGATCAAACCAAAGATGTTTATCAAGGGGCTAAAAGTCAGCTGGAAGATTAAGACAAGTATGCAGAACTTCTGCAAAGTCCAGCCAGATAAGTTTTGTTTAAAAAAAAAATAAAAAGAAGTGGTGAGAATGTGCAAAGGAAAGAGGAGTGGGTCATAAAGAATCAGAAAATCTTCATGGATAAGAGAAGATAATATTTAAGAGAAGCCATGAAAGTTGGGCAGAATTCCAAAAGAAAAAACATGGAAAAGGAGAGGGAGTCTCAGACAGAGGCACAGAATTTGGAAAGAGCAAGATATGATTGGAGAACAGTAAAAGTAGATTGCTTTGCTAGGAACCTAACACACATAGGGCTGTTTCACCTGCCGGACCTTGCATCAGTCAGTCCTAATAGGAGACAGTTGGCAAAGGGACTAATTACAAACATGTGAGTGTGGGGTAAGGTAATTAAAAGAGACAGTGCAGGAACCTGGGGCTCACCCACTCCTGAACCCCAGGGGACAAGGGGCTACAGAAGGAACAGGAAATCTAAAGGAGACAGGATTCTAAAGGGCAGGTCTCTGAGAAAAGTAATGACCTTTGGCCAGTGGACACATACAGGCCAAGGCGACCTCTCAGAGAGGGAGCCAAGAGAAGAAATGGCTTGAACTCACTGTTTTCTCTCCCTCCATCCTCCTGCCAGGCCTCTCCATTGGCCAAATCCAATCATAATCCAGAAAGCCCAGGAGCCCTGAAGAGGGTGCCATGCAGAACACCCTGCCAGAGCTGGGAGGCAGGAGACCAGTGGGAAGTGGATCTGGAGGGCAAATAAATGGTCTCCCAGCACAGGCCCTTCAGACACAGTGGGGCCTGGGCTTATGAGCCTACAGAAGAGTTTGAATCCTGATAGGGGGGGAAAAGTACTGACTCCAAAAACACAAAAAGAAAACTGCGGCACAAAAATTAATGTATATTTAAATGCATGTCTATGAAGCAAAACATTATTTCTTCTTCATTGATGATTATATTTATTATCATAACAATGTTATTACTTTGAAAACAGTTGGTAGATGAGTTTCTCAATTTGAAAACATTCTTGAGGGATATATGATGCCTACTGAGAAGGGATCATCATAAATTAAATGCTAAATAATTACATTGGAATAATCACAGTGGAAAAGTATTCAAATTGTTTCCAATTTTTGCAGCTAATATATTTAGAGCTAGACATTTTTATAGCAATGTATACATGTATTATGTAGTTAAATACATATTCAGTGTAATTATAAATATATATACTAAATATTATAATAATATTTAACTATAATGTGGTATGGGAAAATCAAAAGTAAGTTTGCCTAGGAACTATGAAGGTTTTTAAGTATACATATGGATATTTATATTTAATTTATTAGACAAGGTGAGGCTTTGAAGTTTTTTTTTTGTGCAGTGGAGTAATGATCATGTTAACAAATTAGGGAAATTAACCTCTTAAGAATTGAAGTTTCATAGAGTAGAGAGAGAGATGTAATTGGAACTAGTTAAAAAACTATTATAGTCGCTCAAATGTGAAGAAATAAGGGCTTGAATAAGGGTGGGAATGGAATGTAGGAGAGAGCTCTATACAAGACTATGGGGGGGTGAATTCAAAGGATCAAGCAACTGAATGGATATAGCAGTGAGAAAGAAAGATGAGTCATTATAGGTTTTCAATATAGGAGACCAGAAAAAGGCTGATAGGGAAGTCAAGAAGAGAAACCTATTTGGAAAGAAAGGTGATGAATTGAAGTTTGCACGTGATTATTCACTTATTCTGTAAATACTTGTGAATGTCTACGACATGAGAGAAATTTTGCTGGGCTTGTGGCTATACAGGTTAATAAGATATTGTCCTAGATCTTGAAACATCTAAACCAAATAAGTGAAATACAGTACTGGGTTTAAAACAGGGTTAGAGGGGCAGAGTAATGCAGAACAAAATCTGTTACAGTAAGAAATTTGACTTGGCAGTTAAAATATTAAAAACATCTCTTGATATGGAAGTTCCTATAAGCAGAGACCTATCTGGGTATCTTATCTTCCTCAAGACAGTACCGAAGACAAAGAATTACATCCAAGGTCACCCCATTTCTTTAATACTCCAAGTCTGTTTCTTCTAATTACATCAACATCAATGTAATAGAGTTGAATATGAGCTGAATTCTATCTCTCAGTGTGGTCCATCTAACATATTTGATGCTGACTCCAGCTACTAAAAAGTAGGGTAGATACATGTAACTAGGAACAAGAGGCTGACCAAAATGATTAGGATGAGCATAAAGCACAAATTTTGTCCAGCAAACTTCAGTGATGCAGGAACCACTGAATCACTCATGAAATCATGAGCTGCTGTGAAAGGGAATTTTTGCAGGAACACTTTACATCATTTCTTTTCTTTATAACAAATGACATTCTTATTTGAAAGAAGCCACCAACTGTTTCCTCAAAACACCTTGTCCCTTTGATAAGAAATTCATCAATCTATCAAGTATTTGTTGAGAGCTATCTTTGGCTCTTGTGTATGCAAGCAGCACATAAAAGCAAGTCACATTTGTAGATCTACACACAGCCATTATCTTCGATATCTGGATCTGGTTACAAAATGTCAGAAACTTGTGTCAGAAAAAAACCACTTCAACAATTCTTGAGGACAAGTTTTAAGTAGTGCCTGACTTGAGAAACTTCAGTACTGCCCTGCCATCCCTGTTTGTTAGTTCCCAGCTGTTTAGCAGATCAAAAGGTTGCTTCATAAGGAAGCACCTACAGGGGACAATGCAGTACCCTCAATGATTCCTCTTCCTTAAGCAGGGCCCCACTTTTAAGCCTCACTTCTCTTCCAGTAAAAATTCACCTATTGCGTAGCTGCACCAAGGAGTAAGACACGTACCTGGCTGGCAGCTGGAAAGGCCTGATATGCTGCCCATGCCAAGGTGTTAACAATTGGTAAGATCTTTTATTGGTTTCTTTTCATCTTCATTACACTGTGCTAGGTACTGGAGATTATATTCCATCCATAATTAACCTAAAATTTCTTAGAATAATTATATAAATAGGTAATTAAAAATATATATCACATATAAATATTACATAATTATCTGTCTCAGTAATGGTATTCACTTAATAAATTTGTAACTAATATGTCGATAGACAGTGGCCAACTTTTCACTGTCAAACCTGTTGATAGATTATATGCAATTTACCAACAAACCACTCAGGGAAAACTCAGCTGGCACACAAAACAAGAACCTATGAAAAGATAAGATACGTATGCCGATGGAAAAAAATTGCACTATCTAAAAGTTGAGAATTACGTTTTATTCTGTGGATATTCTGAGGACTTCAAGCCCAGGAGACAGCCTTTCAGATAGCTCTAAGGGATTGCTCCGAAGAGGGAAGAGAAGAGCCAGGATATGTAGGAGTTTTTGCAACAAAGACCAGGTAGTTGGAACATCAAAAGATTACTGTCAGTTAAAGAAAGCCAGATATCTCAAGTTAAGGAATTTAGCACTTTCTATGTATAGGAAGATGCAGAACTCTGTGCTCATTGAAATCATTCCTTTGATATGCACCTCAGCGCTCTGAGGCCAGTATCTTGTGTTTTCTCATCCTGAGTTTCCTCAGGATCACCGTTGGGGGAGTATGTAATGTGATGGCTCGATGGCTGCAACATCCTTTGTTTACTGATATGAGAGGCAATATTTTTCATTCACACATATAAGTGAAACAGTCAGTAAACACAGCAGCAACTAGACTAACACTTAGAAGGAGACGTGTTACTAGGGCTCAGCCACACCTGGTTGTCTTCATATCTTTTCACGTTGCTTTTTCCTTGCTGTCTAAAACAGGTGCTGGATGGGTCCCCCATCGAAGTGACCCTAGCCAAACCAGTGGACAAGGATAGTTATGTTAGGTACACCCGAGGAACGGGTGGAAGGGGCACCATGCTTCAGGGAGAGTACACCTACTCCTTGGGCCATGTTTATGATCCCACCACAGCCTACCTTGGAGCTCCTGTCTTCTATGCCCCCCAGGCCTACACAGCGATTCCCAGCCTTCATTTCCCAGCCACCAAAGGACATCTTGGCAACAGGGCCATTATCAGAGCCCCTTCTGTTAGAGGTAACATTAATCAGCTCTTGACTTAGGAAAAAACTCTGCGATTTCAAATGCTTTGTATTGCAATAGCCTTAGACAAATTGGATGGGTCCACTGGGAGACAAGAACTGGAAAATTGTTTATTGAAAATCAAATATTATATCAATAGTTTTCCTTCCATATGAATCTTTTTTCACATTACAACTGGTTATTGAAAAAACTTGGTCGGAACACAGTATAAATGAGTCTAATGTACACATTTGATCTTTGCATGGGCCCGTAAAATGTGTACAAACTAAAACTCGGGTCCACAATTATTAGTTTCTTCCTTACCACTGTACTACCATATTGAAGTCATATGTGACTCATTACAAAACTTCCAACTGAGAGTAGTATGGTTCAGTGGAAACCAGTTAACCTCAAATATCAAGACACATGTGTATTGGATGGTGAGTCAGTGCCATAACATCCATATATAAATCACAATTTATCATAAATATATTCTAACAGATATATGAGATGCTCTCATCTGACCTCCCCCAAGAACTATGTGCTATGCCTTCTAGAAAGCCACATTACTAAGGAAATCAACTTGTTTCTCCAGGATATCGGGAAACAAATAGTAAAGTCCAAATAGAAAAATTAAAAACAAACAAAAAAAAAAACGCAACCTCAATCTTACTGCCAAACAACACATCTTTCCTGCTGAATCCTGTGAGAATTCCAAATGTTCAAGCAGTTTTCTGAGCTCAGTTATTTCAAAAAATGTAAAAGATAAGGAAAGCATGTTTTATTTTCAAGAAACTGTTTTGTCTCTGCCTGATGGGATACTTCAGAGTGATTCTGCTAGGAACCAATGACTGCAGAATCTCAGATCTGTCTGCCAAATATGACACCAGTCTGAGCAATTCAACAGCAAACTGTGTACTTAATTCTATTCTCGGGTTTGACTAGAAGCAAAGGGGCATGTCCAGATTACTGTGGATACAATTATCTTACTGTGTTTTACTATTTTTCAGGAGAACTGAATTGACCATCCTAGGAACTCTAGTCTTCAACAGCCTTAAAATTTCCATACTCGTAATACAATCACTCCACCCAAAATTGTAAAGTAAAAGAAATCTTCAGGATTTCCTTCAGGATAATCTGTCTATAGGTTTGATAATTATGTCATTAAAACATTGTACATTTATGATCTAAAATCACATCATTAAACAATCCCTACATTAAGTATAAGTTGTCAACCAGTTGTAATGTAGGAAAAAAACAAACTTCACTCCAAGGGAAAAAATACCTGTCTTATAACAAGAAAGGAATCAATGAATGATATTCATGGATGAAGGGTAATCAATTTAATTTTTTATCTCTTTATGCCACCAATAGGGAATCAAAGTAGCAATGTGGCAAAACAAAAAATCAAAAGGAATCTATTAATGAAACTCAATGGAAATTTAAGCCTCACATTGATAGAATATAAGAGAGAAAATGGTGAGTTTTAAAACACATTTTCTAAATGTTGGTTTTCCAGCAGGCCATCATGAATGGAATATTAGGGAAACTAGAATTCATTTCTAATTTACTGATCAAAGACAAAAAGGCAAGATTTATTTTAATACATGTGGTCATATCATGCTGGGATGTTTTCATAAATACCTTCCCAACATTTATTAGTCTACAGAAAAACGTCAACGAAAGGTTAACTGAAGAGAGAAATTGCAAAATTTCTCTGTACCAAAGTTTTCAAGTTGCACGTGTACTTATCCATAGCTTTGATAGTATTGCTTTCTTCCACAGACAGTTTAAAAAAAAAAAAAAAAGACACCTGTGGTGAACCCTATCTTATGTTGAGTTTCATTACATTAGAATCCTGGAGTTTTCTATCCGTCTTCAGGGAAATAATCAATGTGACTTGGGCTAACTTTTCCATTACAGTAAGATTCAGGGTGATTTTCTGGTGGTTTGATTCGGTTTAATGCCTTCTTACATTCCTAGAAATTTACATGAATGTACCTGTAGGGGCTGCGGGAGTGAGAGGACTGGGCGGCCGTGGCTATTTGGCTTACACAGGCCTGGGTCGAGGATACCAGGTCAAAGGAGACAAGAGAGAAGACAAACTCTATGATCTTTTGCCTGGGATGGAGCTCACCCCAATGAATCCTGTCACTTTAAAACCCCAAGGAATTAAACTTGCTCCACAGGTAGGTAATGTTATTCCAGAGATAACTTGGATAGTTTGTATACGTTGGGCCAAAGACCATCATCCACCATTCATCAAAGGATTTGACTTGATCCCTACTTCAGCTGTTGTCTTGTTTTGTTTTGTTTTATTAAATGGATACAGTGGCCAATCAACATAATGTACTGTGAGAGAAAAGTGGGTGTTGAGTACAATTGTTTCATTTTTAGACTCTTTTTATTTTAAATTATGAAATTTGACATCTTAAGTAATCTTCCACTGAAATGCAAGGATCCTGAGCACTACCAAGAATTATCAACCAATACTTTAAATGAGAATAAAATGAAGCAAGGCTGGTTGGCAAATGAAGAGCACTCATGACAGGGAATGAATAGATCATTTAGAACATCGTTTATTGGAAGCACTGTGTCTAAGAGAGAACACTGTGCTATCTCTGGTGTATCATTACTCATATTAACTATAAGATGCCATCAGCCGCGTCAAATCAAGTCATCTACAATGACTGTATTTGGACAGTAACATTAAGGTAAATTTTTTGCTTCCATTTCACAATTCTAAGTTTCCACGTTTCTGCATGTGGCTATGATTTTATTACCGGAAAATTAAAAGTTATGAAAGTTGTTCCAGTATGGAAACTGGACAACAGGGTTAAAAATAAAACAAAACAGGATCTGTGTTAACCTTACACTGTCCCCTCTGGACGTGCAGTCCATGCTGGACTCTCTGCAGAGACACTTTGGCTGAATAATCAATATCCAGTTGTTCAGATTGACAGTTTATATATCCTAAAGGAAAATTTCCAACTCCCACCCCAAAGGTATAAGCCCCAAATTTATGGGAGTAGCCTTATGATTGCAATCAAGTAGAAAATTTGATTTTCTAAAATCTCATCTTGAGTGGGTTTTTTTGTTTGTTTTTGGTGTATTAATGGCTTTCTTATACATATAAATTAGCTCATCTACAGTTTTTGCTAGCCCTCCCCATACAATTTTTTTTTAAAGGATGCCTATCAGAGTGGTAAATAGTAATCATGTGTCTGTTCAAAAACCATCTGGGGGGCACGCATTATGCACCAAGTATTGTGCTAGGTGCTGGAGATGGAAAAGTGAATATAACACAACCCTTGCCATCAAAAATCATATGGCAATCCAGTGAGAAGATCCTGACACATAATAATTACAATAAAATCTAGTAAGTGCCATGATGGAGCTTTGCTCAGAAAACACAAAAGCTAGTCAATCCAATCTATCTTGGGTTAAAACCTAAAATAAGCAACTTAATTAAAGTACAAGGATACCCAGAAGTATTTTTAGAAAATAAAAAATACTCATTGTCATAAATTCTGGGTAATAGTTCTAAGAACTGCCATAGCATGAGTAATGATCTCTGGTTTTATATTAAATCCAGGTTAGAAATTGGTCATGCTCTATAGTAATATATGGGGGCTTCCCTGGTGGCGCAGTGGTTAAGAATCCACCTGCCAATGCAGGGGACACGGGTTTGAGCCCTGGTCGGGGAAGATCCCACATGCCGCAGAGCAAATAAGCCCGTGCGCCACAACTACTGAGCCTGAACTCTAGAGCCTGCGTGCCACAACTACTTAAGCCCACGTGCCTAGAGCCCGTGCTCCGCAACAAGAGAAGCCACCGCGATGAGAAGCCTGCGCACCTCAAAGAGTAGCCCCCGCTCGCGGCAACCAGAGAAACGCCCGTGCGCAGCAACGAAGACCCAACGTGGCCAAAAATAAATAAATTAAATAAATAAATTTACAAAAAAAATTATATAGTAACATACGAGTAACTATCTCTATCAACTAATGAAAGTTTTTCTTAATTAATTTGTCTCTGAATTTCTGCCACTGCGGCTTAGAAATTAAGGGCCATGCCACCCCCAACCAGCATAGATGGAGCCTGCACAACTCCATGGTAGAGTTATGAACTTCCAACAAGAAGAGCAGGCTGCCCTGCAGAGTCAGGAGTTAGAGCTGGAATCCTTTACATGTGTTTGCACAATGGGCATAAACAAGCAGGCAGAATGTCTGCCAGCTCAAGTAACTGACTATTGCCCAGGAACCTTAGAGAACAGTTTGTAGATGACAAGAGATGCTACAAAACTAAGAGTATTAAGAAGCAACAGTTAATAGAGGAGATAGGAGCAATCTATAAATTCAGTGAACTGGAAAATGTCATGCTATTGCAGCTGGATAAGCGTTAGAGCAAATGAGATAAGAAATTCCACAGACTCAACCTGGGAATTGTTCTGTCCCAAGAGTTATTTTTTAGGACTTACGCCCTGTTTCGCACAGTTTACTGAATCTGCTGACCAATGGGAACATCAGGGCTTGTGGGCCACCAAAAATGACTTCGGCATGAAGAAAATACGTGCCTTTAGGCAAGATTTGGTTTGGAGTAATGACAGAAGAAAAAAACATGAAGGAAGATTCCAAAAATCAGATCATTATAAAAATAGCCAGAAGTGGTGTTTTGCCAAACAAAGACATTGCAACTATCAGCACCCATCTATTCATGTTCATCAATAAATACTAACCCATTAAACTTTTTAACTCTATTTTTATGAAAATATAAAGTTAAAACCCTATGACAAAGGACATGAAATAAGAATAAATCCTTAGGTTATTTTCTCTAAACCATTATAAACAGAAGGATTCAGGGTAGTAATGAGTAAATCCAGCTACACAGTGCTGGAATATCAATTTTTTAAAAAATGGAATAAATATACCAAACAAATCGTAAATTAAACTATTGGTAAAACGTTAGAGCTAATGGACTAAACTAAAAGCGTATTAGAATAAATGGTGTGAAAATGATTTTCATGAATTAATAGACATAACATTTTAAATGGAGTTCAACTTGAGTTCATCGTAAATTTTATGAGTCATTAAACCATGTGGCATTTTATATCTTCTTATATTTGCTTAAACTCTGAAGATTCAAGTTTAAAAACTTGAAAGTTAGAGAAATAATGCAAATGTGATATTTGGAAGGGAAGTCACTTTTTTTTTTTTTTTTTTTTTTGCTTTTGTAGATATTAGAAGAAGTTTGTCAGAAAAATAACTGGGGACAACCTGTGTATCAGCTGCACTCTGCCATTGGACAAGATCAAAGACAGCTCTTCTTATACAAAATAACTATTCCTGCCCTGTCCAGCCAGAATCCTGTCATGTGTGTAACTTCTCCAAATTCCTAATCATTTCGATTTTAGAATAAGAGTCTTGTAAATTAAGTGTATTTTATCACTATCTGAATAAGATAAATATTCAAGTCTACAACCTACTCATTTTTCATTCAGTGCAAACGTTGAGATGTGTACTTGGGATATATGTGACAGCTATGAGACTAGCATCTCAAAGCCCCTAAATTTCATATAGACAATGAAGACTGTGTACTCTCATCAACCAATGGAAAACTGCAGATGTTAAGTGTAATAGAAGTGAAAACTACAGCCCATCCTTTTATCCGTGTAGTATTTGGGTTGAACCATACGAAACTGCCCTTTTATACCTAACAACACCATGCCCTGCCGTTTAAGTTTTGAACCAAAGCTATAACCTCTCTATTAGTGGTTATCACCTTCTCAATTTTACCTTGAGCCTGCATTTTTACACGTTTTAGGAACCATCGTGTTTCACACGTACATTAGAAAGAACTTATAATGAGTTGCAAGTACGCTCCAGGAATGTCATCGCCCACCGATGTTCTAGGTCCATTCACAAATGTTCCGACACACATGTATATCTGGAAGCTTTAAAAGCAAAGAGAGTGATAAGTCCCCACGCAAAATTCCATTATCCGATCAAAAAAGTGAACAGCGCCTTAGGTTTTCACCTGTCTCAGCTACATAAGTTTAAAATGCACACCCTGACTGACTTTGCTTTCCAGCCACCCTTTCACACCCCCGAAGCTAAGTGCCTATGTGGATGAAGCAAAGACATATGCAGCCGAGTACACCCTGCAGACCCTGGGCATCCCCACCGATGGAGCCGATGCCCAGACCGCAGCTGCTGCTGCCGCTTCTGCTACCGCATTTCCAGGTATGGAAAAATAATGCCAGAAATGGCACCCTGCAGAGAGTGTTTGGGAGACCCTCTTTGGGACCATGGACTCACAGAGTTATCTGTGAACCCCAGCTACAATCAATCTGATTTACACCACCTGTGACCAAAAAGAATTTGCCCGATGAGTGAGCCATTAAAGTACAAGGCAAGAGAATTGAGCTGGGAAGCCGAGGGGGAGGTCTAGTCTCAGCTCAGCTATAAGCAGCTGTGTGACCTTGAATGAATCAATCTCTCTGCGTCTGGTTTGTTTGGGTTTTTACTTTTAGTAAGAGAGTTTAGAACTACTACATTCTACTACTACTATATTCATGGATGATGTTTATTTGAACTCTTACTATGTGCCAGGCGCTGACTTATCTCAGCAACGCTCGTGACATCACAAGAGACAGGTTCTATCATCATGCACATTGTACAGATGAAGAAACCAAGTATCCCCAACAGAAAGATTAAGTCATTTGGCCGAGGCCAATCAGCTTTTAAGCAATCCATGGACTCCCTCCCCAACTCTAGTCTTCAGTTCTACTCAATTCTACTGGTATTGCTTTGCTTTCTGAAAGAAATGTGTAGATCAGATTTTTAAAATTATTTTAAGACAAAAACTCTATGTGTGTGTGTGTGAGAGAGAGAGAGAGAGAGAGATGGAGAAAAAGAAAAAGAGAGAGACCATTTCAATAAGTGGCTAATCAGGCTCATTTTATCTGTTCTATAATTTAGGTCTGGGGCATATGCTGATTACTTAAAGTAAAGCCTATTTGTAGATCAACATGCCTTGAGGGTCACATTTAAAAGACTTTCCCCCATTTATTATGTACCCACAACAAATGCTAATAGTTAAAAATGAATCCTCTAGAGATTAAAGAGGACCAGACAAGAAATTTCTTTTGGAAATTTTCCCTCAGTAGTTAGTTTGAGCAACTCCACTCTTTCTTAGTAATGAAAGTTTAGGTCTTTCGAAGAAATCTGTCATTCTGACTTGTCATTGTGTTGGCATACCTCCTCCCATAAGCCCAAATCAGAGAGTTCTGACTAGGCTTAGAAATAAGACATTCCTATCAATTGATTAATTCATATATTGGTCCTGTGTAGGTATGAGAACTGCTATATACCTCACATCCATAACACCTGAGCTGGCTCTCATTTCCTTTTATTTCTCAAAACTAGCAAATGTGGCCTCCATTCTGGCAAGTGAAGCCGAAACTAATCATGCTTCCCGCACAAATGTGACCTCAATTCCAGCTTTGTTCTTAGAACGTGGAGAAGATGTGTGATGCACATCTTCGAGGTTATCAAGGCAACAGCTGCCACTGCCGAGGGCCAGGTCCCTCCTGGGCTGTGCTGCAGCCATCAGCGCCATGCTTGCTTCCCATACAACAGGGCGTTGACACATCCATGTTCTGGGGACTTGTGCCAGGCTTCTCAGTTCTTGCAGAAAGTTAAGGCCCTGTCTTGCAGAAAGCTGTACCCCAAAGACACCAAATTAATGTACTATAAAAATAAATGAGCCACTGCCAGGAGAATTTTAAAGTTTGCTTTCACATTGGAAAGGATTTGCTTTTTGCCCAAAAATGTTTTATCTTATCCTCACTTTTATTTGCTCCTACAAGAAATAAAAAAATTATTTAGAGCATGAGAATTGCCTTGGGAATGCCTAAGAATTTGAGAAGATCTTTTATCACTTGCTATGGAGTCAAGCAAAGAATAATAGGCTCCAAGGGAAGAATCTATTGAAAACACAAATGCTCTTGTACTTCAGAAATTAGCCAAATTGAAAAAGAAAATTCAATTTTCTTTTCAAAATCCCTAAAGATAAAACCTATGCTACACACGCACATACACGTATATTTTACTTACTTACTTTAGAAATACTGCTTCCAAAATTATGAAAGTAATTGTTAACATATTTCTCATATCCTTGGAAAATGTACCAAACTTCACTAGCACATTAGTCAGCATTACTGCCCAAAGTGCACGAGCCAAGGAGTGGATTCAATTTTTTTACAAATAGTCCAGCCAGCTTCCCATCACCACTTCCTGAGAAGCCACCAGAAAGAAATCGATGTGCCTGGGTTTGGGCAGACTTCCACAACACATAAACCAAATGGGCTTGTTTTCTTTCTTTTTTTAAAATCAGGTCCCTATTTGCTGCTTAAGTATACTTTTTCCCTTTTTCTCATCATCTTTCACAATTTGGGGATCATCTCAGAAATAACCAGGTTTGGGTCTAAAACATTAACAGGAAAATACTGCTTTTAGATAATAGCTATTACGCTCTTTTCTTCAAAAGTATTAATCAGCTAGACATGATAGTAATACGAAAGCACATGAGTATTTCCTTATCACTCAAACCCCTTAGTTCTCTGACAGTGAGGACAAGCACTAAGACCTCTGCATACACCAAAGACAGCTCGATGGTGGGGTGAGGTATTTTTTTGTCCTATCCATTTAGACCAAAATGTGGACACCCTAGGTATTTGCTTTTACGGTGCTATATAGAAATATGCTAAAACTTTAACTATTTCTCCTATTGGCCTACCCAGTCCCTACAACCCTCCCTGGGTAAAGGCAATGGTTTTTAATATTTTATTTAGGTAAGGGTGGGGATGCAGCAGAACCAGACCCACAGGGCCCACCCCGATCTCCTTGCCAACCATCAACTGCCTCCCCTCCTTTACAAGTTCTGAGACCCTCTGAAAAAGTTCTGAACGTCAAACTTTAATCAGCTCAGCATCCTGTCAAGTTTCTGTTTCTTGGGCTCTATCCCCCATGTTGCCAGTTTTCTAAGAGTGAAACGATTCTGTTATAAATGGTTGACCCCACTTTGAGGAACACTCTTCCCTAATCAATGAGTCCAGATATTACGTCCCCTGAGGGCACCTTTTAAAACGTACACGTTAACTTTTGGCTTTAAGCAATACGTTAAATTTTCATCTTTCATAAAGACGATAAGCCAAAAGGAAGCAAATCCGAATCCCTTTCATGAAGTTTCCTCTGCCTTCTCCTCCAGGCTACGCTGTCCCTAATGCAACTGCATCTGTGTCTGCAGCGCAGCTCAAGCAAGCGGTGACCCTGGGACAAGACTTAGCAGCATATGCAACGTATGAGGTCTACCCCACTTTTGCAGTGACTGCCCAAGGGGATGGATATGGAACCTTCTGAAGACATCTTGCTTTTAAGAATAAAACACACAAAACTCAATCTAGAAGAAATACACCTCTAACTTGGTCCCCTAATGATCACAAGTAACACTTGTCCCAGAGTGATGCCTTTTCTGAGACTGTACAGCTTAAATTGATACTAAATGTAGAACCATGATATGAGAACTTTATTTCTAATGAAATCCAATGTTAAGGAGCCATTTATCTAACAGGAAGCTAAAGAGCCATTGCCCCCAAAAGTTGTTCTTCCAAGGTTCCTGAATGTCTTGGGAGTATGTTTACAAACCCTGACAGAGTGGAGAGAGATCTTTTAGCCAGCAAGAGTTCAGGGGCTAAGCAGACCAGTAACAACCAAGGGGGCCAAGGAATTCCAGAGTCTTAACCCCTGGCTCACAGCTGCTTTTGTAATACACAAAGTCACAAAAGGCAGAGGGACAGTAGGAGATGCTTTTCCAAGCACGTTTCCCGTTGCCCACTGCATGCGGCATGTTCACAGCCTGGACCTCGTGAGAGACTATCCAAGGTTTAATGGCGTCAGCATCATTTCAGTCTGAAAATTCCATCCAGTCAATTTGTCATAGGTCAGGATCTTCTCATCCCCTGCAGCCCCTGGGGACTAGGAAATTGATGTGATATGTTACAGCTATTGTTAAAACAAATCCAGGCCCATCGTTTATTAAACTCATTAGCTCACACCTCTTTTTCCCTAGAACTCCTATGCTTCCTAAAGATGCCCACAACATAATAGTCATGCCAACTTGAAATGACTTTTTCTCATTTTAAACATTTTGACTTTTCCATATTGATTTATTTTCATCTCAATTTCATTTTGCTCATCTCCAATATCATAACAAATAAATCTAATCTACAGCATATCATTTATGATACTTTTTGCTATTCAGCAAATTGGCTGAAAAGTCATTTCAAAGGGAGGAGTGAAGATTTACTCTCATTTCTATGATGTTTTTGTAGCACCCAGCCCACCATCCAGCATTCAGAGACAGTTATTAACCTGGGTTCAGCCTTGGACTATCTAACCCACTTATACTAAATCTGCCAAGAAATCCACTGCCTTCTCTTCCTTTTACTTTCAATAAGTATCAGACACCTTTACCATATCTGAGTCCTTTGGTTTTGAAGTTATCACAGGAGAACTTTATATCCATCACTGATTATTATTAGAAGCCAATTTTTCAGATATTCAGCAAGGGTGTTATTTATCAAAATCTCCTAGAGTTTTGGGTCTCTTCTCTAGAACATCTGAGGTGAGGGGGCTACAAAAACTGGGGAGTAGAAGGCACTGCTTTCTTTCCATACTTATAAATGATGGCTTTTTGTTCAAAACAGAAATAATCAAAGTCCAAACACAAAATACCCATTACTACCACTCCAGTCTCATTAGTGGTTTAAGACATACAGTACTAGATTTCCATTTCCCTTGGCTTTTGTAAAATTCTGCAAGACTAAAGGGAAGACATAAACACCAAAGCATAGAAAACTTTGTCAACTCTTGAATGGAATTCTGTGACCCCAGATCAGGCCAGATTCCAATGAAAATCAGGTAAATTCCAACAATTAAGAGTCCTTGTAACATTTCAGTTCTATTAACTCCAATCTGATATCAAAGGTCTCAAGGTTACAGCTGAAACTCTGAAAGGCCTCATGCTTTCAGCTTTGCTTTTCATATTTCCGAGGACAGTGTTTCCCAGACTTGACTGCACATTAGAAATACCTGGAGAGCTTTTCAAACTGCCAATGCCAAGGTCACACCTCATACCAACTACATCAGAATGTCTTGGGATCGGAGAGCCGGACATCAGTTTGTTTGTTTGTTTGTTTGTTTTTAAAGATCTTAGCTGATTCAAGTGTACAACTAAGTTTGGGAACTGCTATACTCTTTGTATTTCCACTCTATTTTAATACTTTTTTTTTAACATCTTTATTGGAGTATAATTGCTTTACAATGGTGTGTTAGTTTCTGCTTTATAACAAAGTGAATCAGTTATACATATACATATATCCCCATATCTCTTCCCTCTTGCGTCTCCCTCCCTCCCACCTCTCTAGGTGGTCAGAAAGCTCTGAGCTGATCTCCCTGTGCTATGCGGCTGCTTCCCACTAGCTATCTATTTTACATTTGGTAGTGTATATATGTCCATGCCACTCTCTCCTACTAGAGAATGAACTTGAGGATACGGGGAGGGGGAAGGGTAGGTATTTTAATACTTTTTTATTTCACTTTTATTAAATAGAAAAATGCAAGAAAAAATTGTCTAAGTTAAAATAAATAGCCAGATCATAGTTTTACATATATTCATCTCATGAAAAGTATGAATGTGAATATAATTCATACTGGCTTCAAACTAACTCTTGGGCCAAACTAATTCTAAGTATGAGAAAGTGAAACATTCCTCCTTAAGCAATTCTTAGGTCCAAATTTACACTCCTCCACAGACCTGCTTTCATACTCAAGGAGAGTAATTACAGTGGAGGCAGGCAAATTGCTAATCAGTCCAAAGAAGCATTCCAAATTCCAAGAACAAAAGTTTTAATGTTCTTTAAAATCTTTGAAAATAAACATAAAAAGGCACTCTGCATATCTAGTATATGCAAAAAAGAAGTTATGATACAGAGGAGTTTTAAATTTAATCAAAATGAACAATTAGTTAATACAGGAATCATCTTATGAGAAAAAAATCATTGTTCCAGATTAAATCATAATCATTTTTTTAAAAGGTTAAGAGCAGAGACATAAATATACAATAATAGCAAAGTATCAAGAAAATTACCACTGGAATATCATCTCATTACTTGCTCAAGGAAAAAAAAGTCACAAGTATTCATAACATTACTTCCTGAGAACTAGTTTTATTCAAGTGAGTAGATGTGGTTTTATTTTTTGCTGAAATCTTACTTTATTCTAGTAAAATCTAGAGAATTCCATTTAGAACATAAATCATAGAAAGTATCAACGTGTTCGCCATTCCATATGTTTGCATTGCCTTTGCCCAAATTACGTAATGTAGAGCAACTCCTGTTATGATGAGTTTGAAACTTTAAAAATTGGGATTTTAAAAAAAATCAAGTGTAGAACCAAAGGTTTATTTTGCATTACGTTTATATCTTTGAACTTCAGAAATTAGCACTTATTTAATACCTATCATACCTTGTGTATCAATATCTCTTTTTCTATTTCTTACTTTATTGCTTAATAGAAAAAAATCTTCATAGAAACAAAATTAAAATGAGTCAACCCACTAAGTGACAACAACAAAATACCCAAACCAATAATTTAGAAACATCTAGTAAATTAGGATTGGGTTTCTAAATGTGGGTAATTAATAGCTTAATGAGAATTAAAATCAGCCCTATGTTACTTAGGAGGAAATGAAACAGCAGTGAGATTAGATATCAATTTCTTATCTAAAAATGCTTCCTCTTCTTAAATTGCTATACTTCTCTCCCACCCCATTAATTTAGCTAGAATTGCCTTTAACTGCCACAAAATATAATTTTCCTAGATGACTATTCACACCCATCCACCCCCGCCCAAACCTGGTATCATGCCAAACCACACGGTATTCGGGTGACAGCACCCAAAATGCTGCTAGAAAGCTACCTCGTGTTAAGAAAATACTGACTTCAAAAAATATCTAACAAATGAGAACGTATTTCAAAAAATATCTAACTAATGAGAACGTATTTCCAAACCACAGGTGTTTAACTTTCTAATGATGGATGGAAATTAAATTATAGCTATGTATTGCTAATAGCTATGCAGGAAATTTTAGTCGTATATAAAAGTTTTTTTAAAAAAACATTCTTCCAATCACATAGATTAGCTTTTCAGAAATATTGCTTCAATATAATTTTTAATTTATGTTAATTTTCACTATATTTTTAAATGACTATTTTATCGTTCTTTCTTGGGCAACTGGGTCACAATTTGAATTCATGGGGATAGGGAAACTTTCCAGGGTGCCTTGGCAAAATAAGGGTCAATAAAGAAAGTTAGGATTTTCAGTAAACTGTCTTGTATTCAAAGCTACAAAGTTTGATAAAGTTTATTATTGTTGTGCAACTCCAGCCCTGTCCCAGATTTCCTGAAAGTAACTTACAACTAAAAGGGAACAATGTGCCCAATATTCACACAAGGCCACGATCATGTATTCCCCCCTTGCACTCATATAGAAGTCTCCAGGGGGTGAAAACATAGCTACAACTTAACCTAGAGAATTGGTACTTTTTATATTTTGTAGATATATTTTTATATATTGTAGAGACATCTGCTAAAGACAAAACTAAGTTTCAAATATGACACCATAAGTGAACTTTATGATAAACACTTTTAAGAGAAAATACTAATAGCATAATTTAGGAATTTTAATATACTTACTGAAAGAGAAACTAGGCAACAGACATTCCTACCTGACAGGCAACGGTTATCTACTGGGTTTTGTTAAATTGATTGTCAAATCTGATGCTGAAATTTCACTTCATTCTAGTGACATCTTGAAAATGCTCTCAGTTTAATGAGAACATATTCATAGAAAGTGTAAAGTATTCACAAACTGTATGTTTGTGTTTGCCAACATTAGAACAAAGCAAAGCAAGTCCTGCTATAATTAGTGAAACTATTAGGAAAATAAGATTTGTTTTCTGACCTCCATACCTATCTCTTTACTTATGGAGTAAAACATTAAAAAAATTTTTTTTTACTCAATAAAAAATGAGTACAGAATATTCTATTGCCCCCAAAATGTCCAACATTTTAAAAGCCAGCTTTTTCTTACAATGTTGATACAGAATATAGAATGAACAAATTTAATAGGAACAGCAATGTATACCTTGAACACAGACTCATTTATGGGAAACGGCAGACTTTATGCATCCCCAGCTACCCTCAGTTTTGTAGGAAAGAGAAAAGAACACCTTATACTTTAGCTAATAGTGAAGAGAAGTTCATAACCAATCTAGAAGTAAAAAGTAATTAGAAAACCAGAAGCCTTCATTCATTCAAAAGTGCCTGGAATAAAATATAGAACACTTCTGCATCACCTCTCCCTTGTGGACTTTTCTCCTATTTTGAGAGGGAAATCAAGAAAAAGAATATACCCCATTCTCTCTTCACATATGGTACTTTGTCTAAGGGGAGGAGAGATACCAAGAAACAGGTCTTTAAAGAAAGTTAGCTGCCAGCAGGAATTTCTTGAAGACAGAAGGGTATCCACCCCACTCATGGTTTAACACCATCTCTCTGGAGTGACAATACATCCTGGTTTGCCAGGGCAGTACAGGCTTATGTCTGTTGTCCCACTATAAATATTAACAATCGACAATTAAAATGAACAACTGTCCCCCTTACTCTCAAATTTGTCTCAGTTTAGACAACAGATTATACAGTGACCCCATCTTTATGGCTCTTTTTGTTTTTTTATTGTTGTAGAATTGGCTTTATCCTCTCTAGAGCACATACAGCTTAAACTAAA
This sequence comes from Balaenoptera physalus, assembly GCF_965194825.1. Classification (NCBI taxonomy): domain Eukaryota; kingdom Metazoa; phylum Chordata; class Mammalia; order Artiodactyla; family Balaenopteridae; genus Balaenoptera; species Balaenoptera physalus. The sequence continues at coordinate 62,216,160 of NC_138893.1, read as the reverse complement.
AGGCCCTGCCACTTCTTTCTGACTGGGGTAGGATCATGGTGAACACAGAGGAAGGCATCATCTTCTCCACTCTTCAGTCCACTCCCCATCTAGCTGACCCTCTACTGCCCCTTGCTGGTCCTAATTTTCTTCCCACTGCCCCTGGGCTCTGGGTCCTGAGTTCTGCCTTTTGTTGACAGAGCTAGCAGCCACTTGGCCACGTGGCCACGCAGAAGAAAAGATGAAAGATAGCTCTTGGGGGCATGTGCTTAGCCTGTCAAGGTCAAGAGGGCATTAGTAGGGTCTTAGAGCATTTGCTGGGTTCTTTCTTCCTTGAACCAAGGTACCTACACCTCAAACTAGAAAGGACTTCCTATGTAAATCTTCATATTAAGAGGCACGATGTCTTTTTCCCTCCTTCTGTGTTTTCCAGATTTGCTCAAACACTGACTCCCTTCTATTTAACTTCACCATTATGTTTGCTCATCAACTATCCTTCACCCCAAATCATCATATAATCCCATATAAAGAATTTATTATTTTTAATGGAAAATAATGTTAACAGATAGTTTCCTTTTTAACAGGAATTCCTTTTCACTCTTCCTTTATTCTCTTTACTAATATTGAGAAGTAAACAAATTTTACAGTCTCTATTGCTATTAACCCACAAAACTATTCTTCATAGAATGCATGATCAGTCTATGTTTACTATGCACCTACTCTTATGCCAGAAACTGTGAATACAAATCTATTTCTAAAAATTTCTTCCCTCAGTGGAGTACACAGTCTAGTGATCCATTCTGCAGTTTTTAAAACTGAATATAATTGCACGTATTTAAGTGTGTCGTCTGGTAGGTTTTGTCACTTAGTCAGAATCCCCAAAATAAATCGACTCTGTTCTAAACCTTGTTTCCACTATCACTGCCAAACACTAGGTTCGTATAGTAAGCCTTTTTAAAGACGAATTTAACTCTTGATCTATCATTATTGCTACTTAAGTAAAATGAGTTTTCAAATATTTTCCCCAGGAGAAATATAACAGACTATGCAAAAATTTAAAAAGAAGAAAAAATTTTAGTTAGAGACCCAGAAGGAGCTTTAAAACATGGAGTTGACAAAGTCACATACTGATTTATGATGTTAATGAGCAGGGACGCATGCTTTTTATTTACTTGAAAACAGTTTGGTTATTAACAACTTCTATTTTCTAAATACACTTGTGTTTATAAAATTAAAAACTCCGCGTAAAAAGCCTTATCTATACCTATATTTTTTGCAATAAATGATTTACAGTGAAGTATACCTATTTTCAAATGTAAATTTTATTTTGAAACTTGGCATTTTCTACAATAATTTATAAGGGATCTTTGGGTTCACAGGCTGCAGATAAGTCTATTAAATCAATCTGTCATTATCACTGGTTCAAATATGTAATGTAATTATTGGCATTTTTATACCTATTTCTTCATGAGTTCTTTTTTCTACTTTTCTGACTGCAATATAGCCAGGTATTATTATCTCTTCTCTTAATGAAAAGCATGCTGTCAGCAAAATGTATGTCTAGTTTCTAGATGTTAAACAATCTCTTCTTTTCCTTTTTTGTTATTATTGACATTATTTATGTGAAGTTAGTTAGCTGAGGTACCAAGAAACAAAAACAGTATTAAAGAGTATGCATAAGGCACTTATTTTTGTACTTTCAGTACAATGTTTTATAAAACTCTGTGATCTATCTCTATATACTGAGTAAAATTACAACATTCATTCATTGGGAAAATAATCATTGGTTTGGAAGATAATGGGCACTGTAGAATCATAAATCACATGAAATGAGAAATAACGCAATATTGTGATGAGTAGTGTAATTCCAAGATGGTAAAATGATTTTAATTGAATTTTCAAGCACCATTATAAAGTTTTTAAAAGTATCAACATGTGTTGCTGATTCATTTTTTCTTTCCTGAAAACTAAAGTTTTGCTCTTTTTCAGTAAATACCTAAATATTAATGATCCATAATTGCAGTGTCCCTTTGGTGACTTCCTTACATTCACATCTTTTATAAAATTTCCCTCTGGTGCATCTTCCGAGAATAAATGTAACTTTTAATGATTGAGTGCATTATTTTCCAATCAATAAAGAAAACAAGAGGAATACTAAGAAACAAAAAAAACAATGAGAAAACATGACTCCAGAAAGGTAAGTGGGCTCTGAAGTCAACATTTACCCTGGGGGTATCTGCTGATCCCTTAATGGACGGGAGCGGAGGTCAGTAAACCATCCCTGGAGGACCAAATCCAGCTGCCTGTGTTTTGTTGGCCCTTGAGCTAAGGATGGTGGTAGTATTTTTATAGGACTGAGCTAAGATGTTTTTTACATTTTATAAAGTTGTTTTGAAAAAAAGGAAGAATTTGTGACAATGCCCATAGATGGCATATAAAGACTAAAGAATTTACCATCCGGCCCTTTACAAAAAGTTTGCCAACCCTGCACTAAGCCAATACCACACATTTTGATGGTACTAACAGAATACCTTCTGTTACAGGTAGCATCCCACGTCTAGGTACCAAATTCTGAATCAGCTAGGATTAGGTTTGGCTGCCAGGAACAGTCCAAAATGGCAGTGGTTTAAATAATATAGCAATTTATTGCTCCTCATCCAAAGTCCCAAAATGCAGTACAATGCTGGTATTGTGTTTCACAATATCATGAACAGAAAGTCTCTTCTGCTGCTTTACCTGCATGGTCTCAATCTCATGATCTAAAATGATGGCACCTACATTCTACATAGGAGGATAGAGGCAGGACAAAGAAGAAGAGGAAAAGACAACTACTAGCTTTCCCTAAAGGGAATTTACTGGAAGCTGCCACACAACACTATGGCTTCCATCCCATTGGCCAGAACTTAGGCCTAGCTGCAAAAAAAAGAATGGGAAATGTAGTCTTCACCTGGGCAACCATCAAAAATTATTTTACTGTGAAAGAATGGAAGAATGAATATTGAGGGAAAGCTAGCGGAGTCTGCCACAAATACCTACATCACACGAAATATGTGAGAGTTAAATAAGCAAGGCACTTGAGATCATTCAGCACTGGGCTTGGCACATGCTAGATGCCTAGGACCCTTGGCTCTCTCCCCTTCACCAAATAAAAGAAACTGTCAATTTACCTCAGAATTTCTTAAAGTGTTGTCACCCATTGAAAGTATAGTTGTGGTAGGGATGGTTCCACTGAAACCTTCTGGTATTCCCACCGTTAAATAATCCCTTCTCCTTGAGTTCAGTGTGGACCAAGTGGCTCACTTCTAATGGACAGAATACGGGCTATCACTTCTGAGATAAGGTTGTAAAAGATTAGGATTTCCGTCTTGCTGGGATCTTGCTAGCTCATCTTGCTTGCTCACTCTCATGAAGCCAGCTGCCATGTTGTGAGCTGGGCTATGGAGAGGGCCATATGGCAAGGAACAGCCGGTGAGTAACTGAGTCGGGCCAAGAGCCACATGACTGGACTCAGAAGCAGATTCCTCCTCAATAGAGCCTTGACAGAACCGCAGTCCAGGCTAACAGAGTTAATGGCAGATTCTGAGAGACTCCGAAGCAGAGAACCCATCTAAACTGCATCGCGATTCCTGTTCCACAGGAGGTAAATGTGTTACGTTGCTAAGTTCTAGGATAATTTGTTGTGAAACAGTAGATAATTAATGAAAGAGTGAAAAGTTATAAAGTTATAGTGAATGCAAATGTGCTTATTTGAGAGTCATTGAAGCTGTTACGCAAAATCAGAGAAATCAACTCAATTTTTTAATTTATGAATAACTTTGCTGTTGTCCGTATGCGGAGCATATGCCCAATACTAGGGAGGATTAAAGCTAAGGAGGTTGGAGATACCTGATTGGAAGTGCTCAAAAATGTTGGCTGAGTGGAAAGAAGAAAGGGAGGGAGGGAGGGATGAAGGGAGAGAGTGAAGGATGGAGGAAAGAAGAAAGGAAGAAGGGAAGTGAGGGGTAGAGAAAGAGAGGAAGGGAAAGAGAAAGAAAAGGAAGACATTAACTTAATTCTACTTTCACTTTATCCCCCTTTCTCAGAAGATCCATCTTTCTATCATTGTTTCAATAAAGGTATCTGGCCAAACATCAACCAGAAATTCCACGCAAGGCTTTCTGACTGTGGTTTTCCAAAAGATTTATCAATTCAAAGAATTTATAGGAAGTGAAAGAGTAGGAGATAGTGATTCATAGTATAGAGAGAGTATCATAGAGAAGGGAGAGGAATGATGTGTGCCCTCATCTCCAAAACAGAATGGGGATGGGGAGAGAGAGAATAGTGAGACCTGAAAAGCCAAGAATATAGGGAATTTGGATTCTGCATCCAAGCAGCACCCACCAGAAGGTAATAAGATCTTAGAAAAGAATGGCTGCAGAACAAGTTCAGGCAGGCTTGAATACACACGCATGCCCCAAACAAAGCAGGGACTTCTCAAAGGAAATCAAAGGGGCTAAAGCAACAGAGGCATTGGCCTTCTCAGAAGTTATCTCTGTGCCCCAGTAATGAGGACCAGATCCTCCATTCCTACTACTACGAAGGACACCAAAGATTGTAACACAATCTCAGGAATGGGAGGATGAGCCTTGGCAAGTTTTTGTTTTAACCTACCCTACAAAATGGGAGTCAGTCAAAAATCAAGTTGAGTTATAGAAAAATAAAGTGATTTTTTTTTCTTTAGTGCTTGTGTTTGTGGACTGAGACCTGCTACTCCATCATTCAAGGTCAACCTCAGCATAGTTCCAATTGTTCTTTTTAACCCCATGCTGCCTTGCAGAGTGGCTAAAAGCACAAGCTTTGTAACCAGTCAGAACGAAGTCTGCCCTGCCACTACTTATGGTTGGGAATTTGAGAAAATAACTTAACCTACCTGATTTTGTTTCCTCATTCATTAGGGAGAAATTGTAACACCTCCCTTATAGGGTTGCTATGAGAATTGAGATCATGTACATAGGAGTACTCATCATAATGCCTGACATGGTAAGAATCAAAAAAGCTACCAAAGCTTAATCAAAAAGAAACAGATAACCGGAATAGTCCAATAGCTTTAAAAAATTGAACTTGTAGATAAAAACTTGCACACAAAGAAAACTGCATGTCCAGATGGCTTCACTGTAGAATTCTACCAGACATAAAGGAAGAAATAATAACAGTTCTATTTACAATATTTTAATTTACAATAATTTATACAGATTATTCCAGAAAATTGAAAAGGAGGGGATATTTCCATGCTTATTCTATGAGGCCAGCTTTACCCCAATAAATAAGGCAAAGAAAGTTTAAAAGAAAACCTTATAATCAAAACAATTCTCAGCCCACTAAGAATTAAAGGGAACTTCCTTTAATTGATGAAGAGCATCTACAAAAAAATCTATATCTAAAATTATAGTAATGGTGAAAAACTCTAGGCTTTCTCTTTGAGATAACGTACAAGACCTGGGTGTCCAATTCTACCACTTCTATTCAGCACTGTGCTGGAGGTTCTTGCCAGTACAATAAAATAAGAGAAAGAAATTTTAAAAATCTAGATTGAAAAGAAAGAAGTAACACTGTCTTTATTCAGAGAGAACATGATAGCCTATATAGAAAATGTGAAGGACTCTACAAAAAAGCTACTAGAACTAATAATTGAGTTTAGCAAGCTTGCAGGATATAAGATCAATACACAAAAATCAATTATATTCCTATGCACTAGCAACAAACAATCCAAAGTTAAAATTTAAAAAGCAATACAATTTGCAACACCATCAAAAAATGTGAAATGCACAGATTTATATTTGACAAAAGATGTGACGCCTACACAATGAAAACTACAAAACCCTTCTGAGATTAGAGAAAGTAATTAAAGATAAATTAAAGAAAGTCTAAATAAATGGATAGATACACCATGTTCATGGGTCAGAAGATTCAATACTCTTAAAAATGTCAGTTCTCCCCAAATTGATCTATAGTTTCAATGCAATCCCAATCAAAATCTCAAACCCAGCAGACTAGCAGACTTATTTAGACACTGACAAGATGATTCAAAAATCTATATAGAAATGCATATAGAATATGGTAACACAACTTTGAAAAGAACAAAGTTTGAGGTTTTATACTACCTGAGTTCTAGTTTTATTATAAAGCTAAAGTACCCCAGACACTGTGGTACTGGTGCCAGAATAGAGAAATAGATCAATGGAGCAAAATAGAGTCCAAAAATAGAGCCATATATACATATATATGTGTGGGTGTGTGTGTATACACACATACATGTAACTGATTTTTGACAGCAGTTCAAAGTCGATGAAAAAGGACAATCTTTTCAGCAAATGGTGATGGAACAATTGGATATTTATATGTAAAACAATAAATTTTGATCCATACCTGATACTCTACATAACAACTAACTCTATATTGATCATAGAATAAAATGTAAAACCTAAAACAATAAAACTTCTAGAAGAAAAAAATAAGAGAAAAATTTTGTGACCCTAAGATAGGCAAAGATTATTTAGATATAATACCAAAAGCATAGTTTATATGAGAACAAACTGATAAACTGAACTTCATCAAAATTGAAAACTTCTGGCATTCAATAGAGAATGAAACAAGCCACAGACTAGGAGAAAATCTTTGCAAAGCATGTATTTTATAAAGACATGTATCCAGACTATGTAAAGAACTCTCAAAACTTAACACTAAGAAAACAAAACAACCCAATAAAAAATGGGCAAAAGATATGAATAGACACTTTGGTGAAGTGGCAAATAAGTACATAAAAAGATGTTCAACATCATTAGTCCTAAGGGAAATGAAAATTAACACCCTAGAAAATGTCTCTATACATGTATTACAGTAGCCAAAACTTCAAGAGACAGACCATACCAAGTGTTGGCAAGGATGTGGAAGAACTAGAACTCTTATACACTGCTGTTGGGAAGGTAAAATGATACAATCACTCTGGAAAACAGTTTGGTAGTGCCTTAGAAAGTTAAATGTACAGGTACTATATGATCTAGCCCAAGATAAATGAAAGCATATTTGTATACAGAAACTTATACATGACTGTTTCTACCAGCTTTATCTGTAATAACCAAAAATCCATCCACATAATGGAATACTACTCATTAAGAAAAGGGAATGAAGTATTGATACATTGCTACATGGATGAATTTTAAAATATGCTGGGTGAAAGAAAACAAACATCAAATAGCACATACTGTATTACTCCATTTTCTAAAATTCTAGAAAACACGAACTATAGTGAGAAAAAACAGTGGTTGCCTGGGCTTGAGGCTGAGAAGGGCAGGGTGATGGCAAATGATTCTGAGGAAACATTTCTGGGTGATGAATATGTTTACTATTTTGAATATGGTGATGTTTTCACAGGCATGTAAATGTGTCAAAACTTATCAAATTGTGTAATTTAAATATGTACTGTGTATTATATATCCAATGTAACTCAGTAAAGCTGCATTTTAAAAAGTTAAACACATACCTATTATATGATCTAGCCATTCTTTTCCTAAGTCTTGATCCAAGAGAAACAAAAGTATATATGTACACAAAGACTTGTTCATGAATGTTCATAGAAGCTTTATTTGTAACAGTCAACAACTGGAAAAAGCCCAAACGTCCATCAACAGATGAACGAATGGATAAACAAATTGTGGTACACTCATATAAGGAATCTTGCTCAGCGATAAACAGAATGAACAATTGAGACATGCTACAACATGATTGAAGCTCAAAGTAAGTATGCTAAGTGAAAGAACTCAGACAAAAGAGATTCATTTATATAAAATTCCAGAATATGCAAACTCTTCTACAGTGAGAGAAAGCAGGTCAGTGGTTGCCTGGGGGACGGAGTGGGGCATGCTGGGGTGGAGTGGAGAAGGAGGGATGGATTACCAAGCAGCAGTTGGACACTTGGGAGTGTGATGGATATGTTTATCACCTAGACTGCAATGATGGCTTTGTGAGTACATATATGTCAACATGTATCAAATTGTATAATTTTATTATGTGTAGTTTACTATATGTCGACAAAACCTCAGTATTGAAAAATGGGTATGAAATAGTAAAAGCAGCAGGGTAATTAGAGAAATCAAGGGATGAGGATTCTGAGGATCTGGGTACAAGAAAGTGTTGACAGAAGAAAAAAGAAAGGACAAAAGTATTGGCGCAGCTAAATGGCTGTGTAACCATCAATAGGTACTCTATCACTTCCGGGCCCCCATTTCTGATTGTGTGATGTGAAAATGGTTGGACTTGATGCTCTTTAACATTTGTTCCATTTATAACAGGCTGTGCTACCATTTTTGACCATTGACATCAGGGTTCTTCAAAATAGACTTTAAAGAGATGGCAGCGAGCTTCCTTAAGAAGCTTCAAAATCCTTATCAACTAAAGAGATAGGCATGCTTCACTCTCCACGCTTCCGGTCCCCTGGGAAGGGACCACACCCTCCCCAAACTGTGCAGGATCTCAGATCAAGTGCCCTAGGCAGTAAAATGTTTTCAGTGGAAACCTGATTTACTCTTATCTTGGTAGCTCCTACAGGCCTGCCATTCTGCTGACACAGACCCAGAAATAACTTTCTGCTGTTCTAATGAGAACACAACCTGGAAAATCTAAATTTGAGAGATAATTACCCTCTCTGACCCGGTTTTTCCAAAGGTGGTGGGTAGAGTGTGAGCAATATTAGCCTGTATCCTCCTTCTGGTAGTTATGAAAACTTAAACTCCTGTGTGGTTGTGTACGGTTACATTATAACTTATTAGTACTCAGGGTGAGCTCTCTTGGCTTGTTTTTTCTGATAAGAGCTGGGATAAATCATGACCCTTGGCTTGTCTTACTGATTTCCTGTTAGAGGTTGTGGACTTTATTGTTAGCCTAATGTGTCTCTGCTAAGTGCTTTGGGAAACACGTTCCAGTGTCCAAACACAGTCCCACCCCGCAACCAAGTTCACAAGATAAAACATTCATGAGATAAAACACCCAATCTAGTGCTACTGTGAAAGTCAAAATATTCTGAGGCTTGTGATTGAACAGAGCTTAGGAGAGAGCTAGAGTCAGATAATGAACCCTCTCATTTGCTTCTGCATAGTAGAAATTTCCTAAAGGTACATAATGTTGATGTAACTCTAGGGTACCTGGCTCAATGCCAGGCACCAACGGGGGAGTCAAGCGGCCTGAGTTCTTGTCCCAGATTTACCACCAACTTAAACTATGTCGTTGGTCAAACCATGTAAGGTGTCTGGGTGGTCAGTCTCCTCTTCTATAAAATGAGATCAGGTGCTCCCCACTCCATTGCCTTGAGGAACCAGGTGAGTAATCCCAATGAGTGAAGGGCCCAGGTCGGGCTCTACAGGATAGGCCAGGGTACCGTCTACCTGAGTGCATTCAAGTTCCATTAAAACTGAAAAAATAAAACATGTGCAAAACAAATTTGGCTGTGGCCTGCAGTTTTCAAACTCTGGCTCAAACTCTGATTCAATGATCCCTAAGGTCCACTCCAGCTCTAAAAGCACAAGACTGCCCAAGCCAAAGTGCACTGGACAAGGTACATGTGGTAGCTTAGATCAAGTGTGCCATCCAGTGGCTTATTTGGCTAATGACACTTAGAGACTTCCAATAGCCTGGGGAATTCTGACCTCTTAGGCAATTAATCTTGCTGAAAAAGGTTTCAATTGAAGAAAGGGAACTAGAACTAACAAGTATTCTCCCCTGGGTTGTAGGCACTGTGAGAGGAACTTTCCCCGTTTATCCTACCCACACTCCACAGTGACACCAGTACTATTATCCACCAAAATGGAAAACAGAAGGAGGCATAGAGAACTAACTTGCCCAAGCAACTTGCCAAGCTTGCAAGTAAGAAATTGTAAATACAGTCTGACTCCTGAATCCATGCTGCATCCATCATTCTGGGACTGTAGAGAACATGTTTCCAAATTTCTATTTTTAATGTGGAAGTTAGCCTGGGGAAGGTTGAGTGATGCCAAAAAGTTAACTAGCAACTAGGGAAAGGGCTGAGGCTGAAACCCAAGTCTCGCAGAAGATCCACCAATTAATTTTTCCATTATAAATTGCCCATAAGAGAAACATCTTTTACCTCCACCAGGGCCTCTGAAATACAAAGACCCTTTGCTTTACTTCAGAGAAAAGCCCCCACTCTGACCACTGGAAGATTAGAAATGAACTTACAAACTGCTTCATACCAAGAGTTGGCAGCAGAAAGGAGAGAAAAGAACACTAATAATAATTTTTTAAAACTTGAATGTGTAGGTACTACCATTAATACAGGGGCAAACAGTCGGACACATTTTAAGCTCCCAAGGTCTCACTCTATACAAACTGGCATAATAATTGATGTCCATAATGATGACCCTGAGTCATTAAAGCAATTAAATTATCCTTAGAGCCTTATGTTTAATCAAGTAAGAAAATATGTAATCTAATTTAGAAAGATTTAACATCCAAAATAATGAGAGTGAACATTTTCTCTGCAGTTAAATAGCTTATCTTGAAGACTGGCTTTGGTTTGCCACTTTCTAAACCCTTGAGAGCAGTCTGCAGGAGTAGTTAGATGACATCTCCTGTCTGGCCAGAAATTCTTCTACCATTAGTCTTTGGTTTAGGCTACAAATATGGGGGCACCATTCCCAGATAAGAACTATTTTTAATACCCTTTGCCTGTTTTGCCCTGATAAAATCTAGTCTCTTTCAGTTCAGTCTCAGAGCAGAGTCACATTCAAGAAGCAGGTTATAAGGAATCTCATTCTTTATATTTCCCAAGTAACTTTGAAGGGCATTAAAATATAAAGTCTACAGTAATCTTGGTAAGAGGTATCACCTATCCTCTCTATTTATTTTTCTCACACACTGCATCTTCTCTGGGACCTACCTCTTCAAAATCCTCAGGAAAAGTTTTCTCTGCTTCTTTACCAGCCATGCCTTGTCTTCTGCCTGGAATTTCTCCCCCATATTCATGTCCCTTCTAGTCTTCTTTACCATTTTAGTCATGCCCCCTTGTCACAAGTTAACTCCCACTTTAGGGTTTGACTCAAATACAATAAAATCTCCCCTTCAAAGAACTCCCTGTGCCTCTCATTGAGAATGAATTCCTTCTTCTACTGCATCACAACTGCAATTTTAGTTCAAACTCGTTCGTTCTCTCAATTATGCCTGACATTTCAATTGTTCTTCCCATGCTCTATCTCCCCATTAGAATCGGAGTTCCTTGAGTAAAGGGACTATATATCTTGCTCTGTTTTGCACGTAGTAATCAAACAAGAAATACTGATGAATTTTTGAATACATATAAGTTGCTGAATTAAACTAAGCATTTCAGAGAAACTCAGAGAAATCTCCAGTAAGTGTTTTACTTGCAACAATTTTCATTGAAGACTGTAAAATGAGTTTGTCTGCTTTGCTGACTTATGGCATCATTGAACTCCTAACAAATAATGCTCTTTGAGGATTTCTGGGTCCTTATTCATTCAACAAACATTTATTGAGTACCTACCATGTGCCAGAAGGTTCTAAGTGCTAAAGATTCCATGGTAAACAAAAATTCTCTCTCTCTCTCTCTCTCCTCTTTCTCTTGATGACTACACAAGCTTAGAATGTATACAGTTGGGCTTGAAGTTTATAAACTAATATTTACAACATATACCAGCTTTTCTTCTATGAAATGCAGATGAAAGGATGTGGTTAAAGGAGATTTCTGGAAAGCTAGATTTCAGTTAGCCAAGATTTTGCCACATTTGTTATCAAATGTAGTGGAACTAGCATTTCTGGAGCATCTCCTTTACTTAGATTATTTGCTAAATTGTTTTAAATTATTTCATTTATATATTACAACCACTCTATGAGATACTCGCTATTTCCATTTTGCAGATAATTAAGCTGATCTTAGTTGAAGTTAAGAAAACAGTTCAAGTATGGCGTTTCCTTAAAAAACTAAAAATAGAACTACCATACGACCCAGCAATCCCACTACTGGGCATATACCCTGAGAAAAGCATAATTCAAAAAGAGGCATGTACCACAAGGTTCATTGCAGCACTATTTACAATAGCCAGGACATGGAAGCAACCTAAGTGTCCACTGACAGATGAATGAATAAAGAAGATGTGGCACATATATACAATGGAATATTACTCAGCCATAGAAAGAAACGAAATTGAGTAATTTGTGGTGAGGTGGGTGGACCTAGAGTCTGTCATACAGAGTGAAGTAAGTCAGAAAGAGAAAAACAAATACTGTATGCTAACACATATATATGGAATCTAAAAAAAAAAAAAAAAAGGTTCTGAAGAACGTAGGGGCAGGACAGGAATAAAGACCCAGACGTAGAGAATGGACTTGAAGACAAGGGGCAGGGGGAAGGGTAAGCTGGGATGAAGTGAGAGAGTGGCATGGACATATATACACTACCAAATGTAAAATAGATAGCTAGTGGATAGATAGCATAGACAGATAGATAGATAGATAGCAGCCGCATAGCACAGGGAGATCAACTCTGTGCTTTGTGACCCTGGAGGGGTGGGATAGGGAGGGTGGGAAGGAGACGCAAGAGGGAGGCGATATGGGGATATATGTGTATGTGTAGCTGATTCACTTTGTTATAAAGCAGAAACTAACACACCATTGTAAAGCAATTATACTGCAACAAAGATGTTAAGAAAAAAAAGAAAACTGTTCAAAGACACACACCTGGTAGGTTCCACAGGAGACCCAGACCATGATTAGCGTAAAAGTGATTCTTTCCTGAAGACTGCTGCCTCTCAAACTCAAAACCGCCAACAGGAAAATCTTTGGAAGTAAAATTTTCCCCTGTTAAATTAAACAAGGACTAACACATATATATGGAATCTAAAAAAAAAAAAAAAAAAAAGGGTCATGAGGAGCCTAGGGGCAAGATGGGAATAAAGACACAGACCTACTAGAGAATGGACTTGAGGATACGGGGAGGGGGAAGGGTAAAATGTGACAATGTGAAAGAGTGGCATGGACATATATACACTACCAAATGTAAAATAGATAGCTAGTGGGAAGCAGCCGCATAGCACAGGGAGATCAGCTCGGTGCTTTGTGACCACCTAGAGGGGTGGGATAGGGAGGGTGGGAGGGAGATGCAAGAGGGAAGAGATATGGGAACATATGTATATGTATAACTGATTCACTTTGTTATAAAGCAGAAACTAACACACCATTGTAAAGCAATTATACTCCAATAAAGATGTTAAAAAATAAATAAATAAATAAATAAATAAAACAAAAACAAAAAAAGAATAAAGGGTGTCATTTTTTTCAAAATTAAAAAAAAAAAATTAAACAAGGAGGCCATTGGACAGAGGTGGCTCTAATGCTGTGGTGGCCTATGTAAGTAAACCAAAATCTAAGCCCGTAAATGCCTAGATTTGAAGTAGAAAGCTACAGAAAACCAATCACAAACAGCCCATTAAGCTTAAGCTGTAGTCAATCAGGTAATTTGCTTTGACACTTTTTCTATATGAGTCTTTCTTCTGGTTCCTGTGTGCAGAGAGCCCACTTCCAGTCTGATGCTGCCCAATTCCAGTTGATTTCTGCTCAAGTAAACTCTTAACATTTTTAATATGCTTCAATTTTAAAATTGCTTCAAGCAATTTTTGATATGCTTCAATATGCTTTTCACGCCTCTAACTTAAGTCAAGAAAACCCTGGCCATCTAAAAGAATAAAAATAACCCCATGTGAATCCGGTAGTTTTGCTCAGGGCCCTGTCCTTATGTGTTCCTCTCTCCTAAGAAATGTCTACCTAGGGAATTCCCTGGCGGTCCAGTGGTTAGGACTCCGTGCTTCCACTGCCGAGGGCACGGGTTCAATCCCTGGTCAGGGAACTAGGATCCCACAAGCCACACGGCTTGGCCAAAAACGGAAGAAAAAAAAAAAAGAAAAGAAAACAACTCTGTCTAGAATTTCCTCTGATGGGAAGAAACGTCCCACCCAGGCCCCTTTAACTTGTTTAATTGGAGAACTGCACTGTGTTGGGCCAGTTAAGAAAAGTCAAGAGCCTATTTCTAGCACAAAACTCAGTGCTTTCCAGGGATTTTATTATTAATCTATTGGAGTATAAATTTCACAAGTGCTACTCCATTCTGGCTTTGGATGTAAGACTGCTCTTATTCATTTCCTGTTAATTCTAACCAGGGATTCTTTACTCCACCTCTGCAAAAGTGATAGCAGGTTGACTGGTTAATCATTTAGAGCTCAAACAGTGCTCAAGGCAGCACTATAGATATCACCAACAAACATGGGAAGCACGTATTACTTGTATTGCTAAGTCACATTACACACATGTATACATACGACCCCAAACTCTTATCAGAGCCACTTTGCATACTCTTTGTAAGCTACAGCATGCCCAGCACTGTTCCCAAGACAACTATTTGCAAAGGGGCTTTGGAAGAAATACATTAAGAGGAACGTGCTGTTGCTGTGAAGCCTTCCGAGACGCTTGAACTGCAGTCGGGCAGAATCTCCTGACATTCTCTAAATGTGATTTTGGATTTGTCCCTGCTGCCATCTTTTCCTTGAAGTCACCTGGGAAACTTCTCACTGTATCCTTTTGTCTTTTGTTCGTGGCTGTTCCTTTAATTGTGCTTTTCACATTAAATTCTGAGTAGGTCCCTTATCTATCTTCCCCGGGAGACTAGAGCTTCTGAGTGTTTCAACCATCATCTTGCTAATATTTTATCCTTATTTGCCTGACGACTAATTAGGCGCTCAATAAACATTTGAGGAATGAAATAAAGTACATGTGAATTAATTGGCTTTGCGTAGCATCAGGAGACAGGAATAGCTTTAAATTTCAAACTCCTAGAAAGAACTACTTGAGATGTTGATGTGCACAAATGAGACTTTTCTCTACCTCATGAAGACCACAGAAGAATCTAGGAAAGAACTAGAAAGTGACCCTGTGTGGTAGCCACACAGTTCAAGTTTATGAGGATTTCAGAGAACTCACTCCTGAGCTGCATGAATCCTAAAATAGCACTACAAGAGTCAGCAAGGTTATATGCCATGCCTAGGAGACTTTTAGTAAATATCTGTAAAATAACTAAAGAGGAATAGAGTGGACACCCTCTGATATTTGCAAGAGCAATACATAGACTCAAAGAAAAGATGAGCACAAGTTCTAGAGCCACCAATCTGTTTTGTTTGTTTACCTACCATTTATTATTCTGTGTGCCAACCTGTGTTCTATGCATTCACATGTATTAACCACTTTAAGCCTCACAGTTTGCCTGTGAGATAGTTACTGTAAGCCTCATGATTTAAGATGAGATAACTAGGGCTTAGAGAAATGAATAACCATATAGCAAATAAGTGGCACGGTCAAGTTTCAAACCCTGGGCCCCTGGCTCCAGAGCTGAGGTTATTAACCACTGTCATGGCCAAGGAGGGCTGCCACTCAGACCTCCTTTAATTACAGCAAGCACGTGAGGTGTGACAAGTCCACACTTCCCCAGGGGTTCTCCCAGACAATGAGCAAAGCAGAGGCATTAGAACTGGGCCACCACTGCCCAGCACAGGACCCCTCTGTCAAGCAAACTTTCCTCAGAGATTCCCTGTCAGCCTAACCCAGACCTTCTCAGGACTGCACCGTGGTCTGAGGATTTTCCAATGCAATCATTCCTTCCTTCCCTCCTTCTTTTCACAAATGCCAGATCTGCACCACAGTGTGAAGGTTCTCTAACCTGCTTCTGTTCCCTTCCCCTAAATCCTAAACAGGTATTTTCCCCAATAAAATCTCTTGCATGTCTAATCTCATCTGGGTATCTGCTTCTTGGATGACACAGGTGATACCAGAAGTGGTCCAAGAAAACAGGTAGAATTATGAGGTTTCAGGACTGGCTCATTCACTACTCAAAAGGCAGGAATGACTCCATCCTGCGCAGGGCATAGATAGCCCCTGGCACAGGTGGCAGCCCAGTTGCTGAAGATTTCACTGGTGCTGACCTGGGAAATGCCCTGTTGGAAGGAAATGCTCTTAACGGTACAATGACTCAGATATTTGAAAGCTATTGGGGAAAAATTCCTACAAAGGCAAGAGAGTTAGTCATTACCAAGCTGTTTTAATGCTCCACAGAGGAAAAGTGTGAAACAGGTTTGGCAGCCACTGGCTGAGAGAGAAGCAGAGGGCCTCTTTGGTAGCTTATCTCTTGCAGTGTGGAAAAGCAAACACAGCTGAGAAGCATGTTCAGAAGTTAATAGAGTTGCAGAATTCCAGAGACATTTCACTAATAAACAAAACAGCATTGGTGGCTCTAGAACCTGTTCTCATCTTTTCTTCATGTCTACATATTACTCTTGGAGCTATTGTAGGCTGTTCACTCTATATCTCTTTATTTCATTAATATTGTGTCTACTATGCACAGAATATAACTTTGCTGACTCTTGTAGTGCTATCCTTGGATTTATACAGTTACTCACATTTAAATACACAGCCAAAATATGTCAGTTAAGCTGAAGCCTGGACTCTGGTTGGGAAAACATGGGACCCTAGAATATGGGATGGAGATATTTGGGTGGATTCCCTCAGGGATTTTACTCTGCAGACCTTCCCCCAAGAGCTTCCAGAGGTTGCCATCACAATAAGAACTAGCATTTCTCCTGTGTGGGGAGACACTGCGGAAGCTTCTCCTTCATGAGGCAAGATATCTCCCTAAGGAGATGCTCCCACTTCCTCTCCAGGATGGCCAGGATGATAGATAGGGTTAAATCCAGCTTAACTTGGCTTGGACCATGCTGGGTTTGATAAGAGAGAAAAGAAATTATACCTCCAGAAGGAATAGCAAGAATTACCTAGTAGGTACAAGCAGGAGCCAAAGCAGGACCCTGGAGTTGGATCGTGAGTATGCTTGATCAAAGGGCCAAAGTGTGAGGCTGGATAAGAAAGGACTGATTCGAAGGCACTTTTGAGACATAGGGATTTAACACTTTGGGAAAGATCCCTAGAGAAGGGGCAGACTCATACTTACGATAGTAAATTGGTTTCCTAGGGCTGCTGTAACAAATTACCACAAACGTAATGGCTTAAAACAACTCAAATTTAGTATCTTACCGGTATAATCAGAAGTCCAAGATGGATCTCACCAGCTAAAATCAAGGTAATGGCAAGGCTGCCTTCCTTCCGGAGACCAAGGGGAAATCTGTTTCCTTATTTTCTCCAGCTCCTAGAAGCTGCCAGCATTCTTTGGCTCATGGCCCCTTTCCTCCGTCTTAAAAACCAGCAGGAAAGTATCTTCAGACCTCTCTCTCTGACCATCCTGCCTCCATCTTTCCCTGATAAGAACACATGATTACATTGAGATACACCTGGGTAATCTCCCCATCCTTAATCTTAATTAAATTAAGGCCCCTAATTTAATTGCACCTGCAAGGTTTCTTTTGCCAGGTAAGATAACATACTATCAGGTTCTAGAGACTTTGCGGGGCGGGGGTGAATTTTTTGCCTAATACAGATGGATTGGGTTTTTTTTAATATATGTATAAATTTATTTACTTATTTTTGGCTGTACTGGATCTTCTTTGCTGCACGCAGGCTCTCTCTAGTGGTGGCAAGCGGGGGCTACTCTTTGTTGCAGTGCGCAGGCTTCTGCGGTGGCTTCTGTTGTTGTGGAGCACGAGCTCTAGGTGCACGGGCTTCAGTAGTTGTGGCACGTGGGCTCAGTCGTTTTGGCTCGCAGGCTCTAGAGCTCAGGCTCAGTAGTTGTGGTGCACGGACTTAGTTGCGCCGCGGCATGTGGGATCTTTCCGGACCAGGGCTTGAACCCGCGTCCCCTGCATTGGCAGGCGGATTCTTAACCACTGTGCCATCAGGGAAGTCCCTCGAGGTTTTTTTTTATTGACTTGACTATGATTCACTTCCCAAATGAGACCTATGGCTGTTTACTCAGGTGACTGTAGACTGGAGAGAGGAGAACCCAGAGACTCTGAAGACTATTGGACACAGAATTTGAGTTGACATTGATACCCAGAGACCCCCAAAGGCATCACTGGCTGCTGTTAAAGTGGGGCCCATCAAGTGTCAGGTAATAAATGGAGACCTGCTAAAGTCTGGCTTATAGGGCCTCTACCAGGTCCACAGACCCACCCAATGGTTACTGCTATTCACCTGAGCCAGTGGTGCTGAACAACTGGCTTTCTGGACAAAGAAAGAAAAAAACATGTAATGCCTGGTAGGCCTCTTTGGGTTCTGGAGACAGGACAACGCTCACTTAGAAATGCTGCTCTAGTCGACATACGAGGTGTCAGGAGGCTGCCCGCTTGAGCGGGACCTGGAGTAAGAAAGGGCTCTGCGGCAGGTCCAGGCTGAAGAATAAGCAACCCTGTCCCTTGGGCCATATGAACCAAAAGACCCTGCAGTGTTGGGGTCGGTGGTGGTAAAAGACGTAGTGCGAAGTGCATGGCAAGCCCTAATGAGGCATCTGCAATGCAGGTCCACGGGGGTCTGGAGCCAGGCCGTGTCATCTGCACTGAAGAACCAGCTCTGGGCCTGTTACTGCGTCCTTGTAAAGATGAAATGCCCAGCACCTGCTTCTCATAGGATCCAAACTAACGCAACCACTCTGTTAAATCACATCATCTGTTACAGCCCCCCTCCTCCGCGGACAAAGAGATGGTCTGCAGGGAGCTAGGCTAGAAGCCAAGCTGACGACCCCCTCCCACCCTGAGGCATTCCTTAGCCCTTCCCTTGCAACTGATATTATCTCCACAGCAAGATGGTGCACGGTAACCCCCATTAGAGTGAGCTCCTTCCCCATCAAGTGCAGGTTTTGGTGTTTCAATGATTCCCCCAGAACCAAGAGGAGTTTTGTAGAGGAGCTAAATGGCAAGGGTCAATTTCCCCTCACCCCAAGCACCTGGATTCCTTGGGCAAGTAGACCTCTGGCAGGTTTGACCTTGAATCTCTGGAGTTTTGTACTTATTGCCATTTGGTTGCTTGTTTTCTGGTTGTTTTTTATAGTTCTTGTTTCTTTCTTCTTCTTTTGCTCACTTCCCTTATGATTTGATGACTATCTTTAGTGTTATGCTTGAATTCCTCTCTCTTTTTCATGTGTGTATCTATTATGGGTTTTTGGTTTGTGGTTACCATGAGGTTCATATATAACAACCTATATATAACTATTTTAAGTTGATAATCTAATTCGTCTTTAATTGTCTTTTAACCTTCCTACTAGCTTCATAAGTGGTTGATCTACTATCTCTACTGTATGTTTGCTTTACCAGTGAGATTTTTCCTTTCATAATTTTCATATTTCTATTGTGGTCTTTTCTTTTCCACTTGGAGAAGTCCCTTTAACATCTCTTATAAAGCTTATTTAGGGATACTGAACTCTTTTAGCTTTTGCTTGTCTAAAACTCTTTATCCCTTCTTCAAATCTGAATGATAGTCTTGCTGAAGAGAGTATTCTTCGTTGCAGGGTTTTCTCCTTTCATCACTTTAAATATATTATGCCACTCCCTTCTGGCCTGCAATGTTTCTGCTGAAAAGTCAGCTCCTAGTCTTATGGGAGTTCCCTTGTGTATAACTAGTTGCTTTTCTCTTGCTGCTTTTAAGATTCTCTCTTTATCTCTAATTTTTGCCATTTTAATTATAACGTGTCTTGGTGTGGACCTCTTTGGCTTCATCTTGTTTTGGACTGTCTGTATTTCCTGGACTTGGATGTCTGTTTTCTTTCCCAGATTAGGGAAGTTTTCTGCTATTATTTCTTCAAATAAGAAGAAATACCACTTTCTCTCTCAGTTCTCTTTCTGGGACCCCTAAAATGCCAATGTTAGTACACTTGATGTTGTTCTAGAGGTCTCAAACTATACTAATTTTTTAAAATTCATTTTTCCTTTTTCTGTTCAGCTTGGATGATTTCCCCTACTCTGTGTTGCAGTTCATTGATCCCTGCCTCTTTATCATCTAATCTACTGTTGATTCCTTCTAGTGTATTTTTTATTTCAGTCATATGTTTCTGCTCTGTTTGCTTCTTCTTTATATTTTCTCCTTGTTGACATTCTCAATGTTCATCCATTTTTCTCCTGAGTTCAGTAAGCATCTTTATGATCATAACCTTCAACTCTTTATCGGATACATTGCTTATCTCCACTTTTTTTTAGTTCTTTTTCTGAGGTTATGTCTTGCTCCTTTATTAGGAATATATTTTTCTGTGTCCTCATTTTGCCCAATTCTGTGTCTATTTCTATGCATTAGGTAGGTTGGTTATATTTCCCAATCTTGGAGAAGTGGCCTTATGTAGAAGACATCCTATGTGGCCTAATAGCATACGCCCCTCTGGTCACCAGAGCTATGTGCTCTAGGGATATCCTCTATGTGGGCTGCATGTGCCTTTCTGTTGTGGTGGGCTGACTACTCTGGGTGTGCTTGTAGGCGGGGCTGGTTGGTTGTGAGGCTGTGCCCTGTGCAGTGGCTGCAGGCCTGCTGGAGATAAGAGTAGGCTTCCTGCATGGTTGGCTGTGTGGCGTGGGCATGGGGAGGGGCATGGAGCTGGTGCCAGCCTTCTGGAAGGTGGGACTGGGTCCCCAGGGCCAATAGTCTAGAGAGAGAATTCTAAAATGGTGCTTGCCAGAATGAGTGTTATTATGGTAGAATGAGCTCTCAAACATGGCTGCCACCAGCATCTCCATCCCCAAGGGCAGTCCTTCTTGCCTCCTGGATCAGCAAGTGGGTCTGACGCAGGCTCCTTTCAAGCTACTGCCTCTGTGCTGGGACTTTGAGAGCACGAGATTTTGCATGTGCCCTTTAAGAGCAGAGTCTCTGTTTCCTATAACCCTCTGGCTCGCCCAAACATAGGCCCTGCTGGTTTTCAAATCCAGACATTCTGGGAGCTTGTCTTCCCAGTGCAGGACTCCCAGGATAGGGAATCTGTTGGGGACTTGTACCCCTCATTCCTTGCGGAGGACTTCTACAATTGTCAAAGTCCTCCTGTTTGTGGATCACCAACTCAGGGGAGTAGGTCTTGATTACAGCATGTCTCTAACCCCTCCTACCTGTCTCATGATTCTTTTCTATGTGTTTAGTTGTGGAAAATCTTTTCTGCTAGTCTTCAGGTCATTCTCATAGATGGTTGCTCTGTAAGTAGTTGTAATTTCGGTGTGTCCATGGGAGGAGGGGAGCTCAGGGTCTTCCTACTTCACCATCTTGGCCACCTCTCTCCTGATCAAACTGTTAAAATTCACTTTCTTTTTAATCTACCACTTGAAGATGGGGGGACATCCAAAACACCTTCTACAACATGGGTCAGACATACAAGTTTCCTCCACCATGTTAATAAATCTTGTCAATTGTATTCCTATGTCATTGTCTTTGTTGGGTTTTATAGACTCATAAGAATTTGGAGTGGGAGAATATAGATATTCAGGATCTCATTTGGTACTCAATTCAGCCTCAAGAACTAGGTACATTCACTTCCTTTTAACACCTGAGGAAACTGAGACTTTGAGAAGCACACAGAAAGCGAGAGATAGAGCCAGGAGTCAAAGGGCCCATCTTTTCCTGTCCTCTGTTCTAAAAGCCTGCTCTCATCCGGCTTTTCTATATAAAGTACTCAAAATAGTCTGCCTAAAAATAGCTTCTGGACGAGTGACCTTCTGGAGTTATCTGTTCTTTAATAGCTGTTCTTTATTGGTAAGGTGCGAAATCTATGATCCCTTCAGGAAAGTGACTTTGAAAATTGAATCTCAGAGAATTAGACTATAAATTCTGCTTTCATGGCTAAGAAACCCAGTGCCTAGTACAGACCTGGGAAGAGACTAGAGGTGAAGCATCTTATGCTAATTAGGAATTCCCTAGAGACATCCATTCTCTCCAGTTATTCTCCAAAACAACAGCAGCTTTGGAAGTAGATGGTTAAGTTTTTGAGGAGCAGCACGCAAAGACCATCTAGCACAGCAGGCCACAATTGCTTACCTCCAGGAGAAGAGAGTCACTTGCTTCTACACGAGTGTACTTTAAAAGTGTCTCTACCCCAGGGAAGAGCCAACTGAAAGCAGCGCTCTTATGACTCCCACCCCCTTGCCAAGCAGAAGATTCTGTCCTCAGCCATTAGATACCTGAAAGGTCCTGTTGAGAGGCCATGTGATACAATTGGAAACAGCATGTTCTTAGGAACCAGGCAGGCCTGGGTTTTAAGTCTAACACTGCCACTTTCTAACTATATGCTCTGCAAAAGTTGCTTCTACCATTTCAACAATTTCCTCTGTAAAACAGAGGTAAAATCAGATGCTTGTAATGAAGCATAAATCAGTTAACACATATGAAGAACCCAGAACTGTGTCTGGCATATGAAAGACCAATATTTGAAATGTTTTAAAATAAATAAGCTATGTTCAACTAAATTTAGGAAACATTGAATTAGACAAACAAATAGATTTCTTGCCTTCAGAGTGTCTGAAAACCTCTATTATCCTAATGTACATTGTGAATCTGTGAAAGAGGGGTTGAGCATATAGTAGTTCCGAAATTTACTGGATCATGAAACTTTTTTCATGACACTAGTATAAACAGTACTGGGAATACTAATTTGGAGCAAAATCTAATAGACCCTGAACAAACCTTACTGTGGCTACAAGAACATCAGAAATGTACTTTGGGGCTTTGTGTTTTTAATCTTCAACTCTATAACTTAAAATACTCATTTTAAAAAAGGGAAACAACAAGTGATTCAACATGTATTGACAACCACTCATGATTGTTATTTATATGGAATTAAAAATGGTGTGAGAGTTTCTCAAAAGGGTTCACCTATCAAACTATTATAATGAAAGTACAGCTAAATTATGAGATTAAAATATGTGGTCTTAAATGAAAAGCAGATTTCCTTTCATTGTCATCTGTAACGCTTTTATAGTCTTTGTACTATTTCCTACCTGATTCAGTAGATGGCACTGCAGATTTAACACAGAGAAAACCACAAAGAGTACATGTACATTCATCCTGGGATAAATATCCTGCCTTTTTCCCCCCTCTCTCTAGTGTCCAATGCTATCTATCAGCCAAGAGGGGAACTTGTGTATTTTGTTGGAGGGGAAGAGGGTTGAAGTAGGGTAAGAAACGGTTTTCTTCACCTTCTGGAAACTCTACCTATATATCTTATCCCTGAAAAGGCACACTTATAGAATTCTGTAGATCAGGAAGGGCAAAGACCATTATTTGGCTGCTAATCTGGACCCCACACATGTCAGACAGTGCAAATCAATGAAATCACACTTTCCCACTGGACCCAAACACCATCTCCGAAGTCTTTTCCATACACTTCTCCAAGTAGCTACTATGAATCGGTCTACAAAGGCAATAAAGATGAAATCTATTTATAACAGCAGCCGTAGAGTTCAGAGACTTTCAAGATCAAATCCTTGATAAGACTCAGAAATACTAAGGAACTTATCCAAAACTTACCAGATGGTTTATGACAGAACCAGGACAGGGATCCAGGCCTTTTGACTCTCACTGAAGAGTTTTTATTTCACCCAGTCTTCATCTCCTCCTGCTAAGAGCCAGGCTATTTAAGTACAAGCCCTGAGGACCAAGTCCAGATAATTAAGTGCTAGGGGTCTGTCTGGTCTCATGTGGACCAATTACCCACTTGGAGAGAGAGAGGAGGGAAAGGAGTCAGAAGTTAAACCCAAAAGCTGTCTGTGGGAGCCTAGTATTACTTGTGCCACCAACCTCACAGGCCAATTTTTTCTTGGTCCAAGAAAGGCCTGCTCTGTTGGCCCAGAATGACACTGCCCTCCAGCTGCTCCTACCCCAGAGCTCACCACCTCCATATGCCAAGGCTTTTAATCCCTTAGCATTTAAGGCAATCAGGTATTAATTTTGAGTGAAATGGCAGGTCCCTTCATTAATATTGCTTTTTCAGGAACTTTCCATGGTTTTTCAGCTTCTAACTGTGTTGCTTTAAAAGTACATCAGGAAAAACTGAGTGTGAAGCCCTTAAACTATATCCTGATTCTTTTTTCTCAAAACTGATGACATCAGAATGAACATTTCCAGTACGTTTGGGGGCATTTCTAGATGAAATGCAGCCAGAATTTTAAATATCATGCATCCAAAAGTGGTGCTGTCACCCTCTGTTTCATTCCTGATTTCCATTTAGTAATTGCAACTCTTAGAGGCATTGCTATTCTCCAGTCACCCAGATTTGAAATCTCAGTCATTCTCATCAGTCATGTTAATTTCTGTCTGTTCTGCATCTACTCTTTTTAAAACTCTCAATGCAATATTTCAAGCATATAGAAAAGGTCAAAAGAATAACATAATGGACACCCATGTATCCACCATTAAGCTCTATCAAATGTTTGTGTTTTTCCATTATTACCTAATTTTTTTAAGAAATAAAAGTACCATTTATATTTGAAGACCTTGCAGATCCATTCCTGATTCCATTTCTTTCCCACTTACCAGTTGTTTCAGTCAATAAATATTTTTGAGGCATTACTAAGTGCCAGGAACTGGTCTAGGAATGGAAGTACATCAGTAAATGAAACAAAAACCCCTGCTTTCATGGAGCTTACACACACAGAAGTATCACCATTCCAATTTTTTTCTCACATCTTTTCTCATTTTTCCCATTGTGTATATCCAAAAATAGTACACATTGTTGTTTTGCACATTTTCAAACTTTTTCTAAATGGTACTTACTAACATGCAGTACATATGATCTGCAACTTACCATATTTGACACATATTTTGATAATTACCTTGAGACAGGCCACTCTAGTTCACTCATGTTAACTTTCCTACAGCATTCCCTTGTATGGAACACCATAGCTTATTGATCCATTTTCCCTGTTGAAGGACAGTCAGGTTATTTTGCAAGTTTTCACAATTTAAAACAACACTGTAATGAACAGCCCTTCTCCCCAGTGTCATATTCATATGGCTTCTTTCCTACTTCCCACACTTGGTACAATGCCTTGTTCCTAGGAGCTCGGCCAATATGTGCTCTCTTGAATTTTCTAGCGTTTTCTAGGGTTGACCAGAAATTTATTAGTGGACTACTTTAGCTTCTAGGGAGACCTCCAGACACCCTAGATATCTTCAGAAAAGAATTTACATATTACAAGGATAAAATTAAAATTGTGCCCCATTACTAAAAGATGGGATTGTATTGGAAGAAGTGTAAACAAGGTGAATTAGTGCAAGATAGCGCTTGTTACCTTTAGCACAAAGTTCCCTGAGTCCATCACTCCTTTATTCTTCTTACCAATATAGTAATAATATCTAGAACAGTGCTTCTCAACCCTGGCTGCCCATTAAAAGTACCTTGGAGATTTTAAATCCCACTGACTATGGGCCTCTTACCACAGCAATAAAATGAAAATGTCGGGGGTGGGTCCAAGGCGTCAGTGCATTTTTAAAGTGTTACTTGGGTACAGACAATGTTGAGAACCTGTGAGCTAGGGCAGTGGTGAGCCTCAAATTGTGGGTCACAGCACACTGCTGTGCCGAACTCTCTGCTAAATGTTGGTCAGTCAATGTGCACAGTTATTCGGGCTCCAGGTAAAGATAATATTATTCGTACTCTAATTGATCACTTTTAGCAGCCTGTCGTTATCTGTATAGAACTGTTTACTGCCCTGTGTACTTATATACTCCCAAAGCTAAGTCCTTCCGGGTTCCACTGATCATGTGGTATTTCTTTGGCGTTAGCTGAATTTTGTCGATACCTCATACCTGCAGAAGGTTAAAAGCCCTTTACTGCTCTACAACATGTCACACAAATCCTCGCTCAACTCAATGTTCTACCTGACAGGTGTTATCATTATGGCTGTTTTCTCATCAGTAGTAAAAATAAATTGTACACATTTATCGAAGTATACAGTGTTGTCTAATCTCAGGTTCCGGAATGAATACAAGTGTTTTTTTTTTTCATCCTGAAATTTGCTCTTTCTCTATACCAGTGATTACTTTTTAATCTCTTCAAATGTATTCCCAAAACTTTTAGTATTCTAAATATACTGTGAAACTTGAAAGGTTCGAAGCCACAATCCAAACGGCTCATATTAGGTTGTAGGAAGAAAAATGAGTCAAAATGTCTATTTTGTCTGCTTTTAGTGTAGGTCAGTGTTTTTCAAACTGAGGTCTTTCCAGGAGTTCAATAATTACCTTTAAGAATTTTACATTTTGTATTTTTATGCCAAGCCAAGTCTTACAATATTTACATAAGCAACGATGGACTATATTGAGTGCTTGCTATATGATAGGCCCTCTGGTAAGTGTTCAACATACATACCTTATTCATCCCCACAACAGCCATGAGATAAAGTATTCTCTCCTATTAGAGATGAAGGAAAAGCATAGAACACTTATTAACTCACCCCAAAATGCACAGCTGACACCTGATGAGGTTGGGATTCAAACCTGAGCCATGTCATTCCCAGCTTCACCTTGTAATCAATAGTTTATGCTGCTATTTGAAGTATTAATAGAATGGTATTACTTTGGCACCAATTATTAAGAAAAGAAGATGGGCTTAAATATAACTGGTTCTTTGTGCCATGTGAAGACCAACTGATGCCACAGCATTTGCTCAAATACGAACTTTGCAATAGAACAGAGAAGAGTGATGATTAGAAGTGAGTCATCACAGTTCACCATAGCAAAGACAGGCAGACTCAAAAGAGCCCATACAAAAGTAGTGAGAACCATAATCACATTACAAGTGGCAATTTAATTTCAGCAAAACAGCATCAGGCATCACATTTAATAATTGCTGTTATTTGATTCTTACTGGTTTGTGCTTTTCATTATATTTAAAATTTTTAAATTTATTTAGTTTTTAGAGGTGCGTAAGATTGATAAGTAAAACAAATTTATGCCTAACTTTGTCTCTACATACTTAGCTAATATTTTATTAACAGACTTTAAGTAAAATTATGGTATCCATAATAAATTTGTTTTTCCTTTTAACTGCAGTTAATTTATTACTCAAGTTTGATAAACACTGATGTAGACTTAAAAACAAAAATGCACTAGAGCTTTCACACTTCACACAAGGTCCAGTCCTGGTTGCTAGGGTTTAGGGCCCAAAGCCCCAGTGTTGCCTTGACCAGCCTTGTTCTCTCTGCCTAGATGTACCTAAACAAATTATCGGGGGCAGCTGACGGAGCATCCAATTTTGCCAGGATCTTGACCATTCTTCCATTTTCTTTCCTACCTAGCTGTCCATAGAGCTAGCCCACAATCTCAGGTGACTACACTTTGAAATGAATACCCTTGTATTTGGAAAGAACTTCAACTTCAAAGATACACCAAGGCCTGTACAGAAGACTGACCTCTCTCTTCTACAGAAGACTAAGGAACTATATAATTTCTGCCTGGAGAAAGGCACCAAAAAATGCAACAGAAATTGTAGTAATCTTCTCTTCTCCTAAAGCTTGCATCTGTCTCTGGGCACATAAAAGATGCATTCACTCATTCATTTACTCATTCATTTCAGAAAAGTTATTAATCAGGCCATGTTCTAGGTACCGAGACCACAAGAATGAACAAGACAATTTCATAGGTCGATTTCATAAGGTGATAATTGCTGGGAAGGAAATAATACAGACTAGAGAAAAAAGGAGAGGGAGCTACTTTAGATTGGGTGCTCAAGGAAGGTGCCTCTGATAAGGGGAAATTCAATTACAAGACAAGAAAGAAATATTAGAGTACAAATATTAGAAAGAGCAAATGCAAAAATAAATTACTGAAAAACCAAAGGAAATTTTTCTAATAAAAAAAGACAGTGCATGAGACAATGCATTGTACAATGCTATCAAATAAATATAACCCAGATAAAATTGATAATTTCCTAGGAAATCAGTAGAGATAGACCAATCTCCATAGAAGAAATAATGTCATCAAAGAGATTCCCACAAATTTAAAAAAATAAAATAAAAATAAAGCCACCAACCCCAGATGTTTCCACAAGAGAATTATATAAAACATTTAAATATCATATAATCCCTGAAATACTTTAAATGGTCCAGAGTACAAAAAGAAAAACAGCTTCAAATTTTCAAAATTCTTCCTATAAAGTTAGTATAACATTGATACTAAAACCAGACAAATACTGAAAAAATACACACAATACAGACCAATTTCATTTATAAATATTGTTGCAGAAATCTTAAATATTTTGAGGACACAATTTTACAGTATATTAAAAAGTACATCATTACAAAATTAATTTTATTTCCGTAATACAAAGGTGCTCAATATTATTTAAGCAGAAAAATTATACAATCACTCCATAGAGGTCAGGAAGACATTTGACCAAAAAAAAAAAAAAAAAAAAAATCATGTAAAGACTACTCAATAAAATAAGAATTGCTGTATATTCTTTAACCTGATAAATATATATGCCTCAGCAAAAAACCAACATAAGGCAACACTAGAACAAGACCAGAATGCTTTCTTTTTCCTTGTTCTTTAATACTGTATTGGGGAGCTTAGCCAATGCAATTAGACAAGATAAAGCAATCAGAAGCATTAAGAATGAGAAAGGGATAGATAGAATTATCTCTATATGCAGATGATATTTTTATATTTGGAAAAGTCAAAGTAATTAATGGATAACTACTACTAATGATAAGAAAATTTAGTATAGTAGTAGGATTTAAAATCAGCATACAGAAATCCATAGCTTTCACATATAAGAACAATAACCAGTTGGAAAATATAAGGAAAGAGAAAAACAAAAACAACAAAAAGAAATGTGTAAAATTCTTGAGGAAAACTAGAAAACCCTACTTGAAAGACACAAAAAGAGACTTGAAAAATAGAAATTCCTACCACGTTCCTGGATAGAAGGACTCAACATCATAAAAATGTTGATTCTCCCTGAGTTTCCTTATAGAATTAATGAATACCAATAAAATACCTTCAACTTTCTTCAGGAGCCTAAACAAGTTGGCTACAGAGCTCATATAGAAGAAACAATCAAACCTGAATCTCCAGGAGTATATTGAAAAAGAAGAACAATGAAATGGAGAGCTAACTCTGCCAGCCAGTAAAACGTATTATAAAAATCTCTATATTTAAAATTGTGGTATTGTAGCATAAAAAAAGGATGAGTGGAATAGAATATTGTTGTGACTTTGTTAAATTAGCACTTCAGTAGACCCTGGGGTGTGGAATGGTGAGCCATCAACTTTCAACAAAAGATCACAAGGGAAATTAAAATAGGATGTTTATTACTTCTGGACATCCTGGGAAAAGTTTATGGCATGCCTCAAGGGGCCATGCAAGGAAGTCAGGGCTGGGTGCAGGAGAAAGAGCGGTAGGACCTGAGGCACGTGCTTTTTTTAGGGTCCTTCGGTGGAGTGCTTTGGAGTGCCTAGGCTAAAGCCAGATTGGTTAATTAAAACCAAAAAGACTGGGGTTTTGGTGACCTCTGCAGGGTTTTACCTAAGGAGCACAAAATGTAAGTGCCCTGGGAGGTGAGGGACATCACTGTCTATCAAAAGGGCCATTGGGGGAGTCATATCAGGAATTTACATTTACTTGTAAATTATCTAGAGCATGTGCTGAAGGGTCTAGTGTCAGTTGATAGCCCCTGCAGGCCACAAGGCCACATGAAATGGATGCGAAGGCAGCAATATAATGGAGAAGTTTAAACTCTCAACAAATATCTAGAAGTCCTAATTCATTAGACCCAAGGGTATTAAAGATTTAGTAGCTAATAAAGACAGAATCTCAAAACAGTGAAGAAAAGACAGACTTCTTAAGTGAGTATTAGGACAACTGGACAGTCATTTGAAAAGATAGAATGGTGTATGATCCCATACACCAAGGGAAATTCCAAATGGATTAGATTTCTAAATGTAAATAATGAAGCCAGGTAAGCAAGAGAAGAAAAATTTTTTTAAATTCCTTTAAAGCTTAGAAGCAGAAAAAATTTTCTTTACTTTCACTCAAAATCCAGGCACAATAAAATAAAAAGTAATATATGGCTAATAAAAATTTTAAATAGCATGGAAAAAATTACTGTAAGTCAAAAGACAAGTGACAAACTGGGAAAATTTTAACTAATTAAATTCCTGATGAAGGGCCAGTATACCAAATATATAAACATTGTCTAAAAATTAGGGAAGTATCCCTGATTTCAAACTATACAAACTTATAGTAATCAAACAATATGGTATTGGCATAAAAACAGACACATAGATCAATGGAACAGAACACAGAGCCCAGACATAAACCAATGCATATATGGTCAATTAATTTACAACAAAGGAGCCAAGAATATATAAGGGGGGAAGGACAGTCTCTTCAGTAAATGGTGTTGGGAAAACTGGACATGCAAAAGAATGAAACTGGACCACTATTTTACACCATACACAAAAATAGATTTAAAATGGATTAAATACTTGAACATAAGACCTGAAACTTCAAAATTCCTAGAAGAAAACATATGCGGTAAGCTCCACAAGTGTGGCGAGGATGTGGAGTAAAGGGAACCCTTGTGTACTATTGGTGGGAAGATAAATTGGTGTGGTCCCTATGGAAAACAGTAAGGATTTTCCTCGAAAAATTAAAAATAGAACTACCCTATGATCTAGCAAAATCCACTTCTGGGTATTTATCCAAAAAAAATGAAAACATTAACTTGGAAAGATATAGGCATAGCCATGTTTATTGCAGCATTATTGACAATAGCCAAGATATGGAAACAACCTAAGTGCCCATCAATGGATGAATGGATTAATAAAATGTGGTATACGTGTATATATATATATATATATACACCACATTTTATTAATCAATAATATTGTATTGCATATTTGAGACTTGCTAGGAGAATAGTTCTTAAAAGTTCTAATTACAAGAAAAAAAGTTTTATAACTACGTATGGTGACAGATGTTAACTAGACTTGTGGTGATCATTTCACAATACACACAAATACCAAATCAATACATTGTATACCTAAAACATGATTTATATATATTTATATATTAATATAATTTATACTTCAATAAAATAATTAAAATTTTAATTTAAAAACTTTAATTAAATAAAATGAAAACTAAGAAAAATGAAGACATACAACCAGTTAAAAAAATGGAAAAAATATATGAACAGTGAATAGGGGGAAAATGTAAAGGAAATGTGATCTGTCTTAATAAGAGAAATCCAAAATAATAACATTGAAATACCACCATTTACCTATTAGATTAGCAAGAATTAAAAAACCTGACAGTATGTACTGTTAGCATGGCTCTAGGAAGACAGACATTCTCATTGAATATTGAAGAAAATGTGAAATGATACCAACCCTGTGGAGAGAAATTTGGCAATTTACAATTGCATATGCATTTATCTTTATCTAGCAATCTCAAATCTAGGAATCTATCTCAAAGATATACTGGCAAAAATATACTTAATTTGTAATAACATAAGACTGGAAACAATCCAAATGTTTAACAACAGGGGACTGATTAATACATTACGGCATCTGCATAAACTATGGTACGTTTGGGAAGCTATAAAAAATAAGAAAAATATGGGGACTCCCCTGGTGGCGCAGTGGTTAAGAGTCCGCCTGCCGGTGCAGGGAACACCAGTTCGAGCCCTGATCTGCGGAAGATCCCACATGCCACGGAGCAACTAAGCCCGTGCGCCACAACTATTGAGCCTGTGCTCTAGAGCCTGCGAGCCACAACTACTGAAGCCCACATGCCTAGAACCTATGCTCCACAACAAGAGAAGCCACCACAGTGAGAAGCCTGCGCACCACAACGAAGAGTAGCCCCTGCTCGCTGCAACCAGAGAAAGCTGGCGCGCAGCAACGAAGACCCAACCCAGCCAAAAATAAATAAGTAAAATTTAAAAATAAATAAAAAGTTTACAAAATTAAAAAAAAAGAAAAATATCAATATACTGAAATAGAATTATCTCTTGGTGTATTTTAAGTGAAATAAGGAAGATGCAAAGGAGAATGTATAACATGCTACCTCATGAATAAGAAGGGAACACTCCCGAACTCATATTACAAGGCCAGCATTACTCTGATACCATCACAAAAAGAAAAGAAAAGAAAAGAAAGAAAAGAAAAGAAAACTATAGGCCAATAACCGTGATGAACATAGATGCAATAATTCTCGACAAAATATTAGCAAACTGAATTCAAAAGCACATTAAAAGGATCAAACCCTATGATCAAGTGGGATTAATCCCTGGGATGCAAGGATGCTTTAACATCTGCAAATGACAGGATGGACCTGGAGGGCATTTTTCTAAGTGAAATAAACCAGACTGAGAAAAAATATACTGAAAAGTATCACTTACATGTGGAATCTGGAAAATTAAATTGAATACGTAGAAACAGAGAGTAAAATGGTGAATTCTGGTAAGATGAATAAAGTCTGAGGATCTAATGTGTAACATGGTAACTATAGTTGATAGCACTGTGTTGCATAGTTGAAATTTGCTAAGTGAGTAGAATTTAAGTGTTCTCACTAAAAACAAAAAACAAAAGAAAAAGAAAAAAAGGTAAGTATGTGAGGTGATGGATATAATTAATACAATGATGAGAATTCTTTCACAATATATACATATGTAAAAGCATCTTATTGTACACTTTTAATATATTACAATTTTGTCAATTATACCCCAGTAAAGATAAAAAATAAAATTACTATTTTGTAATCCCTAAAGAAATAATGGATCTAATTAACACATCCATGGCTGTGAAAATCAAAGACCAAAGGTTGACAGGGACTTTTAAGATGGATGGATCAGGCTGACAACTCTTGAATGTCATGTCAATCCAAATATAATGGGACAACCAGACATTATGTATCTCCTGTTTTATGAAATAAGAGATAAATAGTCCTATCAAGGAAGTATTCTTGCCAAAAGAAAAAAAGTTAACTTGAATCTAACCAAACTTTTAGATCTATCTATTGTTTATAGGAAATAGCAAGGATAGACAAAAAAGTTAAAACACACCATGAGAAAGCAAAAGGTCAGAATATGGGAAAATATGATAGACAAACACCGTGGTTTCTTTATTAAACAAACAGTGCAGAGGAGGTAGTATGGGGAGAAATGTTACATATTAAGAGCAACGTAAGAGGTAAGTAAACCAAATGCCATATACCAAACTCGTTTGGACCCTTAATAAACAAACCCTCTGTAAAGCATTTTTTAGACAATCAGGAAAATTTGACCATGGACTGAATAGTATGTGAAATTAAGGGGTTATTGTTCATTTTGTTAGATATGAGACTGACCTTGTGGTTGAGTAAAAGAAAAATATCTTTTTCTGTTAAAGAAGTATAATAAAGTATTTAAAGGGAAATAGTACAGCTTGAACCCATCGCCACCCCAGAAAAATGTGAAGGGTTAGATGAAATGAGATTGGCAAACTGTTTATAATATCTGAAGCTAGATGATGGAGTATATGGGGTATTGTTGTACTAGTCTCTCTCTGTGTTTATATGTTTCAAATTTTCCATGAAAATTTTTTTTTAAGATTTCAAGCAATTCAATGATAGTCTTACCTTGGAATCATGGTGGAGGCACAAGAAGGATGATCTCTATGGGAGAAGATTATCGGACTTTACTGTGTGGGCTTCACAGTCCCCACCAGAAGGAAACATATTTCCCACAGGACCCCAATAAATTTTATGCTAAAAATGGGCATTGAGGTGCTACTTGGTTAATCCAAAGAAAATAAAATGCCCTCCAAAAATGGGAAGCTTTCTCTTCAATAGTCTTGAAAGCATTCTCTTATTCATAAAAACATGTCTTGAAATAGAAATATTCATTTTTCATTAAAAAATATTTTTAATGAATAAAAATATTCGTGTTTAATTTCATGTTTAAACATTCATTTATTTAAACATGAAGTGAATCACCCATAGAGAGAAAAAACTCACTGTTATTACTTTTTGCAATAACCTTCTACAACATGAATACAACCATATTCTACCTTAATCTAAAATAGGCACAAATTCTTGAAGTATATCATGATTCCTTTCTAGCTTTGCCTCCATGCAAACAGAAATATGGACGCTACACTGACCTGTCCCCTATTTGCTGCTGAGCTTATAATACTTGCATAATAAATTTGAGAGGAAAAAACCAACTCAGTTCAATAGGAACTGAGAATAAACATGCATAATTTTATGTATCCTCATTCTGTCATCTTATAAATATATATAGTAGATATTCAGTCTTATCCACAACCCATAAAAGATCAATTCCCAAATTATAGAATGTTTATTCCCCATAAATTTTTAGTTAGAGCTACATCACATCTGATTCATTTGGCTTTTTATTATATGTAAATTAGTTTCAGAATTTACTATAGTCTTTGACAGTGATAGATGACACTTATAGGCAATCAATGATAGATGAGACCAGTTGCCAAAAAGTGACCATATTATCCAGGAGAATAAAGGACATAGTCCTCTAAACTGGGAGGCTCCCAGGAATCTATTTAGGCAAGGTGCCTAAGGGGTGGAAATTAATCCATTGGCCAGTGTATTTGTTTCCTAGGACTGCCAGAACTAAAGAGCACACAATGGGTGGCTTAAACAACAGATATTTATTGCCTCATGGTTCTAGGGGCTACAAATCCAAAACTGAATAGTCACCAGGGTTGGTTTGTTCCAAGGGCTGTGAGAGAAAATCTGTTCCGTGCCTCTTTCCTTGATTCTGATGGTTTACTGGCAATCTTTGGCATTCCTTGGCTTATGGACACAGCACTCTGGTCTCCACCTTCGTGTTCACATTGTACTCTCCTGTGTACATCTCTTTACAGGGCATTCTTTTTAGAAAGGTACCAGCCATTTTGGATTAGGGACATACTCTACTCCAGTATGACCTCCTCTTAACTAATTACATCTGCAATGATCCTATTTCCAAATTCTGAGGTACTGGGGTTGAGGACTTCGCATACCTTTTTGGGGAACACAATTCAATCCATAACAGCCAGAGAGTCAAAACATAGAAATAGGTCACCATATCATTTTCTCCAGGTGAGCTAGTAAAAATCTGCTTTCTGATTTCATACAAATATGTTGATATTTGTTCTAGCCACAGCAGAAGAAAAGGCCTAAATTATAGCCCTCATGGGGGTCATAATGAGTATAGAAGTTAGACTATAGCATGTTTCATCTGTTCTAACAATGAAATGTAACAGTGAAAGATGAGGTGAAAGTTTATTTTCTCTTCAGTTAACCATCTGAGAATAAGCAGTCAAGGGATGATTTGACTATCAGGTACTATCACAGACCCAGGCAAGTAGTGGGGTGGTACATTGCCTGTTCTCCTCTGACTAGTGTTGAGCCAATACCCCAAGCTTCTAGTTTGCTTATTATCTTAAAACACAGCCAGAGAAAAACAACAACAACAACAAAAATTATTATGTTGTTTTGTTTGAAATTATGCATGCCAAGGTACTTTGAAATTTCTGTGGGTGGGTCAACTGTTTAGTATTGGATTGGCTAAAAAGTTTGTTTGGGTTTTTCCATACCATCTTACGGAAAAACCTGAATGAACTTTGTGGTTAACCAATACTTGTAAGTACTTAACAGAACTCTGGAATCCATCCAAAGGAAGAGAGTGGTCTTCATTGGCTGTATTTGACAACTCAGCAGGTATAAAAAAGCAAAAGGAACTCAAGATTTGAAAACATGAGATGTACAGAAGCAAAGAAGTATCTTAAATTCAATTCCAAGAGACAGGTTTACAGCCCATGAAGACAGAAGGGTGAAACCCAATATCACTGGAGACTGAGAACCAAAATCAGTTTCCTTGGTTATAAAATATGTCTTTTACTAGTATAGCAAAGGGAAAGTACATTCAAGCACATTTGTGTTATAAGTGAAGAGTCTCAAGGAGGAAAAATGCTATCACAAACATAAAACCAAACTGCTATTTATGAAAGCAAAGTTCAGTGCTACATCTCTGACCACTCATCCCTTGCACTTTAACTACAGCCTTGATAAACTACTTGATATTCCCTCTACCTGGAATAGTCTACTTCTCTTACACACATGCAAGTACACATACACACACACACACACACACACACCATTACCTTTCTCCTAGCTAATATCTTTCAGGTCTTAACTTAGATGTTACTTCTTCCAGGAAACCTACTGCAATATCCCCAAGACCATCTGTGGTGCCATCTCTAACACCCTAGACTACTGTAGTAGCATGCGCCACTCTGCACAGAATTGCTTTTTCCATTAAACTCCAAGTTCTTTGATGATAAGAACTTATGGTGTCTTCATCATTATTATATCTTTAGGGCTTAGTATAATGCTTGCCAAAAAGTATGTAAGTGCTCAATATAAATTTGCTGAAATGAATGCCTACATTTTGCAATACAGAAAGCAAGTCCTGTCATCCAAACATCCCTTATGTTTGGGTGGTTACTTACAGAGGTCATTTATATCACTTTCCAACCTGATTTACATGTAATCTACCACCATTTGTGCCATCTCTTAAAAAGAAAGAATGGCTCATTTGTCTACACCTCTCATTAGAAAATAAGGTCCCAAGTGTAATTATTAATTTATTAAACATTCTATTGAATACTGACAATTTACATAATACTCATTGAAAAATAGAGATGGCTCATTCAGTACTTTTTGAAGTCATAGCATCCTTAAAACCAGAGTAGACAGAGTACAACAAATAAAACACAGACACTTTGACATGAGAAAAAAAATCTTCTCCAAAAGAATTCTCCCACCCACCGAACCCCCTTTTATACATTCTCCACCAATTTCAGTTTTCTCCATGTGCTTTGGCGCCAATGAGCCACGCAGATCCACAGAGATTGGATCTGTTTTTATCTTAACAGATGAGATCAGCCTCTATGGGCTGTCCTTTTATGCTCAAGTGAATAACTATAGTATTTATGATGTAGAGATCTGGTCTTATTTTTACAGGCAAACTGCAGAAATGGAACTTTATCAGTTGGAAGAGATGGCAGGTAGTAAGAAAACAGGTTTCTGTGGGTTACATGGGGCCAATAGCACTGGTGGCAGAGGGTGGGGTGCAGAAGAATCAGCAGTAGGTAAGACAATGGCTGCCTTGGCATAGTGGCAAGTAAATAATAGGGAATCATAGGCCGGCTGAGAAAAGCTTCAACGGGAGGCATGGAGGGGATGGAAAAAAATTCAAAACCTCTTCTGAGTCATAAGAAATACTTTTAAAAATATTGTCATAGGTTCTAATATAATTGGTCTTTCTGGGGTCAACTACTTTCAGAAGCACCTGCTCTTTTAGGCCTTTGGACTTTTATCCTAAAGAGTGTGGTATCATTAGGAAAAATGATCACCACCCATTGAAATCCTAATTAGTTAATTCTCCAGCAGTTAACCTGCCCAGAAACAGCCTCTAGAGTACTGATTCATCAAAATAGGTTCCACGTTTATTCTAATAATACAATATAGCATGTTTAAGTCTTACCTAAATAGATGCAAATATTATTATTAATATCAGTATTATTTTCAAGCTTGAAAGGTTTTTTAAAATAAAAGTTGATTTTTCCCCAAAATGCTAAAGCTTTTACACACATACAAAAGCATGACTCAGTTTTGGAAATTTATTTTGCAGACTGGGAGCTCCTAGGTAACTTGGATAATTTTAAATGCAATTAGTACTTTCAGACAATCGATGTCAGACTGTCATATCTCATTCTTTGGGATATTAGACTGGGTATTCCACAATACCCCCAAATAACTTTCAGAACAGCTTTCTCCAAGTTGTCTGGAGCCTATTTACCCCCAAATTAGAGTACACAACATAGGCGATATACAAGATGTGACTTGAAGATTACTGATTTTTCAATGCCTCCCCAAAATTTATACATTGAATTGAGTATTTTCTCCTTTAAAATAGTCACCTTTTGACACATACCTTTATCCTAAATATGATCTCAGTAATTGTCAGAGCCGCACTAGTACATTGCTGGGTAGATTATTTTCTCCTTTAAAATAGTCACCTTTTGACACATACCTTTATCCTAAATATGATCTCAGTAATTGTCAGAGCCGCACTAGTACATTGCTGGGTAGGAGAGTAAGCCTTAATAAATATTCTATGATTGAACGGGTCCATGAGTGAGTGAGTGAGTGAGTGAGTGAATAAATAATGACAGATAAATGAATTCAGAGCCTCTTCTTTGAGGACTCCGTTTAAAGCCAGTATCACTTTTTTTTTTCCATAGAAAATTTTTAAATTCAACTAAATAAAAATTTTAAATTGCTCCATGGAAAAACTGTAAACAAAGTCAGAAGGCAAACAACAACAACAAAAATTTTGCAACACATACAACAGACAATAGGCTAATTTCCTTAATGTTTAAAAAGTTTCTATAAATAAGAAAATGACTATCCACCCAATAGAAATATGGACAAAAGACATACAGGGAAAATTTTTAAAATACAGATATTTTGTTTTTCAGCTCTAGAATTCCACTTGATTTTTTTTAACATCTTTATTGGCGTATAATCGCTTTACAATGTTGTGTTAGTTTCTGCTTTATAACAAAGTGAATCAGTGTATATATGTATACATATATCCCCATATCCCCTCCCTCTTGCATCTCCCTCCCACGCTCCCTATCCCACCCCTCTAGGTGGTCACAAAGCACCGAGGTGATATCCCTGTGCTATGCGGCTGCTATCTATCTATCTATCTATCTATCTATCTATCTATCTATCTATCTATCTATCTATCTATGCTATCTATCCACTAGCTATCTATTTTACATTTGGTAGTGTATACATGTCCATGCCACTCTCTCACTTCATCCCAGCTTACCCTTCCCCCTCCCTGTGTCCTCAAGTCCATTCCCTATGTCTGCATCTTTATTCCTGTCCTGCCCCTAGGTTTGTCAGAACCATTTTTTTTTCTTTTTTAGATTCCATATGTATATGTGTTAGCATACAGTATTTATTTTTCTCTTTCTGACTTACTTCACTCTGTATGACAGACTCTACGTCCATCTACCTCACTACAAATAACTTAATTTCGTTTTTTTTATGGCTGAGTAATATTCCATTGTATATATGTGCCACATCTTCTTTATCCATTCATCTGTCGATGGACACTTAGGTTGCTTCCATGTCCTGGCTATTGTAAATAGAGCTGCAATGAACATTGTGGTACATGACTCTTTTTGAATTATGGTTTTCTCAGGGTATATGCCTAGTAGTGGGATTGCTGGGTTGTACGGTAGTTCTATTTTTGTTTTTTGAGGAACCTCCATACTGTTCTCCATAGTGGCTGTATCAATTTACATTCCCACCAACAGTGCAAGAGGGTTCCCTTTTCTCCACACCCTCTCCAGCATTTATTGTTTGTAGATTTTTTGATTATGGTCATTCTGACTGGTGTGAGGTGATACCTCATTGTAGTTTTGATTTGCATTTCTCTAATGATTAGTGATGTTGAGCATCCTTTCATGTGTTTGTTGGCAATCTGTATATCTTCTTCGGAGAAATGTCTGTTTAGGTCTTCTGCCCATTTTTGGTTTGGGTTGCTTGTTTTTTTGATATTGAGCTGCATGAGCTGCTTGTATATTTGGGGGATTAATCCTTTGTCTGTTGATTCGTTTGCAAATATTTTCTCCCATTCTGAGGGTTGTCTTTTTGTCTTGTTTATGGTTTCCTTTGCTGTGCAAAAGCTTTTAAGTTTCATTAGGTCCCATTTTTTTATTTTTGTTTTTATTTCCATTTCTCTAGGAGGTGGGTTAAAAAGGATCTTGCTGTGATTTATGTCATAGAGTGTTCTTCCTATGTTTTCCTCTAAGAGTTTTATACTCTCTGGCCTCACATTTAGGTCTTTAATCCATTTTGAGTTTATTTTTGTATATGGTGGTAGGGAGTGTTCTAATTTCATTCTTTTTCCATTTTAGTATCTAAACTAATAGCAAAACTTTGTGGGTTTGGGTTGAATTTGATTAGTGAAACAATCAAAAATCACTTAGAACAAGTCTTGGGAATATGAGACACAATTCAGTGGGATAAGGGCACCTAGGGAAATACAAGGCATGATCAAAATATTACAAGTCTGACTTTATCATAATTGGGCTCTGAAGGCAATTCCAGAAATGATTTGAACATCAACAAAACTCTGGATCAGCCATATCAACTCCAGGATGACTGCTTTGAAAAGCTACACTCAGTATAGAAAAACTGGCATGCTAATTTTCTCTAACTGGGCTTATACATTTATGGTCAATGTTAATATAATATTTTTAAAATGTGACTGAGGGGAAAGGTCCTAGCCTTATGCTAATCTTAAATCCATAAAACTTCATTTTCCCATCTGTAAAATGAAGGATCCAACTAGATGACCCCTTTAAACTTTTTAAGTGCTATCATTCCATAATTCTATAAATAAATAGTTTAAACATTGTTCACACATCTTTAACCACTCTCACTAACATTTCAGAGGTTTCATATTGAGGGGAACTGTTTCTTTAAACAACCAC
This sequence comes from Balaenoptera physalus, assembly GCF_965194825.1. NCBI lineage: Eukaryota > Metazoa > Chordata > Mammalia > Artiodactyla > Balaenopteridae > Balaenoptera > Balaenoptera physalus. Next base: position 62,175,646 of record NC_138893.1, on the reverse strand, counting down.
AGGGCCCCAAGGGAAATCATGCTTTAGGCAGCAGACCATGATGTAAAATCTACTAGAGCAAAGGTAAATGGGACACATACACACGTCTCTCTCTCTCACAGACAGACAGACAGACACGCACACACACACACACACACACCTGTCCCATTAGCAGTAAACTATCTGTCCCCAAACAAGGACAATTATTGAAGTTATCATAATAGGTTACATTCACATGAAATCGATTATTTAAATCATACAGAGTACAGCTGCTCTTTATCAACTTTTTTATCTTTGTCAACTTTTCACCAAGTAGTTACAACGTCAAAAGTGGAGGGAGTGCTTTCAAACGAAAGTATGACAGCGGGCTTGGGTGAGTTCTGCTTCCGATTGTGTCCAAAGTATCTTATTCTGTAGGTTCCAGGTTGGGCAGTATCTGGAATATGCCATTGTATCGTTGCATTGCTATGACCCAGTAATCCCTTGTGCCAATAGAAACTGTTGGTAGGAAACAAACAAACAAACCCAATTTTACTCTTAAAAATGTGTGATTAGAAAAGTGTATGATTATTCATTAAATGAATAGGAAGGGAGTACCTACCATAAGCAAGGCACTATGCTAGATATTGAGAGTATAGCAATGAACAAAACAGAGTAAATACTTCCTAGAAGCGGACCTTTAAGAAACAGCCATTTGTAGAAATATCTTCACTTGTTCTACCTAGCTACCTATATTCTATCCATACCAGGTAGCCTCACCTGATATTCAGAACACAGGATGTCCCCTGCTTTAGAACTGCTATAGCATCCTTTTAGCCCTTGCCATCCTCTGCTTCAACTTGACACTTCTTTTTGCATCTAGATTCATTTGTTCAAAATATATATTTCATTAGCTCATGTGCCAGACTCTGTGCTGGAGGTACTGAGAATACCATAGTGAGTGAGACAGACGTGGTCCAAAGTTTCATGGAGTTTATGTTCTACTAGGGCAAGGGTAGGAAGAAAGCAATAAACAAGTAAACCAACAAATAATTTAAAAAGTTATAAGTGAAATGAAGCAAGTAAGACAGAGATAGCCCTAAGGAGATGTCATTTAAACTGAACCCACACATGTCTAGAGGAAGAATATTCTAGGAATAAGGAACAGAGAATGCAAAGTGTCTGAAGCAGGAGCAAACTTGGTACAGCCAAGGAACAGGACACAGGTGAGTAGGATCAGGGCAGAGTGAACTGTGGAAGAGTGGCTGAGATGATAGAAACAGATGGAGTCAGATCACGTCAGTCCTTGTAGACCATGGCAGGAAGTTCAGCTACTCTTCTAGATACAGCAAGGTACAATGGGCTAACTAACTGATACTCTCAGTTATGTGGAGGGCAAATCCCCCGGGGCAGAGAGGGTGTGCTCAGCGTCCTGTGTTTCCTCAGTGACAGGTCCAGTGCTCTCAGTAAATAGCTGGTGATACTGCAGCTGTTGAACAAGGCTGAAGACTGCACATATCCTCCGTGTTGACTGCTATTCCGATTGTGGGCTTTTGAAAACAAATCATCCTTTTTTGTCATCTGTATAACCTTATTTTAACAATAAATATGTATGTATTACTTGTTTAAAGATTACCTATACCCTAGAGTCCTAAAGATCAGAAGAAAAATTATGCCCATATTTTTGAATGGCTATCAAATAGGCCACAACAAGGTCAGATCTCTATTTTCAGGTAACCGTGGGAACCAAACCAACATACAAATAATCACTTAGCTTGAAGTGATTTGAATTAGACACAAATTGCCAAAAATTTTGCCCATGTCCATGCTACTGTCCTGTGGTATGAAATTTAAAGAGTTAGGAACGGAAACATTTTTTTATTTCAAATATATTTTCAAATCTTCACATTATCTATTCAGCTCAGGGATTTGATAACAAAAAGCACAGAGAGATGTTTCTCTGAGGGAACTCCATAAGCACATTCCTTTCCTCCATGGGTCAGTAAGAATTAAACACTCAAGCTTCTTGTGTTTTAGTAATTCAAATGAAGAATCATTGACCATATACAAGCATGCAATACATGGTAGGTATAGACTCGTTATTTTCCCAGAAGGAATGTTGGGCTCTACAGAGCCATCTCAACACCTTCACCCAGCACCCCTTTCAACCACTTTGCAGGAAGGCTAGCCAGCTCTTAGGGATAATGTCTGTGACCATGGAAAAAGACAAAACTAACAGATGTTTATAAGAATGGAGGTCATAACCTCATTAGCATCTAATCTTACAGAAGCACACACCACATCGTTTTGTAGAAAAAGAGGATCAAAATGAAATCTAATAAATCAACTAAATATGGCCAGAAGGCTCCTTGGGAATTTGGTATCATTAATATCATGTACTGAGCCAGTCTTCCCATTTGTCTTCTCTGCATTACTAACCAACTCGTTTCAGGGCTTGAAAGACAAAATATTCAATAAACGTGCTCACCGAGTCTCCCAGGAGGCATCATTATGCATTATCTGCCATGTTGCTGATGTGGCCTCATATTTCTCCACAGTGAGGAAGGTCTGATGGGTCTGAAATGCAATTAATATAACTGATCAGACACTGCACAGTCACAGAAGAAACCTGTTTGTACATTGTACATACCCCATACTCCCCTTTGTTGACCATTGCTAACCTCCCAATATCTGATATGAACGTGTATTAGAATTTCATCCAAATCCTTAGGTGTTCCTCTTAACATTCTATGCAATGCCTTCAGAATGTTAATTCATCCAGTCTATTAAAAACCACAGCTTTTCTTTAGAAAACTGAATGAAGCATAATTTTAGAGCTGAGAGCAACTTTTGGAAATTAGGGCAAAGAAGAGACGAAATAAAACAAGATTTAGAAAAGGCAGCAAACAGTTTCATGACATGTTTACTGATCTGTATTCCAAGACTTTCTCTATTCACCTCAAGATTTCAGAGGGAAAATGGGAAAATTTCCTCATCTTTTCATCTCCAGGTAAATTAATTATTAGTAAATATACCTGCCTTAGTGAAAGAATTGAAAAGGATGCATAAATCTTCCTACTCCTAGGGTGCTAAAAGCAACCCTTATATTTTGTCATAATGGATTCCTAGAAACCCACATCATAAGCAGATTTTATTTTCCCAGTGGAAAATAAAATTTCCACATTGGTTTATAGTAATTTGTTTTAGACCAGAATTCAGCTTCAAATAAAGCATATATTTAAATAACATAATAAATTAAAAGATACAAAGGCCATAAATCTCCAATTTTCCTTAAAAATCTTTAGATTATGGACCTTAAGGGCAGAACTTGTGTCTAATTTACCTTTATCCATCACAGCCCTGTAATTTACAGGTGTTCAAACAAATACTGAATGGATCACCTACTTATAGCTGGGCCATGGGATTATTTAAAATTCTTCAATTACTCACCTAATGGATTATATTCAATAAAAAAAAGTTTTCATAACCACAGTGACTTGCAAAGAGAACTGTTCATGGCCATTTAGGGCAGAGTGACACTGGGAAGGCCTTCAATGGAGTAGGAGATAGGGTGGGCCCCAGTGTAAAGGTCTAGAGTGCAGATCAGAGAACAAGGCTAGGATGCCGAATGCATGAACTATGTGACCATCCTCCCCCCACCTCCCAACCTTAATCTTTTCCAGATACACAATTAGTTCATACAAGTTACTTAATCTCTCTAAGCCTCAGTTTATTCACCTGTAAAACAGGGATAATAAAACATAACTCATTGGGCAGTAGGGAGGATTAAATTAGATTCATGTGATAATGCATGTAAAACTTTAGCCTCGTACCTGCAAAGAGTAAGCATTCAATAAATAGTGGTGAGGAAGTGATGATTACTAATAATAAAGGGTACCAGAAATTGTTTTATGACAAGTCCCAAAACATCCTTAGAAATTAATTCTATTCTCATTATAGCGCTTTAAGCAGTTTAGTCTCCTGCTTCTCCATGGCAATAATGATGATAGTATTTCTCTACCCTAAGGATGTCAGATTACAGCTAATTCTGCAGTCTTGCTACAACACTTTAATATCTTTAGAAAGTAATGTTGTAAACATGTAAATATTCTAGCATGACCTGACTGCCTAGAGAAGTTATTTCAAACAGGTGCATGTTGACTACCCAAGCAGTAGAAAAAATTTCCCCAATATCATATTTGACAATGTCATATTGTCACAATTTTTATCAAAGGAATAACCATATTTTAATAAACAGAAATGGGAAGGCTCATTTGGAAGAAAGGTATTTTGGATTATAAGTGACAGTGGGCTCTGGGAAGAACGGCTCATAGATAAAGTGAATGCATTCTCCACCACAGTAAAAAAAAATCTGACCTTGAAATTACTTTCATAAACCCACTTTCTTTTTCCTCTATATATTTCTTTGTTGTTTGAATTTTTACAACTAGAATGTTTCTGGTTATTGCTTGTGTAGTCATATGAACATTCCAAGGAAGTTACAGAGGAGTAAAATTACTTCACTTTATTCATAGATATATTATATATACTTTATCATATATACATATATAAATACATAGGACAAAAACAAAAAACTATGAAATGATATGTAACAAACTGTCAACAGTGATTACCTCTAAAAATGTTTATGAAGAGAGGTATTTTCACATTCTATTTTAAGCACTTCTATACTGTCTGTTTTTACATGGGATCTGTATTTCTTGTGTCATTTTTCAAGATTAATAAATAAATACCGTATTAGTGCCAGTAGCAAAAACTAGGGAAATGGCCAATGCAAGAAAAAGTAAAGTGCATGGGCCAGGTCTCCAAGCCAGTAGAGCGTCCACGCAGGGATCCATGATCATTCCACAACAGTAGAGGCAGGACCAGAATCAGGAGTGCAGGAGAAGAGGAGAGGAGCCAAAGAGGGGTAAGAAGGAAACAAAGATACATGTCACACTGACCCTAGGATTATTTTACCAAATTCAATAGTTTTAAAATTGGAATATGTAAATAAGAACTGTATTCAAATCTACGTCATCTCAAGAGACAATGCCATTCTCTATGCATTGTGCTATATGTGATCCTAAGTAGAACCAGTTAAATATTTCCTGTGGGCTTTGTTCCCAGACTCAACTCTACGTTAACTGTTCCCACTGAAAATTTTCTCACACCTACAAAATAAGATGAAAAGCAAGTTGGAACATTTTACCTTTATTTTGTTAAGCTCCATAGGGACACTTAAGTAAATGAAAGGCTAAAAAGTGGACTTAAATTTGTAAAAAGAATCATTGATGCTTACCCGGTTTTCTGCTGAATTCTTTGGGTTAGCACCTACAAATGTAACTTCAACAACTTCTCCCTGAAAATAAAAACTCATTTTATGACTTCTAATAAAAGTATTTTTTGCCATGCTCATATTTGGGCCATTATTTATGAAATGTTTCTAGGAGTTTGGGTACCTATAGAGATTGTATTCTATTTAATCAAGTGAGTTGTCTTCTGAGAATATTAGAGAAAATACACTTGTAACAATGGATACAGGAATTTGGGGGCAACAAATTACTTCAGAATTTTGGGCCAATGAATTTGCTTTTGGTAGATTCAGATATAGATGAAGATATAGAGCTATAGTTCAAATTAGTGACAGCACATTAAAATGGCTTCTTCAGCCTTAGATATCTTCTTATATCTCCCTCTCATACACATCCAGGAAATGAACTGAATTAAATAAGGAAAGCCAAAACTTTCCATGGATGACTTATACTTTTTTGTTGTTGTTGTTTTTATTCTTTTTTTTTTTATACAGCAGGTTCTTATTAGTCATCCATTTCATATACATCAGTGTATACATGTCAATCCCAATCTCTCAATTCATCACACCACCACCCGCCCCCAGCCCTGCCACTTTCCCCCCTTGGTGTCCATACGTTTGTTCTCTACATCTGTGTCTCAATTTCTGCCCTGCAAACCAGTTCATCTGTACCATTTTTCTAGATTCCACATATATGCGTTAATATACAATATTTGTTTTTCTCTTTCTGACTTACCTCCTTCACTCTGTATGACAGTCTCTATATGCATCCATGTCTCTACAAATGACCCAATTTCGTCCCTTTTCATGGCTGAGTAACACTCCACTGTATGTATGTATCACATCTCCTTCATCCATTCGTCTGTCGATGGGCATTTAGGTTGCTTCCATGACCTGGCTATTGTAAATAGTGCTGCAATGAACATTGGGGTGCATGTGTCTTTTTGAATTATGGTTTTCTCTAGGTATATGCCCAGTAGTGAGATTGCTGGGTCATATGGTAATTCTATTTTTAGTTTTTTAAGGAACCTCCATACTGTTCTCCATAGTGGCTGTATCAATTTGCACTCCCACCAACAGTGCAAGCGGGTTCCCTTTTCTCCACGCCCTCTCCAGCATTTGTTGTTTGTAGATTTTCTGATGATGCCCATTCTAACTGGTGTGAGGTGATAACTCACTGTAGTTTTGATTTGCATTTCTCTAATAATTAGTGAGGTTGAGCAGCTTTTCATGTGCTTTTTGGCCATCTGTATGTCTTCTTTGGAGAAATGTCTATTTAGGTCTTCTGCTCATTTTTGGATTGGGTTGTTGTTGTTTTTTAATATTGAGCTGCATGAGCTGTTTATATATTTTGGAGATTAATCCTTTGTCCGTTGATTCGTTAGCAAATATTTTCTCCCATTCTGAGGGTTGTCTTTTCGTCTTGTTTATGGTTTCCTTTGCTGTGCAAAAGCTTTGAAGTTTCATTAGGTCCCATTTGTTTATTTTTGTTTTTATTTCCATTACTCTAGGAGGTGGGTCAAAAAAGATCTTGCTGTGATTTATGTCAAAGAGTGTTCTTCCTATGTTTTCCTCTAAGAATTTGATAGTGTCCGGTCTTACATTTAGGTCTCTAACCCATTTTGAGTTTATTTTTGTGTATGGTGTTAGGGAGTATTCTAATTTCATTCTTTTACATATAGCTGTCCAGTTTTCCCAGCACCACTTACTGAAGAGACTGTCTTTTCTCCATTGTATATCCTTGCCTCCTTTGTCATAGATTAGTTGACCATAGGTGCGTAGGTTTATCTCTGGGCTTCCTATCCTGTTCCATTGATCTATATTTCTGTTTTTGTGCCAGTACCATATTGTCTTGATTACTGTAGCTTTGTAGTATAGTCTGAAGTCAGGGAGTCTGATTCCTCCAGCTCCGTTTTTTTCCCTCATGACTGCTTTGACTATTCAGGGTCTTTTGTGCCTCCATACAAATTTTAAGACTTTTTTTCTAGTTCTGTAAAAAATGCCATTGGTAATTTGATAGGGATTGCATTGAATCTGTAGATTGCTTTGGGTAGTAGAGTCATTTTCACAGTATTGATTCTTCCAATCCAAGAACATGGTATATCTCTCCATCTGTTGGTATCATCTTTAATTTCTTTCATCAGTGTCTTATAGTTTTCTGCATACAGGTCTTTTGTCCCCCTAGGTAGGTTTATTCCTAGGTATTTTATTCTTTTTGTTGCAGTGGTAAATGGGAGTGTTTCCTTAATTTCTCTTCCAGATTTTTCATCATTAGTGTATAGTAATGCAAGAGATTTCTGTGCATTAATTTTGTATCCTGCAACTTTACCAAATTCATTGATTAGCTCTAGTAGTTTTCTAGTGGCATCTTTAGGATTCTCTACGTATAGTATCATGTCATCTGCAAACAGTGACAGTTTTACTTCTTCTTTTCCAATTTGTATTCCTTTTATTTCTTTTTCTTCTCTGATTGCCGTGGCTAGGACTTCCAACACTATGTTGAATAATAGTGGTGAGAGTGGACATCCTTTTCTTGTTCCTGATCTTAGAGGAAATGCTTTCAGTTTTTCACCACTGAGAATGATGTATGCTGTGGGTTTGTCGTATATGGCCTTTATTATGTTGAGGTGGTTCTCTCTATGCCTACTCTCTGTAGAGTTTTTGTCATAAATGGGTGTTGAATTTTGTCAAAAGCTTTTTCAGCATCTACTGAGATGATCATATGGTTTTTCTTCTTCAATTGGTTAATATGGTGTATCACATTGATTGATTTGCATATATTGAAGAATCCTTGCATCCCTGGGATAAATCCCACTTGATCATGGTGTATGATCCTTTTAATGAGTTGTTGGATTCTGTTTGCTAGTATTTTGTTGAGGATTTTTGCATCTATATTCATGAGTGATATCGGTCTGTAATTTCGTTTTTTTATAGTATCTTTGTCTGGTTTTGATATCAGGGTGATGTTGGCCTCATAGAATGAGTTTGGGAGTGTTCCTTCCTCTGCAGTTTTTTGGAGGAGTTTGAGGAGGATGGGTGTTAGCTATTGTCTAAATGTTTGATAGAATTCACCTGTGAAGCCATCTGGTCCTGGACTTTGGTTTGTTGGAAGATTTTTAATCATAGTTTCAATTTCATTACTTGTGACTGTTCTGTTCATATTTTCTATTTCTTCCTGGTTCAGTCTTGGAAGGTTATACCTTTGTAAGAATTTGTCCATTTCCTCCAGGTTGTCCATTTTATTGGCATAGAGTTGCTCGTAGTAGTCTCTTAGGATGCTTTGTATTTCTGAGGTGTCTGTTGTAACTTCTCCTTTTTCATTTCTAATTTTATTGATTTCAGTCCTCTCCCTCTTTTTCTTGATGAGTCTGGCTAATGGTTTATCAATTTTGTTTATCTTCTCAAAGAACCAGCTTTTAGTTTAATTGATCTTTGCTATTGTTTTCTTTGTTTCTATTTCATTTATTTCTGCTCTGATCTTTATGATTTCTTTCCTTCTGCTAACTTTGGGTTTTGTTTGTTCTTCTTTCTCTAATTGCTTTAGGTGTAAGGTTAGATGGTTTATTTGAGATTTTTCTTGTTTCTTGAAGTAGGCTTGCATAGCTATAAACTTCCCTCTTAGAACGGCTTTTGCTGCATCTCACAGGTTTTGGATCGCCATGTTTTCATTGTCATTTGTCTCTAGTATTTTTTGATTTCCTCTTTGATTTCTTCAGTGATCTCTTGGTTATTTAGTAACGTATTGTTTAGCCTCCATGTGTTTGTGTTTTTTACGTTTTTTTCCTGTAATTGATTTCTAATCTCATAGTATTGTGGTCAGAAAAGATGCTTGATATGATTTCAATTTTCTTAAATTTACTGAGGCTTGATTTGTGACCCAAGATGTGATCTATCCTGGAGAGTGTTCTGTGTACATTTGAGAAGAAAGTGTAATCTGCTGTTTATGGATGGAATGTCCTATAAATATCAATTAAATCTATCTGGTCTATTGTGTTATTTAAAGCTTGTGTTTCCTTATTTATTTTCATTTTGGATGATCTGTCCATTGGTGTAAGTGAGGTGTTAAAGTCCCCCACTATTATTGTGTTACTGTCGATTTCCTCTTTTATAGCTGTTAGCAGTTGCCTTATGTATTGAGGTGTTCCTATGTTGGGTGCACATATATTTATAATTGCTATATCTTCTTCTTGGATTGATCCCTTGATCATTATGTAGTGTCCTTCCTTGTCTCTTGTAACATTCTTTATTTTAAAATCTATTTTATCTGATATGAGTATTGCTACTCCAGCTTTCTTTTGATTTCCATTTGTATGGAATATCTTTTTCCACCCCCTCACTTTCAGTCTGAATGTGTCCCTAGGTCTGAAGTGAGTCTCTTGTAGACAGCATATATATGGGTCTTGTTTTTGTATCCATTCAGCGAGCCTGTGTCTTTTGGTTGAAACATTTAATCCATTCACATTTAGGGTAATTATCGATATGTATGTTCCAATGACCATTTTCTTAATTGTTTTGGTTTTGTTTTTGTAGGTCATTGTCTTCTCTTGTGTTTCCCACTTAGAGAAGTTCCTTTAGCATTTGTTGTAGAGCTGGTTTAGTGGTGCTGAATTCTCTTAGCTTTTGCTTGTCTGTAAAGCTTTTGATTTCTCCATTGAATCTGAATGAGATCCTTGCTGGGTAGAGTAATCTTGGTTGTAGGTTCTTCCCTTTCATCACTTTAAGTATACCATGCCACTCCCTTCTGACTTGTAGAGTTTCTGCTGAGAAATCAGCTGTTAACCTTATGGGAGTTCCCTTGTATGTTATTTGTTGTTTTGCCCTTGCTGCTTTCAATAATTTTTCTTTGTCTTTAATTTTTGCCAATTTGATTATTATGTGTCTCGGCATGTTTCTCCTTGGGTTTATCCTGTATGGGACACTCTGGGCTTCCTGGACTTGGGTGGCTATTTCCTTTCCCATGTTAGGGAAGTTTTCGACTATAATCTCTTCAAATATTTTCTCGAGTCCTTTCTCTCTTCTCCTTCTGGGACCTCTATAATGTGAATGTTGTTGCGTTTAATGCTGTCCCAGAGGTCTCTTAGGCTGTCTTCATTTCTTTTCATTCTTTATTCTCTTCCGCAACAGTGAATTCCACTATTCTGTCTTCCAGGTCACTTATCCGTTCTTCTGCCTCAGTTATTCTGCTATTGATTCCTTCTAGTGTAGTTTTCATTTCAGTTATTGTATTGTTCATCTCTGTTTGTTCTTTAATTCTTCTAGGTCTTTGTTAAACATTTCTTGCATCTTCTCGATATTTGCCTCCATTCTTTTTCCAAGGTCCTGGATCATCTTCACTATCATTATTCTGAATTCTTTTTCTGGAAGGTTTCCTATCTCCACTTCATTTAGTTGTTTTTCTGGGGTTTTATCTTGTTCTTTCATCTCGTACATAGCCCTCTGCCTTTTCATCTTGTATATCTTTCTGTGAATGTGGTTTTTTCAGATGACTTATACTTGCACATACACTTACATATAAAAGATACAAGATGGATTGACAAGGTGTGTATTTAACTTTTCACCTGACATAACTAAAAAAACTGGACAAATATGTATTAAAGAATGGTTTTAAAGACATTAGGCATGAAAACAGTGATCCTTGAGTGACAGAAAATGAAAAAGATGAGCCCTACAATTGCCTCAGTTTTATGCCTTCAGAGAGTTTACAGGCCATAGCACAAGGAGGTAGAATCAAGCAACGCTAGGCAGTCTATGTAAGTTAAGGAATAGATGTGGGAGTCCAAGAAGACCAAGTGGTCTTGAGTTCACAGGGTAGAGTAACAGAGAAAAGAGAGGACCATAGAGAGGAGATGTACACCGAGAGAGAACTCTGGAGATTTGCAGAAGGCTCCCTTCAACTCTGCATGCATGTAAGGAAAGTACCTGAACCTAGGAAAATAATCTTTTAAAAGAATTAGAGAGAAAATCCCAGGCTCATAGAGAACTGTGAAAAGTTCCTGTTCCCACCAGCCAGAATGGGAAAACTCATAATTCAAAAGAATTCTACCTCAAGTGCATGGTAGAGAGATTTTCCCTAGAATAAAAGCAACTCTGCCTAAAAACTTACAAAGACCCATCCAAATCAAACTCTTCCCAAATAATTCAATAACACCCTAAAACAAAGTTCAAAAATATTTACAGGAATAGGAGAACATCTAAAACCTAACAAGATAAAAATTCACAATGTCTGACATCTAAATTATCAAGCATACAAAGGAAAGAAAAGCACTTCTCATAATGAGAAAACTCTCAATCAAAACTGACCCATAAATGAATTAGATGATAGAATTAGTAGACAAGGACACTAAAACAGTTCTTATAACTATTCTGTGTGTTCAAAAATCTAGCAGAAAGAATGAACATGTTAAGTAGACATGTGGAAGATTTTTATTTAAATTGACCTAATCCAAACCCTTAGAGATGAAAACTATAATATCTATAAAGAAAATACACTAGATAGAATTATCAAATCAAACATTGCAGAAGAAAAGATTACTGAATTTGAAGACACAGCAATAAAAACTATACAGAATTAAAAAGGGGAAAAGACTGAAAAAAAAAGAACAGAGCAGCAGTGAGCTGTGGAACAACTTCAAGCCGCCTAATATACAGGTAATTGGAGTTCCCAAAGGATAGAAGAGAGGAAGAAATTCAGAAAAAAATAATGAATAAATAATAGCCAAAATTTTCCAAATTTGCTGAAAACTATAAGCCCACAAGTCCAAGAAGCTCAATGAACCCCAAGCACAAGAAGCGTAAAAAAAGTGACACCAAGGATCCTTAAAATCAAATTGCTGGAAGCTAGAAATAAAAAGAAAAAAATTCTAAAACCAAGAGGAAAAAAAAGACACATTACACAGAGTAGAACATACATAAGGATGACGGCAGCTTTTTTTTCCACTGAAAACAATGCAAACCAGAATACAGTAGAACAAAATCTTAAGGTCTTAAAAGAAAAAACTGTTAACCAAGAATTCCATAAACAGTAAAAATATTCTTAAAAATGAAAATAGAATAAAGACATTTTCAAAATATAAAAGAAGAAAGAAAAATGTTAAAAGATGTCCTTCAAGCAAACAGAAAATGACACTAAATGGAAATTTGGATCTACAAAAAGAAATGAAGGGTCAGTTGTTAATGTGTGAGTTAATATAATATTTTTCTCATATTATTTAAGTCTCTTTAAAAATAATCCACTGTTTAAAAATAAGAACAATCCATGATGGAGTTGATAAATTATATAAAAGTAGAATATATGACAATAACACAAAGACCAGGAAAAGATCAATGGAATAACACCACTGGCCAGAATGATCAAGAGAAAAAAATCAAACAGAAGGCTCAAATTATCAGTACCAGGAATAAAACAGGGGACATCAATACAGATTCTATAGATATGTAAAAGATAAGGAAAAATTGGCAAAGACTTTACACCTGCAAATTCAAATAACTTAGATGAAATGAAATGGACAAATTCCTTGAGATACAGAAACTACTAAAGATCATTCAAGAAGAAGTAATTGGCCTTAATAGTGAAAATTTACCAAACTGTACACTTAATATATGCAGTTTATTGTATGTTAATAATACATCAATAAAAAAATTTTTTTAAATAACAAACTACCAAACAAATAAGTCTTCACATGACTTACTATGGCACACAAGACCTTTTACAGGTAATTTCCCACCTGCTGCTCCACCTTAGGCCCTCTATAGTCCATATACCTAGAGGTGGTATGTCTTGACAGGCTCTGTGAACTCCTACTCGTCCTCCAAGACCTAGCCCATATTAAAAACATTTTTTAATAAAAACAGTCCATGGATTCATAATCAATGATGACCATCTAAACAGAGATGTGCTGTTCAATTATTTACTTTACCGTTAACTCCCCTGAATAACTAACATTAGTTTAGTTTTTCTAATTTTCTTCATTTTCACCAGTGAGATTATCAAATTAGCCAGTCTCACCAATGGTTAGTAAAATGTTTCAACAACAATTAGAATTTTCTGCAAAAATCAGTATATTCTTTATATAGAGCAATCAGCCCTGCAGCCAATATTATGGTTCACATAAAAAAAATAAAATTTGTATCCGGTTAGTCAAATTTTCCTAATCCTTAAAAGCATTCTTGTCCTTGATTTTTCTTCTTACCATCACAATTTCCTGTTTAGTCACACTCACCTTAACTATGAGAGACAACCCCACTACAAATATTATATGCCAATTCAAACCATAGTGGTATAGAACAGACGTTTCTGATATGAAAGAGTGAGGAGGTCAGTAGGTCCTCTCCCTAAAAAGCAACTATATATATAGACAAAACTGTCAAAAATAACCATTTTTAAATTTTATTTTACCTTTTGAAATACAGTTGATTTACAATGTCATGTTAGTTTCTGGTGTACAGTGATTCAGTTATATACTTTTTTCATATTCTTTTCCATTATAGGTTATTATAGCTTATTACAAGATATTGAATATAGTTCCCGTTGCAACAGTAGGACCCTGTTGTTTATCTATTTTCTATATAGTAGTTTGTATCTGCTAATCACAAACTCCTAATTTATTCCCTCCCCACTTTCCCCTTTAGTAACCAAAAGTTTATTTTCTATGTCTGTATGTTTCTCTTTTGTAAATAAGTTCATTTGTATCATATTTTAGATTCCACATATCAGTGATAGCATATGATATTTGACTTTCTCTGTCTGACTTACTTCACTTAGTATGATAATCTCTAGGTCCATCCATGTTGCTGCAAATGGCATTGTTTCGTTCTTTTTTATGGCTGAGTAGTATCTATTGTATATTATATAATACCACATCTTCTTTATTCACTCATCTGTCAACGGACATTTAGTTTGCTTCCATTCCATATCTTGGCTATTGTAAATAGTGCTGCTATGAACACTGGGGTGCCTATATCTTTTTAAATTAGAGTTTTCTCTGGATATATGTCCAGGAGTGGGATTGCTGGATCATATGTAACTCTAAAAATAACCATTTTAGCACTTCAATTATCAACCAAAAGCTGAGAAATGTTTGTTCATTAAAACTACTAAACTTAGTGGTAAGCACAGTGCAAGTTTTTGGTGTTCTTACCAGGGTTGCTCTCATCCTCTGTAGTACCATATTTCAACCAGAGTGGGGAAGGCCATAAAATCAACAGCTTTTCTGCTGCTGCCAGAAGGAACTTACTTAATTTGGAACATAGCCATTTAAAGTGGTGATCTCAGTGGAAGGCAAACATTGAGGGATAGTGGCTAGACTGGTAATTGGTGATTTAATAGTTTGCAGGGAAGTAAGATAACTGTCATGGTTTTAATAAGCTCTTATCCTGTCCTGGACTAACCAGAGGCTATCATCATACACAGAGAACAGAGCAGGCCCAAACCACTCCTATATCCCCGGTTAATGTCTGGATGTATGTGCAGAGGAGATATAAGAGACCCCAGTGGAAATTAAAATTTGGGGAAAACTGAAAATGGTCTGAAGTTTGAATGCATACCCTAGCTCACACAATTCTATCAGCAGAGATTGAAATTCTTACTCCTTGAGCCACCTAAATACAAACTCTGACCAATATTCAGCTGAACATTAAGTTCTGTAATCACAGAAGCAACACTTGAGAGCGAGACTTAAAATCAAGTATAAAAAACTGAGCAAAGATATAGCAGCCATACATTGTAAGAGAGACAGACTTTACTAATTCGCCCAGTCAAGTTTTAAATGAGCAAACAAATAAACAAAAATAACAACTCTGGGGTGGGGAAGTGAAGCTAGAATCTAGAGTTGCTACAATATATCAACAAACATGCAGTATTCAAATAACAACAACAACAAAATGAGATGTGCATACAAGAAAGTATTGCCCATACTAAGGGGAAAAAAGGAACAATCAAAACTGCCTCTCTGTGTCGCCAGATGTTAGATTTAGCAAAGACTTCAAAGGAGTTGTTATTAAAATGTTCTAAGAACTAATATAAATCAGGTTTAAAGAACTAAAGGAAAGTATAATGATAATGATTTAACAAATAGAAACACAGTGAAGAGAATTTTCTGGAGTTGAAGATCACAACAACTGAAATGAAAAATTCACTAGAGGGATTTCACAGCAAATGTGAGATGACAGAAGAAAGAATAAGTGAACTAGAATTTATCAATATAAATTATCCTATAAGAAGAATAGAGAGGGTAAGAAAGATTGAAGTAAAATTAACAGAGCCTCAGAAACATGTGGGACAACACCAAGTATATTGACATTCACAAAACAGAAGTTCCAAAACTAGAAGAAAGAGAGAAAAGAACAAAAAATTTTTTGAAGAAATAATGGCTGAAAACTTCCCAGATTTGATGAATGTTACTTTACAGATCCAAGGAACTCAACAAATTCCAAGTAGGATAATCACAAAGTGATTCACATTTAGATATATTGTAGCAAACTAGTGGTAGACATAAACAAAAAGAAAATTTTGAAAGCAGCAAGAGAAAAGTGATTCATTTCTTACAGGGAAATTACAATAAAATTAACAATTGACTTTTCATTAGAGAGCAAAGTACAGAAAGTAACAGGATAACATATTCAACGTAATAAAAGAAAAAATTTTTTCAATCAAGAATGCAGCAAAACCATTCTTCAAAGAAGATAAATCCATTCCAGACAAACAAAGCCTGAGAGAAATTGTTGTTAGTATAACTGTCTTACAAGAAATACTAAAGGAAGTCCTTCCAGCTGAAAGAAAATGATGCTAGATGATAATACAAATTCTTAAAAAGAAATAAAGAGTACCAGAACTGGTAAATATGTAGGTAAATAAAAATTTTCTATAAATATATTTTTTCATAGATTTTCTTAATGTCTTTAAATGACATAAGATTTTATAAAACAATAATTATAACACTGTATTATTACATTTACATGTAGATATACTATGTGACAATATCACCAAAGATGGGAAAGGGAAAAAAGATATTTGGGAAGAATCTTTTTGTATTTTTTTAGAATTAAGTTAGTATTATATTAAAGTAGGTTGTGATTAGTTAAGATGCATATTATAGCTCTGTGACATGAGATATAAATATATATATATATTTGGTCTCTGCCACCATTTCCTGGCACACAGCTCGTAAAACCCTTGGAATCTCTGCTAATGTGTCTTTTGTATGCTATTAAGAGGACTGGTGGCTGTGGACTTCTGCATAACCTCAGAATGGGGGCAAACAAACCCTGTGATTGGAGGGTTAGAACTTTCAACTCCAACCCCCTGATCTCCAGGGAAGGGAAAAGAGCTGGAGGTTGAGTTAACTGCCGATGGCCAATGATGTAGTCAATCATGCCTACATAATGAAGCCTCCACAAAAATCCCTAAAGTATGCGGTTTGGAGAGCTTCCAGGCTGGTGAATATGTGGAGACTCTGGGAAGGTGGCATGGCTGGAGAAGTTCTGCATTCTTTCCCCCATACCTTGCCCTATGCATCTCTCCATTGATTGTTCCTGAGTTGTATCCTTTTATAATAAACCTGGAATCTAGTAAGTAAACTATTTTCCTAAGTTCTGTGAGCTATTCTAGCAAGTCATTAAACCTGAGGAGGAGGTCATGGGAATCTCCAATTTATAGCCAGGCTGTTAGAAGCACAGGTTTTGTGCACAACTTGGATTTGCCACTGGTGTCTGAAATATGTGTGTATGGGGAGCGGGAGGTGAGGGGGAGGGTGCAGTCTAGTGGGACTGAGCCCTTAACCTGTGGGATCTGTGCCAACCCCAAGTAAATACCATCAGAATTGAATTGAACTGTAGGACATCAAACTGGTGTCCACAGAGAACTGGAGAGTTACTTGGTGGGGGGAAACCTCCACACATCTGCTGTCAGAAGTATTGAGAGTGGAGTGTAAAAAGAAGAAACAGAGTTCTTTTTCAAGTCCCTAAAATAACTACCAGGAAAACAGCTAAAAATATACATAGTAAAAAACCAACAGAGGAATTAAAAAAGGACACTAAAACATAAAAATAACCTAAGCATCCACCTTAAGAAATGAGAAGAAGAGCAAAATAAAATCAAAGCAGGCAGAAAGAAAGAAATGAAACACTAGAGCAAAAATCAGTGAAATGGAAAAACAGACAAAATCAATGAAGCTAAAAGATGGCTCTTTGAAGACGCAAGTCAGCAAAATCAGGCAGAAAGAGGGGACATCATTTTTGACCTTACAGAAATTAAAAGAATTAAAAGGGAATATTATGAACAAGTTTATCCCAACACATTAGACAATTATATGAAATGGGAAAATTCCTAAAGACAAAGTAAACTCTTAGAAAGACACATAATTGACTCAAGAACAGAAAATCTGAATAGGCCTAAAACTAGTAAAGGAACTGAATTAGTGATTTAAAATTTTGCCATAAAAAGAAGCCCAAATTCAAATGACTTTGCTAGTAAATCTGATCCAATATTTAAAGAAGAAATAATATCAATCTTTTGCATACATTTTCAGAAAATACAAGAGGAAACACTTTCTACTCCTTTTCTGAGACCAGTGTTACCATGATACCAAGGGCAGTCAAAGACAACGCATAAAAAGAAGACTACAAATGCCCCTCATGGACATGAGCACAAAACTCTTTAGAAAAATGTTAGCAAACCAAATTTAACAACATGTAAAAAGTATTATATACCATTACTAAAGGGTATTTATTTAATATCTTAAATCAACCAATACAATACACCCTATTAATAGAATAAAAAACAAAAACCACATGATCACCTCAGTAGACACAGAAAAGGATTTGAAAAAATTCAACACCCTTTCTTCATAAAAACTCTCAACAAACTAGACATAGAAGGGAATTTTTTTAACCTGATAAAGAGCATCTACAAAAATTCTAAAGAAAACATTATACTTAATGACTGAATACTTTTCCTCCGAAGATTAGAAACAAGATAAGGATGTCCAGTCTTACAACTTCTTTTCAACATTGCATTGGAGACTCTAGCCAGTGCAATAAGGAAATAAATACAAGGCATCCACAAAAGAAATTTAAAAAGGAATAAGTAAACCTGTTTTTATTCACAGATGACATACTATACATAGACATTTCTAAGGAATCCACACCAAAAAAAATTTATTGGAACTAATAAATGATTTAGCAAAGTTGCAAGACACAAGATCTATATCAAATAGTAGTGGTAGAAATCCTGCTTCATTTCTATGTGCTTTTCCTATCCTTGACATATCATAGACAACTTTTCTATGCTACAATGAATGGTTCCAGGACTATCCCTTTAAAAAGAAAAGGAATAATTTGAATTTTAGAAATTCAATTTTCCACAATTTCCAACTGAAAAATAAATACTTCCCCATTTTCATGTTTTCAGAGCCTCTGCAGAGATAAGAAAAATTTTCTAAATTATTGCTAACAGCTGGTCCGAGGCATGATTCGAGGCAGGTGGTGACATTAAACAACATCTTTCCCCCCATCCCCACACAGGCTTCTGAAGGATCCCAAGACCTCTTTGCCAGTCTTACCACTCTGTATTTAGGGTTGGCTGGCTGCAGGACATCCCCAAAAGTTGTGCCTACAGGCGCTCTGTCCACAGTATTAGGGATTAATGGGGCCATCAGGTCTTTGAAAAATGGAGGCTCTGGACCACTGCTCAGATTGGCTACTGTATCCTAGAACAGAGAGCATTTGCTTAAGAAGCATACAATGTAGAGTCAAGACCCTTTCCCCAGATCCCCAAAAATGCCTTCATGAAAGCAAACACATACACACTCACTTTCCCACTCCCTCTCCCTCTTCCCAAGAGCTAACAACTGTAACAAAATGCGAGGGGAACTCTGCTGAAATAGGAGCCTAGATGTCCATGATTTAAACTTTTGTGACTAAAAGAAAGTGTCGATCACAGGTAACACTTTCACTCCCCTAGGCAGTATAATCTAGAGTGTAAGCTAGGAACCATGCTCCACGAGTTTAGGTTCTGGGACAGCCATTCTTTAACTGTATGACTCTGGACAGAAACACATGATAAGCCTCTGTAACATGACACTGTAATTATTCTTTAAAGGTTTAAAAAGTGTTGAGTGTCTCTTATCCAAAGTCACTACCAAGTTTTTTCCTAAATCCTTCTCTGTGCTCATTAAAGAATATAATAAACATATTTTTAATTTAAAAGTTAAGATCAGCCTGTATCATGACTGGTTTAATCTATGCTTTCCACAAAATTTGCCACCTTTAATAGTGTCACCAAAATTCTAATCTCAAATTTTAAATAGCCCTCATATGGATTTGATGTACCTTAATCCTTGCTTTATATGTTTAATCTTGACAGCAGCCACATAACCTACTCGTTATCTTTCTCATTTTGCAAATGGGAAGATAGGCTTGCAGATACTCAGTGGTTTTTTTTTTTTTCAAGATCACATAGATATTCTTAGACACGTAACTGTAAAATTCTGAAACAAATTTCCACAAAATGAATCACACTTTTCTTCCTAAATATCACTATAAAATTTGATGACACTACTTCCATGGGAAGAGCTATAAACCTGTAATTGCATGAAAGTTAAACAGCGGTTATCTCTAGAGATGGGTTAGAGGTTTATACTTTTCTTTATAATCCGAATATTCTACAAATAGTTAGCTTTTATGATGAAAAATAAAAATAGTTCTATTTTTTAAAAAAGTATCAGACCTAAAATTGAAAAGAATATTATGATAAAACAATAACCAGATAATTAAAATATATCCGAAGTAAATACCTTGTACTGAAACTTCAAACACACAGTCAATAACTAATTAGATGGAGGCATATGAAATTGCCCATATTTCACTATTTTGACCTACAGAAACAGCAGTTTTGTTTCAATTTAATATATCCAAGCTCTTTCTTTGAAAGGGCTTTATTGTCTTTGCTATGCCATCATTGCCTCACAGCCTTTATTGGGGCTTATGTGGCATTGTACAAGGGTCCATTTATCACGTTAAAGTCCTTATCCTGCTTATTGACTAATCTTTTGACACCAGAGTGCAGCTTCATATATAAACTATATTCCAGAGGGAAGATTTACACAAGTGGAGTTCCTCTAAGTAAACTTATTTAGGTGTACAGATTTTAGGTAGATATAATGTGTGTGTACATTCCAAGACACTGTTGCACTTTGTCAAATCTAAGGCTCTATTGATTATAATAACTATTAATATTTTTGAACCACCAAGAAAGTGAAAACATGCTACTAACTATAATTGTAAGTTTCCTTTGATTGGAAGATATTGAGTTGGCCAAAAAGTTTCTTCAGTTTTAAGTAAAAATAAAAGACATTTTTCATTTTCACCAAGAACTTTATCAAACAACGTATTCACTAACCGAATGCACTTTTTGGCCAACCCAATACATCCCAATTTCAGAGATGTTATAATATGGAAAATGGGCATCTCAGAACTGATAAACCACTCAATTCAGGAAGCAACTGGAGAGAAACTGACCAAGATTAGGGAGCACTGGTTCAACTCACAGTTATAATAAGCTTGATCACTTCTCATCTCTGAACCTATTTGCTCATCTGAAAAACGGGGGAAAATACCTCCATACTTCACATGATGATTGGGAGGATAATAGCTATGAAAAAAGTGGTCACTACCAAAAGATGTTAACTGACTCTGAATTTATTTTACCAGTTTCATTTCTTAAAGATACCTCACAGCTACAATATTTTTAAATATAAAGGTTTTCAAAGAAACTGAACACTCAAAGTTAAGGTCTTTTTTGCTTCCCTTTGCATCTCCCCACCCCTGAAACACACAAACATACAATTTTTGATTACCGTAGCAATGGCCTTAGCAAGGACTCTGAAACGCTGGATGTAAGCAGACAGAGTATGTGGTCCATAAATTGTGGATGCTGCCTCATACCGCTGAGCCTGCAGGAGAGGCAGAACAGAGTCTTACACCATCCTGCATATTTCCATCCATTTACAAAGGTGTTGCATTTTAGTGAGGGGTGATGACTGGACATCTTGCATAATCCAAACTGACATAATTCAAGACTACTTATGACAAAGTAGTGGGCATTTCCATTTACCAGCAAAAGTAAATGGCTCCCATCAACTACTTGTTCAAGGCAGTGAAGAATTCTCCTGGCTTATGCCATTTGGACCAACAGTCCAGTTAACCCGAAAGAGGGTAATAGCTCCTGAGTTTATGTCTATTTTAAGTACTTGTAATATAAATGTTTTCCCCCAAAGAGTACAGCAGGAGAAAAAAATGAGGAAAAATAAGAGTCTTAGTAACTCCTGGATAAACTGGGGGGTGATGGAACTATCTGGAGAAGGACATTTAACCCATCATAGAACTATAAAATAGAAACAAATACAACTTCTTTTACCTGAGCACCAAGGCTTTGGTTGTTCCACAGAAACCTCCAATTCATCAAATCTAACCTGGAACTCATCACTCCAAATATATCAGCTTTCCCTGCAACATTCTTCATCTCAGTGAAGGCCATCCTTCCAGTCTCCCATGCCAGGATCATCTTGCAGTCACCTTAGACCCCTCTCTCTCCTTCATCCTATATCCTATAAGTCTCCAAGTCATCATTCCTTAACATCTCTTGAATTTTTTCATTTTCTTCTTTCTTTACTGCTTTACCTTGGTCAAACCCTTAGCTCTCACCCAGATCATAACTACAGCTTCTTAATCAGTTCTCTGCCCCTACACTTGCCCTTCCAATTCATTTTCTACACTGCCATCCTAGTGAGCTTTCTAAATCACAGATTTCAACAGAGCATTCCTTCCTCTAAATTCTACTGCAGTTCCCCAAAATCTTCCTTATTGACTCAAAGCTCTGTAGCACAACATAAAAGACTCTCCATTGACCTAACCCTTGCCTCCCACTCTAGCCCCTGTCTCACTACCCTCTTCATGCTAATTCCATGGTACTCAACTAATTATGGCCCCTTAAATATACTAAGTCTGCCCCTCTGGACCTTTGTGTATGTAGCTCCCTCAATATGGAACATCCTCCCTAACTTTTATTTGCTCAATTAGTCCTTACTCATTCTCAATAACTTGGACAAATTCTACATCTTCATGAAAATCTGCCAGTCCCCAGCTTCAAATACCCAGTCTAAACTGGTGCTCTTTCTCTTCGTTTTCATAACACCTTGTGCATCCCTTTCACAGAAATGTAATCATCTGCTTTCTTCTATGTCTTTTACTGGCCTATAAATTCTAGTGGTCTTGAGGGCAAGGCATTGTTATGCCCAGATAGTGGCTAGTACAGTATCTCTCACAAAACATATCTGTTGACTGAATGAGTGAATTAATTAATTAATTAATTAATTAATACTAATCCTTTCATGTCCCTAACCAGGAGACAAGCTAGTAGGGGTTCCTAACTTTATTTGCACCTTGGACTACTTTGGCAGTCTGTTGAGGCCTATGGACCCCTTTCAGAGCAACATTTCTAAACACATAAAATAAAATACAAGGATTGACAAAGGAAACCCATTCAACTGAAATCAAACAATAATAAACCAATTTTGCGATAGAGTAATGTTTGTGCTTCTGTACGATGCTACTGAATAACAAGATCTAGTAGCAGATCTAATAACTACTGCGATTTTAAAATAGCAATGAGAGTAAAAGGTATTTCCAGATGTGCAGTAACTATTTGTGATATGAAAAATATTCATGGTTCCTACTGGTGACAAAAGTCAGAGGTACAGCTAATATTACTGTCATTTGTTGCCTACATTCATAATTGAAAGAAATGCTAAATGACAGTTACAGATAAATGAAAAAGTGGATACATGAAAACTTATTCACATCTAAGTTTACCCCAGTTAAGAACCTTTATTCAACAGGATTTCCTAGAAGGCAGGGACCCTTCAGTAAAGTCAACAGAGGGCAGCAGGGCAGACTCTACTGCTGGAATTACTGAGTATTTGTCAAGGGGTAGCCTGTGTGCCACAGTATGGATTGCCAAGTTATACCTGCAGATGTATTAGAAACCATTAATTGTGGAACTCTACACTGTTTTCACGTTTTTAACTACTGTTGTTTAAAAGTACTTGGGCTACTTTCTGTACTATTTGTAAACAAAAACGCATTACCAGCCAGCAGCCTCCCTAATTTTTTTGAGGCTCTGTTTCTTAATCTGTATCATGGATATAATAATACCCTACTTCAGTCAGGGCTAATTGTGAGGATTACGTAAGATCACATTTGAAAGGTGCTTAGCCAGTGCACTCAATAAACAGAAGCTATCAATGGGAGTTTTTCCCAGGTTCCACAGAAGTTTAAGGCACCAGAAGCATTAAGGATAGAGTTAGGAATGTTGTATGCCATAACCCAGGCTTATTATCAGTGCCCCTGACAAAGTAATTTATTTCAGGGAAAGTGGAAGTCAGTGAGACTAGAATTTTGACCTGAACTTGGAAATGGTCAACCTAGAACTCCCAAATACAACCTCTGGCTTATCATTCTCTTACCAGCCCTAAAACAAAATCACCTCTCAAAAACACGATTGAGGAAGTCCACAAAGAAATTCTGCATTTGATGCAATAGTCTTGACCAGGGTATAATTCATTTAAATGATGAGAACTTTTTATTTTACCTGGTATTCTTCATAGGTGGTAATGTAGTGTGTATATACATTGCATAGACCTGAAATAACAACAGTCACATTCAGCATCCCATAAGTTGCAAATTCCTAGGGGGAAAGGGAGAGTGAAATAAAATTACTCTTCAACTTATAATGTATTATCATCCTACTTATACTTAACATACAATTATAAATATGAATCATTTGTAAGATAACTATCTTAACAATATTTTTCCTAATGATCAAAACTGCCTAGGAGTACAGGAGTATCAAAGGATCCCTTAGGAAAACTTAAAGCCATAACTCTGCACTATAGTTGGGCAAGTCAACGGATCTCCGAACATCTTAACGATTGTATTTGCAGATGCAGAATCTTCTTATTACCAAAATACAGATATTTTATCAATTTCCAAAAAAGTATAATGGGAACATATTAGCTAACCACAGGAGTTATTTCCAGCTCCATATAATAAGACATTTGTTGACTATGTCATCTTAGAACCATCTACAATACTTTCTGAATGTAAAGAAAATCCCAAATATAGATAAAATACAGCATTTTTAACGTGTTAGATTTTTATTTACACAGGACTTGAAGATACTAATGTACTTGGGGTCATTTACTACTGAATCCATAAAACCATTATCAATTTTTAAATTATTAGTACATAAATACAAATGAAATATTTTAATCTTATTATAGTTCTCTTATATTTTTTAAGTTTGTTCTTATGCCACCAATATTTCATTTTCACCTCCAGCCATTACTTTCAAGATGTGTAAAACTCTCGTCATCTTTGCAAAGAATAATTTAAAAGGTGCCAGATCATAGGGATAGGGAATTCTTTTCTCTTTTCCAAATAAAAATGCATGGATATTTTTTTTTTTTTAAATTAATAGAGCTACTACTACTCTCTTTTTCTTTTTTTTTTTTTTTTAAAGAAATTCACATTCTTTTATTTATTTATTTATTTATTTATGACTGTGTTGGGTCTTCGTTTCTGTGCGAGGGCTTTCTCTAGTTGTGGCAAGTGGGGACCACTCTTCATCGTGGTGCGCGGGCCTCTCACCATCGCGGCCTCTCTTGTTGCGGAGCACAGGCTCCAGACGCGCAGGCTCAGTAATTGTGGCTCACGGGCCCAGTTACTCCGTGGCATGTGGGATCTTCCCAGACCAGGGCTCGAACCCGTGTCCCCTGCATTGGCAGGCAGATTCTCAACCACTGCGCCACCAGGGAAGCCCGCATGGATATTTTATTTCGTTTTTAATTTACCTCTTGAACTGCCTCCCGAAGTCTTCGTCCAGACATGGTCCTGAGTCAAGAAAACAGAATTATCAAAGTGTTTTCCTATTCAGAATGTACACAAGGTACACAGAAAGACTTGTAGTGAAAGCCAAAATGTTAGCCTGGCTAACAATAGTAAAGTGTATAGGAACAATGCAAGTTAAAGTTGAGCTTTTTTCCTCACTGCCCTATCTTCAAGACAAATCCTAAAGTGAAAACAGACAACTTGAAGGAGGAAAACAGAATCAATGAATATCACTGGCAAAAGATCCCAATCACTTTCCATTCACTGAGTCAACAATAGGTTGCATTCTATGTTAATAACAGCTGAGGCAAGTAGAGAGTGTACTGTTCCTGCCTACAAAGAACTTACTATTTCATTCATTCATTTAATCCTTCAGTAAAATATTGGACACCTACCACGTACCAGACCCACTTCAAACTGCTAAGTATTCAACAGTATGGAGCTGACATTCTAGGGAGGGAAGATGGTCAACAAGCAAATAAAAAAGTGAGATGACAATAAGTTCTATGGAGAGTATAAAGTAGGATAAGGATGAAAGAGAATGGTGGTGGTCATTGTGGGGATGGCGGTGTTCGTGCTGATGCTGTAGTGATGTGGTGGTGGTAGGAGCGGTGGGGGGTAAAGACAATGTTATATCATGTAAGCAAGACTGGCATCTCTGTTAGAGTTTTGAGAAGAGAATAGAAGGAATAAAAGAGTTGGCCGTGGGGATAAATGGAGGGTAAGTGTTTCAGGCAGAAGGAACTGTAAGTTCGAAAGCCCTAAAATAGGAGCATGCTTGGTAGTCTGGGAATGGCACTGAAGCCAAGGTGGCTGCAGCAGGGGTGGTCAAGGTGGAGTGGTATGAAATCAGATCAGAGAGCTTGCTGAAGAGAGGATCACATAGGGCCCTGTCGGATATTATAAGGGTTTGAGAATTTCTCTGGAGAGTTAGAAGCCATTGAAAGGTTTTGAATAGTGACATGATTTGACTTATGCTTTTCAGGGATTACTCTGGCTATAATGTTGAGGAAAGACTATAGAGGAGCGAGGGAGAAGCAAGAAGGTGAGACAGGAGGTTATTGCAGTAAAATCCAGGGGAGAGATAATGGTGGCTTAGACCCAGGTTGGGGCTGGGTGATGGGGAGAGGAAGAATGTTGGAAAGTGTTGAATAGAACATACAGAATTTGCTAAAGGATTGAAAGCAGGGAAAATTGAAAAAGAGAGAATTCAGGGATGACTCTAAGATTTAGGGCCTGAGCAATGGAAAGATAAAAAATTGCTACTTACTAAGATAGGAAATATGGCATAAGGATCGGATTTAAAATATGTTTCCATGCTTCTAATACCTAAACTGATTGTTTCACGACCCTATGTTTTAATATTATTTAAAGTCTTTCTACTGACATAATAAATCATTGTATAATTTTATTGGAATGATAACTTTTCAGATTTTTCTCTTTACTTCAGGTTACCCACTAGTAACAGGCAGAGAGAGATTTATTCTTCAGAGGCCCCACCAAAAGAGGGTGGGAATATTTGTCACCGTTGCCAAACATAGCACAGTAGGATACAAAGGAGTCAGTACAGAATTATCTGCCCATGATAAGAAGTGATCCCAACAGAAACACATCCACAACAGTTACATGTGTAACTACAAAATAAAAAAGAGGAACTTACGTAAACTCCCCAGGGATGGCAGTGATGGCCAAGAACCCAAGGGTAATAATCTGAACATCAACAATATCTGGGTGCCAGGGATGAGGTTTTGACAGCTAAGAACCAAAAGCATGAAAACTGTGTTAAGAATATTATTCTTTCTATCATCAAGAGACTGACGCTGCTCATAGAAGTTCCTTTATTAAAGGATTTTAAATGTTTCCAGCTGTTTTGAGGTGTCTTATCCTAATATCATATTTTTTTTCTAATTCACGTAGTATTAAATATTCTATCTATTCAATAGTAATAAGATGTAAATCTCATATACCAGTGTCCCATTAACCTGGACTTATTTTCTCATCAATGAAGTTTCTCGTGGATTTGTCATTGTGGAATCACAATGTGTAATAGATAACCAAGTGTTCTCCTATATTACCATGGTGACTATCCTTATAAAAGATGAATAAGGAATTACCATCATTTGGAATAGCTTAAGTTGATGATTTCTTTTTACTTTAATAGCACTTTAAATCTTCAGTCAGCAAGTCTTGCCTTGCTTTTTAGATTTTCTCCAAGAGAATCTACCCTTTACCATATTCAGATTAGTAGAATCTTTCCCTCTATTCCTTTGTTTCCTCTCTTTCTTCTTCCTGGAGAATTTTAATTAAATATTAGAAAAAACGCTATTTAAAAATTTTTTCTACATCAAAAATCCATGATAGTATGAACACTGGTATGAATATGAAAATCCATGTTCCAAAGAGTATTTAAAGAATATTGCTTTAGTTAATAATGTTGCCTGAGTTGTGAGAAAATAACCTGAGATGTTTTTCTCTGCAAAGAATTCTGTGTTCACTCCTATTCTGGAGTCAACATAAACAAATCCTGAATAAGAAAAATGTTAATCTTATTCTTCCTTTTCCACTGTTCTAATTGTTTCATTTATTTACTATAGATGTAAAAATCTAAGTCAGTGTATTTAATAATCATAACCCTTATTTCTTAGAGTTACACTTATAGCATCCATATTTTTTAATATTAAAAATTTGATATGGGAACATCTGAATAACACACAGATCTACTATTCAACACAGAGCTACTAATCATATCTGATAATTCATAAATGTAAAAATAACGATATATTAATTTCACCATGAAAATCAAAATGTATTACCTCTCCAGTATGAAGAAGGATTGGCTTTGGTTTTTGGCATTCTTTGATTTCCTCAGATGGCTTGCCCAGGATCTGATCCCGAATACTGTCCCAAGATGGATCCCCTACTGTTGTCCCTATTAGGAATGTTATAATTAATATGATTCCAACCCTCTGAAAATTATCATCATTTTGACAAATGTTGTACAACAATGCTTTTAGGACTTTGAGAGATTTTATCAAGGTTGTTGTTCAATGATTCCAAACAGTTTGCATAATAGAAGAGGCAAAATTTCCTGTACATCCTGAAGTAGGAGCCATTGTTTAATTAGATCCTCAGTGTGGTTGATAGAATAAAAGAATATATATGTTCTACAACCTTAATTTTTTTTTTATTGATCTTTCTCAACCACTTTGCAAATAAAAAAATATGATATAATTAAATGTAGGTCTATGAACTGAATCACCTTTTTCTTATTTTGAAAACTATAAAAAAAACACCTCCAACTTGAAGTACCAGTTGTTTGACTTGTGGTCTCTAAAGACCCTCTCTTGAATCTCCACTTAATTATGTACACACACACACACACACACACACACACACACACACACGAGCAATTAAAACAACCATCAAGCGTAACACCCATAATCTGGGGAAAAGCTATGTTAACTACAAAACCTAAGAACATAGACTCTATAATCCATTAGGAAAATATAACAACTATGAACATATATGGACCTAATAACAGAGTACAAAAATACATGAAACAAAACTGACAGAAATGAAGGGAGAAACAATCAACAATAATAGTTGGAACTTCAATAACTCACTTTCAATAACAGATGGAAAAACGAGTGAGAAGACCAATAGGGAAGTATAAAATTTGAACAGCACTAGAAGCCAACTAGACCTAACAGATACTAACAAAGGACTCCATCCAACAACAACATAATATATATTCTTCTCAAGTGCATATGGAACATTATCTAAAATAGACCATATGCTGGCCATAAAACAAACCTCAATAAATGTTTTAAAGTATAAATAATACAAAGTATGTTTTCAACCACAATGTAATGAAATTAGAAATAAATAACAGAAGAAAATTTGATAAACTCACAAATATGTGGAAATTGAGCAACATGATTATAAATAGCTAATGGTCAAAAAAGAAATCAAAAGAAAATATAAAAACAGTTTCAGATGAATGCAAATGAAGACACAGTAAATCAAAACTTATAGAATGCAGTGAAAGCAGTTCCCATAGGGAAATTTATAGCTTTAAATGCCCTTATAAAGAAAGGAGATGACCTCAGCAAGATACCAAAGTAGAAGATATCAGCTTTCATCCCCCCACAGAATACAATAATTAGCTATCCACAAAAGAAAATAGCCCTAGGAGGGCTCAAGAGTCCAATTAAAAACCTACAGCAACACAGTGGAGCAAAAAAACAGAATAACCACGTGAAAAGAATCACTGGGAAGGTTGGCTTATCTGAGACATCTCAAGAAGGCTGGGAACAAAGAAGGGCAGAAGGTATCAGTACCAGCCACATAACAGGTGCCATCATTTGCTGCGGTGGCCTGCTCTGTGGAAGACCCTGGCAACCCTTGCCACTGAGAACCTGAACAGCCTCTACAACAGACTCTCTACAGCTT
Organism: Balaenoptera physalus; assembly: GCF_965194825.1. Taxonomy (NCBI): domain Eukaryota; kingdom Metazoa; phylum Chordata; class Mammalia; order Artiodactyla; family Balaenopteridae; genus Balaenoptera; species Balaenoptera physalus. The sequence continues at coordinate 62,145,981 of NC_138893.1, read as the reverse complement.
TCACGAAAGAGGACCCTGTTTGTCAGTGCAAACCCCAGAAGCCTGCTCCGAAGAGACACCAACAGCTTGTATGACTGAGGTAACCAATGATGGTTGCTACCGTGGATCACTGGAGAGAGACGTGCTGCTGTACCTCCCTCATGAGGAGCTGCTGTTCCACTGTCCTGGAGTCAGGGCTGTCAGTCCCCCACCCCCAAACCCGTACATGCCCCTGACCCCAGAGCCATGGGTGTTCCATGTATGCCCATGTTTCAGACCCCAACTTTGTGACCACGCTGTGTTTTCCTGGGCTCCAAACTCCAGACCTGCAGCTGCCCTGCAAGTACCTGTATCTCAGGCACTGGAGCCACTGCAAGTAGACCTGAACCCCAGAACCACTGTCCTCTGCAAATGCACGTGTTCTAGTCCCCAGCTCCATGGCTGCTCCACATGTGCTCGTACCTCAGGCACACAGTTGCTGGTGAGCCAGTGCCCTGGACCCTGGAGGCATGGTTGCTCCACAAGCACCCACGCTCCAGATCTCAGGTATGTCACTGTTCCATGGATGCCACATATCAGACATCAGTGCCACCACCACTGTGAGTGTACCTGAAGCCAAACATAGCACCAAAAGTGATGCCCTTGGCCATGACATCCCCCAAGGGAGAAAAAGATGTCAGGATGTCCCCAGCAGATTTCACCACTGAAGATCACAACAGCACTCACAGCAGCTGCAGATACCCTTAGCATTGGCCTTTAAGGACCCATGCAATCTTCACCAATGATGACCTAAGCTGACAGAGCTGCATGGAGACTATGCCACTTGGGCTTCCCTGGAGCTGGAACAACCACAGTCACCCAGTCAATGTCTCTGCAGCCACCCACAGATGAAAGCCTTTCCCCACCAAAACCATTCTGTAAAGTCTGGAAGAGGTGACTGATCCATCAAATGCACAGACAAATGCAATTCTACAAGAGACAACAAAAATCAAGGAAACGTGACATCACAAAAGGAACACAATAATTTTCCAATAACTGACCCAAAGAATTGGAGATCTACAAATTGTCAAAGAAGAACTCAAAATAATTGTGTCAAAGAAGTTCAGCAAGCTACAAGAGAACACAAATATACAACTTAACGAAATCAAGAAAATAATTATGAACAAAATGAGAGTTCAACAGAAAGGCAGAACCATAAAAAAGAGCCAAACAAATTCTGGAGCTGAAGAATGCAATGAATGAAATGAACAATGCAGCAGAGAGCATCAACAGCAGATTTGATCGAGCAGAAGAAATAATCTGTGAACTCAGAACAAGTCATTAGGAACTATTCAATTAAAGTGAAAAAAAATGAAAAAGAATGAAGAAAGCCTACATGAATTATGAGACACAAAATGCCAAAGGGAGTTCTTCAAGCTGAAATGCAAGGATGCTAATAGCCCATAAAAGATATGAAAGAACAGGTAAACCTCATTTTCTTGCACTTTGCTGATATTGTGGTTTTTTGTTTGTTTGTTTGGGGTTCTGTTTACAAATTGAGGGTTTGTGGTAACCCTGCATTAAGCAAGTTGATCAGTGCCATTTTTCCAACAGCAATTGCTAACTTCATGACTTTGTGTCACATTTTAGTAATCCTCACTGTATTTCAAACTTTTTCATTATTGTTATATTTCTTATGGTGATCTCTGATCAGTGATCTTTGATGTTACCACTGTAATAGTTTGGCAGCACTACAAACCACATCCATATAAGACAGCAAACTTAACTGATAAATGTATGCGTTCTGACTGCTCCACCGACTGGCTGTCCCTCCTTAGGCCTCCCTATTCCCTGAGACACAACAATATTGAAATTAGGCCAATTAATAACCCTACAATGACCTCTGTGTATTCAAGTGAAAGGTAGAGTCGCACATCTCTCATTTTAAATCAAAAGCTAGAAATGATTAAGCTTAGTGAGGAAGACATGTTGAAAGCCATGATATGACAAAAGCTAGATCTCTTGCACCAAATAGTCAGCCAAGTTGTGAATGCAAAGAAAAGTTCTTGAAGGAAATTAAAAGTGTTATTCCAGTGAACACACAAATGATAAGAAAGTGAAACAGCCTTATTACTGATATGGAGAATGTTTTGTCTGGATAGAAGAGCAAACCAGCCACAGCATTCCCTTATGCCAAAGCCTAATTCAGAGCAAGGCCCTAAATTTCTTCAATTCTATGAAGGTTGAGAGAGGTGAGGAAGCTGCAAAAGAAAATTCTGAAGGTAGCAGAGGTTGGTTTATGAGCTTTAGGGAAAGAAGCCATCTCCATAACATAAAGGTTCAAGGTGAAGCAGCAAGTGCTAATGTAAAAGCTGTGGAAAGTTATCCAGAAGAATAAGCCAAGATAATGAATGAAGGTGGTTACACCAAAAAAAACAGATTTTCAATGTAGGCAAGACAATCTTCTTCTGGAATAAGATGCCATCTTGGACTTTCTTAGCTAGAGAGGAGAAGTCAATGCCAGGCTGACTCTCTTGTTAGGGACAAACATAGCTCGTCACTTTAAGCTGAACCCAGTGCTCATTTACCACTCTGAAAATCCTAGGGCTCTTAAGAATTGTGCTAAATCTACTCTGCCTGTGCTCTATAAATGGAACAACAAAGCCTATATGACAGCACGTCTGTTGACAAGATGGTTTACTAACTATTTAAACACCACTGTTGAGATCTACTGCTCAGGAAAAGATTCCTTTCAAAATATTACTGCTCACTGACAATGCACAGGTCACCCAAGAGCTCTGATGAAGATGTACAAGATTAATGTTGTTTTTATGCTTGCTAACACAACACCCATTCTGAAGCCCGTGGATCAAGGAGTACTTTTGACTTTCAAGTCTTATTACTTAAGAAATACATTTCATAAGGCTATAGCTGCCATGGACAGTGATTCCTCTGATGGATCTTGGAAAAGTCAATGGAAAACTTCCTGGAAAGGATTCACCATTCTGGATGCCATTAAGAACATTCATGGTGGGCTTCCCTGGTGGCGCAGTGGTTGAGAATCTGTCTGCCAATGCAGGGGACACGGGTTCGAGCCCTGGTCTGGGAAGATCCCGCATGCCGTGGAGCAACTAGGCTTGTAAGCCACAATTACTGAGCCTGCGCGTCTGGAGCCTGTGCTCCGCAACAAGAGAGGCCACGATAATGAGAGGCCCATGCACCGCAATGAAGAGTGGCCCCCACTTGCCGCAACTAGAGAAAGCCCTCGCACAGAAATGAAGACCCAACACGGCCATAAATAAATAAATTAATTAATTTTTTTAAAAAAAGAACATTCATGGTTCATGGAAAGAGGGCAAAATATCAACATTAACAAGGGCTTGGAAAAAGTTATTTCAGCTCTCATGGATGACTATGAGGGGTTCAAGGCTTCAGTTGAGGAAGTAACTGAAGAGGTGGTGAGAACAGCAAGAGAACTAGAATTAAAAGCAAAGCCTAAAGATGTGACTTAACTGCTGCAATCTCATGATGATAACTTTCACAAATGTGGAGTTGCTGCTTATGAATGAGCAAAGAAAGTGATTTCTTAAGGTGGAATCTTCTGGTGAAGATGCTCTGAAGACCACTGAAATGACAATAAATGATTTAGAATGTCATGCAAACTTAGTTGATAAAGCTGTGGCAGGGTTTGAGAGAACTGACTCCAATTTTGAAAGAAGTTCCACTGTGGGTAAAGTACCATAAAATGCATTGCACGCTACAGAGAAATCACTTGTGAAAGAGTCAATCAATGCAGAAAACTTCATCATTGTCTTATTTTAAGAAATTGCCACAGTCACCACAACCTTCATCAACCACCACCCTGATCAGTCAGCAGCCATCAACATCAAGGCAAGACCCTACACCAGCAAAAAGATTATGACTCTCTGAAAACTCTGCTGATGGCTACCATTTTTAGCAATAAAAGTATTTTTTATTAAGGAATGTACATTTTTAAGACATAATGTTATCACACACTCAATAGACCACAGTATAATGTAAACATAACTTTTATAAGCACTGGGAAATAAATAACAATATAATAATAGTAGGGAACATCAATGGCCCACTTTCAAAAGTGGTTAGATCATCCACACAGAAAATCAACAAGGAAACATTGGACTTGAACCATATCTTAGACCAAATGGACCTAAAAGACATATATGGAACATTCTATGCAACGACAGTAGAAAACACATTCTTCTCAAGTGTGCATGAAACATTCTCCAGTACTGATCACGTAGGGTCACAAAAGAAGCTTCAGCACATTTAGAAGATTGAAATCATACCAACTATCTTTTCCGACCACAAAGACATGAAACTAGAAATCAGTAACAGGAAAACTGGAAAATTCACAGATATGTGAAGATTAAAAAACATACTCCTGAACAACTAATGGGTCAAAGAAATCAAAATGAAATCAAAAATACCTCAAAACAAACAAAACAAAAATGGTAATACAATATACCAAAAACTTACTGTACAGAGCTAAATAAGTTCTGGGAGTGCAGTTTATTGTGATAAACCCCTACATTAAGAACTAAGAAAGATCTCAAAAAAACAACCTAACTTTACACCTCAAGGAACTAGAAAAAGAACAAACTAAGCACAAAGTTAACAGAGGAAAGGAAATAACAAAGATCAGAGTAGAAATAAATGAAATAGAGACCAGAAAAACAATAGAAAAAAAACACAAAACGAACAGCTGGTTTTTGAAAACACAAAATTGACAAAACTTTAGTTAGACTAACTAAGAAAAAAAAGAGAGAAGCCTCAAAATTTTCAAAAAATTAGAAATGAAAGGTAAGACATTACAAATGACACCTCAGAAATACAAAAAGATGACTATAAGCAATTATACACCACCAAATTGGATAACCTAGAAGAAATGGGTAAATTCCTAGAAACATACAAACTGCCAAGACTAAATCATGAATAAAGAGAAAAATTTGAGCAGACTAATAATAAGTAAGAAGATTGAATCAGTAATCAGAAACCTCCTAAAAAAAAGACTTGGATCAGATCGTTTTACTGGTGAATTCAACCAAACATTTAAGGAAGAATTAATGCCAGTCCTTCTCAAACTCTTCTCAAAAATTGAGGAGGAGGGAATACTCTCAAATTCGCTTTACGATGATAACATTACCCTGATACCAAAGCCATACAAGGGCACTATGAGAAGAAGAAAAAAAAGGCCAATATCTCTGATGAATATAGAAGCCAAAATCCCAAGCAAAATACTAGCAAACTGAATTCAATAGCACATTAAAAGGATCATGCACCATGATCAATGGGATTTATTCCTGGGATGCAAGAATGGTTCAAAATATGTGAATAAATAAATGTGATATACCACATTAATAGCATAGGAGGGTTCTTGCTTTTCTCCATGCCCTAAATAAATAGGAAAACATCCATGTTCAAGGATCAGAAGACTTAAAATTGTTAAGATTACAGTGCTCCTCAATTTAATCTACAGATTCAATACAATTCCAATCAGAATCTCAGCTGACTTCTTTGTAGAAGTTGATAAACTGATTCTAAAATTTAAATAGAATTGCAAAGGACTCAGAATAGCAAAAACAATCTTGAAAAAGGAGAACAAAGTAGGAGGACTCATATATCCTGATTTCAAAACTTACTACACAGCAATAGTAATCAAGAAAGGGTGATATGAACCATGGAATACTACTTAGCTATGAAAAAGGAATGATTTTTCTTTTTTTAAAGGGTGATACTAGCACAAAAAATAAACACAGATCAATGGAATAGAATTGGGAATCCAGAAATAAGACCATGAATCTATGGTCAACTGATTTTCAACGAGTGTGCCAAGACCATTCAATGGGTTAAAAAAAATAGCCTTTCAACAAATGGTGCTGTAATAACTGGATAGCCACAAGGAAAAGAATGAAGTTGGATTGTTACCATATATAAAAGCTAACTCAAAATAGCTCAAAGATCTAAATATAAGAGCTAAAACCATAAAACTTCTAGAAGAAAACAGGGGTAGGTTTTCATGACATCAAATTTAGCAAAGGATACTTAGATATGACACCAAAAGCATGAGACACAAAAGAAAAAATAGACCATTTTGATTTCATCAAAATTAAAACTTTTTGTGCTTTAAAGGACACAATGAAGAAGGTGGAAACACAACCCACAGTAGGGAGATCAGCCAAAATGGTGGAGTAGAAAGACCACGAGCTCACCTCCTCTCATGGCCACACCAAAATAATAACAATGATTTACAGACCACTTATTGATGAAAAAGACCAGAACCTACCATAAAAGATCTTCTATAACTAAAGATATAAAGAAGGAACCACAGTGAGATAGGTAGTCAAGACCCATACCCTCTGGGTGGGTGACCCACCAACAGGAAAATAATTACAATTTCAGAGCATCTCCCTAAGGAGCAAAGGTATTGAGCCCCACATCAGTGTCCCCAGCCCAGCATCCCTCTGCCAGGAAGATGAGCCACTAGAACTTTTGGCTTTGAAGGCCAGTGGGGCTTACTTGCGGGAGACCCAGAGAGCGGTGGGAAATGGAGATTCTACTAATAAAGCATGCACACAAAAATCTCACATGCTCCGAGACCCAGCTCAGAAACAATCATTGGAAAGGAGCCTGGGTTAGACCTACCTGCTAATCTTGGAGAGTCTCCCAGAGAGACAGGGGTCAATTGGAGCTCACCTGGGGACACAGACACTGGTGGCAACTATTTTTAGGAGCTCATTCTACCACATACTATTTTGGATCCTTCCTCTAGCTTATTAGCTCCAGGACCCAGCTGTGCCCATGCCCACCAACCCACAGGCACCAGTACTAGGACATTTCAAGCCAAGTAACTAACTGGGTGGGGACACAGTCCCACTCACCAGTAGACAAGCTGCCTTAAGACACCCCCTGAACCCACAGCCACCCCTGGACACAACCCTGCCCACCAGAGGATGCAGGATGAGGCCCCACACACCAGTGAGGCGGACACCAGCCTCAGGACAACGGTACCCCTGCAGCCTACAGACTCAGCCCACCCATCAGCAGACCAGCACCAGCTCTGGGACTAGCTGGGCTCCGACCCTGCCCACCAGCAAGCCAACACAAGCTTTAGGACATCCTGGACCCTGCAGCCAGCCATGTCAAGAACCAGCCTCACCCACCAGCAGTCTGACACCAGCTCTGGGACCCCGGGCCCTGTAGCCAGACCCCAGGACTCAGCTTTTCCTGCCAGTGGGCTGGCACTAGCCCCAGGACCTACCTTCACCCACCAGTGGGAAGACACCAGCCCAGGATCTCCTTGACCCCAGCTCTGCCCACCAGTGAGCTAGCAGTAGCTCAGGGGCCACCTGTGGGTCTGCAGCCAGCCGCCTCATGACCCAGCCCCACCAAGCAGTGGCCAGCAGCCTCTGCACAAGGCAGGGCCTGGCAACCAACCAGACCCAGGGCGGGTGGTAGAGCCAAGCCTACGAGACCACCCACAGTAGTCAGCCCGCCACAACAGAAGGACCCAAGCAGCCCAGCTAGCGGGCATCCCTAGAGCATATATGGGACCCATAAGGAACTCTTTCAACTCAGTAATGAGAAGACAAGTAGCCCAATTTAAAAATAAGAAAAATATATGAGCAGACATTTCTCCAAGGAAGAAACACAAATGGCCAATAAACATGAAAAGATGCTCAATATCACTAATCTTCAGGGAAATGCAAATCAAAACCATGATGAGATACCACTCCACACCCAGGGGGTAGCTAGAATCAAAAAGGAAGATAAAAACAAGTATTGGTGAGGATGCAGAAAAATCAGAACCTTCAGAACTACTGATGAAAATGTAAAATTGTGCAACAATTTGGAAATAGTCTGGTAGTTCCTCAAATGATTAAACATAGAGTTACCATATGATCCAGCAATTCCACTTCTAAGCATATACCAAAGAGGAGAGATGAAATCATATGCTCACACAAAAGCCTGGACATGAATATTTAGAGCAGCATTATTCCTAATAGTCCAAAAGTAGAACAACCCAAATGTCCATCAACTGAGGAATGCATAAACAAAATCTGGTAAAACCATACAATGGAATATTATTCAGTCATAATATAACATAAATGAAGTTATCTACAAAACAAAAACAGACTCACAGACATAGAGAACAAAATTTGTGGTTGCCAAGGGGGATGCGGGGTGGGGGAGGGATGGATTGGGAGTTTGGGATTAGCAGATGCAAACTATTATACAGAGAATGGATAAACAACAAGGTCCTTCTGTATAGCACAGGGAGCTATATTCAATATCCTGTAATAAATCACAATGGAAAAGAATATGAAAAAGAATGTATGTATATGTATAAATGAATCACTTTGCTGTACAGCAGAAATTAACACAACATTGACATCAACTATACTTCAATAAAACAATTTTTTAAAAAGAAAAACAAAATAATGAAATACTAATCCATGTTACAACTTGGATGAACCTTGAAAACATGATGCTAAGTGAAAGAAGCCAATGCAAAAAGCCACATTTTTTTTTACAATTCCATTTATATGAAATGTCCAGACGAGGAAAATATAGAGATAGAGAGATTAGTGGTTGCTTAGGTCTGGGAGAGGAGACTGTGCTGTAATAGCTCAAGAGTACAGGGTTTCTTTCTGAGGCGATGAAAATGTTCTAAAATTGACTGTGGTGATGGTTGCACATATCTGTGAATATACTAAAAAACCACTGAATGATACACTTTAAGTGGGTGAATTTTATGTTTTGTGAATTATATCTCAATAAAGCTGTTAAAAATTATTTATTTTAGAACACTAGACCAAACTAGATGAAACATTACCAGGAAAGATGATGTCAACTATATCACATTACAACTGTATTTATTAATTTAACTAATGGTTCCAAAATATATATATATATATATGACAAGAATGAAATAAGCCAAAATATTGCCTGTAGGTGATATTCTTCAATTTTTTTTAAACTTTCTCTACTCGCCAGTGCATGTTATCACAGTGATCATCAGGATAAAAGTATAAAACCTATAATAATCAGTTATAAATTCATGGAAATACACACAGGAAGAAGACCCAGGACCACATGCTTTAGGCTCCTAAAAGCTTCTGTTCTGAGGAATTTGGGCTCCAGTAAAGGAATCTGGGAAAGAGACACTAACAACCAGATGGAAGGGCCAACTCATCCTGTCGAAGTTACAATGACACTCCCGCTCTGCACCACTCCAACTCCACCCCAGCTCCAGCCCAATTTAAAACTATTCTTCCATAGATTGAAATGCAAAGAGAATCTCTGATTCTGTTTGAATCAGTGGAAAGCTAAGTTATGAAAGATACCTACCCCTGGGAAATCATGTACAAACCTGGAAAGCCTGCGTACCCGCAAATTTAAAACATAAAAATAGTAAATGTATTGGTTACATTAAACCCTGTTAGGAAACAGAACCCTGAAGTTCAGAACCTGGAACCATAAATCACAGCAGACTGCACCTCACCCTGCATAAAATTGAGGGTTCCAAATCCGTCAATCGTGCCAGCTGCAAAACTGTAGCCCAAGGCTGGTTTACATGTTTTTGCCTAAAGGAAAAAATTTAAAAAACAAAACAAAAATGAAACATAAACAAAAAAAGAAACAGAAGTTGAAATTCAATAATGACATCAGCCCAGAGCTTTACCCTTGTGGCATAATCAGCGTGACTCAGTGACACTTACTGTGTGTGTAGAATTGAGCCAGACGGTGACGTCCGTCATATTCACCCACTGATGAGCCGAAGCCAGTGGCCCAGTTACCTCCTGAGAGGCGGAGGCATACAGTTCCTAGAAAACGCACACAACCTTACCATTAAAAGCAAAAAAGCTAAAATGAATACCAGCAATCGTACCTAAGAAGTGCCAATTTGGAAAAGAGTCTTTCAGTCAACTTTTGTTTTGCTGTCTGATTAGACAGAGCATGCGCATCTCTCCACCAAACCCCCTGTAGCTTCCCAGAAACCCAAAGGCCCTGAGACCATTGATCTGTGTCTATTTCCCACAAATATGAAATTCCAGTGATGCAGGCTATGGTACAAATGCTCTAATCTCACTAGAAAGATAGTCAAGAAAATTTAAGGTTAGGAGTAGGTGGGCCAGATTACCTTCTTTGCCAGAACAAGAGTGCATCCACGGGGATTCTCAGGGAGTTTTCCCTCTCACAGTCCTTGAGTCCTCTGGCAGGGCTGGTGCCAAAGGGGGGCTTGAAAGTCTTCAGGACCCACTTCATCTGCATCTGTTCCCCCACCCACTGTTCACCTTTGGATGTTCTTTTTTTTTTTCCAGTATGGTCAATTGATGCTTTTTTAATCTTATGGGAAATGTGAGTCAAAATATATTTAGGAAGGTTTGTTTGTATTGATCTGTATCATACAGTAGAGGCAAACCCTGCTTCAGCACCGATGCCTTTGCCTGACACCTAACGCATTTCTACTCTATTGACATGTCAGTTTCCACAGCCACATGGGAACTCTCAAGTTGTCAGTAACACCAGCTGCAGCTTGCGTCTCCTCATTAAGAGGGAAGTTGTGCCTTTCTGAGAAGAGAATCCAGAATGTGGGACAAATCTCTATGTCGACTGGGCTCAGAATGGTAACAAAATTTCTGACGCCAAATTGTGTCAGGGGTGCACGCCCTAAATAGAATCTGTTAATTTAGAACAATCCACTGATAATACCACAGTAATTAAAAAGAAACTGCAGCAATTAGGTTGGCTGGTGTCTGATGTTTTTGTTCTTCCTTAATTGCTCCTGAAACATTTTAGAACCCTTGAGACAAAATATTTACACACACACACTCTCTCAAGCCCATGCTCACTAAAGGTATGGGTAAGCTATAAAAAGGAAGAGATTTAACTATCTTTGTCAGAGATGGCTCAGCTCAAAGCTATCTTTTGTCTTTTCCATCAGAAATGTCTCCATAGGAGCTGATACAAAATATGTAAGCAAAATGGAAGATAAAATTTAGAAGGGGAAGGAGGGTAGAGTAACTTGTAGTAAGCTCACTGGAGACCAGATTCTCTCTTCATCAAAAAATCTTTTAAAAAGAAAGGAAAATGTAAGATGGATGATCTTTCCATATCAAAAAAGACCAGGGACTAATTTGAATCCAAATTGCAAGAATTGGCAGTGGTGCCACTCAGCTTTACCTTGTCACCGAAGGAAAAGTTAAGAAATGGTAGGGCTTCCCTGGTGGTGCAGTGGTTAAGAATCCGCCTGCCAATGCAGGGGACACAGGTTCGAGCCCTGGTCCGGGAAGATCCCACATGCCGCGGAGCAACTAAGCCCGTGCGCCACAACTACTGAGCCGGCACTCTAGAGCTCACGAGCCACAACTACTGAGCCCGTGTGCCACAACTACTGAAGCCTGTGCACCTAGAGTCCGTGCTCCACAAGAGAAGCCACCGCAGTGAGAACCCCGCACACGGCAACAAAGAGTAGCCTCCGCTCACTGCAACTAGAGAAAGTCTGCGCGCAGCAACGAAGACCCAACGCAGACAAAAATTAATTAATTTTTTTTTTTTAAAAGAAAGAAATGGTCAGGTGACTTGGCAGGCTAAGGCCTGAGAGACTTCTGAGAATTTGAGTCAGTCTGGTTATATCTGGTCATACCACATGAATTGAAAACTTTACAATCTATCATCCAACCGCCTGAAGCAAGCATTCTGGCTGAAAGAGAATGTTTCCTGATTACTCGCTTTTAAATGTACTTCCTATTAGAAGCCAGACACAAGCAGTCAGAGAGAGGTTCCTGTGTGGTTTGTGAAAACAACCTTCCTGGTTGACAATAAACAGCATTCAGTCTTCCAGACTCCTTGGTGCAGCTTGAGCTCCTGCTGTCTTCCTTACAGTTACGGACTTCCTGATGAACAACGTCAGTGGATTTTAAAGCATAGCTTTGAATGAAGATGAAAGAAGCGGGCCCACAGCTTACCTTTGCTTTCTCATATATTTTCCGTCCTATGATTTGTGTGCTGTCAAGCATATCCTGCCCAGGTCCCATAGCAATGCACATGCTAGGCTGGAACAAAATGACACAAGATGTGTTCTTAGTGAAATAAGCAATTCTTTTAAAGAATGGAAAATGACAAGTGAATCTAAGCAAATAGATTTTTTTAATCTTTTGAGGCATTCTCTTAATTTACAGATTATGAGAAGCAAAATCATTCACGGAATTAGAGCAATGAATGTTGCTAGAAATCATCTATTCTAGAAACTTACTTTTAAAAATAAGGAAACTGAGGCTCAGGTGGGTTAGATTTACTGAAGATTATACAGGTAGCTAATATCTGAGCTATTACCTAAAGCCAGGCCTTTCCATTTGCTGCACATCTTTCTCTTTGCTGGTTCCTTCCTATGGCACTTGCTCATGATTGCCTTCAATTGAAACTCAGTTAAAATTATATTGGAACAACTAGCTGACCCTCTGGAAAAAAATCAGTAAATACATCTGGCTCTATATTTTACTTCTTACACCAGAAAAATTTGCAAATGATCGGATACTTAAATATTATAAATGGCACCCAAAATGTATTAAAAGAAAATATGGATGAATATATTCTAAAGTCTAACGATGTGAAAGGCCCTTCTAAAAATTATATGGAACACAGTTTGACAGTTTAAACATTTTAAACATCCATATCGGGGGGGGGAAAACATAAGTAAGACTGAAAGATAACTGATAAATGGGGTGTTGAGGGATGAGTTTGCACAGTTTATGACAAACTAAGACTTTAATATATTAGGAGCTTTAAAAAGTCAGCAAGAAAAAAAATACCCTTATTAATACATTTTGATTCATTCATATTGAGTTGGGTATTCTCTTATTTGTAGTAAAAATCATCACATTGTATACCTTAAACTTAGACAGTGTTGGATGTCAATATATCCCAATAAAGCTGGAAAAAAATAAAAGCAAAAAAAAAAAAAAAAAGCATCCTAATGGATAACACCATGGATACAGATGAAATAGGTAATTCACACACACACACACAAAATGTAAATGTAAATGGCCATTCAACGTTATAATATGTTCAGTCTTAATGAATAATTGAATATAAATTTAAACTATGAAGAGAGAACTCTTCACATTTGTGCTGGAAAAAATTGAAAGATTGACAAACCTGCTGGTGGGGAGAGTTTGGGGAAAGTGTCACTCATGCACTGTGGGTAGAAACGTGATTGAGAGTATTTGAGCAATGTGTAGAGTATATTAGAGGTGCTTTGAAAAAAAAGAACAAACTCACTTTTAAGGATTTGTCCTAAGGTGAAACTCACACATGTGAAAAAATATATGACAAGCATAGTGACCATAGCATGCTTATATGAAGGAAGAAAATAAGAAGGGAGAGAGGGTGTGAGGAGAAAAGCAGGAAAGGAAAGAAAATACTCATCAGTAGGGGATTGGTTAACCAAATTATAGTACTTAAAATTAAAAATTACAAAGTTAGTTTAAATAATGTTTTAAATTATATTTACTGGAAATAAGGAAGCAGGGTATAGAACAACATTACAATATGATCCCATCTATGTAAAATTGTACATATATATGTGTACAGGTGCATAAAAAGTTGTCTGGAAGGACGTTTATTAAGATTTTCACAGGTTAATTGTGGGATGAAGGGGTGCTCCTTGACATAAGTTTTATTTTCTGAACTTTTCAATATTGTGTGTATTTTTAACAACCATATATCATTTTTCTAAAAAACATTAAAGCTATTTTCTAAATTTAAAAACTTGTTTTTAAAGAAACCGCATTAAAGCAGAAGACACGGCAACATTTGTCCATTTCCCTCTTTTGCTCAAGCGTATTCTGATTTTGTTCAGAAAGCCATCTCTCTCCTCGCAGTGATCCCATTCCTCATTCCAAATAAGTCTAAGGCGATCGTGGAAATTCCCTAGGCTTTGCCAAAGATTGGTCAGGAACCCAGCTTAAGCCAATCAACACATACCATTTCTCCAGCAACTGTTTTGGTCCAGGGATGGACATGTGACATAAACTGACAGTCAGACTAAAAAGAATTCTTATTCCGTGGTTGGAAGAGAGGCTCTCTCTCTCTCCTACTGGGTATGAGAGAAAAAAGCACACACCTTCCTCACTGATGACTGGCATCTTGCAGACATGAGGGAAGCTAATCCAACACGAAGGGAAACAAAGAGAAACTGAATTGTGTTGTGGAAGGGGGTATGATTTTGCTGTAATTTTTGCTGATTATAAAGTAAACTATACTTATTGTAGAATAAGTATTAAAAAGTATAAATAGAATTAAAATAATGAACAAAAAATAGAAAACTGCCTATAATAGTGCCAAAAAGAGAAAATCATGGTTAACATATCAGTGTGTTTCATTTTGTCTTTTTACTATGACACATTTATTCTCAAAACTGCAGTCATGATGAATATGCAATACTAAACCCTGAATTCCTTAGTATTATGGGCTCTTTCCCACATTAAGTATTCCAACATAAGACATGAGGTTGATGCATAATATTCTATTGCAAATAAGTATTATAATTTATTTAACCATTTCATCTGTGAATTTTGGAATTTAACAAGTAATCCTCAAATCTAATGTGAATTAATGGTGTGTAAAAATTTTGGAAGTGAACAGTAACAAAGACTTTTTTCATTGAAGTGTAGTTGATTTACAATGTTATGTTAGTTTCTGGTGTATGAAGACTTTCTATATAAAAATAGTAATATACAATGGAAAAGTATAATTGTTAAAACTATATTTCTCATTGAGTGGGGTCGACTGGGATAAAATAAATAGCCCAGAAATAGTGTTTAATAAAAGCAATATCACAGGTGAAATACTCTATAAATAAGAATAAGAACCTAGAAGCTAGAATCTGCTGCTCATGTCAAAGTTGCAAAGAATAAGAACCTAGAAGCTAGAATCTGCTGCTCATGTCAAAGTTGCAAAAATCTAAATGAAGATGGGAGGACAGCCTTACTTGTTGCCTTTAAAACTTATCACATAGAATTGTATATAGTCACAAAGAGATTTTTTTAAGACAAATTACGTAGAAAACTCAAATCCTATACCAATAAAAAAATCAATAAATAAGTTATAAAATGTTGTTCATGAACGAATAAACACATGAAGAGGTGTGAGAGTGGTAACTTTGGGGAAAGAGAGAGGGTAGAGGGGAAGGAGGTGAACAGGGACTTTCACTTTTTACTGCTCTTTATGCTTCCCATGTGGTTTGAGTTTTTACACCAAGATTGTTTTGTTTGTTTGTAATTTATAAGAAAGGAAAAAGAATTTTGACCTTGTATTTTTAGAAAACCCTATAGACTTTATAATCACTGAGAAATGTCTCAGGCAGGCAGTTTTTGTACTAAATTGTGACTTCAGAAATGCCAAGGAAAAATGTTTCAGGCTGTCCAATTTTGGGGAAGGATATTTAATCTCTGACATTTACTAAATTGTCTTACCATTCAAAAAATCTGACAATCAAATGGAAAACTACAATTTTACCCAATCAAAATTTAGTAGGTGTTTTTGAGAAGAGCAAATGCTAGCAGTAAGTAGGCCAGAGTATACTTAAGGAGAACATAATTGTAAATGAATGTTGAATAGTTAAACGTAAAATGTACTTGAGATGCAAAAACAGATTTCATGTCATCATTACCTACCCCACCAATGGGACAAGTGCTATTGGCATTATCACAAGACTCTCCCGTGTTGATGCAATGCGGGCCAAGAATATTGGGGGACACATCTCCCAGGTTCGATGAAGCAAATGCTGCTACATACGGTCCCTGCCAAAAGAAACATCCAGTTGCCTTTTATTCTTTCTTTTTTTGGTGGGGGGGGAGCAGAGAAAGGTTTATTTCAGTGCCAAGCAAGAAGAACAGGCAGCTAATGCTCAAAAGACCCAAACTCCCCAATGGCTTTCAGGGGAGCATTTTTAAAGGAAACATTTGGGGGTGAAGGCTGCAGGATTCATGACTTTCTTCTCATTGATACGTTGTGAAGTAAGTGTGGTGTTTTAGGAATCTTCATCATCAACTTTCCGGTTCCAAACAGTCTGTGGTCTAGTGCTTGTGCTCAGCAGGTAGCCGCCATCCTCCACCTGAGTGGGGGTCTCAGTTCCTGTAGAACAACTGGTTTCAGGACTTAATGAAGCTCAGGTTCTTGATGTCTCATCACAGAAAGAATTCAGTGAGAGACAAAGTGATAGGTAAGAAGTGGATTTATTTAGAGAGAAGCACATTCCACAGACAGAGTGTGGGCCATCTCCGAAGGTGAGAAAGGTCTATTCTTTCTTATTTACCACAATGAGTTCATTAAAAAGGCAAACATTCAACCCACTCTGGTGAACTATTCAAAATCGTTTGCATACGACAAAAGGAGGATGTACAATATTCTGAGAGAAATTTTTATTTCTGAAAAGGCTCACATTGCAGTCAGCATACGTGTCATTACTCGTGATATTCCAGTTATCAATAAAGCTATTTCAAGTAGGAGAGTTTCAAATTTGTGTCTCAAACAGCAACATTTTGACAAGAAATAGTGTGCAACGAGTTATAAAATGCTGACCCATCAACCTAGTGTCTGGTGTTGTACCTGGAGCTCAGAGATCCATTTTCCCTTTAAAAATAAATAGCCTATTGGCTTAAAAAGTGAAGAGCCAATCCGGATTTTTCTGTTGCACAACTGAACCTAAATATAGCCTCCACCACCCAGACGTGCCCTCTGTGTATATTTTCTCTATCTCTTCAACCTGAAATAACAACACAAAACCTTTTAGAGTAGGGCAAGACCTTAACCTCAACCAACTGGTCTACCATTCTACCTTAAATTCTTAAATTTTCTTAGGGAAAGAGATAATCAAGTATAGGAGATTATGTGTCTTTTTTATATACTAAAAAGATAATGGGAAACTCCTTTCTTTTCCCTAAAACACAGGCTAAAATGAAAAAAATAGAGATTTGTCAACAAAGTAGCTAAAAAATCAGACCAGATGTTCACGGGCTAATATTCCCATAACATCACACAGAAAAACCTGAACGAACTTTTTGGCCAACCCAATATCTTTGTAACAGAACACTTATTCTAGGCAAGGGCCTGGGGTTCTCATCCCATCATATATTCTTCTGCAATTAGGGGTTAGATGCTGGGGTCAAGCAGAGCAGGGTCCTTCCTCACCAAATATCTGCAGTCAGTAATTTACACAAAGCTGACGAGTTTCCTGGAGTACATGGACTGGGTTCCTGGACACCCCCAACTCTGATCCCATCACTCACTGAATTTCAAAGTTACAAAGACAAGTCTAATGGATTAGGGTTGTCTCTGACTTAGGCCATATTGCAGGAAAGTAGAAATTCCTTGAAAGGAAATTAAGAGGGAAGTCTGGACCACAGAAAAGGACTCATTCCCTGTCCTCATTCAGATTCCTATACCATTAAGAAGGTGCTTAATAATTTTATATCTCTGAAAACAAGAGATATAAACACAACACAGTTTATCATATTTCCAAGTTAATCAAAAATTATATATGGCAAAAACTATTATATATTAATTTGCCCTTCCTTATCCAACTAATTGTAACTTTATGAAGTCATCACATCAGTAGTATTTGACACAAAGCTAACAGTCATTTAAAATTTTTCTTAGGGAGGATGGAGAATTCTTTCTATCCAAGCATGTCAGTATGTGGCATCCAAGATGACACTTTCCTCTGAAGATTTGAATCAGCTATTCTGAACACTGAATGAATGATGATACTCAATGAATTAAGATGAAGCTTTCAATGACATAAATTCTCACCTCTCCAGGTAGATATCCTTTGTTCTTCTCTTGCTCAAAAAGGTAAGAAGCATAGCCCACATTGTCGCTATTTACAAGATGATTGCTATTGTTCATGCTGACTGGGTGGACGGCAAACCAGCTGTAAAAGAACAGGAAGCCCTAAGTTAATGAAGAGAACCAGATAACTGGGGTGAAAAATGATGACTAGGAGCTTAAGTTTTCTCCAGCTGTAAAAAAAAAAAAAAAAAAAAAAAATTATTTTGATGATAGGCATTCTATCAAAACATTTAGGTTCTTTCACTGTTAATGAAACCTAAATTACTAATAATATACTCAAGAAGTCTGACCACTTACTTAAATTAAAAATATTTCATCATTGTCATCTTCATCATAAGCTTTTAACAAGAGCCAGTACTGGTTAGTTACCAGGTGATATACCTAAATAATTGTATCGACATAGACTTTATCCTTCAAGACAGGTACACACATAATAATTATTCAAATCAATCCTATCCAATTCAGTACACATTTACTGAGAGTCAGCTATGTGCCGAGCACTGAATAAATTGCAATTTACTCTAGAATCTTGCGGAAGACAAAGATGTAAACAAATGGCTTTGATACAGTGTGACAAATGTTATAAATAAGGAGGCATAAAGTGTTTGGGGACCACAGATGACTAGCAATTAATTCTTAAAGCCATTCCAGAGAGAAAGAACAGCAGAATAAATGCACAGGGGTGTGAAAGAGGATGTTATGCATAATTCAGTATATCCTTATGCATAGTAATACCTTGTTTAAGTGTAGAGCTATAGAGTTCACAAGTTAATTTCACATCTGTTATCTCATTTGAATTTCACAACAACCCTGAAAGACAGGCTGGTATTACCTGCGCCCCACAAGGTGTCTCGGAGAAGCAATATGGAAGCCCACTTGTCATAGAGGACCAAGGCTAAAGTTTGGGTCTTGTGACACCTTGTTCAGTGGCCTTTGTAGGATCAAACCTCGACACAGGTGAAAAAGGTGTTTACAAGAGAGAAGGCTGTAAAGCAGATTAGCAAGAATACTCAAGAAAAGAGAGATGTCAATCAATAAAATTTCAAGCTAATGTAGGATTTTTAAAAATCTTTTGTTGATTTTTCTTTGCTGAAAGCTTTTAAAACATTTCTACCTAAGTAATATGGTACACAAAACTGAACATTGACTTAATGACTAGAGATGTTTTGGGACTTCAAGTCATCATTCAGTATTCAGTTCTCGTTACCCAACAGATGTATACGTAGGTCAGAGGTGGCCAGCACAACACCCACGGGGGCTGGCTAGGCAACATAGGAGTTAAGCTGGTTGGTACAGTAGGGACTGAATTGCGGAGGCACTTGCATAGTCTAAGGACCACAGCCTCTACTGGGCTGCGGCCAAACGCTGCCTGATGGGAGCATAAGCCACTGCTGCCAGATCTTCCACAAATCCATGGTTTTGGGAAAATCTATTGATTTAAAAATTCTTAAAGAAGTAAATGGCATGGAAACAAAGGAGAAGAACAGTTACAAGTTAAGAGACTTAAGACACAAAGCCAACAAATGTAGTCCGTGGACTGTGTTTGGATTCTGACTCAAAACAACTGGAAAAAGACTGTTGATACAATCAGGGAAAACTGAACACAGACTAGGTTTTAGATCATATTAAGAAATTATTTTGAATTTTGTTGATTGTGATAATGGACTGTAGTTATATTTGTCTAAGTTTTTATCTGGTAGAGATACACACTGAAATATTCATGAATAAAATGATATCTGGTATTTGTGCTTTTAAATACTCTAGCAAAACAAACAAACAAAAAGGAGAGGAGGGATGAAACAGAATGGCAGAGGATTGCTAATTACTGAAGATGGATAATTGTTCCATGGAGATTCATTAGACTAATCACTCTAAACTGGCATATATTTGGAATTTTCCATAATTGTTTTTTGTTATGCTGACATCCATTGAAAAATTTTTCCTTCAATTTTATTGAGATAACTGACATACAGCACTGTGTAAGTTTAAGGTGTACAGCGTGATTTGACTTACGTACGTCATGAAATGATTATCACAATACGTTTAGTGAACATCCGTCCTCTCACACAGATACAAAATTAAAGTAAGGAAAAAATTTTTGTGATAAGAACTCTTATGATTTACCCAAGAGCTTTCATACATAATATAGAGCAGTACTGATTATATTTATCATGTTGTACATTATAACCCTAGTACTTATAAGTGGAAGTTTGTAGTACTTTTTGACTGCCTTCATCCATTTCAATTTTTTTTTTTAATAGTGTTAGACCAAATCACCAGTCTATAGGCTGCATGCAGCCCCCAAGGTGTGTATTTGCCACTGTGCAAAGGTACAGAAGTTTGGATTAAAGGCAGTTCTAAGGTCATTCCCTAGAAGTTACTTGCAAGGTTTCTATATGCTTTAAAACCCTTATATTCATTTATTTTTTGTGGTTTTTCTCTTTCTCCTAACATTCAAGTGCCAAGGGATATTCTAGTCAACTAGTATTTTCCAGTCAGTTGAAATCTGCTTTTTTGTAGTTTTATTCCATTTAGTTTGGAAGGAAAATGAGGTGGTGGCCATGACAGTTCCAAAGCTCTCCAACCAAAATACTTCCAACATGGTCACACTGAGGTCAGCCAGATGCAACCTCTCCAGTGCAATCAGAGGAAACCCACAGAACAATTCTATCAACGTTAGACTATCATTTAGTACTTATTGGGTGAAAAACTTTATACATAGGTTCTCCTTTTATTCTCACAAGAACCCTTTGAGTCAGATGCTTTCCTTATCCTCATTTCAAACCAAGGAAACAAAGGCTCAGACAGATGAAGTAACATGACCAAGGTCACAGAGTTGTAAGTCAAGAAGCAGGACTATGAATCCAGGTTTGTCAGACCATAAGCCCATGTTCTTACCTGCTATGGGATGCAGGCTCTGTCCCTTCTGTTCATTCAATCGCTCATTCAATATACATTTAGTTAACTCTGACTCTGTGCCGGACACTGGGGACATAGAGATGCATGAGGCATCATCTCACCCTTGAAAAATGCTTCACAGACGATGTGACATTTGAGCTGGGTCTCAAAAGATGAGTAAGTCAAGAGGGAGGGGACATGGGGATATATGTATACATATAGCTGTTTCACTTTGTTGTACAGCAGAAACTAACACAGTATTGTGAAGCAATTGTACTCCAATAAAGATCTATTAAAAAAAAAAAAAAAAGATGAGTAGGAACTTGGCAAGGGGATGACTGTAGAAAAGACATTCGTAGCAAAGGTATGGAGACGGGAAGGAGTGCAGTGTGTTCAGAGACTGGATAGTCAGCGTGACCAGAGCAGAATGGATGAGGGCAAGGAGAGATGGCGGTTGCTCCATTCATTCAATCAATATGAATGTATTAGTAACCAAGTGTGTGGTTGGCCTTATGTTAAACCCCAAGGAACATAGAGAGGAATCAGGTGTGTTCTCTACCATCAAGGAACCACAATAATATCTGGGAGAAAGCAAATGCTACGAATTTTGGTCTATAATTAGACTATAGGCTTGAATTCTTATTTATTTATTTTCATTTATTTTAGGCCATAGAAAATTAATTGAATTTTTTCTTTACAAAACTGAAAAAAAATGTATTTAAAAAAGCTCTTTGCATTTCAGAATAAGAAGATACTGTTTTTCCTCCTCTGCCCTTTAAAATATATGCTATAAAAATATCAGGTTTGTCACAGCAACCAAAGTACTTTGGTAAGAGATGAATATTTATAAAGATAGGCAGAAAAGTGGTCATTTTAATTTAAGAATGCTTACTTACAGTTTATTTTGTCTGGTCAAAAAGTATTCATCAAAGCAAAGTTCAAGAGAGAGGAAGAAAGGTTTAGGTAGTTTCAAAAGAAGTTAGAATATAGACATAAAAGGATGACTATGTCTTTGATAATAAACTTTTTAAAATAATGATTATGTCACAGCTAGGGCAGGGCTCTACTTGAGTCAGCATGATGCAGTCAAGGTGCTGAGGAAAGTCAAGAGATTTGAAATCTTATCATTATAAGGAGCAAAGTTACTTAAAATTTCTAGATCCCTGTTTCCTAAGACTGACAAATAGATTTCAACTATGCTTTGTGAATCAATAAACAGCAAATTAATACAGAATAGTATAATTATTCTCTCCTGTGTCACTGAGACATTTTCTAGTGTCTCTTTCAATTCAGACGTTGTGTACTTCCTATTCTGAAGCAGAAAAGCCAAATGCAGAATTGAGCTTCTTAAATATTCTAAAGCAATAACAACCCGTCCCAGGTTCCATTCTCTCAGACCTGAGCCGTCCTGTTCTTATGGAGGTCATGCTCTGCACAAAGGTGACTGGCAAAGGGGTAAGTGGAGGCTGAAATCCAGCCCCCTCTCAGCTCCCCGAGCGAGGCACCTTAGTCAGCCCAGAGAAAGGAGCGCCTTTGTGTGCTGTGCACCAAGTCCTACGTGCTAGGTGTGGCCATCTCCAACCTAAGTGCCCACCAATAGGGGGAGAGAATATTGTACCTCCATTCAAAGGTAGTGTTCATGAAGATGTGTAATAACATGGGAGCCCTTTGGACAAATACAAGAGAAGATGATGTAGTGGATTCAATAGTGTCCCCCCCAAAATTCACATCTACCAGAACCTCAGAATGGGACCTTATTTAGACATAGTCTTTAGAGTGTAAACAAGGTAAAGATCAAGTGAAATGATACTGGCTTAGGTTGGGTCTAAAATCCAGTGACTAGTGTCCTCATAACAAGAGGAAAGGGACAGAGAGACACCCAGAGATAGAGACGTAGGCAATGTGAAAATGAAGACAGAGATCGGAGTGATGTATCTACAAGCCAAGGATCGCTGGCAGCCACCGGAAGCTAAGAGGAAGGCGTGGAACTGATTCTCCCTCAGAGCATCCAGAAGGAACCAAGCCTGCCAACACCCTGATTTCAGACTTCTGGCCTCTCAACCTGTGAGAGAATAAATTTCTGCTGTTTTAAGCCAGCCACTCTGTAGTGCTTTGTTATGGAAACCCTAAGAAACTATTATAGAGGCCATATGTCTTAGTGGCTAAGAGCTCTGGTACCAGACGCAAGTTACTTAACCTATTTGAAACTCAGTATTCATATCTGTAACATAATGATAATAGTATTAGCTACCTCATGGCATTTGACAATTAAAGGGATAGAAACATCTGAAGTGCTTAGCACAAAGACTGGTTTGTGCTAAGAATGGAATAAATCATCACTTTGATGATGTTGATGCTGATTTTGATACTGCTGCCGCTGGTGCTGATGATGACTAAAAGGGAAAAAGATATCCAAAGCCCTGTGTATACGTGTGTTTCATAAGGCAAACACAATATTAAAATATATGATGTGTGTGCATGTGTGTATTCAACACACGTATATTCACCCCATGTAATATAAACTTTAAATAATTAAATGAGGAAACGCTGCCCTCTTGTGGCAGAGACTTGAGGGCTTACAAAATACCACCTTGTCCTCTCTTTCCCAGTCCCTCTGGCAGGGTGGGGCATGTGAATCTGGCCAATAACATATGTGAAGAAGGACCACCCAATTTTGATTAGACTTTGCATGAGTGGGAAATGTGCACATTAAAATCTTTAATGTGTTAACCCACTGGAATTTCATGGTCTATTGCATCCCCTGGCATTAACGAACACCTCTTAACACACACGGAATTAACACACCACTTTTTCACCTGCCTTACCATCCTCCTGGCCTTACCCCACTACAGACTACTGGGAAAAGGAAAGCAAAGGGTGTTTCATCGTATTATATTGTAAGGGTTATTAGGCCCGGAATTTTACCCAAAGGGCAACCTGAATTTGAAACAAGCAGAAGCAATGACTCCAGACCAGACTGCTCAGATTAAAGGAGAACAATGAGCTGTAGCCAGAGGACCTCTTCTAAAGTTACAGGTGAACTTGGTGGCCAGCATCCTGGAGAATCTTTCTACCATCTCTGCTCAAGAGAAGTGATGTCCATTCTCAACTACTCATTTTGTTATCTTCAAAAGTCCTGGATGAAAAAAACCCCAAAAAACCAAAAATACCCTCGCAATAATGTTACTGGAGAGATATCTGGTTTGGGTGGATTCCATTAAGTTCATTAAGTTACTGCAATCAAAATTGTTGCAGCCTAAATAGTATGATTAAGCAATCAACAAAAGTAAAACAAGAAGTAGCCAATAAGAATATTTTTTTTTAATTCAGCCTAACTACCCAGGAACTGAAGAAATTGAAAGGAAAACAAGAGTGATTTGGCTTTTTTGGGGCTATTACTTAACAACATTTGTAAAGCATGATAATACCAAAACTGGCAAGAGCACAGGAAACAATGCTGCATTCGTGCTTGGGTAGAAGCAGTGTAAACCAGCAAGTTTTCCAGAGGACCGTTTGGCAATTTATGAGAAAAGCTGTAATAATAAATATTCCTCTATTGGCGCAGCAACCCCACTTCTAGGAATTCAGCTTAGGGAAATCATTGGCAATAGATACAAGATATCTGTTCATGAATGCTTATCACAGTGTCCTTTATGATAGAAAAAAGCTATAAACTGAAATGTCAAATGATTGGTGATTTGTTTGGTACATTATCATACATATAATGGAATACTATACAACAATTTTTAAATGGTGATTTTAAAAATACTACGTTTCTTTTTATGGCTGAGTAATATTCCCCTGTATATATGTGCCACATCTTCTTTATCCATTCATCTGTCGATGGACACTTAGGTTGCTTCCATGTTCTAGCTATTGTAAATAGAGCTGCAATGAACATTTTGGTACATGACTCTTTATGAATTATAGTTTTCTCAGGGTATATGTACAGTAGTGGGATTGCTGGGTCGTATAGTAGTTCTGTTTTTAGTTTTTTAAGGAACCTCCATACTGTTCTCCATAGTGGCTGTATTAATTTACATTCCCACCAACAGTGCAAGAGGGTTCCCTCTTCTCCACACCCTCTCCAGCATTTATTGTTTGTAGATTTTTTGATGATGCCCATTCTGACCGGTGTGGGGTGATACCTCATTGTAGTTTTGATTTGCATTTCTCTAATGATTAGTGATGTTGAGCATCCTTTCATGTGTTTGTTGGCAATCTGTATATCTTCTTTGGAGAAATGTCTATACTCAGCCATAAAAAGAAACGAAATTGAGTTATTTGTAGTGAGGTGGATGGACCTAGAGTCTGTCACACAGAGTGAAGTAAGTCAGAAAGAGAAAAACAAATACCATATGCTAACACATATATATGGAATCTAAAAAAAAATTGTTCTGAAGAACCTAGGGGCAGGACAGGAATAAAGACGCAGACATAGAGAATGGACTTGAGGACACAGGAAGGGGGAAGGGTAAGCTGGGACGAAGTGAGAGAGTGGTATGGACTTATATATACTACCAAATGTAAAATAGATAGCTAGTGGGAAGCAGCTGCATGGCACAGGGAGATCATCTCGGTGCTTTGTGACCACCTAGAGGGGTGGGATAGGGAGGGAGACGCAAGATGGAAGAGATATGGGGATATATGTATATGTATAGCTGATTCACTTTTTTATAAAGCAGAAACTAACACACCATTGTAAAGCAATTATACTCCAATAAAGATATTAAAAAATAATAATAAAATAAAAATAAAAAATACTACGTAGCACTGAAAGATATTCATAAGGTAATTCTAAATGAAAAAGTTGCCAAATTGTATGTACAATAAAGTATCATTTTCAAAAAATAAAAAAAAATAAACATGATTAGGTAAAGGTCTGAAAGGCTATATGACAAAATATTAGAAGTTATTGAGGCCCAGGATTACCAGATGATTTTAAATTTTTATTTTTGTTCACCTTAGAAATTTTAGGAAATACATGAACAAAAGGAAGATTTTTTAAAAACCACTGTACAACACCAAGAGTGAACTCTAATGTAAATTATGGACTCTGGGTGAAAATGACCTGTCAACGTAGGTTCATGGATGGTAACAAATGTACCACTCTGGTGGGAGGTGTTAATAATGAGGGAGTCTGTGCTTGTTTGGGGGCAAGTGTATATGGGAAATCTCTGTACTTTAATTTTGCTGTGAATCTAAAATTGCTCTAAAGAATAAAGTCTATTAAAAAACAACTTTGCCAGCCCTGGCATAGTGTCACTTCTCTCATCTTTTATTGATCAAAGTGGTCCCGGGGCTGGCCAAGTTTCAAGGGCTGGAAAAATCTCCACTCTTGAAGGGGACTGGCAAGGTCACTTTGTATAGACTACCTAAGATAAGAGCTATTGTTGCCACCATCTTTGGAAACTATAATTTTCCATTTAAAGATTTTTTTTAGTCTATCATCCCAAAAAGAATAAAAAGCACTGAAAAAGTGAGATAAATAGCAAAGTGAAGAGATATAGACAAGTCCAGATATATAATAATCATAATTCATAAAAATAAACTAAATTCACTCATTTAAAGATGAAGATTATCAGAGTAAAAAACAAATAAATAAAGCTATATGATATTCATAACAGACACCTCTACAATGTAAGAATAAAAGTTGAAAGAAAATGATAGAAAAAATATGCATGGCATATTCTAACCTACAGAGAGCTGAGTTAGCTATATTAACTGAAAATACATAGATTTTTGAGACAAAAAAACTATTATTAGGTATAAAGAGAATCATTACAAAAACAAATAAAAAAACACTTGAGATACATGGAGATAACATTGTTAATATTTTTTATAGTATTTTAAAGCTTCTAGTACCCATAGTATATGAAACCAAGAGAGCATCTGCCTTGAAAGAATGACCTTTTAGTCATGTTTATTTCTTATCATACATTCCACATAGGAAAATGGGCAGAAGAAAATGTACCTGAATATTAACCATGGTTGACTTTGGAAAGTAAGTCCAATGTCTTCTGCCAGTTAATGACAGCTGGCTTTTACAGCTTTGGTTTCTAAACTTGGGACAATTTAAATTAACAAGTATGATTAGTCTCTGCTATCAGTCAACTCTCATCACCCTCGTCATCAGAAAGCCCTTATTAAGCACCTTCACTTTACATGGGGATGGATTAGACACAGAATGAAAACTCACTACATAACCAAGGCCTACACTTCACTGAAAAGGGAGAGCACAAATAAGCTGGTAGGAAAGTTGGAACAAAAAGACAGCATCAAGCTTCACAACAACATAGAAGAGGCAGAATAGGAAAGAGAAATTCAGGATGTAGAAACAGAGTGGGGCTTCACAAACCAGAGCGAAGGCTAATGGACAAGGTATTTATAAAGACATGATGATGAGATGGAGAAAAGAGAAGAGGTCAAGAATGGCTGGTGAAAGGCAGTCACTGAGGTTTCCACATTTGCTCTCGGCGTGGGGTTAAGTACACTGAGGAGAGAATGTAGGGGGTAGAATAGAGAGCCATAGAGAATAAACAGTTAGAAATTATAATTCAGGAAGTCATAGTCAGAAATCATAGAGAAGATTTATACACACACACACCCCTCAAACGGAGTTCCATAAGTATCATTCGAATGAATTAGTTTAATAAATTGGGTTTTTCTAAGTGTGTACATAAATTATTCAAATAGGTTGCACAAATCACTGCCCCTTGTTGTCTTCTGAAAATGTGCCTTGAAAGGATAACCCCTTTCTGTAAAAATAAAAAGATTTGCAATGTGTAAAACAGAAGACAATAGAGAAATCATTCAAAAACCTGCTCAGACCTTCCTTACAGCTCTGACGAATAGGAGCCGTGCCATACTGACTCCTAAAGGGGTAATGAGGTGAGAAAAAAAAAAAAGGAGGGTCCATGCCACTCCTACAAACTTGAGAAAGGAAACTTGGCAGACGGGAGAAGATAGGAGAAGGGAAGAGAAGTGAGACAGAGCCTGTCCCGCTGCACCACACTTGAGGAAATGAGTCAATGTTCCCAGCTACCACTCCCAGAGCCTCCCGTGCTAAGGAGACTGGGTGAGAAGGGGCTGTCCACCACCCAGAGACGCCATTCAGATTATCTGCCCACCCCTGTGATTTGTCTTTTGGTACAGATACTTGAAACCTGTTTTGTTTTCTCCCTTCATCGTTTCTTCGTTCCGTAGCATCTTACTACATCAGGATCTCCCAGAACTCCACTCCACAGACACCTTCTTTGAGGTGCCTTCCAGAATCTCCCAAAGTGAATTTTGTGACCGCCACACAGCTTATATTTTAATTCAGAACATCCCAAACATGTTCTCCACATCTGGAGAAAAATCATTTACTGTTTTTGCATACAGTAGTATCAGTCAAAAAGAAACATTTTCCTTATAGACAGATCAACTGAGGCAAATGTTGACCTCACAATTGTAGAGGACTTGATGGATTATGGAATAGTTGCATGCACATAATTCTTTCGTCCCTCAAGTCACTACTCTTCCTAACCCATCAAGAGCCCCCAACTCCCAACCCCAGCTGAAAACACTTCAGTGATTTTCTATTCCCCTTTGTTTAAAGACCCAAATCTTTATCATGGCATCTCATCTCTACCTCTGAATTTAATTCACAACACCCTGCCCCACTGTCCTCGCACTCCAGCCACACAGACCTATCAGCACCTCAAACAGGCCACAGGACTTTTGCACATGTTTTCCCATCTGTGTTAAATGTTCTTTTTTACCCCCCCCCCATTTTGCCAGTTAATTCTTACCCTTCCTTTGGTTTTCAGTTCCATTGTCTCTTCCTCAGGGAAGCCTTTCCCAATCTCCCTGACCAGGTCAAGTCCCTTTAAGATAGCTCTTCATAACTTCCTTTCTTAGCAGTTAACCCAATTATAATTATACATGCATTTGTATGACTATATGATTACCTTTTGTCTCCACCAGTAGACTATAAGTTCTATAAGAACCACAACTAGGACACCAATTTTTTTCTCAGTGTATCTGTATAGTACTAGTTCAGTTCATGACACACATCTTCCACAATATTTAATAAATGAATGAATGCATAATAATCTCTATGTGGAGAGATGTTACATCTACATTTGAGAACTGTGGAAACTGAGTCTCAGAGATTTTAAAGGATTTGCTCAAGGAGCATAGACACAGGTATTTGACTCCTGACTTTATGACCATTTACTGGAAATGCATCATTCCAAGGACTGAAAAGCACTGCCTGGCACATAGTAGGTGCCTGGTGCAGACTTGTTGAATGAAGAAATGAAAACAACAATGCAAGTAGCAAGGAATAAATTATGAACTTCAACATGGTTTTCAGGGTGAAGAGAATAGTCTTGGCTGTGACACTGGGCAGGTCGCATCACCTTTCTAGGCCTCAGCTGAAGTTTAAACTTTGATGATCTTCATGCTCTGCAAATCTGAGGTTCTGTGCTTCTAAACTCCTCATACCTTGGAATCCTGCCTAACAGCAGGTACCTACATTTGGTGGCTGAGTTACTTAGCAGCCCAGATTTGACTTTATGTTTTGGATCATTTTTAATGTATTCAAAGAGCAATTATCCCTATGCAACAAGAGGCAATTGCAGGGGCAATTTCATCAAGGATAATATACGGCAGCTATAGAAACAACAGAAAGTTATTGCAGGCTGTTAAGCACAGCAGATGGAAAAGCATTGTTATAACCTTGACAGTTGACCCTGGGACTTCCAGAGATGTTATATAGTTATATGCAAGGAAGCAAAGAGAATCTGGTCCCAAAAATAGCATTTTGAGTGTCCTCTTGGCATTCTTCAATGATTCAGAAACTAAATCAAAGTGAGAGAGTGGCATGGACATATATACACTACCAAATGTAAAATAGGTAGCTAGTGGGAAGCAACTGCATAGCACAGGGAGATCAGCTCGGTGCTTTGTGACCACCTAGAGGGGTGGGATAGGGAGAGTGGGTGGGAGGGAGGGAGACGCAAGAGGGAAGATATGGGGATATATGTATATGTATAGCTGATTCACTTTGTTATACAGGAGAAACTAACACACCATTGTAAAGCAATTATACTTCAATAAAGATGTTAAAAAAATAAAAAATAAAAGAACGAATATATGTATATATACAACAGAATCACTTTGCTGTACACTTGAAACTAACATAACATTGTAAATCAACTATAATCCAATAAAATTAAAAATAAATTTTAAAATAAAATAAAATTTTAAAAAAGGGAATCATGCATGGTCTCAGTCATTCAGCCAAGAGTTAAGTAGAAACTATAAGGGAAAAGGCACTTTCTTCTCCTAACAAATTGGGAATTCTCTAACTAGTCATATATACATGTCCTTATCCTGTCTCCTAACCAAATTCCCCATTAAAGTGCTCCAAAATCGAGAGCTAGGTTACCTTTCTAGATTCTTCTCTCAGCCACTCCTTGACCTAAGCCCATAATCTGGCCTCACAATGCAGTTTTTTCATGGCTCCATGACAAATCCCATGGCTCCTTCAGGTCCAGTTCAGTGTCATTTCCTTTTTGGAGCCTTCCACTATGCTCCCAGGTAGAGCTCAGTGCTACCACCTCCAAATTCCCACAGCATTTATTTATGCCCAGGTGACAGCACTGATGGCCATCTGACTATGTTATGATTACTTGTCTGTCTGTCTCTGTCTCCTGCCCAGATCACCCCACTAGCCTATAAAACTAAGATAGGGACTATGCTTTATTCATAATAATATACCCCAAGCACACAGTTGCATGCCTGACATTTAGAAAGTCTATTGAGTTAAATGCTAGGTGGCAACTAATCAGTAGATGAATTAAATGTAATCAAAGAATGAGTCCTATTATATCAACCCACATAATAAAGTTTATTTTATCAGGGAATTTTTAGTGACCTCACTTTAACCCCAAAGAAGTAACACCAATGCTAAGAATTTCAAGCACTCTGAGATGCCAATAATGGCATTTTTAGAAGAGGTAGAATGTTATTCTACTATTTACCTTTTAGCTAAAATTATTAAACTCTTTTTATGCCAGGCATAGAACTAGAGTTTTGTATGCACTATCTCATTTAATCTCCAAACAATCCCATGAGGTATCATTATTCCCATTTTCAAACAAAATACTTGAGGTGCAAGTAGATAAATTACTTTCCCCAGGCCACAGGGCTAGTAAGGGGCAGAGCTGGGGCTTGAATTCAAGTCCTAAAACCTATATCTAAAACCTAAATGCTAAAACCCAAACTCCTTACCACCATGCTGTTCTCTATCCAGTTATAGGACCAACCCTAGTATCTGAACTGTGGGTCAGTCTTCAATGTTTTTCTTCACCTCGTATTACTTTCAATTTACTTAATTTTATTCACATAGAAACTTTCACTCAGATATTTTATAATCCCCCGGCAGACTCCTACCACCTTTAAGAACAGTTATTATCAACATTTAAGGACTCATTTTATCCCTCAATTTTACAGTAAGAAAACTGAGATGCAGCAGTTAAGTAACTTGACCAAAGTCACACAGCCACTAAGAATGAGAGCCCAGAATGAACACAAGCCATTTGACTTTTGCACCTACACGCTATCATCTGCTTCCTTAGGGCATTTCTGTGTCAATTTGGAAGTCCACGGGTCAAGGTGTCTGGGACTGTTACCCACCCAGACAATTCCTCAGTCAGTTCAATCGCAGCAACCAAAATCACATATGAATGCAAATGCCTTCTTGTCAAAGAAAACAAAATTCATGTGTTTTCTTATGTATAAAATGGAGCTAAAATCTGTGCCAAGCTGTAATTTTGCCTCATCTGCTTCCGTTAGGTGGTCTCGGTTCTGCTTTCATCACTAACTGGCATTGTCCTACATTAGACTTAATCCTTTTAGGTAAGTAACCTCAAATCCATAATCATTTGCTGGTTGGTCAGATTGTTTTCTCATTTCCAAGAGATCATTGCCCACCACCATATGAGATCTTGATACAGTAATAACCACTAGCATTTACTTTACCTATCATATATCAGACGCTATGCTAAACTTCTTCACCCAGATCCCTCATTCACATAATCCTTTTATTAGCCCTGTTTTACAGGTGAGGAACTAAGCCGTGGAATGCTGAGAACGTTGCCTGAGGGCCCATGGCTGGACCCCAGATATGACTCAACCACTCAGCTGATTCTCAGCCTCTGCTGTCACTATTCTGGTCTCTTTTTCTCCCCTGTAATTAAGGAAAATCATTCAAACAGAAATTTTTTCTTTTTAAAGTAAATAGAGTACCTGATAAGACCCAGGTCGTCTCCGTTCAAATCTACCATTTTCAAGAGTACCATTTCCTTGTCTGTATTTGAAGAATACCTAGTCAGCAAAACAGAGAAACTTAGTGAGTTCTAGGTTAGAGCCTGGCCCTCATGTATGACAGAGCAGAAGCTGACGCAAAAACCAAAACCAAAAAGACTCTCAGTAAGCAAGGCTCCCGGACACTCTGTAGTTCTACAAACTGCATCCAGGATCTCATTTCTCAGCTAAAGAAATGATTTGCAACTGTGAGCAAAGGGGCATTAGGTCAGCTAACTGGAGATGAAATATACATTTTTATGTAAAATATGCAATATTATACAGCATATATTATTTCTTAAAAAAGGATTTGTCTTTGAAATATCTACTCATATTAAATTTTAGTGAAATCTCTTAAAAATAGCAGGGAATGTGCAAAATCAGAAGCATTCCTGACCTACAATTTAAAGCGTTCTTTTTTGTTCTTTCAAGGGAAATCAGATTATATTTTCTAAAAATCAACTCCTTTGAAATCTTTTAAAAAATATAGAGACAAATATGAAATGTCAAGTGGTCAAGTTGAACCGCGATATTATTTTACTCTGCCATAGTAGCCAAGTACTTCTCTTCTGTCACAAACCTCGTTCATCACATAAAAAATTAAAAAATAATGGTCTTCCTTAGTTGTCCCATTCAATTATGCCAGTTTTATGTCTTGCTCTTCACACCAATTGCTTTATTCTTTTATCTCTTCTCTCATACTACATTCTCCTGAACTAAAATAATTTCTTCTGAATAATGTAATAAAAAGTTATTCATTAGTCGAACAAATATGTTATGCACATTTTTATATTTTCCAGATGAGATGCAGAGAACCCCTAAATTAAGATTTAAGTGGATCTCTAAAGGTTACACAACTAGGAAGTGACAAAGCTAAGATGAGACCACAGTTGTGCCTTCTTTGAAAGCCCAGAGTCCTTCAAACATTCACATCTGACTCCCACATCCAGCAAAGGGGGAAGACGTGTGCATAGGCTGGTCTGTGCTTCTGCATTCTTTTTATTTCTGCTTGTCTTAGATTATCAGCATGTTTTTAAATTATTTCAGCTTTAATACCCTTTCAGGATCTCACCATACCCATCAAGTAACAACCCTGTTCTTAGATTTTGTTGCTGGTTCTTAAAGGAAACACATGATTTTATCTCGATAATTGCACCCTCACCTTGCTCTCTCTGACTGTGGATTCCAAAGGTAAGAAGAAGGGCTTCGATTGATCTGTGCACCATCCACATTCCCTTTATTGATAAAGATTTTTCCTGGTCTCATATTTGCATGTGCTATCTCAATGCTCTATAGGTTAAAAAAAAAAAAGTTGTAAAGTTAGAAATCCTGGTGTGCATTAGGACTTAGTTGATATAAATAGAAGAACCCTGTGGACAATTTCTTTTGTCTCCAACTTGTCCCTGCTATGGGATGAAAGTTGGAGAGCCACAGGGCTGGTGTCATTCTGGGGGTAACAGACATGACCTTCAGGGTTGAGATGAAGAAATGCTGTGCATAGGGAACCACCTGAGTGTCTCAGGACTGCCAAGTCAGGAACTGTCTGCCATTTCAGATGGCCAAAATGGGAGACTTGACCTTACAACTCTCCATCCCCCTGCCCACACCCTCTAAGGCAGAGTTTTTCAAACTTTTTGGACTGAGAAATACAGTAATTAATACATTTTTCATCATAATGTAATACATATCAAGATATGTATCCTAAAACAAAAGTTCACAATACAAACTATACCCTATGTGTCATGCATTATGTTATTTTCCAATCTCTTTTAGTTCCTTTTTTAAAGCTTATCACAACCTATGAAATTGATTTCATAAAGCCATTCATAGATTGTTATTTGCTCTTTGAAAAACATTGGTGTAAAGACATTTCTTCCTTCGCCAGTTGGATCCCTGGATTTGGGGGCGGGGGATGGTGGTAATTTTATGAGAAAAAGTAGAGAGAGACTAAACCTGAGAGACAAAGGAACGAAGAAAACATTAGCAAGGATTCTATGAGAGAAAATAATTACCTGGAAGACAGGAGAGAGTAGTAAAAGCTACCCAAACCAGGAATGGGAGAAGAGTTTGAGGGTATCAGTTCAGAGCCCCATGTCAGTCTAGAGCTGCAACAGAGGACTTGAGAAATGAGGGTGTGTGGTGTAAACTGCATCCCCTTCTATGCTCTTTGGGAAATACAAGGAAGGCTTGAAATTATTTGCAATTACTTTGAGTTCCTTGGTGGATTTCTTTTCAAGTGACTTTGTGCAGAGAACTGACTATGTGGGACCCTATAATTTATAAGGGTTAGATACAAAATGTTTTCTGTGTCTTTGGGTGACTATATGAGGCTTACTGCCATAGGACCCTCTTCTCCCAATCAATCAGTGCCTCGGGAGTAGCAGCCCACAGCTCGGAACCAGAAGCTACAAGGGAGTCAAAAAGGAGAAAGGGAAGTAGGTGCTAAGACTGTGCTCAGACTGAGATCCTATAGGGACTCTCCGTATCATACCAAACCACTCCTAAACCACTGTAAGCAATGCGAAATGACACTGGGGTCCTCTGGGGTCCCTTGCCTACCTTCATGATGCCAGCAACCATGTACTCAAAAGTTCGATTGCTAAACCCTTCACTGGCAATCACAAATGTAGTGTACTGGAAATATCCTGCTGGACCCGAGTGTGTGTGAGTACCACTCAGGATAACGTTGTCTCTTCTGTACAGGGAGCCATATTTACTCTGCAGCCTGTTCAGGACCTTTAAGAAAGGGAAAAAAAAAACAAAACAAAACTAAGAAGAGGAATAACATAGGAGCGTAGCCTGAGAAAAAGCTCTGATGGGTCTAATCACTGAGTCATATCAGCGACATCCCTGTCAAGTGACCTTTCACTCTATGCTTGAGTTTATCATCTCAGTAACAACAACATCAACAATAATTGCAGTCGCTAACATTTTATAGATTCTTGCTGTGCACAAGCACAATGCTAGGTATTACATACATCATGTCATTTAAAAATCTCTATAACACCACCAAGAGGTGGGTATTTTTAATCTTATCTTTTTCTGGAAACATTGACATGTACAGAAGTTAAATAATTTGCCCACAGATCTAATAAATAAAAGAGTCAGAGTCTAGATCCAAGTCTAACTATAGAACCAGTATTCTCACCTGCTTATTGTCCAGACACTGTTCTAAGCACTAGGGACATATGAGGTCCCTACCCTGGAGAAGTTTTTATTCTAATGAGGGAAAGATAAATAAATATGCAATATTATATTATACAGTGATAAACTCTATGAAGAAAAATATAGCAAGGTAAGGCAAAAGAATATGATAGGTGTTAGTGAGGAAAGATCTTCCCAAAGATGTTACCTTTCATCAGAGGCTTAACTGAAGAGAGCAAACTGGTCATGCAATACCAGGGGGGAAAGCATCTCGGGAGCAGTGCAAAGCCCTCTTTACTGCCTCACTTCCCAAAATGAAGAACTGAATATTCCCAGACACAGACACTTACACTTATTGGCCTGGGGAAGCCACCCGCTGTGACCTGAGGACACCCCAGCAATCCTGTGGAGAGGCCCATGTGGAAAGGAACCATCTTGTCAGCACTAACTTGCTAGCCGCTTGGTGAGCAACCATAGAAGGTGACTCTTCAGACTCAGGCAAGCTTCAAACAACCGCAGCCCCAGCCAACACCCAAGTTCAACCTCATGATGCAAAAGTAATGATATGTGACGGTGGTTCTAATATGTCAGAATCATCCAACCCAGCCATTCTAGGATTCCTAACCCCACAAAAATCCTGAGCACTAATACATGATGATTGTTGTTTTAAGCCACTGAGTTTTCTGGATGACTTGCTGTACAGCAATAGATACCTAATCCAAAGAGACTCAGTAAATGTTCATTGAATTAATCAATGAACATCCAAATGAATAATTAACGTTTTGGGGTGGTATATACACATCAAGAAAACAAAAGAAAAAATTAGTGATGTTGCTGAGTAGCTTTTTTTTTTTTTTTGGCTCAAATATCTCTTTTTTATTGTAGTATAGTTGACTTCAAATACTACATTAGTGCTGAATACCTATATCTGATTATGCTTTAATCAACTGTAATCTGAAGTTTGGTATTACTGTGGTTTCTCCATGAAAGATGTCTTGACTTCATGTCAAAAATTACTAAAATGTTCCAGCAAAAGTGTCAACCCCAGGCAACCTCCCTCAGTGTAAGATACTATCACCTAATACCAGGGACAATGACGGAAACTCATTTATGGCAGAGCTACTTATCTCATGCACTCAGTCCTATTCATGGGTGGTTGCTATCCAAAGCAGTGTGTTGAGAAGGATTCTGAATCCAAATCTGAGCTTAGCAAAAAAAGAGTGCCTTCTGGTGGGGGGGGGGGCCTTCAGCATCTTAGTTCCCCAACCAGGGATCGAACCCGCACCCCCTACAGTGGAAGCGCAGAATCTTAAGCACTAGACGGCCAGGGAAGTCCCAAAAGAGTGCCTTTTTTGATTAGCAATGCTCTCCACCTTCAGTATGGTATAGGCAGTAGTATGTTGATAAACTGTTTCTCTGAAAGAAAAAAGAATAGCCCTCATTTGTATCATCTGTCAATTTCTGTGGTGCAAATACACTCACCATAGTGAATTTCAAGCTACCAAAAGTTTAACCACTAACTCACAAAGTTCCTAAATATTTAACAGTCAACTCTCATGAGCTGGTACAAGCCAGTTCCAGCACACCAATGGTACATAAGGAAGCAGCAGCAACTGATGTGCTATATACTGAAAATACATAAAGACATCCATTCAACCTCTTTTATTTTAGGTGAAGAGCTCCACCACGCTTATTCTAAGTCACGTGGTCATTGAATCAGGAAGGAGATCTTACAAACCATCTTCATGCCTCATTAACCTCTCCGTGGCCCAAACACTGATTCCTAGGTTACCACATCCACATGAGCAACCACGTGATACCAGGCAAATGTGGAAAGGAAATAGGATATAACTAGACCAACATTACCAGCCCACACTCTCCATCCCAATAAGGTTCCATGTTCCTTCTGTTTGATCCTAACTCCAGCCCCAACTCTTCATCACTCTTACATATTCTTTCACACAGTAATTATTACTGCTTCATGAAGAAGAAATGTCTCTAGGGAGAAGGGGAAACAATCAATGAATGGACACCATGAAAGCTTAACTAAAGTCAAAAGCTGATGTCCTTACAATTCTGTAACCAAGACAAGAAGGTCTTGGAAAAGAAGGAACTGCCAGTCAACTTTAGAGCTCCCTGTCCCACACATTTTTATTCCTAAAGAACTGTAACATTAGGATTTTTAGAATTCAGTGCATTTTTTCAGGTTTATGCAAGAATCAAGCT
Organism: Balaenoptera physalus; assembly: GCF_965194825.1. Lineage (NCBI taxonomy): Eukaryota > Metazoa > Chordata > Mammalia > Artiodactyla > Balaenopteridae > Balaenoptera > Balaenoptera physalus. The sequence continues at coordinate 62,108,505 of NC_138893.1, read as the reverse complement.
CTTGAAAACATAGAAATTATGAATCTTGAATTTTAAAACAAAAGAAAAAGACTACAAACAGCTTACAGAAATCTTATCCTAAACTACAGTCTCTGATATGAAGTCAGACATGTGGGACTTCTGGGGAAAAAGAAAAAAATTAAAAACTCAATCATGTAATAACAATGCCTGCCAATAGCCATTATAAGTAGCATGTTTCCTACTTCATGAAAGGAGGGCTATTTTAACATAGAGCAAAGAAGTGACATTAATGCCTATCGCTCACTTCTTCGACTGCAGTTTCCATTCCATTTCCTATTGTTGACACTCTTGGGAACATGACATAGAAAGAGTTAGAAAAGTCATTCTGCTTTCCTGCCCTGCCTCACTGCTCAGGGATCTTCTTTAATCTTTATTCCATGCTGGAAATTTCATCAATCTCAAAGCTGTGACTGAGAATCTGACTAAAACCAGGTGTTATAATAAGCTTAATGGCACTAGTTTAGTTACATTTATTTTTCACACTTTCCCCTTGGATTAACTTGGGATAAGTAAGTGGGTTCATTTATAGATCTTTCCTCTGGGTCTCAGCTTGTAAGAGGAAGTAAAAATAGGAAGAGATGGTTAAATGGTGCCCAGTATTAACTTCATAGTGGTCTACAACCCAATACATTAACCCGCTATCCCTTCCACACTCCACCCCAAAGTGTCTGTTTTGACTCTATTTCTACTTAATGACCCCACCATTTCCCAATCAGAACCATTTTTGATTCCTCAGAAAAATAGTATAGTGCTATGGTAATGAACATGTGCTCTGGCAGGAAAATGTCAATGTTTGAACTCCACCTCTGCCAGTTCCTAGCTGCGTACACTTGGACAAGTTACTTGGTCCTCTGCAACTCAGTTTCCCAGTCTGTCAAATGACATAATAATAGTACCTCCTTCATACAGTTGTTTGGAGGATTAAATGAATTAATATATATGAAGCACTTAGACCAATACCTGACTCATCAGGTATTCAACTATCAGGAAATATGTCAAGTGTTAGCTTTTACGTCAATTCATCCCCAAATCTCATTAGCATTTGATCTGACTTTTTACCACCATATAGTCTCACTGCTGTCCCATTGGTTTAAAACTTTTATGCCAGCATTACATAGTATAGGGTAAATGGCCAGGCAAAGTATAAATCCCTCTTGCAATGCCAGTTTCCCTTTCTAGTTCTTTCAGCCTTTTAACACCTTGTAAAATTCCCCCATATTAAATCCCCTGTTTGAAATGCCTAGTGTGATTACTGTTTTCCCAGCTGGACTCTCATCAATAGAGCCTTGATGTTAATTTAAGGAATCTGCCAATTTGTGTCTTCACCGCTAGCTCAAGACTATTACAATCCACCTCAAACATCGCGTCTGATTAATCATCCTAAAGCACAATTGTGTTTGCATCACTCCTCCACGCAAAAGTATTCTAAAAATCCCCATCACCCACAGAATTAAAAACAACCTGGTATCCCAGGACCCTACAAATTATGACCAACACACCTTCCAGGTACATCTCCAATTACATGCCTACATGTGTCCTGATAGAACTGATCTCTGTCTCTTCAAATACATCTACATTTCTCCCTTGTGCCTCTCTGTGTCCATGTTGTCCCCTTGATTTGCTAGCTCTTCCTCCCCATGTCAACCATTTAAAATTCTCCCCATTCAAGTGTCACTTCCACTTTGAATTTTCCTCTAGTTTCCATTTCCTGAATCCCTGTGTTATACTTTTAAAGTACTGTATGCCCACAAATTCTTCAATACCCCTGGCTTCAAGAGGTGAAGTATAACTTTCCCACCTGTGAGTGTGAACTAGACTTGGTGACTTGCTTCTAAGGATAGAACAGGGTGAAAGTGATGGTGTACATCTTCTGAGCCTGGGTTATGAAAGGCACTGTGGTTTCTTCCCTGCTCTTTTTTTTTTAAATTAAAGTATAGTTGATGTACCATATTATATAAGTTACAGGCATACAATATGGTGATTCACAATTTTAAAAGGTTATGCTCCATGTATAGTTATTATAAAAGATTGGCTATATTCTCTGTGTTGTACAATATATCCTTGTAGCTTATTTTATACATAATAATTTATACCTCTTAATCCCCTAACCCTACATTACCCCTCCCCTCTTCCCTCTCCCCACTGGTAACCACTAATTTGTTCTCTATATCTGTGAGTCTGTTTATTTTTTGTTATATTCACTAGTTTGTTCTATTTTTTAGATTCCACATACAAGTGATATCATACAGTATTTATCTTTCTGACTTATTTCACTTAGCATAATACCTTCCAAATCCATCCATGTTGTTACAAATGGCAAAATTTCATTCTTTTTTATGGCTGAGTAGTATTCTACTGTATATATGTATATACACCACAGCTTCTTTATCCATTCATCTATTGATGGACACCTAGGTTGCTTCCACATCTTGGTAGCTGTAAATAATACTGCTATGAACATGGGGGTGCATATATCTTTTCATATTAGTGTTTTCATTTTTTTCAGATATATACCCAGGAGTGGAATTGCCGGGTCATATGGTAGTTCTATTTTTAATTTTTTGAGACACCTCCATACTATTTTCCACAGTGGCTACACAAATTTACATTCCAACCAATATGTATGTGGGTTCCCTTTTCTCCACATCCTCGCCAGTGTTTGTTATTTGTGTTCTTTTTGATGATAGCCATTTTGACAGGTGTGAGGTAATATCGCAGTGTAGTTTTGATTTGCATTTCCCTGATGATCAGTGATGTTGAGCATCTTTTCATGTGCCTGTTGGCCATCTGCATGTCCTCTTTGGCAAAATGTCTATTCAGGTCTTCGGACCATTTTTTAATCAGGTTGTTTGTGGGTTTTTGATATTGAGTTGTATGAACTGTTTATATATTTTGGATAGTCACATCTTATCAGTCATATCATTTGCAAATATTTCCACTGACAAAACGAAAAGACAACCTACTGAGTGGGCGAAAATCCCTGCTCTTTCTTTTAAGTTACACACTATAAGGGAAGCCAGCCATGAGGATATGGACAGTGGGGGAACTGTCAGTAGCTACATGAGTGAATCATCTTGGAAGTGGATCCTTTAGCCCTAGTCAAACCTTCAGATGACTGCAGCCTTTGCCAGCATCTGGACTGCAAGCTACCCTAAGTCATAACCACCCAGCTAAGCCAGTTCTGAATTCCTCACCAACAGAATTATGAGATAAAACAACAAATATTAAATAAGTTCCTATTTGGGGGGCTATTTATTACTCATGAATAGATAACTAATATATAACTGTCCTTTATTCCAGTAAATTATAGTTATTTGCCTATTTCTGGTACAGTCCTTCCTCCAATCCCCCAACTAGGTACTGAGCTCATAGGAACATGGGTTATGACTCACTTAGCTGTGTGCCCCTGAAGTGCCTAACAAAGTGTCTTGTAAAAAGTAGGTGATCAATGCTCTCCAAGATAATAGAATGACCTCACTTTTAAGAATGTAGGCTCTGGTATCAGGCATATATGTGTTCAGAACCCAGCTCTACCTTTTTCTAACTGTGTGAACTTGGGAAAGTTACTTAACCTTCTCTAAGACTCAGTCTCCTTACCTGCAAAATGGGGATAACAACAGGCCGACCTCACAGTTTTGTTGTCAGTGTAGGTGTGGGGAAAGTACTTAATCCTCTGCTCCTTATGTTTCCATAGATGGGAGAGACTTACATTCTACTCCTCACGAGGGGGTGACATTAGAGAAATGCTTTTAGGCCCTCTCATCATCCCTCTCCCTGGCCCCTTCACACCACAGGAGGAACAAGTGTTTATTTGGTGAGGTTGATAGAACATGACACTGAATAATGGACATTTAATGGTCATTATTCTAGATGTTCCAGACTCTCCTCTTTCTCACATTTGTAAGTATGTGAGCAGATACTAAGAATACACTTTCTTTCTGTGACCTGATCCCTGCAGAAAATATAACCGGATCAGGGTCTAGAAATTGGCTGAGAGAGAGAGACCTGGAAGTCCATGTGTCTATAACTATTTCTCTCTCCCTCCCCACCCCCTCTCTGCATCTTACAAGCTGACTGTCCAGGACCTCCTATGCACCTTTCTGCTAAGCTCAACTTTCCCCACAGGTGGGTTACATGGTCAAAATAGGCAGAAAAAAATCATAGAAAAGCCTGCCATATTCTACAATACAGTTTAGAGTTTAAGAGTGCTAATGTTGTATTCTTTTAAAAGTTTATTATGGAAAAGCTCAAACATGTACAAAAATCATCAGAACAGTATAATGAAACCCCCATGTGCCTTTCACCCAACTTCAGCAATTTACGGCCAACCTCATTTCAGAGTTGCTTTTTAATTCTCTTTAATTCCGTGCATCTATTCTTAATTGTCTAAAAACTTGAGGGGAGGGTTAGTAATTAATTGGCACTCTCAGAGTTGTAACAAGGAGGATTACAAGAGAGTGTATGTGAAAGTCACTGGGACATAATAAGCTTGCAAAAAAAACAGCATTAATAATGACGGTGAGCCATCAGCAGAATGGAAAGCAAGTTTTGACCAAGATGACTTGGAATGGAATGAGGCTCATTCTCCTCATTCGATCATCTGCTGGATTGTCAAGAGCTTATAACCTTGAGGGTAGTAGAAACTCACTGGATGTGAAACCAGGAGAGCTTAGTTACTGTCACGTTCACCTGCAGACTTTGCCTTTAAATCACGTCATCTCTTTCTCACCTCAATCACTTACCTCCAGCCTGAGTCGTTGGGATACCATGCCTATCTCAATGCTGACAAACACTACTCGACTGGACCCATCTGGTTCCGCCATGATGAATGCACGACTGTACAACCTCGTGAGGATGCCTCGTGCGTTCTGGCCAGGTTTGCTGTAGCCCATCTAAAGAGGAAGAGAGAATCAGCACCACTCCTTCTCACCCCGCTGTTACCAGAAACCAGGCACAACCATACAAGAATAGACTACTTAGGAAAGGCAAAGAAATACAATCCACATGACACTGTGGCTCCGACTGAGACAGGATATGTGTTTTCAAGAGTAAAGCCAACAGTTTTGGGGTGTTTTTTATTTTTGTATATCGATGAATGAAATCTTACCTATTAAATATATTATTGGATCATCGTTCCTCAAGGTGATTAAAGTTTGTTTGTGTGTGTGTGCATGTGTGTGTTTTATGACCAATATCTTTTACATGTGATTTTTAGAGTTTGGCTCTTTAAAGATTTGGAGAGGATATGTACATTCTAAGGCACTCAGTTTTTCTGATTTATATGCTAATGATCAGGGCCTAAGTTAAATAAATAAAAATATGTGTGCATGTAAAAAAAAAAAAAAAAAAGAGTAAAGCCAACATCACAAAACAGGCTTTACTCTTCTGTGCAGAAAAAGGCAAAGTAGTTGCTGGGTTGGCATTAGCTATTCACTGGCCTGTGGGCAAGGAGGGAACTGGTGTGACTCAGGAATTCCATCACAATGCTGGAGACCTTTCATGGCTTTTCTGTTCTTTGAAACAGGACCGTTTCTCCAGCTTATCTAAGGTACTACAGAAGAAATCGTTCCCCAGCCATCATTCCACATTCCAAGGAATACCCTGAAGACTGGAGGCCCCTTCACTTTGGTTGTTTGGCATGTGATTTTTTTTTTTTTTCCTGAAGAAAATGGTTTCCTTATGACTAAGTAATCCTTATTGAGGGTGCCTCACCCTGGCTTTTATCATGTTGTCCCTCCCTCAGCCAAGTCAAATCAAACACACCTACCTTAAAGCCCCTCTCTCACCATGTCATAAAGCCCGCCCATAAAAGCTGCACCCAGGTCTTCAGCATGGTCCCTCTACTGCTTGCTTTACCTCTCATGTGAGTGGTCATTTAAGGTTTACATTCCAGAGTCACTTTTCAGAACAGACAACAGGGAATAATTCCTAGAATCTAAAGATTATTTGGTAGGAGAGAGAAAAATCCCATCAGGCAACCTCCTGCTCTGGTTACCTAGGGAAGGGTGGCTAGAAAGATGTGTCTACCATCACAGCCCAGAAGTTGCATGCCAGCGGCCCACAGGCCACACCTGATCCAGAGAAGTGTTTTACTTGGCTAACACACCGTTGGTCCACACTAGATTTCCAGTTTTAACTAGAGTTGCTTCCATTTTCCAATGGAGAGACTTAAATCCTCAGGTCTTCAATCCATAGATATTCTGGCTTCTCTTGAAAAGACTGTAAGGTAGGGAAGCCCTAGATCCACACTCTTACATGGCAACAATCAGCTAAAGCCATGCAACTTTCTAGTTGTGCCACAGTCACCACCACTTTCTATTGCCCCCCAAAACTGAGGATTTACTAGACATTCATCATCTTACACTGGCCTTCTTTGGTCATTTATGGTACCTGCCCATCCCCTGTAGTATTGGAGTTCATTCGCCTTGCCACTTCCATTCACAAAAAACGGCTAATTGAGTTTACAAGGGAGTTGTGGTTACATAAAAGGTCCCTTCTTACTTAGAGTACAATATCCATGTGATGTTAGACAACAGTGAAGTCAATAAAAAGTGAGAAGGAGATTATGACATAATATTTAGGAATAAATACAGGGTGCAAAATAATAAAGTTACTTGTTTCACAGTCTCCTCAAGGATCCCGTAATTTACCTACCAAAATGATATCTGCTACTTGGCCCGTGCAGTCAGCTCGCCCAACACCAATATGGTAGCCACTGAAGTTCTGAAATAGAGTAGGCTCTGGGGTGCTGGGTGTTGGAGATGCCTGGATGGCTGTGGGGCCCTGGGTGGCTGGAGGGATCTGGGTGGTTGGAAAACCTGAATCAAAAAACAGTAAGATATTTAAGAAACAACATTTCAGCCCATGCACTTGTCGGCATCAATTAGAACACACAGATTCAGGTTCCTAAGGATGAATCCTTGTATATTCTCTTACATCTAAGATACATGGTGAGAAACATCTCAGGAACATGTTTTATATCGTAATCCCAAGGAGGATCTTTTTCATGGAGTGGAGATGTTTCAGCCTAACAGTCAAGCTCTCTGTCAAATGTCCTTCAACTTCTCCTCACAAGCTGTTCCTGTCTAACCTGTCACTCTTCATTCACTCACCCTGCACTTATATTCCAGCCAAACAAATCAGGTGCCAGGTTCCTGGCACACAGCCCACTAAATCCAGCCTCTGGGGATTTGTTTCTACCACTCTCTCCATCCAGAGACCTTACTCCTTTCTGGTCCATCAGTCAGTCTCCTCTACCCCTTCAGAGTAGGTTTAGTTCCATCACACCCAGATCCAGCTCAACCCCTCACCTTCAGGATGCCACCCCAGCTGTCTCTACCCTGCTCTTATCCTCCTTGACCTTCTAAATCTTTTATTCTTAATGCAGCCTAGATCATTGTACACTAGTTAACATAGTCCTGCTTTATTTTAATTATTCTCATGTCACCTATATGTATGCATATTAATACATATATTCTATATCAACATCACATATACACACGAATATCAAAGGATGCAGAATGGGATAGAGACTAAAAGAGCAGGTGCCAGAAACAACCCAGGTTTGAAAACTAACTCTATCATTTACTAGCTGAACAAATAAGTTAACCTATTTTACCTCAGCTTTTCTCATCTATGAAGAAAAGTAACATAACTTTCTCATAACAGGAAGATAATAATACCCTACTTCCGAGGGTTGATTGACAATAAATATGTTAATACATATTCAAATTTTAAAATAATGGCTGGCATATAGCTTTGGTTTTTGTTTTTTTGTTTTTTTGTTTTTTACATATTTAGACATCTTACTTATATATTTTATTTGTTTGTTTCCACCCCAGAAAACAGCCAGGGGTGACCAAGGCAACACATGTCAGTGTCACAGTGCATTAGTGGTCAGAAAGTACTTAGGCAAGAGATTAACAGAAGACTTCTTCTGGGTTCCAGGATTTTGGAGCTCAAGAAAGTTTAGAGATCACATAATCCAATCTCCTCCATTTTACGTATAATAAAACTAAAACCCAGAGAAATGACTTAACCAAGATTTCATGGAGAGCATATGATGAATCAGGTGCCTAACCCAGATCCTCCAACTCAGAATCTGCTGCTCTTTCATCCACATTCTAAGTGTAGTTAGAATTCATGTTTTCCCATCCCCAAGCCCACGTTTTCTACAAGACATCAAGTATTGCAAGGAAGGAATCAGGCACCTTTGTTATTGCCTCATTTGTTCCAATGTAGGAATGTAGTGCCAACCAACGCCAAATCTAGTCACATAGCCAAAGGATTCTTTTCGATCTCAGAGTCTCAGATCTGTAAAGTAGTACTAAGGCTAGCACCTACCTTTATGGGAGTTTGTGAGGATTGAATGAGAAATTTACATAGAATGTTTACCATAGTGCTTGACACAAAGTAACCATTCAATAAATAGCAACTTCTACTATGAAAATAGGGACTGTAATTATTAATTACCTCCCTGAGCCTCAGGCTCTGGATTCTCTAATTTTAAAAGAGAAAACTATGTAAGTCCTATGCATTCTTTCATTTCTAGCAGTCTATAACTCATTCTGCCCACTTCCAGAAAAGAGGATCTCTGTTCCTCTGGGTCTGCGGGGAATGAATTCAAAACATGGGGGACAGGGACTTCCCTGGTGGTCCAGCAGTAAAGAATCAACCTGACAATGCAGGGGACACGGGATCGATCCCTGGTCAGGTATTTAAGATCCCATATGCCACGGGGCAACTAAGCCCACGTGCCACAACTACTGAGCTCACACGCCTCAGCTAGAGCCTGCGTGCCGCAAACTACAGAGCCCAAGCACTTTGGAACCCACGCGCCACAACTAGAGAGAGAAAACCCGCACTCCACAACTAGAGAGAAGCCCGTGCACCCCAACGAAGAGCCCACACGCTGCAACGAAAGATCCCGCGTGCCTCAATGAAGATCCCGTGTGCCTCAATGAAGATCCCATGCGCCACAATGAAGACCCAACACAGCCAAAAATAAATAAAATAAATAATAAATAAATCTTTAAAAAAAAACAAAAACAAAAACATGGGGACAGGTAGAGAATACATTAGAAAAGAAAAGAGGCCACAAAAGAGAAAACCAAGGTGAACAATGTTGCCTCTCCTTCTCCATTGGGCCTGCGGCCAGGCCTCCCTTTACTTTGGTGAAAGCATTCAGTCCCCACCTGTCTTCCCTACTGTTTATCAGGTATATAACCTATCATCAAAGGAGAGGCTCCCATGGACGCGATATTGCCTGTAAATTTAGCCTAGGTGGTTTTCAAAAACTAAGTTAATTTCTAACATTTAAAAAAAATCAGGAAAAAAAAAAAACCCAGATGTCTAAACCGCCTCCCCCAATTTCCAGCTTCCTTTGAAAACTCAGAAGGGCTGAGTCGATGTGACATCATGACAACAAACAGCTGGCACTCAGGAGGGCCTGTGGACCCTCTTCACCAGAGAGACACCTGTCCCCACCCTGGGCCACGCCCCCCACCCCATTTATGGAACTTGATTGGCCCTCATGGGATTTGAGTTCAAGATCCCCTTGTCTAAAGCTTTCACAGACTAATTGACATTCAGTGGGTCTTTCCTTCTCCTTTTGCCCCCCACCCCCTAGAGAAGATGATGCCAGAAAGGAGGCAAAGAGGAAAAGAAGAGGCTCAGGGTAAAAGCTCACATTACTGGACCTTGAAGAATCCTGAGCTGTACTTAGATCAGTGGAAAAGTGAGACAAGTAAGTGCATGTCAGAATGCAGCACTGGCTATTTGGGGCCAAAGGCAAACTTGATAAAAATTGCTATCAATGCATAAAGGGCAACTAAGATAAAGGTTAGATAACCATCCCAGGCTGCTTCAGTACACGTTGAACTGCCCTGTTATCAGCATTATCAGCAGACACTGTTTCTTGCCTTGATGTCCCCCAAAATGAAGAAATTTCCTGCAGGCTAGGAATAGCATACAAGAACCCACGATACTCGCCTGTGTGATTTTCAGTGGTCCCACTGGTGACGAACAACAGGCTGAGAAGAGCCACCGTGATCCCTGTCATCAGCACAAAGAGGAAAATCAGGAATACCTCTAAGGTGGAAAAGGTACGTTTGGCCATTTCTCCTGAGGAAAAGCTGAGACAGAAGAACAACTATGGAAGAGACAGAAAAAAGACAGAATAACAAATTAAAATACACATGCTTCAAGTTGTCCGAGGCTAAGATGTCTAGCTCTTTCATATGAATAGACTCTACCAGGAATGCCAAGTACAGGGCATACTTGCCACTAGGTCCATATCCCAAGCCTGTGGAAGAAAAGACCAATCAATTACAGCACTCCTTGATGAATTCACATGGGGTTTCCAAATGCTTCTCAGCACAATGCTCATCCTGGAAGCCACCACCCATCATTTGGCGTTGGCAGCTAAGCTAAAACCTATTTGTATTCCCTGGATACATCATACCGCTTTCACATATGGCAGTGACGCTCTCTGTACATGGGTCTAGACTGGAGCATTTCTGTCAACAGGGATAACTGATGTACCCGCACGGCTTGTACTTGTGAGAAAGCTGGCTAGGGTTAGGGCTTTACTTTGTGGCCATGGATTAGGTATCTTGTCCACAAGGAGGTGAAACGGACCTTTGGCCTTTAAACTTCCTGTTCTAACTTTCAATTACTACCTGAATAGAAAATGACCTGGAAAAGGAGATTGGCATCTCTGATCTGAAGCCAGGCATTTGTAAAATTTCCCTCTTCAGTGATCAGATGGATCCCACACGTTTTGCAAACCCCGTGTTGAAGTACGAGGATAAAGATAATGGCCCTTGTGTGCTACAAAAGCAGAAAATGTCCTTACAGATTCCTTAAGATATTTTAGGAGTAGAATTCATCATAACTCAGAGGGACTATAGAAGCTAAAAACTCATATAATGTAACAGGAGAAAGTATAATATGATGGTTAAAAATTGGATTCTGAAGTCTGGTGCCAGAGTTCAAATCTCATTTCTGACACTTACTAGGTGACCCTGGAAAATCATCCCCAACACCGAGCCTCAGTTTCCCCATCTGTAAATAGGGCTGTGACAAAGATGATAATTTTAGTACCTATCTCATAGAGGTTTTATAAAAATAAGATGACACAGTAATAGTTTGTTTCATGGAATGGGATAAGCGTTCAGAATGTTAGCATTTATCATTAGGTTCTAAAACAGCAAAGACTCTGTGCTCCTCACTAGAATTAAAGGGGGTTTATATGAGTTTGTATTAAAGAATCACGAATCACAGGTGGGAACTTTAGAGTCCATTTTCTCAACCTCAAGGAAGCTTGAGCAGTGAGATGGCATTGTGGTCCCAAGACTTGCCCCGCAAATGGGTAATATGTGGCTAAGATGCCGCTATCCCCCAAGAGCTGTAAATTGGCCACAAACAGATGTGTTTAGTATGGCCCAATTTTTCATTTCAATTTGACTTAGTCAACAAGATAAAAGATAGAGCTTACAATTTATCTGTAAAAATAGAATCTACTTTTACAAATATGAAACTTCAGGTTTTCTTTCAAAATATTTCATAAAATATGGCAACACGGAGACAGCATTCCCATGCACCAAGAGTTCTGTAAAACTTAGTAGCTGCTGTTCCCTTTAGATGGGGCAGCCCTTCTCCAACCTGCCACTGCCTCTACCCAGCGGGCCTTATCTATCCGATCTTTGTAGTCATCTTATTTTGCAATCCACGGACTAAAGGTTAAAAATCAGTCTGGCAGCAAACACTTCAGAGGGAGGGCTGAACTGGGAGAGGACCAAGAGCCTGGAACATCTTCCCTATTTCCTAGTTTTTTGTTAGCAGGCGTTCCTCAACCATTTACCACCAACATGATCACCTTCACCACCATCGGAAGGGACAGCTTCAAACTTAGGGCAAAACAACTTTCACTATCAGCCCTGAGACAGAAAGCACATGTAAGGTATGCCTCTGAAACTTCAATGAGTCAAAGAGGTTTACTAGTCATTAGCTATTGTTTCAGTAGCAAACTTCAAACCCTGTAGACCTAGTTCTTGCCCAAAGCTTTGGTTTCTATGAGCCTTCCTGCCAGCTGAGATAGCTTTTGCACAAATAAGGCTATTAAAAATGGATAACTGACAGGTGGACCCTTCAACCCCAAAGCGTGTACATGCAGATCATGTATGTAAATGTGGCTATGTGGTAAGAGCCTATGTAACAGACATGATATGAAATATATGTGTATGCATGTGTGTGAGTTTTTGTTTGTTTGTTGGGTTTTTTTTTTTTTTGCTGGTTTTGCTCTGCTGAACTAATTGCCACCACTGGCCTTTTACACAAGTCAACAATGGCACTTGATTTAACATTAGCGTTTCCACCTCTTGGATTACAACCACGTACCTCATGTATTTCACCACTCTATTTAGTTGCCAGAATTACCATCAGCATATTACCATTCTTTTTGAAACCATTAGCACTATTTCTCGTAAATGATGAGAATCTGAATTTAAACATGAAAGCAAATGCCTTATATCTCCCTTCAGAAGGCAAATGTACCTTGGAGAGCTGAACCAATGATTACATTTTAAAGGGCTGTACATTTTTAAATAGTTCCCACTTAATCTAGCATAATCCTGCAAGGTCAACGGTGAGGCTCTAATGGCACAGTAACAAACCACTTGCTAGGTCTTTACCACCCTGAGGTCCCCCATTTTTCAAGACTGTGACAGTAAAAAGTAATATTTTGGCAAAATGGGTTTCCAAAGCTAAGAAAATGAGGTTTCATCAAGATCTCTGAGACAATGGGGTGATTCAAGATCCTCCCTCCCTCTCCAAGATAATACAGGCATTCTCACCTGATTCAACCACTCAGAAGAACTTGTGTATCCTGGTAAAGCAAATGATGGTCCAGAATCTTGTTCCCCTTCCTCTGGAACATTGCTTGGCTGGGACTTCTTAGCACCTTCTGAAACCTACTGAGGAAAGATTTTCACAGTCATGCCCAGGAGAGTTAGAGTTCCCATGAGCACAGCTTTGTGGGTTTGGTACATGGAAGAGATTAAAGTGTATTGATAACAAATGACTTGTTATCGAACTCTCCCCTGGGACAGCCTGATAGTGAGGTACTGAGTTGCAGAAGACCTACCAGGCTGAAGGTCATTTCAGATTTCAACACAACTCATCCAGCACATCAAGGTCTGTGCAAAGCTCCAACCTGGATCACAAAAAAAAGAGCACCTGCTTTATTTACCCCTGGCCACTCAACCAGTGCTCAAGAAGAAGTGATAATGTACGCTGGACATTAGTGTGGGCTATGGGCCCCACTAGGCAATATTTACAATAATTTCAGAACAGAAAAGTGAACTTTTAGATTCTCATGTATAAAAAGAATGCAAAGTTTTAGATGAACTAAGAATGTGAATAATGAGTATACAAAAGGGAAGAGTGTATGCAACATTAAAAATTATATTGAAGGAAATAATATTTAATAATTTTTTCATGTCATTAAATTAATTTAACTTCGCAAAACATTATGATCCCATTTTTGTAAAGTATACATTATTTATATGTGTGTGATCATAAAGACTGTAAGAAAATACAGCAAAAAATGTTAAGAAGCAATTATCTGGTGATAAGATCATGGGTGAGTTTTGTTTTCAGCTTTTTGATTCTTGACATTTTCTATGATAGCCATGTAGCATTTTTGTAATGAGGAAAATAAAATGTTTTAGCTCATCTCAGAGAATGTACACTGTATAACAGCATGAAGTTAAGCAATGGCCCACAAAAGACAAAGAGAGAAATAAATAGACCAAAGTCCTCCTTTTTTCCTAGTAAATCCAAGCTATCCAGGAAGCAATTTGAAGAAGACCACATCGGCTGCTGAATTCCACACAGAGTTTTAAGAGAGACCAGCCCCAAAGTTCCAATGGAAATATTAAAGTGCTTTCAGATAGGGCATTTAGTAACGTGTCTTAGCTACCTCTCTGCTACAACAGAGGGGAACAGGTTAAATTATGGTATTAGACAAGTTTTTTTTTCTTTTCGTGCAAATATGTTTGTTGCCTGACACCAAGAATTCTGAGACCAAATCTAGCTAACTTAAGGCAGCTGGGGAAAAAGAGAAGAAAATTCACCAGAAGGCAGCAGAAGAAGTTGAAGATGCAGGCTCAGGAAGGCCAGAGATCAGCTCTGAGAGTCTATGTGGCAGGAGCTACTGAGCCATCTCTTCAGGGCTTTGTCATCAAGATGGATGCTCTCCAACTACTTTAGGTCTTTATGTTGCTCCATTCTGGATTCAGTTCCTAAAAGACAGCATCTGGGAACTTCCCTGGAGGTCCAGTGGTTAAGACTTCACCTTCCAATTCCGGGGATGCGGGTTCAATCCCTGGTTGGGGAGCTAAGTTCCCACATGCCTCAAGGCCAAAACACCAAAACATAAAACAGAAGCAATATTGTAACAAATTCAATAAAGGCTTTAAAAATAATAATTAAAAAATGTAAAAATAAAAGACAGCATCTGACTGACCTAGCTCAGCTCATATACCTATCCCTTCCATTGAGGGGATATTTAACAAGACCATACCCAAAGAGGGAAGGATAGTTCCCCAAAATAAAATCAAGGTAAAATAAAAACAACAGATACCCACTGGTGAACTGCCATTGGATTTCCTTCTCCCATCCTTCTCCCTTATGTGAGAGGCCCTCTAAACTGGCCCTGTGATCTAAAATGTGGTCTCTTCTGGACCTCTCCAGCCATCTTTCTCCCTGTAAGAAGGAGCCACGCCAAGCTCATTCCCACTGAGACTACCTAGGTGTCCCACAGTTGAGTCAGCTAAGATCATTTTAACCAGGGTTTCAGTAGATAATCATGGCATAATATATCATTTCTCCCAGACAACATTTGAAGGCCCATACCTGAATGCTAAGGGGGTGAGAATCAAGGAGATTCCAAGCACCGTGGCAGAGTCAGTGAAGGAAAAATGTTGGGCCAAGGGGACCTGTGGTGCCCATCAAGACAGCTGACTCTTACAGCCAGAAATAGACTACCTCGGGGAGAGGGGAAGATGTAATCATTGTAAATATTTCATACGTGTATTTTATTTCTGTCTGAATGACGATCAGACAAATCCTGTTTGCTAGGATAAGGATGGCTGTCCTTCTCAACTCATCACCCCAAGACACTCACTCATGTTCTACCCATTTTACATATGAGGAAACACACACAGAAAGTTTAAAGGGCTTCCAGAACAGGAAAGGATGGTTAAAAGTGAGCATGATTAAACAATAATTATTCCAGGATGTGAGCCCAAGTCTCCAGATTCCCAGACAAGACCGCTTGCCTTTCACCAAACTCTTGCTGTCTACATCGCTTCAACTCTGGCCCTGGCATGGCAGCCTCTGGGGACAGACAAGTCATGTGTTCACTCCTCATTAGCAGATGATGAAGCAAATCATGTCCTCTGTCTCTTAACATCCTAACACTGAGGAAGATTTTCCCAAATGCCCAACTCCTCAACCATTAACCAATAGTCTAGCACTATGAATTCTCTTATTTTACTTATGCCTACAGGATAGGGGCCTTAAAAGGCTTGATGCTAATTTCTTTTTTAAACAGATCTTTATTGGAGTATAATTGTTTCACAGAACTGTGTTAGTTTGTTGCACAAAGCGAATCAGCCATATGCACACACATGTCCCCATGTCCCCTCCCCCTTGAGCCTCCCGCCCATCCTCCATATCCCACCCCTCTAGGTGGTCACAAAGCACCAAGCTGATCTCCCTGTGCTATGTTGCTGCTTCCCACCAGCCAACTATTTTACATTCGGTAGTGTGTATATGTCAATGCTACTCTCACATCGTCCCAGCTTCGCCCTCCCACCCCATGTCCTCAAGTCCATTCTCTGTGTCTACCTCTTTATTCCTGCCCTGCAACTAGGTTCTGGTCACATCCTTTTTCATTCTTTAATTCTTGGAATAATTGAAGAATAAATTACTTTAAAAAACCATATAGTATTTCATATAGCACCCAGATTGTGGTCTCTAAATATAATTCCTTGCTAAAAGGAAAAAGAGATCCTTGACGAAATGGCTGGTTTTGGGTCTGGGCCAGGAAACACATAAATGTGAAATAGTTTTTCATACCAGAAATCAAGGAAGTCATCGAGATGACTATAATTGTTTCAAAAAGAACTAGAGTTTCCCACTAGTCAAAAATGGGTCAATTTGAGCAATTTAAAAAATAACTGCAGCAGATAAGCAAATCAATTTTGCTTAAATTCATGATGTCATAATGAAATTTTTAAAAATCTCTTTGATTACCTTTAAAAGATGCTAGGGAACTAGTTTGTTTTTTCTGAAAACTGGCAAGAAAAACACAGGGAGTGGGAGGAAGGATCAAGAAATAGAGTAAGAATGTACTTGTCTTTTGTTGTATAAAGGTAACTTAGGGAGAGGAGCAACTATTTACAGAGCAACTATTGATGAGAAAGAGTGGAAGACTATCAGAAAAGATCTACAAATAGATATAAAGAAGGAACCACAACAAGATGGGTAGGGGGGGCAGAGTCGTGGTATAGTCGAGACACATAACGCTGGGTGGGCAACCCACAAACGGGAGAATAATTAAAATTGCAGAGTTTCTCCCCAAGGAATGAGGGGTCTGGGCCCCACATCAGGTTCCCCAGCCCAGGAGTCCTACAGGCTTTGAAGGCCAGCAGGTCTTACTTTTGGGAGACTCAGAAGGCTGTGGGAAATAGAGATGCCACTCTTAAACGGTGCACACAAAATCTCACACACTCTGAGACCCAAGTCAGCAGCAATAATTTGAAAGGAGCCTAGGTTAGACCCACCTGCTGATTTTGGAGAGTCTCCCAGAGAAGCAGGAGGCAACTGGAGCTCACGCTGGGGACATAGACATGGGCAGCAGCCAATCGGGGGAGCTCATACTACCATAAGGACACTGGTGCTGGTAAGTGCTGTTTTGGAATCCTTTAGCTTATTAGTTCTGGGACACAGCCCTACCCAATAGCCTCTCTGCAGCAATACTGGGATGCCTCAGGCCAAGCAACTAGTCAGGCAGAAACACAGCCTCACCTACCATCAGGCTGGCTGCCTTAAGATCCCTTAAGCCCACAGCTGCCCTGGGACCCAGCCCTGGAAACAGAGGGCCCGGGACTGACCTTGTAACCAGAGTGCCAACACTAGCACTGGGGCCCCCGGGGCCCTGCAGCCAAAGACCCTGACACCTGGCTCCACCACCAGTGGGATGGCACCAGACCAAGGAGCCCCTGGGTCCCAGCCCCACCCAACAATGGGCTGATACAGCAACTCTGTGACACCTAGCGCACAATAGGCAGAGACACTGGGACCCGGCTCCACCTACTAGTGGGCTGGTACTAGTCCCAGGACCGGTCTTCACCCACCAGCAGGTGGACACCAGCCCCAGGACCACAGAGCCCCGCAGCCTGCCAAGTCAGCATCCAGCCCACATACCAGCAGGTCAGTACCAGCCCCGGGACTTCCTGGGCCCCAGTCCTGCCTACCAGCAGGACACTCCCAGCTGTGGGACACCTTGCACTCCTCAGTCAGCAGCCCTGGGATCCACCCCACCAACTAGTGAGCTGACACCGGCTTCAGGGCCCCCAGGGCCTGGCTCCACCCATCAGTGAGCAGACACTAGTCCCAGACCACTGAGCCCAGGCCTGCCAACACCAGCTCCAAGACACCTTGGACCCCTCAGCCAGCCACCCAAGGATCTACCCCCACTCACCAGCAGGCCAGCACCAGTTTGGGGAAACTGCAGATTCTTCAGCCAGCTATGTGAGGAATAGGCCCTGCCCACCAGCAGGCTGACACTAGATCTGGAACCACCCACTACAGAACCCAGCTGCTCCCCACCGTGGGCAACACGAGCCCCAGGACGCTTGGGGCTCCACGGCAAGTCACCTCACGACCCAGCCCCACCAAGGTGGGGGGACGGGGAATCGGAGGAAGGCAGTTAAAGTACAAACGTCCAGTTATAAGAGAAATAAGTGCTACGGATGGAATGTACAACATGATAAAGATAATTAACACTGCTATATCTTTTTTTTAACATCTTTATTGGAGGATAATTGCTTTACAATGGTGTGTTAGTTTCTGCTGTGTAACAAAGTGAATCAGCTATACATATACATATATCCCCATATCTCCTCCCTCTTGCATCTCCCTCCCACCCTCCCTATCCCACCCCTCTAGGTGGTCACAAAGCACCGAGCTGATCTCCCTGTTCTATGCGGCTGCTTCCCCCTAGCTATCTATTTTACATTTGGTAACACTTCTGTATCTTATATATGAAAGTTAAGAGAGTAAATCCTAAGAGTTCTCATCACAAGAAACAAAATTTTTTCTATTTCTTTAATTTAGTACCCATATGAAATGATGGATATTCACTAAACTTATTGTGATAGCCATTTCATGATGTATATAAATCAAATCATTATGCTGTACACCTTAAACTTACACAGGGCTGTAAGTCAATTATATCTCAATAAAACTGGGAGAAAAAAAAGAAAATGAAAAAGAAAGGAGGGAAAAAAAGGTAACTTGGGAAAGTGAAATTATTGATGAGGGACAGTTTCTCACAATGGAAGTATTCAAGCTAATAAATGAGGAAGGAATGACAAACTTAGAATCTAAATGCTTTGCAAACCCCTAATGAAATGATGGATATAGGCAGTGACCATCAGCGGTTGGCCGCTTAGGTCACCAAAAGAGTCAACCAGATATTGCAAGGCTCTGAATGATGTACACGACCTTACCTTTCCAGTATTCTTACCAAAAATATTAAACCTAAATTGGATCAGCCTCTAGATCTCAGTGCCTGTTTATAGGAAACACAAGAGACAACCGAGTATTTCAGAGGACAATGTGGGGATACAGTAAGCAAAATCCAGACTGTGAGAGACTCTGTAAGACAAATGAGCCAGTTTCCTTAACAGACACATTGGAAGTGGAAAAGGAAAGAAAGATGGAGATGGAGGTAGAAGAGTAGGAAGAGGGAGAAGAGGAAGAGAATATGAGGAGGAGGAAGAATGGGGAGCAGAGAGAAAGTCAAGGGAAGGGGGACGGGGCCAGGAAGGGGAGGAAAGGAGAAGCAAGCTATAGATTAAAAGAGGCTGAAGAGACATATCAGCCAACTGTATGCTGTACACCCCAAACCATCACTATTTGGAACCTGATTCAAAACCGGTTTTTAAGAATTATGAGACAATTGAGGGCTTCCCTGGTGGCACAGTGGCTAAGAATCTGCCTGCCAATGCAGGGGACACAGGTTCGAGCCCTGGTCTGGGAAGATCTCACATGCCGTGGAGCAACTAAGCCTCTGTGCCACAACCACTGCTCCTGCACTCTAGAGCCCATGAGCCACAACTACTGAAGCCCATGCACCTAGAGCCCGTGCACTGCAACGAAGAGTAGCCCCCGCTCGCCATAACTAGAGAAAGCCCACACACAGCAATGAAGACCCAACGCAGCCAAAAATAAAATAAAATAAATTTTTTAAAAAAAGAATTATGAGACAATTGGGAAAATTTGAACACTAACTAGATATGTGATATTAAGGTATTATTATTTAGAATGTTAGTGAGATAATGCTGTGGTGGTTATATATTTTTTTAAATCTTTCTCTTTTAGATACATTCTGTGACAGATTTTTTACAAAAGGAAACAATACCAAAAGTGCAAAACTCAGATCAGTGGATGGGTGATGGACAGATAGGACAGATGAATGGGAAATAAGCTTTCTTCTTTAATATACCGGTGGACAGCAGAGAGGCAGTGAAAAGCACTGCAGCAGATACTGTGGAGTACTTCACTCAACACCATTTCTAAGCCCACCTAGTATGCAGAGGCTGGACCCTCATTTGCCTTGAGTGCCAGATGTAGTTTAGGTTCTACCTTTCAGATGCACTAGTGTGAGACCTTGATTCAGAGCTGAGCTACTTGGGGAGAGAGGCAGGGCATGGGACATCCATCTTACAGTTTGTATCATGGCAGCATGACTCTGAGCTGCTTCCTCAGTGGCTGCTTCCAGCTGATGTAGCTGCTTCCTTATTCCATGACCGTGACCAAGGTAGCTCATCCCTTAGCAGTTCAGTTCAGTTCTGCAGTTTAAGTTGGGGGGATTGTTCCTAGAAGCTCAGTCTCATTCTCTGACTTCATCCTTCACAAACATTCTGAAAGTGACCTCTATCCCTTAATAAAGCCCTTTCTTCTTGAGCTAGCAGGATTGGATTCTGTTATCTCCAACTAAGAATTCATCCAAGCTAAATCTCACAAAAGTGAGCATTGGACCCCTCTTTGGAGAATATATGCATTTCAGTCATTGGACACTCTATGCCAAGCCACCTCTGGGAACACGTTTAAAGTTAAAAGTGATGAGCATTTTGGCACAATGAACTTCTCATTAGGCCTGAAAAGAAATTAACTTTAAGTACGCAGGACTGCCATAGTGGTACCTTACTACCTTATGGGTTTACAAAGGACTAAAAAATCCCTTTGAACCCAAAAACTGTCCCATCATCAGTTGACTATTTATAGATTCATAATGTCTCAATTGAATTTTGATCTCAAACCACAAGCAATAGAAGAGAGAACAGAGTCCTTTCTGTTCCAAACTGGAGAGAATGTTTCTTATTAAATCCCTTATGCACCTGTCATATGTTGAGCCTGAGAATGAAACTAGGGGATGTTATTCCCTTCAGTTGGGATCCCAAGTTCCTTCTATAAAAGAGGTCCCAGCTCTGACCGTAGTGAGAGGAAGATGGCAGGTGACACAGAGCACACGCACCATGGCTCTCCTTCCCCTGGGGATTCCCAAATCCCACGTTCCCAGCAATACTGACAGTCCTGCTTTTCTCAGAGAAAAGGGTAGATTAAACTACTCCAGGGCTACAGAGCTCCTCTCCCCAAATTTACCCCAGTCCTACCTTCAACACACAGGGCAAAAGATACAGAGAGATATTGAGGGTATGGAAAAGATTGCAATTTGGAATCTGAAGATTGAGGCTTTCTCAGTGACCTTAATCCCTCTGAGTCTCATTTTCCTTGTGTGAAAACTAGAGACTAACAAAAAACCACCTTATTGAAAGATTCACATAGACAATATTTTTTTAAAAGTTCTTTGCTAACTCTACAACATGATGCAAATGAGTCATTAATTAAGTGAATGTGGACCCCCAAGAGCGGCAGGTTCCACACCTTTTCGACCTTAGAGCACAGTTCTTTTCTTGGTGTATTCCTCAAGCTTGGTTCTACAGATCTCCTTAATAGAGTCTGAAAAACTCAGCCTTGGAGAGAAGGAGTGTCTTTTGCTATTTTCAAAACATTCAGAGGATTTAAACTTTAGATAAAATTGGAATTGCAAAACTTCCCTACTTCTCTGCTGTTAGATAAACAGTGTGGGGCTATATAACCTTTGCAGAGTATTTGGAAATTATTCTCTGATGATTTGTCTCTTTCCAAAACCACAGATAAGAATCTATTGCATTTGGCAGTGACAAATTTGCCCTGTTTTCCCTACAAGATTATGAAGGCAGATTGGAGGAAAGCAGGCTACAGCGGCATTTATCATGATTTCAGGGACAGGGCAACAATATCTTTGATGTAATTTTCCCTTCCACATAAATCTCAGCTGCTTAGCATTTCCCACCTGTAATGTGCACTTGTGGGAAAAGTACCACACTGTCCTTTGATAGAACTTGGAAGACAAAAGACCAAGAGAAACAGAAAGCAACTTGCTTCTATCAAAGTCCATCTGGACTCAGTGTTCTCTTGGGCCAATGGGAGAAAGGATGACCTGAGTGGAGCTTGACACTAAAGCACAATGGCTTTCTTGTATTGTGCAGAACCAGCCTGAGGAGCAACCCTGCCTGGTGAGGACTGCTCTCTTCCCTGCCTGGAGCAAATGTACTTAAACCATTCACAGAGGATCCCCCCATTAGATCAGCCAAAAAGCAAAAGGGGAGAGAAACAGACCAGCCCCATGCTAGAGAGTAAATGCACACCAATTCTCATGCTCTCTCTTGCTGCAATTTTTCTGACTTGTTTCTAAGGATAATCCACTTAAGGTCCAGGGGGAAGAAGAAAAAGTTCTTGCTCATGGGTTCTACCTGGAGTGATAATGTCTGCAGGAGAACTTAACATTGTGGGTTTGTCATTGATATGGAATCATTATAAGTTTAGGTGGCATCTGAGATATCCAGGTTCAAAGGGTATGGCCAACGAAATGAGAGGGGATATCTGTCTAATGCTCCCTGCACCGTGTGAAGCCAGGACCAAGCCTCAGTGTGAACCAGAAGCTGAGGAAGGACTTTGGTCCTGAGGGGCTGACATGAGGGCAGAGAGGTCCCGCTGGAGGTAAGTGGGTTACCCAAGAATCAAAGAGGCTAGCCCAGGAAGTCTATGAGAGAAAGCCAAGGCTTGATGGTATCAGGAAACCAGGCAGGAATCTCAAGCTTGCAGGAGTCAAAGGCAGGATCCAACTCAGATATGGAGCCAAGACGGGGCCAGGCAGGGATGAAATCTAAGCTAAAACAGATGAGACACAAGTCTCAACAGGTTGGTGGTCTTGGGTAAAGACCCAGATCACCTAGAGGTAGTGTTTATGACTCCATTTTGCAAGTCAGTAGATTAAAGAGATTTGCATGGGTTGGGCTGGCTAATCTTGCCAGCACATGAAGAACAACAACTTACTGAGATGTTATCATGTAGAAACTTATTAAACCAGGGCAAGGAGGACACATCACCTTTTTAAAATAATAAAAAATAAAATGAAATTAACTTATTGAACTCTTTGTATGTTCCAGACCCTGTTCTAAAAATATTACATGATCTGCCTCATTTAATACTCACAGTCATCCTTTGAGGATGGTATTATTCTTATCCCCATTTTACATTTGAATTAAAAGAAAAAAAATCAGAGAAGTTAAACAAGTAGCCAAAGGTCATACTGCCAATAAGAGATCAAGGTGGATTCAAAACCAGATCACCTGCCTTCAAGGCTCTCCAGAATGACCATCAGCTACCCCAGACAACAAAAGCCTTTTACTAGTATTGCTATACCTGACATCCTTAGGGTAATAATCAAATAATGCCTACAAAAGTAGTCAAAATCACAAAGCTAATAGGAAGTCAAATATTTAGACTCAGGAATTGTGAGAAGAGGTAAGGATTCTAAAATCATCTAGTCCAACCCCCATGTCATATAGATAAGTTACTTGCCCAAATTCACTGTCGTTGAGACTTTTAGCACTCATCCATATCTGGTCCTCCACTCCTCTGCAGACACACAGGAAGTTAATGCTTTCCAACCCCCTGGTAGTCACTGGTCAATGGGCTGCAAATGGCAGTGACATGTGTCACCTCTGGATTAAAGTATTAATGCAGATGCATTTGAAAAGGGGTATGAGTTCTCCACGATCTCTCTGCTGTGGTGACCCTGACAATTGCATGTCCCAAATGACAGGTTACAAGGTCCCTGAGTCACCACTTGAAAGAAATCTACCTCAGAGTCATCAGACCAGGAGTGTGCTTTACATAAACAAGAAGGAAATGCTTATGTGTTAAGCAACGAAGATTTTACCATAGCAAGCCGCCCACCCATCCTGATTAACATAGCCACCTAATTGATACCAGCTAATGAAGATAACTCCTTACCCAAATTATAAATCTTCTTTTAAAATTTCCTTCAGCCCAATCAATGCCATGAATCAAATGGTTTTATTTCCACAGGTAGAAAAATGAAATTGGATTCATATCTCAAAACGCTCACAAAAATTAACTCAAAACAGATTAAAGACTTAAACATAACCTGAAACTATAAAACTCCTAGAAGAAAATATAGGGAAGAAGCTCCTTGACATTGATCTTGGCAATGATTTTTTGCATATGACACAAACAGCACAAGCAACAAAAGCAAAAATCAGTAAGTGGGACTATAGCAAATGAAAAAGCTCCACACAGCAGAGGAAACAATCAACAAAGTGAAAAGGCAGCCTACAGAATGGGAGAAACTATTTGCAAGCCATGTGTCAGATAAGTGGTTGATATCCAAAACATATAAAGAAGTCATACAATTCAACAAAAATAAAACAAACAATTCAATTTAAAAATGGGCACAGGAAATACAGACATTTTTTTTTCCAAATAGCAAACAGGTATATAAGAGGATGCTCAACAGTATATTTCAAAATATACTAAAATCTCTCTAATTTAGAGATCACATTTCATGTAATCTCAACTCTAAGACAAAGTTTAAAATATTTAGAAATATAAAAGGCTCCCAGGTCACAGAAACTTATGAAATAAAATCCATGCATTTTATACCATAGGAGAGGTCCTTCAGCTCATGCAGGACTTGATAACCTCTAATTTACATATAGTTCTAACCAACCGTTCTTTTTCTTCCAATCACAGATTGTTCTAGAAGCAGGCACACAGGTAGCAAAAGTGATAGCTGAAAGAGGCTCAGATGAAAATGACTCAGTCTATGACAATAATCAGTGGTCAGAGAAACAACTTGAGCCGTTTTTGTTTGATAATCTCTAAGACAGCAGAAGCATGTGTAACATATTTGAAAACATTTTCCTCCAAGATTTTTTTTTTAAGTTTGGGGTTTAAAAGAAAGAACTCCACATTTTAAAGCTATCAAAAATATAAAGAGGGAGACAAAGACATAACTAGACTAATCTGTTTCAAAATGTGACAATGTTTTATTAAGTTGAGATTTGTAGAAATTTTATTTTCTGCATTTTATTTAACCATATTTAAATTTTTTCTGCAATGATCATGTATTACTTGTATATTACTTGTGATGCTAAGGTAATTTTTTTAAAGGATGAATGCAGGATATGAAAAAGTCACACCAAGTAAATATTTTAATTCTCCAACTAGGTTAAAAAGGTGTCAACCCTGCTAATCTATTCTTAGGGATCATCAAATAAATAACCACCACTGAAAACAGTTTGTTTCTTTTCTTGGCTGCATGAGGCAGGCTGTGCTCACCCCAGACTCCATCTTGGTTGAGCTCCTAAGCCAGTGATCTGATCATATGGGACTTCTAGAAATAATGAGGCATCAACTAATTTAGTCAGGACTAATAGAACATAGCAGGTTGTACCTGCTTATTCATTTCTCTAATCAGCAAACAGGCTGAGCTGCCTCTTTAGGCCAAGTTGAGCTGAACCCTGGATGTACCATAAGAGATAAAGGTTCTTCTGAATTGGATAATGTATTGGTGTCTCCCTAAGAGGATTGATACCACCATGTGACATAGAGCTGTGACCAAGTTGTTCACCCTGTTGTCTAGCCAATGAGTCCAAAGATAAATACAGGATTGAAGACTAGCATTTTTTCCATCCCAGTGCGTCAATTCCAGGGTTGATATGTTCAAAAGATTTAACTACTGGTTCAGTCTGAGCACTGACCAATTTGAACAGATGCCAGGGTAAACAACTGGTCTACCTGAATCAATACATTCTTGCTGAACATCAATCAGCCTTAGTGAGTTTCTTTTTTAAATGTGGAATTATGAATTATCTGGGGAATTTCTTCTTTCAAAGACCCAACCATTGAGCTATAAGCCTTATAAATAGAATGAGTAGTCATCAAAAAAAAAAAAAAAAGGGCTTCCAATCTCACCTCACGCTACTGAAAAATTACCTCAATCCATCATGAAAGAGACAGGCCACCAATAGCAGGTTTTATGTAGGCCCTTAAGAGCACCATTAAAGGGAAAAAAACGTCAAAAAACTGGCATGATGTTCCTAACAGGCCTGCCAACACTGCAAGGTGAGGATACGTCCAGCCAAACCACAATTCCTGCCATAATGAAACTGAATTATGAAACGAAAGAAAACATCTTGCTCTAGTTTAGGCAGGTTATAAGCCGAAGTATCCTTGAAAAGCTGACAAATCCAATTTGTAGAGGAGAAAAACGAAATGCTAAACAATGCTTAACAACAAACCCAATTTGTAGAGGAGAAAAATGAAATGCTAAACAATGCTTAAAATCTTCCCAGGAAGAAGGAGACTGCCTACGTCACACTCACACTGAAGGCGGAAGAAAATAAGTGGACACATTTATCAGCAGCTCTCCCAAGTGTTGAGGTGTGCTTTACAGCAGGTACGTAGCTGCCTGAAGCTTGCAGATGTCTACACAGTTGCGACGATAACCACACTGGGTGCTGAGGAGACAGTGGCGATCAGTGAGGACAGCCACAGTCAGAAAATGTGTGCCCACCTGAAGGTGACGAAGGACCCGTATTGATGGATTTTCTCATTTTTTAATGAAAAGTCAGTAATATTTTTTAAATGAAGTATATTTAATTTACAATGTTGTGTTAGTTTCAGATGTACAGTAAAGTGATTCTGTTATACATATATGCATACATACACACACATATATATCTCAGATTCTTTTTCATTATAGGTTATTACAAGATATTGGATATAGTTCCCTGTGCTATAACAGGTCCTTGTTGTTTATTTTATATATAGTAGTGTGTATCTGTTAATCTCAAACTCCTAATTTATCCCTCCCTCCCTTCCCCTCTGGTAATCATAAGTTTGCTTTCTGGGACTTCCCTGGTGGTCCAGTGGTTGAGAATCAGCCTTCCAATGGAGGGGATGTAGGTTCGATCCCCGGTCCGGGAACTAAGATCCCACATGCCACGGGGCAGCTAAGCCCCAGTGCCACAGCTACTGAGCCCGTGCGCTCTAGAGCCCATGTGCCGCAGCTAGAGAGCCCGTGCTCTCTGGAGCCCACGTGCCACAATGAAAGATCCCACATACCGCAGCGAAGATCCCACATGCCACAACGAAGACCTGACACAGCCAAATAAATAAATTTTTTTTACGTTTGTTTTCTATGTCTGTGAGTTTGTTTTGTAAATAAGTTCATTTGCATCGTTTTTTTAGATTCCACATATAAGTGATATCATGTGATATTTATCTTTGTCAGACTTCACTGAGTATCTCAGACTTCATCTGAGTATGATAACCTCTAAGTTCTAAAGAGTCAGTAGTATATCAGTGTTTATTAATTGTTTGATTTCAAATACCGGCAAACAATTCTGAAAAAAATTGTTTTTATCATTCTTTCAGTTAACACTATGTATGACAAACTGAACATATGTAGACCACAAGTTGCAACCTCCGATTTAATCCACTGCTTCCTTTATTCAAAAATATTTTCTGAGCATCTACAGAGTACAAGGTACTGTGGCCTAAAGGACACAATACCTAAGACAAAATGCCTGCCTTCAAAAACCTTACAGTGTAAGATAGAGATGATTCCCTAGTAATAATATTGAACTACAAGTGCTAACCCAGACTTGAAGGGGATCCGAAATGGCTTTGCCAAAGGTAACTGTTAACCTAGTATATCAGTTGGCTAACGAACCACTCCAAAACTTAATAGCTTAAAAATAACAATTTGTTTAGCTCATGATTCTGTGGGTTAGCAGTGTGGCTGGGCCCAGTTGGGCATTTCTGCTGATTGCGACTTGTTAATGCATTGACAGAGAGCTGCTGGGTTGGTCCAGGGTTGGCTGGGAGCTACTGGATTAGGATGGCCTCAGCTGGGGCAGCTTGTCTCTGTTCCACATGTCGCTCATTCTCCAGCAGGCTAGCCCAGGGTTGCTCACACAGCAGCTGGGCTAATTTCCAAGAGAAGGAGTGGAAACATTCAGGCCTTTTTGACGCCTAGGCTCAGAACTGGCACACTGTAACTTCCTCTGCATTGTAGTGACAAAAGCAAGTCCCAGGGCCAAATCCAAGGGGAGGGGAAACAGTCTCTGCCTCTTGATGGGAAGTCATGTGGTGGAAGGTGTGGATTCAGGGAGGGGTGAAGAACCGGGGCCATTGTGGCAACCTACTTCACCTGATAAGAAGGCCTGGCATGTGCAAAGACCTGAAGATAAGAGAAAACACATGGAGTCTGGGAAATTCCAAGTTGTTTCATAAGATAAGAGCAGAGAATGACACAGAGGTACTGAGGAAAGAAATGACAAGTGTGATCAGAAGTAGCCAGAGCAATTTTGTAATGTATAGAAATATCAAGTCACTATGTGGTACACCAGGAGCTTACATAGTGTTGTAGGTCACTTATGCTTCAAGAAAACAAACAAACTCAGAGAAAAAGATTCGTGGTTACCAGAGATGAGGGGTGGGGGGAGAAATGGATGAATGTGGTCAAAAGGTACAAACTTCCAGTTATAAAGCTCAATAAGTATTAGGGATGAAATGTACAACATGATTAATGTAATTAATACTGCTGTATGTTATATATGCAAGTTGTTAACAGTAAATCCTAAGAGTTCTCATCACAAAGAAATTTTCTTTTTGTTTCATTTTGTATCTATATGAGATGATAGGTGTTCATTAAACATATATATCTTGAAATGATTATCACAATAATTCAAATTATGCCGTACACCTTAACTTATACAGTGCTATATGTCAATTATATCTCAATGAAAGTGGAAGAAAAATAAAATAAAAATTTAGATGGAAAAACAAAACAAAACCTAAGTAGCCAGATCATGAAGGGCCTACCATGTATGCAGTCAGTGAAACAGAAAGATTTAAACAAACAAACAAAAACAACTTCCCTCTGCTGATTATCTATAAGGGGGAATACAAGACAGGTGCAAAATAAACGCAATGCAAGTTTAAACATCAGCATCATTAATAAAATGCTCTGGGGACCCATAAAAAGGAGACATCATACCTAAGTTTGAAAAATTAGGGACAATTTCATAAAAGAGGTATAATTCAAGCTGAACTTTGAAGAGCAAAAGATTTTGACAGGTAGAGATATGGAGATGAAAGTATCAGTGTCAGCTAAAGTGCAGGGAAAGGGAAGTCCAAATACATATACACAATAGCAAGCAGGATGGTTTGACTAAGCTGAGGGCAGCAGTTCTCAGTCTTAACCTTCCAAAACACAATGTTCATATGTGATGCTCTCCAGGATTCATAGCCCAGCTGTGCCAGCATTTAGACAGTTTATTTTATTATGTAAGATCGCCAGCTCTCTGGTTATAAGCTTACCCTCTCTCGCTCACTGCTCCACTGTGACACTGAGTTTGAGATCCACTAATGCAGGCTTAGTGAAAGATGCAATGAAAGCAATGAGAGATGCAGCTTAGATAAGTGACAGGCAGAACCTGGAGGTTCTCAAACGCCAGGCTGAGGAATTTTAACTTACTGAAGGCAGCAAAGAGTTCCTGAATATTTCTGAGTAAGATTAAAAACATAAATTGAGCTGCATTTTGCAAACTTTCATCTGACAAAAGTGGGTAAAATGGAGCAGGGAGAGGCTAAGAAAGGATGCTTCTTTCCAATCTTTGGTCATGATATCACAAATGGATCAAGGGACTTTTTCATGAGAAGCCCAGATAGATCCTCCAAATTCTTCCCAACTTAGTGCTCTGCTGGTATAGGAAGTAGATCCAGCAATCCCACTCCTAGGCTTATATGCAGACAAAACTGTAATTCAAAAAGATACATGCACTCCTATGTTCATAGCAGCACTATTCACGATAGCCAAGACATGGAAACAACCTAAATGTCCATCAAAGGTGAATGGAATAAAGAAGATGTGGTACATATATAAATGGAATATTACTCAGCCATAAAAAAGAATGAAATCGTGCCATTTGCAGCAACACGGATGCAACTAGAGATTATCATATTAAGTGAAGTTTAGTCAGTCAGGAAGAGAAAGACAAATACCATATGATCAATCTATGAAACAGAAACAGAATCATGGACATAGAGAACAGACTGGTGGTTGCCAAGGGGGAGGGGGTTGGGGGAGGGATAGAGAGGGAGGTTGGGGTTAGCAGATGTAAGCTTTTATACATAGAATGGATAAACAAGGTCTTCCTGCTTAGCACAGAGAACTAGTTTCAATATCCTATGATAAACCACAGCAGAAAAAATATATAAAAAAAAGAATGTATATATGTATAATGGAATCACTTTGCTGTACAGGAGAAATTAACACAACACTGTAAATCAACTATACTTCAATTAAAAAAATTAGTAATACAAAAGAAAAGGAGGTAGAGCTGAAAAACAAATTGGAACCTAATGGTTACCCTGGATCTAGAGATGGACAACCATTTAAGATGCGAGACCCCATTTGGGAGGGAAGCAGAGCCAAGGTGGTATGTGGAGGTGGCAGTGGGAATGGAAAGAGGGAATACATTTGAGAAGTGTTGGTGAAGTTTGTCGCTAGCAAGTTGACACTTGCTCAATATGGGAGGTAAAGGAGAGGGGAAAACCAGACATCACCCCAATTTTTTAAGATTGAGAGAGAATTGTGATGCTGTAACCAGACAAAGGAGACTTGGGAAAACAAACTGATTGTTAAAATGGATTCAGTTTGAGTATCAGCTATAAACATCAGGTCTAAAAGCATTAGAATGAAGCCTGAGGCTGAAGTTTATGACTACAACACAAAACAAAAATCTCATGGATATAGCATTTCTTCCAAGATTCCAGCAAATTAAAAAAAAAAAATGCATATGGGAGAGAAACAGACTTCTTATTTACCCTAAAAGTATTACAACACTGTTGAAGATTTCTGGCTGAACTCAGAAGAGGAAGAAAGGTGACAACATGATTGCAAACGAGTTTTGTTATACTTTCGCATAAGAAGCAGTTGGGAGGAATGACTCCTGCTTTGCCTACTGAGCCACGGCTGTGCAAGTTGAAACCTGATGTTTCCTGCTCCATCTTCCAACCTCTGCTCTGTGTCTGAAGTTCTGACTTAAAGAGACACTTGAGAGACTCGATTAAATTATGAAATCTGCTGTTCTGCTGTGGGTTGAAATAGGTTTTCACGCAACAAAAGTGGGGGCCCATGTTCAGAGAAGAGGAGTTGGATTGGATTTTTAGCCGTTCTCTTCACAGGGAGAGGATAAATAATTGTGGTTTAGAATATGGGTTTGGATTAAGATTTCTTGAGTTCAAATCCCAGCACTGCCCTAACTGGAGGAAGTCACTTGACTTCTCTATGCATCTATTCCCTCACCTGTAAAATGGGGATAATCATAGTCTCCACCTCCATGATTGCTTCACAATTATCTTATTTTTTTGGTATAGACACTTTTACCAAGTACTAATGTATAATTCCTCTTATACTATACTTTAGTGTAATCCATGGGGAGATCTCCTATTTTCTAAAACAAAAATTTCCTTTGGCTTAGCATGAGTAGAAAAGGAACTACCTGTGAATTAATGAATGCCTCCTGTAAACGGAATTCTCAGAGGCTTCCCCACTCTGAGAAGACACAAGGAAACGCTAGTCATAGAGTTAATTTCCTGTGAGGTGCCTTCCCTGTACAGGAAGTTAGGCAGACGATTAGCCACAAAAAAGAATGAAATAATGCCATTTGCAGCAACGTGGAGGGACCTGAAGATTATCACACTAAGTGAAGTGAGCCAGACAGAGCAAGATAAATATTACATGATATCACTTATATGTGGAATCTAAAAGCAAACAAACAAATGAACTTATTTCCAAAGGAGTAAGAGACTCACAGACACAGAAAACAAACTTATGGTTACCAAAGGGGAAGGGCGGGGAGATAAATTAGGAGGTTGGGATTAACATACACACACTACCGTATATAAAATAGATAACCAACAAGGACCTAGTGTATAGCACAGGGAACTGTATTCAATATTTTGTAATAACCTACAAGGGAAGAGAATCTGAAGAAGAATATATATGTGTGTGTATAACTGAATCGCTGTGCTATACACCTGAAACTAACACGACATTGTAAATCAACTATAGTTCAATTTTTTTAAATAAATAAGTAAGTAAAATAAATAAATAAAGGAAGTTAGGCTGACAGACTTCAACAAATGACCTTCCACGTTTGGGCTTGGCAAATTTCTTGTTTCTACTTCTATTAACCCAAAAAAGGTAAATGAACTGGAAAAAGGATTAGCATACTCTTTCACTTCTGTTCCAAAGATTTACTTAAATTCTTCCTCTTATTAATATAGTGACATAAAGATGGGGTTATGTGATTCAATTAGCATAATTCAGGGGTCTAAGCATTTAGGAAAATAGTAGCCTGCTCTGGAAAGGTGACCTGGACAGGATACTCCCTATTTGCAAACTTGTATAGCTGTTCTGCTAAGCAAACCTGATCCTGGGTCTATCATAACATTCTCTACCAGTAGAAAGTAATTTCTTCCTAAGGCTATTTTTTCTCCTAATGTCTTAAACCAGCACATCATTTCCTTATCAAAGAATTTTCTGCAACAAGTATTGGCAGTGGTGTGCTGCTGAATGCTTAACAACTGGCTCTTCAGGAACAAGAAGCCCTGGTGTGTAACATTCACCAATTTCTGTGGTGTAAATACTCCTACCATGGCTGATTTCAAGCAACCAAAGGAAGTCATGGATCATGAAGCTGGGAAGTTCTATACACAATTGGCTCTGATGAGCCAATACGAACTTTCTTCAACACATCATTGTCACTACACAAACCAACTCTTAAGCCACTAATGAGGCATTTCTAAAGTATAGTCTCAGATGACACTGCTGTCCTGGGTGCTAGGGAGACAATATAGAGCAGGAATTGCAACTGGATCCTCCAGGTGACGGTCAAAACAATGTCCAGCTGACACACACTGCTTTGTTTTGTTTCCTAAATACATTTTGAGGCTTCTCTTTACATCAGCTGCTCTTCCCAGACCAGGCGAGTCTGGAAGAGAAATCAGGAGACGTGGGTAGCAATAAAAACAATATTGAAAACAGTTCCAGGAGATTCTGAGGCTCTCAGGGACCTCATTTCTTGGCAGAATCCCAAGAAGCACATGTTACCCTCTTGAACATAATCTTACACTCCTTCCCAGTCACCAGTGCCATTCTCTGTTCTCTCTTGTGGCTTCAGTGGCCTCCATCACCTGGGGATGACTAACCCCTGACCACCTTCTTTCCTTCTCTTCATGTGTCTTATTTGTGGATGAAGCTGTTCTCAGCAAGGTGTGATGAAAAGCCTCATGAACCTTGTGTGCAAACGTTATTGGATCTCACATTTTTGGAAAAGTTTGGGACAAATTCCCTCATCTGAATGGGAAATTAGCTGAGTGGTGCAACTTAGAGTTACAGCCAAAAGTGTCCTGCACTGCAGGGAGCCTATGTGTCACAGATCTGTCTCTTTAGTGTGACCGCTGACATTCACTTCCAGTGATATGGGGTAGTTGCTGTCCTCCTGTTTTGGGGTCTTGATCCTGGGGATGGATAACTAGCCATCTCAAAGTTTCTATTACCATTTTTTCAAGGATACCCCTTCTACCCTGATGCTAGCAGAACCTCTGATGCCTGCCCTGAGATGGTCCAGATTAGCTTGGTTGCTTTCCTCCCTCTCAACAGGGTATTTGCACTGGACATTTGACGTGTTCTCCATTTTTTCTCACCCATTGTTGACTTGACCTTGTCTCTTAGCAGAGAAACAGGCACTTCCTTCTCTGATAGGAAAATGGAGGAATTGGTAAAGGTCTCACTGCAGAAGGGCTTGGAAAGGTGTCTATTTGGAAGAACATTTAGAGCCAACTCTTGACATCTCTGCCTTCAAAAATCAGGCTAGGTTTCCTGATATCACTTCACAGCACAACTGTTTCCTTTTGGCAAAGATGATTGGGCAGGAATGGGAGTGGGGGGTGGACATGCCTCTTCTCATCCTCCCACCAAGAATCTACTTCACAGGAGATTGGTTCAAGATGGCGGAGTAGAAGGACGTGCGCTCACTCCCTCTTGCGAGAGCACTGGAATCACAACTAACTGCTGAACAATCATCGACAGGAAGACACTGGAACTCACGAAGAAAGATACCGCACATCCAAAGACAAAGGAGAAGGCACAATGAGACGGTAGGAGGGGCAAAATCACAGTAAAATCAAATCCCATAACTGCTGGGTGGGTAACTCACAGACTGGAGAACACTTATACCACAGAAGTCCACCCACCGGACTGAAGGTTCTGAGCCCCATGTCAGTCTTCCCAACCTGGGGGTCCGGCAATGGGAGGAGGAATTCCTAGAGAGTCAGACTTTGAAGGCTAGCAGGATTTTATTACAGGACTTTGACAGGACTGGGGGAAAAAGAGACTCCACTCCTGGAGGAAAAACACAAAGCAGTGTGCACATCAGGACTCAGGGGAAGGAGCAGTGACCCCATAGGAGACTGAACCAGACCTACCTGCTAGTGTTGGAGGGTCTCCTGCAAAGGTGGGTGGTGGCTGTGTCTCACCATGAGGACAAGGACACAGGCAGCAGAAGTTCTGGGAAGTACTCCTTGGTGTGAGCCCTCCCAGAGTCTGCCATTAGCCCCACCAAAGAGCCCGGGTAGGCTCCAGTGTTGGGTCGCCTCAGGCCAAACAATCAACAGGGAGGGAACTCAGCCCCACCCATCAGCAGACAAGTGGATTAAACTTTTACTGAGCTCTGCCCACCAGAGAAACAGTCAGCTCTACCCACCACCAGAGCCTCCCATCAAGAAACTTGCACAAGCCTCTTAGATAGGC
The DNA here is from genome assembly GCF_965194825.1 of Balaenoptera physalus. Lineage (NCBI taxonomy): Eukaryota > Metazoa > Chordata > Mammalia > Artiodactyla > Balaenopteridae > Balaenoptera > Balaenoptera physalus. The sequence goes on along the minus strand of NC_138893.1, from coordinate 62,073,890 downwards.
TCATCCACCAGAGGGCAGACAGCAGAAGCAAGAACTACAATCCTGCAGCCTGTGGAACAAAAACCACATTCACAGAAAGATAGACAAGATGAAAAGGTAGAGGGCTATGTACCAGATGAAGGAACAAGATAAAAACCCAGAAAAACAACTAAATGAACTGGAGATAGGCAACATTCCAGAAAAAGAATTCAGAATAATGATAGTGAAGATGATCCAGGACCTCGGAATGGAGGCAAAGATTGAGATGATGCAAGAAATGTTTAACAAAGAACTAGAAGAATTTAAGAACAAACAAACAGAGATGAACAATACAATAACTGAAATGAAAACTACACTAGAAGGAATCAATAGCAGAATAACTGAGGCAGAAGAACGGATAAGTGACCTGGAAGACAGAATGGTGGAATTCACTGCTGCAGAACAGAACAAAGAAAAAAGAATGAAAAGAAATGAAGACAGCCTAAGAGACCTCTGGGACAACCTTAAACTCAACAACATTCTCATTATAGGGGTCCCAGAAGGAGAAGAGAGAGAGAAAGGACCCGAGAAAATATTTGAAAAGATTATAACAGGGGAAAGGAAATAGCCACCCAAGTCCACGAAGCACAGAGAGTCCTATACAGGAAAAACCCGAGGAGAAACATGCCGAGACACATAGTAATCAAATTGGCAAAAATAAAAGACAAAGAAAAATTACTGAAAGCAGAAAGGGCAAAATGACAAATAACATACAAGGGAACTCCCATAAGGTTAAGAGTTGATTTCTCAGCAGAAACTACAAGGCAGAAGGGAGTGGCATGGTATACTTAAAATGATGAAAGGGAAGAACCTACAACCAAGATTACTCTACCCGCCAAGGATTTCATTCAGCTTTGATGGAGAAATCAAAAGCTTTACAGACAAACAATAGATAAAAGAATTCAGCACCACCAAACCAGCTCTACAACAAATGCTAAAGGAACTTCTCTAAGTGAGAAACACAAGAGAAGAAAAGGACCTACAAAACAAACCCAAAACAATTAAGAAAATGGTAATAGGAACATACATATCAATAATTACCTTAAACGTGAATGGATTAAATGCTCCAACCAAAAGACACAGGCTCACTGAATGGATACAAAAACAAGACCCATATATATGCTGTCTACAAGAGACCCACTTCAGATCCAGGGACACATACAGACTGAAAGTGAGGGGATGGAAAAAGATATTCCATGCAAATGGAAATCAAAAGAAAGCTGGAGTAGCAATACTCATATCGATAAAATAGACTTTAAAATAAAGAATGTTACAAGAGACAAGGAAGGACACTACATAATGATCAGGGGATCAATCCAAGAAGAAGATATAACAATTATAAATATATATGCACCCAACATAGGAGCACCTCAATACATAAGGCAACTGCTAACAGCTATAAAAGAGGAAATTGACAGTAACACAATAATAGTGGGGGACTTTAACACCCCACTTACACCAATGGACAGATAATCCAAACAGAAAATTAATAAGGAAACACAAGCTTTAAACGACACAATAGACCAGAGAGATTTAATTGATATTTATAGGACATTCTATACAAAACCAGCAGATTATACTTTCTTCTCAAGTGCACACAGAACATTCTCCAGCATAGATCACATCCTGGATCACAAATCAAGCCTCAGTAAATTTAAGAAAATTGAAATCATATCAAGCATCTTTTCTGACCACAACACTATGAGATTAGAAATCAGTTAGAGGGAGAAAAACGTAAAAAACACAAACACATGGAGGCTGAACAATACGTTACTAAATAACCAAGGGGTCACTGAAGAAATCAAAGAGGAAATAAAAAAATACCTAGAGACAAATGACAATGAAAACACGATGATCCAAAACTTATGGGATGCAGCAAAATCAGTTCTAAGAGGGAAGTTTATAGCTATACAAGCCTACCTCAAGAAACAAGAAAAATCTCAAGTAAACAGTCTAACCTGACACCTAAAGGAACTAGAGAAAGAAGAACAAACAAAACCCAAAGTTAGCAGATGGAAAGAAATCATAAATATCAGAGCAGAAATAAAACAAATAATAGCAAAGATCAATAAAACTGAAAGATGGTTCTTTGAGAAGATAAACAAAATTGATAAACCATTACCCAGACTCATCAAGAAAAAGAGGGAGAGGACTCAAATCAATAAAATTAGAAATGAAAAAGGAGAAGTTACAACAGACACCGCAGAAATACAAAGCATCCTAAGAGACAACTACAAGCAACTCTATGCCAATAAAATGGACACCCTGGAAGAAATGGACAAATTCTTAGAAAGGTGTAACCTTCCAAGACCGAACCAGGAAGAAATAGAAAATATGAAGAGAACAATCACAAGGAATGAAATTGAAACTGTGATTAAAAATCTTCCAACAAACAAAAGTCCAGGACCAGATGGCTTCACAGGTGAATTCTATCAAACATTTAGAGGACAGCTAACCCCCATCCTTCTCAAACTCTTCCAAAATATTGCAGAGGAAGGAACACTCCTAAATTCATTCTATGAGGCCACCATCACCCTGATACCAAAACCAGAGAAAGATACTACAAAAAAAGAAAATTACAGACCAATATCACTGATGAATATGGATGCAAAAATCCTCAACAAAATACTAGGAAACAGAATCCAACAACACATTAAAAGGATCATACACCATGATCAAGTGGGATTTATCCCAGGGATGTAAGGATTCTTCACTATATGCAAAACAATCAATGTGATACACCATATTAAGAAATTGAAGAAGAAAAACCATATGATCATCTCAATAGATGCAGAAAAAGCTCTTGACAAAATTCAACAACCATTTATGATAAAAACTCTACAGATAGTGGGCATAGAGGGAACTTACCTCAACATAATAAAGGCCATATATGACAAACCCACAGCAAACATCATTCTCAATGGTGAAGACCTGAAAGCATTTCCTCTAAGATCAGGAACAAGACAAGGATGTCCACTCTCACCACTATTATTCAACATAGTTTTGGAAGTCCTAGCCACAGCAAACAGAGAAGAAAAAGAAATAAAAGGAATACAAATTGGAAAGGAAGAAGTAAAAGTGTCAATGTTTGCAGATGACATGATACTATACATAGAGAATCCTAAAGATGACACCAGAAAACTACTAGAGCTAACCAATGAAGTTGGTAAAGTTGCAGGACACAAACTTAATGCACAGAAATCTCTTGCATTCCTATATACTAATGATGAAAAATCTGAAAGAGAAATTAAGGAAACAGTCCCATTTACCACTGCAACAAAAAGAATAAAATATCTAGGAATAAACTTACCTAGGGAGACAAAGGCTTGTATGCAGAAAACTATAAGACACTGATGAAAGAAATTAAAGATGATGCCAACAGATGGAGAGATATACCATGTTCTTGGATTGGAAGAATCAATATTGTTAAAATGACTATACTATCCAAAGCAATCTACAGACTCAGTGCAATCCCCATCAAATTACCAGTCGCAATTTTTTTACAAAACTAGAACAAAAAATCTTAAAATTTGTATGAAGACAAAAAAGACCCTGAATAGCCAAAGCAGTCTTGAGGAAAAAAACAGAGCTGGAGGAATCAGACTCCCTGACTTCAGACTATACTACAAAGCTACAGTAATCAAGACAATATGGTACTGACACAAAAACAGAAGTATAGATCAATGGAACAGGATAGGAAGCCCAGAGATAAACCCACGCACATATGGTCAACTAACCTATGACAAAGGAGGCAAGGCTATACAATGGAGAAACGACAGTCTCTTCAATAAGTGGTGCTGGGAAAACTGGACAGCTACATGTAAAAGAATGAAATTAGAACACTCCCTAACACCATACACAAAAATAAACTCAAAATGGTTTCGAGACCTAAATGCAAGACAGGACACTATAAAACTCTTAGAGGAAAACATAGGAAGAACACTCTATGATATAAATCACAGCAAGATCTGTTTTGATACACCTCTTAGAGTAATGGAAATAAAAACAAAAATAAACAAATGGGACCTAATGAAACTTCAAAGCTTTTGCACAGCAAAGGAAACTACAAACAGGACGAAAAGACAACCCTCAGAATGGGAGAAAATATTTGCCAACGAATCAACGGACAAAGGATTAATCTCCAAAATATATAAACAGCTCATGCAGCTCAATATTAAAAAAACAAACAACCCAATCGAAAAATGGGCAGAAGACCTAAATAGACATTTCTCCAAAGAAGACATACAGATGGCCAAGAAGCACATGCAAAGCTGCTCAACATCACTAATTATTAGAGAAATGCAAATCGAAACTACAATGAGGTATCACCTCACACCACTTAGAATGGGCATCATCAGAAAATCTACAAACAACGAATGCTGGAGAGGGAGTGGAGAGGGAGTGCACTGTTGGTGGGAATGTAAATTGATACAGCCACTATGGAGAACAGTATGGAGGTTCCTTAAAAAAACTAGAAATGGAATTACCATATGACCCAGCAATCCCACTACTGGGCATATACCCAGAGAGAACCATAATTCAAAAAGACACATGCACCCCAATGTTCACTGCAGCACCATTTACAACAGCCAGGTCATGTAAGCAACCTAAATGCTCATTGACAGACCAATGCATAAAGAAGATGTGGTACGTATATACAATGGAATATTCCTCAGCCATAAAAAGGAACGAAATTGGGTCATTTGTAGAGACATGGATGAATCTAGAGAGTGTCATGCAGAGTGCAGTAAGTCAGAAAGGGAAAAACAAATATTGTATATTAACACATATATGTGGAACCTAGAAAAATGGTACAGATGAACCAGTTTGCAGGGCAGAAATTGAGACACAGATGCAGAGAACAAACATATGGACACCAAGTGGAGAAAGTGGTGGGGGATGGGGGTGGGGTTGGGATGAATTGGGAGATTGGGATTGACATACATACACTAATATGTATTAAATGGATAACTAATAAGAACCTGCTGTATAAAAAAATAAAACTCAAAAATTCAAAAAAAAAAGAAAAAAAAAACAAAAAAAGAATCTGCTTCACAGGGTTGTGGAAGCAATACAGAGAGGAAGTGTATGATATTTCTGTGCAAACGGCAGGGTGCTAAAAAGTTGTTAATTCTCATAACAGTGATTCCCCAGACAGAGTCAATGGCTTAACCTATTTCTTACCTTTAAACTTTATACACTCCTCCACCTTGGAACTTACTATTTAACGAGCGTGTGTCAATTTACTGTTCGAGTCCCAATCTATCATCCCAGAGGTTCATGCACAGGATCCCAGTTTTACAAATGAAGCCACTGAGGCTCAAGGAAGTTCAAAGAGCTAGTCAGTTGCAGACACAGGACTTGAATTCACATCTTTCTACTCCAGCGGCACCAACCTCATCACCCTGACGCAGGAGAGAGGTGATCCCAAAGAATGCCCGGTAAACCCTCCTCTTCTTCCACCCTTGCCTCATGGAAGTTTTGTTCTGCCATTCACACGCTATCTTCAAATCACTAGGCAACTACTCAACACAAATATATCAACCAGCTGGTTCACAGAGGCAGCAGTATGGGGGCTGAGTGATGGAAACTGCAGGAATCTGAAGTTGGGGGTGGGAAGTAGAAGATGCAGAGGCACAAAACAAGGAGTGGACTCTGGGGCCACCTGAGGGCAAAGGCACTTGCTCTCAGGCAGGCGCATCTCACCTCAAGGATAATACACTCCAGTGGTCTTCACAGGTTTTTGCTCCTGAAACCCCTAAAGGCATTTTCTACTCCCTTGTGCATTTTAAAAGGTACCATCTAAAGCTTTTATATGCTAAAATACTTGGAAAAGTTGTATTTTCTAATTTTCTATATATTGTACACATTTTAAATTTATTTTGGCCAAACGTTTAAGCAGCAGAATCAGCGTGTTAAACTTACAAAAAATATCCACAGACCTTAATTAGTCAAACCAACTTCGTCATCAAATCAGGCAACCAAACCAGAATTAGTATTAAAAAATATCAGACTTCAGTTTCAGTTCCAATCAATGTATTCATACATACACTTTGTCTTCGTGATAACCTTCTCACTCCTTAACTGCAGCTCTAGGAGAAACAAGGCACAGTCTTTGGCATGAGTTTGAAACCTAGAGAAATGAGATGTGGTCCATTTCTGCTTGCTTTGCTCTTACCGGGCCCTCCCTCTGGAACAATGTATTCTGAAGTCATCTGTGTGTGTGATGCCCAGGAGATTTCTGTGTACCTTGGGACCAGAGTGAGACTGTATGCCCAGAGTGAGATTCCAGATGAGTGAGAAGTCTGTCTTTATTTTTGAAGCAGAACTCATATGGATCCTTCAGCAAAAAATTTTTTGGAAAGCGGTTCAAATGGGAGTTGAGAATCTGGAAGTTAATTCCTTAGCTTCTAACTATGCCCAGGTGACCCTGAAGTCTTCAGGCACCTTCACCTGCACCACTGTGAACAATGCCTTCTGGATCCTGCCCTTTTCTCATCACTCAGGATTCTCAAACTGGCCTCCTTGGGCACTACTGCAGCGCCCGTCCAGATTTTCCTCTCTCTCTGCCTTCAGAACCCAAGCTGCAAATTCCTGATTCTCACCACCTTTCCTTCATTCTAGAAAAACACCTTTACTTCAGGGAGAGTGATTTTAAAGAGGCACTAAACTGACTTGTATGAAGGTATTAGTGACTGATAGCCTACCCAAATTTTAAGGTAGTTGTTTGCATTTTTCAAAGAAAAACTTGTTTACCAAATGGAGCCTCCCATGGGTTGGAAATTCAGGTGAACATAGGAGAAGCTATGGGCACTGGGGAGGAAATATTCTAGATAATTCCAAGATGATTAAAGACCAGTTTTGAACACTGTGCTGGGAAGCAGCAACTTGTTAAGTAGGGTCTAAGCCTGAGAAGTAGCACCTCCCTATTTTAAACCTGCAGGTGGTGCTAGCTGGGGAAAAGGTCATCGGGGTCAGCTGGTAGATGTTGCTGCAGTGCCAGAATGGGGATGCGATGAGACCCAGCCAAACTTCAGTTCCTATATCCTTGGAAGTTCAATCAAATCCAAGCTTTTGGAGTAATTCTAAGCTACTCTAAATCTCAGCTATTCTAAAATCAGAAGAATAGAGAAAGTCACCGAAAGTGATGGAAAGGCCCAGGTGACCCAGATGAGAAGACTCATTAAAAAGAGAACTGAGATTCTAAAGTTTATTTCAGGTCACGCTGCATACACCTGAGATGAAAGTCAAGCTGTAGGAAAGAAAAAGACCATATTCAAATGCTACCGCTCTCACTCAGACATGTGGTAAATTTGGAGAAGTTTGTTCTTTAAGCCTAAGAATATGAATCTTGCTTTCCAAAATAAGGTAGGAAAATGGATTTCTGCCACTTGGCTTCATCAATTTGGCAAATAATTCTGCAAATTCAATCCATATCTCCGAATGTAGATATGATGATTTACAGAAAGAGCAGCCAAAAGATACCTTTTGAATTCTACTGTAACCATGACATTCAAATGACCTGACCACACAGCATCGGAATTCAGATAAAATTAAAGAAACTCGGCCACTGCAATCAGAAACGTAAATGAGTAGAAAGAATCTGCTCCCCTGCCCCACTCCATCCCTATTACATTTTTTCATAATAAATAGCAGCTAATAAACATCTGTTCCTTTTCAGTGTCCAAGGGATCTTGTTTGCAAACATGAACAACCATCGCTTTGTTCTCTCGGGAGAAAACAAAACACTATCAATCAAAGCAAAGCTACGTACCCAGATCTGCTGCTGCGGCTGCTTGTTCAAAGCCACATGTCACTGCTCCTTCAAGCCCGCGTGCTTCTGAATCCTCGGCCCCTGTTCTTCTGAGCACGGCTGCAGGTTAACGCTTGGAGGCTGAATGCTCTAACCGATGAAGCCAAGGCTCGCCAACTTAACTGCTTACGTGCTGATTCACGCACGGGGCAGGACGCACCCCAGCTGAGCCTGCTTATGGGCTGAAGCCCTGCACCATCCTTGGAAGGTCACACCTGGAGCTCATCTCGCCATTTTGCATCTGGCATCACAGCCCAGGAAGGATCAGTCATTATCTCACACTGACCTGCTTCTCCCATTTGATTTGGAAAATATGAAATTTTTCCTCGACCACATCAACTGCACACCACTCAGAGGAGGCTTTGCAGGACAAATCAGCACAGAGATGTAAGTTAGGACCTTGTTGGATGAATGAGTTCAGCTTGGGCAAGGGGATGCCCTCTCTTTCCTAGGAAGGTTGTAACCAGATGGAGAAAATTGATTACACGTAGTCACCTTGGTAGTTTGTGGAAGCATTTACTAGGACAGTGTTTACATTTTCCCTGGTGTCCTTCCCAGGCTAAACCAAACATGAGTTTCCTGCAATAGTGCCTCAGTTTTCATCACATGGTTACTAGGATCCCTAGAGAAAATGTTGTTCACTCTTCTAACCCTTTGGGGCCCAGATTAGCAGGTATCAAAGGCAGGGAAAATAAATCAAAGATTTCTGAAGTTTGATCAGATCTTTGAAGTCCATGTCATTGCACCCACGTCACATGCAGGAAGCACAGGAACTTAGAATTCCTACAGGAAACCAGTGCCGCTTTCTAGTTATTGGTGGGTCCCTTGAACTAGCAGCTGTGGGGCAAAAACTTGCTCCCCAGCCTAAGGTCAAGTCCCTGGTTTTCTTCAGGCTCTAGCTGAGTCCACCCTAGGATTCACACGGAAGTACAAGGCGGGTGCAAGGCACAGAGGAGGAGTACAGAGAGTGGTACAGGGAGGGGCGTTTGGTCAGAAATGAATTACTGCAGGCAGGCAGGAAATAGACGTGCAGCTGTGTGGGAAGTGGGACTCTGGCGTTAGGGATTTACTGCAAGAGTTCCCTCTTCTTCCCACTGACTGCAGCTGCAGAGTTGCCAGCTCGGGTTTATTAGCTACTAACTGGGCTCCAAGGCTCTGGGGCCTCCTTTGCCTGAAGTTGCATCTACCCTGGGGGCCTGTAAGCTCCAGCAAAGGCAGCGCAAATCCATCTGTGCATAGAACACAGCCTGTAAACTGAATGTGTAATAATAATAATGGTGATATTGTAACAGAAGCAGCAGCTACTGTGTTGAATGCTTACTGTCTGCCAGCAAATGAGCCAAATGCTTTACATATGTTCTGTAGCAAGAACCGCTAGTTCTTGCGCAAAATCTGTGTTCCTCTCTTCTTCCTCCCCTCCCCTGCAGTCGGGAATAGCCATGGAACCGAAGTCTGGCCAATGGAAAGTGAGCAGAAGTGATATGCACCAGTTCCATTCTTTGCCTATAAAACCTTCCCCAGGGCTTCCCTGGTGGCACAGTGGTTGAGAATCTGCCTGACAATGCAGGGGACATGGGTTCGAGCCCTGGTCTGGGAAGATCCCACATGCCGCGGAGCAACTGGGCCCGTGAGCCACAATTACTGAGCCTGCGCATCTGGAGCCTGTGCTCCGCAACAAGAGAGGCTGCGATAGTGAGAGGCCCGCGCACCGCGATGAAGAGTGGCCCCCGCTTGCCCCAACTAGGGAAAGCCCTCGCACAGAAACAAAGACCCAACACAGCCAAAAATAAATATTAAAAAAATAATAATAATAAATTAATTAATTCATTAACTTAAAAAAAAAAAAAACCTTCCCCATGTGTGATCTTCCAGGCTCCGGGCACAGATTTGGAGGGAGATATCCACAGTGACCTTGGAGATTATGGAAAGAAGAAATTGAAAAGCCTCCATCAGCCTGAATGACCACCTAGAGAGGGTTGCTGACTTTTGTAATAGCAGACATACCTCATTTTATTATGCTTCACTTCATTGTGCTTTGCAGATGTTGCATTTTTTACAAATTGAAGGTTTGTGTGGACCATGCAAGGAGCAAGTCTATGGCGCCATTCTCCCAACAGCATTTGCTCACTTTCTGTCTCTGTGTCACATTTTGGTAATTCTCGCAATATTCCAGACTTTTTCATTATGATCATATTTGTTATCGTGATCTGTGATCAGTGATCTTTGATGTTACTATTGCAAAAAGATCACAACTCGCTAAAGGCTCAGATGATGGTTAGCATTTTTTAGCCATAAAGTATTTTTTAATTAAGGTATACACATTGTTCTTGAGACATAATGCTGTTGCACACTTAATAGACTACAGTATAGTGTAAACATAAATTTTATATGCACTAGCAAACCAAAAATTTCATGTGGCTTGCTTTATTGCGGTATTTGCTTTATTACAGTGGTCTAGAACTGAACCCACAATATCCCTGAGGTTTGCCTGTACTTTTAAATTATGAGGAAAAGAATTGGATGCCAACCTTAAAAATGTGTTTTTCAAAATTCTTTTTGAGACATGTAAGCAAAACAGTTTAAAGACCACTTGTCGGGCTTCCCTGGTGGTGCAGTGGTTAAGAGTCCACCTGCCAATGCAGGGGACACGGGTTCCAGCCCTGGTCTGGGAGGATCTCACATGTCGCAGAGCAGCTGGGCCCTTGCACCACAGCTGCTGAGCCTGCGCTCTGGAGCCCGCGAGCCACAGCTACTGAGTCCACACGCCACAACTGCTGAAGCCTGTGCGCCTGGAGCCCGTGCTCCACAGCAGGAGAGGCCACTGCAATGAGAAGCCCATCGACACAACTAGAGGGAGCCCGCGTGCAGCGGCGAAGACCCAATGCAGACAAAAATAGATAAATAAATTTAGAAAAAATAAAAAAAATAAAGACCACTTGTCTACAGAGAAAAGACTAGACTCCTTAACCAGGTATTCAAACTCACCCCGGCCCTCGCCCTTTCCTTTATCTTTGTCTTTGACATTTCTCCTGGTCTGTCTCCCACTCTGGGCACATGGGTCTCTTTATGGTTCCTAAATGTACCTGTCCTATCTCACCCCTACTCAAACTTTTACCCTCACTCAGAACACTTTCCCAACTACTCCCCACTTAACTGAGTCACACTTCACTGAGGCAGTTTGAAAACATGGCTGCAAGTCCTTTGACAAGTCATCCGTGGAAAAGTGGGGATCTACGTCATCTCCCCTTGGATCTGGGCGGGCTAGTGACTGCTTGTGTCTGACAATAGAGACTGAAGAAGTGAAGCCATGTGACTTCTGAGGCCGGGTCACAAAAAGTCGTGCAGCATCCCTGTTTCCTAGAACACTCACTCTTGGAACTGTTAAAAAAACAAAATTCAACTGAGTACATTGTAAAGATCCTGCTGGCTTCCTTCAATGATTCATGAATCAGTCAGCATTCCATCTAGCAGATAGAAAGGAGCTCCAAGGAGCTGTACAAAGTGAAAGACTTGTAGGCAGAAGGGCGCAGGAGCAAGGAAATTATAAGAGGCCAGCAAGCAGGTTGGTTATTGCAAGGTTACTCTCCTTTAGGGGACTGTAGGCATCTATCCGGCAGATTACCTTACTAGTGATGATCAGGTAATTTCTGACTAACTGGTTTAAGATTCCATTTCTGGGAAAGCCAAAACTGTAAGTTAACTCGGTTCGGTGACATGGGGTTTAGCATAAGTGACTCCATTTTGGGCCTGTTGTCTGGCTTTTGACGGAACCCTGATTCACCATGTAAGAGGTCTGGAAATCCTGAAACTGGGGAGACCCTGGGTAGATGCTTCAGTCACAGTTTCAACTGAACTCTTTCCAGCCATCCCCACGAAGATACCAGATATGCAAGTGAATCAGTCTTAGACTCCAAACTAGTCCATCCACCAGCTGAATACTGTGGAGTGAACCCCATCAATGCCACATGGAACAGAAGTATCACCCAGCCACGCTCTCCCCAAGTTCCTGGCCCACAGAACCATCAACCATAATAAAACAGTTGTCATTGTAAGTGACTATGTTTGGAATTATTTGTTATGTAGCAAACATAACTGGAATGCCCTCCTTCAGGGCGCAAGACAGGCTCCATATTTTTCAAGAAGCTTTCTCTGACCATTCTACCCACTTAAATTTCTGAGTGGTCTGCTCCACTGTATCTCTTTGGAGCACCTTATGTCATAATGAATGGATTTGTTAATTCATAAGAACAGTACCTATGTGACATGAATCATATCTGTAACTGTAAGGTGGAGGGGCACGGGCTGGAGGAGGTGGTGTTTCCTACTTGGTTTTGTTCTTTCTGGGCATCGGAATCTTGACTGTAATGGTCAGCTAGTATTTATCCAACCCAGCATTTATTCATATATTTATTAAGTGCCTACTATTTACCGGGCAATCTTTTAGACCCTGATGATAGAGTAGTAAACACAGCAAAGTCCTTCTTGTCCTGATGTCTCCATTCTCAATGGAGAAAGCCAAACAAAAAATTAAATTAAATAAAATTTATTGGGTTATAAGTGCTAATAAGAATAAAACACATTAAGAGGTGAGAGAAGGTTGTTTTATATAGTATAAACCGAAGGGTCCTCTCTGATAAGGTGATATTTCAATAGACACCTGAAGGAAATGGGAAGAAAGTAGAAGTCATGCTTACTTATGCCTGGGGGAAAAGTATGCTAGGAAAAAGGAAGCAGCACACATAAAGGTCCCCAGACAAGAGTGTGCTTGATGAGATGAAGGAAGGAAAGATGGCCAGGGTGACTTGAGCAGACAGAGCAAGAGAGGGAGCAGTTGGAAATACGGTCAAGATGTGAGGGGGTGGAGGTCAGGAAGGGCCTCGGGGATCAAGGTAAGGACTTGAGATTTTGCTCCGAATTAGAAAGTCATTAGAGATTTTTGAGCAGAGCAATGGCATGACCTGGGCTTTAGAAAGCTTACTGTAGTATCTCTCACCTGGATTCTATGAGGAAGCACACTGATTTGGAGGCTTAGACTAGAAAGCTAGACGTGAAGATGATGTGAAGTGGTCATAACATGGATGTATTTTGAAGGCAGAGCCAGCAGGATCTCCTGGTGGGGTTAGATGGATAAGAGAGAAAATAGGAGTCAAGAACGATTCCAAAATTTTCTAGAACTGGTAGAGTGGAGTTGACCTCTGCTGAGATGGGGAAGAGTGTGAGAGAAGTAGGTTTGGTTAAAGAGAATCAAGCATTGGGTATCTCTGCAAAATAATTCTGGAGGGATTCTTTAGCTCAAGACCTTATGAAAATGACTTGCGGAGATTGGTCGGAAGTGATCTAATAGCTGCAAAGATAACGATAGACAAAAGTCTATCCCAAAGGGTGATAGGTTTTTAAGTGGTACAAAGTGGGCACTTTTGATAGTTATGAATTGGTTTTGCCATGAATTAGAAAGAGTCAGGCAAAAGCAATTTTTAAGGAATTTATTGCAAGAAAAATGTTAATTAAATAATAGTACAAGTGATAAATAGTTACAGGGAAAAATCATGTCGGCTATCAAATAATGGATGAACTTTGGGAAATACCGGTGTATAATGTAATATCCAATTAATTTAAGTATCTTTAAAGGTCAGTCTCTGAGAAGAGAAGCCTTAACCATTGTGTCTGTTCTGATCCATCCAAATTGTTATTCATTTACAGTTGGCTAATTGTCTTCTGTGATTCCACCACCACATATTTTTTTTTCACATGAGATTAGTGCAGGGGTGGTGTGTTCTATATCAAGGCCAAAAATAGCATTTGTAGATTATTCTCATTCAGTGATCATATATAATTACTCAAAGTTTACTCTAATTGCTGTTCTTGTAGTTTGATTGATTTCTGGAAAAGAATATGTTTTCCTTCATAAGTCCTACCTTAACCCCTTGCCCTCAACCCCCAGCAAGTGGGCCCACCTGAGTCTGCAGGCGGATTCTGCAACACCAGTGATCTTCAGTGCTTCAGCTCACAGTGTTTCCTGGGAAGAATCCCTTCCTGCTTAGGATACAAACTGGAAAGAAGTCATCCCATGAACCCCAGAATATGACCCTTGCTACTGCACCCCCTGAATACATGTAAGCCCTTTACATTCAGTCCTCAAAACCGCCCCGTGAAGTAGCTACCATTAATCTACCCCATTCACAAGTAACACCCAAGGCTCAAGTAGCAGCACATCCAAAGTCATGTGGCTGGTAAGTGACACAACTCATTTTCTGACCCCTAGTTTTTCACTGTTCAATGGAGACAACAAGCACTTTGCTGGGTCACTTCATCATAATTTCACCTCCTCTCCAACTTCCCTCACCCCACACCCAGGACAACTTGGGGGAAATTCAGTGATTACTATATTAGCTAACGGTAAGGCTTTTGCCTTGCTGAATGAGGTGTGCAAACTGAGAGGAATTTGGAGAGAGAATACAGAAGAGAAACCTGTGCCAATGGTTGCAAGAGGAGGTTTGGAGGGGAGAGAGAGAAGCCAGGGGAGAGAACTTGAGGAGGAGTGAGGGGTTTCTTTTTATTTCTTTTTTTCTTTTAATTTTTATTTATTTTTTATACAGCAGGTTCTCATTAGTTATCTATTTTATACGTATTAGTGTATATATGTCAATCCCAATCAAGTTAGGGGGTTTCTAATGGGGGTATCTATTTTGTCTTTGTGGAGCATTAGTATAATTTCTTCCCAAAGTGTTTGGTAGAATTCACCAGTGAACTCCACTCAGCCTCCAATTTTGTTGTTTTTCACGTCTAATTTTAATAGTGTGTGATATAGCCCTATCTCCTCAAGGCCCCTGATACTGGTAACGCTGCTTCTCCACCTGGAGGCCAGCTACTTAGGTACGTTCAGTTTGTGAAAATTAATCTGTGTATATTTTTCTGTATGTATGTAATGCTTTGGTAAATTTTCTAAAAATAGTTTCCCTCTTTCAATTTTTTCTAAAGTATCTCGGATTCAAACTGACTTAAATAATAAGGACATTATTAACTCACATAAAAACTCCAAGGAGGGCAGCCCCAGAATTGGTTACTTCAGCGTCCAGTAATATTGTTAAGGACCCCGTTCCTCAATGACATTATGTCAGTTTTGTCCTCAGAGCTGCAAAAGTTCTGGGCATTATACCTAGACACAACCTTGCCAAGAGGAAGGGAGTATTTTCATCCTTGGGTCCCTTTTTAAGAGCAAGAAAAATTTCCCAAAAGTAGGTCTGGTAATTTCTTATAAAATCAAACACACAGGGGCTTCCCTGGTGGCGCAGTGGTTGAGAATCTGCCTGCCAATGCAGGGGACACGGGTTCGAGCCCTGGTCTGGGAGGATCCCACATGCCGTGGAGCAGCTGGGCCCGTGCGCCACAACTACTGAGCCTGCGCGTCTGGAGCCTGTGCTCCGCAACAAGAGAGGCCGTGATAGTGAGAGGCCCGCGCACCGCGATGAAGAGTGGCCCCCGCTTGCCGCAACTAGAGAAAGCCCTCGCACAGAAACGAAGACCCAAAACAGCCAAAAATTAAAAAAAAAAAAAAAAAAAAAAAAAAAATCAAACACACATCTACCCCGACCCAGCAATCCTACACCTGGCTATTTACCCATGAGAAATGGAAACACATATACATACAGGCATACCTCGGAGATACTGAGGTTTAGTTCCAGACCATTAAAGCAAGTCACATGAATTTCCCAATGCTTAAAAAAGTTATGTTTACACTATACTGTAGTCTATTAAGTGTGCAATAATAGTATTATTTCTAAAAAAATGTATACACCATGATTTAAAAATACTTTATTGCTAAAAAATGCTAACCATCATCTGAGCCTTCAGCGAGTCTCTAATCTTTTTGCTGGTGGAGGGTCTGAAATATTTAAAGAATTACCAAAATGTGACACAGAGGCACAAAGTGAGCAAAAGCTGTTGGAAAAATGGCGCCAATGCTTGTTCAATGCAGGGTTGCCACAGACCTTCAATTTGTAGAAAAGCAATATCTGTGAAGCACAATAAAGCGAGTGCAATAAAATGAGGTATGCTTGTATATACATGCACATGTGTACACACACATGCACACACACAGAAAACACATACAAAAATGTTCTTACCTGCCTTGACTCATAATATCCAAAATTTGGAAACAGTCTAGATATCAATCTATAGAAGAGTGGATAAACAAACTGCGGTATATTTATTCAATGGAATACTACTCACTAATAAAAAGGAATAAATTATCAACACACATGACAACATGAATGAATCTAAAAACATTACGCAAAGTGAAATAAGCCGTACACAAAGAATGCATACATAGTACATGGTGGGAAAAAAAAAATCAATGGTGGACAAAGGGTACTAGCGGAGTTTGCCTCTGGGAGTGGTAGGGTGAAAGGCCGACCAGGATTGACTGAGAAGGGACATAGAGGAACTTTCTGGGAAGATAGTAATGTTTTAGGTCACAATAGGTTACATAGGTCCACGCATTTGTCAAATCAGTAAATATTCACTTAAGGTTTGTGTATTTCTTCATCTATAAATTTTACCTCAAAAAAAAACTGAACAGATTTTGAATTTTAGTTAATGATATGAATGCCAAAGTATTTAGGCAGAAGTGAACTGATATTTGCAATTTACTTTGAAATGAATTTTTAAAAATAAGAGTAATTGATAGATAAAAAGATAGACAAATGGGTTGATATGTGAAATGGCAAGTTAAAAAAATCACAGTATAAACTGGGTGGTGCCTCTAGAGGTTCTCAACGTGAAATTCTCAATTTAGTGTACACAACCTTTTTCATGATAAAACGTTAGCGGGAAAAGGGTTTGTATAAAAAGGGTCTCAAGGCCAAATAATTTGGAAAATATTAGTTTAATGAAATTTAAGTAGGTTTCTTTAAGGGGAAGATTTATTAGAGCCTTAAATATACTGATATGAATGCTGGATTTATATACACACGTGTGCGCGTGCGCGCGCACGTGTGTGTGTGTGTGTGTATTCCCTAACTTAGGTTCCCCCCACATAAAAACCAAACTGAAAGGGAAGAGAGAACTGTGAAACAGAGAGTGCTGTGCTCTCCAGCCCCCAACATTCCCCCGCCTTCCGGGGACCACCACCAAGTGACTCCCGTCCCCTGGGCTTCAGCCTGGATTTCACTAGCTCATTTCCCTTCAGTCCTGGGCATATAAAACAAGCTGCTCTAAATCAGAACAGAAACCAGCCGGTCTTTCTGGTGACCTTGGCTGCCTTTCCTGCTCTGACCTCCTTTTAGCAGTAGGAAGATTGCCATCCATTCCTCATCATTTTTGTCAAATGAAAAGACCTGGATTTGGGCCCCCTTCATTCTCAAGAAGAAAATGGATTTCCTAGGGCCTGAGCAAATGCACTGTTGTTACTGATTTTAATTGGTGATTAAGCCCTGAACATCTTGAGAAATTAAGCCAGTTTCGATAGCCCAGATCTACAGGAAGACAAATTGTCACAGCTCTCCATACTCACCATGTGTTAAAGTGACATTTCTGCTACCTTCCAGTCTAATTTTGGTGACTTTTTGTTTGAATTCACACTTGTGTGAATGTTAATAGCGTGGGAGGGTTGCATGTGCTGAACGCACTGACATTTTCTCTCCTGAAGGAAGAAGCATATAGCCACCCCACACCCCGCAACAGCAGCTTTTGCTGTGTGTTGTGTGCCATCGGTGCAGAGGATTGTGCAAGAAGAGGGAACAAGACCTTCTGGCTCTGTTCCCGGGTTCAGTTCCTGTGCCAGGAGCCCCAGGGGAAACCTCATCAGGCAGCCGCTTGGCCCCGAGGGCTCTGAGTGTCCGCTGCAAGCTGAGCAGGCAGGTAGATGAGCTCTGTGGAGTCATCTGGTGCCAGCTAACGAGCTCAGGAATGCGCTCCAGAACATGGGGCCAGCGATGCTTCCAAAGCAGACATGCGCCAGCAGCACTAATTGGACACGATTCCTCTCAAGCCGTTTGCGTTTACAAGTTCATCCCTGGAGCCTGTGGAGAAATGGAGCTAGCAAACGCCTGCAGCTTCATCTGCCCGCCTCTGGTAGGGAGCCTGCAAGGCTCACTGAAGCAGTTGTAATGTTGCCTGCTGTAAAAAGGAAGTCTGTGCTGCAAACACTCTATATCTTCACTTCATACCCCTGCCAGGGGCCCCGGTCAGAGCCTACAACCAGCCAGAGGTCAAAAGTCTCCCTTGGCCAATAAGGCTCGTAATGAACACACTTCCCATAAGCCTGCGGCCTCTTAAAATTCAGAGCCAAAAAAGAAAAGTAAAAAAGAGAAAAAACCCAACAAAACAAACAAACAAAACCCCTCAAAGCCAATGATTTCAGAGACGACGTCAAAACAAACATTCATTTGAAGTCAGATCACGCTTTTTCCAAAATGATTCTTTTTTTTTTTTTCCTGAACCATCCTAAAACATCAGGGAGTATTGCTACACATCCCAATGGGAAATCCGATATGCGCCTTTCCATGGTCACAGGCTCTTCGTTAAAAAGAGAATGCATAAAAGACAGACTACTTTGGCGGAAACCTCCTTTTCCCCTCGCCTCTCATGCTGATAAGTACTATTAGCAGAGAGCAATTCAAACAATACCGGTTCCTCCACATGACAACACAGAGCTGGCTTGGTGAGCAGACACCAAGTGTCAACAAGTCAGGGTAGCCACGCATGTTTCCGCTGCCCTGGCTCATCACCGAAGAAGACTGTGTCATGCTATTCCATGGAGTCGACCAGTTCTCTAGCAACCACTGTGCATGCACATCAGATGTTCAGAATGCTAGACCAAGTATCTTACCAAAGGTAATAAGGTGTAAATAGGTTCAGACTACTACTAAGTATACTCACTCAGAAGTTCAAATAAAGGCTGAGTCTGTGCTTGGTATTTATCCGGTTTCTCTCTGGCGGGGCCAGTCTTTTCATTGACTGGGACTTCTTTCTTGGCTCCACAGGGGTCTTCTTTTCATCTCTCTCACTTTCCTCTCTAGAATGACAGTGGTTGTTTACTGAGCACTTGTATGCATGCCTCATCGCTGCCCCACATTACACCAGAACATAAGTAAAATCATCCCTATTTTACAAGCAAGGAAGCTGAGGCTCAGAGAAAATTGGCCAAGGCACACATTGCCAATAAGCTGCAGAGTTGGGATTTGAACACGTCTGAGTCCCCAATCCATGCCCCTATTGATACACCATATCTTCTCCTGGAGTTTCTCTTTCCCCCTGGACAACTATTCTCACTCTTCATAAAGCAATGGAGCCATTCATTCATTGAGCCTTTCAACCATCAAGCCTTTATGGAGTACCTAGTACCAAAGTTAAACAGAAAGGAGTGCTTAGTTTACTTCCTAAAGAGAAGGCACTTCCTTTGAACCTGTGATTTTCCTCTACATCTACTCCCCAAAGCTTTCTGGTTCCCACAAGCATGTACCTACACAATCCACTATGGTCTTCAGAGTCCATACTTTTCACAGTTGCACAGTTCTCATTCCAAAACGGCACAAAGGTAGATGGTCACATGGTTAAAGGTTTCTAGTTGAGAAAGCATGAACTAGAGCAGCTTGTTAGGATCAGGATGTCTCTAGGTTAGATTACTCTAACGATGACCTAAGTGATTCCTATCCTTTCAGGAACTACTCTGGGTTTGTATTTGAATACAAACTAAGTCTCTCCAAGCACTAGTGCATCCTAGACGAAATTCACGAGAGAGGGGTTGGACAAAACTCTAGTTGGGAAATAAAGGTAAGTGTAATATCCTGGTTGAAGTTCTTGCTAGAAATAACATGGATTGGAATATCTAAAAGAATAAAAGAACAACAACGCTTGCTATTTCCTACTCACACTGGAAAAATGCTTTGGGTCACCAAGTTAAAATATTTAGAACTTATTTTAGCTGAAGCTAAAAACAGTGCTCATCAAAAGAAATAAGCAACTGACTAAACAAATAGAAAATACTGTACAAATGTAACAAATAGAATAGAGTTACAAATGTGGTAGGTATAAATTCAAGTATATATCTATTATAGTTTAAATGTCAAAGGTCTAAATATACCCATTACGAGACAGAGATTTTCAAAATAGATTAAAAACAAGATGCAAACACTAATCAAAAGAAAGCTCGAGTAGTTAGCTTAATTTCAGACAAAGCAGACTTCACGACAAGGAAGATTATCAGGAATAAAGAGAGAGATGACAGAGACATAATAAAGGCGTCAGTTCTCTAAGAAAACGAAACAATCCTAATGTGTATGCACCTAACAAGATAACATCAAAATACATGTGGTTCTGGGCCATCATGGGGCTGGGAGGGGACTCTGGATGGGCCCCCTCTTAGGCGTCAGAGTCTTTCCTTATCCTCACCTGAAATGCCACTCCTGTTCCCTGTAGTCACACCTTACACATCCTCTGACACAGAAACCACGACACTCGAGGTTGCATAGGCCTCTGTATCTGGACTTCCTTTTTTTTTTTTTTTTGCTAAACTTTGAAAAAATGGACTCTATTTCACTGATCTCTGCCTTATAATCTCCAGTAAACTTTCCCTGAGAATTCTCAAGAGACCCTCAAATCTTTACACTCACCAAACATGGTATGTTAATGGAAAAATGGCTCTTATAAGTAAGTACTACTCCCATGGACCAAATGTTACACATATGCTATTGTGATTAATAAACCACAAATTCTCTTGAGGACATTTCTAATTCATTGCATGTATTTTCTCAGTCATTCGATGCTAAACTATACCACTGTGTCACATCAGGGCCCAAGAATTCAAAGGATTGCTCAAGCGTACAATAAACATTAACTCTTACGATAAATCCTCACTTCACATTCTCTTCACCAAGAGCAAACCAGAGCCATTTGTGCTGTCCTTCTGCCCCTCCCCTGGAATGCTGCTGCCTCATCTACTCTCCAAACCCTCTACATCCTGGGGCCCATCTCCAGCCCCCCTTTCTTTTTTTTTTAATAAATTTATTTTTTCTTGGCTGCGTTGGGTCTTTGCTGCTGCGTGTGGGCTTTCTCTAGTTGCGGTGAGCGGGGGCTACTCTTCGTTGCAGTGCACGGGCTTCTCATGCAGTGGCTTCTCTTGTTGGGGAGCACAGGCTCTAGACATGCGGGCTCAGTAGCTGTGGCACATGGGCTCAGTAGTTGTGGTGCATGGGCTTAGGGGCTCCGCGGCATGCGGGATCTTCCCGGACCAGGGATCAAACCTGTGTCCCCTGCCTTGGCAGGCGGATTCTTAACCACTGCGCTACCAGGGAAGCCCTCCTTTCTTCTTGCCACTTCCCCTCACTCTTAGTCTCTCTCTCATCATGATGGTCATGCCCATCTCTGCCCTCCTGTGGGAGCTGGAGTCTGGGCCCTCAAGGCAGGCACCACTTAATTTTCTTATTTGTACTCTGAGCCAGCAGACAGGTAAGAATTTTTAAGGTGCTGATAAGCCGAATTTCAAAACAGCAGTTTTGATTTGTTCAAAGTGAGTTTTCCCACCAAAGGGAAAAAAAGATAAAATATGCCAGTATGAAGGGATCCAAGTAGCATAGCACGTTTCCTAGTTAATTCAAAACCTGACTTTTTGTATAGTGATGGTCAAGTTAAAGCTAGCAGACTGGCAAAGAAGGCAAGAATATACAATGGAGAAAAGACAGTCTCTTCAATAGGTGGTGCTGGGAAAACTGGACAGCTACTTGTAAAAGAATGAAATTAGAACATTCTCTAACACCATACACAAAAATAAACTCAAAAGGGATTAAAGACCTAAATGTAAGCCTGGATACTATAAAACTCTTAGAGGAAAACATAGGCAGAATACTCTTTGACATAAATCACAGCAATATCATTTTGGATTCACCTCCTAGAATAATGAAAATAAAAACAAAAATAAACAAATGGGACCTAATTAAACTCAAAATCTTCTGCACAGAAAAGGAAACCATAAACAAAACAAAATGACAACCCACAGAATGGGAGAAAATATTTGCAAACAAAGGAACTGATAAGGGATTAATCTCCAAAATATACAAACAGCTCATGCAGCTCAATATCAAAAGAACCACCAACCCAATCAAAAAATGGATGCAAGATCTAAATAGACATTTCTCCAAAGAAGACATACAGATGGCCAAAAAGCACATGAAAAAATACTCGACATCACTAATTATTAGAGAAACGCAAATCAAAACTACAATGAGGTATCACCTCACATAGGTCAGAATGGCCATCAAAAAATCTACAAACAATAAATGCTGGAGAGGGTGTGGAGAAAAGGGAACCGTCTTACACTGCTGCTGGGAATGTAAATTGGTACAACCATTATGGAGAACAGTATGGAGGTTCCTTAAAAAACTAAATATAGAACTACCATATGATCCAGCAATCCTACTCCTGGGCATATATCCAGAGAAAACCATAATTTGAAAAGATACATGCACCCCAATGTTCATAGCAGCACTATTTACAATAGCCTAGACATGGAAGCAACCTAAATGTCCATTAACAGAGGAATGGATAAAGAAGATGTGGTACAGATATATCAATACAATGGAATATTACTCAGCCATAAAAAAGAATGAAATAATGCCACCTGCAGCAACATGGATGGACCTAGAGATTGTCATACTGAGTGAAGTAAGTCAGACAAAGACAAATATCATATGATATCACATATGTGTGGAATCTAAAAAAAAAAAAGAAAAAAGGTACAAATGAACTTATTTACAATACAGAAATAGAGTCACAGATGTCAAAAACAAACTTACGGTTACCAGGGGGAAGGGGGGGGAGAGGGATAAATTGGGAGATTGGGATTGACATATACACACTACTATATATAAAATAGATAACTAATAACTAATCCCTACTGTATTCCACAGGGAACTCTACTCAATACTCTGTAATGACCTATATGGGAAAAGAATATAAAAAAGAGTCGATATATATATATGTATAACTGATTCACTTTATGGTACACCTGAAACTAACACAACAATATAAATCAACTATATTCATCAATAAGAATTTTAAAATAGCTAGCAGGCACTCTCATTTTATGTGATATTTATAAATTTTATGAGATGTTTATCAGATTTATCAATTTAGGTATTTGCTTGGGATACAAACAAAACATACAGCAATTAGGAAACTGGCAAAATTAGTCTCTCCACCTCATGGTGTGAATTTCCTACTACTGGCTTCACAGGAAGTCACCCTGCTGAGCTTGACCACCGAAGGCAGATTTCTCTCTGTGGACTCTTACTGAAGAATTTACGAAAGCTCACAGTATTTGGGTGGAGAGGTTGTTGAGGTGTGGGTGAAAACTTGGACTGCAATCAGATTTTTACCACTTGCCAGCTGCATGCCCTTGGGAAAGTTATTTAACATACCTGAGTCAACTCCCATAAAATGGGGATAATAACAAACCTTGTGGTGCTGTGAGGGTTAATAAGATAATGCATGTGAATTGCCCAACTTTTTTTTTTTTAATTTAAAGATGATTCTACTCAATGGGAAAAGTACTATTTCTATACAAATCTCCAGGTAAACCAATTATTAATGAGTGTTTCCTTACAATTAAAGATACAGCAGTAGAATGCATAAACAGACGTTCTGGATTATACACAAACCATTAAGCCACTTTCAGTTTCTTGTGAAACCTCCACAAGTTACAGGATGTGTCTGAAGAATGTAACAGTTCCATTGTTTAAATTTACATCTGAAATTCAATTCAGACTTAAACAGAAGGGATTTGTATGAAGAGAGAAATCTTTTTAGAAAAGATTGTTCCTTGAGAATCATCAGCTCTAGATGACCTAAGATTCACATTTCAAAATAATTTATCAGATATTTATTCCAATGTTGTCACAACCTGTAAAATACTCTCAATGGTTCCATAACAATTGCATCAACTCTTAAAGAGAGTAAAATAAAGAAGCTATTGTCTAGGGCTCTGGCTTAAATAAACGGAAGCACAAAAAAGCACAAGTCCTTGTTCAGGCAGGCATTATCAAGTGTACTACAATTCTCCAGAACATGAGATTTCTCTTGTCCTTCCTGGAAGTTGCAGACTTGAGAGCCACAAGACATGTCAATTCATGATTCCGTGCAGTCAGGCATGAAGAACAACCACCAGGTGAATTTCTTGGTACATATGTAGTATGTAAACTTAAAATAATGAATTTTTTTATATAACTATTTTGACCTAGGAAAAAAAGATCCAATTTTTAGCATATGCCAAGAATTCATTTTCGTTACTCAAGATACTTTCCCTTTCAGTTTGTGGCATCTGGTCCCATGCAGGAAATCTTCCTAGTTTTACAGTTCTAGCCTCCCTGGTTACATAACAGCCTCCCTTAATAAAGACAGGCTTCGACTGTTAACATCCTCCTTTCTTTCCCACATCAGGAACAGTATCTTTTTTCTTTTTAAAAAGTTATTTTTGCATTACCATCGATTATCAAAGTAGTATTACTGTATTTCTCATTTCAGAATTTACTTTTCCTTTCCAACTAAACTGAAAAAGTCATATTACTTCCAGTTATAGGGGGAAAAAGTTAAGTGACTTGATTGAGAATTAGAGAATTCAAAATTATTGGTAAACAGTGGTCTGCAGTTTGACTTAAACTCATCTGTAAGTCTTTTTATACGTTTTTAAAAATACACTCAATCTGTAGAGGTTACCGAACTTTACAGTACATTTTAAGGAATCTCAAGGGAAAAGAGACATGATTATAAAGGCCCTCTCTCAAACAAACTCAGCAAGGAAATTTCAAAACTCAGTTTTTCATCTTGCTTTAATGACTTCATTTACGACTTTTGTGAAGAATGTGAACACATTAGAAATAGCAGCCATTTATTTTAAGTATCAGTTTTTATTAAAAAGTGCATTTTGATTATTTTATGATCTAGGTAAGCTGTTAATAAGATATCAGTATACTCTCTGGAATAATAACTTTACAAAGATTTAAAACAAACAAAATTTTAAAAGCCTTTTTATTTCCTTCACCATTATTGTTTTACAATACAAATATTACCTTGTGAATACACAAAAAAAACCCTACGGAAGATAATTCTGCTGCACGTAAAATACAGAATGGATATATATACTTCTTCATTCTTAAAAAACTATTTTGTTCTCCACATTGGCAAGTATAGAATAGAATACTTCCCCAAACATACTCATGTTAGGAGTAAAACTTAGGAGTTACATGCAGTTCCTGCACAAATATATTTTAAAGAAATAGATGTCTTCTTTGTTGTTTACCAACAAAATTGCCATGAGAGTATGGATAACTAATTTATAGCTTTCAGTTTTTAGTTAAGTGATCATTTTCAAAACTCTCTTTTTAAAAACAAAGTATTCATGGCTGTTTTCACTGTATAGTTAAAATCAAACTACCAAATAGATGATAAAATAATTGAAGTGGTACCTGTCATTGCCACCTGCTCACAATATGGGAACAGGCTCTGACTTTCTAATTAACTCTCCCATTCTTTAACTCATAGCAATTTAAAAACCATAAGCAGTCTTCTGATTTAATTTAGCTATAATGCAAAATTTAGTAGTGTATACATACATTTACATTTTCATGGAATACTTTATTTTAAATAAAAACATTGAAGATTGCCTACTGACCATACAATCAAGACAAGAAAGGCACTAGAAACATAGACAAATTTCTCTCCCAAGAAGCATTTTTAAATTTTAACTCTCTTTTCTCTGACATGTAAAAATCTTTAAATTTGGTTTTCATAACATCATTTTGAAAAATAAAGTTAGGAAATACTTAGAAAATCACTTTATAACAGAATCTTTTTTTTTTTTTTTTGCACTTTTTGACACACTGTCTCTGCTGATTTTTACAAAATCCAAAGTTACCAAACCTTTCTGTGTCTGTCATTTTTATTTGAATATCGGTGCAACAGGTAGAAAGATTTCAGAATCGAACCCCATTCAGGTACTTAGAAACCTTCATAGAGACATTTGCTAGAAAATGGCTTACAGCCCAATCTTTGGGGCAAGAGATATGAAAAGTATGTTTTCCCAAGAAAATAATACGCTATATTTCCAGGTGTGACCGGAAAGACCAGAACTTATGATATAAAAGCTTACATTTATGCTGCTGCATCATATACAAAGGAACACGGTGGTTGCAAGGTTATGTAAATCCCAAGCCTATGAACAGGAAATGTGTACAGTGCACGACAGGTTAAATTTTCTTTATTGTTGTCCAACGCAGGTCCTTTGGAGAGAAAAAAAGATCACAGTGCTGACCAGGTAACTCAATCGGTTAAGTCAAGGTCACTGTTGAAAGATAACAGGATAAGGGAGGTGTTCATTTTATGGCATCTTTTCTCATGGAGTTCTTAGCACTTCGGACGGCTCCTCTTTCCCCACCGTGTACAGCTGTTATGTGTCATTCACCAACCGGCTGTATTTAACTTGCCTACCGAGGTGGATTACTGGCCAGGGGAAGGGCCAATGGTAAGATCGAGGTACAATGCCTTGGACATTCCTTTCAAAGTACTGAAATGGCCTGTACCACCACACTCTGGCCAGGAGGTTCATCTGGGAAGCTTCTTTTAGCACCTAAGAGAACACAGAAAGAGAAAACCAAGTCAGGAAGAACAACTGATGGTTCCAGCCCCAAAAGGAACATACACGTTTCTCATAACCTTTTACTTTAGGTTCAAACAGTTTCCATATTAAAATTCACAAAGGCCCCCAGACCCGCCCAATGACCACATACATAGCCGCAGTTTCACACTCCCACCACCGTTCTACACTCTGCACTCAGCTGTAAACTGGGCCACACCCTAGCAGAAAAACAAATAACTCCAATTCTGGGAGTACACGGGGGAATGTGTGGCTTACTCACTCTCTTGTCTATAAATAAATACCTCAATTAGTGTTTTAGCTACTCTTCTAGGATGAAAACAGAGAGACTTAATTAAATGTTAAGTATTAAGCTGGTGAGGGGCCAAAGATAGAAAAGAAGGTAGGAATGCAAATCAAGCAAGAGGTGGGCACAGCTTAAAAAGTATTTTCCAGGGGCAATGAGAGTGTGATTCTTGTTCTAGAAGGATGACATCTCCTGTGTCATTATATTGACAGATCAGCATCACAAGAGACAACACAACCATAGCTGACAACCTCTTAAGAAAAGAGAAACCGAAGACATCTGTGGAGTCTTTGCACTTTTCCCCCTGCCACGCCAGCGACGGCAGGCCAAGAGCAACAGGAGTTAAAATCAAATGGGGAGAAACACTCACTTGCTGGTTGGCCATAGTGTGGTACCACCAGAAGAGTCTTGTGGTGATGTAATATGCCACCACCACATCCACAGTGTAGTGGTCATGCGCCAAGAGAATACAGAAGATTCCAACCACGCTGAGAAGCCAGCAGATCCAGTGGTACCACCACAGTCGTCGAGGGGAATCTGAAAAGGAGAAATTTGCAATAGTCCCATTATTCAAGTACCACTGAGGGCACCCAACCATGCCTCAACTACTACTTCTGAATCCAATTACCTTGGATCTTTCCTTCTGAAAACACATCTTTTGGGGGTAGCAAATCTAAGGGCTTTCATTTCTCTGTAACGGAGGTTAGAAGGGAAGCAGCTTATTTCATAAAGTGATTTTCTTAGCCATAGTAATTTATATTTGGTTATTACTTGATTCATATAATTATAAATGTAGCTTAAAAGGACAAATAAGGACAGGTTATTGCATCATGCTCCATTAAAATACAAAACAAAACCGCCCCCTGACAATTAAATTTACCAGGAAATAATTTGGGATTAATGCTCTATACAAAAATCAATACCTTTTGATCCTTATACATAGACTAGGCAATTATAATTGATACAACTGCCCTATTTGCTTTCCAAGCTCTGCAACCATACACTAATTTGAAAGTCTTTGAGATGTCCATTTCTCAAATACAAATAAGAGAGAATCCAAATGCCTGGGAATTCAAGCCCAAGTACGTTCCCAAGGGCAGGGCAGTGTCTGGGAAGTCACCTGATGGGAGATTCAAAATCTCTATTAGTGCAGGCCTTCCTACCTTGTATTCTCAGTGAGTGGGCTTCAGAGGGTCTGAAATTTTAGGCAACAATGTTGTCTTAGTGTGACCTACCCTTCTCACCCTGGGGAAGACAGTTTAGGCTTTTACAGAATTTTCAAGGGGTCCAAGTACCCATCATTCATTCAACCACTATTTACTGAGCATCTACGATGTGCCCAGGACAGGAACTGCTCTAGTCACTGGAATCAATGAACAAAATAGGCAAAGAGCCTGCCTTTGTGGGGAGATCCCTTCCTAGTAGTGAAGAGAAACAATAAATAATAATTATAATAAAGTAAATTATACACTATGTTAGAAGGTGTTAAATCCTATGGAAAAGTAAAAAATTGAACCGAATAAGTGGGATCAGCAGTAGCGAGGGTGAAGGGAGGTTCGTCAGTTTAAATGGAGTGGTCACGGTCGGGGGTAGGGTCTTAAGAGTATGTACAGGGCTCCATGGTCCATTTCCAGGAAAATCTGTATTTGGTCCTCTAACAATACAACAACAAAGACCGGCTACAGTTCATTCTCCCTGCACCTCTACTAGTGTCCCTATACACCATCTATGTTAATTATCACAACCTCTCCCTCATTCATGAAGGAGCTATCAGTATCTCATTCTAAAGATGAGGAAACTATGACTTACAGAGGCTAGAGGTTCTCCCCAAGGTCACAGAGCTAGTAAGTGATAGCACCAGGATTCAAAATCAGTTTGTGACCCAAGTCTTCCAATATGGCATCTCCAAGGATAAGGCTTAACCCCATTAAAGTATTGCAGGTACCAACCAGCAGGTGGTAGGAATCCCGCCCCCCAGGGCCGCTGACATCGGGCCTGTTCTGTTCCCATTTTCCATGCAAGGCTGCTTTCGACTTACACTCTTTGATAAATAGGTAGGTGAGCGTGAGCATGACCGTGTGGCCGCTGTACAGGTAGTCCCCACACATGTTGTGGGAGCCCGTGATGGACAGGCCGCCGCCAGCAATGAGCTTCATTATTCTCCGCAGTTGGGCTTCCCAGTCTCCAAAAAGCTGGTGGGAAAAGAAAAAATCAGACTCACTATTAGCCCACATAAAAGTCTGCTACGATTATAATTTATATGCAGAATTAAGCTTTGTAATATTGTGATTTATAATAAGAAATATATATTTGGTCTTCGTCCCTGTTCCTGGCACAGAGCTTCTACAACCTTTGGAATTTCCCGAGAAGAGATAGAGGTGTCTTTTGTTATTCATAAAAGCCCCTTTCAACCACACCTAGGTTCATGTTCATGAGTTCAAGGTGACTTCTGGAAAGCCCCTAAGGATGGGGGTGGTTGCCAGGAGATCCAACCAGGTGACTAGAGAGTTGGAACCTCTTTCCCACTTCCCCCGACCTCCAAGGAGGGTAGAAGGGCTGGGGGTTGAGTGAATTTCCAATGGCCAATGATTTAATCAATCATGCCTCTATCATGAAGCCTCCACAGAAATCCAAAAGGACAGGGGTTTGGAGAGCTTCCAGCTTGGTGAACATGAGGAGATGCGGGGAGAGTGATGCACACTCCTTCCCACATACCTTGCCCTACACATCTCTTCCATGTGGCTGATCCTAAGTTATATCCTTTTATAATAAACTGCTAATCTAGTAAGTAAAATGTTTTCCTGAGTTCTGTGAGCTCTAGCAAATTAACTGAACCCAAGGAGGGGGTGGTCACAGGAACTTCCAATTTATAGCCGGTCGGTAAGAAGTATAGGTGACAATCTGAACCTGTGATCAGAGTCTGAAGTGGTTGGGGGGGTGACAGTCAGTGTGAGACTGAGCCCTTACCCTGTGGGATCTGATGCTATTTCCAGGTAGACAGTGCCAGAATGGAGTTAAAGAGGGTTAGAGATTTGCTTGTGTGTGTGTGTGTGGTGGGGGGGAAACCCATATATCTAGTCACAGAAGTATTCAGTGGGGTTTTCAGAGTACAGGAGATGCACAGGAGTGTTTCTCCTTTATGAGTTTATATTAAGACATGTAAAATCCCAACCCCCCCCCCCCATGAAGTGTGCCCACTCAACATTCACTGCTGTTCAGACAGCCTTTTAAGAGTGTGGTCCTAGGGATGCAGCATGCAGCTTCAGAGCTCCCCTTACATGTTGGCACTTTTTAGAGCACACGTCAGCAGATATTTGGTTACTAAATTTTCACTACACTGATAGAGAAAGACTGACTGATTGATTTACTACCATAACTGCCATCTAGGGGAAAATCTCTCGGAAAAATTTAAAGATCTATTTCACACGCTTGGCCTAGGAGACAAATGTTCTACTAACTTATTAGCTAAAGCAGCTGGAGGTTGCAAAGTCAAATATATGAATTTTTTTTTTGGTATGTGATTTTTGGGGACCAAATTGAAGCAAGGGACTGAGTAGGATGTATCTTCAATCTTCTGAAATTACGTGGGTAGAACTGCATGTTTTTCCTTTTAATAAGAGTGAAAAAGTTTATAAATAAATCTGCCTGTCTCTGATACAAGTCTGGGCTGGATACTAGAGCGATAAATGGCATGAACAACTCATTCACCAAAACTTTTATTTGCTCTGGCAAATAAAATGTGTGACTGTCTATATCTTATGTTTGTCAGTATTCTTTTAAATTTTGGTTAGCCAATTTAATCACCATGACCCCTTTTCAACATTTAACTGATAATATTCTGGGCTCTGGGAAACATGTTTCATTATAATTTCCCTTTAAAAAAATTGATCAACATTTCTAGTTAAGGACGTCAGGTTGAACATACCACATAGCGGATACGGATTTCCAAATTGAAAGGGATCACTGAAAGCCCAGCTCAACAGAAGCAAACAGATCTACATAGCAAGACTCAGCATTATGGAACTTCAGAAACTTGGGGCTAACAAGGGACCTTCAATCATCCAGAGATCAAAAACAAGCTTCACACAAAAGATCAAGAATCAGGCTTCTTCAAAAGCAATACTGGAAAAGAAAAGGCTTCAGAAAAGTGCCTCCAAATTCTGAGGGAAAATGCCTTCCAACTTAGAATTCTATACCCAGCCATATTATTAACTGAGCCTAAGCTTAAAAAATAGACCAAGGATAAACTAAAGTCATTTCATATATACAAGATTTCACAATATTTACCATTTATGTATTCTTTTTGCGGGAAATTACAGAAGATGTACTCTACAAATCAAAGGAGAAAACAGAAAAAAGAAGAAACGGGATTTGCTAGGATGCCAGCAAAAGGAAGACTGAGAGCTGCGCTCTAGGCCTAAGACAGAGAGCCCCCTACATGGGTGAGTCAGGGCTCTGGAGATGAGGCTAACAGAACACCTAATTCCGCGGCTGCACTGAGTCACAACACGGGAATGAGTAAGTACACAGAAAACTAACAGAGCAAAAAGCAAGGCAATTACGGACTCTACAGGAAATGAAATATTGTGTTGAAAAGGAAAAGTAATTATAGGAAACTATATGACTTGGCTATGAATAGCATTTACAAAACTGTAAGAATGTAAGCTCTGAATACTGAGTTAAATCAAGGACAGAAAATGACACTGGGAAGACGGGATAAGAAGCCTAAACTCCTGTGCTGGGATGGTGGGGGAGGGGAAGAAGGGAAGGAAAAGGCACAGAGCACATACAAGCTGGGGGGGAGGATTGTGCAGGGACTACAAGGGCTCTAAATCCTGGCCTTCCCCAGCAGGAAGTCAGCAACAGCCTGTATTAGAAATTATGAAGAAACAATATTGCCATGGCACTTAGAGACCTGAGGATAAACACATACACACACACAAATTCTCTAAAAAGAGTTAAAGAAATGAAGGTAAATACCACAAGACTCAATTAAAAGAGCTGAGAGTAGGAAAGCAGGCTGAGTACGATTAGGGCAAGGGTTGGGTACCATGGTTTTTCATAATAAGTCCTGTAGAATCATTTTGTTTCTTCAATTGCATGCATGTATAAACATGATAAAAAATTTTTTGAAAGTTTTAAATTGAAAGTTTGGTCTGGTTCTGTCATCACAACGGATAATAAATAGAAGAAAATTATGGCAAAAAAGCTTAGGTAGTTCTTTGGTTTACATTATTTCAAATTGTCCTTTCGAAACTCCCTCTGAGTTTTGAAAACTATAAATCATATTCTTGAGCACCATTCCCCCTAAATTTGCCCTCTCATTTTGGTAGGAAAATGTTTGTGGAGAAACTGTATGGGTAGGAAAAGAGGGAGAGATTATGAGGTAAACATGGCATTGGGGAAAAACAGCCAAAAATTAATGCTCCATTTCTAACAAGTGCCCTTAATACATCTATGCTTTCTTTTAAAAATATCTTTCCATGATTGTCAAACCTCTGCAAGGGGAAAGGCTCCTTAAAAGCTCAGTGGGGAACAGGAAAAGAAGGATGGTTACAGCTACCATAAAATTTTTAAATTACACTTCAAGAAAGCAAACAAACTCTAAGACAAATGACGAGGCAATCGGAGCAGAAACAACTTAACATCTTTACTGTGTACACAGTACATATAAATCAAGTAAATAAGACCATTTAGGAAACAAAATTTATCAAAGGACAAAGGATGTGACCAGCTGGAGGCACTGGCTCTGTCAAACAAATAGAAATAAAAATTAACATTAACAGGAGCTCATTCTTTCCCATATCAAATTAGCAAAGCTAAAAAAAGACAGCCAATGATGGGGCAGGGACAATGCCACTGATCTTCTCAAACAGGCTCCTTAAAGAGGAGGGAAGGAACGTGGTAAATGCAGCAGCCAGCAGTGCAGGGAGGAAGAGGCAGTGGCCTCTGAAACAGGCTGGGTTAAAAGCATGGCTCTCCTACCAATTAGCTGTGTGACCCTGGGCAGCCGAACCACTCAGCCTCAATTTCCTCATCACCAACCTGGGGAGTAATATATTTATTACAACTGGCAAAATCCTCTGCAAAAATAATCATCAATACTGACCACCAATCCAAATAGCCATGACCTGTGTGTGACTCAGTGCTTAGTTGTTTCTAGGCACCTACCTCCAAGAAGTGATCCCGAACATGAAGAAAACCTTTACGCACAATATTATTTATAAAAGCAACAAACTGGAAACAACCTAAATGGGAATTGTTAAATAACTGTTCCCTTGCCGTTCAGAACCTGGGCCAGGGGAGTACTGGCAACACCAGGGTTGCCTGTCACTACAGGCATACCTCGGAGATATTTCACGTTCGGTTCCAGACCACAGCAATAAAGTGAGTATTCCAATTAAGCGAGTTTCACGAATTTTTTGGTTTCCCAGTGCCTAAAAAGTTATGGATATTGTAGTCTATTAAGCGTACAATAGCATTATGTCTAAAAAACCAATGTACGTGCCTTAATTAAAAAAATACTTTATTGCTAAAAATGCTAACCATCATCTGAGCCTTCAGCAAGTGGCAGTAGTAATATCAAAGATCACTGGTCACAGATCACGTAACAGATACAAAAAGTCTGAAAAATTGCAAGAATTACCAAAATGTGACACAGACGTGAAGTGAGCAAATGATGTTGGAAAAATGGCGGTGACAGACTTGTTCCACCCAGAATTGCCACAAACTGTCAGTTTCTAAAAATTGCCATAACTATAAAGTGGAATAAAGCAATGTTCAATAAAATGAGGTGTGCCTGTACCCTCTCAGGACCTACTGAGCCAGAATCTGAGGTGATTCAAAGGCACACTATAGTGATTCAAATGCACTGAACTAGGCCATAATTGTTTAATACATTATTTAAAAATAAGCATACAATGACTTTGTAGTAAGTTATATCATAAATACTTTCTTCTACCGAGAGGGAAAAAAATGAAACAAAATGTTTGGTATAATTATAACTGTTTAAAAAAACATGCACAGAAAAAATCTAGGATGTACACACTACATGTTAGCATGGTTTCCATGGAAACTGGTAGGCGTTCTCTCGTCTCTATCCCAAGGGAACTTCTATTCCTGCTTGTTGGGCTAGAAAGGAGGGGATTCCTGTGGAGTTCTGCAGTTCTGAGATTTAGGTTACCTTAGGGTACAGGCAGGAGACATGGGAAGAAAACAGAAGAAGAAGAGGAAGAGGAGGAGGAGGATGGAGGAGGAACAAGGGGGAGGAGGGAGAAAGGAAAAGGAGGAAAAGGAAGGAGGGGAGGAGGGGGAGGGAGGAAGAGGAAGAAGCATAAACAGGAGCAGCAAAAACAGGAGACTCCCAGCTCGATCCTTCTCACTTCTCACTTTAGTTTCCTTCTCCACTCTGCCAGCTACCATTTCCCAGAGTCCTCAAAGGGCTGCTCCAGACACTGTGGCCTGTGCTTTGGGTTGCATTCAGTGGGAAAGAGGATGGGGTGTGTACCTGGAGCTCTAACCTCCCCATCAGGAGACTTCTGAGTGCTCATCTTTGAAAGCAGAGATATCTGGGGGACATTCACACAAATACTTTCTCAGTGGGCACTACAAAGCTGCGACAAGGTCTTGCATCTGCATCATTATGTGAATTATGATCTCCTAGGGTCAGAGAAAAATCGCTTTTCAGTAAAAACAGAGCAATTTTCTTCAACTTCTAATGAACGGCCAAGAAATCAAGTAAACTGGCCAAATCACTTAAGCAATATAAGACATAGAAAGAAACTGTGAGCAAAAGGCAGAGAGGGAGGGGCTTCTGAAAGAGACAGACCACTCCAGAAGGGTTCAAACCAGTGAGCCTTTGGTTACTGAAAAACAGGTTCCCCCAGTATGTTTTCAATGCTGAATACACAGTGCTCTGAGGATAGGCTGTTCACCACCATTCAGTTTGCAGATGGCCTCATGCACTTGCCTTTTCTCTTAACTGCATCTGAGAAGTGGGGACATTTCACTGTGCTTCATCCCCTTCTGGCAGGAGAGGGAGAACCTGGAACCTAAACTCATCAAATAATGCTGCACGAATCAATGGCTTTGGTATAACTTGGAGGAAGGGCTAAAAGTGAGTGCTAAAGAGCAGAAATGCTATTTAATATAATCCTTGCGTCTGACCAATGCTTCATCTTACAGCAGCCCTGAAACATCAGCGAGGCAGGTCTTAACTCTGTCCTGGGTCCCCTGGCTGTTCAGTTTGGGAGCTGGAATGGGACCCAAGTCCTCTGACTCCACGTATGTATTATCTGCAAACTGCATGCTACCTGTACACTGCCAGCTCCTCCCCAAGCCTGCATAAACCAAGAACCGGATACACATGAGAAGCAACCTTGCTCTGAGCAGCCTAGGTTCCTTACAAAGGTAATGTCATGCCATCATGTCCCATACCAACCACCAGGAACAGTCAGGTGACTCTCAGTGGACCTGTCCTCATTCATTCATTCAATGAATCGACCTACTACCACCAGGGCAAGTAACTTCTTGTCTTGTTCCAGAAGAAAAGTCTTCCTCCAAAACAGAAAATTCACTATCATCCATGACATGTAAAGAAAGCTGCTCTTCAACACCCAGACCACAGGTCAGATCCGCTAAGCGAATCAAGCATCACAGAGCAGGATCAGTGGAATCCCCATCAATCCGTGTCCTGAGCAGCCTGCAACTGGGAAACACGCTACGTACTGCAGTCCCCGCCTCAACTTCAACTCCCAAACAAAAGCAGCAAAACTATGCCACTTCCTGAATTTCAACAGGCACATGGTCCTCCTAACCAGTGACGGACACTTAAGAACTAATTTGAGCCATGAAATGTCCTTGAGCATGACCTTGAAGACTCTGAGGGGAAGACGGTGTGTTGCTAAGTTTGATGAATGCTTTAGATTTCACAGCAGCAGTGAGAGGTTCAAAACTGCCCCTTATAATTTCTCAGACCTTCTGTGATACATATATACAATGAAGATGTGGTACATATATAGAATGGAATATTACTCAGCCATAAAAAGGAACGAAATTGGGTCATTTGTAGAGATATGGATGGACCTAGAGTCTGTCATACAAAGTGAAGTAAGTCAGCAAGAGAAAAACAAATATCATATATTAATGCATATGTGTGGAATCTAGAAAAATAGTACAGATGAACCTATTTCCAGGGCAGGAAGAGAGACTCAGATGTAGAGGATGGATGTGTGGACACAGTGGGGCAAGGGGAGGGTGGGAGGAATTGGGAGATTCAGTCTGACATAAATACACTACCATATGTAAAACAGATAGCTAGTGGGAACCTGCTGTATAGCACTGGGAGCTCAGTTCAGTGCTCTGTGATGACCTAGATGGATGGGATTGGAGGTGGGGAGGGAGGTCCAAGAGGGAGGGGATACATGTATACATATAGCTGATTCACTTCGTTGTACAGCAGAAACTAACACAACACTGTAAAGCAATTATACGCCAATTAAAAAAAAAAACTGTCCCTTATAATTTCTCATACCTTTTTACTGTCTATTGAGGAGTTAAAAAAAACAACAAAAAGGAATGTAGGGTCGTTTCTACATAATAAAATGTTACATTTTGTTTGTACAGAGATTCCAACTTTTTAACAGAGTTTTCCTATCAATTATCTCATTGTAGCCTATCAGGTGGTTAGTGTATACGTAATTATATCCATTTTACAGATAAGCAAATAGAGGCACTATTTTTCTATTTCACAGTGACTCAGTTGGGATCAGATCCAAATGTCTTACCTCTCACTAAAGGATCTTGCCTTTCGGGTCCCTGGAAAGAGCAGCTATTGGTGCAAACACTCCTCCAAATAACAAAGGCTGGACAATGTCTCCAGGTTCACTTTTTTTTTTGTTTTTGTCATGCTAATGAAATTGAATCCATTTTACATAAATCATTTAAATATAGTTGAATGGTTTAAAAATTTTATTCATTATTCACTCAAGATCTATTTTTCATAAGTGTTTTTTCCACTTAAATCAAATTTCCCCATCTCTAAAAAAGTTATTTCCATGGGAATCTTTCACGAACAAATTACACATTTTCCGCCTTCTTGAACAAGGTGTTTTCAGTTTGATCTTAACTTTCCTTGCTTTCTGTTGTGCTGTGTAGGAGGGATACTCCAAAGACCTCTAAGCTTACGTCATAAGAACAACAATGAGCATAAATCCAGCCGCAAGCCCCAGTTTCGGGTTAACCATCCAGGTGGCTCTGGACGAAACATTTTACCCATTCTAGCTTCAGTTCCCTCATCTGGAAAATGGCGAGAACACCACCACCTCACCCTCAACCCTCACTGCCCAAGGGAGGTAATGTTTATAAAAGTGATTACTCAAAAATTATAAAGTGTATACAAATATCAGACCACATTACAATGATCAAGTTAGGCCCAGCTTTTGGGTGAGGAGTTCCTTAAGTGAGAACTCAACGCTTAGCAGCCAAGAAGTGAAATTTGGATGGCTCTCCTTACATACACAGCCCTCACGGATGTTCATCTGTGATCACTTTTACGAATTCTTCCCCAGATGGTTATCATTTCATTCCTGGGAAGATTTAGTTTTATCCGCAAATATTATATCCATCTCAACTGATCTGAAGTAGGGAGATTTCCCTATGTACATCCTCTTAGAGCTCAGATATACAACTTTAAAAACATTCTTCCCTCCGCTGAGCTCTGAGGGGTTTGGCTCTCCATACTGCTCCATTATCCAACGTATCCAAGAGTCCCTATACCAGGCAGGCTTTTTTTTTTTTTTTCATGGGGAGGGGTCTCTAAATAATCATCAGCAATAAAGCACTCATCCCCTACCAGTCTCCCTTTCCCCCAGTAAAAACGTAAAAATGTTTTCACGGCCTTTAGTAAGGAGACTTATCAAAGGCTTCATAAAATCTTAAATAAAGGTCAGCTATGGATTTCCATTTACCCAGATACTTATTTGTCACATTAAAGAAATCCAGTATTTCAGTCAGGCAAGATTTCCCTTTAACAAAAATTATATCTGAGAGATTCTGTAGCCTACCTGGTCATGAAGTGAAAATTGAAAAAAAAATTCCCTCAAATTTTTGCTTTGAAAATGTGTTAAATCTAAAGAAGAGAATAATGAACAACCTTAGACTCTTCACTTAGACTCATCAATTATCAATATTTTGCCACATTTGCTTCTCCTTTTTTCTTCCACTTTTTTTTCCTGGGCCATTTGAGAATAAAGTTGAACACATTATGACACTGTACCCTTAAATGTACAAACAAGGACATTTTCTTCTGTAATCACACTCATGAAATTTAACAATGATAGAATACTATCATGGTTAATAGACATCCTTATTCAGACTCCCCCATAGTCTCAACAATGTCCTGTATAGCTTTCCCCCCGAATCTAGGATTCAATCAGAGGAGACATATTGAGGGTACTTGTCATACTCTTAATTTTTCTTAGTCTACTAGTTTCTCAGTCCTTTTTTTTTTTTTAATGACACTGACATTTTTAAAGAGTCCAGTCTAGTTTTTTTTATATCAAGAGCATGGCCCTCCATTTGGCTTTATCTGATT
Source organism: Balaenoptera physalus (assembly GCF_965194825.1). Classification (NCBI taxonomy): domain Eukaryota; kingdom Metazoa; phylum Chordata; class Mammalia; order Artiodactyla; family Balaenopteridae; genus Balaenoptera; species Balaenoptera physalus. The sequence continues at coordinate 62,035,537 of NC_138893.1, read as the reverse complement.
GTTTCCTTATGTTTAAACTCAGGTTAAATGTTATTGGCAGGAATATACAGAAATGATGTGTCCTACCCAGTGCATCATATCAAAAAGCATCCGATATCATTCATCCTGCTGCTGGTTTGATCACTTGGCTGCCAGAGTGTCTGCCAGATTTCTCCTCCGAATACACACCTTTGCCCCTTTATTATTAACAAGCAGTTTGTGACTTTTTGAAACTATATAAATATTATGGTGCCCCACCTTTCACCCAGTGGCTTTAGCATCTGTTGATGATTCTTGCTTGAATTATTACTACAGTGGTTGCAAAATGGTGATTTTCTATTGCTAATATTTCTTTTATATCTAGCAGTTAGTTTTTTCTCCACCAGCACTAATTTTTAAAGTGTTTCTTATTATTATAATTAATTACTGTCATAATTTCATTGTGATGCTCAAATTGTCTCACACGTGGCCAGTGGGAGCCTCTCAAGCAGGACAGTATGGCTTCTGAATGGAACCCACTGGCCTGCAGTGTCTGGGAAGCTCTGGAACCTTCCTCAGGACGGAAGTCCTGCTGTCCATCTGCCTGTACTCTGACACAGTGGATCACGCTTCGTGTAGAGTCATACAGCGTCACCTCCGAGGCTCTTTGGATTTCTTCAGTGAATGCTTTTTCACCCTGGTGACCTCTTCACACTAGAAGGCTGCTGCCATGGAGGAAACCTCTGCCACCTTCCCGATGTTCGCCCTGGTCTAGCCATTCCTCATCTCTAAATTCGAAAAACCACACAAAAGAAGCCTCATCTGCCTCCCTCGTGTGAAGTACCAAGGACAGAGATGCGGCCGAACTTCTTGCCTCTGCCACTTAGTACCTGCAGGACAACAGGCAAGTCAAGCATCTCTGGACCGACTGCAACTTCCTCCCACTCATGACTGTGAGACTTCAATGAAAAAACATTGAGAATCAGACCTGGCACGAAACAGGTAGACATAATTTAGCACCGCTCGAAGTCTACCTCCCCTCCTCTCTCCCAAACAGCTTACTTTCTGTATCACTGGAGAGATGGCTTTCTAAGAGACAGATGTGATCACATCCTATTCACTGCTTCAACCTTTCCTGGCTTCCTGTGGCCAAACTCCTTAGAAGGGTGACCAGACCCCTTAAAATCTGCCCACAACTTGCCTCTCTGGCTTCCTCTCTGTCACTCAGCCCACAGGATTCCACGCCCAGGCGTATCGAACTTTACCTGCGCCCTCAGACTTCCTTTCACACCCTTTCTGTTTTCTCCCTTTAACTCCACTTGGCAGACACCTACTCATCCTTTTCAGACTTGGCTCGGACGGCACCTCCTCAGGGCAGCCAACACTCCCAGCAAAGTTTGCCACCTTCTTCTCTGCTTCCATGGCAACTGAGCACCACGCACGCGCCTATTACAGCGAAGACTGTAGTCAGAGAATAATCTTATGTGTTACATGTCTGTCACAGCTTCTGGAGGCCCATTTGTCTTACATCATATTTGTGTATCCTCAAAATTTACCCCACACAAGACAGGTCCTCTAGAAATGTGTGTTCAGAAGTAAGCAATCTGCTTGTTTATGAAAAGAAGTCACATCTATAATCTCCCTACCTCACAATCCCTGTCTCCCTGGCGACTTCCCATAAATAAGAAAACCATTTAGAAAGTTTATAAAATCATGTACAAATGCATATAACAAATGTTAACTCTAAAGACACAGGAACAACTGCACAGAAAGCATGATCAGAACTATGTAAGAAAAATACACATAAAGAACTAATAAATATACTGAAACATGAACAGTAGATAGAACCATGAGTGTAAAAACTTTCCTCTTTTTACATTTTTATAATGTATCTATAATGAATGTAGAGTTTCTTTAAAATGGAGAAAAAATAACCTTTTTTTAAGACAGAAAGAAGTGACTTAGTACATTTTTCTTTTTTCTTTTTCTTTTTTTCTCGTTCCTGAAAAAGGAAGAGAACAGTGGAGAGAAAAATGGGAAAGTGAAGAAGAGACTTGGGATGGGGAAGGTTACTGGGAATTATAAAGCAAGACATTTTTAAAAAAATGAGAATGAGCAAAATGGAAAATTATACTGATGATAAGAAACTGGGAGGCAAGCAGAAAATTAGGTAAAATCAAGCACTGACAATTTAAATTCCACACAATTCAACAGGATGACATGAAGCTATTTTGGTAACAGAACACAAGCCATATTCTGAAATGCTGATAAGGTTAGCAGGAGCTAATCAGAATATCAAAATTTGTCAGCAAGGAGGGCAGCTTTTGAACACTCAAGCTGTTACCTGAGAAAGTAGGAAAGAACTTAAAAAGGTTATAAAATCCTAAAAAGCAATGAGTCTTGCGCCTTGTAAGACTGAACACATGCCAGTAAAGAGACCCTTGAGGCTGAGGATTACTACATCACAGCTTCGCATCGAATGGAAGGAGGTGCTTTGATCTTTCTAATTCGTGCAATGCAAAAAAACTGACAGTGGCAGGAAAGAACACGGAAGTCTTTCTGTTATTATATTTGTATTTTATTGTTCCACTGAACAATTAATCTCAGATGTCCAATTAATCTCAGCCTTGTCCAACAGTGGGCTATGTTCAAGTATGCTGGATGGAAAAAAAAAAAGACACGTTTTTGAAGTTCAAGAGAATCATTCCACTGAAAACACCATGTCAGATTAATGCGTTAGCCAGCTAAGTACCCAGGATGTAATGTAACTCTCTCGTTTTGAAGGTTTTCAAATCTAAGGTCACCATGGAGACCAAAAACCAGAACCAACATGAATCTCACTTTAATGCTTAGGCATGAGATTAACTCAAGTGATTATTAAAATGAGAGTTGAAAACAGCATAAGTTATTCCTTCTCTTCCAATAACATTAGTGTATCTGTGTTATCTGGGGCAGGTTTTTATTGTTTTTTTGTTTTCTTGTGGAGTTTGCTAAAACAACAACAACAAAAATTTCTTACATAAAGCTTAGAACATAGAAGAATTCTCAAATGTTTCTGCCTTTCTTATTTTTAAAAACTGAATCCTAAAAAGTTGGAACAAGATGACAAGAAGGTGTTTTCTGGTTGGGACACATGCTCCTTGGAGAAAAGCTGTGTTGAGATTAACAAGGGGTAATCAAGGTTGCACAAACTTGGCAGCCTCGTAAGCCCACCACGGACACCCACTGGGATACGGGACTAGTGCTTCCCAGAAGCTCCTGATCCAGGAACTGAATGCTTCCTTCCCTTCTCACGGCCCAGCAGCTCATCTCTGTTGCCAGAGCATCTGATGACAGGCCCCCTTCTCTTCTCACCTCATCATTTCACGTGACGATTACTTCTCTAAGCCATGACATTTTGTGAAGAAAAGAGTACACTGCCATCAAGTGAATGAACACTAGGAACAATTTTCTTAATTACTACTACATACCTGTTGGAACATTTTTCTTAGAAGCCATGCGTTTTGAATACTGGTGTTAACGGGAGAATTAAGTATACTAATTATGGGGCTCTGTATGTTGGCAGAACCAAGTTTAAGTTCACGTGCCCATGTTAAACAAAGTCGTATTCTAAAGCTCAACTCTCTTCCCTTGGAGTTTAATGATGACTGATAACCATAAGAATATCCACCAACCAACAGGCCTTAGATGGTGTCTCAAGTCAGGGGATAACCAATTCTGGAAGCATCGTACTTTAATGTCCTGTCTCTGGCCTTTTCATCCATACCAACAGCTTTAACACCACCCAGAATATGATGAATCACAAATATTTAATTTCTAGCGCTGATTTTCCCCTCAGTTTCAGACGTAGACTGCTAGTTGGCCTGGACGCCACCCCTTAGATATCTCACAAGTACCTCAGACTCTATTTGTTTAATCTGAAGTCATTAACTCCGTTTTCCTCCTTACCTTATAATTATCCCAGTGGTAAAAGCCAGTTGCCTTTGAAATCCTTCCTTTCTCTCCTCATTCCCTATATCAAATGTATTGCTAAGCTGTACTGATTCAGCCACTTAAATATTGCTCAAATCTGTCTCCACTTCTCTTATCCCTAGGGCCGGCGGCTTAGCTTAAGGTCCTTATATCACAGCATTTTCCACATTATATAAGATGCAAGTTTGGATGAGGTGGTCTTAAAGCACTTTCCACAAAGGCAGGGACTTCTGTCTACTTTGCTCACCCCCTTGCACTCCAGTACCTCAGACACAGCAGGTGCTTAATGCACGTTAAATACATTCTCTCTGGATGAATAAGAGTCTAGGGGTTAAGGCGTGATGGCCATACCAAGCTTTCTTATTTCTGTACAGCATTTTACATCGACAGAGCCCTGTGTATTTACTGCCTTCTTTCACTCCCGCAACTCCTTAAGATGGTATGAAAAGTGCCATAAGCCCTGTCTTGCCAACAAAGGGACTGAGGCTCTGGGAAGTTAAATGCAACTGCTGCACAGCTAGCAAGTGCTGGACGACATCATCCTCACTCTGACCTCAGTGTTCTTTCTACTACTGGGTAGGTTTGTATTTTTACAGGGTAATAAGTCCCTTCTCTGTGCAATGGTTCAGAGAGAGTTTGATCAAGATTTGGTGGCGAGGATATTGAGACACTGGACTGGATGACTTTCAGTAAGGTTCCTTTCCGTTTTGACTAGCCAAGCCCTGGGTAGGGCTCTAAGGTAGGCAAAGGTGGTCTCTGGGATCTCTCAAGCACTATCCCTCGCTCCCTTCTGACACTGTTCCCCAGTGCAGTGTTCTGACCCTTGTCTGACCTCTCAGTTTCTTAAGCTTGATCTCCAAGAGGCAGCACTGAGCCTTCAAGACCTTTTCCAAGTCTTCTGTCTAGCTTCAGAAATCATTGTTTTACTTGTGAAGTGTTCTTGCCAAAGAAGTTAGAACAACTGAATCAAGTCTCCAGAGCCAACTTTCTATTTAGAGGAAATATGGAGGAGAGAGGAAGAACTTAATTGACACTAGAAAGAAGCAAACAGATAAATCCAGAATGTGGGATACTCTACAGGACAACTGCTCTGATCTCTGTAAGTTACTGATGGGGTTTAAGAAAAGGGGGTGGGGGGACTTCCCTGGCGGTCCAACGGTTCAGACTTCGAGCTCCCACTGCAGGGGGCGCAGGTTCGATCCCTGGTTCGGGAACTAAGATCCCGCATGCCAAAAAAAATAAAGGAGGTGTGGGGAGGAGAGAAGGAACTGCTCTAGAATGTAGAGACTTAACAGACAGAACAACTAAATGTAATATAAAGACTGTGGATCCTAATTTATACAAACCAACTGTTTTTTAAAAAAAGACATTTTTTAAGACAATCAAGATATTCCACGAGTTGGTAATTGCCAATACCAAAGAATTACTGTTAATTGTGCTGAATGTACCAACAGCGTTAAAGTTATGAGATAAAATGTCTAAAATTTTTAGATGCATATTAAGTATGTAGCAATGAAATAACATTGTCTGGGGTTTGCTTTAAAATACTTCAAAAGAAAAACAGAAGACAAGATGAAGCAAATGTAGTAAATCTTGATAACTACTGAATCTGGGTGCTGGCATATGGTGGTTCCTTATACTGGTTTCTCTCTGGGATACAGCTGAAAAATTTCAGAACAAAAAACTGTTTTTTTAACCCATTCTTCCAAGAGCTCTGTTCTACAAAAGAATTAGATTTAGTGAGTTTTTACTAATAATTTTTGCTAACATCTTACCCCCTCCTGTATACGTTACTTTAAAGATTCTAATTTCTAGAAGACTGTCACAGAAAGATGGCCCTAGTCGGGGTTTCTGGCAGCATGATAAATGAGTGACACACTTGGGTCTGGTTTTGCACACTGTCCCTGCCATTACCTCTGTCTTTACCAAGAAAACCTACGAGCTATATTTAGCTAGGGGATCTTGGCTGGATGTGCTGATGACTCAAGCTGACTCTGTAAGTGCCAATACTAACCGAGCGTGGGGTTGCCGGCAACGCGGTGGAGCTGCAGAGGTCCTAAGAAGAAACAAGGCTGGAACCAGATCAGGGAGAAAGGCCACACACACAGCACGACCCCTTGATGCTGGGTCCATCTTCAACATGGGCTGGACCAGATCCCACATCTACCTAAACTGGTATGACATGTTCCTTGGTGGAGAAACTTCCCATGCACAGACTTTTTTAAGAACCGAACTACTACTGAGAACACACTTGCTTATCAAGCCAGCCTCCCAGCAGGAGTCTACATCACTGAGTCCTCAGTGACAACAAGGTATTTGGTCTAACTCAGGAGCTGTAGGCAAGTGCCTGAGAGCTTTCACAGAGGATAAAGAAGATGTGAGGCTGGCTTTCTTTGGAAGGGCTGAAGAAAGAGCAAGGAGATGCAGAGAGGCAGGATTGCTGATGGAGATGAGTAGAACCTTGGGATCATTCATTCCTTATGACGGCTTCCCCAGTTACGGAAATAGACTGTAGCAAAAACGGAAAGAGGGCAGTAACAAACCAGCTACCTCTCTGAGCACGTACGTAAGTCTAGGAAGGAAGGGGACCACAGTAAGCAAGCAACCTAAAGAGATCCAGAATTTCAAATGATAAAGACACCACTTTAAAAATCCCTCTTCCAAGGGACTGGATTCTTCAGCCCTCTTCCAAGGTTGTATCAGAGAGAATGTCTCTTCTGGAAGTAACAAAAGTACAAATGGATGAAATTGAAAGGACGTTCCACTAGCACAAGTGCGATGCGAAGAAATGATTCCAAACACACAGCATTCCATTTTTTCTCCCACCCAAATCGAGGAAATGAGCTTCTTCTACTTCTTATTACATTAAAAAGCTTTAATGTAGTTAAACATTTTTAAAACTAAATCTCCTGTTAATTATTTCATAAAATTCCGATGATCTCCCCAGTTGAAATTATTCCAAGGCAAAAGTTGGGGTAAGGAGTATTACGTGAATCTGATGGAAAGGTAGAGACAATAGAAGAGGAATAAAGTTTATTTTAAAGAAAAGCTTCTGTGCTACTAGAGAAGATCAATACAGCAAAATGTCCCGCCAGGGAGGAGAGATCTTGTTTGGGTGGGTGGAGGGTGCAAAGGGACAGGAATAGTGTCTCTAGCTCCGCTGTTACGGATTCCCAATGTAGGGATTAATAGAAAGAAGGAAAAAATATCATTTGAAACCGAACCTTCCATCTAAGAGAGGGAAAAAGCATATAAAAGCTTCTGGATCTGTATCAAGGGAGCGAATGATATTTTAAAAGTATGGCAGGAAACCAAAGAGCTATGCCCACACACAAAGCTTAACTGCTTCCATCACACTAACTAGACCACATATTTCCCCAGCTGCGAAGCACTGGCAGGGTTTGGGAATTTTAAGAAGGGCGGGGCCACCTAGCTGTATTGCTTAGTAACGTTCCCAGATGAAGGCAAAGGGACTTGATTCTATTCTAAGGAAATTTTCACCTTCAGCCTAAGTCAAAGGACCCCTGGGCAAGATGAGAAACAAACAAAAAGGGAAATTACAGCGAGGAATGGTTTACCTTCGGAGAGCAGTTGAAATGCATACCGGGTACTGGGAGTGTAGTTACATACATTGTAATACACCGATACAGGTACAGCGTGCCAACTATGCAGAAAAATCTTCTGCTAATAATAGACCTAGAAAAAGGGAAAAACAGGGCAGACACTCAGTCATGAAATTTCGCAGGTTCATTTACTTCAAGTTTTCAATGACCCAACAATACAAACAAACCCCAAAACTACTTGAGAGATTGAAATCAGAATTTTATAACTATAGCTAAGAGCAGATTAAGGTGAGGATTTTGAGAATGATATTGTTTTTTCCTTTTAAATATTAACTTTAAGGCCAGAGGAGTTTAAAACACTCTATATTGCTATTAACTGGGCTTCCTGAGGCCTTAAACATGAGTTGACATTCAACTGATGTACAAGTAGGGCCTATTCTGATGGGTCAGAGCTGACTCAGTACCTGTGGTTAAACATTTAGAGAGTGTCTTTTCTGTCATAAAAAAAGATGTGCAGAAAATTACAATGACATTAAAATGAGAATTCAAAACTTTTCTGACATTTAATGAGCCAAAGACATTAAACCATTGTACTTGTACATCCCAGAAACTGATTATCTTAGCAGATCTCCAAGGTAGCACGATGCCAAGAAAAGAGCCTGTCTCAGTGATAGCATCCAACCTCTCTCTGCTAACTATGTGGCCTTATAGGCTATTGACATCTCTGAGTCTCAGTTTCCTAATCTGTAAACCAGAAATAAGAACATTAGAAATAATGTATGGAAAATCCCTGCCATCCATGCACAATGGCGGTCAACAAACGTATACATTTTGTGGATGAATCACAAAATAAGCAAGAATTAGAATTAGACATCTTTTCCATTTCAAGTTTATTGGTGGTTCTAATGAAATTATTTGATACGTATATGTGAACATGTATACTGAGTTTGATAACTTCTCCTAATAGCAATTTCCACATAGGTTTGGCTTTAACTAGATTAAGTTGTACAAACTTAAGTGTATGCTTGAACAAGAATGTTCCTTCTAATTCTACCTGTTCTATCTTGTTCTACCACAGGCCAGAATCAGAGTCCTGTGGGTCTCCTCCTCCTCAACCTAGAGGGGTTCAAATTTTTCCTTGGCCCAGGGCAACCTGACATAAATAAACACAACTGTTTTGGAAACAGTGAACAGGCTTTCCTCTGAGGATACTGAACATTCACTCTATAACTGTACAATGTGCCTCTAATTTTATGCAGGATGGACATCCCTACTGGAGGAGAATTTGTATCATTTGTATCTTTTAACAAGAGGAATGAAGTGATATGTCACTTGTGTGATTAGAAATTAATTTAAAAATAACCCACGTAACTGTATTAGTATTTCATTCATAACTACACAGTTCACGTAAGGTCCTTAGGTTGTACGGGTAGAGTCTGGGTGTTTTGCCTCTTTACCCAGATTTTAGAAACTGGGTCAAAACTGCTTACCACAGAGAATGTCTTATTTTCTCTTATTAAAGCTGTGCTTGCCACCTCCAAGGACAAGAACTTATTCAGCATAAAGCTGTCTTTTATAAAGGTATGTGTCTCTAATTTCACTTGATGAAAAGCACAGTATAATTAAACAATATAAAGAGGGACAATACTAGAGAATATTACTAGACTATAAATGTCTTACCAAAATACTTGAAATACCCACGTGAATTTTACATTGTAAGATACGATGATCATTTTTCTCAAAAAGAAAATGCCCTCTCTCACCATCCTGTTCAAACAAACAGAAATGACTTGCCATTTTACTTGAACTATACGAAAAACATCTACCACAGAAAACTGTTAAGTCTATTTAGATATGTTAATCTCTTCAGATGAAGAGAAACAAATAAAATGACTCCTATCACTCCATTTTGGGAAAGATTACTATCTTAAAATCCCTTTGCCTGATGGTTTCATGGTGCACATAAGATACACACACGCACACACACACACACCAATAACTATTTCCATATCTCAAACTTGAGTCACATTTGAGAAGCAGTGAAAAGACTTAGGATTACCTGAGAATGAGGTATATGAAAAAATGATAACGGATAAGAAAAGACAAATTCTTTAACAAAAAATACTTTAAAAGTATCAAACATTAAAGATTCAGTCACATTTACTCTTTGACTTGAAGTGAAAAAGTCAAATGATTTTATCAATGTGACTTCATCAATACTAACACGGTGACAAGTTGGAAGTGACTATTAATAAGAACCTTCTGATCTTTGGTATTTACTTAATCTTTTTGAAAGCAAGCTTAGAATATCTTCAATGTATAATTTTAAACAAGAATCTCCTACCATAAACTTTAAAAAGCAGGATATAAAAGTGTTTCAAAAACTTGTATCCTGTTAAGGTATTTTTCCTTAATCAAACAATTTCACACATTAGAATTCTTTCTTACTTAAGTTTAAAAGTTCAAGATGTGCTTTAAAGAAAAAAGGTTTAAAGTAGTTAAAAATGTAACAAGACAACAAAAAAGCCACAGAGGAAACATTAATGAGGTATTTCCAGCGATTAAGCAAATGCCAAGGACAATATGCACATTATAATTCTCAAAACCACAATGCTGTTCTTCTCACATGGGATACATCTCTCCTTTCACGTTGGAAAGAAGCCTGTTTCCTATCTGCTTGCACTCTGCAATGACTATCACATCACAGACACTTGTACTTGGTCACGATTATCTATTCTTCTCTCAAGCATTTGAGTAATAGGCTCATTACTACTTTCTCTGACAGAAAAGAAAAACATACTTGTTAAATTCGATAGGGAAATAGGAATAAAAGTGTTAATATTTTATAGATAATCATTAAGACTTGCTAGAATGGTATGTTAGGTCCAGGATAACTTTATTAAACCTTTTACTATCCCTACTTAAAGAGGAAAAAGTACACAGAACCTGATTAATTACTACTAAATACAGGCTTAAAATAGCAGTACTGCTTTGCTTCTGGCATTTGATACAATGGTCTAAAATTCTAAAGAAAAAACGATGAAAGAAATGAATATACTGGAAAGTAAAATTAAAATACTGGAAAGTTCTTTTGTTTCCCGCAAGTTGTCTCTTTCTGAGCTGTAGCCAGAAGACACACAATTCTTTCAGTGCTCAGACCTGCTCTGCCAGCTCTTGAAACAAACAGGTCCTGAGACATAGCAGTGGAACTAAGCAACAATCCCAAAGTAGGAAGCGATAAACATAGGGGACAGCACATGTATCTGGACCAGGATCAGGGAGGCCCACATCTCTGGAGCAATCATGGAGGCCAGTGCACAGTTCAGGTCCCTCCAGTATATGCCACAGGGACAAGGCGTCTCCAGCTTATCTTCACACAGATGCTGGCTCTACCTTTAACAAAGGCTCGCGTGATGATTTGAATCATCTCAATTAACTTCCTTGGAAACTGGCTTCCTCACCAGCAAAACGGTATCTTTCTTATGATTCAGAGAAATGCTACTGAGGAATTTCCCCAGACTGTTATTAACAGTAACTAGGGTTTTGCCAAATTTCTCCTCTACGCCGAGCTCTGTGTCATTTAATTCTTAAAATAACCTGCAATGCAAAGCTATGATCCTTATTTTACAGATGGGGAAATTGCAGTTTCAGAGAGTCTAAGGTGAAATATAAATACATTACACAAGACAAAAAGATTCAGGAAATGGCTTCAAATTGTGTAAGAAATCCCAATTTTATTTTGAGACTACACTGTTGTGTACCAATAGATGAGCCAACATCCGATCACATTTAAGCTACATACCAAAATCCACTTAACTCAGATTTTTCACTTAGTGTTTTATGTCATATTTCGTATTGACCCAGACCTCTACAAAATAAGCACTTTTGATAGTTATTTAATGATAACCATGTTACTTATTAAAGTACTGAAAAAAATCCTTCTAGGTATCCAGAAGGAAACTGTCCATTCTTCATTATTGTTTGCACAGTCCGTGCCCAGTTAGATATGCTTACGCCCCCCTCCAATGTTTGGTCAGTCATTCTGAAATGTCATGCACTTCTCAACATTCTATCTCACCTGAACTTCCACTATGACCTTTGACCTAGTGTCCCTAATTCCACTTGTGCCTCCCTAAAATCCTTTCTACAAAGAGCAGCCAGAATCCTCTTTTGTTTGAAACAGTTAAACAGAGTATGTCCTTTAAAATCCTCCAATAGTTGCCAAATATATTTTGAATACAATCCAAATCCTTTGCCAAGCCCATGAGGCCCTAGATGATCTGGCCTGCCTCTCTCCAAGCTCACCTCCCACTGCTCTCCCTGTCATTCCTCAACTCCAGTCTGATGCCCTCGGTGCAACTGAACACATCACCCCAAGTCCCTCCTGCCTTAGGTAGGATCTCTGTGCCAGTCATTTCCTCTGCCTGGACTACTGGAACACTGCTTGTCACTCAGGTCTCTGAGGGACCACCTACTCTAAAGAAGGTGCCTGGTGCTATCTTCCATTTTACTTTCTTCATAGCCTCCCACTCCCATGCCCACATTCTGTTGAAGCTAACTCCAAAGAGTTTCTTAAATCTGTTTTCCTCCCTTTAATTCCTTGCTACTAGCCCGTGGATTCCCTGGATTACGACAACTGCTCATCTCTACCTAATGAAGTTCCAACTCCCCTCATGGGCCCCCCCTCCACGTGACCCCAAGCTACCTTAACCGTTTTATCTTGCAGACGTGAATTCCACTGCCCTGGGCAAAACGAGCCCCACTCATCGTTCCCTAAAACCCTAGTTTCTTGCTTTTGCCAGCAAATCTCTTTCCCTGGCCTCTCCTGTTACTCTATCCACCTACCTCAAATACCACCTCTGCATGAAGCCTCCTACATGTTCCCAACTGGGCAGAGCTACTTCATCCTCCAAAGCGCTTCAGAACTTGTTTTGTATTTTACGGTATTTTTAATAGTGAGATTGGCACCACCATTACCAACAGAGGCCCTCATTCCTTCTATGAGACGAAGCTCTGCAAGAAAGCTGCTCCTCACTTATGTTTTAGTCCCAGTGGGACTCGTGATGGTACCGGTAATATGGGCAACACCTGCGGTTCTGTGCTTTAGAGCTTCAGTTTTCACGCCCTCTGATAGTGCTTTCCTGCTTCTTCCCATAAATGTTTGTCCTTTAAACTCTTTAGGGCTTCCCTGGTGGCGCAGTGGTTGAGAATCTGCCTGCCAATGCAGGGGACACGGGTTCGAGCCCTGGTCTGGGAGGATCCCACGTGCCGCGGAGCAACTGGGCCCGTGAGCCACAGTTACTGAGCCTGTGCGTCTGGAGCCTGTGCTCCGCAACAAGAGAGGCCGCGATAGTGAGAGGCCCGCACACCGCGATGAAGAGTGGCCCCCGCTTGCCACAACTAGAGAAAGCCCTCGTACAGAAACAAAGACCCAACACAGCCATAAATAAAAATAAATAAATAAAATTAAAAAAAGAAAAAACTCTTTAATTTATCTGCCAGCATTAACCTCTGCTGATGCTCATCAATCCTTCACTTTGCATCGTTTCTGCACTTATATTTTAAGTGATGACACCTGCCAAGATGGCGACATTCATCCAAGTAAGGACTGTGAGTCCTAGCATCTTCCTCCCTTGCCTCCCCTGTCTCCTCATTGCTCTGTCTGGGCTTTCTACCCAGCACAGGAGTCTCAACTGCTCCAGATGGTGAATCATGAAAACCCAGGGCTTAATTCGGTACTTTAAGAAGGAAAATCCCAAGGAAAGCCTTGTAAAACAAAAAGGAAGGAATAAATGCTGTAGAGTAAACAGAAAAGTAAAAACATATGCTCTCCTGGGAGATCCAGAACTCGCCTAATATTTCCTGGGTGTGCACACAGGAGGATGGCAGTTTATGAATCAGGAGAATGAGATGGACCCACGTACCCAGCCCAGAAATGTGTCTGTACACGCACGGTGCCTCTTTGCCTTAAAAAAATCCAACTCAAAGAGATTTTTGCGTCTTTGGTATTAATTATGTTAACCACATTCCTGTTTAGCATATACTGTTTTACAGAAGGAAAAAGTAAGATGTAAAGAGTTTAAGTACTAGCCTGGGGCCAGAGCGTCAGTCAATGAGACAGCCACAACAAAACCCAGGTCTCCAGATTTTCAATTAGCTGCTCTTTTCACTAATGAAATTGTCAAGTTAAAAGGAAAAAAAAAAAAAAAAAGGTAGTGGCTTAGTGGCTTATATTTTTTTCTAAGTCCCACGTAAAAGGTCTGCAATATAATGCGAGAGTTAAGTTCAGGAAATGATCCATACTAGTTGAGGGAATTTGCAAAGAACAGATCATATTATAAAACTGTCCCCACTTAAGCCATCATTTTTAAAAAAATATTATTTCCTGGGTTAAATATAGATTGTAACATAAGGTAAAGAGAAAATGTTACGCTATAAGATATGAAAGACAACATCAATATGATCTACTTGAGTTATGAAGAATTAAAATCAAGTATCCTCTAGAAACTGCTGCATACATAAGTACCAAACAAAGAAGTTAATTTCTTGTTAGTATTTTAGGCTATTAACAAAAATGGTATGTGTGCATATATACATATGTGTGTGTATATATAATACATATATGTATGTGTACACATAACACAAATACATATATGTATACAGATCTTTCTTCATTCATTCCCTTCATCAAAACTTACCTTGAATCACATTCTTAAGGCTTGTTCAGTCACAGCGGGCAGAACTCAACAATGAATGTTTGCTCTTAAGCTAAAGGATTACCCTTAAAAGGAACCTTTTCTTTTTAACAGGGGGTTGGATTCTAAAAACATAGTAAGCACATACTTCATCAGCAATGGCTAACATTTACTGAATTCTAGGCACAGTAATCATCATAGTGCAATACTCAATTAATGTTAGCTGCTGCTATTATTATTTATTTATTCTCATAACAAATATATATATATGCTAGACATTATTCTGGGCACTGGGAAATACAATACAGCAGTGAACAAAATGGACAAAAAGCCTGCCCTGTGGTGCTTATATTCTAGGGGGAGGAGGCAGACAATAAACAAGATAGATGATATAGAGCATGTTAGGTAAGTGCTAAAGGGTATAAGTAAGCAAGAGTGTCACTGGAGGATGGGAGGTTACAATTTGGGGCTAAGTTGATCAGGGAAGGTGTCCCTGTATATGAGGGGGTTAACCATGAGGACATCTGGGGAAGAAGATTCCAAACAGAGGCTAGTATGTGTGGGTGTTGGCAGAGGGGTCAGGGAGCAGAGTGCATGAGGACATGAGGTCTGGAGGGACCTCCTTGGTCACCATAAGGACCTCTGACCTAAAAGCTGTATGAGGGGACTTCCCTGGTGGTGCAGTGGTTAAGAATCCACCTGCCAATGCAGGGGAAACAGGTTCGAGCCCTGATCTGGGAAGATCCCACATGCCGTGGAGCAACTAAGCCTGTGAGCCACAACTACTGAGCCTGCGCTCTAGAGCCCGCGAGCCACAACTAATGAGCCCACGTGCCACAACTACTGAAGTCCACGCGCCTAGAGCCCATGCTCCGCAACGAGAAGCCACGGCAACGAGAAGCCCGCGCATCACAACGAAGAGTAGCCCCCGCTCGCCGCAACTAGAGAAAGCCTGCGTGCAGCAACAGACCCAACGCAGCCAAAAATAAATAAATAAAAATAAATTTAAAAAAAAGTAAAACTGAAACTAATTATTAAAAAAATACAAAACTGTATGAGGTGGTAGAAGAGTGACATACACCAGCTTACTGTACAGTGACATTCTGTCTGCCGAGTTGACAAGTGACTTAAGGGAAAAAAGAATGGAAACAGAGAGACCAGTAGGAAGCTCCTGCAACAACCCAGGTAAGAGATGACGTTGGTTAGACCCAGGGCAACAACAGAGGTGGCGAGAAGTGGTGAGATTAACAGACCAGATGTGGGGTGGAAGCGAATACCAACAACAAAACCGAGGCGTTTGGCCTGAGAATGGGGCAGGACAGAGATGCCATTTACTAAGATGGGGATGGGGGTGGGTCAGGCTTGGGAACCAGGAGGACGCCAAGGACTCAGTTAAGTGCCTTATACACATTATCTCACTCCATCCACACAACAACGTTGAGATAAGACACTATTTTATTGTCCCCATTTTGTAGCAAGGAAACAACGCTACTACAAGTAGTTAAGTAATTTGACCAAATTCACCTCAGTTAGTAGATGGCTGTAGGGATAAGATGATCTCAAACCAGTAAGATTTACAGTATAACTGAATGCTTAACTACCATTACCATGATACAAACAGGTTGAGGGGGACATATGTGGTGACTTCTAAATAAGAGCATGAATACTTAGACAGACATCCCTGGTGGTTTTTTAAGAGAAGAGGGAAAGAGATGATCCCTGGGCACACTGTAAAATACAAGGCGAATGTGATACTACTTAAAAATACACACATATGTAGATTACACCTATATGAGCATACAGAAAAATATGAAAAGGAATATGAAACCAGATGTTAGCATTATTTATCTCAGGCAACGTAAGTAAATTTTTTTTCTTTTTGTTTACCTTCTAATTGGCCTACAGGCAAGATACATTACTTAGTTTTTCCTTTAGTGTCATAAATAAAAATTAACTCATGAAAACTAATTTATTGCACCAATGTATTATTTTTTTTTTTTTTGCTTTCTCTCCCTTTTATCCTAAGTCTCAGTTTAAAAAGCCTCTTTTAATATTTATGTTAACTTAAAACCTAAATTGCTGGAATTACTGAATTTAGTTTCCCTACAATTCCTAGGGTTTAGGCTAGTATTTAGGTCTTGAGACCTAAACTGGTAAAAATTAGAAGAGGTGAAAGCGGGTAAGACCATCTGTGAGCTAACAAAGTGAGAATGAGAAGTGAGGTAGAGCCTGGAACCGAATCTGGTGCCTAGAGTGACTGTCCTTCCCAGCTCCAAGGCGGGGGAGCAGAGGCCTGCAAAAGCCTAGGACGTCCAGATTACACGGGAAGATAATGGGACAGGGAAAGTCCCCAGGAAGGAAAACAGGATCTTAACCCCGGGCTCTGCTGCCCAGGGTCAGTATCAAGGGGAGAAAACTTGCTAGAAACAGCAAGAAAAAGTCTAAGGTTGGGCGCTCCTGGTCAGCAGTCTTCAGTGGAAAAGCGTGACTGCACGGAGGCAGAGGGCATTTCCCAGACCCATGGTGAGTAAGGCCCATGCCACACCACACCTAGGAGGTCACAGGACAGCAGTCAACTAGGACAGAACTCAGTACGCTTTCTACAAACTACTGTGGAACGGCAAGTTGGGACAGCTTTCAGGTTTGGCAGGTCCATCCTGGGGCAAGTATGAATGTCTCCTGGATGGTATATGACACATAAACCTTATTATCCAACACAGGACTGATCTGTTTTCATTCTATCTGTCCTCTGCATGTTGAATCTATGCTACTATATCTGCTACGAAAACACATTTCCAGAGGACAGATGCCTATTATACCAGGACATGGTGAGACTGGATTTATACTGAAAAGCCTTCAATCCTCAATATATTCTGTGTGGGATCTTGGGCAAGTCAACAGCTTTTCTGTGTCTCAGGTATCTTCACTGAGACAAGAGAACACACTGCTTAAAGAGTTGATTGGATGAAATGACAGTGCATGTAAAAAAAAAATTCTCGCCACTCAAATGTTTGGAATCTGCCGTTTGAACAGGGCGATAATGATTTTTGACAACATGGATGAAAAGGAACAGAAGAAAACAGACTTTGAGTAAGTATATAATAGATGCAGGCACATATGTAGAGAGAGAAGAAAGGAAGGGAAGGGACGACCTATGAGCTCTTAACTTGCTTTATGGCTGGAGAGGAATATGACAGTCTATCAGCCAATTAAATAATGTGCTAGATGCCCCCAAAGCTGCAATAACATGAGGGAATTTTTGTCCTCATGAGTTTTATACTTTAGGATAGTCTGGACAACACGCACTTTAAAAACCTGAGATGTTGCTGTGAAAACAAACAAGAATTCCCCAGGAGATAACCTCTATGTAGCTTTGTTTTGCTCCCTGCTACATCCCTAGCACCAGTCTTCAATAATTCTTGACAAATTACTAAATGTAAAGATGCCCTGAAGTTCCATTAGAGACCAGCCTAGCCTAGTGGTCCACAATGTACCGTCGATTTCTCATAAAGTGAAACAGCCTTGAAAAAAAGGCTCTTCTGGAACTTGGAAAATAAACTCTATTGAAGGGACCTGTTTCATCTCAAACGCTCTACATCAACAGCTTTTAAGAACGTAACTTAGTCACAACCATCAGAGACTAAAAAACAATTGAAAAAATGTTGACAATAACTGTGGTCATAAACTACCTTGGGGATTAGAAGAGGAAAGAGATAAGTACTTTGATCCAATCAACTTAATGTGAAAAGAAACACTGATGGAATCAAACTGGGGTAAAATGAAAGATAAATGTTAGTGGAGAGTCTAGCCTGTTGAATAAGACACAAAAGAAACAAACAAAAAAAAAAATCAAATTAGCACCTGACAGCAGCAGTTGCCAATCAGCACAAGGATTCTGTCCTTGGAAATTACATTCCATTCACAGGAGAGAGGCAAATGCTGTAGATAAACCTTCTAATGTTGGCAGACACCCTCCTAACAAATAAGGCCTCCAAACCCAGGGCATTTATCAAAGGAAAAAACACAAAATAAGTATTTTCCAAAGCGGTCTCCCAACATAAAAAACATACTGCTGCCAAACATCTAAAAATCCACTGCAGTACTCTCAGAATGTAATCGTGAGAAAGCCACACTGGAAAACTGTATCTGTTCCTTCCTTAGGGATCAAGGAAGCCCCCAGAAACAGTTCCGAATAGAGATGTCAAGTCTTAAGCAGGATCTGCCAACAGCACTTCCTTCTCTAGTTCCTTTCCTTTTGGCATGAGATCAGTTTTCAAAGAACCTACTTGGTGACCATTCTACCACTCTCTCCATAACTCTATACAACTGTTTATGCTAGAATATTCTACTCCATGTCCAAAATGCCTCAACCACAAAGCTCTTTCAACTCCACCCCACATCCCAACTATCCAATGGCTCCTTTTCTTTTTTCTTCAAATCTTTACACCACCAGTGGATCAATATATCCTGCAATATTTAATTCACCTTTTTACTATCTACCCTCACTCCCCAACTGACTTGTGCTACTCCTTTTAGGCAAATATCTGATCTAAAAGCAGCCATGACAGAAAACAAATATACACATCACCTGACTTTGCTCTGAAGTAAAATATATTCAAGCAACGTTGAGAGAGCGCTCAAATTAGTGAATTCTATCTCAATCTATGGTTCATTCCTCATTAAATTTCATATAAAATTCAGAGATTCACAGAGAGACCCAAAAACCCTGTATGAGATACTGTAACAGAAGTCAGCCCTGTGGCTATAAAAGATTAAGGAGCTCTAAACGTAACAGAAGCCATAGCTTCTAGGAAGTTTATCCCTTCCCCCCACCCCAGCACAAAATGTATTCATTGGCCAAACGTGAGTCATCACATTTGGGTCATCTTCCAACTGGACCATTTGTAATGGCATCCTAACACCCACCCCCCACCTTCCACTCTTGCTTCCCTATTCTCTAAACTGCAGCCAGAGGGCTTCTTTTAAAATACCAATCTGTTCACATCATTCTCCTCTAATGACATCATCACACTTGGAACAAAAATCCTGCCTCTTTTTCCACAGCCCAGGATGCCATCCACACCTCCCTGAGCCCGTGTCACCGCTTCCTCCCAGCTCGCTTGGCCACACAGGCCCGTGGCTATTCCCCAGGTAAACCTCAGAGACTCTGTACTTGCTGTGTCTCCTGTCTTGACTGCTCCTGCCGCAAACACCTACTTGGTACACCCCCATTTGATTCGGGTGTCTGCTCAACTGTCACCTCATTAGAGGACTTTTCTGATCACCCAATCTAAAATACCACCTCCTCCCCACTATCCCCAACGCTTTCTAACCCTTTAGACTGCTTTATTTTTCTCCATTTCTCTTATCACTGCCTGGTATTATATATTCATTTGTTCACGACTGGTACACCCTGGTCAGAATACAAGCTCCGTGAGGACATCAGGGACCTCTGCTCACTGCAGCACCCTCAGGGTCTACCACAGTGCCTGGCACACAGTACATTCTCAGTGAATACAAGTTGAATGAATGAATGAATTTTAAACGAGCACTTTCTATGTGCCAGACTCTGTATCAGGCAGTGGGATATAAAGATGAATGACAAAAAGGATCTGGTCTTTTCCTTTGGGGAACTTAAAAGTCTAGCAATGAAGGAGACACACACACAATAAATAAAATGGACTGTGATATGAGCTTGAAGTGTTCAAGGAAAACCGTGGAGTAGAGTAGCTAGAGATGAGGTAGAACAGCCTGGGGTCAGATTATGAAGGACCCTAGGCTTCAGGCTAAGGAACTGGGCCTCCATCTGAGCACCTGCTATTCATCACTAAGTAGGAATGGAAAGAGGTAATGAATCTGAAATTAGAATGGACAGAACTTAGTGACTATTTATATGAAAGGAACTGAGAAGTTCTAGGTTTCTAGGAAATGTCACTGCCCACGTAGGAGGAAGAAGAAGTTGAAAGCAAAAGACGACAAATCCGGTTTTAGAAAAGTTGAGTTTGAGGTACCTATGACCACCATACTAAGTCATAATGCTTTCTCGAGTGGCTAGAAAATCCTTGGCTTGGAAATTCTGCCACCCTGCTCGCTCCTTGGCCTTCTTCTCGGTGGGCGTTTACAACGTCCTAATAGCGCTGAGCCACCTGTATCACATTTGGGTGCCATCGTGGCAGCCACGATATAGCCATGCATGGAAAGTCCCTACCAAATCTGTCCGTTTAACATATTCTTTAATCACACTTTCTTAAAACAAGGGATACCTGTTTTGCAGTGAAGTCTGACACAAATGCAGAGATTTCCCAGGAATTTTTCCTAGTCAGTGGCTTGAAAGTCCAATTCTAAATGGGGAGACAACATTATTTACAATTTTAAAAATCAAAAAGTTGTCAAGGACAGGCATTGTTGTTGCTTTCCAACTTCACGACGTTATGGAAGCCCCATGCGGACCTATGTATATATCAGCATATGTACATATAGACATGAGGGGGAGATGTTAAGAATGAAAGGAGGCAAAAAAAATTTAAGTACAAAAAGCAAAACTTATGTTTAACAGTAAAGGACAACTGTATACAGCATAAGGATAGAACCAAATGTCACAATGTCATAAATTCGGGCACCAATGTTTTCTAGCACCTTGAACATATGGCTGAAGGGTTTGCTGTCGGGAGATACTGCTCAAATTCCGGCATATCATTTCTCAATAAGTCATCCTCTACAGTTTCAGCCCCTGATTCTTCTCTAAAAAGTAGAAGATAAAGAAGCAAGAAGGAATAGGATGATTTTTAAAGGCTCTAAGACTCTTAAAATCAAAGTAAAATTAAAATGTCCCTTTGGAAATTATTGACCAGGCAGGTTTAATTCCTAGGAGGTCTGGACATACTCCTAAGTAGCAAACCTCCTGGTGGAGGTTGGGGAGAGGGGTCAAGTGTCAGAAGAGTCAAGCACAAACAGAATGGTTATCACTTTTAAACAGAATATTCCATAACCAGAAGGATCCATTTCCCCAACATGCCTAACAATAAAACTGTTACACTGCCATAGCCAAATAACTAGAAACAAGGGATCTCTCTGACTGTATGAAACAGTTTAATCTTCTTTATGAAGGCCAGGGAAAGGGAGCTCATTAATACCCACTGCTTGGTATGTCAAGCTCTATCTTTCTTCCTACCTCTTCCATGTCTGGTGTGCCACACACACTGAAGACAGGTCTCAAGGACGGAGATGGGAAGCCAGAGATGCGTCCCAGTAGCAGGACAAGGGTGGGGATGCCTAGGATTATCATGACAACAGTTGGGTTATCCTGCTGACGTGGAAACCAGAGAGAGGACCTTAAAGAATCCTTAGTTGGATGTACTCTGGACGAAAAATGCTCTGCAGTTGATAATACTCAAACATAACTGGCCCATTCAATAATGTTAGAATCAAATAAAACCGAGTTGTATAGAACAATAGAAATCATCCAGACTGAGAGGTCTTTATTTATCTGTGAGAAAAACAAGGCTCCTGAGATTTGCAGATTCATGCACACCACCCAGCATGTGAGGGCATGGCTGGGGCCGGAGCGCAGGCTGCCTGTGTCCTAGCCCTGGGTTAATTTTGCCCAAGGCGTGAGTCAACTGATTTATGGCTGTAGAACAATTTAAATATACAAATGACTACAGTACTAAATACCGGTAAAACATGAAATTAGAAAGCTTAAAGGAAACAGATTTGAGGAAAAGTCCCTGCTGAGAGAAATATAAATAGTAATATACTTTAAAGAAATTATCCCTATGGTTAGGACACTTCTTAGAACAATAAAATTATTCAAAAGTCACAGTTCTGTGAAAGATTTGAACCTGCACATGTTATGTACAAGTATGTAATGATATATACTGGGGCAGTAAATTATTAGGTTGCATGTAAGAATTTTGATAAAAACCAGAAAACAAACTCATATAAACAAAACAACAAAAATCAGGAAGACCCCAGGAAACCTAATCTGAGTTGACCTTGCCTCTGAAGTGGCAAAACGTACGGGCATTGTTTTCTAATGAGCTTCTAGGGAAAAAAGCTTGAAAGTCAAAAGCAGAACTGAAGTTTGACAGCCTGAACAATGTAATTAATAAATTTTGATCATCTCATATTTCTAAGGCCTATTCTTATCTACTTAGCCTCTTAAAACTAAAGCAAACAAAAAACAGTCTTCCACCAAATCAAATGCATCCCAGGCCATTGCTCCTATTTCAAATTTAGCTTAAACTCCAGGATTGTCAAACCAGCCCCCAAATAAAAACTGGTCACTTAAATTACTTCCTTTATACAAGGTTAAGATAGTCCTTTCCTGGCAAAGAGTCAGGAATTGCTTCTATTTCCACTTGTAGATACATAATTTATAAGGTAAAAAAAACACAGACCTTATGAAACGTACCAGGAAAAAAACTCATCATTTCCGTTAAAGTTCAACATAAATTCTCAGTCTGCATTTTGTTTTCTTGATTTAAGATGATCTCCTTAATATTCAACCATACTGTGGGTCATGAGACACAGTCCACCAGAGAGAAACTCAGATCCTTAGCAAACCAATTTCCAACTCCCATGCATGGAAGCCATAAAGATGTTCCGCTAATGGAAAAAATCAGACACCAAAGATGAGGGCAATGTAGGTGTTTAGTTCGCTACAGGCAACCCAAGCAAACAGCTTGTCTGCATTGAGTTTAGAGCTTGGGACATGAAAGCCACTTTGGATCCACCTGAAACTGAAAGGAGATACCTGTTTAAAAACCCTGAGAAACTTGAAAAGAATACTGCTTTAAATGCCACACATTCTATAAAAGGTGGAAAGCCATGTACCTTCATCCATATCCCACCTAAAGTCATTCCCTGTGGGTACCATTCTCCCACTAGTCCAAGCCACTCTGGACTAGCTGTTCTGAATTCTTTGTGTGAAACATCTTTAAATACACATTGCTAAGTTCTAGATATCTGACTCTGTGTGGGAAAAGCTACACAGCCACTCATGGCCCATAGGCCAACTGTCTGACAACTGATTTGATGGGTTTAAAACACCAAGACTGGGTAGTTTTTCTGTGGTTCAATAGCCTGTACACTCTGAAGATGTCTGAGGGTTTTCTTTCCTGTGAAGTGAAAATAGAAAAACCTCATCTCTAACGATTCTACTCATCATTCTGTATGAATCTTGTACAAAACAGGCAACAAGCACAGAACTTTCTTAAAGTTGCCAGAGCTTTAGTTGGTTCAACAGAATATGTGGTTTAAAAAAAAAAAAAAAAAAAAAAGAGAGAGAAATGTGCTTTGATTCCTACTGCTTGATAAATTTCATTTCCCAATAATGAATATTAAACATCTGCAGTGAGAAACCCCAATCACTGAATCCGCAAGCTTTTGCTTTACTTACTTGTATTTTAAGAGCAGCCACTGAATTAACCAGAGTCCTACAAGGATCATGCCATTAATTTCACAAATAGAAAAGGCCCACTGCACCCGGTTAAAATGGTCAAAAAACGTGTCCGGTAGTGGAGGCTGCACCTCCTTAGGAGGTACTCGTTCATGGACGACCGAGATCATCACTGTGGTGAGAACAAAGCAGGAAAGTGCATAAAGAAAGGCCAGGAAAGTCTTGCCCCACTCCATGGGGTACTGGGAGCGCTCTGGTTCTGGCATGGGGATCTTTATCATCTCCTTCCTATACCCATTTGGCATCCCGTTGGGTTTGACCTTGATGCTGAAGCTGCCGTCAGGGGCGAGGATGTCTGTGCCAATGCAGAGGTGCCCATTGGCGTGGCCGTTCTTGTGTGCTTCCAAGTGGTGCTCCATCTTCAGGGTCTCTATCATGTGCAAGAGCCGCTGCCCATTGTCGGAGGAGACTCGGCACAGGGGGGGTTTTGTGAAATCCTCCTGGGTTAGGTTGATCAAGTCGCAGCCTGTGAAATGTTCCAGAGGATCACAGTACTCTGGCATAGCATTCTCCTGCAGCCAGTCTGCCACCTTCCTGGGTGACCAATAAACCACTTCCTTCATTGTACTGGCAGACAGCATGCGGCCCCCCGCTTGCTCCCGGCAGGTCAGCAGTCACCGTTCCTGCAGGGCAGGACACTGCGCCTCCGTGGTGCACTCATCCTGTCAGGCCTCATGACAGACTTGTGTGGCGAGGTGGTCAGGGCAGTTTTTAAACACTTCATGTAGCTGTTCGGGGTTCTTGAGTGCTTGAGCATTAATTCACCTCATTTTTGAACAAGATTCTTCCTTCTGTGGAGGCAAGAGAAAAAGTCAAGACACTGGGACTCGAAAATCAATCCCCTCAAAATGCAAAACCTTAACATGCATAAGGAAAATGGAAAATCAGTTACTGGTAAAGTCCATAGTTTTCAAACATGTATTAGTTTAAGGGACCACTGATTCCCTGGTTAGTCTTAATAGATATCATAAAAGAGAATCACAGAAATGTTGAGCTTCAGGATCATCTGGTCCAACAATTTTATACTCTTCTATAAAAAATCAGTGAGTTCCTTTTTCCAAATGTGCTTGGACCCCAAATCTATAAAAGAGTTACAAATGTAGATGTTTAGGTTGAAACAGATGGAATGAAGGGCCAGGGTCCTCCTTGCTCTGATGATATCTTTACTCCCAGCCTCCAGGAGGTTTCGTGGGATACCATAATTTCAAAATCAGTGCTCTGAACCAACTCCCTCACTTATGTGTGAGGAAACTGAGTACCAGAAGGTCAAGGAACCTGCCCGTGGTCAAGTGGCAGCTTGCATAAAAGAGCTACAAGTTTCCAAGTCCTGGTTTACTATATTTATTTATTAAAATACTTAACCAGTGATGTGGCAATAACCAAAATGCACATCTGGAGGGGAGATTCAAAAGCAGAATTCAAAGTTTTATAAATTTATTTATGTATAAATATATGTATAAAAATGTATATATATTACATATACATATATTTAACCACAATTATGGTTAATGAACATAACATTAACATGGGAAAGAAATATATCACATACTGACTGAAGTTCTACTTGATGATGGGCTTGGGGACATTTTCTACTTCTCTCCCACCTACTTTTCTTTAATAAGCATGCATTAATTTTGTAATAATCATTTAAAATGAAAAAAAAAAAAGAAAAGTTAAAAATGAAAGACCTAGCTCTATAACAAAGCATCATGGTTAATGAAACATGGCCTTTGGCAAAAGACAGACCATAGTTTGACTTTCAGCATCTCCGTGCATAACCTACTACTTGAACTTCAGCTTATTAATCTGTAAAATGGACATAATCAAATATCTCCTTCACAGGGTTGTTGTCAGTACTTTAAACACCACATGTGAAAGTTGATGATACACAACCTAGCACTAAAAAGGGTCTGCTTTTTTGTTTCTGTTTTTGTTTTCTATGGCTGAGTAGCATTCCATTGTAAATATATACACTACATCTTCTTTAGCCATTCATCCATGGATGCACACAGGTTATTTCCATATCTTGGGTATTGTAAATAATGCTGCAATGAACAAAGGGGTATATATGCCTTTTTGAATTAGTGTTTTCCTGTTCTTCAGATAAATACCCAGAAGTGGAATAGCTGGATCACATGGTAGTTCTCTTTCAGTTTTTTTGGGAACCCTTATACTGGTTTCCATAGTGGCTGCATCAATTTACACTCCCACCAACAGTGTACACTTGCCATTTGTGACAACATGGATGGACCTAGAGGGTATTATGCTAAGTGAAATAAGTCATATGATATCACTTATATGTGGAATCCAAAAAAAAAAAAAAAAAAACAAACCAAAACAAAACAAAACTTACAGATACAAAGAAGACATTGGTGGTTACCAGAGGAGAGGAGGGTTGGAGGTGAGCGAAATCGGTGAAAGAGGAGTCAATTATATGGTGACCGATGGCAACTAGACTTGTTGTGGTGATCACTTTGTAGGGTACACACATATCAAATTATTGTAGAATATAAAACTAAAGTTATTTGTCAATTACGCCTCAGTAAAAAAAAGGTAGGGTCTTTTTATCTTTCTCAAATTTTCTATCATATCCAATAGTTAACGGTACGCTATAGCTCATGACGAAAACACACTCTCCAATAGTGGGCTAACTTTTTTTTTATCTCAAAAGAATGTTGTGTTGGGACTTCCCTGGCAGTCTGGTGGTTAAGACTCTGCACTTCTAATGCAGGGGGCGTGGGTTTGATCCCTGGTCCGGGCACTAAGATCCCACATGCCTCAGGGCGTGCCCAAAAAATAAAAAACAAAATAAAATAAAATAAAATAAAGTTGTGTTAATTGCAAAAAAAAAAAAAAAAAACTGCACAGGTTTGTAGGTTTAAGAGATAGAAATCAGTGACGACAGTGTTTCCTAAGTATGCTTTGTGGAATAATAATCTGATAAAAGGCTCCATGCTTTAAAAAAAAAATTCAAATGAGCCTAGGAACTGCATACCGTAATCCTTCCTAGGGCCAGCAGTACACATTAGCATGTTAGAATCTCCTGGAAATCCTCCAGTAAAGAAACTCTACCAGGATTTCTTAAACTGACTTCATCAAGGCTGTCCTGCTCTCCACCGCTTTTTCTCCTTAGTAACTATGAACTCCCTATGGACACACTGGGAGGTACTGGCACAAAGAGGACCTGAACTCAGGTCTTCTGATTTCAAAGTCCAAACTTGTCCCTACTGAACCCCCAAATCTGACTCTGGAATGAAAATGGACAATATGTCCAACTTCCAACTTCCCAGACCAAATAACAATCAACCAAATGGCAGCAAAGCTTAAAAGCTATTCCAGACCTTGCAAAAGAGTTGGGCATTCTCTCTTCTGAACATCTACAGTGCTGTGCACCTTCCTGACATATTCCCTTGTGGTCAAGTGTCTGTCTAGACTGTCCCAGGGGGCTATGAGTGACCGTGGAAGGGCTACAATCTTTAAGCATCCAGGTATCTTACCTTCCCAGGGCCCAAAAGGTGCTCAATCAATATCTACTCAATATCTAAGGGAATGTCCCTTATAACTAGCAACATGTAGATGGTTTAATGGAAAGTAAAACTACTGAAAATGCCATTGATACTGAAAATTGCTTTCAAACAACTTGAATGGTCAAGGAGAATAAGATGGGCATCCTCCAGAAAGAAATATGAAACCAAAGTGAATCTCTGGCCACTTAAAAACCACTGCAGAGGGGCTTCAATCATCACTACTACTACCTAGAGTGACAAGAAGACACCCACCAAATGGGAGTCCTGGCAGAAGGTCCTGTACGAAAGGGAATCTCTTGGCATCAGACCCCAAACCTCTCTCCAAATATTCCTCAGCAGAATTAGGATAAGAGCCGAGGGAACGCTCAACAGCTTGAAGTGGTTATGAGAACTCTAAAGAAAAATCCTCGATTGAATGTTCAGGCCCAGGGAAATGAACATGGGCTTTTCATATAGGTTCTTCACTTCTCCCCTTGCCTGATTGATGCAGGAAGTCTACCAGGAGGGAAAACCCCTCAGAACCACAAAGAACAGACCAAGGCCAAGGTACTATTTCACTTCTCTTTGATGAGGAAACAGTCAGATAATCTCCTCTTCAGACACAATCATCTTCAAAATAGAAAAATATCAAATGGTAGGAGACCATATAGGGCCATGAGACACACACACGCACGTGCACACACTCTCTCTCTCTGGCATTGCAAGCTTCTATCCAAATGAAGGAACACTAATCTTGCAAAAAGCAAGTCCGTCAGGCAGTCTGAGACAGCCAGTAGAATTCTTAAGAGACAGCAAGATAAACCAATAGCTTCCATTAATTGACTAGGACAAAAAACTGTTCACTCCTTAAGACAGTTCCTATGATTCCCCCCAATTTGGAATGCTCCTTCGAATCCTCTTCAACAAGTTCCAGATTCTTCCCTTAGCCTTTAAGGTCCTTCTCTGCAAAGCCTTTCCAGGCCACTCCTTCACAATCTTCCCCCCTCTCCGAATTCCTACGTCACTGATATCTGTGCCACAAAATATCATTTCACTGTCTTGTGTGCACGATGTGGTAGAAAGAGCACCAGCTGCGTGAGGCGGGGAGCCTGCAGTTGAGACCCAACTCAGCTACGTCTCTTCTTGACAAAATCCTTTAACCTCTTCAAGCTCAGATTCCTCTGGAAAATGGGATTAACAACTACCTTACCTACCTTCACACAAGCTGCTACTGCTGTGACGAGCATGTAAAAGGAATGAAAGCTATTAATTACGCCAAGAAATATGTCTTGCTCTTTTTTGTAATATCCTGCTTCCTTTCTATTTGCCCAACAGGGCCCATAGTGACATTTCATAACTATTTAATGAAGCTGCCACTTCCAAATGGCATTTTTAAAAGCCCAAATCATTCGGACACACATGAGGAAACACATCTTTCAGAATTTCATGAGAAAAGAAAATTTATATTTCAAGCAAGATTTGAAGCTTGAAAATCAAGGCATACACGTAGTTTCCCTGCAGCTGATGCTGAAATCACGTGATAGGGAAAAACCTCATTTCTATGGAAGTAACTATTGGGCAGCTACTCAGTGCTTCAAAGGCCACAGCTAAAAGATGAGGACTTACTCACTGACCCCAGAGCCTGGCTGTAGGAGGAGAGGTGAGGCAGTGACTGTCCCCTGGACCCATACACTCAACTTAGAACATACTGTGGTGTTTCTGAGAAGGGAAAGGCAAACTGCTTTCATATCTAGACCCAGAAGACTGTATGTTAGGCCGGACTCAGAAAACAACTACTACCACCATCCTCCAGAAAAGCCACCCTGAATCCATTACTGGGAGAAAGTTAAGAAATAACGTAGTGCTCACATCATTAGACTTAGTTCTCAGAACTGGGAAGATGTAATAAAAGAAAAAAAGCTGTACATAAACTCTTTATTCCAAAACACTACAGAATTTGAGAGACGGAAGAGGTGCTGGAACTCTCATGCATCTGTAACTTTTGGACATAAGTAAACTACAGTCCAGGGAGATGGTGATTTGTCTAAAATCTCATACATAGCAAAGAGTTAGTCCTGGGTCTAGGCAGAGACTCAAGATGCTTTTCAGGGCTTTCCCACTATAAATAGTCAATGGTCTCACAGATTTGAGAATGTATGAAAGATAATCTGAAAATTCTTTTTAAAACTTAAGGAGTCCTAGAAGATAAAGGGCAGGAAGAACACTTCATTATATATTCTAAACTCACCAAGGTTTTAACTAAATAAAAAATAAATCTGTGAATACAATTCAGCTCCAATTCTTAAAATAGGTATTTTAGGCTTTAATATTAAAAAAGGCATTAGATAATATTCCACCACACACTATAACCTCTTTATAAATAATCATCAAAGCCAGACATCTAAAAAAAGAAAAAATAAGTTAAAGCAATTATCCTGGTACTGAAAAAAAAACATTAACCAGCAAAATCACTAAATAACTCATTTATGAACATTTATCCTTATTCAAAAAGAATCTGTTATATTATCTTGTTACCTGACATTGTCTAGGAACAAGACATTGTTGCATTAACAAAAAGCAACCTTGTGAATTACATACTGAACACAATTTTTCAAAAATTAGAATACCACAAAATACACAGTACAACTATCCACACAGAAAATGCTCAGAAAATCTGAGTTTTAATGCTTATTCTGGCATTAACTTGTACTCCAATATCAGGGCCTCAGTTTCCTATAGTGGAATAGTTCATTCCATTTGCTTGTTCCATTAATTAAGGGAATTCACATGTACCTGACAGTGGTTTGGATAACATAAAGCAATACATTAAAACGTAAGAAATGATTATACTGAATATAATTTATTCTCCTTTGAAGATTCAATGAACTTCTAAAACAAAGGCCATGAAATTAAGAATTGAATTTTCATACTTTTTTTAAGGCACGATGGACCCAAGACTGAACAAACATAGATGGCATATCAGTGAAGAAACTATAGAGAAGTTCCAGATGTTTCTAAATGCTGATAATGGCAAATGAAAGTAGGAAGCAGTACATAGCGTAATTGCCAAGTAAACTTCCCGCTCCACGCTCCATGTATCAAATCTCTAAGAACAAAAGCAACGTGGGGCACACACATGATTTTACTCTACTAGCTTATATAATCAACTTCATGCAATATCAAAATTTGGTGAGCATGTAATATTTAGCTCAGACTTTATAACATGAAAGTACCTGTGGGTACTTTGTTAAAGAGAAATACAAATCAAGAAGTGATATTATGGGGCTTCCCTGGTGGCGCAGTGGTTAAGAATCCGCCTGCCAATGCAGGGGACACGGGTTTGTGCCCTGGTCCGGGAAGATCCCACATGCCACGGAGCAACTAAGCCTGTGTGCCACAACTACTGAGCCTGTGCCCTAGAGCACGCAAGCCACAACTGCTGAGCCCGCGTGCTGCAACTACTGAAGCCCACGTGCCTAGAGCCCGTGCTTCACAACAAGAGAAGCCACTGCAATGAGAAGCCCGCGCACCATAACGAAGAGTAGCCCCCACTCGCCACAACTAGAGAAAGTCCACGTGCAGCAGCAAAGACCCAACGCAGCCCCAAAAAATAAATAAATAAAATAAATAGAAAAAAAAAATTGATACTATCTTATTCTGAAACAGACGAACTGCCTTTTTGTAAACGCTTCAAGTCCAGATAAAGGTCCTTACATCTACTAGAACTTTCCATAAAAGTCAACAGTAACCTAATGGACCTTTTAGGGCAATGCAGCCCACTGAAATACTCATGAGGTAGGTGTTAAGCCTTCTCTGACTCAATCTGGATAGCTCCTGAATGCTTTTCTCCAAACCAATCTAATTAGCTGTAAAATTTTTTGGTTGTTATTTAACAAGTAAAGAATTAACTTAAATAGGCAGAATTCATAAAATTGTATTTATCTGAAGAAGAAAAAATGGCTAGATAACAACCACACAGTTTCAATCTATTGTTGAGGAGATTTTAGATGACTTTTGATGCTTTAACCTTTAAATCGTAATTTCTTTTAAATTGCTATTACGTGCAGTGTTCACAATTCCATAGTCAACTCTGGTTAGCAAACCATCCCTTTTGAAATGGCTCCTTGAACTAAGTATATGCTGGCCTATTTGGCTGAGATGCAAGAAAGAAGAGCTTGCTGAAGTAAACATATTTGCCTCTTGGTCCACTTAAACTGTTAGAAGAGCCTCATATGGACATCTTTGGGTCTCCTCTCTGCCTTATTTAATGATGTTTAATATTTTGATTCTGCAATATCTGAAATGTATTCTTTCTCTGCAGTTGCCCTATAACTAACCCAACTGATAGCCTCCCTTTTTGTATCTCCCTCCCTAATGACCCATTCCAATGTAGGAGCCCTCAGTGTTCCAGAGGGAAAGATGATTTTTGGCTGACAAAGGTAGAATATATAACACAATGACAAGAAACCAGCCATGTCAATTGTATGCTATAAATCATGATTCCAGTGGTTCTCTGACAGTGTGAAATACAAAACCATTTCATCCATTTCTTGGAAAGTCCTACCACCAGCAAGACTAGCTCATTCCATTTCCTATATACCAGGCCTCCGTTTGGGTCTTCTCTGATGGAACGTAAACATTTAGTAACAGAAAATTCAAAGAATCATTTATTGTGGCAAAAATTAGAAACAACCTAAAACTGAGAATTAAATACATCATGATATAACAGAATACTAAGCCTCCATTAAAGACTAGACTATACTTCTATATTTATTGTGATACGTATTTATATATATATGTGTATATACAGTTTTGTCAAACAGGTTACAAAAGAGAATGATACCATTTTTGGAAACACACATGTATCGCGAACATCCATAGGAAAAAAGTCTAGAAGGTGTATATCACCTTTGAACTGTTACCTTTGGGTGATAAAATTATGAAATAATTTTTGGCTTTATTTTTTCCAGTGTTTTCTAATTTCTCTGATAAAGACATATTACTTGTGTTTAGAAAAGAAAAACGAGGGCTTCCCTGGTGGCGCAGTGGTTGAGAGTCTGCCTGCTAATGCAGGGGACACGGGTTCGAGCCCTGGTCTGGGAAGATCCCACATGCCGCGGAGCGGCTAGGCCCGTGAGCCACAATTACTGAGCCTGCGCGTCTGGAGCCTGTGCTCCGCAACAAGAGAGGCCGCGATGGTGAGAGGCCCGCGCACCGCGATGAAGAGTGGCCCCCACTTGCCGCAGCTAGAG
Source organism: Balaenoptera physalus (assembly GCF_965194825.1). NCBI lineage: Eukaryota > Metazoa > Chordata > Mammalia > Artiodactyla > Balaenopteridae > Balaenoptera > Balaenoptera physalus. The sequence goes on along the minus strand of NC_138893.1, from coordinate 62,003,131 downwards.
GAAGCCCTCGCGCAGAAACGAAGACCCAACACAGCCAAAAAAATAAATTAATTAATTAATAATAATTAAAGGTGCTAATAATTTAAAAAAAAAAAAGAAAAGAAAAACGATGTTTTTCTTTCAAGCATATTCTATGCTTTTAAACACGTAGGCTGCATTGTAAAATTAAAAATAGATGTTTCCTACATTTGCTTTCTTTAAAAATATGAAATGGGCTTGCAGATTTCTCTAAATAACTGGAACTTTTGCCCTCTGTGTATAATTAGGTTCCAAAACCATCATATTCACCAAACATAATGGTCTCAGGATAAGAGCCAAACCACCCACAAAGATGAAGCTGAAATCTGAACTTAAGTGCATAAAGAAATTCCAGTCTCAGATATTTCCCATCATTCCAGAGAGAAAACAACAACAAACCATCAGAATGACAACTCTTCTATCATCTAGGTTTTCTTCAGTATCCATCTATCCAGTCTACTGCCAAATGCAAAAACCATTTGAAAACTCTGCCTTGTTGTCATTAGAGTAAGGAAAACTTGGCATAACTCTAATGACAACTAATCACTATAGTTTTCCCCTGGGGTTTCATTCTTAGACCCCAATTACCAAAACTCTGAAGAGATATGAACTGCCTCTCTAGGTCTGAAACCAGCAGGTCTGTTTTATAATATTCATCAAGTTAATCTGTAGTCCCGGGACAAAGACTCAATCTGGCAACTCAAGCATGTTAGGACATAATCAATGTTTCCAAATTCCATCGGCTCTCACATCCAGAAGCCTGGGAAAGGCGAACACAGGCTCTTATTTCCATCACACCTCACTCCATTCCTTTCCTTTTTTCCTATTCCTCTTGTTTAAAATAAAAGCTAAAACCCTTCCACTTTACTGCTTGTTCAGCTGGAATTAAAAAGACTGCACTTACCTCTGAATCTATCATAAATGTAAATCAGGGCTATGAAAAAAGTCACTGGGTTAGGAAAAAAGATGAAGCCATGTTTTCCCATCCTGTGTTTTTAAGAAACTTCAAGAAATTAATGTAAATTACAAAAGAGAAGTAAATGCAATATAGCCCCTTAGAGACTCTTCAATAAGCAAGAGTTCACAGGTTTCCCATGGAAAAAGTAATCTCAGTTAAGAATGAACAAGTAATTGAAAAGTATAAACCATATGAGGAAATAATCCACTAAGAGGTAAAGCTAGCAGGTGTGACAAACAGGAAGTTTACCAAACCATGAACTGGAGAAAACAAAGTAAGTTTGAAGAGTGGTAAAGTGAGCATACTAATGATATAAAAGAAAGAATTAACACATTAATAAAAGAATAAGACACGGTAGGAAAAAAAAAAAAAAAAAAAAAAGACAGGTGTTCTAAAGAAAATACAGGAAAATCCCAGGTTCTCTCCTTGGCCTGCGGTGGGCTGATACCTCAGGATGAAAGGGAGAGCAAAAGGTTAAAGGGAGGTCGTAAGAGGAAGGGAAATCAGCAAATATATAAAGTATATGTTTAAAGGCAATTGACAGGTTTTTTCAAATCCCCCAAACTCAAGCAATCCAGCATCCACAGAGTCTTTTTGCAGGGAGAAAAGGAGGGGAAAATGGAATCCACTCCATCAAAAGACGAGTCTCATTTTAAAAAAGATGTCTAACTAAACATGTGCACTAGTTTCCATCGCCTCTTAAAACTCTCCTCAAATGATAATATAGGGATGAAAGAGAAAAGAGAAAAAAAAGCAAAGAGAACAAAAGAGACAACTAGTTTAGGAGGCTGGGAAGCAGATGGGCTAGTGGCAACTGACAGCAATCCCAAGAAAACAGAACCCTAAGCCAGGAAGGAGGAAAAATGAAAAGCAAACCGTGTAACAGAGGCCTTAAAAGAATGAGGAATTGGAGGTGCAGATAACTTGCAAAATGGGGGTGAAGGTGGAGCTGAAAATAGGACTGGTCGAAAGACCATTTCAAAAGTTACCTTTAGATTCTCACTTTGCACAGTGGAACAACTAGCTGTCCTCCACACCAGAGAAGACTGAAAGTTTATTGTCTGGAAAAGGGAAATGAGAGTTGCTAGAACAGGGGACAGGAACACAGTTCAAAGTAGGACCATCATCCTCACTACAATGGATTAAGTAAAAGTTGCAAACAGATGTTAAGTCAGACCTGCCCTAGCCCTTTACCTTATTAGACACCCAGAATACTGGGAGCCAGGATGAAAACTTCCAGGCAGATCTTTTTTTTTTTCCCCTGGGATCTCCAGACATTTTAAGAGAAAAGAGCACTGATCGTCTTGCACTGAAATCCATGCAAACAAGCTCCACTCATGCAAAGTGCTTTCAGACAGCATTTTTAAGTGCCTTCTTTAAAATAAGAATGGACGTTCCCCCCCCATGCCAAAATTAACAGACATTTGAAGAAACTCTAATAAATATGAAAGCCAGAGCTTAAAACAAAAAAGAACCTGGAAGAAGAAACTAAGTAGGGAAATTATAATGTTAAGAAAAACTATTATTAACATTCTCAAAGATATTGAACAAGAACAAAATGGTACCAAAAAAAAAATATTCAGAGAATTTTTAAAAGAAACGTCTTGGAAATTCATGGTAATCAGAAAATAAAGTTGGAAAAAAAATCTCAGAAAGTAGAACAAGACAGAAAGATGGAAAATTGAGAGAAAAGGTAAGAGCACTAAAAAAGTCATCTAGAAAATTCAATATGTGATTAGTAGGAGTTCAAGAAAGAGCACAGGAAAAAACAGGAAAGTTATAATCAAAGAAAGCGTTCAAGAAAGTTTTTCAGAACTCAAGGGGATATGAATTGCTATACTCAGAGAGTTCATCACATATTCAAGAACAATGACTGAAAATACATTTGTTATTATTATTCTGTACTAACTTATTTTTTTAAAGGAAAGGAGACCCTGCAGAATGCTCTAGCCCCATCCTGCTTTTCACCATCCTCGCTATGATTTCCTCCATCTTACCTCAAACCACAGCTGCCAGTCTCCATCTCTGACCTTCCTTACTGGTATTTCTGTCCCTGACCACACGGACCACTGCAGGCTTAAAGCACAAAGCCACTGTTTTGGTATTGAAGGGTAGCAGAATATGCTACTTTGGCATAAGGATTATTTTGAGCTGAAGGCAACTGAGAAATGAAACCAAGCAGGATGCTGTGGGGCCCTCCCAGGCAGCAAAGCCTTTCCGTGTCCCCTTCTTGTTTGTAGGAAAGCTTCCTAGACATTCTCTGAGCTCCAAAGGGCAGATTCAAACAGTTACTAATTAGGGGAGTGAGGGAATACAGAAAGAAACAACAGTGCAGGATGGGGCAGGGTCCTGGTTCCTCCTCAGGGGATGTGCATAATACTTTGGTACATACCTCTGAGTTCTTCTGCAGGAACTAGGGCCCTCGTGGTGGACCCCTGACTGGCTGGAACCAGAAGGCTGATGATTGAGATTCCTGGAACAGCTCCCTGTTACCTCACCACCAACCAGTCAGAGGAGGGTTACACGCCCTGCAGTTCCCCCCCAACACCAATTTTGCCTATAAAAACTCTTCCCCGAGAAGAGGAGTTCAGGCTTTTTGAGCACGAGCCACCCGTTCTCCTTGCTTTTGCCCTGCAATAAACCTTTCTGTGCTCCATAGTCCAATGTTTTGGTTTGGCCTCACTGTGCATTGGGCATACAAACTATTCTATTCAACAATAGAAGCAGATATGGGAAAAGCTCTCTGCTCTCCCCTTATTTGCCCAAAAGTAGGACATAAGTTTGTAAAAGTATTCCCTCTCCCGGCTCTACCAGGAAGGACAGAAGTTAATCACTGGAGACAACTTTAAGAGTCTAAAAACTTAACAGCCCAGAGATGGCACTGGGGGAATCTATATAACAAACCTTGGTAACACTAGACCTTCTCTACCATTAGTTTTCCGACATATTTGCCTTCTCACATTTGCTTCCCCTAGAAGCTCAAAGTCCTTTTCCTTTGTCTCGTCACTACTCAAAATTTGTTGTTCTTTTGTTAAGACGCTATATAAACTCAAGTTCTTACCACCCTTTTGAGTTACTCATGGCTAGTGTTCCCATGTGTATACGCCACAAGCATTAATAAATTTGCTTACTTTTCTCTTGTTAATCTGTCTTCTGTCAGTCTAACTTGTGGGGCCCCTGCCAGAGACCCTAACATGGGTGGAGGAGGAAGATTCTTCCCCTCCCTACAGTATCTAAATGTAGAAGTTTTAGTCACACTATTGTAATAGGCAATGGTACCTCTTTAATACTAAAGAAATGATGAGAATAACAGTACCATAAAATTTAGATACATTTTGTATACAGTAACCATAATCCCACATTTTCTAAGGCAGTTCAGGTTTCAAATATATTTTTCTCGTCTCGTACACCATCAAAATGTCTTAGAAGGTTTAACATTTCAGTTTCTAAATTCTCTCCCAGAATGCTTCCACTACCTAGAAATTGTTAGAGATTTTAGTTAGATGTGTGCTGATGATTTTACTCAGAAGCATCACAACTTTTAATAATCTATGGACTTTGGAAGACCGATTGGGGCCCTAATCACCACACATAATAATAAAACACAACTAATTTAAAGTACACCTTTGGTGTTTAAATTGGGACCACCTAGTGTTGGTAACGGATTAATAGCAGGCTGAGAGAAAACACAGTTTCTTGATTAATGTAAAATAAAAAGCCTTATCTAAAGTGAAGTAAGTTTTTACAGTCTACCGAGGATTAGAAATCCCCACTGGTTGGGAAACCAAAGCCTTTCCATTTCAGTGAGAAAAGGTCTATCTAATCTCTTCTAAATCTATACTTGTCTCCTTCCCTGGTCTCCTGGATTTCAGGGAAAGCAAGTGTACGTCTTCTTTACCTTTATCTCCACACTCAAAAAAAAAAAATACATTAAGCATTTTTTTCTGACAGCAAGTATACCAACTCTTAAAAATGAATACCCATCAACTCATCAGCTTTTCTCTGGGCTTCATTGACCATGTCTTCTTGGTTCTAGCGATCTGATAATTTCCCAAACTTACAGGGCCCATCTTCACTGAGCTTCTGTATCAACTGACCAATGGGTAGCAGCATCAAAGCTCAGCTGCACTGAAGGGATGCTCCTCATCCACCAAGTTGGTCAGCACTGGAGCACAGTCTCAGGTTGTAAAGGGACCTGTAAAAGCTTTTGCTTTGGCTAAGGTAGAATACCACCAGGGGGCAGCAGAAAGTCTATCAAATTACAGACTCATCCCAGCACCTTTCCCAAACTAGGAAGGATTTTAGAGACATCTTCCAACACAGACCCTACACCTAAGCAATACAACTATGTGTGGCATTGCAAAAACTAGAACCCCTGTTTTCTAAATCATCAATTGATGCTCCTTACACTATACCCATGTGATTATAACGTGGATCTAGTGACTCTACAATTAGCAATACGGCCATTTCCACAGTTTTCCAGACAACACACTGCATATCTGAGTTATCCTGCAATCTCACCTAAACAAGACCATGTCTGGGGTGTAGGATCTCAAAGAAGTACAAAACCCTACAATTAAAGAACAGACAGGGACTTCCCTGGTGGTGCAGTGGTTAAGAATCCACCTGCCAATGCAGGGGACACGGGTTCGATCCCTGGTCCAGGAAGATCCCACACGCCGCGGAGCACCTAAGCCCGTGCGCCACAACTACTGAGCCTGTGCTCTAGAGCCCGTGCTCCGCAACAAGAGAAGCCACCACAGTGAGAAGCCTGCGCACTGCAACAAAGAGTAGCCCCTGCCCACTGCAACTAGAGCAAGCCCACGCACAGCAACGAAGGCCCACGCACAGCAATGAAGACCCAACGCAGACAAAAATAAATTAAGAAAAATAAATATACAAAAAACACACAGTTTACCAGAAGCACTAACCTTAAGACAATCACTTAAATATTTATTCTTGGTTTATATAAAAACGTAATAAGCTTTATTTTCTAGCTTCCATAACTATAACTTAATGCAACAAAATTAGAACCTTGCAACTAAGTCAGTGATGTAAAAATATGTAAAATTACATAAGTTGTAAAATTAGTTAACTTTTTTTTTAAGGCATGATAAAATTAAAAGATCTGAACGACCACAGCTAGGCTATCGGGCATTAGGTGACATAAGTTCTTTGCTTTTTTTAAAAAATAAATTTATTTATTTATTTGTTTATTTATTTATTTATTTATGGCTGCATTGGGTCTTTGTTGCTGTGCACGGGCTTTCTCTAGTTGCAGTGAGCGGGGGCTACTCATTGCTGCGGTGCGTGGGCTTCCCCTTGTGGTGGCTTCTCTTGTCGCCGAGCACAGGCTCTAGGCACACAGGCTTCAGTAGTTGTAGCACATGGGCTCAGTAGTTGTGGCTCACAGGCTCCAGAGCGCAGGCTCAGTAGCTGTGGTGCATGGGCTTAGTTGCTCCACGGCATGTGGGATCTTACCAGACCAGGGATGGAACCCGTGTCCCCTGCATTGGCAGGCAGATTCTTAACCACTGCGTCACCAGGGAAGTCCCAAGTTCTTTGGTCTTAAAAAGCCTTGAACATATATCACTGTGTTATGTTATAGTGAACTAAGTTCAAAATGAGTCATATATAAAGTGTTCTCTCAACTCAATGCAAGTTCACAGGCATTTATGAAGTCTCTAACATTAACACACATGACACTAAGTGTATAAAATATAGCTTTAAACAAATAACCATAAAAATACCAGTCAAAATACTCCATAGATGAAATTAAAGGACAAACAACACCAGACAAAATTGTTTTTTAAATCTGTCATAGATTACAAATATGAAGAGCTCTTAAAAATCAATTAAGGAGGGCTTCCTTGGTGGCGCAGTGGTTGAGAATCTGCCGGCTAATGCAGGGGACACGGGTTCGAGCCCTGGTCTGGGAAGATCCCACATGCCGCGGAGCAACTAGGCCCGTGAGCCACAACTACTGAGCCTGCGCTCCGCAACAAGAGAAGCCACGATAGTGAGAGGCCCGTGCACCGCGATGAAGAGTGGCCTCCGCTTGCCGCAACTGGAGAAAGCCCTCGCATAGAAACGAAGACCCAACACAACCAAAAATTAAAAAAAAAAAAAAAAAATCAATTAAGGAAAAGACTTTAAACAAACAAAGATTACAAACAGGCCAAACACACACACACACACACACACACACACACACACAAAGTCAAAAAAATCAATCTCACAAGTTTAAAAAAAAAAAGAAAAAGAAAAATTACAGCGAGGTGCCATTCTTCAGCTATTGAGTTGGCAAAGATGAAAAAGAACCATAATTTTAAAAAAACAACAGTGTCACCAAGGGTCTAAGTTCTGCTAATTGTACCTGTGAAGTTCCTCATGAATCCATTTACTTCTCTTTACTTCATACAACCACCATGGTTTAGCCAACACCACATTTCATTTGAATTACTGCCACAGCCTCCTCAATGATAGTCTTGTGTCCAAACGCCAAGTGCTTTCTCCATAGGGTGGCAAAGAGAACTTCTCCAACTGTGTGCTTCCCATCTTTGAAATCCTGCAGTGCTTCCCACTGCTCTTAGAATAAAATCCACACTTAATTGTTATACAGCTTACAAGACTCGTCCTGCCTTTGCATGGCCAAGTACCTCCACCGCACACTACACATCTACTATGCTAGTCTTTTTTAGTTCCTAACCACCCCAGGACCTTTGAACATGCTGTTACAGCTACCTGGGACACTTTCACCCTATTCTTTCTTCACTATTGGCTTTCACTCAACTTTCAGGCCTCCACTCTTCTTTCTTTTTTTTTTTTTTGAAGGGGGTGTAATGTTTAATTGGCATTCAAAGGTATTATCAGCTAAATGTTAAAAAGTATTAAATGTACATCTCACAAAAAATTACATTTGTCCTTAACTTTTGCTTCTCTCTGATCCACATGTTATTAATACATCATAATACAATATATATGCCACATATTCAGGCCTCCACTCTTATATGTCATCTCTTCACCAAGCCTTTCATGATCATCCTCTTACCTACATCATCATCTTACTTGCTGAGTGTCTTTCTGCCCTGCCAGAACGGAAGCTCCAGGATGGAAGGTCTCTTGTGTTTTTTCACTATTGTATCCTTGAGAGCTAGCACACAGTAGGCACTCAATATAAATATCTGTTTCATGAGTGAAAAAATAAACACTAGAGAAGGAAGGTAGCTGACTATATTTGATTCTAAGAACATAGGTCTTAAACCCAGATTCTCCATAATGTGGGGATGACCAGATCATTCTCAATAAAACTCATGTATTTTCTTTAAAACTCCCAAGTATTAAAAAAAGAATAAATCCATAAACCATTTCATCAAAAAATTAATTTAAAAAAATCTCCTGAAAAGAAATACAGCTAGGATTTTCAGATGGGAAAACATATTTCCTTTAATCATACCATTTTTTCCTTTTAGACTTAATTTAGTATGAGAAGAAAATAACATTGAGCCCTGTTGGTAGGAACTTAATTTCTTAAACATGTAGAAGGAATCGCTATCCAATTGTTATGCCTAAAGAGAAGGCTCAGAGAGGTTCCTTAATTTGTATTCTTTGTTATAAGTAAATTAAAAGAAAATGCAGAGTCAATGCTATAACAGAAAAACCAAAAGTATTCAAACAAAATTTAAAACTTCACATTTATACAATAATTAAAGCAAAAATACTTGTTTTTTTTTTCAAATTGTGTACACAGCCATTTTCCACCCGAAATTAAGCCCTCACACTTTTCAAAGTTACCAAAATCCTCCTTAGTAGTATGTTTAATCAGATTTTTAAGAGTGTCACAGTAAGAAACAGAGCCTAAATATGAAAGCTTACAGATGTTTCTCAACATGCTTCTGAAGGTACGATAACTCCCAGATCCTTTATAGATTTGTTGTTCATTAATCTGCATTAGCTGTTGAGACAGTGGTTGGAACAATAATATAGGCACATCTAAGCAACATGGCATGGAGATGCCATGTCCCTAATTATTCATTCCTCAATAGGCCCTGGCCACTAAAATAGAACTGTAAGTATCACTGTCCTGAGTTGCGTTTTTTGATGCTCAGATCATGTAGTGCTCATTTCTTTTCAAAATTCTGTATGCATTAACACCTAAACCACTTGACAAAATGTCAGTTTCACATACAATGAGAACATTATGTTATCATAACCTGAAAAGGTGACATAACTCATTAAAAGAATTTCAGAATCTTGTCAAATGATCTAAAGATGTAAACTGTGAGATCAAAGAATTTAACTTGCAAATGCCACAAGTTATTTCAGTATAAAAGAGAAACAAAGAGCAAGGGAAAATATGGATTTGATCTGTAGAAGAACCAAACACCAGTCATGAAGATCGAAATTGGAAAAGTGACTAAGAACAATTATGTACTACATCTAGGGGAAAAGAAACTCTCAATGTCTCAGTAATGGGGAGGGGTAAAATTTAGCCCCTAATACGCCAAAAACGGCTTTCCAGATTATTTCTGAAAACTACATTCTTACCATAAAATAACAGTGGAAGTCCCATGGGTGTCCATTCCATGTTTGATCGTGTTCCACACCTACGCTAGAAGAATTAAACTACATACATAATAAAAGATCCGCATATCTAAATTAAGTTCTTTTTGTATAGAGCTAAGTATATATTATAGAGATCCTGTTCATTGAAGGAACTTGATGATCAGCATTCAGGGAGCCTATTACCAAAGCACTCTGGAAAGGCAAGAGGCACATCAACTTCACTGAAGACCCAGCCCAAATTTATCTTCTATTTATATTCCTAATGAGCTTTTCTTTTTGGCATAAACAAAGCGAGCACTGAAGAGCTAAGGACTGAAAATTAGACATATTAATAAAAGCCAAATCACTGAATCCAAATAAAACCAAACATTTATTAAGCACCTACTATGCATAAAGCATTGTCACAGGCATTCTGGGAAACTGGGACACATACAGCACTGTTCCTGCTTAACCAGGTTAAAATGACCAAAAACCAAATTCCGACTCTTCTCCAAACCTACTCCTCTTGCATGCCTTCTTCAGCTTAGTAAGCTGCAATTCCATCCTACCATATGCTCTGGCAAAGAATCTTTGCTGGCACGTTCTCTCTGCCCCTATCCAATCCATTACAGCATAAGACCCATAATATTCCAAGAAGTATCTGTGAACTAATTGGAAACTTTTATTCAGAAATACTCCAAACTTGAGTAAAAATAAATAAGCCAGACCTAAAACCTTCAATGGACTAGTATAACATCTAGCACAGAAGAGGCTCTTAATAAATATTTGTTGAATGCATGAGTGAATGAAGGAGTGGAATTATTTATTTTTGTATCTAAAGCTCATTATTGTATTGAGCACCTACTCTTAAAGCACTATGTATCCCTGACAATGACAATTCATAATCCAGTAGCGTAGCAAAGAGAACATGCTAAGGTAGGATATATGGAACAAAAAGTGCTCAAAGTATGAAATAGGAGGTAAGTACAAATAATATATGCTAAGATTCAGTAAAGGCAAAAACAATTTAAAAAAATTAGTTAATACTGCCACAACCTTTACGTAAGGCAATGTGACACTACTTATCAAAATCTGTAACATACTTTATGCTCCAGAAATTCCATTTCTAATAATCTTGCTTCAGAAATATTAACAACTGAGTCAAGACATACGTTCAAAAATGTTCCCTGCAGCCCTGTTCACACAGCAGAATTTCCAAATGCATCTAAACATCCTTCATTGTGGTATGGATAAATAAATGTGGTACCTCCTCACAACAGAATACCATGCAGTCATTTCAAAGAATGAGGTGTAGGAAAGAATGAGGTTTATCTGTAGATAGCAATGTGTCTGTGATACAGAAATACATATTATTTTCATTTTAAAATGTATATATTTCAAGGCAGGCTCCATGGCTTAGCTGATAAAGGTGCCTGTGTAGTAAAATGGGTATATTTTGCTGTAAATGTGTATGTGTATGTATAAGCATAGAAAGTCTGGAAGTATATACAACACAGAGGCTATGGGGGAACAGGGATGGAGAACTGGAGTGGGTGAGGGAATTTCACTTGTTTATACATGGTGTATATGCAATAATCACATATCAGTCTGCACTTAAAAAGATTAGAGAGAATGCAAGAGGAAAAGGAGAAAGAGAAGAAGAGGGAAGGGAAAAATGACTACCAAAGAATTCTCAAGTCCAGAGTTACACATGTCTTTTAAAATATAAATGTCCATCTGGGATCAGCTGCCCAAGCTAGGAGGTCATGAAATTCACCTTCTCTTGCAGCTGTATCTTCTTGGGATTTCTACTCCTCTCCCTCTTTGAAAACCCATGTTGCTTGGGACCTGCCCCAACCTTGCTGGCAGTGGCAGTTCTGGTGAGCATAAAAGTAAAGAAAAACAGAAGGGAAGAAGGATCAGGAGAGCAGCTCCCTGCTCCCTTCCGAAGCCCCTGGCAGGCACTGCTGTTCTGTCCTAGAGCTGAGACCATCCTTCATCCTTAACTCTGATGCTTGCGTAAGTGTCAAAATTCACAGCAGACTCACCCAGCGTGGGCATTCCTCAGAAAGCTCCACCAACCAAGACCGACATGGTCACCAAACTAAACCTTTCTCTTTTTATCCACAATTTGAATAGAGACAGGGTTCTACAATGCAGACTATTTAATCTCCTCTCTTTCTGATCTTGCAAGCAGTAAAAACATGACCCGAAGAAGAACACAATTATAGAAATGGGGCTACCCAGGTCTGGAGCATGTTCCCGGGAACCCAGACTAGAAAGAGGCAGGGACTTTCCCAGTTTCTCCAGGCCCTTGAGCTCCTAACCAGCCCATTAGCAGAATCTGTAGAGACATCTACAGGTCACTGCCTACCTGGCTTCATCCTGCTGCCAGACGCTGCAATGGAGTGATGTGTGGCCTTCTCAAGGACCATTCAGAACCCATTTCCCAAACATTACTTATTTGTGCCCCAATTTACCAGCTATATTACCTGGACAATTATTTATTTAACAGTGTTCTTCAAATTGGCTTGTACTCTGCCTTCTTTTTTAAAACTGTCTAGTCCTAGATCCATATATATGCTGTTTACAAGAGACCCACTTCAGACCTAGGGACACATACAGACTGAAAGTAAGGGGATGGAAAAAGATATTCCATGCAAATGGAAATCAAAAGAAAGCTGGAGTAGCAATACTCATATCAGATAAAATAGACTTTAAAATAAAGAATGTTACAAGAGACAAGGAAGGACACTACATAATGATCAGGGATCAATCCAAGAAGAAGATATAACAATTATAAATATATATGCACCCAACATAGGAGCACCTCAATACATAAGGCAACTGCGAGCAGCTATAAAAGAGGAAATCGACAGAAACACAATAATAGTGGGGGACTTTAACACCTCACTTATACCAATGGACAGATCACCCAAAATGAAAATTAATAAGGAAACACAAGCTTTAAATGACACAGTAGACCAGATAGATTTAATTGATATCTATAGGACATTCCATCCACAAACAGCAGATTACACTTTCTTCTCAAGTGCGCATGGAACATTCTCTAGCATAGATCACATCTTGGGTCACAAATCAAGCCTCAGTAAATTTAAGAAAATTGAAATCATATCAAGCATCTTTTCTGACCACAACGCTATGAGATTAGAAATGAATTACAGGGAAAAAAGCATAAAAAACACAAACACATGGAGGCTAAACAATATGTTACTAAATAACCAAGAGATCACTGAAGAAATCAAAGAGGAAATCAAAAAATACCTAGAGACAAATGACAAAGAAAACACGATGATCCAAAACCTATGGGATGCAGCAAAAGTAGTTCTAAGAGGGAAGTTTATAGCAATACAATCCTACCTCAAGAAACAACAAATATCTCAAATAAACAATCTAAACTTGCACCTAAAGGAACTAGAGAAAGAAGAACAAACAAAACCCAAAGTTAGTAGAAGGAAAGAAATCATAAAGATCAGAGCAGAAATAAATGAAATAGACACAAAGAAAACAATAGCAAAGATCAACAGAACTAGAAGCTGGTTCTTTGAGAAGATAAACAAAATTGATAAACCATTAGCCAGACTCATCAAGAAAAAGAGGGAGAGGACTCAAATCAATAAAATTAGAAATGAAAAGGAGAAGTTACAACAGACACCACAGAAATACAAAGCATCCTAAGAGACTACTACAAGCAACTCTATGCCAATAAAATGGACAAACTGGAAGAAATGGACAAATTTTTAGAAAAGTATAACCTTCCAAGACTGAACCAGGAAGATACAGAAAATATGAACAGACCAATCACAAGTAATGAAATTGAAACTATGATTAAAAATCTTCCAACAAACAAAAGTCCAGGACCAGATGGCTTCACAGGTAAATTCTTTTTTTTTTTTTTAATAAATTTATTTATTTTGGCTGTGTTGGGTCTCCGTTGCTGCGCGCGGGCTTTCTCTAGTTGCGGCGAGCGGGGGCCGCTCTTCGTTGGGGTGTGTGGGCTTCTCAATGCAGTGGCTTCTCCTGTTGTGGAGCATGGGCTCCAGGCACATGGACCCCAGTAGTTGTGGCTCACAGGTGTCAGTAGTTGTGGCTCGTGGGCTCTAGAGTGCAGGCTCAGTAGTTGTGGCGCACGGGCGTAGTTGCTCCGCAGCATGTGGGATCTTCCTGGACCAGGGCTCGAACCCGTGTCCCCTGCATTGGCAGGCGGATTCTTAACCACTGCGCCACCAGGGAAGCCCCCACAGGTGAATTCTATCAAACATTTAGAGAAGAGCTAACACCCATCCTTGTCAAACTCTTCCAAAAAACTGCAGAGGAAGGAACACTCCCAAACTCATTCTATGAGGCCACCATCACCCTGATACCAAAACCAGACAAAGATACTGAAAAAAAAGAAAATTACAGACCAGTATCACTCATGAATATAGATGCAAAAATCCTCAACAAAATACTAGCACACAGAATCCAGCAACACATTAAAAGGATCATACACCATGACCAAGTGGAATTTATCCCAGGGATGCAAGGATTCTTCAATATACGCAAATCAATCAAGATGATACATCATATTAACAAACTGAAGAAAAAAACCATATTATCATCTCAATAGATGCAGAGAAAGCTTTTGACAAAATTCAACACCCATTTATGATAAAAACTCTCCAGAAAGTGGGCATAGAGGGAACCTACCTCAACATAATAAAGGCCATATATGACAAACCCACAGGAAACATCATTCTCAATGGTGAAAAACTGAAAGCATTTCCTCTAAGATCAGGAACAAGACAAGGTTGCCCACACTCACCACTCTTATTCAACATAGTTTTGGAAGTCCTAGCCACGGCAATCAGAGAAGAAAAAGAAATAAAAGGAATACAAATTGGAAAAGAAGTAAAACTGTCACTGTTTGCAGATAACATGACACTATACATAGAGAATCCTAAAGATGCCACCAGAAAAGTACTAGAGCTAACCACTGAATTTGGTAAATTCGCAGGATACAAAATTAATGCACAGAAATCTCTTGCATTCCTATACACTAAGGATGAAAAGTCTGAAAGAGAAATTAAGGAAACACTCCCATTTACCACTGCAACAAAAAGAATAAAATACTTAGGAATAAACCTACCTAGGGAGACAAAAGACCTGTATGCACAAAACTATAAGACAATGATGAAAGAAATTAAAGATGATACAAACAGATGGAGAGATATACCATGTTCTTGGATTAGAAGAATCAATACTGTGAAAATGACTATACTACCCAAAGCAATCTACAGATTCAATGCAATCTCTATCAAATTACCAATGGCATTTTTTACAGAACTAGAAGAAAAAATCTTAAAATTTGTATGGAGATACAAAAGACCCTGAATAGCCAAAACGGTCTTGAGGGAAAAAAAAAAAGCTGGAGGAATCAGACTTCCTGACTTCAGACTATACTACAAAGCTACAGTAATCAAGACAATATGGTACTGGCACAAAAACAGAAACATAGATCAATGGAACAGGATAGAAAGCCCAGAGATAAACCTATGCACCTATGGTCAACTAATCTATGACAAAGGAGGCAAGGATATACAATGGAGAAACGACAGTCTCTTCAATAAGTGGTGCTGGGAAAACTGGACATCTACATGTAAAAGAATGAAATTAGAACACTCCCTAACACCATACACAAAAATAAACTCAAAATGGATTAGAGACCTAAATGGAAGACCAGACACTATAAAACTCTTAGAGGAAAACATAGGAAGAACACTCTTTGATATAAATCACAGCAAGATCTGTTTTGATCCACCTCCTAGAGTAATGGAAATAAAAACAAAAATAAGGGACCTAATGAAACTTCAAAGCTTTGGCACAGCAAAGGAAACTACAAACAAGATGAAAAGACGACCCTCAGAATGGGAGAAAATATTTGCAAACAAATCAACAGACAAAGGATTAATCTCCAAAATATATAAACAGCTCATGCAGCTCAGTATTAAAAAAACAATCAACTCAATCCAGAAATCGGCAGAAGATCTAGACATTTCTCCAAAGAAAACATACAGATGGCCGAGAAGCACATGAAAAGCTGCTCAACATCACTAATTATTAGAGAAATGCAAATCAAAACTACAATGAGGTATCACCTCACACCAGTTAGAATGGGCATCATCACAAAATCTACAAACAACAAATGCTCGAGAGGGTGTGGAGAAAAGGGAACCCTCTTGCATTTTTGGTGGGAATGTAAATTGATACAGCCACTATGGAGAACAGTATGGAGGCTCCTTAAAAAACTAAAAACAGAATTACCATATGACCCAGCAATCCCACTACTGGGCATACACCCTGAGGAAACCATAATTCAAAAAGACACATGCACCCCAATGTTCATTGCAGCACTATTTACAATAGCCAGGTCACGGAAGCAACCTAAATGCCCATCGACAGATGAATGGATAAAGAAGATGTGGTACATATATACAATGGAATATTACTCAGCCATAAAAAGGAACGAAATTGGGTCATTTGTAGAGACGTGGATGGATCTAGAGACTGTCATACAGAGTGAAGTAAGTCAGAAAGAGAAAAACATATCGTATATTAACGCATATATATGGATTCTAGAAAAATGGTACAGATGAACCGGTTTGCAGGGCAGAAATTGAGACACAGATGTAGAGAACAAACATATGGACACCAAGGGGGGAAAGCCGTGGGGCGGGGTTGGTGGTGTGATGAATTGGGAGATTGGGATTGACATACATACACTAATATGTATAAAATGGATAACTAAGAAGAACCTGCTGTATAAAAAAATAAATGAAATAAAATTCAAAAAAAAAACCACGAAACACTGTCTTGTCCTAGGCAACAATATCCATGAAAACAGATATTTAATGTACTGGCAATTTTTTTTCAAACGAATGAACATTAAAGCAAATATATAACTGAGAATTTTAACGGTATTGTCTGATTCCCATGGAATGTAAAACAATTTGAGAAGAGTGTTCTGAACAAGCCATTCTGGGAAAGTGTACTGAGGTGCAAACAAGAGCAAAGGACTCTGGGAGCACTACCTATGCAGAAGCGTGGTGCTGCCATGACCACAGATTTTGTCTTTAAGAAAGTAATCGGAAGTGGAGAGAGAAGGGACAGCGGGGAAAAGTCCTCATGTGAGTTTCCTTCATCCCTATTTGCAGTTTACTTCAAATCAAATTGCTTTGCCCCTAGAACCCTGTTTTTGTTCTGAATTTTAACATTTAAAAAACAATTAAAGAGCTTTAGTTTGGGGTGATAAGTTCTGGAGATGGACACTGGTGATGGTTGTACAAGAAATGCATATACTTAATACCACTAAATTGTGCACTTAAAATGGTTAAAATGGTAAAAGTGATGTTATGTATATTTTGCCACAAATTTTTAAAAATGTTAAAAACAAAAAGCCAACCATGCTCAGCCGCTGAGCTGAACGGAGTCATGAGTGGCCCCGCCGCAGGCCCAGGTGGGGTAAGGCAGCTCTGCGTGGCCCTGATGAATCCATCTGTCTTTGCCTCTTGTCTTTTTCCCATCCACCTTGCAGGGGCTTAACTGCAGTGTGGAAGGGGACATGGGGCGGTTCAGGAAGGAATGAAATCCTAACCCATCACTTGCTAAATGTTCACATCCCTTTGCTGTACAGTGTGACGAAGAAGAAAGTGGCATTTCAGGCAACCCTGCTCTCCATCTGTAAAGCACAAGGGTAGGAGACAGGCCTTCATCTTCCTCTTCTTCTTTTTAATTCTCTGGTACTACCAGGTTAAAACTATTAGATAAAATTAGATTGTTAGATGGATACACGTATATATACCTTTCATATTAGGTAGCTTTTACACGGTACTAAACTTGGGAATTAAGAATTGGGATTACAGTTAATTGACTTTTGACCTGTGGGTTTCAGTCGGCACCAATGTCAGGGGGAAGAAAGGAGTCCACAGGTTCAACAATAAGAAAGCGACTAAATGAATCAGTACCCTTATAAGTAATTCCACAAAATTATAATTTAAATCTTCTTGGAAAATGTGCAATGATGTGGAAAAATGCATGTGATATTCTATATTGCAAATTTTAAGCAAGTTTCTGTTCAGTATATATATATGGCATGATCGTGGTTTTGTGATAACTGTATCGCAGATAGAATACATTACGCACAGAAGATAAGACTTTAGGTCTACACACCAAACTGATGACAGTTACCTCTGGTGACTTAACAATTCTACTTATCTTCTTACAGTTCAAAATTCATTATAATGAACATATTATTTTTCTAATCAATACAAGGCTATAATAAACAAACATAAATAAATAAATAGCTGTTTTAAAAGTGGATGCCCTCCCTCAATTACACACACACACTTGCCCTCTCCCCACCCACCTCCTGCTGAAAACCCCCAGACACAACCTTTGTCCTCTGTTATCAACAGAAACTGAGAGGAGCGACTGTGGAGCTGGCACACTAAATTTAGCAGACAGATCCAAGTTAGAGTTCCTCTCAAAGAACCGCTGGAAATAGCTCTGGTCTCATGAAACTGAACTTCCTCGGTCTGTCACTCTGGGCTTCATTTTATGAGCTTCTGATTTTATCAAACGGCCACAGGAATTACATACTATTAAAAATAGCACCACAGTATGCTGGTTGGTGTAACTTCTTGGCAAAGAGCAACTTGTTTTCTGCATTTCTGTGAAACACTTAATACATATAAATCAAAATAACAAAGGTCAAAGTCTTCAGAAGCAGGTTATTAACTTCAGGAGTTAAAATCAACAGTACAATAGATTCTTATTAAGAAGGAAAAAAAAAACTTTAAAAAAAATGAATGCTTAAATCTCTTATGTGAAGGTGCTTTATAAACTATAAAATTATCCAATTCTTGAAGCAAAAATTTTGGGTAAGTTTATTGTACCAATTTTGCTGGTGAGGCTCAGAAAGTAAGTGATCTCAAGTTAGATCTTTAGCACTGAAATAGTGCTACAATTTTATTACATCAAAGAATTTTCCAGAATTTATCACTAAGTTATTTAGACTTGAACAGAGCCAAATGATCCACTTCTGTTTTTCTTTTAAAGTTAAAAAGATTTTCATTGTAATTATATTTTATCAAGATTTAAAAATTTTATAGATGATTTTTTTTTTTTTTGCATTCTCCTCTTTGGCCTGAACTTTTAAAACAATCTACTCATTTTTCCAAAATATCAATTTCTAGTAAGACAAAATGATGGTTTTCTTCTTGTATCTTTTGCATTAAACAGTATAAGCTTCACTTGTGCCAACGATATGTATAGAGAAAAGTTTGAGAGAGCCGGGTAGCAAAAAGAGACAGAAACATGGTATTTATAATTTGGAGATGCAGGATGTAGAAATTATTTGAAAAAAATCAGAACAGCTTTATAATGAATAGTTTTCATTTTTGTTGGTAAAAATTTATATAACTTTGATTTGGCTGTGTCATGTGATTTTTAAATTGCCTTAAATATAAAATTCTCTATTAATATTGCTCTATATATACACAAAACATAAATCAATATATCATATAATTTAATAATAGTAATGAAATATACACATTGCTTTTTTCAACAGGCACAAAGTTGTTATTCTTCTTTTTTTTTTTTCTTCTCCCAGTATAAGGAGTGTCTAATGGGGATGGAGTTTGGCTCAGGGCTAATGTTTTGAACACACATATTTAAACATGAGGCAGCCATATGGCATAGTGATTAAAATGAGCTTTGGAATCTCTAAGACTGGGTTAAATTCTTCCTCCTTCCTTCACTAATAACTACCACTTGTATGATCTTAGGTGAGTTACCTAACATTTGAATCTCTTGTTGCCTCATCTCTAAAATGAGAATTAATATCGATCTCAGCTGGCTTAAAACATTTTTTTCTTTTTCTTTTGATATAACTTTAGATTTACATAAAAGCTGCAATAACAGAACAGAAAACTGAGGTATACCCTTCACCCCATTTCTCCTGTGTTAACAACTTAGATAACCATAGCACAGTTATCAAAATCAGGAAATTAACAATGTTATAATATTATTAACTTAAAAACAGATCTTATTTGAATTTCACCAATTTTCCCCGATGTCCTCTTTCCGTTCCCACAATCTTTTAGTTATAGTGTCTCCTTAATCTCCTCCAACACATGGCTGTTCCCCAATCTTTCCTTGCCTTTACGACCTTGACACTATTGAAGAATAATAGTTATTCTGTAGAATGTCTCTCAGTTTGGGTTTCTCAGATGTTTTCATGATTAAAGTTATACATTTTTGGCAGGAATACCCAGAAGTGATGTTGTGTCCTATTCAGTACATCGTGTCAAAGGGTACATGATGTTTATATGTCATATCGGGTGTAATGTTAACCTGATCTCTTGTTTAAGTTGGTACCCTCAGAAAGTTGTTTTTGTACGCGGTGGTTCTGGAACACGTCTTTAACAAGTGGCAGCTATTGTTACGGTAAAATCCAAACTAAGAACAGAAGTTTTGGAATTAGGTAGACTTGGGTTCCAATGCCCATTTTACTGGTTCCTGTCATGTGACCATGGACAAGTTTTTTAACTTCCCCAGTTCCCGCAGTGTCCAGTAAAGACAAAACTACCTGTAAAGCTGTTAAGAAGCTGTTATAAAGTTAAGAAGATGAAATGAAATATGTAAAGCACTCAGTGCCTGCAATTTATGCATGTTCCATGAAATCAATCACTATTATTACTTTTTAAGTAAGTTACTATTTTTTCTGCAAAATAATCACTATGGCTTAAGATAAAGAAATATGAGATCTGGGGGAAAAAAGTGGGTTGGAGCATTGTGGGAGTAGGTTGGAAAGATGTCAGATGAGGGGGGAAGGCATGGAAGAGCCAACAGCACATCCCTCTTAACTCCATCTCATCTTTCCATTGCAAAAACTGGCATTGCAAGTACAGCCAGAGAACATGAAGGCATTCGTGCTTGATTTCTGACACGTTAACCCCATGATGCAAGAACCAATTCCCTACTATATGCCATGGAGGCTTCTCCCTCATTTGTTCTCTCTTGTAAAATCATTACCCTCTGCTTGCTGGGATCTCTTGCAGGGATATTTAGGCTGTGACATAGGACATCAAACTTTTTTTTTCTGCGGCTGCCTCAGCTGTTATACTCAGTTGTAGACAGCTAGGAGGGCAATTCTAGGACACACGTAACATACGGTAGTTAAAGTATATCCCTCCTTTTAAAATATAAGCCTAACCCTAAAGAAACCAAAAATAAAGTAAATGTAAAATTAATCCTGGGGGGATCTGGATTTTAAACACTTCTCCGTCAGATCATATGAAGGATCATAAAACTAGTGCACCACAGCCTTTGTGGATTTAACCTCAGCTTTGGAAAACCACATTATTATTCATAGACATGAGAGAGTAATAAATATGTACTGTATTACTCCATAGAGCTTAGATGTTGGTTACAAAGGCATTAGAGCATCATTAAGTGTTGAAGTATTGATAACTAGAAAATCAATAATGTGATACAACAGTCTTCTACAGGATACTATTATTACCAGCCAAGCCCTACAGCATCCGTACCTCAGAGTCCAGGAAGTTAACAGCCACCCACCAAGTTCTCTCTGTGCCAAAGTGGGAACCTGTATGCCACAGAGGTAAAATAACATGCATGTGTAGTTCTCTGAAAACACCAATCTGCCAGATGGAGACTGATGCTGTGGCTCCCAGGCCGGGATGAGGACCACTGGCTCAAGTGATCTAGAAATGACTTTGAAGAGCACTGAATTTTCAGAGGGCGGTTTAAGCAGAGAACTAAGCGGGATCAAGAGTCCAAGGTCTTTTCTCAGCACGCTTCTGGCCCCCGTGTGAGAGGGAAGGTCCATTACTCACTTGCATTCTCACCCTCCTGCTCCGCCTCCTAGCTAACATTACTGAGAGTTTACCAGGACCTAAGCTTTTTACATTATAAGCTCATTGAAATCAAAGCAATCCTACGAAAAGGGTGAAGAATCCCTATTGACAGGTGAGGACCTAGGCCCCAGAAGTGAGGTGAGGCGCTCAAGGTCACACGCTGGAGCAGGGCTCCTCCACTGGGCTCCAATGTCTGTGTGCTCCACTACTGAGCAGTACGCCTCCTAGTGGGAAGCCGTCCCTTCCCTTTAAACCATGGGGTAAAGCCGAGAGAAGACTCTGGAACATGCTTTCAGTTCCTTAAAATGAGGTGTACTGTCACCACAAGCCCTGTTACCGACAAATTCGTCTCTCTTCTTTCCGCGCGGCTTCAGGAGCGTACTTCTGGGTCAAACACTCCACCACTGCAGAGGCCCCTAACTAACATGAGGGTCTCCCACCCCCTCCGCCCTCTGCCCAGGCTAACACGTCCACTGCCCAGCCTGCCTCCATCAGCTGGGAGACAACATCAGGGCTCGAGCCTGATGCGGAGCCTGAGCTGCGCACACGGTCCTCCTTCCCGGAGTGCCCCTCGCGCTCCAGGGCGCCACCTGCGTGTACCACAGAGACAATTCCTCAACACAAATCACGTCTACAAGGCAGTGGGTCACATCAGGGGGTAAATTTCCTAGAGAAGGAAGTTCCACACAGTTTCACTTTCCTCAACCACTTAGGCAAAGGTATTTCTTTCTTTCTTCAAAAAGGACTTTCCCCCTTACTACAAAAACAATGTATTCTCCTTATAAAAGATTCAAACGATACAGAAGTACATTCAAATTAGACTGGAAGGAAGGAAGGAAGAGAGGAAGAGAGGGAGGGAGGGATGGAGCAGGGAAGGGAGGGCAAGCAAGTTTCCTCAACTCCATCCTTTAGAGACAACTAGTGCTAACAGTCTGATGTACATGCTTCAGGGCTTAAAAAAAATGCAAATATAATTGTTAAATGAAAAAAGCAAGGGAGCAGATTCACACGTACTGTATAATACCATGGGTCTAAAAGAGAGGGAAGGAAGGAGATATATACATATTTGCTAATATATACATAAAATATGACTTGAAAGCTTCAAAATAGTCAATATGAGCTGACTCCAGGGAGTGGAGATGGGTAGCGAGGATGAGAAGTATACTTGTCACTGTACATCCTTTCTTACCGTTTGAACATGGAACCATGTGAATATATTATCTACTCAAAATATTAGCAGAGTTAAATACTGAAACAGAGAAAATGGACTTATTAAAAGCCCAAAACAGTGCCTAGCATAGAGCTGGCACTCCATGGATATTACAGAATGAATGAAACAAATGAGACTATCTCTTCCAATATAATAGGAATTACTCTGCTCACAGGACACACCCTGTTCTAAGTCACCTACTGCATACATGGACAAAAGAACAAAAACACTTGATTACTGACAAGGAAAGTGACCATGATTGGCTCTTATAAGAGGAAGAGTAAATATAAATTAAGAGTGAAAGAAAATTTTAGATTGCATCTAGCAACTGGCAAAGATATCAACCACCATTCTGAACATTTTCTCCCAAGACTCCTGTGGGCAGAGAGAGGATAAACATAGCCACTCAAAAGTCTGGATGCACAAACTTTTTAAGAAGGACAATTTTTAATGTTTAGTTGACCTTAAAATTACATGTAAATTTTGTATTTTTGTATTCTCTATAATAATGGTTATATTCATACAAAAACCACTTTCTTTGCCCAAATCTTTAAGAAATATGTGTTTATCATGTTACTTCACACCTCTTGACCTACTACCTCACATATGGGGGAATTCAAGCACCCCGATTGTAAAATTAGATTCTAGCTGAATCTTCAAATTCTAAACAAACTGGGGTCATCAAAGCAAGTGCTTTACCCAAGATCACACGGCAAAGACTAGCAAAGCTGAGACCAGGCTGTGAGAGCAGTTTCTCAGTGAGAGCCTAAGATTTGACTGAAGTCTTTCTGTGTCTTTCTCCCCACCTCCACCCAACATGCACACAGCTACTACCGGCTCCCCCAAACAAAAGCCCTCCCATAGCTTGTCTGGGTCTGGAGGCTCACACCCATTTGCAGAAATGCTTAGTCCAGCTATGCCCACAAAACATAAAACCTCTAACAAGCCCTGTATCTCATTAGACTTTGTATGAAGCTTTTTGTTTTTATAAACAAAACTGTTTGTAAGCACTTTAGTAATTATTTTGGCTGCACCATTTGCATATTGGTTAATGCACTCATTGCAGATCTGTCTTTTATTTATTTGATAAGACCAGAACCTTGGTATGACAACATGTGGTTAACCAACTGTTTTGATTAACGATGTTTGATATTTGTAGTGAGGTGGATGGACCTAGAGTCTGTCATACAGATTGAAGTAAGCCAGAAAGAGAAAAACAAATACCGTATGCTAACACATATATATGGAATCTAAAAAAAAAAAAAAAAAAAAAAAGGTCTGCTGAACCTAGGGGCAGGACAGGAATAAAGACGCAGATGTAGAGAATGGACTTGAGGACACAGGGAGGGGGAAGGGTAAGCTGGGACAAAGTGAGAAAGTAGCACTGACATATATACACTACCAAATGTAAAACAGATAGCTAGTGGGAAGCAGCTGCATCGCACGGGGAGATCAGCTCAGTGCTTTGTGACCACCTAGAGGGATGGGACAGGGAGAGTGAGAGGGAGAGGATATGGGGATATATGTATATATATAGCTGATTCACTTTGTTATACAGCAGAAACTAACACAACACAGTAAAGCAATTATACGCCAATAAAGATGTTAAACAAACAAAAAAAGTTTGAAAACAGTACTGCCTATTGTTTAACATCTTCCATAATACACATCCTCCTGATTTTAGCTGGCTTGGCTTTCCCTTAATTTTTTCAAAGCAACTTCATACTAAAATCAGATTATCCTATTTTACACAAAGAATTCCTTGAATAATAAACATCGGTTAAAATATCTGCACTGAAATTACGTTCAATTCTTACTCAGAACACTTGATACTTTATATATGTGTAATGTCCATAAATCAAATGCATAAATCATGTTTTACAAAAGACACCTGCAGCAGACAAGACACTTCAGCAGGAAACCAATTTTAACTGGTGAAAGAAAAGAAAGTATCTCTGGGAGAAACAAGTATATACATTTTTAGATTGCTACTATAAAAATTTCCTGAAGCATCAGCTCTGAAGAATCACTCTATTCCCTCAGGGAATTTAAGCCAACAGAATATCCATGTCTAGATGTTTTAAGAGGAACTGGGAAATTTGATGCCTGTACAAATTCCTACAGGGGTGAAGGAATGTCCAAACAATTTCTCTACTGGATCAAGTATCTCTAGTCCCCAGGAAAAATTTCAGAGATTTTAGGATCAAATTAATTCCACTCTGTCACAAAAGTAACCAGTGCATGAAGGCAAAGATGGTGATGGTCATGGTCTGGGTCTGGGTCTGGGTCTGGGATAGCACTAGAGAGAGGTGGAAACCAATGTCATGGGGGAGAGACCGTGGTGTTAGGAATCAGCTCCAAAAGCGCTGTGCTTGCTGCCCTGGCCCCGTCTTGGAATAAGACCCAATAAGAGGACAGTCTTCCCCAAGCATTTCCAAGACCTTATCCGAGGTGGCGTGAATTTCCCAAACATTTGATACAAAAATGTTCAAGTATAAAGGAAAAGGCAAGTTCTAATTTCACAACACATTCTAAAGCAACTCAAAAACCATCCAAAGCAGAAAGACTTCTAGACTAGGAGACATAAGACCTAAAGTCAAGTCAATGACTACCCCCTCCCATCTTTCAACTTCTCTTTTGAATTAATTGGGCAGAAATTTAATATCTTTCCTCCCTCACAATGTTATTGTTGGACTTGAATATGACAAACCTTTCAAAACCATGAAATGCTGCACAGATTATTATATTACCCAAAGGATGGCAAATTTATAAATGATTAAATTGTAATATCAACAGTTTCCTGTCTAGGTAACTACAGAAACAAAATAGGATCTAGACACAATCCTTTAGACAGTTTTATCCAAAGCTATGGTTTCTGTATGAGTTTAATAAATAATACAAATCATTATGACTTAGATTTTGGTCTACTTCTTCTAAACGTAACATCACTCAATGAAGGCCTAGCCTTACACCTGACTCTACAGGCTAAGGAGGCAGCAGTCATACCTCTGGGTTCTATTAGTAACTGGACCATGAACTTCACACCAGCAGGGCTGTCCTCCTCAGGATCCCTGAAGACCAGCCCATCAAGCACCATGCAGAGGACAATGCTTCCAGAAGAGTGCACCTTTATAACTCCACCAGGGCACAGTCCAAGAGTTATTTCAGTAACAAGAGAAAGAAAAGTCAACAGACAAAAAGTAAATAATTGAATAACAAACATGAGAACAAAGTATTGGGAAGGAAATGGTATGATGTCTGAGATTTACTTTGGCCCCCTCTCTCCCTCCCCTGACCCTGAACAAAGTAGGGCAGAGGGAAAGGTAGAACAAGAATCAGAGAAAGCCGACAGTTGTTAATGCTGGGTGATAAGGATATAGAGTGTGCTACTAGTCACTCCACATTTTCAAAAATTGTCATTATAAAATGTTTTTTAAGCCATAATTTAGTATGAACCCAATTTTTGTTTTGAAAATTACACACGAACACACACAAAAAACATAAGGCACCCAGAGAAAAGAAATAAAAATAAAATAAATACATCAAAAAATCTACGTTGGGTGGTGGGATGAAACACACAACTGCTTATCAGAGAGCCAGTACTCACAGTAAACAGAAGTTCTTTTCACCAAGCCTCAGGCATTCATCAACAGCTACTGGAGCTACCACTGCTTAATTTTTTTTAATTTTTTTAAGCTGTACAATACGATGAGTTGATATACACATACATTGTGAAACCACCATGTCTTTAATAACCTACCCACACATACAACATTCCCTGAGCAAGGTAAGACCTGACCCTGAAAGTACACCCAGATATTACCCACCCTACAGTCCCCCCAGGCAGTGGGGCTTTTACGCATAGCTCTTTCCTCAAAGAACGAAAACATTTCCAGATTCTCTATGTAAAGAAACCAGGTCAAGTCAACAATAGGAGAGAAAAAAAAAAGAGGCAAAAAGATCAAACTGTGACACGCAAGAACACCTTACATTAGATGGATGATAAAAATCTAAACACCGCATCCCATTTATTGGAAAGATACATACTAAAGCTTTATTCTGTGTTTCTTTTTCTGTTCTTCCTTTCTTTTTTTTTTTTTTTTTAAACTATTTCCTCACTGGCTCTACATTTCCTTTTTTGATCCAGAGGCAGACAAGAAAGTCAGGAAATATCTGAGAAACTCCACGAATGGCAGATAAGGAGGTGGGTTAAGCAATAATACACCGTTCTAGAAATTCCCTTTGATAAAGGCACTGAGTTCTGAGACTAATTACTAGGGATAGTTACAGAGACTGTGGACCTTTTCTGATATCTGTCCCTCAACAAGAAAAAAGATTCTCTGGGCAAAATGTTTTTTATTAGTATGGACATCCACGATACAGATAACAAAAGCACTGGCTGAACAGTACAGCTTAATAAGATCTTGCAGGTGAGCTGATAAAGGTCCCCCCAAACAAGGAGATTCTTTTGATCTTACATGCCCTCGGGACACTGTGCTCAGTCATCTTCCCAGAGCAAGGTACTCATTACCCAAATGTCCAGACTCTTGACCTTTGCCCCCTGAGTCATATATCCTCTCTCTACATGGACACACAAAAGCAGGGGGAAAACTGCCACGTAAGCCAATCCTCTGTGTTAAAGGGGAAAATTATTTGCATTCCATTCTCACATCCTTCCTCTCTGAAACTTTTTTTTTTTTTTTTGGCTGCACTGAGCGGCATGTGGGATCCTAGTTCCCTGACCAGGGATGGAACCCTGTGCCCCCTGCCGTGGAAGCGTGGAGTCTCAACCACTGGATCTCCAGGAAAGTTCCTCTCTGAATTTTTAAAAGAAGCTTGCTTTCCTTAAAAACTGGTCAGTTCTTATCTTATGGGTAACATCTTATGATGTTTCTCATTTTGCTGCGCCCACCAGGAATCCCTTAGCCAAATCTAAAACTGGACTGAACCTAAAGATTCAGTGCTGATATCTAACGAGTCTAAGTGTTTGTTACGTGGATCCCAAATCAATACGTCCATCACCAGCCACGTGAATTCCTTCTTCAAGAGAGACGAGAGTCAGGGATGGTAATGTGGGTGATGGCATAATGCTGGTTTTCCCCTGGCACTTCGTATGCGTTCTGTACCATAGTTTATGACACATGACAGGGCAGAATTTGTCCAGACTTGATCAAGAACCACATCCACTAAGAAACTCCTCTTGCCATTCAGTTATCCATAACTTTCAATAGTGTGAATTTTCTCGGAGGGCGTGGTCTTTCAAGAGGTCTGTACAAAGTTTGGTTATCAGGCACTAAGAAATGGAAATCAAAATAAATCTGAGGTAATGCGAAATAAACATGAAATAGCAAAAAACAACCCAAGTTTTTTATAGCTATCTATACGTTCTGCTTTAAGTCATAGCTAATTTAATTTGGGGGGCAGGAAAGCAAGACAAGTTTGACCCCAACGTTCAGGCTGTTAAAGCCAAAGTTGCTTTTTTTCTAGATTTTTGCTTTACATTCAACACCAAATGGCTTAGCAAGTAATGACTGGTATGAATTTTTTCTGCCTAACTAAAAAGTAAAAATAATGAAGTTAATGACTGCTTCTTAAAAGTGAATCAAGTAATGAACCAAATTAACAAATCACTACATGAACTAGTTATACTTTGAGAACTAATTATCCTATGTAGAATAACACTGTAAGCTGCATGGACTCCTTTTAGGCCTTATGTAACAGGAAGAGCCTGGGAGAAGCACTTGAGTGAGCTGGGAGTTTTGGCTCACATCTAACTCATGAGCTTATCCCTTGAATCCAGGGATATCAAGAGACAGCAAACCTTGAGGTGATGGCAAACTCCATGCCCTGCTCTCTCTAGCCACATGGCTACTTTTTTGTGATTAGATACTAAAACGCCTTCATGGGTTACTGTTATGATTAGTATATTGAATTTTTACAACTCGAGATGCAATTCATAGTAAAAAGCATAGTAACGGGTTGGTGGGGTCCCCTGGATACCTTCACCAATCTGGGACTAGATTAACCCCTCCCTCACAACACACTAAAGCATGTGGATGGCTAAGTAACCAGTCACTGTCACTGACTGGAATTAGCTAAGACAAGCCTGACAACTCTGTTCCCACTGGTCGACGTGCAATGCTTATCAAGACTTAAGTTACATTTGCTCTCAACTTGTTTGTGCAGCTTGTACTTGGTTCTGTTATTACATAATTTAACAAAATATTAAGTAATAAATGAAATTCGAATCTGAAAAAAAGTGACCTGTTGTTTCTATAAAACTAAACTGAATGCTTTAGAAACACTTGATAAATGAAAATAGCTAAAAATGCTGAAAAATTAGGTGTATTCGAGATAATGTTAATATTCTAAGGGGAAAACATGACTTCTCAATATCTGGACGGATTCAGTACTGAGCTGCTTTGAAAGTTTTGATGTTCTGGATTTAAAGAAATAAAGACTGGACATCACCGATGGTGCGTCGTGACTATGATTTGTGAGGGAAAGACAATTATGGAACACAAAACAGAGAACCCATATCCAAAGGAACACTCTTGACACTAAATGAAAGACTAACCGATTCTGAGCGTTGATATTTCTAAGTTTAATAAAATGTTTATGGTGGGCATGTGTCATTTTTCATTATTTCCACTCTCAAATGATTAATCATCCAACTAGGGGTCCTAATTGTATTTGTATTTGACAAAGCTTTCTCTAAGGAACTAAACCAAGGTCTGGACTCTCCCCTTCTATTTCCTTCTTTCCTTGATAAAGAACTTGAACAAAAATGAAAGGGAGACAGTTTGCCTTGATGAAATCTCACCCCCCTTTCAGTGGTCATGTTCTCTGGAGTCTGCACTTCCCTAGGCTCTGCAAAGGAGGCTCCCAGGGCTGCCTGCCTGGTGGCCCAGGTTAAACACTGCCTCTTCTCCTCTCTCCTTTGCATTTACAACCGCCTTTATCTCAAGTCCTAGTATGCTCAGCTAGGAGCTGAGCAAAGTAAGGCAAAGGTCAACTTACACTACAAAGGTGTTTCTTTTCTCTAGGATGTTTGCATTTCAGAAGATCTATCCATAAGTGGTAGCAGTTTAAGAGTATACAAAAAGGAAGTTAAAAAAAACAAAAACAAAAAACAAAAAACAAAAAACACAGGACTGTAGAGGGGGAGATATTTTGTAACCAGAGATAGCAAGGAACAGGTCAGTCTGAAAGCAAATGAGTTAAAAAGTAGTAAGAACTAGATTTAAACTCCATCTGTGACTTTGGGAAAATTAACAGCCTTTCCAAGCCAGTTTCCCTGTATATAAAAACAAGGATAACACCACCTACTTCACAGGATTACATGAAATAAAGAGTTGCAAAGCACCTAGCACAGTCCAGGCATACAGTAGGTGCTCAATCAATCATGGCTGCCTTTAGCAGTCTACTTCCTCACATCCGACCCCACCACGTACCACATCCTCCAAATGGTATTATTTTTCACACTGTGCCTCCCCCAATTTAAGAACCCAAAGATTCTCTTAAAAGTATCTGGGTTCCTGGGGCTTCCCTGGTGGCGCAGTGGTTGAGAATCTGCCCGCCAATGCAGGAGACACGGGTTCAAGCCCTGGTCTGGGAAGATCCCACATGCCGCGGAGCAACTAGGCCCGTGAGCCACAACTACTGAGCCAGCGCATCTGGAGCCTGTGCTCTGCAACAAGAGAGGCCGCGACAGTGAGAGGCCCGCGCACCGTGATGAAGAGTGGCCCCTGCTTGCCACAACTAGAGAAAGCCCTCGCATAGAAATGAAGACCCAACACAGCCAAAAAATTAAAATAAATAAATAAATAAATAAGTCAGGAGCTCTTTAAAAAAAACAAAAAGATAACGTCCCAAAAGTATCTGGGTTCCCACACCTCAATGATTCCCTAAGCAGCAGCTCAGGGGCTCTGTTATGAAGAAAGCTGTATAGGGCAAGGTAACATTATTTACAAGGTACACACTTGTAAATAAATGCACACTTTTGTGAAAATATGGGGCACTCAAAATGTGAACATCGGTTGATTTATTAAATTTACTCAAAATTAATGTACTGTAAGATCAAAGGCAGTAACAAACAAACAAACAAACACCCCCAGAAAATAGTCAGTTTATCCTCTTTACATCAATACTCCCAACCCATTCTCTTGCAGTGAATCTGATCATCTAAGATCTCTGATGTAGTTGCTAGATTTAGAGATCCAAACTGTACGCTCTTTGCAAAGAGCAAACACCTA
Organism: Balaenoptera physalus; assembly: GCF_965194825.1. Classification (NCBI taxonomy): domain Eukaryota; kingdom Metazoa; phylum Chordata; class Mammalia; order Artiodactyla; family Balaenopteridae; genus Balaenoptera; species Balaenoptera physalus. Next base: position 61,972,207 of record NC_138893.1, on the reverse strand, counting down.
GATGAGAGCTCACTCAGGGTGGGGTGTTCTGTGGGTACCAGGTAGGATACGTGGTCATGGGCAGTGTCTGTTTCTACTGTCACTACCCAGTTCAAGAGAAGGATCTTGCATCTTGAATCATACACACACACAGTAAAGCAAGATGAAGGCACTGAAGAGTACAGGAAAGATTAAGTACGGGAGTGGCCTGCTCTAGTTCATAAATGAAAGGAGACGGCCATGACACCAAACCAAAGGAGAAAGGAGAGAAAAGGGGATACAGCTAGCTTATGTTTAACAACATTCCAACGACACACACTTCTGATCACAGCTTACTCCCCCTTCCGTGAAAGAGACAATCAATTTCTAAAAGGTCTGAAGAACAAAGTGTCTGGGTTTATTTAGATTTCTACAACTCTTTGCCTCTGTGCACATGAGTTATCTTTTCTGGGTAAGCATCAACTACTCTACATTGCTTTGATTTTCTCTTTGGAAGACAAACACAAGTTGAGAAAGCTGCCTTTGCCATATGCCAAAGATCATAAAATGCAACAGCTGTTACCTAAGCAACCGTTCAGGTTTCAAAGGTATTCAAGATAAATCAGTTATTTCCTTTAAAGAAAAAGCTTTTCTCTTCCACATATGTTAATCATAAAGAAGCCACTAAAAACAAATGAGTTTTGGGCCTATGGAGGGATGATGGTGATGAAATCCACCTCAAGAAGTGGCATCTGAGAATTGCGATGCTGAATCGTTGCACTTCTCTTCAGTGTATAACTTGGGAGTACCTCTACTATGTACTAGATACATTTCAAAAGACTACACACAGAAATAACCCCACACCTGGTCTTTGTGCTCTGGTGTGCTAACAAATATTTTAGAATACAGTTAATATCATACTGCATTTTTTTTCTCATTAATAAAAGAGGCAGACTTGTTGGTTATTTCTCTACTCTCTCTGAGCTTCTTAGAAAATAAAGGTCTTTGGGCAATGATAATTACTTGAAATAAGAATTACAAGTAAATATGTATGCACTTCAAATGGAAACCCCAAAACAGATGATATAAAAATAATCAGATTCTTCACAGCTCTACAAATGCAGGGAGCAGGCATCTAAAATATTTACAGGAACTATCAGATATTGAAATATTAAATATTGAAATTATCCTAAATTTTAAATTATCAGCTTTTAATTCAAAATAGTTTATAAAATCAATTTAATAGCAACTTTAACTTTTAAAATTTTTAAGTTATTTTAACACTACAGAGTTTTTAGTCCAAACGGGTTGCACGACTTTTCTAAGCAATTTGAACGTAACCATTAGCACCCAAAACTGGTTTGGGATATCACGACTGAGAACTTTTTGGTATCACTTCTCAAAGGTGAGGTTCTGGTAAGTTCTTGTCGTGTCTTGGTAACATGTCTTCTGTGAAACCTGCACATATTCTCAATCAAACTAAGTCAAGAATCCCCATTACTATCAAGCCACCACATGAAGAAATTAAACAAGCTGAAAACCACCCAACAGTTCTCTTTTGATATGGCAAGCATTACTGAGGAACCCTAACAACTGCAGTTTGTCTCTGTGGAACAGAAGACAAAAATTTATAATAATAATAATAATAATGATGGGGACTTCCCTGGTGGTCCAGTGGTTAAGAATCCGCCTTCCAATGCAGGGGACGCAGGTTCGATCCCTGGTCGGGGAACTAAGATCCCACATGCCATGGGCAACTAAGCCCACGCGCTGTAACTACTGAGCCCGCGTGCTCTGGAGCCCACACACCACAACTAGAGAGAAGCCCACGGAACACAACGAAGAGCCCGCGTGCTGCAACTAAGACCTGATGAAGCCAAATAAATAAATAAATATTTTTTAAAAAAATGACAATGATGATGATAATAATGATGATGATAATTCTTTGTATTATTCAAGACAGAACTAAGCCCTAATATAATGAACAATTCTAGCCAGGAGTTTTATGTGAGCCAAAATCAAAAGAATAAGAAAAGAAATACTACTCATGGATATTAAATTCTTAAAAGTGATAGGGTATATGAAATGTCCAGAGAAGACCAATCTGTAGAAACAGAAAGTAGATTAGTGGTTGCCTGGGGCTGGGGATGAGAATAGGGATTAACTGTAAAAGGGCAAGAGGGATCTCATTGGACTGATAAAAATGTTCTATAACTGGTTTATGGTGCTGGTTGCTTAACTTGGTAAATTTTTAAAATCTCTGAACCGTGCACTTAAAAGAGGTGAATTTTACAGTAGGTAAGGTATACCTCAATAAAGTTTCTTTTCCTTTTTTTTTTTTTTTTTTTTAAAGTGATTGGGTGATCATTCGGTCTTGGCATTTTGGTTGGGGCTGGGAAGTAACTAAGTAAGGATGTACTCACATCCTCATTTGTGAGAATGTTCATCCTAGTACCTTCTAACAACCTGAATCTCATAAGAGGAAAATTAGTTAGATTATAGTACTTTCATACAGTAAAATATATGCAGCTACTATAAATGGTGTAGGGAAAATGGGACAACAATCTAAATGTCCATCAATGAAAGCGGTACACTGGAAGAAATTATGGTGCAGTCATCCTCTGAAAGTAGTGCAATCCATACTAAGTAGACGATCGAAATATATGTGTTAGATTATATACAATACATATAGAAATATGTCCAGCATATCCTGAGTGAAAAAATGCCTCGCAGAACAATGCATATGGTAGGACATTAAGAAACGGGTGTAGATTATCTATGCATGTGCGTGTGTTTGCATGTATATTTGGGAAAATAAATACCAAGCTGTTCGCAATGTTTCATTAGCCCTTGGAAGTAGAAATGGGAAGAGAGGATTTTCCATCAAAGTTCAAGGAAGAGATTTGGAAGTAAGTGCACCGAAGTGCTGAGAATGGTTGTCATTGGATAGATGGGATTTATATATTTTTTTAATGTTCTTTGTAACTGTCTTTATTTTCTTACAGGGTAGGAAGGCTGGTATAGTAGTAGTCAAGAGATGACCCAGATTTAAATCCTGGCCCTTCTGTTTACTGCTGTGAGATCTTGAGCAAATTACTCAACCACTCTGCGCCACAGCTTTTTGTCTCCGTAAACCGAGGATAATAGCACCTACACCATAGCTTATGAGGATTAACTCAGTATATCATATACACAAGGCACTTAGAGAGCAGTACAAAATAAGTATTCCCAGTTAGTGCTCATCAGCATGTATATCAGTACATTATTAGTAAGATTAAAAAAAAAAACATGAAGAGAAACTTTACTTTTGTGGGGAAAAAGAAAGAAGTATAAAATCACATGCACTGACCTTTTGTTCCATTGCCTCAAGTATGTTCAATACGAGTATGGGAGCAGGATGCATCAGGCACTGATCAAAGTCTGGGCAGTCATCAGAGTCTGTCTTATGACCAATAATGATGTCACCAACCTCCCTGTGAGCTGCACCGAGGCCAGAGGGTACCTGGACGGGAAGCTCCCAAGTGTTCTGGCTCAGTGTGTGGTGACCAATTCATAATGCAGCCTCCGCCAAGGGAACTTCACTGTCTCCCGGTGGCGATAATTAGCGTGTGTGACCAGACCAACGGCAGAGGACTCCAGAAACACAAACGCTCCGATATAAATACTTACGCCTATAACTGACCTCAGTGGGACTTGTGGCCACATCTCGAGACATACAACATAAACCAGGGGCAATTATGTGACACTTGAACCAGCAATGGGAAAAATCATTAATTGTCACGTTCTAAGAGCACATCTCTCTGCCTTCCTGAAAAACAGCAAGTTCTAAACTAGCCCCATTTCCCATATCTGATGTTGTAAGAGGTACTTTCAACATCAGCGATGCCGCAGATCTTTATCAACAGCTGCCCTCTCCATCTGCACAATACCAGAAACCTCCTTAAAGGGAGGGCACATATTTGTCGAGTGATTATTATCTACCAAGTTCATCTATTTCTCTCAAAACTCTTCGAGGTAGGTATTTTAATCTCCGCTTTTACAAATTAAAAAAACTGGGGCTCGGAGAGCGTGTATTCCTTATTCGGGAACACCTGTGAGCGGCAGCATGAGAACCAAATGCGGAAACTTCCATTTCCAAAGCCTCTGCTTTCCCACTCACTGTAAAGCCTACTAGTTTTATTCTCAAGTGGTTCACACTTTTCATTTCAACTGCAAAGCATTCCTCCAAAAAGTCTACACACCACTGAAAATTTATACCACCTAATCAAAAATACCCCACAAAAGGTCCTGTATTTTCTTGAAGTATCTATTTTTTTTTTTACAACGGTCACTGTTGATATTAGCATTTTATTTTTCATTTGCTTAGTTTCTCCAGGGCCGGCTTGGAGCCTTTCGACAAGGCACCAGGATCTCACCTGCAGACCCGCCCTCACTGAGTGGAACTAATGACAGACACTCCTGCTTTTAGAAACTCATTCTTCAAAGTAGATTCCATTCGTCTTATTCATTTATCCTCCTGTATAAGATGTCAAAGACAAATTCACAAATGAATTTCTGTCAGCCTTATTTAGTCAACTTGATTTATAAGCTAAAGCTAAGGATGCAAGGTGGACTAAAGTGGTACAAAACTATTGTGCCTAAGAAATCATTTGTGAGCTTTCCTTTGACACAGCTAGGCATTTTTAAACATCTCCATTTATCTTTCATTTTGATATCCTGTTTAGAAAGGTGCCATTACGAAACTACCAAAAATTTATCTGGTCGAAACTAATTAATGACATCATCAATTATTTCAGCAGTCTGCACTGAAACGAAGGCTTAATAAGCACCATGATCATTCAAAATAACAATGGCTGGTTCTCTAATGTTCTGATGTCCAATTATTTTTGCACTGAATGTTACTGAATAGTTGCAGAAGTCAAAGCTTAGCATTACCTTTCTCAAAAATAAATCCATCTTCCTATTATAAGGGCCTTATTTCAGTAAATTCAACTTAACGGAATCAACTGCCTTCATAGAACTATGAAGAGTAAACAAAGCCATTAGACACCTCATCTCAGGTCAAATGGCATGAAAAAGAGGCCAGGATCCTACTGGAAATTAAGATTTATTGCTATTTTCAGAGAGCAGGACTGTAGGTCAAACCAGGAAAATACTGTACCATAATATTGCCCTTTAGAGGATACCATTAAAAGGCTTTCCGTATGTATGAATAAGTACATAAATATAGATTATACGAAATTTCAGGAAATCCTTAAAATCTTCTCTGGGAAAGAACTAGTCAAATCTTTTCCTTGGATTTAGGCTGAGTCACAGTTTACAGTATACGTAACGTGCTTTTTTTTTTTTTTTAATAGTAATCTTATTTATTTATTTATTTATTTTTGGCTGTGTTGGGTCTTCGTTTCTGTGCGAGGGCTTTCTCTAGTTGCGGCGAGCGGGGGCCACTCTTCATCGCGTTGCGCGGGCCTCTCACTATCGCGGCCTCTCTTGTTGGGGAGCACAGGCTCCAGACGCGCAGGCTCAGTATTTGTGGCTCACGGGCCTAGTTGCTCCGCGGCATGTGGGATCCTCCCAGACCAGGGCTCGAACCCGTGTCCCCTGCATTGGCAGGCAGATTCTCAACCACTGCGCCACCAGGGAAGCCCGTAACGTGCTTTTATACAGTCAATTTTTGTTAACCAGAATCTTAAAGTTTATATGTTCAGATGAGAAGTCTGTCCTTTGAAGAAATGTGGAGGGATAGCCATTCTTGATCTATTCATTATTTTAAAATTGGATTTAAAAAAATATTGTTTTAGCAACACTCTAGTCACAAGAGAATAGATATAATTATCTCTGACTGGCCGGTCTAGACAGGTAACCATGTGAACACAAAGAAAGAGGAGGTTGGTATCCGTGGTCTTGGTGTAAATAAGACGGTATGGGGTCTCCAGGGCTATGAGACACACTAGGATTCGTGGAAATAACTTTGGTCCCAAACTACAACTACCAGGCCTCAAAAACAGCAGATAGTGTGGCCAACTTTTCTTAACCCCCAACCTCCTTTCATTTCTTTTTTAAAAGAGAACATGTTTTATATTCCTTACACAGAATAACAATATTTTCAATGAACGGTGAAAGACAGGATATATAACATGGGAAAAAATATTTGCAATACATATCAGAAAGGACTAATTTCCCTAATTTAAAATGAGCTCATATAAGTCAATACAATAAAGACAAAGAACCCTGTAGGGAAGAAAAGGAGCAAGAAGAAAGAGGAAGGAGAAGAGGAAGAAGACAGTACACAGTAAAGCATAGGAGCAGACAATTTACAAAAAGAAATATGAATGCCCAAGGAACCTATAGAAAGATACGAAACCTGTTATTAAAGATAAGCAAATGAAAACAAAGATATAACATTTTTAACTTATCAGGTTGGCAAAAATGTTAAAGCCTCGTGACTTACAGTGGTGATGGGGGTGTGGGAAAGACACAACCTTGGGAAGAGAAAACCAATCTGTGTAGCCCTTCTAGAGTACAATCTGGAAATGCTTACCAAAGTTAAAAAAGATGCCCGCATCCTCTGACTTAGCCATCTCACTGCTAGGAATGTAACCTACTGATATATCATCAGGAGGTTTATTTACAAAAAAGCGAACTATAATAACTCCAGTAGGTAACTACAATTCCTCCCCACAAATACTTGGCAATTACTAAACTAGCCAGAAGACAAAGGTAAAATCAATTACTACACGTCCATAATGTGGATGAAGTAATGAAATCTTGTACATATCATATTAAAGTAAATAAGGAAGATCTGTGTGTTGACGGGAAAGAGCTCTAAAAAAGTAATAGGAAAAGTACAAAAAAAAGGTTATAGAAAATATGTACAACTGAATCCCTTTATTAAAAAAATGTAAAAAGCAGAGAGCCAGAAAGATGCAGATATATGCCCAAAACATTTTTTTTCCTGGAAGAAATCACAAAAAATGTAACAATAGTCACATTTGAGGAGAGGCTTTTACTTCTCTTTTTGTACCTTTTGATACCATTTGTATGTTAGCCATGTACACACACTTTTTTATTTATTTTCAACGTCATCATGGGTTACCTGAATGTAAGATTATGGACAATTCTCTCCCTTTGCATTTGAAATCTAATTTAAAAAAATGTTAAAGCTATAAGCCTTTAAAACATCTGAACCTCCCAAAATATATTTAATGAGCTAAAGGTTTTTCAGGGGAGTTCTGAGGGAGAAAAACTCAAAATAAGAAATGAAGTAGAGAAAAAGAAGGCAGCACAGACAGATCAAGTTATCAACTTGGGTTCAAGGTCAAGGCTGAGTACCTGTCCCTTTCTAATGTTTTAAACAAAATGATAAATTATGCATTGCATGGTGTTAGGGAGCAAGAAACTGCTATGAAATCTAGCAGCTCAGAGGTGTGGAATGCAGAAAACAACCCGGAGGGAAAAATCTTTAAAAAGCTCTTCTGGAAGGTCTATTCTTCCAAATTCACAAGAAAGCAGTAAACAAATGCACTAGCAAACAACCACTACACACAAATAAAACCATAACCCTATATATTATATTGTGAAATCCTTTGGCAAATATTTATAAAGCGTCAGAGATAAATCTCAAATTGAATTACTTCATGTGCAATTATAATTCTAGGTTGTACCAAATATTTTCACAAGCATTAAACAAAAAGCCTGGGATGTCATCTGGTTGGATGGCATTTCATAAATGTAGCATGCACCAATTCCTGATTATCCATGTATTTATCTAAGGTTTAAGAGGCAAACAATAAAAAAGAAAATGAAAGAAACTTAATCTTCAACAGTCCCTTAGTGATAGGTCACCACATGGAAAACACAGGTAATCAAACCATATAGTGTTCAAGGTCTGAGGAAAATGATTCAGTACCATCAAGGGAAAAAATAAAAAACCACTCCAAAATATATACATCATGTGCTACTGTCTGGTTGAATGAAAGAAAAATAAAGGTTCTGAGAAAAGGGTGAGCTTTTTCCTCCCTGTGCCAGTGATCAATTTACTGTCTGTCCGCCATAAGTTCACCCTTTACTGCCTGATCTGCATAAATGGATCTGGGCCCCTGAGATATTTTTTCACTTGCTCGCTTGCATGATGTTGTTAACCACTGTCAGCAAAAGATGCTGGCAAGACACAGCTGGAGGAAGGCCCCGTGCCTCCTGGTTCTGGCGCGCTCCTTGGCAGCCCCCTGCAGTATGAGCAGGTTCGCTGGCACCCGTCTCCCGCTTTTGTAGTGGAGTATCCCCGTCCATATCTCCCTGTGCACAGCGTTCCCCGGCACCCCAAAGGATGGATGGTGCCTTTTCAGCAAGTTCCACCAGCCTGGCACCACAGCAATTTCTCTGCCACACAGTGGGCCACAGCCAGGGGCGTTCTCTCCAGCAAGGTCTGGATCGGGTATGAGGTGTGGCCTTTGCCTCAGGGGCCCAAGGGCCAGTGGTTGCTCCCTATTATCTATTATTTCTGTACTCTAGATCTCTGTTTACTTCTTATTAGCCAAGCCATCATTGCTCCAACCCCTTGCCATAGCTAATAACTCTCAATATCTAACTGCTGCCCTATTCAAACTACTGTATGGTCTCTGCCCCCCGACTGCACTGACCGACACACTCTCTTTATCTACCAGCGTTCCTGCTGCAGGCCCCATGGCAAACTACACAAGTGAAAGAAAGAGCAAGAATTTGCATTTTTCCATTTCTGTCCCTGGCTGCATGGCCTTAAACTACCTACATTCTCTCATCGTCAGTTTGCTCACTTCTCAAAAAAAAAAAAAAAAATATATATATATATAATGTATCATTGTGATATTTATAATATTAATGCGGTGAGGAGTAAGTTAAGCTAGCATAGGCAAACCACGAATCCAGTACCCAGCCCGCATAATATTACATGTCTTTAGTTATCCACACCTAGCACCCTGACACATGGAGAGCTTGAGCCCAAATCTGCCGAATACTCCACGCTCCAAAGATCAGGAGAGGTTATCCGTTCAGAAAACAAACATAGCAAAAAAAAAAAAAAAAAAGACAGAAAAAAACCCACATTCATATTCCTCACTTTTCAAGTTATTTTCACAATAAAATTCTAAATAACAGTCATAGAAGGGCAGAAAGTAAGAAGCACTATGATTTTTCATTGTATTAAACCTTCTCCTACTTAGATGAAAATCACTTCAGGGAGAAAATCTGGTTATCCCTTGAGGATTTCCTGGTTAGATCAGACCCGTGCAATTTTAAGGTTAAATTCCATGTCATGAAAAAAAAAGACTTTTTTTGGAGTATGGTGGGAGGAAGGAAAAGAACACTAGGGAGAGGCACTCTCTTGTAGGTTAAGGGTTGCCATCATTCTGCACCCCTCCCTCACTTTCTCACATAAACGTGGTCACCAAATCCCACCAATTCTATTCCACAGACTTCTCCTAAATGGAATATGTCCTCTCTTGCTTGGAACCACTGTCGCTGCCTACACCCTGCCCTCCAGAAGGGATCACGTGGGTTATTACAATCCAGGGAGATATAAGATCCTCCCTGCCATCAAAGTTTCGTAGCTTAAAGATAGGATAACATTATTTAAACCTCCCCCCGCCCCTGCGACAACATCACGCTCCTACAGGAGACCACTCTTCCAGCCTCTGCATTCTGGTCTCCCTCAGTGACTCAAGGAACCCCAAAGTGTCAGGCTGTTTCAGGGCTCCAAGTCTTCACAGGGGCTGTGAACCTGGCCTAGAATGCCTCGTGTAGGCCCCACTCCCGTTCCCTGGCAAGTCCTGCTCACCCTAAGGCCCCTGGCAGAGGCCTCCTTGAAGACAGGATTAGTTCCACTGAAATGGACCTACATTCTAGGTGTTGAGCTCCTCTAGGGCAGAGACCAGCTCGTACTTGTCTTTGAACGTCTGGCCATTACATGGAAGCAGCAGCAAGTTTACTCATGACTGGGAATAATAATACCTACTTTATGCAGCAGCTGTGAAGGAAAGAGATAAGGCCTAACCACTGTGAGCAGCTATAAGTAAACGAATACTGCTATAGGACGTAATACAGATAATGAAATACACAGGTTTAGATCAGAGCTCTCTGCAATGATTTCATGCTATGAAAAATAGCTGAAGCCTTTAAATTATGATTCCTAACCATATAGCCATTCACTTGGTGAACAAACATTTATCGAATGCTTACTTTATGCTAGGTGCAAATTTACTTTTATCATAAACCATCACATGAGTCAGGATAGTAGTAGACTCAGTGTAGAAAACAGGATAATTAAACTGAATTTAAAATCTCTATGAGATTACAGATATTATTACAGTATTAAAGATTACAATATTATCTTAAAATATTGGGAGAAAAAAGCCAATGATCCAAAGCTGATGGCATACCACGAATTGATTTATTTTCTATTTCTGTATAATCAGTGTATAGTATTTTTAGTTGCCAGGGGATGTTCTTTTCAGAGGCCCCGCTTTTCCCTAGTTTGAGCCAAAATGACAAACCACGGGGATTCTGAGAAGATAGCACTCAGGATAACTGGGCTAGTCCAGACGTTTATTTATTAGACCCTAACGAACTCCCCCAGAAGATTCCTACCCTGGTTCCCGATCTCCAGGCCCTCCCCTCCCCCACTCATTCTTCTTGCTCATGATACTACATTCCTAGGTTCCTCATCTTCCCTGCCCACTTAGAGAGGGCACTGGCTTCTACCTTTTTAATTTGGTGGCTGCAAACATATTCTTTATTTAAAAAAAAAAAAAAAAAAAGTGAAAGCTTTCTGTGAAAAAATCTTCCAAACAATGCACTTCAGTAAATTTTGAACCAATCTGTTAAAAATCGAAAAATGTACTCACTATGTGCCAGGGACCTAGACTACCGAGATGCATGGCACACAGTCCCTGCCCCCGAGGAGGAGTTCACAGTCCGTCTCAAGAGAGAAACATGTAATGCAACCTACTAAGCGATGTACGGAAAAGTGCATGACTGCGCACGCCTGGAGGCCAGGACGCATTAGGTCACCTTATATTGGTTGGCCAAAAAAGTTCGTTCAGGTTTTCCTGTAAGATGTTACGGAAAAACCCGAATGAACTTTTTGGCGAACCCAATACATAAGAGGTGCTCAGCTCACCAGATACCAGCTGCGCTGGTCCTGGGCTGATAGAGCCATCCCTTCTGGTCCCTGACTCTGCTCTGCGTTGTCACAGGGGATCAACCTGCTGGATTCAACCAATGGGAGGCGCTGGCAGAAGACTGGAGAGCAGAAGCTGCCACGAGTACTTCTCACCTTCCTGACCGGGATCTCCTTTGTGGCTTTGGCTATTATCTGCCCCTGAGCTCCAATAACAGCCTCCATAACTTGTCCCTCCAGCCTGAAACTAGTAATGACTTCCTGCTGGGGCTAATCTATAGGCTTCTTCAATGGGCTCCCTGCTGCACCATCACCTGTGGAAGGAACTTCACTAAATACCCTCTATTGTAAATAAAAGTGGCTTCTGTTTTCCTACTTAGGCCCTGACTACCCAGTTACACTATAATGTGCTGATAATTCACTTTGACTCTCAAAAGCAGTCACGCTCCGCTGGAATTCAAAGTTGAAACTTGAGGAACACTAAGATTTTCAATAATAGTAATAATACCTTCATTTGGCCTGAAAGAGTCAACTTTGTTAAACCCTAGAAATGTTTTGGTTTATATAGGAATTTCTTGAAAATGGATCCAATGCCTTAATACATATTTTCCTTAAGGCTGAATCACCTTCCTGGGATGAGATAACGTAAACGTCTGTATCTGTCCTGCCCACCATGGTGACCACCAGGCACGAGTAGCTCTTGAGCACTGGGATGTGGTTAGCATGACTAAGAGACAGAATGTTTAATTTAATTTTATTTAATGTGTTTAAATATCTGCAAGTGGCCAGTGGCTGCAGGACTGGACAGCAGAGGTCTAGCATATGGTCATCTCTATTGGGGGGAAGAACTCCTGCTGCGGGTGTTTCTGTGGGCATTGGCAGGGAACAGGTGGATACAGAGAGAAGCAGCCCTTTTGTTCATTCTACTTACAGTTTAAAAATATAACAACCCCTGGCCTACCTGATCTCCAACCACAGGAACACACAGTTTACTCAGGTAACTTAGTTAACAAACTTTCAGAGAATAAACCTCCTTTGAACACAATGGTAGCTTGAGAATGAAGGGCTGGAGGAAATGTTGGTTGGTGAGAAGTACAGGGTTCAGTCCAGTAAGAGGAGGCGCTCTCTGGAACTGTAAATAACATTAGAACCTTGCTTTGTGTTCCCTATTCTTCAACCCAATGGGAATAACCTCCTGCTTATTCCCTACTGCACTGACCCAGTCCAATCCTTACTTTCTTTCCAAGAGGATTCTCCTAGAGTCTTCCTAGGGCCGTGTGGTTTTCACACAACATATCTCCATCCATCCCGGAGCTGCTCCAATTGTAAAAGGCATTCCCTTTGATCTAGACCGGTGATGGCTAGTTTCTGGGTTAGAAACATTCACTTTCACATCTCTGACCTTGACGTGGACATCATCAAAGTAAATGACATCAGGTTCCTGCTTCTCCTGAGAATTCTGCTCCCAGAAGTAAATGCTAAAGATTTAAGAAGGTGACTCTCCCAGGCCACTAGACTGATATTATCAAACCATTGCTGAATAGCACAAAATCACTTACTATCAACAGTACTTAACTGCAGGGAATCGTTTCAGTATATCCGTGGGAATATAAAAATATTAAAAGGACAGTTTTACATGAATAGACTTTAAAAGTACCACAGCTTCCAGAACCCTAATGCCCCAAAGACTTGGCCATATTATCCTGAGAACCAAGTAAAAGTATACTTCATAAATGTACAAGAATCTTAGCAATACAAAACCGTACTGAAAAATTCTACTGTGAAATGTGGGCTATGAACTGCTGTGATTGGGGGCTTCTGTAATTGTTTAGTAATTTGTGCAATTTAAATGAGAATTACAGGATACACAAACTAGCAAAATAGGAATTAGTTAGTTTACATGGTAACTGTAACGATAACAATGTACTCTAGTTTGCTTTACTCATGTCTACATGAGTCACTCACAATAGACCATCACATTTCCAGCATGAATAAGCATTCCGTTACACCCATTTTTCTTCTCAACATTTTCGAAAAAGCAAAAAATATACTATCATTAGGATGGGAATCACACTCTTTTTTTTTTAAACCCCACATTTGTTTATTTATTTATTTATTTTTTGGCTGTGTTGGGTCTTCGTTTCTGTGCGAGGGCTTTCTCTAGTTGTGGCAAGTGGGGGCCACTCTTCATCACAGTGCGCGGGCCTCTCACTATCGCGGCCTCTTGTTGCAGAGCACAGACTCCAGACGCGCAGGCTCAGTAGTTGTGGCTCACGGGCCTAGTTGCTCCGCGGCATGTGGGAATCTTCCCAGACCAGGGCTCGAACCCGTGTCCCCTGCATTAGCAGGCAGATTCTCAAGCACTGCGCCACCAGGGAAGCCCCCTGGGAATCACACTCTTATGTTGCCGGTCACAACATAAGAAAAGGACACTCACCGTGAAGACAAGCAACACTGGGGAAGCCAGCTAGTCCGTGCAGAGTACTGCATCTTGGTGGACTTACCACAGCCCAACGCTGGCCCTTGAACCTTGCAATTCATAAATATGGTGATCAAGAGAGGGTTCAGGCTAACCAAACTCAGGGTGACAGTGAAGTAAAAATGTCAATTTAATACCATCATGTAGACTGGATGGTGGATGCTGATATCTGCTGATCCTGTGTCTACTGAAAAGTATAATTCATGAGGAACCCAAATTATAATCAGAAGGATGCATCACGGGCATGGAAGGGTAATGTGTTTTGTGGCTTCCTGTGTGGCCCGACTGCACTGTGAGGTTAAGGTAGGCTCAGGGGTGACTTCCCTGGTGGTGCAGTGGTTAAGAATCCGCCTGCCAATGCAGCGGACGCGCGTTCGAGCCCTGGTCCGGGAAGGTCCCACGTGCTGCGGAGCAACTAAGCCCGTGCACCACAACTACTGAGTCTACGCCCCTAGAGCCCGTGCTCCGCAACAAGAGAAGCCACCGCAGTGAGAACCCCGCACAACTCAATGAAGAGTAGCCCCCGTTCACGGCAACTAGAGAAAGCCCGTGTGCAGCAACGAAGACCCACCACAGCCAAAACTATTAAAAAAAAAAAGAAAAAAAAAAAGGTAGGCTCAGGGGTGTCCAGTGGGGAGGGCAAGACCACAGTCTAAGTCAGGTTGGGAACCTAACCATTTGATTTCAAAAGCCCACAGATGGCCCCACCATTGGGATAAGATCCATACGGAGACCTGCTGATACTATACAAGGGTCAGGGGACCTTCTCCTGTAGAGAGGCCAGCCTGGCCTCTCCAAGTTCCACTCCGCTAAATTCCCCTTCAAACAGATCCCTTCTCAGACTAGCATGCCAGTATCTTTAACTAAGTTATAGTTCTGCCCTAGAAGCCATTTAATCTCTTTACCTACTTTCTCTATCTTTGCTGTGATTCAATCATTACAGAGGTGTTTTATAGTTTCTTTGGGGGTCTTATCTTTTTATCCAAGTCAGAAAGTGGAAGGGATCTCCCTGTTGGCCCTCATGTAGGGTACACACACCACACTTAGGGTAGGAGCCAACAACTCCACAGGGAGATGAAGTCTTTATGAATTTCAGGGAAGGGGGACGGACAGCTTTAAAAAAAAAAAGAAGCATAGAAAACTCCACCCACAACTGATATTGAAAGAAGTATATTTTTAAAAAACCATTAAACGCCAAAAATACAAGCTAACAGACCTTAGACGTGGAGAATGAGCTATCCTATTACACTCTACTTTGACATTTTAAATCTCTTTGTTCCTTTTATGTCTAAAATGTGTTGGGGCCTTCTGGTGAGACTCTAGTTTCAAAACCCAAAGAAATCTATCTTTAGATCTGCTGACTCAGCACAAGGCTAGAACTTGGATTTTGGTATCAAATACTGAAGAGTTTCACCAAGCCGGTGCCCAGGGGCCTTTGTAAATCCATAGTCAGCCTTCCAACACTTTTAACAACAGTTTCGGCAGCTCATGTAATTTTCTAGTCTCATCCACCTCTGAGAAATCAAAATGATACATATAAGGATGTACCTAAAGTGGAGCAGTCATCTATCAGGTCTCAAGAATTGTGGTCAATGGCACCATCTAAAATAGTGATGTATCTATTAATCTCATTTGGTTTATTATTAACCTGACTTTCAGCTTTGCTTTAATATCAAACTCTTGCCTTCTGGCCCCAGAGAGGTATGCAATTTTGTGTAACCAATTCGGGAGTCTCCGTTAGAATCACTGAGTTTTTGCCAAGAATGCTTACCCAGAAAATCAGGGGCAGCTTGAGACCATGAGGGTCTCGAATGCCATCTTCTATTTCTGCACAATCAGGAGAGTTAAGCAAGCTTGAACGTTAGCTTAATGAAAGCCTCCGAGCACTAACAGGGCTTAGTCTGTGTTATAAATTCTCCAAAGGGTGATCCCCAAGTCATTCCATTCTACATGCGGCTGCTGCACTTCACCTTGGGGCTGCCATCGCTCTCCTGGTATGAGCCAGCCATGAATTCTCCCCACTGCTCCAGGAGGAAAGGTTTCCAGATGCCCAGAGAGAGGCAAGCTGCTGGGGGACTAACACTTCTTCCATCTGAGGGCTCAAGTCACGTGTTATGTGAGGTTTAAACAATTCAGTTCCAATGTGGTAAGGACCACGAGAAAGAAAATTAGGAGTAGCCTCTCTTTAAAAAATCACTAACTTCCACTCTCCAACCTGAGTAAGAGCCTCTTTCTAACTCAGGGAACTTTTCATCGCTGGGTCTCTGACTGCTACCTCCTTGGAAGATGAACATTGCTACAAAACATTCTGTGTTTACAAAGTAGACAGCAGGTGGGTTGTACACACTTGGGGATCTTTCCACCCAAGCCTTATCACACACACACACACACGCAATCACACTTGTAAGTCAAATACATTAACTTTCAACTGATTTTATGGATATGCTACATGCTGACATAGGTTGCCACAGCAGCAGGAAAACAGTGGGCCTTGTGGATGGACTCCAGACTTCTAGGTCCACAGCTGGTGCACAAGTGGAGGTGACAGGAAGAGTGATCACATGAAAGCTTTGCCTTATCTTTTGGGGGGAGGCTGAGAAGGTACAGAAATCACTAAGACTGCAAAGCTGACACACTTGCACATTCAGTGGCTGGGTATGTTGCTTACATCTTAAGGCACTGGAAAATATATTAAGAAACCATAATATCAAGAGTAAGATGAAAAAACAGAGCGAATTACACTGCTTAAGAACAAACATTACAAGTTTTCGTAGTGGAGCAATTCACAAACCTAGAAACCATATCCTGGCTAGTTCCAGACTAATATGAAGTAGGTAACTCTTGTTTTCCATGCAACTCATCCTCTTCCTCAGATAAGCGCTTCTCATCTTGGTGCATATTATGGTCCTTACCTACAAGGCCAAAGCAACACTTGCAAAGACATTCACCTCTCCTAATTTCTGAAGACAAGAAGCCTTTTTGTTTTCTGTCTTTTAACATTAAGATCCAATTTCTTTATTCATCCTCTTTCCAAATCTTACATTTTAATAAGCACCACTCAATCCCATTGCCAAAAAAAAAAAAAGTTAATTGTAAAATGGCTTACTACATACAAGGCATGTATGTAAATCTGGTAGCACAGTCCAAACTCTATGAAACATGAATTGGGTTTTCACACATAAAGAAACTTGCCCCAAATCACACAGCAGGTTGAATTGGTAGGGCTGAGGTTCAAGCATAGGCTTATTGGACTCTCAAACGATTGTAACATATTCCCCCCTGGAACGGAGCAAATAATATTTTACTGTGCCGCTGCTGATAAAAGGTATATGCTGTCTACATCTGCAGATTTCAGAATACATTAACTCTCAAAGGCCCTTTCACAAATATACTCTTAAAGCTACTCTGTGATGTCGCTAAAGCAAAGATCAGTATTCAAACTTCACAAAGAGAAGCACACATATTGAAGAGTTAAGCCAGGGTTTCTCAGCCTCAGCACTATCGACATTTGAACAGGATGATTTTTAGTTGTGGGGCTGGTCTGTGCATTGCAGGATGTTAGCAGCACCCCTGGCCTCTACCCGTCAAACGCCAGCAGCACATCTTCCCACCCCAGCTGCGTCCATCAAAACTATGTCCAAATGTCCCTTGAGGGGTAAATCACACCCCAAGGAAAGCCACTGAGTTAACTGCCTGGTTAAAGGCTGTACTGATAACCAGGAAAGAATTCTACTAAATCCTCGTTTAATGGAGATTTCTCTTATACCAAGCTACAGCTCCTTAAGAGAAAGCACTTGTTAGACTGGATGAAATATCTCAGAATTCAGAATGTGACCACTTCTGCTTCACTTCACAGTATATGATTACTCTCTTTCAGCTTCTACACTAAGGTATACGTCTCCAGCGTCTTCAACCACTGTTCACATAGTTTCTAGACCCTCTCCAAAATCTGATTACTCCATTCTGGACACACACTTAAACATAAACCCAGAAATATGCACAACATTGCCACAGGAAGAAAAAGCAGTAGCAACAACAAAAGACTAAAATGTGGCACACACAATTTACAATTTATGGCCAGGCTCTGTTTTTAAGCACTTCGCCTGAATAATCTAATTTGATCCTTAACATTTTCAACGGCTGTATGAGGGAAGTATTATTATCTGCATTTTATGAATGAAGAGACTGAGGCACAGAGCGCTCAAATAACCTGCCCAAGGGCAGGCTCCAAAGTCCTTGTTCTTAACCACTATCTACAGGGCTTCAAAGAACTGTGGGATTACCACCTCCTTGGTTCTAAATTCTCTGTCTCTACTAGTGTGTGTTTTGTTGTCCAGCTGTATCAAATGCCCTCATTAAGGCACACTGCGGGCACCTTATTCAAGTCTGACGTCACCCTACTGATCATCCGTCTTCAGGTATAAGACACAAACTCACTTACCTATACTGCTGTCCACCCACTTTGTCCATCTTGAGTAAAGTACACATAACACTTTGTTAAATGTTTTTACAGAGCAGACATGTCGTATCTATGGCATGATGTCCTGATATACTAGTTCAGCAACTATCGAAAAAGAAAGGTCAACTGGAGATGAGTGATGCTAGATACTGATCACCACCACTTTTTTTAAAGTGCTCCCAATCCATCTTTTCAAAAATGTGATTTATTAGTCTGCTAAACAGCAACATACACTCTGCAGCTAAAGTTTCCAGAATTTACCATCTCCCCGGTTTTCAAAATCTAAGTTGTCTGGCATACTTCCTTCTCTCCATGATTTTCTCAAGATCACCCCCAAATGGTTTTATCATCACACTGGCATGTCCTTTCAACATCCTCAAGAATTCCAGTCACTTAAAGCAGCTGGGGTTTAGAGAGGTTTAAGGAGGAGGCCAAGGCATCCTTGCTTTGCTTGGGAAGGTGGGTGTGTGTTCAGCATCATATAGATGGCAAGAATGATGAGGGAGGGTGTGAGCCACACTCGGTCCTGGTATAGATACTGTAGTTCGTGGTCTTCTAAGACATTGTTCTCTTGCATTATATGACATCCCAACAGATGATCCAGCAGATGGACTCTCAGAATTGGCTGCCCCTGGTGAGACACGCTGAGCCTTTCCCGTCTAACAAGAAAAGCTTAGCGTTCACAGAGTGTGCCTTTCATGACCTTACCATTCCTAACAAACAGGTTCAACATTAACCTAAGTGCTAGCAGAAATTTAAAATCATTTCACATAGCATATAAAATACTGCCCGAGTGCACTCAGACATTCAACCACCGGACGTCCACGGACCCAGCCACTTGGTGCTACAGTTAGAAAACAGCCAAGCTGTACTTGATGAGGAACCGAAGAATCTGCATATCCAGAACTAGAAGGGCTTCAGGGAAGAAGGTAGGAGAAAGTCCCTCCAAATCAGCAACTATGAGGCAGCCTTAGGTATCAACAGGCTCATGAAGAAGAGGGCTTGCTTAGTTAATATTTGAAAACCACAAGCTTCCAAAGTAAATGCATTATTCCTTGAACTTTGATGTTTTGGTACTGGGGCAATGTGGAGCTTTTAAAATTCCTTAAAAATCTTCTTTGAACCCAGAACCACCTCTGGATTATTTCACACAGAAAAATCAACACTATATTAGGAGCAATTGGAGCCACATGGGAAAAATTACAAACCTTAAATGTTACCTTGTATTATAAATTAAATTAACCAACTGTGAAATTTGGAGATTATGTAACCTTGCTGAGGCTGTTTCTTCATCACAAAACAGAGATGATAATACCTCTACCTCTCAGCATTATCAGGAAAAACAGAATGAGGTAGCAGGTGCAAAGCATCTCACGTAAATGTTCAGCTCTGTTACAACTATTAGGTAAAACTTGAATCAAAATTAAAATTTAATTATCCCTTTAGATCTTAGACATATTTTCCCATGCTCACCACCTGAGGGGGCTTTTCCAAGTACCCCAGTGGACTTAAGGCCATTTCTGTCACTATCACAGTCTGTTTCCCAAAAGAAATGGGATCCCAAGGTGTTACCTCTCACAGGAGGTGCTTGATCAGTTAAACTCAAAGCAAGTGAGTTTACCCATTAGCCCATGAGCACAAAAACAGTGGTACTAGGAGTTCAAAGTGCAACTAATTAAAAATTCTAACAAACCATTTTAATTATTCCATTTGGAAGTGATTTCCTTCTAGAGTAGTTTCCTTTATAGAGCTAAAGAAGTCAGTTGCAAAGCACTTTACTCTTTCTGTTACAGAGCTTGTCTACTGCATTAGAGTCTGTATCTTCAAAACTGAAGGAAGTGTAAAGATACTATTCATACCTTTATAATTCATATTTGGAACTTCATAATTCAGTTTACATTTTCCTGTCATCCTTTATGCTACAGGGGAGTCTTCAGCCTGCCTTTCCAGCACAGTCAGCGTTTCTGACGGTGATACCTGTCTGTTGCACTATGTCCTTAGTAAAACAGCAATAATCATAAGATTCTGCTTCTCCTGCCCTCTACCTCCCCATCCCTCTTGGAAGAAAATAATTTGCCTGCACCATACAAACTGCTACGCATTTGCTGACTAACTTCTTACATTAAAAAGCAGTTTTAATTAAGAGCAGATTTTTAAAAGAAGCTCACTATTTCTACATAAATTTAAAAGTGATAATCAATTCAACAGGGTCAATAGACCTGAGGTCTCCTGGTTCCCGTTACAACCTAAGTAACATCTACACATAGCAAACTCAAATAGGAGAGGGAGGGGGGAAGAAAAGCAAGTGCCATGCATTCTTCTCGGTGTATTTATTTCCACAAATTCCACAAGAGCAGTTACCTGGCCACAATAAATAGAAAGCATGGCTGTGGAGTAAACATGCTCATTCCAAATCACGGGGAGCACGTGCTTCCTTCTGGCATTGAGCGCAGATCTCACTCAGCAGCTCGCTCCCAACCAGCCAAAGGAGTTGGCTGAAGGACCTTTTTGTACGGGGACTGGAATCTGAGAAAGTGAGTAGTTCCCCAAAACTGAGTAACCAAGCTGTAAATATAACCCCACTACCTCAAAAACCTCCATTAGGAAAGCCGGATAACCCCAAACCGAAACCACCCGCTGGATCCTTGGCTGTCAAAAGCACCCCGCAACATTCAGAGCATTTATTGATGCAGCCTATCCCGATCCACTGTTTTATCAACTACCCTGTGAGCGTTCTCAGGTGTCAACAGCTATTGCCTGTTTGATCATCAAGGCGGATTCAGTGAAAACTAAGAGTCCCTTTACTTCGCTGTAGAAGGAATGGCAACGACTGCGGTACCGAGTGCTTTCTGCAAGGCAAGGGAGGCTGTTTCTCCCGGCTTTTAACCAGGTCCCACCGCCTGTGAGTGCTACAACGCGTCCCCCAGAGAGCACACTAATGAAGCCTAGCATCCCAGAAGGAGCAGTACTTACGGTCTCTCCTCCCAGGAGGCCAAGTCTCGGGAAACTTCCTGGGGCGCCAAGTTTGCGCGCGGCGCCGGCGCGCTCAGGGTGCGCGCTGCCCGCCCGGACTCAGGCGGAGAGGCGAAGGCGGCCGGCGGCGCGCCGACCCGCGACCCCGGCTCCTCGGGTGCGCCCGCGCCTCGGCGGGCCCCGGCCGCCTTCTCCCGCGGCCTGAGGGGTCGGGGTGCAAGGACCGCGGCGCTGAGCAGCCGACGCCCCGGCGGGCGGGCGGCGGGAGGATCGTCTCCGGCGAGCAGCTGTGAGCGGGCACGCCGGGTCCAACCCCAGAGGCTCCAGCAGGGAGGCCGCGGGTGTGGCCGGGCAGCAGAGGTTTTTTTGGAATGCGGGGTGTGGCC
The DNA here is from genome assembly GCF_965194825.1 of Balaenoptera physalus. NCBI lineage: Eukaryota > Metazoa > Chordata > Mammalia > Artiodactyla > Balaenopteridae > Balaenoptera > Balaenoptera physalus. The sequence continues at coordinate 61,950,800 of NC_138893.1, read as the reverse complement.
CTCTAACACAGCAAAAAAGAAATGAGTCAGCCCGTGTGATCCTAACCAATAAGCTTGTTCACTGTCGGTTAAGGCGGAACTTTCCTTTCTTGATTTATATCAGGCTTAGGAGCCTTTTAGACTTTTTTTTTTTTTTTAACTTAAGCCTTTAACAACGTCAAGAAAATGGTAGATGGCCTTACAACTCTTACAAAACAAGGATTAATTTTGTTATGATAGATACCTGATCAGTGGATGTATGTTAATTTCTGTTACTTAGTAAAAGTTCTTAAGCTAGGCAGCGATCCTGGACGTAATGAGCGTGGAATCTGGCGACAAAGCAGATTGGGATCTAACCTCTAAGATGGATCTAACCTCTGACACTGTATGATCTTGCGCGGGTTAACTATCTGCAGTGAAAGGGACAAAATGCCTACCCAGCAGTTTGCTGGACAGATTATATGTAATAATACATGCAAAGCATTTGGACAGTGCATGACATACAGTAGGCACTCAAACAATGCTGTCTTGTCCCTCTGATTTCTGAATCAAAATCTCCAAACCTGTGGACAAACTGGCCCATAATTTTTGTATAAATTCTTTTCAATGTTAAAATATCCAAAGAATTTTCGAGCTGAAATAGTTCTTTGGTATTTGCATGGTCTGAGTCCCTTATTTAAGTGATAGAAAACTGAAGAAGCTTTTGGTTTAGGATTCTTGGATTTGGTGTTCTTGTTATACAAGAGAAATTTTATTAGTAGCAGGGGAAAAAAAGGCTTAAAATTGGAATGATTCCATTTATGCCACAATTAAACCAACTTTTAAAAAGTAAGAGTGATTTTGGAAATATTCATTCTATCTCGGTCACTGTACCCTAAACATCATTTTGGAATAGAAATATTGAAAAGAAACTTAAAGTAGCTTGGAATTGGCAAATTACAGGAGACCACAGAACTGCTAGGTCCTGAGCACCAGTTAAGAGTTGGTTACTAGTGAGGGAAGAGAGTTTTTGCAGAGGAATAATTTTTTTTTTTAAGTTACCAATTAAACCATCTTGGCTTTGGAGACAATCTCCTGAGTTTAATTTCCTCATATTTGTTTAAAACCAGTCATTCCATAGGCCAAGATTTCTTTAAAATACTCTTTAAACCAAAGATAAAATCTTAAGTGAGATCAAGGGCCCTTTCTAAAATGCTATTCTTTTCTTCGAACCATCATGGAAGAATAGAAAGAACTCGCACCAGGAGTCAAGAGCTCCTGTCCTAATCTCTGCCAATAAGTGATCAGGCACATGGCCCTAGTAAACTGCTTCATCTCTCTCTGCAGATTTCTAAGCGTTCTTCCAGTTTTAAGACCAAGTTATGGTCCAAAAGAGCAGGCACAAGATAAGCCTATAACCTAACATTTAACTTTAGCAACAGGCATAAACTGGGCCTATATCCTAGATGATGAAACCGATAAATCACTCTTGACTCTCAAATTCCTCATAAAGGTAATCTTATTGTCCTAGACACTGTAAATTAAATTCTGGAGTCATCTGAGCTCTCTCCCTCTCTATTGACAATTCACTATCCCCAGGCATGATGACACCTTCCTAATGTCTTTCACACCTGAACCGTTTTTTCCATCCTGGTTCAGTCATCCATGCCCTCGTGCCAGGGTCACTGAGTTCCATCCTCTGTGCTCCCAACACATCATCATCACCATCATGTGATAAATGTCAGAGTCCAGCGTGCCATCATGTCATAAACCGGGGATCCTCTCTCTATCAGTTAAACTAGTATAGTTTTATAGTAGAGATCAAGAGGAAAACATTTGCTTTACAGGCAACTTTCTTCAAATATTCATGTAAATACATACCTATTTTAAGGCACACTGATTTTCTGTTTATGAAACTATTACCATCAATTATACTGGCCAAACTGATAATATGTTGGCTGTTACATCAAGAACTGTAGCTCTTTTATATGAGAAGGCGCTATATATATATATATATATATATATATATATATATATATGTGTATATATATATATATATACATATATATGTATATATATACATATATATGTATATATATTCTATGTGTGTATGAGCAACTCAATAAACTTCGTGACCCTGCAGTTTTAAATACGCAATTGTACGCACGTGTGCAGCCATACATAGATACGCTGAGATACGTGAAAGAGGAAGGGAAAGGTAGCCCATACAGGAAAGAGAGAGATAACCTAGTTTGTTTCTATTGTCTAGGATCCAGTCAAGCTGAAAATGTATAAAGTGGGTGCTCCGTTCAAGAAGAAGGAAGGCTTCATAAATAAGTGCACCTGAGATCATAACTCAAAGCACCCGAGAGATGTTTACAATGATCCTTATGCTTCGGAAATAAGGACATAATTACCAATGTTATTAGAACATCCTCACAATAGAAAAAGGCTCACTATTTCTAGGATATCTTAGTCGCCTAAAGTTAAAATGCGAAGTACAAAGACTGTCAATCTATGGTTAAAAAAAAGGAAACGATTAGCTCCGGCCCCAATGCCATAATGTTTGTCATTCAAAAGCTGGCTTTCACCTATCCAACCCCCATCTTCCACTTAAAAAACCCTTGGCCAAATAACCCCACCGGTCTACTTGTTGTTCCCCTAATGCAATGGGCACATTATCACCTCCACACCTGGGCCCATGCCATGGCCTCTGTCTGATGACCTTTCTCACTCTTCTTACTAGTTATTACCTTCCAGACCCCCATTCAAACCCCTTCCTTTTCCTGGAACCCTCCTCACTGGCTCAAGCCCCAGGGAACTCTCCTCTCCTCCAAATGCCTACAGACCTTATTCTTTATACCTCCATCTCAAACTGACTTAGAGAGCCTTAGTTTCTTCCTTCTTTTTGAAATCCCTGACTTTTCTCTCTTGGCAGATGACAAAAGTCCATCGGAGGCAGAGATGGTGTTTCAGAGGCCTTGTATCCCCCAGGACCTAGCAGATTCTGAATAGTTGTTGATATAATGATGTTTAAGTTATATAACAGCCACAAAGGAGAAAGGCAAACTTTCCTTTTGACTGCTGACACATCAAGAATACACAAATATTATAGCTGTTCAAACCAGTTGGCAAGCAGAACCCAAGTGGCAGATGCATGTCTTTGCTCTTTACGACGTGTTCCAACAATAAAGAATGCCACTACTGAGAAAGCAAATCTGATACTTCCTAAAGGGAAGCACAGTTTACAAACGAGTGTCAGCACATACAATCTCAGTTCCCCAAATACTAACCCACTCACGAGAACAGAGGGACTAAGTCATTCTATCATCCCTTTCAAGTAAGGAAAACATACATACATATCTGACCATCTTACCAAAGTACCAATTCCCCCTTAAATAGAAACATCTACCCGTTTATCTACAAGTGCTCCTAAGCATAAAAGGTAGCAAATGGCAGTTCTCCGAGGCAACTTGTAACCACTAGAACCATCATAAGTTTCCATCATAAGTTTCCATTTGTTCATATGGTTTAAAATCAAAAGCTATATGACATTTGCATTAGAGCAAGCCTCTGTCCAAGAGTCATTATCATACATAAACACACGGAGTCACTTGTATCCTTTGATTAGTGCTAATACATTTCTGCTTTTATGAGATGGGAATAAACGCTACCGTTGTTCTCAAAAAGCTATATGATAAATCAGCCATCCTACTATGCAATTACATTTATTATAATTGCCCATGACAAAGACACAGACTTCTTAAATATTCCAAGTACAAACAACCAAATGAATTAGTCAGTATTCTTTAACTTGCAGGTAACAGAAAGGGCACTTGAAGGAGCAAAGGCAAAAGCAAGACAGACTCACTGAGTCTAGCAACACAAAAGCCACAGGGGTGGCTAGGCTTTAGGACCAACTCAAAATGAACTCTACCAGGACAAGAGGACATCTTTGCTTCTACAGGTTGGCTTTGTTCTCCCTTCCTAAAATCTGCCTTCTTCCACTTAACTCCCAGCTCTGCCACTAAGAGGGACTATTCCATAGGTATAATTTTTAAAATTCGTAGGAAAAACTCATGCTGGTCCAGCTTGGGGTCATGTAGCCACCCCAGTGGCCAAGGTCCCATGACTGACTGGTCTACACTAGAACTACCTCGTTGAACTGGCGGGAAGAGCAGTAAGTTCTCCAGAAGACAGGTGAGTTTACTTCTCAGAAGTGGAAAGGAGGGATCATTTGTCTGCCCCCAAAATATCACCACCTATCAAGAAATTCCATTTCAAGTCTAACGCAAAAGCTTATCTAAGCGGTCCTCAACCTGGTAATAAATTACGTTCTGAAAGTTGTTTAATGAACTCTAACGTTCATGAACACTTCTGTGGCACTTGAAATGCATTTCACTAGAGACCAAATGTAGAGAGACTGGCTTCTCTGCTAGACTTTAAAGGCCTATTGAACTCATGATTTATCTGAAGTATAATGTTAATAATATTTCTAACACTATACTCAAACCCCATTCATAACATTGTTCCTATAGGAAAATGTATTTGAAATTCCACCTACAGCAAGAAAAACATGCTCAATTTAATTCATTTACTGAGTATCTAGTAATGATAGTGGCTTCCATTGTACACATATCACTTTACATTTAATCTGTACACAATACAGCAAGGCAGGTATTAACAACTGCACTGAACACACGACGAAACTGGGAATTCGAGAAGGTTTTGAAGCCTAAGGTCAATCATGAAGACGAGTCAGAGCCTGCTTCAGAGCTATGAATGTTTGACCCCAAAGCTGGGACTATTCTGTCTGATACCCGTAGCAGCCAGACAAGAGCGGGCTTTCAGTTCAGGTGACTAAGAGCTGAGCTAACGTTTCAGACTCTGTGTAAGCATCTAGATTTCCCTGCAGAGAAGAGAAGGAACTAGTGGGTAGTCACTCACAGTCAATAGCCAGACATTAACTTTGTATATCTTCCCAAGAGAAGGTATTTCTCTGTGGCAAAACAAAAGAAAATATTTCTCTGGGTAAACCTTAAATTATACAGATGCTTGTACTGACATGAAGATCGTCTGCAAATTAAGGGTCTATAAATAGTATCTTCATAAAAAATTGATTTTGCCCTGTTGAAAAAAGAGAGCATTATCTTAGAGGGCACTTAGGTGTTTTAGAAGAAAGTTAAAATTGCAAAAATAACTAGCTAAGGTGACTCAGTTCTGCCAAAATAAATGCAATGGATGCATTTCACAGCTTTAACTGTATTTCACATTTTAAAAAATGTGATGTGACATTAAAACATTAAAAAATGTTTTTGGTTATGCAGTATTTACTACATACAAGAGAATATACTGGGTTGGCCAAAAAGTTCGTTCGAGTTTTTCTGTTACGAAAACCCAAACGAACTTTTTGGCCAATCCGATATTTAACTTATTTGTCAGGAAAAATAATATTAACATCAACAATCATGAACACACCACCCAACCTAAAGGCAGACCATTAGCGATAAACCATGGCAGCTCCCTGAGTGTTCCGTCCTATCTGATGGAGGCTGAAAATTGCTTCTTTCTGTGCATGTTGGACAAAAAGTTTGAAAGCCCTTGGTCCAAGATGGGGCTTTAATAATAAATTAACCCAGTGCCTTCTGAAATTAAACTGGAGAGGTGGTCATGAGTAATGAGACATAGAACAGCTGAATTCAATCATAAAGGAAGGGCACAGGTAAACTGTACATTGTCTTAATCTAGAAACTGCTCGTCAGTTTCAAGTTACAGTTTCAGTTACAAGACAGACTTGTAGGAGCTTTTGGTTTTACTCCATCGTCCAAAGCCAGGATTAGTCATTAGACAGATCACTAGGCACATGACCTGAAATATGACAGGTCAACTGAAAATTGTTCCAAATTGAGGTAAGGTATTACTAAGCCAAGACAAACTGGTTCTCCCATGCAGAGCCTTAAACACATCAGACACCATAAGAAGAAAAAGAAAAGGAGCACACGGACTAATAACAATGAACTTCATACATCGTGGAGAAAAGGACAAATAACTTGAGGGGGGGGAATCAAAGAAAACAGTCAATAATTTACTGAGTCTAATTTTGTTGTAACAGGGTGTTAAACAGCTTATATTATGGGGAAACATTAAGATAAAGAAATTAAAGAGTTTACAATATATGTCTAAAGAAAGGACATATACACTAAGCTAGTGAGAGAGTCAGTATAAATTGTGTGACTAAAAACTACATATTGAGAATAAGGAAGTCTAACACGCAATGCAAATTAAATGGTACAGTAAATACATGCTAAGGAGGAGATGGAAAAGGGAAGATAAGCTTAACTAAGAAAGCAATGACATTTAAAGAACATCTTAAGGATGGCATACAACAAAGTGGGGACACCTATGTGAACACAGTTTGCCAATTATCAAAGTGACACTCTCCTTCAGCACCCGACACTGTCTGCCTTGTTTTATAGCTGCTGGGATACACAGCATCCAATTGCATCGTACTCTAAGATTCCTGAAGGCTGGGACCAGGGCTTGGATTTTTTAAACCTCCAGACGTCCAGACCTTGACATGGGACATGTTCTACAAATGTTTGAAGAAAAAAAAATTAAGGGTCAAGTTGGTCAACCCTAAATACCTTATTTAAATGCCTTATTTGAAATGATAACGTCTGATGAAGGTTGACCTCTTCAATGCAGGAGGAAGAGTGTAGTACAACAGATGATGGGGAACACTGTTTCTCAACTTAAAAAGGAAGTTCTCTGTACAAGGTGTGTGTGTGTGTGTGTGTCCTGAAAGGGAGAGAGGGTGGTACCTAATGGGTGAAAAAGGAGCGTATCAGTTCAGCTTAAAATATGCTGCAGTAACAACACCAGCATTTTGGAGGCCAACAACAGAGAAAGGTTTATTTCTGGTCCTGTTTGGTTCTTTGCAGGTGAGCCAAGGCTGGGTTCCATGTCCTCTTCACTCTGCGACCGAGGCAGAAGGACCACCCCTAACTGGGACAGGCTGATCTCATGGCAAAGAGAAAAGAAAGATGGCAGAATCAGGCAATGTCTATTCCATTTCTGCCTGGAAATGGCACATCATTGTTATTTACATTTCTTATTATTTGCAAGTCCTATGGCAAGCCAGCCACAGGGCTCAACCCTCAGTGGGGTGGGAAAGAATATCCTCTCACAGGATGGAGGGTGGGTAGGGAGGAATAGCAAATGTTTTGACAATAATATAATCTACCGCAAAGGAAATGGAAAATGGCTAGAGAAGTGCTTTCTTCCCTTCAGCAGTGACAGAAGATGTCCTATTATAAAAAAGCAGTCTTTCCATTTCTGTGGTACTTTACGGTGTTTTCATAATATTTCAGATATTGTCTCACTGTATCCTTACAACCAACCCGGTGTGATCCCAGGACTTGCCCAAGGCCCCAGCAGCGCCTTAACTGGAACCCCAAGTCTGGTGACCTCTCACCAAAGCAGCCTTTGAGCCCTCTGTTTCACCCGCAAAATGGAGATAATCCTTGACACATCCTAAGAAGGTTGTTGAGAGATTAAGTAAAACAATGTATTTAAAACACATAAGCACATAAAAGTACTAATAAATATAAGGTAGTATTATTATTAAATTATGATATCTATGTCTTAACCCATGTCTTTCCCAAGTTAAATTTAATCACAAATAGTTTGTTTAAATTCCTTAAGAAGAAAATGCATTTATTAATGATGTTTCCTTCCCCTGTCAAAACCATAAGCTCCCCTAGTTGAGTTTTATCTGTACACACACACTTTCCCCATGACTTCCCTTACTTGTTTACTCCCTGACTGATCAGTTTCTTAAGACTCTCAAGAAGCTTCAGAAGGCAGCACTATTAATAATTTTTATTTCTTCCCAAACAAGAGAAATTAAGGAAAACTGAAGACACCCAGTCTTCATTTCAAGTATGATATAGATTCCACGCATGGCTCCCAACTGAGAATGAATAAAGGACTTAGCATCGAAGGCTCCAGCCCTAATTAGCACTACTTGCCTTCGCTCTTTGCATTCTACCAAACTACAGTTCCAGCCTTTCCCCAGAATGGAATCTTCCTTTCCCACCTCTGCCTCTTGGCTCAAACTGTTTGTTCTACCTAGAGTATTCCCTAGGCACTGCCCCAACTCTGTTCAAAGATCCTGCCCAAATATTGAATAATTAGGTAAGTGTACCACAGTGCATACACAAAGATGTTCATCATAGTGTGCTTTACAAGAATGAAAAGTTGAAAACAACCTAAATGCCCACTAATAAGGAGATGGTTAAATCCATTACAGACCACATATACATGGAATGCTATAAAACAATAACAAAAATGATGTAGATTATACCTATTGAGGTGGCATGGTCTCAGTATATTATCAGTTGAATCAGGTTTCAAAACAATATTAATAATGATCCATTTTAGGGAGGAAAAATATGTATCTAATCTAGACACAGGAAGAGTATGGCAGAATACAAAAAAAAATGCTAATAATGGTATCTCTGGGTAGTGATAATGAGTTTTCTAATCTTAGTAATTTTCACACTTTAAAGCTCTTTCCAATTAGCATTGTTAACTTTTATAATCTAAAAAAGGGTATTTTAATTAAAAGGCATTAATCATTAATACCCAATTCAAATGTCATCTGCTCCTGAAACCCTCCCCGCCTCCCCACCCCCCGGGTCTAGCCCATGCTTATCACACAGGTAATTCCTCTCTCCTGTCTGTTTCCTGAGTGTCTAATATATCTATTATAACATTTACCACATTTGTTTTGAAACAGTTTTCTTTGTTCAGGCTTGATTATCAACTCCTGAAGTGGAATAAGCCTGTTTTACATTTATCGGAATCTACCCTAATAACCCATGGCCCAAGTACCCAGAAACTACTGAGTGTGTCGATTTGAACATAAAGAAAGGCTATAAAATTTACACATTTGAAGACTGTACACCTAGTAGTGCTCTAATCAAAACAACAACTATAGTGGGGATGTTCAGAAATTGCATAGGGTCCATTCTGGAGAGAGAAATGATCAATCAGGATATTTTATCTGTGGCAAAATTTCTCTATTAATCATTACTCCCATGTTTGCTTTCAAAGTTACCAAAGACACCCTTATTCAACTTGTTTAAGACGTGGGTTAATATTTCTTAATCCAGAGGCAAGTCTCTCAGATTTTTATCCATGAGCTTCCTCTTCAAACGGACAAGAACTACTTTTGCAATAATCCAAGTCCAATCCTGACTCAGTAGGAAATATAAATAACTATTGTTTTAGGAAGAAATAAGGGAAATAAATGTTTTAAGATTATGTAAGTCTGATTCAGGGAATTGACACAAGTGAATGTTTTGAAATATCCAAGGCGTTTTTTGAAGGTTCAATAAAGAATGTGTTTTGAGAACTAGGTGGGTGAGATTTAAAATAAAAACAACCACCACGATCTTAGCTGTTACTTAGCAATTTCAGGCTTCAATTGTTCCCTTCTAAAGGGCAACTGAGAAAACTGAAGAAACTGCTTCCAGAAGAAACACTGAGATATCTGATCCAGTTTCCTTTCTTCCTTCCATTTTATTCCCTAAGATTTTAATCCAGCCAGTATGAACTTTAAACTGCCCAGGTTTTTTGTTTGGTTTTGTTTCGCGCTCTCTGGAGACAATTCCTTTTCCTTAATTTCTGAATCGAAAGCAAAGCTACATGCCATGGTTAGTTAGGGGCACCCTGGCTGCTTGTCCCCAAAGCGTCACTACCTGAGGAAATGCAGAGTCACGGGAGTACAGAGAAGGGAAAGAAGGAAGTTCAAAAGGGAGTGAGCAGTCTGACTTATCTCCAAGCACTGGCACTCGAAAGCCAGAAGAAGTGAGGGGTGCCAGGGGCCAGTTACAAAGCTGAGTTAACAACGTAAGGATGCCAGTCACACTCTTAAGAAAATAGGTCTAAATTCTAAATTGATCCTGACATTTATCTTCATTCCAGAAGCTATGGGGCATGATAACTTGGGTTACTTAGCATGGATTCAAAGCCAGACCAGGTTTGCTTTTATCAACCAAACCAAACTCTTACCACCAGGGCTGAGAAAGATAATTGAAGATTTGTGGCTTGGAAATGTCTTCACAATAGGAAACTTACAATCAGTGGTGTGCTGGGGCCAGCTCATACCAGTCCCTTAGAACAAATTGCATATTCTCAGGAATTTTGGCAAGGTAGTTGTTAAACACACCATCATTAAAAATTAAATTACAGAAACATACAATTAAACTATACTAAGAACAAAGATCATAAATACTCAAAACACGTCACTTCCTGTTTTACTATTATCAATGCTCTTGATGTTCTTTGCAACTATTGTACCTGGTTGGTAGGAAATCATATAACAGTGTGCCCCTGCATATCACTTCCCAACTCTGCTGGCGGTGACTTTTGCTGGTAGTGTGAAATCAGCTATGGTAGGAGTGTTCACACCATGGAAATCAGCAAACACTACAACCCCCTCCCCCCATCAGGGCTGGCTCTAAACATTTACCTGCATATCACTACCTGCAATGTTAACACACCACTGCCTGACAGTGGCTCAGGAAGTTCAGCTGGCCAGTCTTCTAAGTCAAGATAAAGGCTTGCAAACTATAAATCATGATACAAATATAAGGACAGAAAGTAACTACTTTTATTGTGGCCCTGTAATGTACCAGTCACAGCACAAAGTACTATCCCCATGGTATTTCGTTTCATGAGAGGTATTATCAAATCCAGTATACAGATGAGTCAACTGAGGTTGAGAGGCTGAGTAACTACTAAAAGCACAACAGCAAGAGCCACGTCTATGAATGTCTGACTCAAAAATGTATGATCTTTCCAGTAACTACCCCACTTACTAACGTTATCATTACCATAACGAAACCAAAACCAACCACGTATAACTGTCAGATAATTAACAAACACTAATGGCCTTTGATATGTAAAAAAAAAAATGGTGTAACGAAGAGGAATAGACAAAGAGCTGAATTTTATTCATATTCACCAAGTTTATTCATATTTACCTCTAAAATGTACCCACAAAAAGTGGGTAAGAAAATGGGGCCCACAGAACCAATGGAATGAAGAATGATCTGCATTTGAGAAGGGCTACTCCAAGGTTAATATAAAAGGAATCCTCTTTCAATTCTTTAAATACTTATGCTCTATCCACCAAACTGACATACCCAACTTAAGATGACACATTCTACCAAGAAAGAATAATGCAAAAGCAAAATTTCTCAAATGTTGACACCAACTTTCTGAAGTGTTTGGATATTTACTTTTCAAAATTTTCTCTTTTAAACTTTTGAGGTATTTAATTGTGCTGTTATTTTACCATGGTTTCTTACAGAAAATTCACCCTGTAGTCAACAGAATTCTAAAGGGCTAACAAAATTTTACTCACTGATTATTTTTTAAAATTCTTGTCATCTTGGCTTCCTATAAGTTACCGGCTTCTCCCATTGTTCCTGTACATTTCCATCACCTGCCATGAGAAGAAAGAATCTGATTATATGTCTCATAAACACCATTTCCTGGTTTCTACTACATTAGTCTTTTCCTTTCTTTATACCCAAAACACAGAGAAAAACATAGTTGTCTCTCCTTTTCTCTCCAAAATCAAAAAGGCAGGAGAGAACAACACAAAAGATCACCTCAAGAGAAAAAACTTTAAAGAGCAGTATTTCTACTGTTGGGGTTTGGGGTGGACACTCTTAAAATACCCTCCCTTATGTTTTCAGGAAGAAATTTTTAGTCTTTCTTGGGAGGAAGCAGTATTAGAGTAAGCCACTTTCTCTCTCTACCTCTCCCCCCCCAGCCCCTCCTCCCTTCTCAAAAGCAAGTGACTTATCACCCGGGAAGGCTAGAGTAAGCACTGGCTTAGTGCTGAGGCCGCACACACAGCTGGGCAGCAAGGGTCTCCCTCTTGTTCTCTCCAACACCTGGGGCCAAGCTAACTTCCACACAGTAAGCACGACAAGGGCTGCCTGCTTCTGGGAGGGCCAGCCAGCTCTCTCTGCAGGCTTCTCTCCAGCTGTTACCGGACTAGGATGACTAGATCAGGCTTACTGAGGACCAATTCATGCTTTAGAGAAGGAGGTAACTGACAATTCTCAGTTCTCCAATCCTGTTTTTATCAGTAATTAAGCTACTATCTATGTAGCTTTCCACTTGAATTGCTCTATTTCTCAAATTGTTTAAAGATTATAGGATTAGGAACCAAGATGGCGGAGTACAAGGACATGCTCTCACTCCCTCTTGTGAGGACACCAGAATCACAACTAGCTGCTGGACAATCATCGACAGGAAGACACTGGAACTCACCAAAAAAGATACCCCACATCCAAAGACAAAGGAGAAGCCACAATGAGACGTTAGAAGGGGCGCAATCACAGTAAAATCTAATCCCATAACTGCTGGGTGGGTGACTCACAGATTGGAGAACACTTATACCACAGAAGTCCACCAACTGGAGTGAAGGTTCTGAGCCCCACGTCAGGCTTCTGAACCTGGAGGTCCAGCCACGGGAGGAGGAATTCCTAGAGAATCAGACTTTGAAGCCTAGTGGGATTTGATTGCAGGACTTCGACAGGACTGGGGGAAACAGAGACTCCACTCTTGGAGGGAAAACACAAAGTAGTGTGCGCACTGGGACCCAGGGGAAGGAGCAGTGACCCCAGGGGAGACTGAACCAGACCTACCTGCTAGTGTTGGAGGGCCTACGGCAGAGGCAGGCAGTGGCTGTGGCTCACCGTGGGGACAAGGACACTGGCAGCACAAGTTCTGGGAAGTACTCCTTGGCATGAGCCCTCCCAGAGTCTGCCATTAGCCCCACCAAAGAGCCCAGGTAGGCTCCAGTGTTGGATTCCCTGAGGCCAAACAACCAACAGGGAGGGAACCCAGCCCCATGCATCAGCAGTCAAGCGGATTAAGTTTTACTGAGCTCTGCCCATCAGGGCAACAGTCAGCTCTACCCACCACCAGTCCCTTCCATCAGAGAACTTGCACAAGCCTCTTAGATAGCCTCATCCACCAGAGGGCAGACAGCAGAAGCAAGAAGAACTACAATCCTGCAGCCTGAGGAACAAAAACCACATTCACAGAAAGATAGACAAGATGAAAAGGAAGAGGGCTATGTACCAGATGAAGGAACAAGATAAAACCTCAGAAAAACAATTAAATGAAGTGGAAATAGGAAACCTCCCAGAGAAAGAATTCAGAATAGTGATAGTGAAGATGATCCAGGACCTCGGAAAAAGAATGGAGGCAAAGATCGAGAAGATGTAAGAAATGTTTAACAAAGACCTAGAAGAATTAAAGAACAAACAAACAGAGATGAACAATACAATAACTGAAATGAAAAATACACTAGAAGGAATCAATAGCAGAATAACTGAGGCAGAAGAATGGATAAGTGACCTGGAAGACAGAATGGTGGAATTCACTGCTGTGGAACAGAATAAAGAAAAAAGAATGAAAAGAAATGAAGACAGCCTAAGAGAACTCTGGGACAACATTAAACGTAACAACATTCGTATTATAGGGGTCCCAGAAGGAGAAGAGAGAGAGAAAGGACTCGAGAAAATATTTGAAGACATTATAGTCAAAAACTTCCCTAACATGGGAAAGGAAATAGCCACCCAAGTCGAGGAAGCACAGAGAGTCCCATACATGATAAACCCAAGGAGAAACACACCGAGACACATAGTAATCAAACTGGCAAAAATTAAAGACAAAGTACAATTATTGAAAGCTGCAAGGCAAAAACGACAAATAACATACAAGGGCACTCCCATAAGGTTAACAGCTGATTTCTCAGCAGAAACTCTACAAGCCAGAAGGGAGTGGCATGATATACTTAAAGTGATGAAAGCGAAGAAACTACAACAAAGATTACTCTACCCGGCAAGGATCTCATTCAGATTCGATGGAGAGATTAAAAGCTTTACAGACAACCAAAAGCTAAGAGAATTCAGCACCACCAAACCAGCTCTACGACAAATGCTAAAGGAACTTCTCTAAGAGAGAAACACAAGAGAAGAAAAGGAACTACAAAAACAAACCCAAAACACTTAAGAAAATGGTCATAGAAACATACATGTCGATAATTACCTTAAACGTGAATGGATTAAATGCTCCAACCAAAAGACACAGGCTTGCTGAATGGATACAAAAACAAGACCCATATATATGCTGTCTACAAGAGACCCACTTCAAACCTAGGGACACATTCAGACTGAAAGTGAGGGGATGGAAAAAGATATTCCATGCAAATGGAAATCAAAGAAAGCTGGAGTAGCAATACTCATATCAGATAAAATAGACTTTAAAATAAAGAATGTTACAAGAGACAAGGAAGGACACTACATAATGATCAGGGATCAATCCAAGAAGAAGATATAACAATTATAAATATATATGCACCCAACATAGGAGCACCTCAATACATAAGGCAACTGCGAGCAGCTATAAAAGAGGAAATCAACAGTAACACAATAATAGTGGGGGACTTTAACACCTCACTTATACCAGTGGAAAGATCATCCAAAATGAAAATTAATAAGGGAACACAAGCTTTAAATGACACAATAGACCAGATAGATTTGATATTTATAGGACATTGCATCCAAAAACAGCAGATTACACTTTCTTCTCAAGTGTGCACGAAACATTCTCCGGGATAGATCACATCTTGGGTCACAAATCAAGCCTCAGTAAATTTAAGAAAATTGAAATCATATCAAGCATCTTTTCTGACCACAACGCTATGAGATTAGAAATGAATTACAGAGAAAAAAACGTAAAAAACACAAACACGTGGAGGCTAAGCAATATGTTACTAAATAGCCAAGAGATCACTGAAGAAATCAAAGAGGAAATCGAAAAATACCTAGAGACAATGACAATGAAAACACGATGATCCAAAACCTATGGGATGCAGCAAAAGCAGTTCTAAGAGGGAAGTTTATAGCTATACAAGCCTACCTCAAGAAACAAGAAAAATCTCGAATAAACAATCTAACCTTACACCTAAAGGAACTAGAGAAAGAAGAAAAAACAAAACCCAAAGTTAGCAGAAGGAAAGAAATCATAAAGATCAGAGTGGAAATAAATGAAATTGAAACAAAGAAAACAATAGCAAAGATCAATAAAACTAAAAGCTGGTTCTTTGAGAAGATAAACAAAATTGATAAACCATTAGCCAGACTCATCAAGAAAAAGAGGGAGAGGACTCAAATCAATAAAATAAGAAATGAAAAAGTAGAAGTTACAGCAGACACCACAGAAATACTAAGCATCCTAAGAGAATACTAGAAGCAACTCTATGCCAATAAAACGGACAACCTGGAAGAAATGGACAAATTTTTAGAAAGGTATAACCCTCCATGACTGAACCAGGAAGAAATAGAAAAAATGAATAGACCAATCACAAGTAATGAAATTGAAACTGTTATTAAAAATATACCAACAAACAAAAGCCCAGGACCAGATGGCTTCACAGGTGAATTCTATCAAACATTTAGAGACGAGCTAACACCCATCCTTCTCAAGCTTTTCCAAAAAACTGCTGAGGAAGGAACACTCCCAAACTCACACTATGAGGTCACCATCACCCTGATACCAAAACCAAACAAAGATACTACAAAAAAAGAAAATTACAGACCAATATCACTGATGAATATAGATGCAAAACTCCTCAACAAAATACTAGCAAGCAGAATCCAACAAAACATTAAAAGGATCCTACACCATGATCAAGTGGGATTTATCCCAGGGATGCAAAGATTCTTCAATATATGCAAATCAATCAATGTGATACACCATATTAACAAATTGAAGAAGAAAAACCATATGATCATCTCAATAGATGCAGAAAAAGCTTTTGACAAAATTCAACACCCATTTATGATAAAAACTCTCGAGAAAGTGGACATAGAGGGAATCTACCTCAACATAATAAAGGCCATATACGACAAACCCACAGCAAACATCATTCTCAATGGTGAAAAACTGAAAGCATTTCCTCTAAAATCAGGAACAAGACAAGGATGTCCACTCTCACCACTATTATTCAACATAGTTTTGGAAGTCCTAGCCACGGCAATCAGAGAAGAAAAAGAAATAAAAGGAATACAAATTGGAAAAGAAGAATTAAAACTGACACTGTTTGCAGATGACATGATACTATACGTAGAGAATCCTAAAGATGCCACCAGAAAACTACTAGAGCTAATCAATGAATGTGGTAAAGTTGCAGGATATAAAATTAATGCACAGAAATCTCTTGCATTCCTCTACACTAATGATGAAAAATCTGAAAGAGAAATTAAAGAAACACTCCCATTTACCACTGCAACAAAAAGAATAAAATATCTAGGAATAAACCTACCTAGGGAGACAAAAGACCTGTATGCAGAAAACCATAAGACACTGATGAAAGAAATTAAAGATGATACCAACAAATGGAGAGATATACCGTGTTCTTGGATTGGAAGACAATATTGTGAAAATGACTCTACTACCCAAAGCAATCTACAGATTCAATGCAATCCCTATCAAATTACCAATGGCAATTTTTACAGAACTAGAACAAAAAATCTTAAAATCTGTATGGAGACACTAAAGACCCCGAATAGCCAAAGCAGTCTTGAGGGAAAAAAAAGAAGCTGGAGGAATCAGAATCCCTGACTTCAGACTATACGGCAAAGCTACAGTAATCAAGACAATATGGTACTGGCACAAAAACAGAAACATAGATCAATGGAACAAGACAGAAAGCCCAGAGATAAACGCACGCATCTATGGTCAACTAATCTATGACAAAGGAGGCAAGGATATACAGTGGAGAAAAGACAGCCTCTTCAATAAGTGGTGCTGGGAAAACTGGACATCTACATGTAAAAGAATGAAATTAGAACACTCCCTAACACCATACACAAAAATAAACTCAAAATGGATTAGAGACCTAAATGGAAGACCGGACACTATAAAACTCTTAGAGGAAAACATAGGAAGAACACTCTTTGATATAGATCACAGCAAGATGTTTTTGATCCACCTCCTAGAGTAATGGAAATAAAAACAAAAATAAACAAATGGGACCTAATGAAACTTCAAAGCTTTTGCACAGCAAAGGAAACCATAAACAAGACAAAAAGAGAACCCTAAGAATGGGGGAAAATATTTGCAAACGAATCAACAGACAAAGGATTAATCTCCAAAATATATAAACACCTCATGCAGCTCAATATTAAAAAAACAATCAACCCAATCCAAAAATGGGCAGAAGACCTAAATAGACATTTCTCCAAAGAAGACATACAGATGGCCAAGAAGCACATGAAAAGCTGCTCAACATCACTAATTATTAGAGAAATGCAAATCAAAACTACAATGAGGTATCACCTCACACCAGTTAGAATGGGCATCATCAGAAAATGTACAAACAACAAATGCTGGAGAGGGTGTGGAGAAAAGGGAACCCTCTTGCACTTTTGGTGGGAATGTAAATTGATACAGCCACTATGGAGGTTCCTTAGAAAACTAAAAATAGAATTACCAAATGATCCAGCAATCCTACTACTGTGCATATACTCTGAGAAAACCATAATTCAAAAAGACACATGCACCCCAATGTTCATTGCAGCACTATTTACAATAGCCAGGTCACGGAAGCAACCTAAATGCCCATAGACAGATGAATGGATAAAGAAGAAGTGGTACATATATACAATGGAATATTACTCAGCCATAAAAAGGAACGAAATTGGGTCATTTGTAGAGACATGGACAAATCTAGAGAGTGTCATGAAGAGTGAAGTAAGTCAGAAAGAGAAAAACAAATATTGTATATTAATGCATATATGTGGAACCTAGAAAAATGGTACAGATGAACTGTTTTGCAGGGCAGAAATAGAGACACAGATGTAGAGAACAAACGTATGGACACCAAGGGGGGAAAGCGGTGGGGAGGGGGGGTGGGGGGGTGGTGTGATGAATTGGGCAATTGGGATTGACATGTATACACTGATGTGTATAAAATGGATGACTAATAAGAACCTGTTGTATAAAAAAATAAATAAAATAAAATTGAAAATTAAAATAAATTAAAAAAATAAAAATAAAGATTATAGGATAGAAAAGATAAATGACAAAGCAACCCAAACCACCAACATCTATCAAAGGACAATGCCCAAATAAAACCTTGGCTCAAAATCCTACTACTTCCTTGCCACGTGACCTTGGGAAAATCCATTCACATTTACCCAGCCTCAATTTCTTTATTTCTGAAAGAGGATCAGATGGCCCCTACTATACTGTGTGGTTGTGAGGATTAAATAAAATGAAAGACGTGATCTGCCAAAATCAAGCTTTGGTCTAACAAGGGTATCACCCCAGCACCAGGGACACCCAGAGTTCAATGATCAGACTTGCTGCTTCGTCCATATATCCAATTCAAATAGCGGAGATTCAAGTAAGTCATGGAATAATGGATTATGCTCAGCGAAGTGCCCCCCTTTTCCAAAAGGAAGTCATTCAGAATGATGTTTTACTTCTGTTTTTCAATTTCATAACATTTTAGGGTCCCCAACCAAGGGGTAGGAAGTTCCAATTTCTTTCCCTTCACAGAACAGCCCAAATGAAAACATCTTACTTCTAGCAAGTAGAATGCAACAACTGCTCATTTTATGTGAAGAACATATGGCTCCAAGTAGACAACACTTCTAAAACAGGAACCTGTTAACTTTCCTCACCTGAAGCCTCAGTGTTAAAGGCATTCAGAGAGAAGAGATTAATATTAATTGTAAAATGTCTCCATACACTGAGGTACCATGAGAGACGGTGTCACCTCAGTTATGGAACAGGCAGAAACCCCAAGTTATCCAGACCATTAGGGTGTGTGTGTGTGTGTAAGAGGGGCATAAAGAAGGGAGAGAATGGAAAAACACCCCATCAATACAGAGAGCTTCCTGGTAACAAAGAAAGAACTTGTCAACACCAATAAAAATAGCAGGGAAGGAATGAGGAGTCAAAGATTTGTATTGTAGATTGTACTCAACACCGAGGAACATGGTCATCGGCTGGCTGTAGCTTTATACTCCAGGTTACTTGGTATGGAAGCCTTTTAAAAGCATGGAAAATGCAGAGAGTTTGATATAAGTTTAAAATACATAGTCTTGAACTCTACCTCTGCTATTTAACAGCAGTGTGGTCTCTGCCAAGTAAGTTAATCTTCTAAGCCTCAGTTTCCAGGTCTGTAAAATGACAATACTACATACCTGGGAGAGCAGTTATGCAGACTAGAGATAATGCATGTACAGTGCCCGCCACAGACTATGTCTCCAAAATATAATTACAATTATTGTGTTTGCTAGTGCAAGTATGATAGTCCATCAAATTCAGACTCTTTCTCTAGGTGAACGTTTTGGAAAGAGGTTCAGATCACACTTTTGACAACAACATGAAACTCTTCTAAGCTGATCTGAATGAAGTGTTAAATAAAAATCTCCATCTTAGTTGGTGGCCTTTAATAACATGCAAACCGAAAGTTATAGCTATGCATTTGTTAGCATTCTTCATGTCAGTACTGAGTTTCTTTATTTTGATGATAAATTCTTGAAGGAGGGAATGAAAATTTTCCACTAGTGCTAATTCTTCTGGTGTGCATTGTAATGCCAAGTACTCAGCGGACATCTGTGGAAAATAAAAGCCACACTGCGAATGCTGGCAGCCTATCACCAAGGCTAGCTTCACGTCACAGCCTCATCAACAACAGTATGGATTTGTCAGCTATGTTTTCAAGAAAAACAAAGACCACAAGGTGAGGCACTACCAACTTTTAAACAGAACTTTCTATCTACAAAAAGTTCTCCTTGACCCTTTCATCGCTTTGGGACTCATTCCAGTGATACTGTCTGCTCAGAGTAAACTGAGTTCTCTTCTTGTACCTTCAAAACCTGTGTACAACGCCCACAAGAAAATGTCTCATTACAGTTTAGTTGCTCCTGATTTTTGAACAAACACACGTTCTTTGCTATGATGGAAAATATTTTAATAGGTTCAAGGAATCAAATTCATCCTCGAAGATGGTCACTTGCCACCACCAGGGTTATTTGAAGGAATTCGAAGTGATTTCAACAACCGACTAATGAACTACCCATGTGGCAGAAGACACTATGCTCAGTCCTGGGGCTGGGGAAGGAGTTACAAGGTGGTTGAGCTGAAGTTCACTTAAGAGAATGCAGTGCCATGGCAGTATCACCAGAATACAAGCAATTAACTTAGCTGATGCACTCAAGGAGAATAATCTGGATGTATAAATCCTGGCTGGGACAGTTAAAAACTCAATATTTCTTAATCATACCTCACATACAATGTTAATATTCTACAACAGTCACGCAGGAACCTGGCTAAAAAGAATACGCTCCTTTTTGAATGCACACTTTATCTTCTAGGGCGAGGCCAAGCTCCCACAAGGCGGAAGGAGACTGGCACGCATCAAAACCGAGATCATTTGAGAGCTGAGATGCTAGAGGATGTCACTTGCACTAAGGCTGCAGAAGTGGATAAAAGCTCTTGTAAGACATGATTGTTTTGGATTCTTAGCCTCTTTTCTCCTAAGGAGTTAGTTCATGAAGAGGGGTTTAGACTTTCTCTATGGGAGATAGTGTCTTACGGTCATGAAAAGCATGTGCTTTGCAGTCACACAAAACTGCATTCCCCAATCTACCTTAAAGACCTTGAGGATGTTCTTTAATTTCTCTGAGCTTCAGTTTCTTCATCAATAGAATGAGACTAACAGTAGTACTACAGCTTAATGTTGTTATATGGGTTAAAGACATAATGCCTGCAAACAGTTTAATAAAGCTCATGGCAAACACTAAGTGCTCATTAAATGTTGTTGTTATTGGAAGAAGTAAACTATCCTCATCCTTAGGAGGCAAAGCAAGTTCCAAGGCAACATTAACCAAAAAAAAAAAAAAAAAAAAGGTATCCTCATGAGTTCAGAAATGTTCTGGCCCACTTCACCAGAAAAAATCTTGGTCTAAAGTTTCATTTAGTAATAAAGCACAAATTGCTCCTATATCAGTGCACATATCTTGGGAGCAAAGTAAGAGCGGCAGCAGCAAACACAGGCTTATTGGCCAGTGAGAAAATCAGAACTGTTCATATCAGCCACACAGAAACAAAACTGAATCACTTGCTTGAGATTCCTCAGCTAATAAATGGCAGAGCTGGGATTCAAACCCAGGCAGCCTGGCTTCAGTTCTTGTTGTTTTTTTAAAAAAATTTTTATTGGGGTATAGCTGATTTACAATGTTGTTTTAGTTTCAGGTGTTCAGCAAAGTGAACCTGTTATACATACATATGTACCCACTCTTTTTTAGATTCTTTTCCCACATAGGAGTCCTTGTTGTTAACTGACACCACACTGCCTCCTCAGCAATGAAGAAGAGCAATAATTGGAGACTGCCCAAGTCACAGACCAGGAGCAGGACAGAGAAAGGCAAGAAACCCCCTAAAGAGTACTGAAGAGAAGAGGGAAATAAGGGAAATGACACAAAAGGGCAGCTAATGGGGCCAAAGAGTAAAAGGACCCAAACCACTAATGATTCTACATTAAAATCTAAAACACAGTCCTAGCAAGAATTCTAAAAGGATGGCACTGGGAAAGTGAACTAGTGTTGGGATTCAGCACTTGCTTAAATACAACAGTGAACAGAAAACATAAAAGCTGAGAAGGTGCCACTTAGGTCGTTTATATAAGCCTCATGATGACTTAGAAACACCTGCTAGGGAACACGTCACACACACAAAATACCAGCTGTCAGGGGACAGCCCCAAAAGCATGAGAGTTTCTTACCAAGACTGAGATTCCTGCTACGTTTTCCTTGCATTTCCACAGCAGAAAAGAGGAAGAAAGGCCACCAGGGTGTTGAATTCTCTGTCAGTCAGAAGGAAGGAGACAGAAGGATGAGAATTGTGCCCTTAGCTAAGTAGGAGAATGCCCAGAGAGGAGAGAAGAGATAAAGAGAAGCCATATTCCTGGCCAGCCTCAAATGTGGCAGGCTCCAAAACGGTCCCTGCGACCCCTGTCTCTTATTATCCATGCCTGTGTAATCCCCTTCCCTTGAGTGGGGGTGGGAACTGTGATTTGCCTGTAACCAACAGAATAAGACCAAAATGACAGGACATGTGGTTACATCACATAAGACTGTATTGTCCGTTCTGCTACGAGATTCTCTCCCTTGCTGGCTTTGAAGAAGCCAGCTGCCAAGTGATGAGCTGCCTACAGAGAGAGCCAGGGGAGGGCAGCCTCCAACTGACAGTTAATAAGCAACTGAGAGCCCACAAGAAACTGAATTGTGCCAACAATCACATGAGCTCAGAAGAAAACCCTTCCCCGGTCAAGCCTCAGATGAGACAGCAGCCCTGCTGACACCTTGATTGCAGCCTTATAAAGTACCTAGCCAAATCACAACCAGACTCCTGACCCACAGAAACTGTGAGATAGTTTCTGCACTGATTAAGCAACTAAGTTGGTAGTGGTGTTGTCAGGCAGCTACAGATAACCAATACAGAAGGGAAGTGAGGCACAAGTTCCTGATGCAACCACATGTCCTTCTGAGAGAGGAGGGGAAGGAAGGAGAAGGCCAGGGGCCAGGGCCTGGGAGAGTGATCCTGCCCTCACATTGGCATGCATCTTCCTGTTCAACTATAGACTCAGACACTCAGTTTCCTCTCTTACCACACACATCCTGTCACCCTATTCTTACCATTTGGAAGACAAAGTGGATCATAATGACCAAGGAAAATACAATCTTGTAAATGGCAGTCAGGTTCCCTGGCTGGCCTGCAAAGGCTATTTAACATTCCAAACACTGACACAATTAAATGCCACCTGTAGCAAAATGGATGGACCTACAGATTATCATACTAAGTCAAGTAAGAAAAAGACGGATATCATATGATATCACTTATAGGTGGAATCTAAAAAATGATACAAATGAACTTATTTATAAAACAGAAACAGACGCACAGACATAGAAAACAAACTTATGGTTACCAAAGGGGAAAGGGGTGAGGGGAGGGATAAATAAGAGTTTGCGATCAGCAGATACACACTACTATATATAACACAGATAAACAACAAGGTCCTACTGTATAGCACAGGGTCATATTCAATATCTTGTAACAAACTGTAATGGAAAAGAATCTGAAAAACTATGTATGTATGTGTGTGTACAATATATACATATATATATGCATATATAAACTGAGTCACTTTGCTGTATACCAGAAACTAACACAACATTGTAAATCAACTATACTTCAATTAAATAAATAAATAACAAGAAGAAGAAAAGAAACAGCAAGAGGACTTTGACCGTCTTACGAGATATACTATGACCCCACCTATCATAAAGTAATTTTCACAAAAGTGTGTTTTAAATGTGATATAATGGACTTAAATACTTTATAAAACCCATAATTTGAGAGACACATTAGAGATTTTCTGTACTGGTGGTTTTGAGAACAGAATAAAAATTCAAACATCTAAAGTTCCATCCAGTTGCTAATATAGGGTCTTTAAAAATCAAACACATATATTTTGAAATCTTCTGAGCAAGTACCAACAGTTTCTACAAATTAATTCAAGTAACAATTCTCAAGCAGAGCATACAGCTACAACTCACTGAGCCAGAGACCTTTTACTTCACTAGGATGTCTTGCTAAAAGCAGAAACTGGTGGGGATATCCTACAATCACATCATTTGAAAGCTGGAGAATCCTCATTAGTCATCTCGTCCTGGCCTCATAGTTGACAGATGATAACACATAGACCAAAAGACTTGAAATGACCTGTGCAGGGTCACCCAGCAGCACGGCCTGGGCCTCCTATTTCTCAGGCTTCTTTATGCTCAAGTCTACCAAACTTTAGCTTCAACTCCAGACATAATGAAGTCAGTGGTATCAAATATTCTGTGAGGAAAACAATTGGGATTAACTTCCCCTGACTCTACAAAGCTTCAACTTGTAAAAACTAAGCCCTGTGCCAAGAGGAAAGAATAACACTGAATAAATATTCATATTAAGTGTTCAATCCATTTTCAAAAGCAATGCACAGGATTTTCTAAGTAAACTGAGATGCCCCTAAAATAGGCTGCCTTTTCTTATGAATGATCTGCTTTTTTTTTTTAATGAATGTTAAGTAGGGAAGAAAGTCAAAAGAGGCATAGAATAAACATTTGTGCAAGCGTGCTTATTCCACTGCTTTATAAACCCCCACTCCTAAATCCACTGACTCATTGCACAGATATATTAATTACACAGATATTCATTACACAAGTGCTTTGGCGTAGTAGGTGCTGTATATAAGGAGCCTGTTTGGACATAAATAATGTTTACTAATATTTTCAGCAGAAGTAACCACATGTAAACAAATAACCACTGCAGAGAGAGAGATTTCCAGCGTTTTTTTCGGTAGGCTATTAAGAATGCAGACTGGAGCTCCCTTTTCTCCTAGAAATTTCCCTATTTAAAATAAAAATCAATTTGTTTTTCTCTGTAATAATACTGCCTCTAAGGCAGCAGTGGGAGTTATCAAAACAAAGGGGTTTAACGTCCCCAGGTCGTATCCTTCCAGAACTCTCATTAGGGAAGGCTCTCAGTAGCCTAAAAGAAAGTGGTCTTGCACTCAGCATTTTCCTTCATAATCTTTTCCTCTCAGCACCAAGAACAAATATATGTTTAAAACAAAACAGAAAGAAATAGGTCTTATTTTGTCCCACGCAGCCAGCAGTTTTCTCTCCTCAACATGAACTTACACCTCTATAGGTATTGCCTTCACTAGGACACGATTTAACCCTCCCATTTTAAATGCATCTGAATGCTTTGACATAGTATTAAAAATACTGATATTACTCAAGGTAAAAATAGACAAACTGTTTGCCACACGCGAGGCTCTTTTCTAAATGTTTCCCAGGTACTAATTCATTTAATCTTGACAAGAGCACTATGAGGCATGTTACTATTATTAGCCTAGTTTTACAGAAGATGAAACTGAGGTAGAGTTACTGAGAACGCAGGCACGGTTATTCATGCAACGCATTCAATAAAGCGTTAGAGGGAAACCTCCACTCGCCCTGCCTCACGCTGCCAGGCGGAGGACTTTCCACTAGCCCAACAGTCCCGTCTCCTCCCAACCTCCTCCCTGGGAGAGAAGTGAATTATGCGAAAGGTGAGTCTGGGGGAAGGGCCCGGACAACGTGGCCCAGACTCTCCAGGGTACCTCCCTTCTCAGAGCTGGCCTGCCCACAGGTGGGGGAAGTCCAGGCTGCTCCCTCCCACACTATGAGGGGAAATTGGTCTCACTTGCATGAAATATCAGAAAACCCACTTAGCCACAGTCCTGGAATCAGGGTTATTCCTAATAAACCCCTGCATGTCTACCTCTCATTGGTCTATCCATTGGTCCCAAAATTGGGTGAGAAAGAAGGATGTTAGTCAACTGTCCATCCTCTCAAGCCCTGGCACTAAGTTTTAATGCAGCAATGGGTGGAAAGATCTTTGTGAAAAAGGCAAATATTTCTTTTATAAAAAAGAGAAAAAGGAAAAAAAGAAAAAACCCTCCTCAAAGGGATACAAGAACATAACACAGTTCAACAAGGTATCTGCAGAGCAGGTCATTAGTGACCCTGCTCTTCAAAGTCACCGTCAGGTGGTGTCTAAAAGACAAGGTTACTCCTCTACTTTCTTATCTGTGTTGGACCTCAAACCACCATCTCCTTTCCAGACCAATAAAACCACACAGGTAACCTTCTTTACTGTCGTACCCTCATTTAAGGCAGTGGAAAATTCCTTAGCATTGGTAGCCGCATTATTTTCACAAAACAGGTAATACATTTCAACAGTATATATTATCTTCAGCCTGGCCAAGTCTGTATTTTTATCAATTGCATCAATTTCTACCATAGAAAGTACAGTGACAAAAATACTACTCACAACTCTGTCATCCAGGAATAAAAGTGTCTCTAATTTCTAGAGTTATCATTTGATTTTTCCTTTAATCTTGAAATACAATGCATCTGATTTTAAACATACATTTAAAAGGGTTTTCATTCAGTAATATTGATTTTTTTTTTGGCTATAGAGAGATTTTAATGCAGATAATCTGAGCTTCATGCTTTCTTATTCAAATTGCACTTAATAAGACTAGTTTCCGAAGCAAAAAGTTTGAAATAAAAAACAGACCACATTTCTTCCACAGTAAATTTAAAAGCAAAATTAACTTTTTCACAAATGCACATGAGTAAAGGAAGTCAGTCATCCAGCACTGT
The DNA here is from genome assembly GCF_965194825.1 of Balaenoptera physalus. Classification (NCBI taxonomy): domain Eukaryota; kingdom Metazoa; phylum Chordata; class Mammalia; order Artiodactyla; family Balaenopteridae; genus Balaenoptera; species Balaenoptera physalus. The sequence continues at coordinate 61,924,470 of NC_138893.1, read as the reverse complement.
CAACTTCACAGAAAAGGACAAATGAAGACACAGGCACTTCCATGCCTTGATCCTTGCAGCACTTCTGATGCAGGCAAGGCAGTTGTGGCATTATCCCCATGTTCAGAAAAAGCACCTGAGGTTCAGAGAATTACAGTGACATGCCTAAGTGAACCTACTTTCTAAGTGGCAGGGTTCAACGTGAAACACATTTTTTTTTTTCTATTGGAGCCAAAGTTTGTGCTTTTTCTCTTCTAGGCCACCATGAAGCAAGAAGTCATTGGAAAGGCCTCTGAGAATAAGTAGTGATCAAAATTTAAGTGGAGAAGAGCCGAAAACAAAGACTGACCATGATGCAGTGTGACAGAATGCAATGAGATGTGTCAGCCTCATTTATTTATTAGCACAGCCCAGGATAACTGGTAAGAAAGGAGAGAAGGAAGAAAAATTCGAACAACAGAAAGAACAAACAGCAGACTGGCCGTGAAGAATATGGGAAGAAACACCAACCAAAACAGAGAAACGATGTGGGGGCATTTGGTTACAGATCATGCCTAAACCAGTGGTCAGCACCAAATAGTCAATATTTTAGGCTTTGCAGGGCATATGATATCTTTTACAACTATTCAGCTCTGCCATTACAGTCTGAAAGCAGCCACAGGTAACATGAAAATGAATGGACATAGCTGTGTGCCAATAAAACTGTACTGACAAAAACCAGTCTCCGGCCAGATTTGGCCTTTCAGCTGTAGTTTGTTAAAGCCTGGCCTGGACAGTCACCTGGCCTTCACAGGAGGCCATATGACATACTAAAGAAGCAGAGAGAAAAATCTAGGGACAACATAACCATTCAACTGGCAGCAAGTACCCTGAGCGCTGCCATTCCCATAAGTCCCGAATCTGCTGGCGGCTCAGCACGGCCTTTTGATTAAGAGACTGAAGTGATGCATTTGTTCAGTAGTTGCTTATCCAAAGTTATTAACATTCAAAGAACCCATCTGTAAAATATTGTGTTGATTATGACTCACAGAACTGTGAAGTCCAAGCTTACCCTATATTTTACATGGGTGATTATGGGAAAAATCATCCCAATGTTTCAAAAGTAACTACGAAAGAAAATTGAGAGGAACAGAAGCATCTGAATGAATCATGGTTTCTGTCTCTGACAGTTCCTCCACCTGGAAAACTCTCCCTGACTTTTCCTGTCCCATTTTCCTACCTAAATCTTGCTCCTTATTTAGGTGTCAATTTAAACATCTTTTCCTCCAAGAAGCTCTTCTCAAACGTGCCAGGTGTGGTCAAGACACCTACCATACATTTCTATGACACTGAACTTCTTCATTACTCTCAGGGCACCTATAATTCCTTCCTAGTTTAACGTCTGCTTCCCTTCTAGACTATAAACTCCAGAAACCTGCCTTGTTCAACACCCAGATGCAACACTGGCAATGAGACCTTGATTAAATAGAAGGCTTGAGTGTTTCAAAAGGACACTCTGCACTGAGTGACTAAGTATATAGCTGGTGATGATCAGCAACGCATGATTTTGCAGGGCAACTTTGGGGCTTTTCCAGCCTCAACAATGTACGATGTGATAAAGCTGAAGAGGGAAGGCTGTGACTAGGTGCCAGTAAGCGAACTGCCCTCACGTTTAAAAAGAATAAGAGCAGGCTACTCATTCTTAGGTTTGTTAAAGTAGAAGCTACAAAGAAGTTCCTCTCATGCCCATCAGTTTTTTTTAAAAAAATGCAAATGTGGTTTCAGTTAATGATAAAATTTTCAGTATACTGGGCCCTAGTACATTCAATAATATTTAGCTGGATAGATTTAAAACAAGTTATCTGCATAATTTCTTTTTGCTTAAATAAATACACACAGCATGTATAGAAGCACAAACATTCACATACCTATAGAACTGCCTGAAATACCTGGGCAAAAAATAGATGATAAAATACATAGAGTATGATCCTTTTTTGTAAATAAAACAGGAAAATAACTAAAAGGGTGTATGCCCCCCAAAGTGGCTGTACCTGATAGAGGAATTTGGGTTAATTTAATTTTTTCCTTTTTATTTACCAGTGTTTTCTTCTTTTTATACAATCACCACATATATTTTAAAGAGTTTTTTAAAGTTATTTAAAACAAAAATCCCTGCTGATTAGACAACACTTCAAAGCTGTTTGAAAGAAACAGTATACATAGGGAAAATGTGAAACGGGGCAATGCTGTTATTATTTAACATAGCTTTGCTGACAGCGTGAAGAAAAAAATGTTTCTGACCTCCTTAAATGTTCACCCATTCCTACCAATATCATAATGATGATACATCTACCATGGTGAACATCAGCAGACAAAAGCAAAATAGTACCAATGCTGAGGGTGTTAATTTCAGTTTCTAACTACATCCTTACTTTTCCTGGAGCATGATATATTTTAAGTTGGCCTAATTCCTTTCTAGTCTTGGACTCTGAGAACTGCACTAACTTACCTAGCCAATTTTAGTGACCAAATGCATTAGGGGCAGATAAGAAACTTCAAAACTGATATCTTCTCTCTTAAAGGTTATTTATATAGGTCAGAAATTGGCAGCCAGACATTAGGAATGCTGAAGTACTTACTTGAAATTTATTTCCAGTGCTTACACTAGAGTCTTTAAATACATATAATAAGTATATTTAATTAGAATTCTTGTGGTTATCTGACATCAGCCTATGCCTAAGTCAGAGAAGATTACCAAATTTCCCATCTTAGAGTATGCTTTAACATCTTATATTTCTTTTCATAAATACCAATCATTTCATAAATATTGTCTTATATCTAAACAATGTGTAATTGGCCAGTAACAAACATCCATTATGCATGACTTGAAGGTATTTTTAAACTCCAAATGAAAATGAGGTTCAACACCTCTTTACAAATGACAGAAATAAACCACACAAAACAAATTCTTTAAGAGACTGGCTTTATGATGGCAGAACTGCCCACCATCCAATAACAATTATAAACCGTGGACAAATATAAAAGGCAACTCTGAAGGCACTGGAAAATAACCAAAAGCAGGCAGAAAGTGGATTATCTATAGCCCTTAAATAAGGGAACCACACTGAATGATAATTTACATTTATACAGCTTATTCTGTGAGGGCACAACCAAGTTTATGTCACAGCAGATGGAACTCAAGCAGCAAACCACAGTCTTACTGGTCAGAATATAGACCTGCCAAGGTAGCTATAAAAATTGAGAAGAAAAATCCCCCAAATGAGGAAGTCAGGCCTATATTTGAAGCCCCAAATTTGCAAATAAATTCTACACTTGTTGGCTAAACCCAGAGCTATGAGACTCCAAGGATCCCAGAGAAAAAAAACAACAGTTGAAAAGTTTTCTGAAAGCTGACAGATTCCAACAGCTGCCCACCTTAGAGGAGTTTAAAGCTCAAGATGTGGCATGGCAGGTTTCAGGAGCCTGGTAAAGGCCTGAGACTTTCCTGTGACACCACAGAAGCAACATGGATTAAGAAATAAAGAACACCTTGACTGCAGGATATTTCCTGGGAAATACAGGCAAAATGGAAATAGCTAACATAAAAATGAGCCTACGTAACACTGAAGATGATTCGCAACTTAACTACTTGTTTGAACAAAACCCAACAGAATCCCAAATCTATACAATGTAGCATCTGCATTGTCCAGCATACAATTAAAAATTAATAGATATGTGAGGAAAATGGAAAATGCAACTCCATAGTTAAAGATAAATCCGTGCACAGAAATAGATCTACAAATAATCCAGAAAATGGAATTAGAAGACAAGAACTCTAACAATGATAAACATATTAAAAGAATCTCCAGAGAAAGATAGATATAATGGGTAAAGAAATAGGAAATTTCAGGAGACACATAGAAACTGCAAAAAATAAAAATAAAAAAGGAAGTTCTAGAGCTTAAAACTACAATATCTGAAATAAAAACATACTGGATTAGATTAATAGCAGGTTGGACACAACAGTGAACAGCTTGGACTGGTGAACTTTAAGATATGTCAGTATAAAGAATCCAGGCTGAGGTATAGAAAAAAAACAGTGCTTTTAAAAGAGTCTCAATGGCCTGTGGGGCAGTATCAAGTGGTCTAATTTACATGTTAAAGGAGAGTAGAGAGAATGGGGCAGAAAAATATGTGTAAAGAAACACAGGCCAGAAATTTTCAAAATGGAGCAAAAACAGCAATACACAAATGTAGAAAACTCAGCCACAAGAAAACCTCACCTAGCCATGAAAACCAAAGATAACAACAACAACAAAATCTTAGAAGTATCCAGAAAAGACATGTTACACGTGAGAACAATAATCAGAATGAAGGCAGACATCTCATCAGAAACAAGAGGCCAGAAGACAAAAAAATCTTCAAATCACCGAAAGAAGGGGAGAGAAAAAACTGTCAACCTAGGATTCTATCTACAACAAAATTATCTTTCAAAAATAAAGGAAAAATTTTTTAAATCTCCATATAAATAAAAACTGAGAGAATCTGTTGCCAATAGGCCTACATTGCAAGAAATGCTAAAGAAAGCTCTTCAGCTGAAGAGAAGTGATACCAGATGTAAATTTTAATCTACAGAAAGGAATGAAGAACCTTTGAAATAGTAAATGTGTAGGTAAACATGAAAGACTATTTCTCTTAATTCCCTTATGACATACTTATTAGATATACGGTATAAAATATAGTTTGTGTATACAAATACTTTATATATACTTAGCATATATTGTATTAAAAGTATAATACTGAATTGTATATTTTTAACATATATGGACATAAATTGTATGAAGACTACAGTGCAATGGACGGGGAGGGGCAAATGAAACCATATTGTAGATTTCTTACATTTTATACAAAGTAGTAAAATATTAATTCAAAAAGGCTTTTTATTAAGGATGAATATTATAATCAGCAGAGAGACTGTAAAAATCATATGAAGAGGTGTAGCTGAAAATCTAAGAGAAATTAAAATGTAATGCTAAAATATTTTCAACTAAACAAAAAGAAGGGAGAAAAGGAGATACAGGATTAAAAGAAAATGTCTAAAAGATGGGACAGATAGGAAGCAACAAAACGGTAGATATAAAACTAACCATATCAATAATTACAGTAAATAGACTAAACATTCCAATTAAAAGGCAGAGATTGTCAGAATACATTAAAAAGTAATACCCAACTACATATTACCTAAAACAGATGTATTTTAAATGCAAAGCCACAGATAAACAGGTGGAAAAGGATATACCAACATGACCTTGACACAAAAACCAGGCAAAGACACTAACAAAATACCATAATGGTGTAAGGACAGATGAATAGAACGACACAGCAGAATAGAGGCCAGATATAGAGGTACGCATATATGGTCAACTGATTTTTTTTTTTACCAAGATGTCAAAATAATTCAGTGGGTATAAGGATGGTCTTTTCAACAAATTAGACAGGAACAAATAGATATCTATATGGAAAGAATAATGAATCCTGACCTCTACACCTTATATAGAACTAACCGTAAGTGCTAAATCTATAGAGCAGAAAAACATAGGAGAATGTCTTTATGACCATTAAGTAGGCAAAGCACTATGGATAAAAGAAAAAGCTGATAAACTGGACTTCTTCAGAATTACAACTTCTGCTTTTTTGAAGACATAATCAAGAAATGAAAAAGCAACCACCAACTGGAAAATCTTTACAGTACATATATCTGACAAAGGACTTGTACCTAGAGTACATAAAGAACTACTACACTATACTATACTTCAAGAATAAAAAAGTCATGCAACCCAATCTTTAAAATAGCAAACGACTTGATACTTTATAAAAGAAGACACCGGAATAGCCAATAAGTACATGAAAATTTTTCAACATCATTATCATAAAGGAAGTCAGGACACCACAAGATACCACATCACACCCACTAGAATGCCAATACTGAAAAGAATGATAATAATAGCAAGTGTTGGCAAAGGCTTGGACCATATTGGAGATTCTCATACATTGCTGATGGGCATGTTTAATTATACAACCCCTTTAGGAAAATGTTTGACAATTTTTTATAAAATTAAACATACACTTATCCAGTGATGCACTTCCAAGTATATATCCAAAAGAAATGAAAACATATGTCCACAAAGAGACTTGTATAATAATGTTCACTGTAGTTATATTCACAATAGCCAAAAGTTGTAACTACCCAAATGTCCATCAATAGGTGAATAGGTAAATTCATACAATGGAATACTACTCAGCCAACATAGAGACAACCTACTGATACACATAACAGTAAGTATGACTCTCAAAAACACCATTAAGTGAAGCCAAAGAAGCCAGACACACAAGTACATTCTATATAACTCTACAAAGTTCTGCAAGAGGCAAAACTAAGCTCTGTTGATAGAAATCACATTACCATTTACTTCGGTGCTGGGACAACTGACTGGAAATGGCACAAGGGAATTTTCTGGGCGACGGAAATGTTCTACATCTTGAGAGAGATGTTGGTTCACTGAACTGTTCACTTAAAATTTGTACCTTGTATAGTATGTAAAATTATACCCAAATTAAAAGATAGTTCAGGGACTTCTCTGGTGGCGCAGAGGTTAAGAATCCGACTGCCAATGCAGGGGACACGGGTTCAAGCCCTGGTCTGGGAGGATCCCATATGCTGCGGAGCAACGAAGCCCGTGTGCCACAACTACTGAGCCTGCACTCTAGAGCCCGCAAGCCACAACTATGGACCCCGAGTGCCACAACTACTAAGCCTGTGTGCCTAGAGCCCGTGCTCCACAACAAAGAGAAACAACCGCAATGAGAGGCCCATGCACCGCAACGAAGAGTAGCCCCCCGCTCACTGCAACTAGAGAAAGCCCGCACGCAGCAACAAAGACCCAATGCAGCCAAAAATAAAAAATAAATAAATAAAATTTAAAAAAAAAAAGATAGTGCACAAAAAAATTTCTCTGAATTAGTTCTGAAGGAGATATGGTCTCTCACAGGTCAAAAGTATTTCTCTTATTACCCTGGGGGACAAATTCTAAAGCCTCCAAACAGAAGGTGTGTGTGTTTAGTTCAGTCATGACTTTTTAAAGATTTTTTCTTTGATGTGGACCATTTTTAAAGTCTTTATTGAATTTGTCACAATATTGCTTCTGTTTTATGTTTTGTTTTTTTGGCCATGAGGCATGTGGGATCTTAGCTCCCTGACCAAGGATCAAATCCACACCCCCTGCACTGGGAGGCGAAGTGTTAATCACTGGACTGCCATGAAGTCCCTAGTCACGCTGTTTTTGAAATATACACCCAAACAAAGCAGAGGGAAAAGAACTAATATCTGTTTCCTATCAAAATACTCTTTTTGATATTTGTTCCAACCTAGAGGAATTAAAAACAACCTGCCCTTTAGGTTTTATCTAATTTTATTTATCCCATTAACAATTTAAAGTTTACTTTTAACAACACAATGAAAAAAGCACTCAAAAAATAAACTATAAAGCATAAATCCGAATGTTCTAATATCTTACTATTCTAAAATATTAAATTCCTACTGTATTCCAGGCAAGACAATAGTCACTAGGGCAATGAAAATGAAAAACTTCCACCTTATTGTTGAAGAGTTCTCAGTTGGGTGGAAGAGAAATTACCGTAAATTTTAAGTAAATAAATTTAATATAAATTGGTAAAGACCTCACTGGGGGAAAAATATATCACTTCTTTTCCCTCGAAAACCATAATATTTAATATTGACCAATAAAATGCAAGAAGTAAATATAATAAATTCAGTTATTCCTTTTGAAGGACACAATAATTTTAAGAAAGAAAAAACTTCAGCAACTAACTCCATATAAACATGTTTCTTAAGTCAAGAAAAAATAACCCCTCCACCTTTTAAAGGAAATGATCTCCACAGCACAGGGGATTAGATAACTACATCTTGTACCACTTGCCCACATCCTCCATCCCAACCTCATAGCTGGTTTGCCTGGCGTGGGTTCCCATCGGAGGTAAATCTGAAGGCTGGTCAGGCTATGCCTCAACATGAAGTGATGGGGTGAGTGAATTCTCACTCTCAGGACTCTAATTGTGATACAAATCCCTTCTCTTCTATTCTCTCCTGAGCCTACTTTTATCCCCTCTACTGAAACTAGTCAATTCAAAATCAACAATGACCTCCAACATCGCGAAAGCCAATGGTTGGTTCTCGATTTTCATTTAATATGACCTTTCGGCAGCGTGCGACACGGTTGTTCTCTTGCTTCCACTTGAAATTCTTTCCTTACTTGGCCCCCAGAACACCTCACACTCTTTCCACTGTCTGCCTTCCTTCCAGCAGTTGCTTCTCACCCCCGTTCGTGGGCTCTTCCTTATCTCTGTAAGTGCCCAGAGGTTCATTCAATGCTCAGCTCTCCTCCCTATTATCATTTGCTTTCTAGGTCAGCAGTTCTCAAACATTTTGGTCTCAGGACCCCTTTACACTTTTAAAAACTGATAAGGATCTCAAAAAATGTTTGTGTATGAGGGTTATACCTATAGATAATTACTGTATTAAAAACTGAGAAAACTTTTAAATATTTATTAATTCATCTAAAAGCAACTATAAGCCCTATCAACATATAATAACATATTTTAATAGAAAATACATTTTCCAAAATAAAAACATATATATGAGTAAGAAGAAGAGTATCATTTTACATTTTTTAAAATCTCCCTAATACCTAGCTTAATAGGAAACAGCAGATTCCCATAACTGTGTTTGCATTCAATCTGCTATGATGTCACACATAGTCTCTGGAAAACGCTACTGAACTGTACGTCTTAGTATTATTATAAAAAGTTTTAACTCTGCTGACCTCCCTATGAAAGTCCAAGGAACCCATGGGTCCCTACTATACTTTGAGAACTACTTTAGGTGCTCCCATCCAATCCCATGGTTTTAAATACCATCTCTTCTAGGACAACTCTCAATTAAAAAGATATCTCTGGGCTGGACTCCTTGAACTCCAGGTTCAAATAGCCAGCTGCTCAACATGCTCACTCAGATATCTAACAGGTATTGTTTAATTATTAACAATAATAATTAAAGTTATTTTAATTAATAAAGACTTTACTCCCCACCTGCCCTATAACCGCAACATTTTCCTCCTGTGCTCTCCTCCCATCTCAGTAAATAATAACTCTAACTTACCAGCAGCTCAGGTTGAAATCTTGGGAGAAAACCAGCATGCCTCTTTTTTTTGCAAATCCACATCTAACTTATATCCAAATTCTATGAGCTTCCTTCAGGAATATATCCGGAATCTCACCATGTCTTATCCCTCCACTACTCCTTCCACCCTGGTCCAGGCTTATGCATCTTGGCCTAGACTTTGGCAATAGTCTCCATGCATCCTCTTGTGTCCCCTGTGGGACAGTCTTCACATAGCAACCAGAGGGATTTAAGGCATAAGTCAGATCATAAGTCACTTCTTTGCTTAAGACCACAGGTACCGTCTCACCTCACTCAGAGCAAAAGCTAGACTCTACATCATAGCCTACAGAGGTGCTCTATGAGCTGGCCCCCGACTACCCTTCCGAACTCATATATTAAAACTCTCCCCTCACTCACTGCACTGTAGCCACCCCGGCCCCTTGGCCGTCACTCATACACTCTCCCGTCGGGGTCTCTGCAATTGCAGTTTCTTCTGCCTGAAGCCCACTCTCCTCAGATCCCCCTGACTGAGGCTTGCTCCTGCAGTCAGCACTCAAATACACCATGTGGAAGATGCCATTCTCACCATCACTCCATACCCTATCCCTGCTTTATTTTTCTTCCTAAAACTTGTCGTTACCTGACATGCTTGTCTGTTCTTTGTCTGTTCTCCCCGCCCCCAAGCAATGAGAAGAGGGCATTTGTCTGGCTCAATGTTATATCCCAGTACCTAGAACAGTGTCTACTGGGAAACAGTTGCTCAATATATTGTTTGAGTGGATCAAGAGAGATGCCGATCCAGGTAGCATTGGGAGTTGAAGGTGAAAGTGATGAGTTGGAGAGGCCAGGAGAGCCACATGCAAAGTAGCACTTTGAAGAAGAAGAAACCATAGAAGTGGAAAAAACAGCACCACCAAATAGAGGCTATGAATAAAAGGAGACAAGAACTACTGTTGGATAGAACTGCTACCAAGGCCAGAGAACAAAGTGATTACCAAACATTTATTTATCTCAAATAGTAGCTCGTAAAATCCACTCGAAATACACAAACATCTTTGGAACAAGAATGTTTCCCTCAAATGTCACCTGAATCAATTCAGTACAATCTCACACTCTTTACTGACGTAACTCTTTTCTTATACAAAAAAGAAGGCAAGGCTCATACAAAGGAAAATGATTAGTCTACTTAGCCTACTTGCCAAACTTTTGGCCTCCACCCTAACTTTTCAGTAATCCCCACAAACTGGTTCCAAGAGGGAGATAACCCTAGAATAGTTATATTAAACTAGGTTCTTATAGTCACTAAAATCCAATGAGTCCGACCAGAAAACCCCACATCAGATCACTTGGGTCAGGATTGTAAGAATGAGAGCCAGGGTTACTTCACCATAATTAATATCAAAATCACAAAGCCATAAACAGCACACTGGTTAACAAATGTTTTATCCAAAAAGAATTTTAAAAAATATTTTTCTTCATTCTGATCAAGAACGAAAAGTAGCACACATGGACTCAAATCGCAGCTAGTACCCCAAATTCAGGTGGCCAGTGCCAAATGTCAGTCATGACCAGTGATCTGCTATCCCTCTTGGAGGGAACGTGAGACAAGTGGTGGAACGGTGCTCGGTACAAGGTGAGGCCCCATCGGCAAGTCTTTGGGTTCACAGCCCCCATGATACCTTCACTTAATCTGCTACCAATTAATGTTTTCACTATTCAGACTTAAAAATGACACTGTATACCATGATCCTAGTGAACTCCCTTTTCACAGGCTCCACATACACAACAACAGCAAAAGAGCAATATCTCTTAAAGGGAACAGAGAAAAAACCTTCCCGTCTGTCTCTGTTACTGTCGTATATTCTCCCTTCTAAACTACTTACTGCTTGTGTCAGTTTGTACACAATTAGGAGTGTACTCTTGAAATCTCACAAATAAACAAGAACAGAGATTTTTAAAGCAAAATACTAATAAAAAATTTTTTCAAAGAAAGAAAAGAAAAAGCAGAAAGGGTAGTTTGCTAAAAATTTTTTCTTAACGCTCTTAAGAGATTTGAGGAAGAGGTTATCATTTTGAGGTTCTGCTAGCTGAGTAGAGAAAACTAATCTATCTGTTTACCTACCTATCTATTACTTTTGCTTGAGAGCAGCACGGTTGATCTTCAGTGCTCACGATGTACAATGCACTTTGTTAGGAGCTGGAAAGCATCCTAAGATGAATACAAATTTCCTTTTAGAGTCACCCAGGGTAGCGGAAAGAGCGAGGGCTTTGAAAGAGTGAGGGCTCTGACTGCAACAGATTAGGGTGTGAACCAGCGAACCGGTGCTTTGGAACTGTGTTACCTTGGGCAAGGCTGAGCTTTGGTTTCCTGGATTTGAAACAAAGAAAGTATCCAGGCCTCTATACTTACTACCTTCCTGCCTGAGAAGTTCTTGCCCCAGAATGAGCAAACTCATTCCCTCCCCTCCTTCATGACCTTACTTGTATGTTACCTTCCCTCTGAGGCCTTCCCTGCCCTCCCTACTTTGTGCTACAGCGAACACATTACACACACACACACACACACACACACACACACACACACACACACACACCCCTCACTCATACCCACACTCCCACCCACTTCTCTGTTTCAGTTTTTGCCAGAACCTTGATCACCATCTAGCACACATGTATTTTAGTTATTCATCTAGTTTAGCCTCTTTCTCCCACTAGGCTATAAGCTCCATGGTACAAGTTTGGGGCTTGTTTAGGGTTTTTTCCCTTTGTTCACAACCTAACGCATCTAAAGGAGGGTCTAAAACATAAATGTAACACCCAAAGTTTGCTGCATGAAGGAAGTTCATGAAGATCCCTGCAAGGTTCCAGGGTTCTCATTAGAGATCATGTAAATAAAGACCTTAGGATATAAAAGGCACACAGTGCATAGTAGATATTATTATCTTATTATTATTATTCTTAATAATATTATTATATTATTATCTTCTAACAGTTTCAGACTATTGGAAACTGTCAACAGAATTTGTTTTTAAAATAATGAGAACAATAATGTCAGAGATGGCACAGGCCAGCTAAGGATTAAGTAGCAAAAGAGGGAAAAAAGAAATAACTGCTATAAATCCATGGGAGGGAGATCACTCTGGATTATTCTACATGATGAGCCTAAGACATTACACATTCCTGTACAGAAAACAAAGTTTAAGAGGGGAGTGAGTTTGAAAACAGATTCTGGGGACTTCCCTAGCAGTCCAGTGGTTAAGACTCTGCACTCCCAATGCAGGGGGCATGGGTTCAATCCCTGGTTGGGGAACTAAGATCCCGCATGCTGCAAGGTGCAGCCAAAAAAAAAAAAAAAAAAAAAAAAACCAGATTCTGGATTACAAAGAGATGTCATTTATGTGTTCTTCACCCAGACAGGGCCCAATCAATAAGAAAGACAACTAAGTTTTAGTTTACTTTGATTATTCACTTTGACAGAAGAGAAAAGCAATAGAATGTTGAGAATGTTAGGACACTAATTATGTCTTCAAATATTTGTTTTAACAATTGCTTTTCTGACTGTGTGGAAGTTTGAAAGTGAATACACTAATAATTAACATTTTCCCACCAAATATTTAGGAAGAAAAAGATTCTAAAAATGAGCTATTACTTATATAATCTTTGTTTCTATTATGGTTTCTTTCCCAAATTAATGTAGGTAGAAATAAATATATGCAGTCAAAAAAATACTCAGTATATCTTTGAATGTGATATTAAAAAAAATTATCAAAAGAGTGCCCCAAGATTAAAAACCCCTGCATAAAAAAGAGAAAAGACTATTCACATCAAGAAAGCTTTCTTCATTTTACTAAAGGATTTCTTAAGAATTCCTCTAAAATTAGTGAGCTTTCCTTGTCAACCTAAATTTATTCAATTTATTAAAAATATCAATGATATAATTCTCAGAAATGTACTCTGCTGAAAAATATAACTGTGATAAGAAAAAAAAACACTAGGAAAATTCTATGTTCTCAAATTTTGAGCAAAAAATAATAAATAGTGATGCTTTGGATCAAATAGTTTAAAAGCCTGAAAATATTTATAACGTGGGATGCAAACCATTTCCCTCCTTAGAAACTGTTTCCACCAATGCCAATTCAAAGTAAACATTACAATATTTTAAAAACAAACAGCCATTTTTTCAGAACTAAATGTGAAGATCTGTTAAGCTAACACATTTAAAATTAAAACTTCCAAACACAGCTACTCAAAAAAATCATAATAAATAAACATCACCAAGCCCTTCAAATATTAATCTTAAAATTTCTAATCATAATATGGTCTTATGTAAGTGTGCAGCTGACAAATCATGCTATTAATCCAGCTGGCATGCTTACCATGGTATGTTTGTGATTCCTTCCATGGCAAATATTTAAAACACACTACTAATTTTCATAATCTAAAATACATAACTGTTCCAGGCAATCGTTATCCCTACCCTAATCATCATAACTTGAGCTTTCTTCCAATTTAAATCAACATTTATTCCATTTCACATTTGCTTAGCACCACGCTACATGCTCAAAAAAAGTAATCATTAGTTTAAGTCATGCCAAATATATCGCTGTTTCCAGGAAACTGTGTTCTAATGTAGCAACGCAGAGTGACAGATGGACCAGGAAAGGCTACCTGCGTTAGATCAGTAACCCTGATAGCAGGTCCTCCTCTGCAACATTAATCTAATGTGGGAGTCTCAAAACAAGAAAATTAAAGTTCACAACAGAGTGTGTAATTCATTTAGGTTAGTGAGTGGCACATGTACGTATTACATATTTCTGTCAGATGGCAATGCTTCTTGCTAAACTCCTATTTAGTGCCCAAAGAGTACTGAGGCAGCTGAATTTTCAAATCATAAAACTGATTCCGCAGGATCTGCACATTGTACATTTAAACCATAACATTAAGAATTTCTTTTTGAGACTGATTTCTTTTTTGTATCACTGGCATATTAATTATTATTAATATTATATTAATTGCAACTATTTTCACTTTCAAATAATATTCCACTAATTCAGAATCAAATGAAATAATATTGAATAAATGGACCAACATACACCAGAGCCTCTCAGGACATCATCATGTGGACCTATGGCAGATATCACATAACGAAATATAACAAATAAACCCCCATAAAGTGGGGGAGTTACTTAGGAATCTTACCTAGAAGGGTAAACTTAGGAATCTTAGGAATTTTACCTAGAAGGGTAAACTTATAAGATATAGGAAAATATTGGACAATTAATTAATCAAATCAATGAACAAAAATAAATCTCATCTCAATAAATAATGTGTCAAAGACATCAAAGTCCCCACCAACTCAGAAAGCATATTACAAGGAATTATTCTCCACCTCATTCCTGACCTAATCCAACTGTACACGGCAGACACTCAAATTAAAAGGGGAGGCTGGGCTTGTACCTAAATTTTTAATAATTTTTTGAGCTCTGCCCTAAATATCTTCCCACCTCATCTATTAGAAGCACCTACTCAACAAAAATAGATCTTTCATTTATGCAGAATGACACAACAGATATCTTAAACTACTCTCCCAAATAAAAATAAAGAAGAAAATATAACATCTTTTTAAATGTACCAGTGAGATGACAATAAAGTAAGAGACAGTAAAAGTAGGAAAGCTGGGAAGTAAGAAAGCAATAAAACCAGAACCCTGGTCACCTTGAACTTACTATAACGATTACGTGGAGCAAGAGAGTAGATAAAACCAGGACTCCTCAAGCTGGTGAGTTTAAGAGCTCCCGGCATAAAATTGGAACTTTACAGAACTATACCCTCAGGATATGGGCAATGAATGAGAAGTAAACTTGCTCCATCAAAAGAGAAGAGAAACTGCTTTTTATCCCCAGCACCTTTCTGGGGGGTGAGGTGAGGCATGGCAGTGGTCTGGGCGGAAAATCTCCCTTGAGAATTCACAGCCAACATCTAGTACTCTGTGTGGTTTTGTGGTCTAAATTCATACTGTATGCTTCAAGAAAGCTCAAGCAGAGAATTTAATTTAAAGACTGTCTAGATTGATGGTACCTACAGGTACCTGGCAGAAGCAAATATAAATACTCTCTGGGAAAACCTATCTTTCACCTTGACCCTAAAGAACTCACACAGATAAAAACTGCAAGGAACATGAGTTCAGCCAATAAGTCGTAAACACAAGGAAATACGACACTATGAATGAGCACCAACAGAAACAGGCAAATGAAATCAGATCTGAAAAGACTTCAGATACTGGAATTATCAGCATAAAATAAGTATACTTAATATATCTCAATAAAGAAAACATTGAAAAGGAGCAAAATTTTATTTAAAAAATATTACCAAGCTGGTCTTTAGGGAAATTCTTTACTTAATCCACTGAGTTGTGGCACAAACATAGCTAAAGTACCTGATTCAAGAGGGGTCAGTTCTGTGATTCATTAATATCAATCTTCAATTTAAGACAGCCCACCCAAAATGTTCTAAAAGAATCTAGAAATAGATAAAGAAGACTTCACAGGCTGTCAGACTCAATATCACGCACCACATCACTCTGATGGCAAGAATGCCCTCATACTACCCACATCAACCAGAACATAGAGACCAGTCTCCCAGGGCTAACCCTGCAGGGGTATACTTAGTACCATTCACTGACCCCATCACCAAAAGTTACTTTCTACCACCAATGACTGTAAGGCTATCACTCCACCTCTCCTAACCTTAGAACTTCCGAGGCACCTCTAAGGAAACCACTGCCCTAAAAGCAGGTCAGTCTATGGGAATTCCAACTGGAGTGCCTATGGTTAAGTACCAAACCCAAGAGGGATTGTGTCCCTGCAGGAGAATTACAGGCATAATGAACACTGGAAGTAATGCTGTGCAAACATCTATTTTCCTTCTCTTTTTCATCCTCCTGTAGGTTCACTACGCCACAGTGATTCTCAGTCTTTACTTCCTTAAGGAAGTAAACAAAACTTTCTTTAAACAAAACTCCGTGGAAGTTCACTATATAAAACACATAAAAGCAGAGCTGTTAGTTGATGAGACAAGAAGGTGGTCAAAGGCCTTGCCCTCCTCCCTCACCCGTAACCCACTCCCAGGTATTTTGGAATTTCAAGGGCAATGAGGAACCACGTCTGAAAAGCACTGGCCTGGTGAGGATGATGATATAATGATAATGATGATAATTTAACTTAATAGTGATGCCTTTAGAGAAGAATAAAAAGGAACAATACATTATAGTCCCGGCTTCGTATCAGCCTAAGTAGAATGCGTCTATTAAATGTTGACCCATCTCAGCTGTAAACACCATTTGAGAACTCTGACCCCCTAGGAGCACAGAACTCTCCAGTTCAGGAGAAGCCACATTTGTACCGCATGGTGAATGTTTCTAAGAGATTGTAAAACAGCATCACTCGTGAGGCCTGGGGCTCCTTGCGAAAAAAAAGAGGGGAAAAATTGCTTAGTTAACTAGTACATGAAGCATCAAGTACATTATGGAACTAGTAGGGCCAAGCTATCCGCAAATAAGAATTTGAGAAGTTTCTTCTAACCACGGGAAAACTGAAGTTACTTGTCATAGATGGGTTACCTCAATGAAAGAAAAAGGACGTTTCAAAATTTACAAGTCAAAAGGGAATTTCCAGTACTCCCTTCATGCATTTGTACTGGGAAATTTACAAGTCAGGTTCACTGTATAATGTGACAGAGGAAGTGATCTGGGTTTTCTCATCATATCTTAACCCTCATTAGTTATTTTACAAGATATATAAAAACTAGTGGCAATTATGGAGTTCTTGTTTATTTTAATACTTCTGTCCTACCACTGTGGCCTAATCTGGAGAGGTACTAACTGAATTGAATGAGGATTAGGTCTACCTAATAATAAGATGGAATAACTTATGTTATTACCCACATGGAACACTTTGTAGCCACTTTTTAGCATGTTGTAAAAGAAAACTTAAAAACGGGGGAAAACGCTTAAGTTATACTGAGTAAAAACAGATCTAGAACACTATAATTCTAATTTTGTACTTTTTACAAGGTATACGTAGTCGTAAGAAAAAAAACTGGCAGCATCCACACCAAAATATTACCAGCAGCTACCTCTGAGTGGTGGTTTGTATTTTGTTGTTTGTACTTGTTAATGCTCATCAAATTTTCTGTTTAGAATTAGGAAAAAAGCAAATTTAAAAACAAAAAGAAATTTTACTTTTAGTAAAATTGGTACAATATACCTGAAGTTCTAAGGTTTGTGTATTTCATAAATTTTGAGACTCATATACAAATGCAAGAGCTGTGTGATTCTGTAGCCAAACTCCAGCCACAACTGCTTTGGAAGGAACAGCTGCTCATCAACTGCTCAGGTGAGCCAAGCCTAACTGCTCCCGGCAGAGTACTAGGCTCAGTGTGAGGAAGGACACACAGCCGGGGAGGCACACCTCCCAGTTCTCAGTCCATCATAACAGAATTGTCACTGTTTGGATGCAACCCCATCAGTGACTACACCAGGCTATCTAGAAGCCTTTGCTTCTGTGAGGGTGAGGCCTATTTAACTGTTTGCTTTAAGACTGCCTTTGTATTAATGTAAAGCAGGAAGAAATCCTTGGCCACATTTGCAATCTAAATGTCACCACCGTGTAATCAGTGAGGCAGCGTAATTGTTCAAAGCGCAGTCCGGGAAATCAGACAAATCTAGGTTCAAGTTCTGGCTCTACCATTCTCTAACTGCACGGGCTTGGGCAAGTTTCATAATGTCACAAGCCTCAGGTTATTCATCTTTCAAAGAAGGTTACCACACCAACCTCCCAGGATTTTAGTGAGGATTTAGAATACTTATCAGTATATATAGCCTCTGCTAATTTAATAAAAATATTTCAGAAGTCTAAATACACAGATTTTCAACTCATGTTGCCCACTACTGGGGACAAAAAAAAAGTGGATACAATGTATTCTTAAACTCACTTAAACTTAAAACTCACATCCTTCAGGGAAACTTCCCAGCTATACATACTGAAAGTGATCACCTGAGCCAAGACTAAGCACTTGAATAGATGTCCTACGTTTTAAAGGATTCAGGCTCTGAAACAAGTTTGTGAACTACATGAGAAGATTTCTAGCAAAATCTCATCATTCCTTGTCTTTATCATCTTCACTAACTATATTGAAAGGATCTGGGTACTGGTGCAAATGTCACAGACACAACAGGATTGTATCAGAAACATCAAAGTCCACTCATACTTCCTATACTGGCTTCATAATCAATTCAGAATGTATCAACAAAGACATCAGAGCGTATGTTAGAAAGAGGGCATATTTCAATAATGTCACATACCGATAATATACTCTCAGTAAAATTATAAAATTAGAAAATACTTGATTTTAATATGCTAATTAAATGCTATAAATCCCATTTCCGCCATTTACTCTCTGAGAAGTAGTAGGCCAGTCATTTAACCACCTGGAACCTCAGCATTCTCATCTAGAAGGTGGGACTTGGGCTTCCCTGGTGGCGCAGTGGTTGAGAATCGCCTGCTAATGCAGGGGACACGGGTTCGAGCCCTGGTCTGGGAGGATCCCACATGCCACAGAGCAACTGGGCCCGTGAGCCACAACTACTGAGCCTGCGCGTCTGGAGCTTGTGCTCCGCAGCAAGAGAGGCCGCGACAGTGAGAGGCCCGCGCACTGCAATGAAGAGTGGCCCCCGCTCGCCGCAACTAGAGAAAGCCCTTGCACAGAAACGAAGACCCAACACAGCCAAAAATAAATAAATTAATTAATTAATTAAAAAAAAAATTGCACAGGGTAACTGATGTATGTTGGAGGCTCTGGATTAAGGAGACTAAAGGTCTTAATGAGGCCATAGTCTCATGAATTATGAAAAAAAAAAAAAAAGAAAGTGGGACTTGTTTAATGTTCTCATGATGGTATGATGATCGAAGATATAAACTACTTGGCACAGGGTATATTTAAAGTGTTCTATATTGGTAGATTGGGAAAAAGAACCCCTAAAGGATCAAGATGACACACAACATGACATAGGCTATGCCATAAAAAAGGAGCCAGTGCATCAAAAGCCAGACATCGCTGAAGGTCGAAGGATGTGAAATAATGCATTACCCGGACCTTGATGATAAAGTTGGTTGAGGAGTAAAGAATTATCGCTCTAAGCAAGAAAACGAAATAACCACTTAACACTGTAACTTGAGGGGTCAAGGAGACAAGCAGGTCAAATTCAATGACTAACAGGGAACCAGTGAATCAGATGCAGCCACTACCCAGTCAGACTCAGATATGGCCTTCATATCAAACAGGGTAGAGAAAAGCCAGTAAGTAACAGCTGATTCAAAGGACACACATTCATCGAGCTTTGATACTAACTGCCCCATTCCCAGAAGAGAAGGCAGTGAGGCATCCGGCTAGAAATTTACCATTGCTTTCATTTGTCCATAGTCAAATGTTGCCTTTTTACTGTCATCTTTATTGTCTGCCAGGCAATAGGAAGGACTCTAGAGGGGCTGAGTCAGAGTTGCTTAAGAAAGAGTTAAGAGTGACATCCCATTACACAGTCAAGTTCAGAGAACAACAGCCACTAGTGTATTTGAGGCCAGAGGGTGAGGTTCTGCTCTAAGAAGGTTCCCAGAGAATGGCTCAACTTGACTTAGTACAGAGTGTGCCACACCAGGTTCAATCCAAGCTCTAAGTCATGACATACCTCCAACAGCTACTGTTTTGCATTTATCGCTGGGTTCCTTTAAAATTATTCTCATGTACGCTTCCTGAGGCAGGGTCTTGTCTTCTATTTCATAAGCTTCCCAGCCAGACACTTTCGTGCATCCCAAAGAACTCAATGGTGTACCTAGAATAGAAGAGCAATTTAAGCTTAACCACTCTGAAAATGGAATCATGAAATTCCTACATTGAAAGAGACCTTATCAATCCAGGACACCTCACTACAAAGAAAAGCATTTAAGTTTTCAAGTATTAGACTGGAAACAAAAATTCACAACTGACCTTCCCCACCTCCCACCCCATCTTTTCTCACCCCTATCTTTTTTTCTTTTTTTTTTTCTCTCTTTCCTCAATCTTTTAATAAAAATTGTCATAAAATATACATAACATAAACTTATCCCATCTTTTCTTAACTGAAAACAAAAGTCTGTAACCCTCTATCACATAGAGGTATCTCTCCTTTTATATATTTATCTACTATCTTTAACTGTCAACAAATAACTGATGTTCACAAATAAAGTATAGCAGTTTCACTATGAAAACAAAGGATAACTCCTAAGTTACCCTCTTTACAAGTTGACTGATAAAAAGGTGGTCATTTCTCTAGGCTAAAACATTACCCTCATGAATGATACCTTTCATAGTTATATGTGTGTAAATGGGTGTGTGCATAACCAGGAAGATAGAGATAATGTTTTGCATGTGACAAAGAACAAAGAAAGTTGTTCCTTTAGTCCCTATTTATGGTCATTTGTACTTATATGTGAAAGAATGTGGACTCTAATGGCATCTAGCAAGGTGGCATTTCATTTTGATAGTGTTTCTTTTAATCAGTAACATTCTATTTTTTTTTCTTTATAATAATCTATTAGAAGTGGATTTTCAACTATTTTCAGGATCACACAAGCCCCTCATCATTGAATATCTGATGATATCTAAGCCTATTCTACTACCACTCAAATTTTAGGAGGCTCTTCAACTCTTTGAAGCCCATCCCGGGACCCCAGGATAAAAATCCTAGGGATTTGCATGGACCAAACTGGGTTCCTATCTTAAGACAACTAACAGGCTAAACTTTGTGAAGAAACAATTCTTGGAACAAAAAACTACTCTTGATAGTCCCTAAGCACCTAGTCATACCAAGCAATCTCCCATTTTAACCAATCTTTATCCTATCTGTAAGAAATAGCACTAACCTTGTAAATAATCAAATACAGTCAATAGAAAGCCACTGTCACAAACTAACTAAAAACAAACAAAAAGGACTCTCTTGCCATTACATTAGCTTAAAAGTGTTCAATTAAAGCTTCAGAGTGGGCTTCCCTGGTGGCGCAGTGGTTAAGAATCTGCCTGCCAATGCAAGGGACACAGGTTCAAGCCCTGGTCTGGGAAGATCCCACATGCCGTGGAGCAACTAAGCCCATGCGCCACGACTACTGAGCCTGCGCTGTAGAGCCTGCGAGCCACAACTACTGAGCCCACGAGCCACAACTACTGAGCCTGCATGCCACGACTACTGAAGCCCGTGCGCCTAGAGCCCGTGCTCCACAACAAGAGAAGCCACTGCAATGAGAAGCCCGCGCACCACAACGAAGAGTAGCTCCTGCTCGCCACAACTAGAGAAAGCCTGCGCGCAGCAATGAAGACCCAACACAGCCAAATATTAATTAATTAATTAATTTTTTTTTAAGGCTTCAGAGTAAAATATATTTATATAAAAGAACATCATCTTCTGATGATACCAACATACAATGCATATACCTAAAGATAAATCAAGGGTTCCGCCCACCTAAAAAAAGTATAACTCAGGAAATAGGGTGTCACCTTATATTCAAGACCTCACTAAGTCTTATATTACAAACAAAAATCTATTTGTTTTGAATAATAAAATAATGTTTGGGAAAATAACTTTAATTAATGCTAGCTTTGGACGCTTATAGGTCCCTTGACAGAAACTGGTTAACAAAAAGAAGCAAAGAAATAGATTGAACAATTATTTTCAGAGGTAGGATCTAACAATAGCAAATGTGAGGTATCAGTTTTTAAAAGTCTTTTAAATATCACTTTAAAAAGCAATATGGATTTGGGGATTATGGATGCCCAATGGGATAGGTCTGTTTATCTCTACTTCCTTCTCAACCCCATTAAAATTATAGCAAAGAGGACAAAAGATATAAATCCATAAGGACAAAAAGAACAGAAAAGTATATTAGTGAAGACAACAGACATCAATGGCATTTTGGAAGCTGAAGGCAGAGATGACTGCTGAGCAGAGTAGAGCAGAGCAGAACAGGCTGGAACCTCACTGCCTGAGAAGCAAACAAAAATCCAGCTGAATGCTCCAGAAAGGCTCAGAACATGCAGCTTCTGGTTCCTGGGAGAAGACAGTAAAGAGCTGAGAAGAGGGAGACTGACTAAAGTCTGTACAAAACGCAGTTAGACCCTTACCTTATACCATATATAAAAATTAACTCAAAATGGATTAAAAACCTAAATGTAAGACCTAAAACTATAAACCTCCTAGAAGAAAACATAGGGGGAAAGCTTCATGACACTTGATTTGGCAATGATTTCTTGGCTATGACACCAAAAGCGTAGGCAACA
Source organism: Balaenoptera physalus (assembly GCF_965194825.1). Taxonomy (NCBI): domain Eukaryota; kingdom Metazoa; phylum Chordata; class Mammalia; order Artiodactyla; family Balaenopteridae; genus Balaenoptera; species Balaenoptera physalus. The sequence goes on along the minus strand of NC_138893.1, from coordinate 61,901,912 downwards.
AAAGCTTTAAAAATAGACAAATGAGACCATATCAAATTTTAGAACTTCTGTGCAGCAAAGGAAACAATCAGAGTGAAAAGGCAACCTATGAAACAGAAGAAAATATTTGCAAACTATACATAATATAAGGGATTAATATCCAGAATATATAAAGAATTACTACAACTCAACACCAAAAACCAAATAACCCAGTTAAAAAACTTGAATAGACACTTCTCCAAAGAAGATGTACAGATAGTCAACAAGCATATGAAAGTATCCTCAACATCATTAATCATCAAGGAAATGAAAATCAAAACCAAATGAGACACCATCTCACAGCTGTGAGGATGACCACTCTCAAAAACCAAAACAAGTGTTGGTGTGGAGAAAAGGGAACCCTTGTGCACTGTTGGTGGGAATGTAAAATGGTGCAGTCACTCCATGGAAAACAGCATGAAGGTTCTACAAAAAGTTAAAAATAGAACTACCCCATGATCCAACAATCCCACTTCTGGGTGTATTACCCCTCGCCCAGAATTGAAAGCAGGATCTCAAAGAGGTATTTGCACAACCATCTTCATTGCAGCATTATTCACAATAGCCAAGAGGTGAAAGCAACCTAAATGTCCATCAACAGATGAATGGATAAAGAAGATGTGGTATATACATATAATGGAATATTATTTACTCTTTAAAAAAAAAAAAGGAAATCCTGTCATATGCTACAACATGGATGAACCTTGATTGAGGACATTACACTAAGTAAAATAAGCCAATCACAAAAGTAAATACTATAAGATTCTACTTATATGAGGCATCTGAAGTAGTCAAACTCTTAGAAAATAGAACAGTGTTTATCAGAGGCTGGGGCAGGGGAAAAAGGAGAGTTGTCCAGTGGGTATAGTTTCAGTTTTGCAAGAAGAAAAAGTTTCAGAGACCTGCTGCATAACAATGTGAATATAGTTAACACTACTATATTATACACTTAAAAGGTTAAGATGGTAAATTTTATATTGTGTTTTTCACCACAGTAAAAAAATTAAGGAGATTATCCTGGATTATCTAGACAGATTCAATGTAATCATAAGGGTCCTTAAAAGTGAAAGAGGTAAGCAGACAGGAGGTCAAAGAAATGCAACATGAGATGTATTTGACCTGCTGTTGCCCCTTTAAAAGGGAGGAGCGGGGCCGAGAGCCAAGCAGCTGGGAAAAGCAAGGGAATGGATTCTCCTCTAGGAAGGAAGGAAGGCAGCCCCGCAGACAACCCTGACTTTAGCCCAGTAAGACCCATGTCAGACTTCTGACCTACAGAACTGTAAGGTAATACATTTGTGTGGATTTAAACAACAACCAAAAAGGCAGTTAGAACTCCAGATCTTCTCCCCAACTAGTAGAGCCAGCCCAACCATCCTTACTTCCATAAGAGGAAGCAGTTTACTCTCTGGAGAAAACGATACAGCAAGACTTCAGACTCAGAGACATCAGATAAGCTTGAAATAGAGGCATCAAGAAGTCAGCATCACAGGCTTGGATGGTGAGACGTCTGGCCCCCACCCCCAACGTGGCTCCCGCAAATCCTCACAGGCCAGCTTTCACCCCACAAAAACGTAAACAGAGGATTCCGTTTTGGAGAAACTGAAAGATCCAAGAAAAAAGATTTGCAGATTCTGATGTCTTGGAGACAGCAACTCACACGTCCCGGTTCCTGTCCAAAAAGCCTATAGTGAAGTCCACTAGGTAAACAAATTTCCAGTCTACTTTTTATAGTCTCACTCCCAAATATGGACAGACAACTAAAGTCTCACCATTAATTTGAGAAAAACCTCTAACATTAAAATCAGGGGCCAAGGGACTTCCAAGGCGGTCGAGTGGTTAAGATTTCACCTTACAACGTAGGGGGTGTGGGTTCGATCCCTGGTCCGGGAGCTAAGATCCCACCTGCCTCACAGCCAAAAAACCAAAACATAAAACAGAAGAAATATTGTAACAAATTCAATAAAGACTTTAAAAATGGTCCTCATCAAAAAAAATTTTTTTTATAAATTTATTTACTGATTTATTTATTTTTGGCTGCGTTGGGTCTTCGTTGCTGTGCGCGGGCCTTCTCTAGTTGCGGCGAGCGGGGGCTACTCTTCATTGCGGTGCACGGGCTTCTCACTGCAGTGGCTTCTCTTGCTGCGGAGCACGGGCTCTAGGCTCACAGGCTTCAGTAGCTGTGGCACGCGGGCTCAGTAGTTGTGGCTCACGGGCTCTACAGCGCAGGCTCAGTAGCTGTGGCGCACGGGCTTAGGTGCTCCGTGGCATGTGGGATCGTCCCAGACCAGGGATTGAACCCGCGTCCCCTGCATTGGCAGGCGTATTCTTTTTATTTTAGATAGTAGTCATCTCTTCTTTTATTTTTTTTAAAATTTATTTATTTATTTATTTATTTATTTATTTATTTTTGGCTGTGTTGGGTCTTCGTTTCTGTGCAAGGGCTTTCTCTAGTTGCGGCAAACGGGGGCCACTCTTCATCGCGGTGCGCGGGCCTCTCACTATCACGGCCTCTCTTGTTGTGGAGCACAGGCTCCAGACGCACAGGCTCAGTAGTTGTGGCTCACGGGCTTAGTTGCTCCGTGGCATGTGGGATCTTCCCAGACCAGGGCTCGAACCCGTGTCCCCTGCATTGGCAGGCGGATTCTCAACCACTGCACCACCAGGGAAGCCCAGCAGGTGTATTCTTAACCACTGCGCCACCAGGGAAGCCCCCCAAAAATCTTTAAAAACAAAATAAATTAAAATCAGGGGACAAAACACGTTGATAAAAAGGGGAAACAGAGGAAAAAGAAAAGTTCAAACAGCAGACAAAACCTGCAAAATCATTCAATTCATATTCTCAAGGGAAAAGAGAAAATACTGTATCCATGAAATAAGAACAGGATCCCATTTTTTTAAAGAAATATTCAGAGGCCAATAAAAAATTAAATTTGAAATTAAAAATATGCTGACAGCAATTAGAAGTTCAAAAAAATACTGAGAAAACCTCTCAGAAAAAAAGAAAAACACAGAAAGTGAGAAAATAGCTAAGAAATAGACATTAAAAAATTAGAGAATCAAACCAATAGGTCCAAATATCCAACTAACAAACAGACAGAAGACAGAGAAAAGGGTGGAGGAAAAGGAAAATTATCAAAGAAATAGTATAAGAAAAATTTCCAAATTAGAGGACATGAGTCTCTGAATTGAAAGGACCATGAACATCAACAAGCCATAAGACATACGTTCCAGGGTGAAAGTTCAGAATTCTGGGGATAAAGAAAAGAGTCAAACATTTTCCAGAGAAATAAAATAGTTCACATACAACCAACTAGAAAGCAGAATGGCCTGAGACATTTTAACATACGTCTCACAAAGCTCAGTCATAAACAAAATATAGTCATAATAAAGCAAACATTAAATATGTATTCAACCACAGACTGTAACATGACTGCAAGAGACAGGAAGAGTAGATGTGTACTGAGGGTTAAGAGTTGTGTATGAGAGGTAAATCCTCAGCGGGAAATCAATGTGTATGTCTAAAATTTTAAAAGAAATCAAGAAATGCACACAGTGGGCTATTTAGAAATAGGTAGGTGGATATCAGAAAATATAACTAAAAGAGTTGAAAAGTACCATCTTTGGGTAAAAGAGTAATGGGAGTATAAGAAGAACAGGGGGGCTTCCCTGGTGGCGCAGTGGTTGAGAATCCGCCTGCCAATGCAGGGGACACGGGTTCGAGCCCTGGTCTGGGAAGATCCCACATGCCGCGGAGCAACTGGGCCCGTTAGCCACAACTACTGAGCCTGCGCGTCTGGAGCCTGTGCTCCGCAACAAGAGAGGCCGCGATGATGAGAGGCCTGCGCACCGCGATGAGGAGTGGCCCCCACTTGCCGCAGCTGGAGAGAGCCCTCGCACAGAAACGAAAACCCAACACAGCCAAAAAAATAAATAAATAAAGTGTAAAATTAAAAAAAAAAAAAAGAAGAACAGGGAATGGCTGCTACAGTACTAGTTTAATTTATGTGTTTTTTTTTTTTTTTTACTTTTTTTGTTTGTTTGTTTGTTTTATTTATTTATTTCTGGCTGTGTTGGGTCTTCGTTTCTGCGTGAGGGCTTTCTCCAGTTGTGGCAAGTGGGGGCCACTCTCCATTGCGGTGCGCTGGCCTCTCATTATCGCGGCCTCTCTTGTTGCGGAGCACAGGCTCCAGACGCACAGGCTCAGTAATTGTGGCTCACGGGCCTAGCCGCTCCGTGGCATGTGGGATCTTCCCAGACCAGGGCTCGAACCCGCGTCCCCTGCATGGGCACGCAGATTCTCAACCACTGCGCCACCAGGGAAGCCCACTAGTTTAATTTAAAACAATGTACGTGCAATTATCTCCAAATAAATAAATGAATAAATGGATGGAAGGAAGGGAGGGAGGAAGGAAGAAAGGAAGGAAAGAATATTTAACAAGGCAAATGTACAAACTGTTACACAGTGGAGATCTCCTATGTTCATCTACACAGAAAGAGTGAAAATAGCGACTGTTCTAACATTATGCAAATACTTTCTTGTGGCTTGGAATACAATTTCCAATTATAGCACCATACATGAATTCCAAAAGTGCTGTATCACAAACAGCTAAAATGATAACATGCTTGGCAAATGGTACTGGATGCTTCAAAAATGTGACTCTAATAATGAAGACACTGACATCAAATATGTATGTAAAGAGTTGGAAGAAAATTATTCTGAAGTAGGAAAAAAGTATTAATTGTAATATTGTTTTATATAAATGTGATTATTAAATATACATGTGTAACTAGATTAATTAAATGGTGTAAGTATGTACTTGACTATTACATCTATAGCCCCAAAACATTCCTTATATATTCAAGTTGACCACAAAAATTGTTTTGTTCTTCTCATGGGAAAACACGAAAAATGTAAACTTAACATAAAAGGTACATAAAGAAATTAATTCCATTTACCTGAATCCTGTTATTTCTCTTTATCAGTCTTCCTTCCAATCTAGAAGAAAATAGTAAGTAAATTAAACTGCATTCTTCTGGTCATGAGCTGCTTATAAGAAAAAAAACCTTAAAATCCAAGGTAACTATTATTTAATTCTTGTTCCCTAGCCATAGCAAAAATTGTTCTTTCCCACTTCCCAGCTAATTTCTGGCTGTCATGGTACTCACAGTAAGCTTTACAAAGCAAAGCCATGCAGAAGCAAGCATGTAAAGTCAATGCCAATAAAAAATTGCATTCCAAGTGTAACTAACGGTATCACGAGTTCTAGAATCATATATTTTATAAATTATCTTCTCACCATTCAGCTAAATAACCGCTAACTGGCAATACAGAGAAAGATAAAGAAGCATGAAGGCATGTTTTCAAAACATAAGAATTAAGCAAAAAAGGAGTAAAAAAGGTAGCAACATGTTTATATTCAGTATCCTGTGATAAACTACACACCATATAAATATGTTTACGATCAAAGAGCTTATAAATAGACTTTAACCCACCTCATCTTAAAAGCTTAGAAATGCTTCCTCATTGAATTTCACAAAAGACTTTCTCAACTAAAAATTAAATATAGCCCTTCGAAAATATATATGTGAATATACAAGTGAATTACGGTACCTGCAGAAAGAGGCAAAAAAGTACCCTTTTAAAAAATTAATAAACATTTGTATTAATGTATTTTATACATACAGAAATCTTGAGTGGCTTAATTTTCCTAAAGTGAACACATACGTGTAACCACTACTCTCCCCAAAGGTCACCACTGCCATGACTTTGAATACCACACACTAGTTTTGCCTATTGGATCAAGGAGCTGTCTGAGAGTCTAAGAATCTCTGCATCTGGACCAAAATAAAATGCAAGAGAGAAGCAAGTAGTCACAGACTGCAAGATATTATTTCAGAAAGATGCTGATGTGTCTGCGGAAGATGTTTTGACTGGTTGCATGGTTGTCTGAAGTCAACCTGCAGGGTCTCCAGAGACAGTAGGAAACAGAAGGTGTTTTATGATATAAATAGCAGGGAAAGGGCCTTTCTTCCTATTGTCCAGGAGGTATGTACGGTTGGAAGTGAGATGTGAGACGCAGGAGCAGAGGGAAGAGGGGAGGGGGACAAGGGAGTTTGGACCGCCTTTCTATAGGTATAAGAACACCTATAAAATAAAGATAATTACCAAACAAGTATGTTTAGTCTACTACTAGTCTAACAAGCTAGACCAAGTTACTGACGCATCATCTCATTTGATTTTCCGATTGCTCTGAAGACAGCATATCTTATCTGCCTGTAGACAGATAAGGATATTAGGTCTCAAAGCAAAGTATAGTGCACAAAGTTAAATAGTTAGTAGGTGACGCAAAGCTGTTCCTCTTTACAGCCTGTATGCAGGGCTGGATACCAAAAACAAAAAGGAAAATGTTCACAGAAAAGAAGCCATTGTAATTGGATACAGAATACATTGTATTGTCTCTGTCCATGAATCATCATAAGAAAAGAACCAAGTAATTCAAATTCCATCAAGTCTTTCTTCTGAATTACCAAAACGTTGAAATCCTTAAATTTCACAAGGTGTAAATTTCTGACATGTTAACTTGTTTTATCCACTTTGAATGCTTTCTCACTGCAAGGGTGGAAATCCAAAGAACATGATGTCCCTCAGAGAAAGTCACAGATACAGAAGGCAAATTACCACCAAAAATTATTGAGGAACCTATGATAATGTCACCTTCAAACGATACACCACACCTGCATGAATATCTAATTCTATCATAAGTACATTCAAAAAGCGGGGGCCAAAATGAGAACACTCTTCAAAAAGGGAACTTTCTAATCTGCTACTTGAGAGGGAGAGGAAATAAAATATCTAAAAAAAGTTGTTATAAGACTATGTGATAAGGCCTTCTTGCATCCTCACTGATAAATACAAAATAATATGTCAATGTCAATAACTATGATTGTCAGACATGATGAAATGTCTTCACATTTAATCCTGTAAGAACCTTGCAAGCAGGGAAAGGTTAGGATCACCAATTTATCAAATGCAGACATTGGGCCCAAACAGGTTATATAACTTGTCCAAGGTCAGAGAATTGTCCAAGGTCAAAAACTTGTCCAAGATTTCAATGCGAGGAAGTAGGAAAAGGTCCCAAATCAAGTGTGTCGAATGCCAAAAACACAGGACAGTTCTGGCTTAAACATGACAGCAACCAAATCTGCTTTTCAATTCCAAATCATTTAGTGATTCTTTCACTATTCTCCAGTTTCCAATTGTTTTTGATATGTCCTGAGCAAAGGATATCAACATGCCTTCCTTCTGTGAGATGGGGAGAAGTTTCTTGTTAGCCAGTGGCTTGAGGACAGGAAATAAAAATAGGTCTGGATGGACTCTTTTTATGGATTAGATAACTGCTAAAGCAGCTGAGAGCTCTCTGGTGATTGTCTTTATACCAGCTCTAGCACAGGGAAAGTACAGTAAAAGCTGCAGGCTTGATTTTACAGTGGACACATGCTGTGAACATACCATGTGAATTCTTTCTGGGACTAGTGAGTAAGAGAGTTAACTATGCTCACCTTGCACAGTAAAGCAGGAAAAAAAGTATCCAAATTACACTTAGATGGCCGTGGCTTTAAACTTTCAATTAAGACTAAGTATAGTAAGGCAAGAATCTTTGTAGACATTAACCCAGTGACATTCAGAAGAATATTGGGGGGAGTGGGGACAGAGTAAGGTACCCTTCCCTTATTCACAATAATGCTGGTATAGCAATACCCAAACTCCTGTGTTTTTACTACTGCTGACTTCCTCCCAAGAAAAACTACACTGAAGTAGGAGAAGATTCAAAGTAAAAAGGAATGAGCCTCAGAAGCAATGCTGAGGAAGGAAAAGACTCAAGTTCACAACATTCTCTAAAGCATGGCAAACTCCTACTCTACAAGCTTGTATTTGCAGGAGGGCCAGTCCTTTCAAGGCTTATGACTCCCTCTTAGGTCAGGGAGGGCAGTGGTTCATCTTGCTAGGTGGCTCACAGACATAAGACACAGAAAGGGCAGCAGGCATGCTTCATTTCTTGGCAGCCCTGTCCCAAACTGAATTATTATAATTCAGTTGCTACTTCTCAGGGGGAAAACGGTGTGTAATTATACTTGAATACTATAGTGAGACCAATAACAGCACGCGATCAATTTAATTATATTTTCCTATTTTTATTAAATTTTCTATTAAAATTATACTTTATAAGAATAGGAAAAACCACTGAAAGTGTCCTCATTCTCATTCATAAACAGAGTGCTATGCAAATTAAATCTTACTTTAAAAGAGTTCAAAATCCAAAGTACAAAGTTAGGGCTTTCTTCCTCTAATATTTAACTCTCAGTAAACACAGTTTAATAGAACCTTTTCTTTCTTTTTTGGCTTGGCTTGGAGAAGAACCTTTACTGTCTTAAGACTACAGTTGCAGGACCTCCCTCGTGGCACAGTGGTTAAGAATCCACCTGCCAATGCAGGGGACACGGGTTCGAGCCCCGGTCCGGAAGGATCCCACATGCTGCGGAGCAACTAGGCCCGTGCACCACAACTACTGACACTGCACTCTAGAGCCCGTGAGCCACAACTACTGAGCACGCGCGCCACAACTACTGAGCCCGCGCGCCTAGAGCCCGTGCTCCGCAACAAGAGAAACCACTGCAGTGAGAAGCCCGCGCACCACAACGAAGAGCAGCCCCCGCTCGCCACAACTAGAGAAAGCCCGCGTGCAGCAACGAAGAACCAATGCAGCCAAAAATAAATAAATAAATAAATTTATATAAAAAAGTCATAGATGACAATTAAAAAAAGAAGAAGAAGAAGAAGACAACTACAGTTGCAAATCCCCAGGCATCCTGTCTAGTTTATGGCGACTGAAAGTCGCAGTCTCCTGCTGGAGATACTGCAAGGTTTCCTTCTGCTAGCAGCTGTGGCCAGTGTTCTTCACCAGGGAGAACACGTTCAACCACACTCCAGGGAAGTCTTATTCTCCCCTTCGCTACAGTACATTCTTACTGTACAGCTCCTTGAGGGCACAAGCCACACTTGACCAGTGTTCCGTAAGATGTTACAGAAAAACCCGAGCGAACTTTTTGGCCAGCCCAGTATAATGCTCTCAGTACCTAGACAAACACTGGTAAGCACCCAACAAAACCCTATCATGTTTCTCTGTTACCAATTATATCAAATCAAGCCCTCAGTTCAGCCACCCTTACTTTTCTCACTTAGTCATTACTATCAAAACTGGATTACTACACACCCTCGAAAGAGTTAGTCATTGCTAAATGTTTGCCCCTGCAATTCCCTATAATGTCCTTCGCCTACCCTGCTCCCACACTGTTAGCCCATGTCTGTCACGGGGCTTAGTAAGAACAATGGAAATAAGCTTATTTGCAATAATGAAGGAATTGTCCACATGCTCTTTTTTGACTTAAGAACTTTTTTCTCAAAATATTATATGCACACCAATAAATTCTGGATTGGTAATTACGTCCACATAATATTTTATTATAATTTACCTTCCAGTAAAACCATCTTTACACAGTCTTACGTCACTATCAAAAAAAGTTTCAAGTAAAATAGGATCAAAAACTATAACGCCTTTTAAAAAATTATCTAAACCATATCTCATCTATCATTGTCCAAGCAGTCTCCCGCTGAAACAGTCACACTATCTCCCTAACTAGTCAGAAAGTCTCATAAATATAAGTTATGCCATATCCCAAACATACAGTATATACAGGTCAGCAATGTAAGAACTACTTTAAAAATGAATCCAAATGCCTTGCCTTTTGATTCTGGATTCTTCTCAGATACTGAGAATAAATATTTCATGGAAATTAAAGGAACTCACAACAATGAGAATTTTCTAATTTCCTTTTTAAGTACTTTGAAGTAACATTAGAGCTTCAAAAGAAAATTCAGCATGAATTGTCAAACCAAGCTACCATAATAAACTTTGCAAGTCACAAAAACTGTCTTTTGTGTTCCTAAAAAAGGCAAAATTTAGCTGGCTAATAAGAATATAAGATGAACTAAAAAGAAATCCCAAATGTACTCCAATATAGAAACAGATTAAAACATTAAATCCAGTTCCAAGGGAGATTATGAGAAACGTTTTTTTAACTGAGAATCAACTAATTTCCTAAAATTGAATTTGCAGAAGACATATCACAGTGTCAGTTCACCCACTCCTATTTCTGGGGGATTCTACCACACCCAGGCTCAGCTACTTTTCAACTGCCATCTTCTGTATCACCTGATACAAGTCCCCACACACAGCCATAGCTGACTGGACCTGGAGAAACATCTGACCAAAATGTAGCCATTCATAGGCTGGCCAGGAGCCTTCGACTTGCGTTTATTGGCTAAAAAGTTGGGGCCAGCCAATCAAGATTCTTCTGCCTCAAAAACTGGAATTAAGAAACTCTAAAGGAAATTGCCAGTTAGATATTGGGGTAAAAGGTCAAGAGGCACACTCAGGGTCAGGGTAAGTGTCATGAGCCAAGTCTGCCATAGAAAGTGAGAGCTGAACCTGAACCACTTCCTAATCTGGGATTCTCAGGAGAGCTACATCCTGATCTCCACCTTCACCCCTCTACCTTTTCTTGAGTGAAACTAACCTGGTTTTTGCAACCTAAAAATTACTGAAAGACAGAGCCTATGAAAGTAACCTAAATTAAATTTTTATGTGAAGACCTACTATTGACATGCTTAACTAGAATTAAAGCACCCATTTTTAGACTAATTTAGGAAGTGAACAGCTCATATCACTTAGTAAGAAATCTGAGGTCAAATTTTTTTCAACATCCTCTTTCTTCTAGACTTCAGGTTTCTCACCTATAAAATAAGGTCAATTTATGAGAAGGTCTATAAATCCTCTCCTATGGTTTATAATCTCAGTACAGGCAGCCTCTGGCATATCAACACATCCCTTTCAGACCAAGGAGGATTCTACTTCTGGGCACAGTTTCTGAGCAGTGGTGGAAAACATTCTGTATTACCTGGGTTGTCACATGATGAATTTTCATCTATTAAATTCATAATTGGAACTACAAATTTTCCTGTAAAGACTCTTAAAATGTGTCACTTCCCAGGCTATCCCATTTGTACACAGAATATTAGAATTTTACATATTGTTTTCAATTGCTCTATTTTTCATTTAAAATATAAAATGATACTACAATGCCCTACCTCTCCCTTAAAGAAAGTAAGAAGCAGAGAGTGTTATTTGATTGGTCATTAGAGGAAATACTTAGATCAGATGGTGCTACCACCTTAACCGTAATATTTTCAATACTCTACTTGGGTGGAGTGGGGCTTGGAGGAGGAATGGTAACAGAACAAGACACTGGAAATCCAAATACCCATTTTAAATATTCTTGTCACTCAGTTTTGAACAAATTAGAAGAGCATTAATCTCAGAGTCTGAAACTATAAGTATTCAAAGAATGAAATTGCTGGAAAAGTATTTTTTTAATAATGTCAGGAAAAATTGTCCAAGACTTTGAAATGGACAAAAGAGAGTCCTAGGTGTCTGTCTGTCCCTTCAGTGAGTGCTAGACATCACCCAGAGGGCCTTCTGGGGATTTTCTGAGTCAATAGGGCTACGCACCTTTGACCGACTATTATTTTACAACTCTATAAAACAGACAGTAGTTCCAAATAATTCTTATCCATAGGAATGTAAATAAAATTTGATCTGCCTGGAAGGAAAGATAATCCAAACGTTACGTTTTATTGCTCTTTTTAAATCAATTTTATCTATTAATAAATTCATTATAGCATTCCTTTTTTTTCATTTCTTCAAATTCTCCTTTAATTCCCTAAGTTGAACAAAAACTATGATATACGTTCATTTTATACCTACATGCAATACTTTTTAACTTTTTGAAAATAACTCTTTAGCAATGATGGTCCATTTTAAAAATCGCTCTGTTATAAACACCTAGAAAAGAGTTTCTATCACTCACAGCAACTGGTCACAGTATAACCTATCAGGCTATGAATAACTGGTCTGTGCTATTTGGGAGCCAGATCTTTGCAATTCAGTGGCAAACAAATGGCAGTGACATCACAGCAATTTCACCAGTAAAGCAAGTTACATTCTCGGCCTTTTATGTACATCAGTGGGTAGCAAGCCTTGAAGCCCAATGCCGTAGATGTATATCATGCATCCACTTCTTAATGGATACGATGTAAATAAAATCCAAGTAAATCCACATAGAAAACAGTGGTGTGCGTGTGTGTGTGTGTGTGTGTGTGTGTGTGTGAGAGAAAAACACAACTAAAAATACAGTCAGATCTTGATACTGAGCTGCATGAGCTATTTGTATATTTTGGAGATTAATCCCTTGTCAGTTGCTTTGTCTGCAAATATTTTCTCCCATTCTGAGGGTTGTCTTTTCGTATTGTTTATGGTTTCCTTTGTTGTGCAAAAGCTTTTAAATTTAATTAGGTCCCATTTGTTTATTTTTGTTTTTATTTTCATTACTCTAGGAGGTGGGTCAAAAAAGATCTTGCTGTGGTTTATGTCAAAGAGTGTTCTTCCTATGTTTTCCTCTAAGTTTTACAGTGTCCAGTCTTACATTTAGGTCTTTAATCCATTTTGAGTTTATTTTTGTGTATGGTGTTATGGAGTGTTCTAATTTCATTCTTTTACATGTTGCTGTGTCATACAGAGTGAAGTAAGTCAGAAAGAGAAAAACAAATATTGTATAGTAACGCATATATGTAGAATCTAGAAAAATGGTACAGATGAACTTATCTGCAAAGCAGAAATAGAGACACAGACGTAGAAAACAAATGTATGGACACCAAGGGGGGAAAAGGGGGGGTTGGGATGAAGTGGGAGATTGGGATTGACATATATACACTACTATGTATAAAATAGATAACTAACGAGAACCTGCTGTATAGCATGGGGAACTCTGCTTCGTGCTGTGTGGTGACCTAAATGGAAAGGAAATCCAGAAAGGAGGGGATATGTGTGTACATATAGCTGATTCACTTTGCTGTACAGCAGAAATTAACACAACATTATGAAGCAACTATACCCCAATTAAAAAAAAAATACAGTCAGATCCATGCAACAAAGACAAGTGGGACACGTTACCTACCAAGTTAAGCAATCCCATTTATTCAGAAAAAAAGAATAATCTTGGTTACAATCTGTTGCTCTTATCCTGTTGCTTTTGTCCTTAAATGTTCTGAGCTAAATAGCTACACATGTAAATTAGCAAAGCAAGGCACATATATGCAGGCAATTAAAATAAAAATTCTTGGAACCTTTAAACTCCTCAAAATAGGGGGCTTAAATTAAGGTTCTCTACTCATCACTTGATATGAATGCTTTAAAGGAAAAAGTACAGACATTAGCAGAAAACAGGGCCAAATGATTCTACTTTACAGAAACAGTGAGTAGAAGTAATTGTATCATTCATTTTTCTAAATGTTATTTTAAAAAACCCATCAGGGCTTCCCTGGTGGCGCAGTGGTTGATAATCCACCTGCCAATGCAGGGGACACGGGTTCGAGCCCTGGTCTGGGAAGATCCCACATGCCGCGGAGCAACTAGGCCCGTGAGCCATAACTACTAAGCCTGCGCGTCTGGAGCCTGTGCTCCGCAACAAGAGAGGCCGCGACAGTGATAGGCACGTGCACCACGATGAAGAGTGGCCCCCGCTTGCCGCAACTGGAGAAAGCCCTTGCACAGAAACGAAGACACAACACAGCCAAAAAAAAAAAAAAAAAAAACCATCAAATGAAAATCAATAGGAGTTTCTTGACATAAGTAAATTTGATGCATGAAAATATATTTCCACTAACGATTTATGCAGCCGAAATCACTTGCAAGTCACAAGTCTCTAAGACTTAAAATAAGTCATTGTAATTTATAAAATGTGACAACTATGCAGGAAACCATTTAAAGTTTCAAGCACATGTAAAACTACTACTGTTGAAACCACATCCTTAGGTTTGGAGAACTCCAAGTTTCATGCCACTCCCAGATCTGTGCAGGGACCCCCTAAATGCATAACGTCTTTTTCTCTTCCTCTTCAAGGACTACTCTTTTCTTTCAGAGCCTCATCCACCCGGCTCCCCACTCCACTGAAGTCAGTCAGATTCCACTTTTTAAAAACCCTTCTTTGGGGGCTTCCCTGGTGGCGCAGTGGTTGAGAGTCCGCCTGCCACTGCAGGGGACACGGGTTCGAGCCCTAGTCTGGGAAGATCCCACATGCCGCGGAGCAACTGGGCCCGTGAGCCACAACTACTGAGCCTGCGCGTCTGGAGCCTGTGCTCCGCAACAAGAGAGGCCGCGATAATGAAAGGCCCGTGCACCGCGATGAAGAGTGGCCCCCACTTGCCACAACGGGAGAAAGCCCTCGCACAGAAACGAAGACCCAACACAGCCAAAAATAAATAAATAAATAAATAAATAAATAAATAAATAAATAAAGCAAGCCACTAGTGTGTATTTGGACCAATTTAAAAAAAAAAAACACAAAAAAAACAAGAAAACCCTTCTTTGGGGACTTCCCTGGCACTCTAGTGGTTAGGTCTGCAGCGGGGCACAGGTTTGATCCTTGGTTGGGGAACTAAGATCCCACATACCACGGGGGCCAATAAATAAATAAATAAATAAATAAATAAATAAATAAATAAATACAAAAACCCTTCTTTGGCAGCAATTACCTTTGCTGCTTTGCTCCAGAATTTCTCAGAACTTTAAATATGCTAATGAGCACTGAGAATCTCCAAGAAAGGTCTGCAGTAACACACTTCTCTCACTTCTCAGAACTCCAAGGACTAGATCTCGGAAATTAACATCCTAGGGAAAATGATGCACTTGGCTTGGCTATTGAATTTCCTCCACTGGGTTTATTCCTCAGCCAAGAGTTAAGTGTCCATCCAGGCCAGCCACATGCAAAGACAAAGGGGGCCTCACCGCCTAAATGTCATCTGAGGACGTGAAGAACTGCCCGAGAATCATTCATCCACTCACTCGCTGCCCTGATGTTTTAAGTTTGCATCATTAAAGTAGTAACAACCATGGGCTACAAAGCATTGCCTGCCTTAGGAGACCAGGTTAAAACAAAAATCTTTTTTTTTTTTAATTTTTTTTTTTTAATTTATTATTTATGGCTGTGTTGGGTCTTCGTTTCTGTGTGAGGGCTTTCTCTAGTTGCGGCAAGTGGGGGCCACTCTTCATCGCGGTGCGCGGGCCTCTCACTATCGTGGCCTCTCCCGTTGCAGAGCACAGGCTCCAGACACGCAGGCTCAGCAATTGTGGCTCACGGGCTTAGTCGCTCCGCAGCATGTGGGCTCTTCCCAGACCAGGGCTTGAACCCGTGTCCCCTGCACTGGCAGGCAGATTCTCAACCACTGCGCCACCAGGGAAGCCCCCAAAAATCTTTAAATGGCTCATTTATCAAACAATAAAGTGGAGACGTAACTGCCCAGATGAAAGAAAAGTGACTTTCTAGGCTCATTTTTTGTTTTCTCTTTTAGTAAGTGAAGATCTTCCTGAAATATGTTACATTTTTTTCTTACTTTCCCCGTTTGCAAAAGTAACAGATGTTCCCTGAATGATATTAGAAAATAAAGATACTCACAGACAAGAAAAATTACCAGTAACCTTAGCCGTCAGTCAGAATCACTTACCATTTTGAAATATTTCTTTCCAGCCCTTCTTTAGAACACCAGAAGGAAGAGGATATCTGTTTGCTCCTCTGGTGTATATACAGTTTAAGTAAATACTTTTTTCCTTCCTGTATAAATTTTGTGTATTTTTGGCATAATTTTGTGTATTTTGTATACTTTTTATACACACTTTTGTGTACTTCTTGTTTTATAAATTCATTTATTTTACAAATTTAGGACTATACACACTGTTTTATAATCATTTATCATGTCACAACATGTGGACATGTTTCCAGGCTATTAAACTATTAAATATTCTTCTGCATTTTGCCCTCTGCCCCCTCCTCTATTTTGAGATGGTTGACTCACTGTTTTGTGGAGAATTATGATTCCCCCCACCCCAACTTCTAATAATATTTTTTTATAAGAGTTACCCAGATTCACTGTAAAATTTTGGAAAATGCTGTTGAGTTTTACCAACTTGAGGATATATATACATACTACTTTGTAACTTGTTTTCACTCTCATTATATCCTAAACATTTTCCTACCTCCTCAAATACACTTCCGGGGCTATTTACTGATTTTTTTTAAAAAACAAGAAGAGTACTCAGAAGCCAGCTTCACATGATTGTCATGAGTCAAAGGTCATCAATAAGAACATCAATTATTGTAATACACTATAGTGTATTGTAATACACTATATGTACATAAATCAGGCTATCAGGAGATGCCCTAAGTCTGTTCTGTTTTATTGATTTGTTTGTTTTTTAAGAGCTCTCCAATATCAAGCTTTTTAATCAGTGGTCTCTCCTCCATGAAAGTAAAAGGGACATAAAATAGCTCTCAATCAGTTTAAGTGTCTGCCAAGTGAGTTATTGATTCAAACAGATTTTTCCCAAGTCAAGTTCCTACTCTAATAATAATAATAATAATAGTGAGGAAGAAGAGGCAGATGAGGATGAGAAGAATTATTTTCCTGTTACTATAACTTGGGTGATTTCAAAACAACTTCTACTATTTCTGAATCACTAATGAAAGGTGTATGTCAACAGTTTCAATGAACTTTTTCCACAGTCAGTAAGAAATGCATATCCCTCAACACCTCCAAATTTGTGTAAGAGCATTTAGAGAAAGTTTATTCCAGCATCTGCAAATTCTCTCCCAGCATTCATCAGAAGACATTTGTGCATTGGTCATAGTTTCCTCAAGTGCTGTGACTTAACTGATCAACCAACATTTGAGACCCAAGAACTCTGTGACATTAGAGATGCTTTTTTAAAAGATATAATCATCTGATGACCCTCCTGCATAATGAATCAACTTCTTCATTAAATCTGTTCCCAAAAACACATTTTATATTCTAGAGGCATACTCGTAAACGAATGAGACTGATACCATCAGGCAAAGATGCTTACCAGAACTAACCTCTAACCCTGATCCTATACAATGGACAATACAGTTGTATAGTGTCCTAAGTGGATGTAGTCAAGTAATCTTTTGTCTTTTATTGAAGATACAGAAAGAGTCTGGAAACAATCAGCACCACAAACAACAGGCAAAATCTATGCCTAATTCATCCACAGAAATTAAAACTGTATCTGCTACACAACAGGCACTGAACAAATTTTCTGAACCAGTGAATGTTCTCAAACAATAACATTTTTCATTCACCAAAAATTCTTTCCTCTGAGATATGGGGATATATGTATATGTATAGGTGATTCACTTTGTTATAAAGCAGAAACTAACACATCATTGTAAAGCAATTATACTCCAATAAAGATGTTAAAAAAAAAATTCTTTCCTCGGGCTTCCCTGGTGGCGCAGTGGTTGAGAGTCTGCCTGCCAGTGCAGGGGACACGGGTTCGGGCCCTGGTCTGGGAGGATCCCGCATGCCGCGGAGCGGCTGGGCCCGTGGGCCACAACTGCTGAGCCTGCGCGTCTGGAGCCTGTGCTCCGCAGCAGGAGAGGCCGTGATAGTGAGAGGCCCGCGCACCGCGATGAGGAGTGGCCCCCGCTTGCCGCAACTGGGGAGAGCCCTCGCACAGAAACGAATACCCAACGCAGCCATAAATAAATAAATAAACAAATACTTTAAAAAAAAAAAATTCTTTCCTCCATGAGAACCATCAGGATTAGTACGTATGAGATTATTCAACCTGCCTCTTATACTACTTAAATCTGGGGGAAGCCTGCACAAACACCTGCTAAGGTAACAGTGACAAGTCTCATCAGAAGTGTCCAGTTTTCTCAGCATTATAAAACTACTTAAAAGACCATGAGCAAAATAACTTTTCCAAAATAGCCACAAACTTGTCCTGCAGTTCCATGGTATGCCTTTTCAACTCAATTACATCAACCCTCCAAATGTCGCCCTTTGAAAGGTCAAAATCACTCATTAGAAAACAAACACAGCTCAGTCAAATACATTTGCCTGAAGCAAGCTGATAATTCGAAGAAATGC
Source organism: Balaenoptera physalus (assembly GCF_965194825.1). Classification (NCBI taxonomy): domain Eukaryota; kingdom Metazoa; phylum Chordata; class Mammalia; order Artiodactyla; family Balaenopteridae; genus Balaenoptera; species Balaenoptera physalus. Next base: position 61,883,773 of record NC_138893.1, on the reverse strand, counting down.
CAACAGGCCCCGCACAAATACGGGTTGAGTCCAGTCAGCTGCCAATTTTTTTTTGACTTTGAGAAAGTCTTTTCTGCCACCTCTGTGCTTCAGAGTGGGTAGAAAGGGGGTGTGTGTGTGTGTGTGTGTGTGTGTGTGTGTGTGTGTGTGTGTGTGTGTGTGTGTGTTTAAACTATAAGACAGGGATCTGGGTGAGATGCTCTCTCTCATCTGTGATTCTGTATTGAAATGATTTGCATTTACAATTATTCCAATTATTCTAACTATTCCAAATTATGAGCAAGAGTTGAGTTTGATTACTGTTGATTAAAAAATTGCCATGGGAGGCAATGCAGTATAATGATAAGAGACGAGTTTGAAATTAAGAAATGTAAATATGACACCTAGTAGAAGAACATTAGAAATATGTGGGGACATTTTTGGCTGGCACAGTCATTGAGGTCCCTAGTGGAATTTAGTGAGTGGGTTCTAGGGAAGCTAAAAGTCCTGAAATATGTGGGACAGGCCCACACATGAGGTCTTCCCTTAAATAACAACTGTGAGCCATAGGGAAGAATCTGGATTTCAGGCCACATGGTTTCTCAGTAGCTGTGACCTTTAATGACCTGCGGTTAAGTCATTTAATTCTGAGCCTCAAGCTCCCTGAAGGTAAAATGGGAATATTATTATCAGCCTCAAAGGGGTTTTTTGGAGAGTAATACATAAAACATCATGGTGTGGGCCTGGAGCAAACTGCCCACATACAAATCCTGGCTCTACTAACTGTGGGCCCTTGTGTGTTCAACTTAACCTCCTCACTTTCCTTACCCATAAAACTCAGGCAAAAGAAGTGCAGGGTTTTGATGAGTTGTGGCTCAGTGCATTTAGCTGTTGTTATTATTAGTGCAGGGCTAATTATTAACAGGTGCTCAGTGGGTACTCTGACCTCATGGCCACTCAAGACCACATTACAGAACCTAGATACACACTTTCAAAAGCTTAGTAACTACATCCATCTCAGATCACCACTGACAAGAACAATCAGTAAAAAGAAGTAGGGCCTGTTCTTTAATGATATTAACTGACATTTTAGCAAATTGTCTTACAAAACAAATCTATACGCTAGTGTGCGTGTGGTTTTTTTCTAAAGACATACTAATAGTATTGACTAATGAGGCACAGCACACCCAGAAGCGTCCAGGTTCCACACGCCTGGTTAAATACTGAAAAATCTAAACATAATCATAAACATAAAGTCTAAACATAAACATAAACAAAAACAAAAAGCCAGTATCAGTTTCTTGAAACTCCTCTCACCCTGCTAATAAGATTTAACTTTGGAAAGATGGTGAAAAATAACAAACATCATTTGCAGAAATGCACTGACATTAATCAGAAGTTTAAACCCCCAGCCCACCCGATAGGTTAACACGTGTGAAGCTGGCAGAAAAATGCCTCATGAACTGGTGACACAAGTGCAGGTGAACTACAGAGCAGTGGCACAGCCCTTTGGATACAGTAAACTGCAGGTCCCTCGGAAGCTCAAGACTGTCCATTAACAGACACTCATACGTTCCCCATATTCCAGTACCACGAGGTTTCTCATCAGGGAAGTGAATGGCCTCCACACTCACCATGCTTAGCTTGCAGTTCTTAAATTTTAATGGGGGGCTGCGGGCTCAGAATCGAGACTGTATTCCATCTGTCAAGGGAGGGGCTTAATTAACGATTAAATTGTACCTGCCTGAAATAACATTTGGTTGAAATACCTTACTTTTAGGAGTAAATGTTTAAATAGATGTGATGTATTTAAACAGCATCTTTACACAACTGCTGCCAGGATAAAAACCAAGTTAATCAAATGAAATTCTCAAAAATGACTGGTCTTTCACACATAGATGTTCAAATTCTAGCTTTACTAAGCCCAAGAGTAAGCCTCCTAAGATTTCAAATCTAAATATACTTTGACAGAGAAGTTTATTTTATAGATATATTCACACGTGTGAAATAATGAAGGATATAGTAGGACATACCTCTCAATATTGTTTATAAAAGCATTAAGGTCTAAATGGGGGCTGGTTAAATAAATTCTAGTCATTCCATTCATTGGAATTTTATAGCTATTAAAACAAACAGGATAGGGGCTTCCCTGGTGGCGCAGTGGTTGAGAATCTGCCTGCCGGTGCGGGGGAACACGGGTTCGAGCCCTGGTCTGGGAGGATCCCACATGCCGCGGAGCAACGGAGCCCGTGCGCCACAACTACTGAGCCTGCGCGTCTGGAGCCTGTGCTCCGCAGAAAGAGAGGCCGCGATAGTGAGAGCCCCGCGCACCGCGATGAAGAGTGGCCCCCGCTCGCCGCAACTAGAGAAAGCCCTTGCACAGAAACGAAGACCCAACACAGCCAAAAATAAATTAACTAATTAATTAATTTAAAAAAAAAAACAGGATAGATTTATATGTGCTGGTACGAAATCATCTCTAAGAAGTATCACACAATGAAAAGAGCACAGCATGGAACAGTGTGCATACTGTATACAGAATATGTTTATATTTGCGTAGCCCATATATGACGAATACACAAGAAAATTGAAACTATCTCTGGGGAAGGCATGGGAGGACTAGAATGAAAGGAGGATTTCCCACATCCTTTTATGTTGCTTAGGGAGTTTTTTAAAACCATGGGCATGTATTTCATTTTTGTTTTTGTTTTTTTGGCTGTGCCACTCGGCTTGTGAGATCTAAGTTCCCAGACCAGGGATCGAACCCCAGCCTCGTGAGTGAAGGCACCAAGTCCTAACCACTGGACTGCCAGGGAATTCCCTGTATTTCATTTTTTAACTAAAAAAAGAAACGACATATTTAACTTTTTTTTAAAAGTAAAAGAGCAGATGCTCCCTACCTGTCAATTTTCCTTTAATCCTGAATCCAACATATTAAACAATAAGCACGACCAAGGCAGGCAGATTTTTAAAAACAAAGTGGAGAATTACAGTTCCTTGTTTCTCTACAAAACTGCTAACCACCTTTCCTAAATTTTAGTAGATGAGGCACATGCTTTCCACAGACCCCTGCAGGAAACAGGCCTACAAAACACTTGAAAAGGCTGTGTTTGTATTATGGTATAAATAATTCTTTAATGGCTCTGAATTTCTTGCTGCCTCTCTTGTCAAACAGGTTGTAGTGCCAAGCACAGTATGTTCCATAAAGTAAACATCACAAAAAGCACTCTGACGCTTGTTGGCTGTTCTTCATCCCCCAACCAAACGCCTAGGGGACCAACAGAACCTGCTCACGTCAATAAATATCCACGTACAGCTCACTCAGAATCAGAACCACACTGTACACTCTGCCACCCGCCCACACACACACAACGCCCATCACCCCACCACTGCCACATCCAGAAAAGCAACCAGGCGTCTGGGAGCACACAGCTCCAGCAAATGCCCCCAACCGGCCCATTCCTCCACAAAGCTCAGGCCAGCCCTGAGCTGATACTGGACCACAGCTATCACCTATCCCGAGAAGAAACAGGTGTGGCCAGGGACGCCCCATGGCTCCTGAACCGCAGTTTAAAGGCAATCCACCACCTCTGCCCCTTCCTACACTACATTCCTGATGATCACATGGCTTTCGAAGAATGAAAACGGCTCCTGCCTACCAGCTCCCAGGCCTGCCCACCAGCCTGGGTCCAGTCAATACAAGCTGTGTGATCTTAAAAAAAATTGATCAGCCTCTTTGTTCCTGGATTTCCTCATCTGCGAAATGGCACCGGTAATGTCACCGACCTATAGCTCATAGAGTGAGGATAAGACAAGTAGAGCTTTTGGCACACGGGTAGCCCTCCATGTGGCTACTATCATTACCATCATTACCATCATCTTTGGGTACAATCCTGCAGAAGCCTCCTTTTTGGTCTCCCTAATTCCACTCTAGCTTCTATCCAGTAGTAAAAGAGGCCTTAAATCAGGGAGGGGTCTAATAATCCTGGTTACCTCCACACTCTTCTCCCCACTGAAAAGTGAGAACAGGCCCCCAGTGTTGCTGGAATGAAGCCCGGTGCAAAACTCTCGAGGTAGCCCTTTAACTAGGGGCACTCTGGCTCCACCCACACTTCTCTCCCCACAAACAGGGTAAAGGCCTCTGCCAGATGCTCCCAATACTTGGTTGAACTTCTCCCACTTATAAATAGGAAGATGCCAAATAAGGACCATTCTGCACTAGACGGTGAGCTCCATTCACCACTACACTACTTGCACGGTGACAACTCAAATAGCTGTCAACCAACAAGAAACGTCAGAACCCCTCTTTTCAAGTATTACAATACATACAACCGTAAGAGTGTTAAAGCTGGAAGACAGGACAACCCAGCTTCACTGTTATATCACGTTAAACTTTTCCATATGGAGCTGAATGGAACCAGTGAGATTCTGTAAGATAAACCCAAAGGTAACTAGATATTAGTCAAATTCCACGTCCTTCAGTTGACGCACTCAGACCAGATGATTCATCCATCTACCATCTAACACTAGGCTTAACTGAAAAGCGTGACTCTCGGTTACGGTTACAGGTTTCAATTTCGGAAGCATCTTGCTTACCTATTTGAATGTGAGCCCTTGGCTTTTCCTCTCAGGCTGAGAAAGCTGTTGCTAAAGTGCTCAGAGTGAAAGTCTGCTGATATCACCCTCCAAGGAATTCAGTTTCTAAGAAAAGTCCACTCATCTTGCTTTGGACAAGATGAAGAGAATGAAGACTCCAAGCAAGTTGGGGGTTAGGGAAATAAAACTCAAGGTCTCCATGACTTTCCACCACCCTCGCTTTTCCAGTGAATGCTGTTTGAGTGGGCTGGAATAACTTAACCTGAGAAGTATGTAACTGAGATCAAAATCCCTTTTATCCTTCATAGGGAAGAGTTCACAGGCAGTCACTTCAATCCTTCCCCCCCGTTTTTTAAGCTATTATTTTAAATTGTGATATAATACGCATAAAATTTACCATCTTAACCACGTCTAAGCATAGTTCAGTAGCATTAAGAACGTTCACATTGTTGTGCAACCATCACCACCATCCATCCCCACACTTTTTCATCAACCCAGACTGAAACTCTGTACCTATCACACAATAACTCTCCATTCCTTCCCCCCTCCAGTGCCTAGAAACCACCTTTCTAGTTTGTCTCTATAATTTTGACTACTCTAGGCATCTCATATTAATGGAATCATACAGTGTTTGTCCTCTTTCAACTAGCTTATTTCACTTCGCGTAATATCCTCATGTCCATTCATGTTGTTGCAGGTGTCAGAATATCCTTCCTTTTTAAGGCTGAATAATATTCCATTGTGAGTATATCCCACATTTTGTCTATCCATTCACCCATCAATAGACATCTGGGTTGCTTCCACCTCTCAACTATTGTGAATAATGTTGCTATGAACATGGGTGTGCAAATATCTCTTCAAGACCCTGCTTTCAATTCTTTGGGGTATATATCCAGAGCTGAGATTTCTAGATTATATGGTAGCTCTATTTTATATTTTTTAAAGGAACTACCACACTGTTTTCCAAAGCAGCTGCACCATTTTACATCCCTAGCAATGCACAAGGGTTCCAATTTCTCCACATCCTTGTCAACACTTATTAATTTCTGGGTGGGTTTTTTTTTTTTTTTTTTTTAGTAGCCATCCTAATAGCAATCCTTTATTTAACTTTAAAACTGGTTAATTGAATTAAATTTTTGCCCCACCTATGCAGTTGGCTAAGAATGTTAGCAAATCTGATTCTCCTGAGTCTGTTGAATAGTCATCCTCTGAGAGGTAACTGTAAGAAAGCAGCTAAGATAAAAAGGCTTTGGACACAAAACCACCTTGTATTAAAATCTGAAATTGCCACTGCTGAGGAACGGAAAGTACCTTCTCTAAACCTCAGGTTCCTCATTTGTGAAATGAAATTGTGAATACTCATTTCTTAAAGTTGTGGGAGAACTGAATCGCAAAATTGTATAAAGTACTTAGCATGTGCCTAGCACCTAATAAACACTAAAAGAATGGCACATGATGATAAGGAGAAGGAAGGTTTTGTTATACTAGAATACTACTAATACTAGTAGTACTACTAATACTTAGCAATACTAAGAGGTAAGTCACAAAAAAGATCTTTTATTTTGCTTTCTACATATGCATAGCCTTTCCTCATTTATTCAGATGTTGTTCTATACAATTTATACATATATTCCTCAAATCTCAAAGGTGTCACTGTAGCCAAGATAGCATTTTCTTACACATAAATATTCTTCTCCAGAGTAGGCAGGATATCAGAAACTAAGCAGTAGTAGCATTAGTCCAAAATTGTACCTTTTTTCAAAATTCAAAAAGCGGTAACAATAACTTGTCACGTAGGTTAAATTATACTTCATCTAGTTATAGAAAAAAAGCAGAAGTACACTGTGAGACAAGGTTGTTTTTCTCTGTTCTCTCAATTAATTAAAGAGTTAATGCCAAATGGCTATCTTTTAAAGTATGGCTTAGATTAAATTCACATACTATATTAAAAAAAACAAACTTTATCTGTTGAAGCCTCTCTAGGTATTTTTCACTTTACATCTTTATCTGGCTTCTTGTTTAAATTCACATAAACTGAGAGACAGACTTAGAAATCATACAACCCAAATTCCCACCAAATAACCACTATTAGTTAGCTATGTTTCTACCGACTTACCAATAAATTACATTAAAATACAAAACCCTTGGGAACCTAAAGCAGTTGGAAAAGATGTATGCATACTTCAAACTTAAGCAAACCAAATAAATGGAAATGGATTTTAAAATAACAGTTAAAAGTGTGCAAATTCGTCATCAAAACACTTGAAGACCACTCAGGGCACGTAAGCACTTCACATTTATAACACTTTTAATCTCTATAAAGGATTCTGATTTGGGTTCCATTAATATTACAATGCATTTTAAATTACTCCTTAAAATTTGAACACATTACTTTATTTATATACTCCATTGAGAAATATGCAGGTAAAATAACACTCCAAAACCTTAATTGCGTTACTGGCTTCAGGTTTCGAGATGGTCTTCATCTCTCTATCTTGGCTAATATAAGCTCATACTAACCTCTTTGTGCCACCCAAGCAAAGCAGTGGTTAAAAACATTGGGATGCCCTGATAATGGCATTTATTTCAGTTTGTTCAGATTTAACCAGCAAATTCTGTTTCAACCATTGTTACTTTAAACCGCTTTAAAATTACTTTTTAATTTCAATAATTAATGCAAATGGGCATGTAATTTTTAACTCTTTCTTTGGTGGTTTAAGATTTAATGAGGCAGCAAGGAGACTGCGCGATGCCCTAGGAGGGAAGAGTGCCACTAGAAGCAGGGAGTGGTCAACTGTGGTGGACGCTGTTGAAAGTCAGGCTCTTGGTGCTCCAGCCAGGCGTCAGGGCTGTGCCACTGAGGTGGGAGAGCCAAGTTCAGGACAGTGGTCCACAAGAGACCACCCAGCTCCACGTAATATCAAATGGCGAAAATCTCCCAGAAATCTCCATCTCAACACTAAGACCCAGCTCCACTCAACGACCAGCAAGCTACAGTGCTGGACACCCCATGCCAAACAACTAGCAAGACAGGAACACAACCCCATCCATTAGCAAAGAGGCTGCCTAAAATCATAATAAGGCCACATAATAAGGCCCAAAACACACCACCAAAGGTGGACCTGCCCACCAGAAAGACAAGATCCAGCCTCATCCACCAGAACACAGGCACCAGTCCCCTCCACCAGGAAGCCTACATAACCCACTGAACCAACCTTAGCCATGGGGGACAGACACCAAAAACAACGGAAACTACGAACATGCAGCCTGTGAAAAGGAGACCCCAAACACAGTAAGTTAAGCAAAATGAGAAGACAGAGAAACACACAGCAGATGAAGGAGCAAGGCAAAACCCACCAGACCAAACAAATGAAGAGGAAATAGGCAGTCCACCTGAAAAAGAATTCAGAGTAATGACAGTAAAGATGATCCAAAATCTTGGAAATAGAATGGAGAAAATACAAGAAACGTTTAACAAGGACCTAGAAGAACTAAAGAGCAAACAAACAGTGATGAACAACACAATAAATGAAATTAAAAATTCTCTAGAAGGGATCAATAGCAGAATAACTGAGGCAGAAGAACGGATAAGTGACCTGGAAGATAAAATAGTGGAAATAACTACCACAGAGCAGAATAAAGAAAAAAGAATGAAAAGAATTGAGGACAGTCTCACAGACCTCTGGGACGACATTAAACGCACCAACATTCGAATTATAGGGGTCCCAGAAGAAGAAGAGGAAAAGAAAGGGACTGAGAAAATATTTGAACAGATTATAGTTGAAAACTTCCCTAATATGGGAAAGAAAATAGTTAATCAAGTCCAGGAAGCACAGAGAGTCCCATACAGGATAAATCCAAGGAGAAACACACCAAGACACATATTAATCAAACTATCAAAAACGAAATACAAAGAACAAATATTAAAAGCAGCAAGGGAAAAACAACAAATAACACATAAGGGAACCCCCATAAGGTTAACAGCTGATCTTTCAGCAGAAACTCTGCAAGCCAGAAGGGAGTGGCAGGACATATTTAAAGGGATGAAGGAGAAAAACCTACAACCAAGATTACTCTACCCAGCAAGGATCTCATTCAGATTTGACGGACAAATTAAACCCTTTACAGACAAGCAAAAGCTAACAGAATTCAGCACCACCAAACCAGCTTTACAACAAGTGCTAAGGGAAATTCTCTAGGCAGGAAACACAAGAGAAGGAAAAGACCTACAATAATAAACCCAAAACAATTAAGAAAATGGTAATAGGACAATACTTATCAATAATTACCTTAGATGTAAATGGATTAAATGCTCCAACCAAAAGACATAGACTGGCTGAATGGATATAAAAACAAGACCCATATATATGCTGTCTACAAGAGACCTACTTCAGACCTAGGGACACATACAGACTGAAAGTGAGGGGATGGAAAAAGATATTCCATGCAAATGGAAATCAAAAGAAAGCTGGAGTAGCAATTTTCATATCAGACAAAATGGACTTTAAAACAAAGACTATTACAAGAGACAAAGAAGGACACTACATAATGATCAAGGGATCAATCCAAGAAGAAGATACAACAATTGTAAATATTTATGCACCCAACATAAGAGCACCTCAATACATAAGGAAAATACTAACAGCCATAAAAGGGGAAATCAACAGTAACACAATCATAGTACGGGACTTTAACACCCCACTTTCACCAATGGACAGATCATCTAAAATGAAAATAAATAAGGAAACACAAGCTTTAAATGATACATTAAACAAGATGAACTTAATTGATATTTATAGGACATTCCATCCAAAAACAACAGAATACACATTCTTCACAAGTGCTCATGGAACATTCTCCAGGATAGATCATATCTTGGGTCACAAATCAAGCCTTGGTAAATTTAAGAAAACTGAAATCGTATCAGGTATCTTTTCCGACCACAATGCTATGAGACTAGATATCAATTACAGGAAAAAATCTGTAAGAAATACAAACACATGGAGGCTAAACAACACACTACTTAATAACCAAGAGATCACTGAAGAAATCAAAAAATACCTAAAAACAAATGACAATGAAAACACAACGACCCAAAAGCTATGGGATGCAGCAACAGCAGTTTTAAGAGGGAAGTTTATAGCAATACAATCCTACCTTAAGAAACAAGAAACATCTCAAATAAACAACCTAACCTTACACCTAAAGCAATTAGAGAAAGAAGAACAAAAAAACCCCCAAAGTTAGCAGAAGGAAAGAAATCACAAAGATCATATCAGAAATAAATGAAAAAGAAATGAAGGAAACGATAGCAAAGATCAATAAAACTAAAAGCTGGTTCTTTGAGAAGATAAACAAAATTGATAAACCATTAGCCAGACTTATCAAGAAAAAAAGGGAGAAGACTCAAACCAATAGAATTAGAAATAAAAAAGGAGGAGTAACAACTGACACTGCAGAAATACAAAGGATCATGAGAGATTCCTACAATCAACTATATGCCAATAAAATGGACAACCTGGAAGAAATGGACAAATTCTTAGAAATACACAACCTTCCGAGACTGAACCAGGAAGAAATAGAAAATATGAGCAGACCAATCACAAGCACTGAAATTGAAACTGTGATTAAAAATCTTCCAACAAACAAAAGCCCAGGACCAGATGGCTTCACAGGGGAATTCTATCAAACATTTAGAGAAGAGCTAACACCTATCCTTCTCAAACTCTTCCAAAATATTGCAGAGGGAGGAACACGCCCAAACTCATTCTACAAGGCCACCATCACTCTGATACCAAAACCAGACAAAGATGTCACAAAGAAAGGAAACTACAGGCCAATATCACTGATGAACATAGATGCAAAAATCCTCAACAAAATACTAGCAAACAGAATCCAACAGCACATTAAAAAGATCATACATTATGATCAAGTGGGGTATATCCCAGGAATGCAAGGATTCTGCAATATACGCAAATCAATCAACGTGATACACCATATTAACAAATTGAAGGAGAAAAATCAAATGATCATCTCAATAGATGCAGAGAAAGCTTTCGACAAAATTCAACATCCATTTATGATAAAAACCCTCCAGAAAGTAGGCAAAGAGGGAACTTTCCTCAACATAATAAAGGCCATATATGACAAACCCACAGCCAACATCGCCCTCAATGGTGAAAAACAGAAAGCATTTCCACTAAGATCAGGAACAAGGCAAGGTTGCCCACTCTCACTACTATTATTCAACATAGTTTTGGAAGTGTTAGCCACAGCAATCAGAGAAGAAAAAGAAATAAAAGGAATCCAAATCGGAAAAGAAGAAGTAAAGCTGTCACTGTTTGCAGATGACATGATACTATACATAGAGAATCCTAAAGATGCTACCAGAAAACTACTAGAGCTAATCAATGAATTTGGTAAAGTAGCAGGATACAAAATTAATGCACAGAAATCTCTTGCATTCCTCTACACTAATGATGAAAAATCTGAAAGAGAAATTAAGGAAACACTCCCATTTACCACTGCAACAAAAAGAATAAAATATCTAGGAATAAACCTACCTAAGGAGACAAAAGACCTGTATGCAGAAAACTATTTAAGACACTGATGAAAGAAATTAAAGATGATACCAACAGATGGAGAGATACACCATGTTCTTGGGTTGGAAGAATCAACATTGTGAAAATGACTCTACTATCCAAAGCAATCTACAGATTCAATGCAATCCTTATCAAAATACCACTGGCATTTTTCACAGAACTAGATCAAAAAATTTCACAATTTGTATGGAAACACAAAAGACCCCGAATAGCCAAAGCAATCTTTTTTTTTTTAAGATTTATTGATTGATTGATTGATTGATTGATTGCTATGTTGGGTCTTTGTTTCTGTGCGAGGGCTTTCTCTAGTTGCGGCAAGCAGGGGCCACTCTTCATCGCGGTGCGCGGGCCTCTCACTATAGCGGCCTCTCTTGTTGCGGAGCACAAGCTCCAGACGCGCAGGCTCAGTAGTTGTGGCTCACGGGCCTAGTTGCTCCGCGGCATGTGGGATCTTCCCAGACCAGGGCTCGAACCCGTGTCCCCTGCATTGGCAGGCAGATTCTCAACCACTGTGCCACCAGGGAAGCCCAGCCAAAGCAATCTTGAGAAAGAAAAACGGAGCTGGAGGAATCAGGTTCCCTGACTTCAGACTATACTACAAAGCTACAGTAATCAAGACAGTATGGTACTGGCACAGAAACAGAAATATAGATCAATGGAACAGGATAGAAAGCCCAGAGGTAAACCCACACACATACGGTCACCTTATCTTTGATAAAGGAGGCAAGAATATACAGTGGAGAAAAGACAGCCTCTTCAATAAGTGGTGCTGGGAAAACTGGACAGCTACATGTAAAAGAATGAAATTAGAACACTCCTTACACCATACACAAAAATAAACTCAAAATGGATTAAAGACCTAAATGTAAGGCCAGACACCATCAAACTCTTAGAGGAAAACATAGGCAGAACACTTTATGACATAAATCACAGCAAGATCCTTTTTGACCCAGCTCCTAGAGAAATGGAAATACAAACACAAATAAACAAATGGGACCTAATGAAACTTAAAAGCTTTTGCACAGCAAAGGAAACCATAAACAAGACCAAAAGACAACCCTCAGAATGGGAGAAAATATTTGCAAATGAAGGAACTGACAAAGGATTAATCTCCAAAATTTATAAGCAGCTCATGCAGCTCAATATCAAAAAAACAAACAACCCAATCCAAAAATGGGCAGAAGACCTAAATAGACATTTCTCCAAAGAAGATATACAGATTGCCAACAAACACATGAAACAATGCTCAACATCATTAATCATTAGAGAAATGCAAATCAAAACTACAATGAGATATCATCTCACACCAGTCAGAATGGCCATCATAAAAAAATCTACAAACAATACGTGCTGGAGAGGGTGTGGAGAAAAGGGAACCCTCTTGCACTGTTGGTGGGAATGTAAATTGATACAGTCACTATGGAGAACAGTATGGAGGTTCTTTAAAAATCTAGAAATAGAACTACCATACAACCCAGCAATCCCACTACTGGGCATATACCCTGAGACAACTATAATTCAAAAAGAGTCATGTACCAAAATGTTCATTGCAGCTCTATTTACAATAGCCAGGACATGGAAGCAACCTAAGTGTCCATCAACAGATGAATGGATAAAGAAGATGTGGAACATATATACAATGGAATATTACTCAGCCATAAAAAGGAACAAAACTGAGTTATTTGTAGTGAGGTGGATGGACCTAGAGACTGTCATACAGAGTGAAGTAAGTCAGAAAGAGAAAAACAAATACCGTATGCTAACACATACATGGAATCTAAAAAAAAAAAAAAAAAAAGAAGAAAAAAATGGTCAAAAGAACCTAGGGACAAAATGGGAATAAAGATGGAGACCTACTAGAGAACAGACTTGAGGATACAGGGAGGGGGAAGGGTAAGCTGGGACAAAGTGAGAGAGGGGCATGGACATGTACACACTACCAAACGTAAAATAGGTAGCTAGTGGGAAGCAGCCACATAGCACAGGGAGATCAGCTCGGTGCTTTGTGACCACCTAGAGGGGTGGGGTAGGGAGGGTGGGAGGGAGGGAGATGCAAGAGGGAAGAGATATGGGAACATATGTATATGTATAACTGATTCACTTTGTTATAAAGCAGAAACTAATACACCATTGTAAAGCAATTATACTCCAATAAAGATGTTAGAAAAAAAAAAGATTTAATGAGGGATCTCAGCTGATTTTTTAAAGAACTCTTTAATACTAGAAAGGTTCAGGTTCAACGAGTATCTATCATCACTGGGTCTCAGTGATCACTGGAACCAGGCAGAAGGAATTGGGCTTAAAAGCTACCGCCCTATAAAATAAATCCCTGCAATTAGCGTCACCACTCTAAATGACAGAAAGATCATACGTTCTCCCCAAACTGTATCTTTTGAATACTTAGCTCTTCTCTCTATCTCCACTTCCCTCTGAGTATTCACTGTGATTTGACCACCAAGAAGAAACTGACAAGTAAGACTAAGAATGTCAGTGCTAATAAATAGGTTACCCTGTCAGTTACTGTCTTTATTTTTTCCTCTTTCAATGGTTTTTGAATCCCACCCCAAAAGGCAGCCACAGTTGACCGTTAGGTGTTACTATCACCTCTGCCTAAAATTCACAGCACTGGGACTAAGTCTGCTGCTCAGAATCAAAGTTATGTAACAGCCAGAGAATCTCTGAGCCTCAGAACTCCTACCTCTGAGAAGAAACACGGCCCCTCAGCTTCAGTAGCAGAGCCAGGTCTCCGGAATCCCACTCCAGGGTTCTTGCCCCTACAGATCTTTCTTCTGCTTCCCTGGGTCCTGAGGCATGGCTCAAGCCACCCAGAGATATAGCTTCTGAATCATGACAATTTATCCAGAGTTCAATTACACTGAAGCATTCTAGCTCACAATCTATTTCCCCCCGCCCCCTTTGCATATTTCACTTTCATCAAGTATCCTAATGTCCTTCATGGAAGTTTTCTTTTGCCCAGGACCCAGCATAGGATCACAAACTGCATTTAACTTGGGTCTCCTTTAAACTGAAACAGTTCTTCAGCTTCTTTGTCTTTCATGACATTGATATTTTCGAGGAATACATGCCAACTATTTTAGAGAATATCTTTCAATTTAGGTTTCTCTGGTGTTTATGCACAATTAGATTCGTATTCGGCCTTCTTGGCCAGGATATGACATCCAGAGGCATGTGACACTCACCAGCCCTCATTGGTGATGTTAATTTTGACCCCTTGTTTACGGTGTTGTCCAGTTTCCCCACTGATTTGCTACTATTTTTTCCTTTTGTAATCAATTGTAAAATCTGTGAGGAGAACAATGACACACTTTGATTTCAGAAACTGACTCGTGCATTTGATTGGTTAATAAATTATTTGCTGAGCACCTGTTACTTGCCAGGCATGGTGGTGGCACTGGAGATACTGCAGCGGGAAAAGTTATATCCCTGCCCTCGGGAAGTTTACATTCTAGTTAGGAAAGGCAGACAAAGGGCAAGTAAATAAAGCATACACTGTGTACTCTGGTGACAAGTGCTTCCAAGGAAATAAAGCAGAGACAGGCAGGGAGGGCTGGGGGAGGAGCAATTGGAGCTGCTACTGCTGTCGTAGCCTTCAGCCCACAATCCAAAAGGGTACAGAGACCCTCTAAAGCAGAAATTGAACCTTGTCCCTTCCTGCTTAAAATGCAAAGAGTAACACGCTCTCTGGACATCCAGGATCCTCAGGGAGTACCCCAGCCTCTCCACATTCATCTCTTGTCATCCTCTCGTGATTTATGTGCTGGCGATAACACCTATGCTTCCTCAGATGTGCCCTGATGTGCCTCCCATTCCCGTGCCTCTCACCTCACGTGGAGGAACTCCTCTCCCTGTCCATTCACAGCACATCCCTGGGACCTTCCCTTCAATACTGAGGACCAGAGACGAGGAGGGAAACCTGTCCACAAACTACCATTCTGACCAAAATGAAATGATCTGAGAATTCAACTATTTACAATTATCTGTTTTAGACATCATTTTATACACAATTTTGTATTATATACAAAGGTACTTTGTCACATTTTTAACTTACTCTAGGCAGAGTACTTAATGAAACATGTTTGATTTTTCCCTCTTCTCTGGGTTAATTAAAGAAATTAATTTGCAGAGATAATTCCATATGATGCACACACAGACTAAGAGAAATTAGCAGGCATTTCTTTAGCTAAGACAGCTTGTAAATAAACATCATGAATATGTGCACACCCACAAGCAAGTGAGGCAGAATTCCACCTACATAAATGGACTGAGTCATGCTTCAATCCAATTCAACAAGTCGTCTCTAAGTCCTTATAAGGTGCTCTGTTGTCTATTCCGTGCTGCAGGAGTTTCAAAAAAAAAAAAGGTGGAATAGGAACCGCGGGTTCCTATGTTCCTAGGTTAGACAATGTGGTAAGATGTTAAAATACATGGTATCATTAAAACCCTAGCAAAAAAACCTTGGGACTATTTTTTAGATAATTAGACATAGTTACATAAACAATTGCAATTTTAAGTATGGGTATTTAACAAAGTTAAAATTGCACCTCTTGCATCACTGTCCATTTTTGCTGTATGTATGTATACGTATATTTGCTGGAGGAAAGGAGGAGTGGGTTGGTTGGATGGCTTTTAGTTTGTTTAACCAGAGGTCTTGCTTTGTGGACCAAGATGGTGTGTTTCCTACGTGCTGTATTTGCACTTTAGAAATGCCTGGCGTGGGCCTTGCCTCCTCCCTGTCAACAGGACCCGGGTGCCCAGGCGCCGGGCTGTTCTCCCACAAACTCCCTCCTCCCCAAGCGGCCGCTCACCTGCCAAGGTATCGATCTGTGGCTATGACTGATCAGAACACCACTTACCTGGGTAATCGTCTCTACTCCTTGTAAAAAGAAGACTCTTAAATTTCCACCTCCAGCCTCTCCCCACACAAAGATGATTTTCAGATGACAAAAGAAAAAAAAAAAGCCAGGACAGCAAGAGCAGTTGGGAAAGAAAGCTGCAGGCCCAGACTCATCCCATAGCTGAGCTCCTGAGGAAGTCAAGGGGAGCCCTCACTGAGGGCCTGCTTCCTCCTGCTTCCTGCTATCTGCCCACGTGACAGAAGAAGGCGGCAAACTCACCTGCACGCAGACCCGCCTCCTGCCTTTAATACCGGGAAGGTTCAGTCCTTTAGGTCCGCCCACAGAATGACAAATATCTGCCCACATTTCACAACAGTTTCCGAATGAGTTGTTCTTAAATTCACTAAAACTTCAGGATTCTGTTACTTAATACTGTGCAGATACAAAGTTTTGTCATGTGAGAATACTAGGGCAGAAAAGAAAGGAAGAAATGCCTTCCATTTCAATATCCAGATCCTCACCTTTAAATGTATTTAGGTAGATGCCCTCAAGACCTCACAGGCTTTTTCTAAGAAAGTAAAAATGTGCAAATTTACAAACGTACATCAACTTTTCCACTTTAACAAGAGCTCCAAAAAGTAGATTGATTTGTTGCAGGTCAGAAAATGAACTTATCACCCAAGTAAGATTCGCACCATAAATCAATTTCTCCCACGATAATATAAAGAGAAAGATACCATTAAGCCCAACCTGAAATAAACTATCAGTATGAAACCATATGAAAAATGGCTGTTGGAGAAAATTCTTTAAATCTTCATAGACTTATGTGAAAAAACAGCTACCCCAGCCCCACCTGGCATGGGGAGGTACCTCCTTAGAGACAATGAGAATCCTGTATTCCTCAAAGAGGTGTGAACTCCACTTGTGATGTCTGCAGAAAGCTCAGCCTTCAGAATAAAAAGTTTTAGGTGTTCATCTTCCTTTGTCACTGATAGGGAAATGATTAGTTACTGCCTGGGCCAGAGAAGGGAAATGAACTTGCAGGCTTGTGTGAAAACAACAAAATGCTGTTTTTCCAGAACAGTTGATTAAGAACACGCTGTCCTAAGCGCAGTGAAGTGAAACGTTCCTTCCTGGTTCCCAGCTCTCAGAGGAGGAAAGAGCAGCTCTGCAGGCTTGGCCTTCAATGAACAAAGCTTGGGGGTCGCCCCCCTGCAGAGACACTGTGTCCACAGTCACTGCCACTCTGACAGCCTGGAGTAACTGACGCCTTAAAGACTCAGGAAGACAGAAGGCCGTCAAGATATTTGACCGTGTCCCTGAGTATATTTCACAGAGCAGATTACTAAAATCAGATAGGTTTTGTAAAGAGAAAGAAAGCCAAGAAAGCTGAGTAACTTACACCAACACTGTTGTACTGTAGCTATAAATCCTCTCATGTTCCTGGGAACCCAGAAGCATGTTATGTCTGCTTTGATTCGAGAGAAGATTCTGAATAAGGTGGCCTATATAAACGGTGACATATTACCTGTCTAAAAACTGGGATATAATCTGACGAGTATAAACACACATCTAGAATCTACCAAGCAGAATATTTGGAAGCAAGGACAGTCTCACAAAATCCAGGATGTGTCGTCACCCTGCCTACTTAGCAAGACTCCCAGGCCCCTCCTCTGGAGACTTAAGTCAGTAAATCTGGGTGCTGCCTGAGAATCTATATTGTTAACAAGCACTTCGAGGAGATTCTTATGTTCAGGCAAGTTTGGGGAACACTGGAGTGAGCCAATTATACCCTATAACAGTTCTCTTTAAGATACTTCTACATTTAAATCCCATTTAGTAATACCATCCATTATGTTAAGCTTATAAATGGTAACAATAATGAATATCTGTCTTCCCCTAACCCCTCAAATAATAAAATAATTTTGGTAATATCCATTTTAAAGGAAGAGGCTATGTAACTTGTACAAAGTCACAAGCTAGTAAGTGATGGGGAGGGGGTGGGATTCAAACAGAGGTGTGACTCCAACAGCTGTACCTGTAACCATTTATTTACATATACAGCCTTCTCTTTCACAAGTATAGATCCTGTTTACAAGTGATAGCAATGGATTTAGAACCCAAAGTAAAACAGATTTTAGGAAACCATTTATGAACTACAAGTACTTTCAAATTACTGGCTGTGTAGAGACTCCGGGATCCAGCAATTTCTCTAACAAAAGGTTTTTATCCTGTGCTGCCCTCAGATTTCTCCTTTAAGGAAGTTTGGATCCTAACCTCCATACCTTTCCCTAGCAAGTAAAAAAGATGCGATCAAAAAGTCAATGACCGCTCCCAGAAAAATAATTAGCTCAGAGGAATTACACGTGCTATAATTTAGGCCCAAATCTGAACAATACATCAGATGGAGGGCTACATGTTTATACTGATCTGTAAAGAATTTAAACAGATGTGATAGTCAAGTATTTTCATAACTGCCCTCTTCTATCATTTCTAACACTGAATTTAAAAAGAAAAAAAAAGAAGAAAATCAAACTTTTCTACTCATCCTGCCTATACAAAAAAAAAGACTTGATGTCAAATGAACAGTGTCACTATGCCTCTTTCTAGCCTCAGGTTAAGTAAAAGTCACTCAAGTTTGAAAAGGATATTAAAACCAGAATGAAAATCAAACTCATGATTCATTCAACGAGCATTTATTGAGGGCTTTCTATACGCCAGGCATTGTTCTAGGTGCTATAGATACACAACAGAGAATAAAACAACAAAAACTCCTGCCTTTAAGGAGCGCACATCCTCCTAAGAGGATATACACTCTAAAGAAATAAGAAAATAAACAATTTGTCAGACGGTGAAAGGTGCAGCGGGGAGGACCACTGCGTGGTCCCCAAAGGTTTCCCTAACAAGGGGTCATCTGAGCAGAGGCCTGAGGGAGATGGGGGGCAAGCAACACAACATCTAGGGGGGGAGCGCCTCCCCAAAGAAGAAGGAGTGTGTCCAGCTGACCTCCATCCCTGCCGAAACCACAATCCCCCCAAATTTTCTCTCTGCTCAGATGGTACCACACTTCTCCCAGTTGCTCAGGACTGGAACTGAGCTGGGCTCCTTCCGCTCCCTCACATCTCCCATCCTGTCAATCTGGTGGTCCTGTGCACTGTGCCTCCTAAATATTCATCTCCATTCCACACTCGAGAAACAGGCCATCATAATAAACCTGGATGGCTGCAGAAGCCTCCAAACTGGTCTCCCCATATTTTTTATGCTCCTAGCCCACAAATCTAAGCTCCACTAAGAAACCAGAGTGATCTCTTAAAAACACATATGAAATTGCATCAAGGCCCTTTTCTAGCTCAATCCTTCCCCCTGCTCTTTGGAATAAAATCTGCATCCTGTTAACATATACACACTACTATATATATATAAAATAGATAATCAACGGAGACCTACTATATAGCACAGGGAACTCTACTTAATATTCTGTAACAACCTATATGGAAAGGGAATCTGAGGGAGAATGGATATGTATATATGTATAGCTGAATCACTTTGCTGTGCACCTGAAACTAACACAACATTGGAAATCAACTATATTCCAATATAAAATAAATACTAAATTAAAAAAAAAATCTGGATCCTGGATGTCCAGGCCCTGCCAGCACAGTCCAGCCCCTGCCAACCTCTCTGAATGATCCACATCCCTCTGTCCCCAGAGCTTGCTGGCCTCTGAGCTACCTTGGCCTTCCTGCAGTCGTTCTAAGGAGCCTAGCTCCTTTCTGCCTTTGCCCATGTGTTCCTTCTGTCTGGAGAGATGCACTCCTCATCTCCCCTGGCACACTCCCCTCCCATCCTTCAGATCTCAAGCTAGAAGCCACTGCCCCAGGGTGATGTTCTGATCTCCCTATCACATGCGATCCGACACTGCACACTTCTTATACACTGTATTTCTCCTAGCACCATCACAACTATAATTAAATCATTATTTCTATAACTTAATGGCTGCCCTGCTCCAATAAACCAATCTCTATGGCGACAAGGACTACATCAGTTGAATTCCTTTTTGCATCTCCAACTGCCTTAAAAATAGCAGAGTTCAATACATATTTGGGAAGAGGTTAAGCCTTCCTCCTTACACATCCCTGCATTCTCTCTCAAGGAAAATAAAGAGCTGCATTTTTCCTCTGCATCGTCTACGCCTCACAAATTTGTCTTCTAATAACAAAAGTTAGGAACCATGAAAAAGCCATGTTGAAATAACGAAGTTCCAAACTGAGAAGCCCCAAGTTGAGCCATTTGGACCACTTTTATTTTTTTGGCCTCGCCACTCGGCGCGCAGGATCTTAGTTCCCTGACCAGGGATCGAACCCTCACCCGCCGCAGTGGAAGCACAGAGTCTTAACCACTCGACAACCAGGGAAGTCCCTTGGACCATGTTTGTTTTTAGCTTTGTTTCATGTTATAGAATCATCTTCCTAAAGGGAAGCCCAGTAAGCAGAGCCCACCCACTCCTCAGACCTCACAAGTCGGGCACTAACTCCTCAAGGAGCAAATTAAAGTAACAGGAAAGAACAGAGAACCCTGGGAGAAAGGACTTCCCACTGGTCCACAGTTATCAGAATCTTTTTCACTGTAATTAAGGCTAACGGGAGGCACTCGTTCTATGACAAGAAGTAAAGGAGCGTTGCAAGGCCCTCATACCACGCAGCTTACAGTTAACGGCGGCCGCACTTAGCTGCACCCTAACCAGGAGCCAGCCCCTTGGTAAAGTGCTCTCCTTGCGCACCACCTCATTTAAATGAACTGAATCTTGGCGACCACCCCGTGATCCAAGTGACTTTATCCCCATCTGATCAAGGAGGCCGAGGAGGTGAAGTCACTTGCTTGGGCTCACAGAGCTAATAAGTGCTGTGACCCAGGAATCAGAAGCAGCTCTGTTGGGCTCCAAATCCTCAGCAAAGTATGTCATTTGGGACCCAGGGTCCTAGTACCAGTGTACCAGTACCCAAAGTGCTGGTACTGAGTGCGAATCACTTGGATGCTCTAGTCCCGGCTCTCTGGCTCACAGGACCAGAGAAGGGGAGTGACTGGCACAAGATCACACAGCCCGATGGTAGCTAGGTCTAGCCAACAGTTCCATCCCTGTCAGATGGTCCTTCTGACAGACAACACCTCCCCTCACAAAAGATCCCTAAAATCCTTAGAATAAATGCTCCAAGTCAAGTTTTCCTAAGGAACTCTGTAGTATTATAAAAATCCTAAAGTAGCCCTCAGAGTTGAGTGAAAGGAAAACAGAAGGACTTTATCACTCTCCTTTCTTGCAGCTGCCATTGGTCTGAATTCACACAAACAGCCCCTTGTCTCTGTGCTGCCATGCAGCTCTTCTAAGCGACAGAAGCCCAGGAACACAGAGGCCCTGGGCCCAGGCCAGCTAGAGCCGAGCTAAAGAGGCTAAAAAGCAGGCGGTTCTGACACCCTTTAATCAACCACCATTCACTCTGGAGAAGCAATAAACACAATTTTGCACACACGATCACTCTTCTTTCTGTACAAGAGCAAGTGGAATAAGGCCTGAGCCGTGAAAGTCACCCGTGCACCCTGAACAGCACCCTGATTTTTATGATCCCGGTGTCAAAACCATCACTGCATCCAGGTCAGTTTACCCTGGACTCCACAACCCCCTTGGCCTCTTCCAAAATGAGGCTGCTGACAGCCAACAGCCTGGCATCCCACCACCTACCAGCCACCGCTGGGCCTGCCAGGCCAGACCAAGGCGGCAATTATATGCACTTGGTGTTTGGAAGCTCTTCTGGAGAAGCACCCTTAAATGGCCTCATGCCGTCCTCAGCAGCTTCAAACACCAACCCGCGAACATCCCGGAGCGACCACTGCCAGGAGAACTTCTGTTGTGACAAGGCCTCCAGACCAGCAGCTCCCCTGCTTACCGAGAGCCCCAGCTCAGCCTGGGACGGACGAGGCCCACGTCATCCCCCAAGACAGAGCCCATCAGGGACGACTCGCGGAGGGCTGGCTGAAGGTGGACTCACCCACCCCCTGCAGACCCAGCCGCCCAGCCGGAGCCACCGGCCACAACGTGTGAGTCCCCCCAGGGTGCTGTGCGGTAGCAATGCTCCATTGAAAACTCGGTAAAAGCCACTCGTTCTGTGAGATCTTTTGTTAAGTGAAAATAATGCCTATGAGGGCACCTCAAATATTCAAAGAGCTAAACAATCTAAGGGTATCAAAAGGGTCACCATTTGGGTATGCTGCCCACACCTGAGGACTGAGATGTAGGGGATATAACTTTAAGAGGTCCCCACTGTCCCTGAGGGAGGAAGGGTGACGTGGACCCTAGAGCTGCAACCTGGGGCAAGTTACACGAGCTTCTACCGCTCAGTTCCCTCAGCGGCAGATCGGAGTTAACAACCACTCTCTCGGTGTCACAGTGGAATATCACGTGAGAAAAAGGAAGTCACTCTCTGGCACAGTGATTGGCACATAATAAACCATAAATGAATGCTCGCTTCCTTCTTTAAGGCTTTTAAAGAGCTTACTTTCTTCAGTATTATGTATTCCTTTTCTGTTCCCTTTTATTAACTTCTCAAAATCTTCTTTCAAAACTAACAACCCACATCTACTCTAATTCCAGCAATTCAGTGTATTTTCCTTAAGGACATGTGTGGAAAAGAATGTCAAGATGTATGTCCAATGATGGTCACTCCATCATTATTTGTGACCTTCAAAAAAAAGTAACAGCTACTAACTAGAATCCAATTACAGTACTTACAATAAAACAGGTAGTTCAGTGAATGCTAATAAAAGGAAAGTGCTTTAAGGTATAACTTTACATAGTATGAGCAAACATGGGATTAAAAACTTAAATAAATATATATTACATATATGCTAGTTTTGGTATCCAAATAATTTACCAGTGGGAAGGAAAAAAGGAATAAGGGTGGGAGGATGCGGTAGGCAAAATAATGGCCCCCCGTCCACATCCTAACGCCCCAGAACCTGTGACTATGTTACCTTACACAGCAAAAGGGGCTTTGCAGATGTGATAAATTAAGGATATTGACATGGGAAGAGTAGCCTGGATTATTCAGGTGGCCCCAATCTAATCACACGGGTCCTTAAAATCAGAGACCCTTTCCTGGATTTGACTACAAAAAATGGTCAGAGAGAAGATGGAGGAAGAGGCCATGGGCCAAAGAATACTGGCAGCCTCTTGAAGCCAGAAAAGGGCAAAAGCCTCGGACATGTTGATTTTAACGCAGTGAGACCCATGCTGGGCTTCTGACTTGCAGAAGCATTAAGATAATAAATTTGTGTCATTTCATAACACTGACGTTGTGGTAATTAATTATACCAGCAATAGAAACTAATAGAGGAGGAAAAGGGGTAAATTACTTATAATTTTATATCTTTCCTGATAATCTGAATATTTACTGTATACATTATATATATATATATATATATATATAAAAATATATACATAAATAAATATATTGCTTTTACTTTAACACTTATTTAGTTGGGGAGGAAGGGAAGAAATCCTTTGCCCCATTTCAATGTCATGATTCCCTGATCACAAAAGCTTTCATACAGCACTTGTCTCCTCCTGCCTGAAAAATTGGGCGCTCTCTTTCAGGACCAAAGGAAAGTCTACTTACACACCAAGGCCCAACTCAAGTGATCCATCCCAGGTCAGGGCCTCCTCCTTAGGGGTCGCCCCTGCAGCTGACCTTAAGGGGGCTGCTCAGAGCTCTGTCAACCCTGCTGGATGGTGAACTCCTTAAAAACAGGGCTCGAGGCTTATCTGCCTGTGCAAACCCAACCCCTCATAACAGGCATAACATGTGGTTAATGATTAAGTGTTTGCTCAGCTGAAAAGACTACTGGATCGCATTAAATCCAAGCCAATCTAGTAAACCCTGGTTTTAAATTAACAAGGAGTCTTCTGCTGGGAAAAGACTGTTGTCACCTCACATGCATTATCCAGCTATCTGTTCTGTAAAGGTAGAGGTTATATCCTTCAACCTCACAAATCACAGTTAACAGTTCATAGTTAAATCCTCCTTCAAAATCAAATTTTGAGGAGACTTCCCTGGTGGCGCAGTGGTTAAGAATCCGCCTGCCAATGCAGGGGACACGGGTTCCAGCCCTGGCCTGGGAAGATCCCACATGTCGAGGAGCAACTAAGCTCGTGCGCCACAAGTACTAAAGCCCGTGCGCCTAGAGCCTGTGCTCCGCAGCAAGAGAAGCCACCGCAGTGAGACGCCCACGCACCACAGCAAAGAGTAGCCCCCGCTCGCCACAACTAGAGAAAGCCTGCACGCAGCAACGAAGACCCAATGCGGCCAAAAATAAATAAATAAAATAAATAAATTTTTAAAAAAATCAAATTTTGACTTCGATTTACAAAGGATGGTGGTTATCAAGAGACACTGCTTCAGAGCTCCAGGGCATTGAATTTACAGTCTGAATCTTCTAGTTCCTGCTGTAGACATTTCTGAGTTATATTTAAATTATACTGGCTGTAGTGCTGAAGTTAGCCTTCCTTCCTCCCATCAAATCAAAACACTGGGTTTCCCCAATAGGACATTTTCTCATCCATTCTAGGAAAACAAACAAACAAACAAAAAAATCACAGCACAGTTGTTATGGTTGAGATTTAAAACAATTCAAAACAGAAGTCTACTCCATTAATGACTGTTTTAATGGCAAAGAAGCCAGGAAAGGAGACAGAGTGACATTTGATGAAATATTCACATACTAAAGACTGCATCCACTAAAGCAAGAACCAGAAGCTGTTGTTTTAATCTCCCAGCAGCATTCTGTTTAAAAATATTAGAGCGTCCATCTCTATGGTGATAGTTATTTCCATTGCTCAATTAGAGGCCAAAGTACTGAAGAGGCTACACTCCTGTGTTTGAACGAGACATCTTATATAACCAATGACTTCACAAATCCTTATCCAATCATGGACAAGTGACAGACACTGAATTCTTCATGGGTATTTAAGCCAAAGAACATCATTAATTATTCATTTTTGTTGGTGGTTGTGTTTTCATCTTAAAGTCAGATTTACTGGGGTATAATTTACATGCAATAACTTATCATTTTTAGGTAACAGTTCTATGAGTTTTTGCCCAAACATATAGTCATGTAATCATCACCACAACTGAGAAACAGACTATTTCATACATTCCAAAAAGTTCCCTATGCCCTTTGTAAGTCAATCTTCTCTCCCATTCCCAGCCCCAGGCAACCATTGATCTGTTTTCTAACCCTATACTTTTGCCTTTTCCAGAATGTCATACGAATGGAATCATACAGTAAGTACCCTTCTGAGTCATACAGAATGTACCTTTGTGAGTTTGGCTTCTTTCACATAACATAATGCATTTGAGATTCATCCAGATAGTTGTGTTTGTTCTTTGTTAGTACTGAGTAATAGTCCATTGATATCCAGTTTGTTTATCCACTCACTTGTTGAAGGACATGTGAGTTTTTTCCAGTTATGGGCAGTTAGAAATAAAGCTGTTGCTGGGTATTCCCTGGCGGTCCAGTGGTTAGGACTCTGCACTTTCACTGCCGAGGGCCCGGGTTCAATCCCTGGTCGGGGAATTAAGATCTCGCAAGCAGTGAGGCATAGCCAAAATAAATAAATAAATAAAAATTTAAAAAATAAAGCTGTTGCAAATATTAGCCTACAGGTTTTTGTGTGAACAGAGGTCATTTCTCCTGGGTAAATACCTAGGAATGAAACTGCTGTCTCATATGGTAAGTATATGTTTAATTTTGTAAAAAACTACATGTTTTCCAAAGTGGCTGTACCATTTTACATTCCCACCAGCAATGCAAGAGAGTTCAAGTTGTTCTGTATCTTTGCCAGGACTTGGTAATATCTGTTTTTGTTTCATTTGCCTTTTTTTTTTTTAGCTATAGGTATGTAGTGGTAACTCATTGTATTTTTCTTTTAACCTTTGATTCTGAAAAAAAAAAATTTTTTGGACGCGCCACACATCTATGGTTAGTTCCCCAACTAGCGATTGAACCCGCGCCCTCGACAGTGAAAGTGCGGAGTCCTAACCACTGGACCACCAGGGAATTCCTGAAATAATTTTAGACTCACACAGAAGTTGCAGAAACAGTGGAAAGCTCCCGTGCATTCCCCTCTTATCTTACATAACCACAATGTAAGTATCAAAAGCAAGAAGTTGACATTGGTACAATACTGTTAACTACAGACCTTGTTCAGATTTCATTAGTTTTTACATGTACAGTTCCTGTCCCCTTTTTTTGCATACAGTTCTATAAAATTTTATCACATTGTATAGATTCTTATAAACACTACTACAACCAAGATATAGATCTGTTCCATCAAAGCACATTCTATTTTGAAAAGACCTTTTTGGTTTTGCAAACACCATCTGCTGGAAGGGACTTTGGTAAATGATGACTTTCTTCTGCCCTTTTTCCTTGACCAAATTAAAAGTCTGTTATCCAAAATTAAAAAGAAAGAAAAAGAAAAAAGAAACAGACTCACAGATATAGAGAACAAACTAGTGGTTACCAGTGGGGAGAGGGAAGGGGGCAGGGGCAAGATATGAAGTAGGGGATTAAGAGGTACAGTGGGGAGAGGGAAAGGGGCAGGGGCAAGATATGAAGTAGGGGATTAAGAGGAACAAACTCTTAGGTATAAAATAGGCTACAAGTATATTGTACAACACAGGGAATATAGCCAATATTTTATAATAACTATAAATGGAGCATAATCTTTAAAATTTGTGAATCACTATGTTGTACACCTGAAACTTACATAATATTGTACATCAACCATACCTCAACTTAAAAAAATGAAAAAAAAAAGTCAGTTATCTATTCTCAGACTGTGCTGTGCAAACCACTGTTGACAGAGAAGTTCACTTTTCTGGATGGGTGTCTGTCCTGTTCATTCTTTCCTTATTATAGACCAAGCCCAGGGCAGGCAGTATGGATAAAAGGTTGAAGAGAAAGCAACAGTTCTTGTCTTTAAAATAACTTAAGAGTAGAGAGGTATTTACACACACACACAATTACAAACTGAGATAAGTACCATCCATGAATAAAAAGTAAAAGGTCCACTGAAACTTAAAACACGATCTGGTTTGGACTGGGAGGACCTTGTGATTTAGCCTCATCCTGAGACTTAGTATTTGAGGTCTTTCCACAGAAACAGGGCATCTAAGTATCTGAGCTGTTGAGCAGTGAGTATGTAACCAACAAATTCTTAGAGCAGAAGAATATAAGGAAGCCCTCCGGCGCTGAGAAACCGTACCAAGGACTGCTTATCTTCTTAGGTCAAAGCCTGGCTCCAAAGATATAGAGAATTGGCAACTGCCCATGTGTTACTTTAGGGATATCTACAGCCCTCAATGTTTCTTTCCAACCACCTGCCACAGTGAACCAAATCCACCATTAGAGATCTTTTAGTTATAGAGGTGTCCCTCTGCTCTACACTAGTCACAGTGAAATGCCATCAGCAACGGCGGACATAGGAGACCCCCACTGGCTTCTGGCTGATGGCTGGTATGACCCTCTCCTCCTGTCCCGGGGGCCCACTTCCACATCCTCCAGGGCAGAGTTGCTCCCTCTCCCCTTGTGTCCTCACTATAGCTGGTTCATGTTTTTATTAGTAGTAATCTCTGTTTGTTCCCACGTTTCTCTCCCCTTCTCTACCAATAGCACAAACAGTCCGACCCATCTCTGTATCTCCTGGCATCTGCACCCCAGCTCCCATGCACACAGTAGGTGGTCAATAAATGTTTTGTGAATATTCACGGCACGACTATCAGATTACAATGTGTGAAGCGGGCCCTTGAGGGAATGGATGGGTCTCAGCATGAAAGACACCCATGGAGGCATGAGACAGTTGGTGCATTTCAAGAACTGTACCACAAGGTGCTAAATGTAACAGCAGGATGCTTGGGCACCGGACAGAGGGGAGGGCAGGACAAAAGGAGATGTGTGAGGGAGTAAGAGATAAGATGTGCCCACACACGATGAAGCTCAGGACCAGCCCAGCACGACACTTGCCGGGAAACGGCAGCTAGACTGTGGTGGAGAGGAAGAAGGGAGAGGGCAGGCTCTTTCTCCGAGACTTCGCTTCCGAGGGCATTTGCCATGAGCTGGGCTGCGGGGGAGGCCAGGAATTCAGAAGGAAGTAGGCATGTGCAAAAGCTGCTGTGGGACTCAGCCAGGAAATCAGTAAGAACTGAGAGAATAAAAAAATTCCCCAAAGCAGCTAGTTCGTAGTACATGCTTCTGCCTCTTTCCAGAGAGACTCTAATCTTTTCCTTAAAGTCATGCATGGCTTCCAAAACACCCTGGGGCCGTCTGTGCAAAAGGCAATAACCTGTGTCTGAAGGCCTGGGAGCGCTGGCTACAATCCTGAAATGCCTCCTGAGCCAGCCACGAGGCAAGGAAGTCCCCAGGCCCACTAAAGAGCTGATGAAAAAATACAATAAGGCACTGCTCTTGGCCCTGCACTAGTGGAGCCTCTTACACAGAGAAATTGTTTACATTCAGTGATTAGTAAATGCAGGAACTGACAAATCAAAACACTCACTGTTTTGCAATCTTAAAACAGTTGTTTTGGCCTTATTTTAAAGTATCAGAAAACTATTCTAGCCCATGTTTGCAAAATCACTAGCTGCTGCAATAAATGACCACATGGCTTTTAACCAAGACTTTCTCTTAACCAGCACCTTGACCTCTGCCACCACAAGGCAGACCAGGGTGATACGTGGACATGAGCGTAAACCCCCTAAAGAGGGGAGGGCACCACGGGCAGCCACGCTTCTCAGGGGCAGCCAGCTCGGAGAGCCACCAGGTGATGATGTGAAATATATTCAAAAACTAATAGGGATACCCTTCTTATCAGTTTCGCTTACAATTTTTCTATTATGCTCATATATGGGTAATAAGTGCTACCATTACGATGCTAGTTGCTAAAAACTTTGAGCTCCCCAGATGCAGGATGCTTAGTACTGGCAGGTCTCCGGTCCCGCAAGTTCAAGTTACAAAAAATTGTTTGCACTCTCTGTGTTAACCAAGGTTTCAACCCAATTCCTGGTAACACTGTATACCACAAGGTACTACAGAAACTGGCAGCCACTGGGTGGTTTTCAGGGGCCTCTGGGGAAAAGAGCAAAGTGAGGAAAATAGCTCTTCTCAGCTCCAGTTCAGAAAGGTCACCAGACACTGCAATGAACCTCTGTGGCCCCCAGAGTACTATCAACTGAAAAAAAAATGCACAGCCTAAAAGTTGAGAATTATGTTTTATCCGGGAACCTTACTGAGGACTACAGCCCAAGATGGCAGCCTCGCAGATAAGCTCTGAGGAACTCATTCAAAGAGGTAAGGTAGGAGCCAGAAGATATAGGAATTTTTACTGAAAAAAAAAAAAATTCTAGGTTGAACATCAAAAGATTACACTAATCACTAAAAACAGACATCTCAGGTTAATTTATGTACGTATGGGGAAGATGCAAGGGTCTGGGCTTATTGAAATCATTCCTTTGATATGCATCTTAACTATCTAGGGCCAGTTCCTGTTTTTCTGCATCCTGAATTCCCTTCAGGGTGCACCATGGGGGTAACTGCACCCTGATGGCTGATGGGCTTGATGGCTGGCAGCCTGTGTTTTTCCATCCTGAGTTCCCCTCAGGGTGCGAGGTCTGGGCAGCTGCAGTGGCCAATGGCTTTATGGACACAGCCTCCTTTGTTTAATAAAATGGCAGGCGACATTTTTCTTGTCCACAGTACTCACCCCAGTGTGGCTTCCAACCAGGTACACGTTTCCCCCGAGTGCTTGAGCCTCTAAATTTACCTTCTCTGCTTCTTCTCCAACCCACTCCCATCCCAAACCCAAACTCCCTTCTCAATCAGTTCAGTCAGGAAACAGACAATCAACGGTGTGAAAGACACAGAGGCTTCTCCCACCTCAGAGGCTGAAATAACCATATGTGGGATGTTAAAATATCTCCCAAGTCCTCATTCACCCAAAAGCTATTACAATAATTGATTTAAAGGTGATGATAGCACTAAAAATGCATTAAACGCATACCATCAATTAATGAGATCAGTATTAAGCTTTATATTAAGCTCCAAATCATGCCACTTAAGCCCCAACAGTTTTATTGTATTTATATACATTTTTTAAAACTATAAGCTCTTTAGCACAAATATTCCTAACTGCTCTTTCACATCGTAAATTGGAACTGGGTTATTCTTCAGCAACAGGATGCTGCCAGGGAGAAGTGGGAACTGTTTACAAAATGACCAAGAGGAAATGTCACTCCCCTTGTACTTTCAAACCCGTAAAGAACAACTATGAATCAAAGCTGGGCTGAAATCGCATTTCACTTCCAACTGTACTCCTACCCAAGGAAAGGAAGCACATTGTTAAGTTCAAAAGACCCAAACATGACATCAAAAAGCTGCCTGTGAGCACCAAACAAAAGATGTTTCATATAATTAACCTACAAATGCTAAAAATGCAGTTCTCTGCAGTTATGACTCCACCTATATGCCATTGTGTTCCATCATAGGTATTTTTTTTTTTTTTTTTTTTTTTTTGGCTGTGTTGGGTCTTCGTTGCTGTGCACGGGCTTTCTCTAGTTGCGGCGAGCGGGGGCTACTCTTTGTTGCGATCTGGGGGCTTCTCATTGCGGTGGCTTCTCATTGCAGAGCACAGGCTCTAGGCATTCGGGCTTCAGTAGTTGTGGCACGTGGGCTCAGTAGTTGTGGCTCGTGGGCTCTAGAACACAGGCTCAGTAGTTGTGGCACACGGGCTTAGTTGCTCCATGGCATGTGGGATCTTCCCAGATCAGGGCACGAACCCATGTCGCCTGCACTGGCAGGCAGATTCTTAACCAGTGCACCGCCAGGGAAGTCCCTTTCATAGGTATTTCTAAAGGATGCAGTCTAAGTGAAATGCCCATTTTTCCTAGCTAATGTGAGGACAAGGAGAAGGGAAACCAACATTTTGGCGATTATCTACCCACCATGGGTACCAAACTTTGATATAATAAGAATTTGAGTGCTTCCCTGGTGGCGCAGTGGTTAAGAATCCGCCTGCCAATGCAGGGGACACGGGTTCGAGCCCTGGTCCAGGAAGATGCCGCAGAGGAACTAAGCCCGTGCACCACAACTACTGAGCCTGCGCTCTAGAGCCAGCGAGCCACAACTACTGAGCCCACATGCCACAACTACTGAAGCCCACGCACCTAGAGCCCGTGCTGTGCAACAAGAGAAGCCACTGCAACGAGAAGCCTGTGCACTGCAACGAAGAGTAGCCCCCACTCGCTGCAACTAGAGAAAACCTGCGCACAGCAACAAAGACCCAACACACCCAAAAAAATAAAATAAAATAAAAATATATATAAAAAAAGAATTTGAGGGCTTCCCTGGTGGCGCAGTGGTTGAGAATCTGCCTGCCAATGCAGGGGACACGGGTTCGAGCCCTGGTCTGGGAAGATCCCACATGCCGCGGAGCGACTAGGCCCGTGAGCCACAATTACTGAGCCTGCGCGTCTGGAGCCTGTGCTCCGCAACAAGGGAGGACTCGATAGTGAGAGGCCCACGCACCGCAATGAAGAGTGGCCCCTGCTCGCCACAAGCAGAGAAAGCCCTCGCACAGAAATGAAGACCCAACACAGCCATAAATAAATAAATTAAAAAAAAAAAAAAATTAAAAAAAAAAAAAAAAGAATTTGAAATTGCAAAATGTCTCTTAATATCCATTCTCCCTTTCTTCCTTAATAACAGAACCCTCACTTTTTAAAATTGGCCCCTAGAATAAGAAGCAATTCACAGACTCTTTTGCAGCTAGGTGTGGCCATGTGGCTATGTTCTAGTCCAGAAGTTCTCCAAGTGGGGTCCCCCCAAGAGGCCTATCTTTTAGGTAATCCATGAAGCCAAAACTATTTTTATAATAATATTAAGATGATATTTGCCTTTTTAATGTTCTTTCTCTGTGAGTATCGGGGGAGTTTTACAGAGGGTACATGACACATTATGCCACAACAGACTGAATGCAGAAACTAATTCGAGAATCCAGGTACTTTCTATTAAGCCAGACATTAAAAGAGATTTATAAAAATGTATAGCAGTGGTAGTCTTCTCACTAATAGTTGGAAAATAGTTATTTTCCCCCCAAAAAAGTAATTTATGCTAACCTGTGATAGTTTATTATTTTAAAATAAATTAATATTTTTAAAATTTCTCACTTTTAATTTCCAACAAAATATTTGCATTAGTTTCCTATTGCTGCTATAACAAATTACTACAAATAGGTAGCTTAAGATGACACAAATTATAGGTATATAGCTATATATACCTATATTTATTATAGCTATATATACCTATAATATACATAGCTTAAAATGACACAAATTATAGGAGGTCAGAAGTCTAAAAACGGGCCTTCCGGGGCTAAAATGAAGATGTTAGCAGGGCTGATTTCCTCCTGAAGCAGGGGAGAATGCATCCCTTGCCCCTTCCAGCTTCTGGAGGCCACGATGGGGAGCAAGGGGGAGCGGCAGATGAGGCGGCGCTCGCCCGCCCGCCGCTCACCTCCTGCTGTGCGGCCCGGGGGCTGGGGACCCCTGCTTTAAGGTAACAGTCATGGCAGGGACAGAGAGGGGCTAACCCTTGTTTGCGTAAAGGATCGACAGGTCACATATTTCCCATCCTTGGGGCCAGGGAGACACTGCACCTGTGCAGAAAGGCTCTGCGGGGGTCAAAAAGGAGGGGGCACCACCCCATAATACGTGATGCCAAGGCCCCCCATAGGCCTCTGGGCTGGAATCCATCTTGGAAAAAAGTTGTGCACGCATGCTGGGGAGGCTAGGGCGGGTCAGGTGGAAAAAGAAACCAGATAATTGGCCAAAGGTAAACAAAGATCCTGAAGAACTGACCTATGTAAGTGACTTCACCGCCTCTTCACTGCGCTCTTCCTCATTAGGAAGGACGCCCACACCCTTTCTCTCCGGGTGGGCATCTCTGCCTTGCTTCTGTCTTAACTAAACAAACTGTTTCTCTGCGTGCTCTCCCACTTGTTGTTGCTCTATGTCTCTAATAATAAACTTTTTACCTGTTTTTACAGTTTTTGCCTCCTTGAGAAATGCATTTTTCAGTGGGGGCAAGGGCCAGGGGAATTTTGCTTCCAGCCTCTCGCCCCTGGGGGACTAGCGGCCAGGATTCTGCTTTTCATCCAGGCTGCCCAGGTTCAATTCCTGGGCCGGGAACTAAGGTCTCGCTTCAAGCCACCGCTCACTGCTGTCTCTCCGAGATCACTGCCTCCCTCAAAAGGACTCATTTGCTTACACTTGAGTCCACTTGGATAATCTAGGATAATCTCCTCACCTCGAGATCCTTAATGATCACACATACAGTCTCTTTTGCCATGTAGAGTAACATATGCATCTGTTCTGGGGATTAGGAATATAGACATCTTTGGGGGCTATTTCTCTGCCTGCCACAGAATGCTAGCTGTAACTCATATAAGCAAAGCTCTTTGGGTCCCTCAATCATTTTTAAGAGTATAAAGGGTCCTGACACCAAAACATTTGAGAACCAATTGCTCCAGCATATGAATAGATTAGGTGGGAAAACTAAAACACAGAAAAGCTCAGTGATTAACCAAAGCCGTACAGACTGTGAGCAGACGTTCAACTTGAAGCCAGGTGTTCCGGCTACCGATGAACCTAGTATGGCTCCCTCTGTGCCGTGCTTCCCACCCCGAACACCCTGACTGAGACAAAGGCAAATAAAAATTATTTTTGGGAGCACGTTTGCAGGCATCAGACAAAGGGCGTGACAACAAGCATTCAGATGTGAACTTGGTGAGCAATAGGGAAGGCAGGTTGGAGAAGAAGGTTTTTAAAACAATCCTACTTTTCAAAACCTTCTTTAGAAATACACAAATTTATTACGTCATGTGAGAAAGCAGGAAAATGTTACAAATGGCCAAGTGTTCCAGTGCCGAGCCTGAGAGAGGTAAGTGTCCTTCATCCAGAGGAGCACGATCAGGGCCATAGCTCACGAGACCCAGGCAGCATGTGAAACACAGCACAGCTCTGGGTCACATGACGGGGCCTGGTGACCAAACTCAGATTTACGGTCACTCGTCTCGACAATGTCTGCCAAGCCCCAGTTTTGACGGCCTCACTGAAAAGGACACCTGAAAGACCACGTTCTTGGGCTGTCTCTCTGCATCATTTTGATACGACCAGAGCCACAATTTTGCAGCAGGAAAGAAACTGCACTCAGGTGAACTGTGTAAAAATCAAGCTAATGACCCAAACCACAACCTTCAAGGGAATACATATTTACAGTGAAAAGAGGAGAGCTGGGAGGCTCAAAGGGCCAGTTCTTGCTCTACCCAATGAACTGCCTGGCCCGGGCCACAGAACTGGGGGCGGTGGTAATCAGACCCATGCAGTGTGCACTTGTGAATGATGGCTCTCCAGCCTAGAAGGCCTGGTAGGGCCTCCTCAGGAACCACTGGCCTTACCTGGTAGACTTCTCCAGTTCTACTTCATCTCTTTCCCAGCTCTCCAGCTGAAGTTTCTAGAGGGCTCAGCTAACTAAGCCAAACCAGCAGTAGTACCTGAACTGACAGCCGATAACCCAAGCATATGAGGTCACAGAGTAAGTAACTACTCATTAGAATTTGTTATCCAAGGGAGGAAAAGCCACAGAATTATCTGGTATTTATATCTTCCAAGTGAAAGTATGGGTCCAACAGAAGGCAGTCCCTCAAAGGATCTCTAGTCACAGAGCTCAGCATTCCCTGGGAATGTTTTCACTGCCTGCTTTTTCTAGGATTACACTAGTATTACAAAAATCCAACCTATAACCTACAAAGCACAAAGATTTTGCAGATTAGAAACATTCCTAACATATCACTGTCATCACAAAATCTTAATCCACACACCCCTGTCAAATCTGTGTAGCCTCTGAAAAGGTATGATTGCCTACAGGTGATGTTTTTGCTGCAGAATGACTAAAAAACTATTAAATCAGCATTCTCAGTTGACATCTATTTTGAAATAAAATTTTTTTTTCATGTGCCAAAGCACAAGGCAACTTAACATTTTATAGACCAAAAACTTCAAGCTGCTTTCTATGTCCATTAAGGGGATATAGAATGTAAGTGAGGTCATGGAGTTTACAGAGATGATGCCTCTTATTCACAACAGCAAACATCTATTTTCTCTACTCTCCACCTGCAGGCAGAGAGCCACATTATCTAAGATACCGGATAGAAAGAAAAATGACACTTAAACAGAAAATAGACTAGAACTTTGTTCTTATGAGTTATTCTAAAAGTAGTGATTCCAACTTCCAGGAAGTAAATATTCAATGGATCAACTAGAAAAAGAACCCAGGCAAAAGTGGAAGGATACAGTATGTGATATGAATACAGATGTGGTTTACCTAGCTTTCAAAGAGATCAGTATTTCATTATTTTCCAGTCCCTTGGTGAAATAAAGTGATTTACCATGTAAAGTTGAAAGGATTTAAGAAAATTGATAAAGGGCACATACAGAAAACTGATTATAAAATGTCACTTGGGCACTACTAATTTGGGAATTATGGTGGACTAGATATTCGCAGGGCCCTTCTGCTGTACTATAAATTGATTCTGGATAAATTATTGTTAAAAATACTTTCTAACACATTGGTTAGCTCCAGGTAGAGAAACAAATCACAAGAGGTTATGGTAAGAACAGTGCACTGAAACCTGAGCAAAGAAGAGAGCAGCAGTCACCCTGGAGACAACTACAAATACCAGCAATGAAATGAACGGGGCATCTAGACCTTTAGCTTTCAGCCAGGTGGGGAAAGCCCAACCTGAAACCAGGAATTCCAAAGGGAACAAAAGTGGTCCTGGTCCTGTAGCGTCCTCCTGGCTCCTAGTACAAACACACATTTCAAGAAGTAAGATCTCAAGATTCCAAGATATAATTATCAAAAAAGCCAAAAAAATTTATATCAAATAAGATATAATTATCAAATAAATACATAATTAAAATTCACCATGCACACTAGGAAACAAGCCACAGAAACAGATTTAGATCACCAAAGATTTCAGATACTGGCATTATCGAATACAGAATATGAAATAGCTCAGTTTGGTGCTGTTTAAAGAGATGAAAGATGGAGTAAAAAGAAAATGAGTAAGCAAAAAGACACCATCAAAAAAATATTCACACAGATTTGCAGCAGAAGAAGAACCTTTAGAAATGAAGAAATATAATCACTGAAATTAACAACTCAGTGGATGGGTAAAATAAAAGATTCAACATAGCTGAAGAGAGAATTACTGGACTGAAAGCTAAATCTTAAGAAATTACCCAAATGAAACAGAGAAAGACAAGGAAGAAGATATCCAATATGAATTAAAAGACATGAAGAATAAAGAGAAGTCCTAACATCTATTTAATCAAAACCAGAAGGAGACAATAGAGAAAATGTAGGAGAGACAGTATTCAAAGCATTAATAGCTGAGAAATTTTCAGAGCTGATGAATGATATGAACTCACAGATACATAAATCACAACAAATATAAACAGGAAGCTGTACATGGACATGTTGTAGTGAAACTGCAGTAATCCAACAACAAATAAATAAGCCAAATCATCTACTAAAGAATGGCAAATGAAAGATTAACAGATTTAACAGCAAAACTGAAAGCCATAAGACAGTGGAATGGTATATTATACACTCACAATGCTGGGAGAAAAATAACTGTCAGCTAAGAACTCTGAGAGTGAAATAAAGACATTCTAACATAAATCAAAATGGAGAGAAGTTACCACCAAAAGATTTTAAGGAAAGAAAATTCTAAAGAAGGCAAATCTCACCAGAGAAAAGGCAAAGGATAGAAGAAGGGAAGAGAAGCAAGATATAGTAAACACAGAGATAAAGTGAAACAAATACTATCTCTAATAACAATTGTCTAATTTGTATGGTGAAACATATAACAGAACTGACTGAAAAGAACATGTAAGTACAGAAGAACACAGTCTTCATTAGGCGTCCTATGAGTTTTGTATTATTCTGGAAGGGGATAAGAGGACCTTAACTACTGATTGACTTTAAAACTATTAAGTGTACACAGTGTACTTTCAGGGTAATCATTAGAAGAATAGAAACAAAATGCATAATTTCCAAACGAGCGGAGAAAAAATACTGAATGAGAACACAAATCAACAAAAACTTCAATCAAAAAGAATGAAGGTTAGCAATGAAATTGCAACATAGTTAAAAGAGAGACTGTTAGACTATATTTCAAAAACCAAAAACAAAAACAAAAAAAAAACAGAAACAAACAAAACTGCACTAGCCATGCAAGAAAAGACTGAAAAGTTTCTCTACATTAAAGTCATAAACTCTGTTCTCCAAAGGACACTTAAAAAAAAAGATGCTCAATCTATCATTAATTAGGAAAATGTAAATTAAGACCACATGATATACTATTTTATACTCACTAGAACGGCAACAAAATACCACATGTTGGAAGGAAATGGAGCAACAGATAAACTATGATAGATTTTCGGAATAGAATTTTATTTAACAATAAAAATTAATTTAGTACCATTAATGTAACAAGTGAATCTTAATTCAACTGAGTGAAAAAAATGAAAGCTGCAGAATATTACATGCAATATACCATTCTTATCAAGCCTAAAAACAAGCAGAACTAGGCAATATATTGTTTGGATATATACATGGACATAGTAATTATGTTCCAGAATGGAAATCAACTATCAACATTAAGAACACTGTTTAATTCAGCTGAATTTTACTTTTGGTAGCAAGACTTTCTCAATGAAGAAGTTTCCAGGTTTATGTTCTAGGACAAGCTCTTAATCTCATCTCAGATCGATTCTCTGAGAAGCACTGGCCTAGACTCTTCAACTCCAGAGAAGGGGAAGACCTAGTAATTGTAATCTTCCCAGATAAGGAGTGTCAATCAAAAGCAATTCCAGAGTAAAGGAAATGACTCCCCCAGGCCTCCCTGGAGCCTTCCTCCCTGGTTTACGTAACTTCAGATCTGGCAGGGCCTTTTTCTGTCATTTCCAGTGACTCAGGCAGACTGTTTCCTGTGCCCTTTGTTTTACACATTTCTCCCACCCTGGCCTATGTTGCCTTCCTCTTCCAATGAGGAAGTTGGCCTCTTCAATCCTTTCTCCTTCCTTCCCCAAACCACATTGGCCTTTCCTTGGCTGATTTTGACCCGGGGCAAGCTGAAGACCTCAAAGATCCCTCCATCCTTCAGAGCCTCACACACAATCTCAGAACAAAGCAGGAGAGATCCTGAGGAACTTCAGATCCGTAAGACGTTTGAGAATGGATGAAACACTGAGTTTGACTTACATGTTCTTTCATACACTCTCTGCTATCTCCTACTTCACTGTTCTTGAAACTCAGAAAATCCACTACTCCTTCGGTCACTGCAGCTTTGCCTGGAATAATAAAGGCAGGAAATTAGAAAGGAGGCAACCAGAAGGAACCGAGGGTCCAAGCGGAAAGAAACTCTCTTGTATAATCAATCTTGATATTTAAAAGGAAAAAAAGCCACCTGAATTAAGGAAAGTCTCTACCTTGGTCTAAGCCAATTTTCTTCTTTAACTAAAACTATTAATTGTAATTTAATGTTTGTAGAAGAAATCATCATTATTTACAGAGATTTCACATGCATTTTCTCATTTGAGCTGTAAGATATCGAGAATAGGCAAGTATTGTCTTAAAATGCAGCAGCCAAATTTCCCAAAGATCAGGGAACTTTCCCATGATCATTCAGCCAGCAAGCATCAGAGGAGGAATTTGAACCACTTCTATGACTCCTTATTCCAAACTCTCCCACGGCACCAAATGATATAATGCTTTCAATTTGAAAAGCAGTATTATTATTTCTTCTTCTACTAGATATAGTGTCTTAACCAACAGATATAGAAACGGCTTTGTCTGCTGAATGACAAAGACACTGCCATAGGATTAAACGTTTATTTACCAGAGACAACACAAAGGGTAGAAAATCCATACCAAGATAGTTAAGAAACACATGTATCTTTTCCACATACCCTCCTTTTCTCTTTAAGTCATAGTTATAGGTGCTGGGCTTTATTTCTCTCTCTCTCTCTCTTTTTGGAAATAAATTCAAGTTTAGAGAAAAGTTGTAGAATAATAATAGTACAAAGACTGCCATGTACTCTTTACCCATGTTCACCTGCTATTAACATTTAATGTACATACTTAATCACTCACTCTCTCTCTACAGACACACACATTCAGTCAACATTTGTTTTTTAAGCTTTTTTTTTTTTTGGCCGCGTGGCATGCGTTATCCTAGGTCCCTGACCAGGGATCGAACCCGTGCCCCCTGCCGCGGAAGGTCGGAATCTTAACCACTGGACCGCCAGGGAAGTCCCTCACTCAACATTTTTTTGTTTCTGAGCCACGTGGAGATAAGTTCCATACATCATGGCTCTAAAAACTTCAGAATTTATTTCTTAAGAATAGGGATATTCTTACAAAACCATAATGTTGTTATTGATCTTAGTAAATTTAATATCGATACAGTAATTGATTGCCATATTCAATTAACCCAATAATGCGTTTTATAGCATTTCTTTTTCCTCCAATTCAGGATCCAGTCCAGGGTAAGGTATTATATATAGCTGCCATTAATCTGAGACACACAGTTCTTTTTTATCTTTTATGACATTGACACTTTAGAAGAATACAGTCCTCCCCTTTTTTTATATTAATAAAACATTACCATTTTGACTTGTCTGACATTTCCTCATGATTCAATTCAGCCTATGCATTATCAGCCAGAAAACTACAGAGTTTTCTTCTCCTGGTGTCATAGCTGAAGT
Organism: Balaenoptera physalus; assembly: GCF_965194825.1. Classification (NCBI taxonomy): domain Eukaryota; kingdom Metazoa; phylum Chordata; class Mammalia; order Artiodactyla; family Balaenopteridae; genus Balaenoptera; species Balaenoptera physalus. Next base: position 61,843,804 of record NC_138893.1, on the reverse strand, counting down.
CATGTGAAGTCTATGTGCCCCTCTCTGGCTATATAAATTTTGATCACCCAGCCAAGGTGCTGTCCAATTTCTCCCAAGAAAAATTATTATTTTTTCCCTTACATCTAATAAGTAATCTGTGGGGAGACACTTTAAGACCATGCAAATATCTTGTCCCTCATCAAAATTTCCCCCCGGATTTAGCATCCACTGGTGACCCTTGCCTGATCTGAACTTTACTACCATGGCTACAACATGTTAATTGTTCCAACTCCAGTATTCCCTCCACATTACCATCCAGGACTCAGCAGTCTACACTATTTGTTCATCTATTTGTCAATTTATGATCAGTAAGGATATATGAAGTCCTACTTTTTCAACAATTTATAATTTATCACTGTACTTAATAATTTTGGTGCTCAAACTGTCTCAGATTTAGCCAGTGGGCGACCCTTTAAGCTGGCTCCTTTGACTTTGTGACATGCCCCCATCATTTTTTTTATTCTTCTATTTTTATTTCCTTACTTTCTGACATTAAAAAAAAAGTTCTAGGCTCATCTTGTACTTACTCTGTCTCTGCCCTAGATGCAGACATTTCTCTAAACGCCCTGGGTCCTTTCAGTGGAGAATGGTGTTATAGAGACCAAGATCTAGTATAACACTGTTTGAAAGGCATTGTCTATTTCCACTGATTACTTTTCATTTTGAATGAGTCACATTTTCCTGCTTCTTTGCATGTTTTTCTGTTATAAGGTGGACAACTGGAAGGTGTTCTGTTTGGTTCTGATGGCAACTAAATTACTGGCACATCCTCTCAATTCCGTCAGGCTTGGTTTTATAATTGGTTAAGACAGGTCTATTTGAGATATGTCCTTGGTCCTAATGCATGACCCTTAATCATAAGGCACGGTCTTTCCGGTGTCTCGGAATGGTTAAGGTGCTCAGCAAGGTCTCTCCACCCTGGCTAGCCCACAGCTCTCCATTTCTCTCCATACTGCATGAACCTTGCTATGGCCATTCTCTTCCCCACCTGGGCACAGCTGCTCTCTGCTAGGTCTCACCCTGTATGGATACACATCTCAGCTTCTGGGTTCCCCGCTCATAGTTCCCTCCTCCCCAGTAGCCTGCCATACAAATTCCAGCCTCTTCAGCAGCCCTGAACTCTGGAGACCCACCATGCTGTAACAGGCACCCCGTCCTGGTACCCCGCGAAGGGAATGCAGGGAACAGGGAATATACTCCAGCAGAAAACTAGGGCAAAAGTGGGTCTCATGTGACTCTCATGTGACTCTCTTCTCTCAAGGACCAACATCCTGGCTGCCTGTTTTCCTGTGACTGACAGTAACTGGCTCGTGTACTGTCCAGTCTTCTAGTTTACTGAAGGAGGGCAAGTCCAGCACCAGTTACCTCTATTTCTCTTGGTGCCTTCAACACTAAGTGATGCTTGTGGGACACAGAGCTGCTCTATTGGGAAGAGTTAAGAATCAAACACTTGGAGCATGTAACAAACGCTCTTTATTTAAACATTTCAAAGAAACTCTCTAACAATCTGTTCCTTAGAAACGTTATGTGTTTACTTTTATTGCAGCACTGTGGCAAGAAAAACGCTCTCTAGCAGTCAGGCAATTCTAAATAAAATGACAAGAAAGTGTCTCTATTCCTTCCGGAAAGCTGATACTCACTTCAGATAGCCAGCTGGCTATCACGCTGACATATATTTCCCTTTATTTCCATAACTCTTCCTCCAAATGGCAAAATAAAACACTATAGTCTAGCCAAAGAATCCAAAGTTAGTTGCTGTTCTTTATTTTTCTTGTTTACGTGCATGTACTTAGGGGTGAGGAGAAGACTCCTTTTCATATAAATCATTTTCTGGCATATTTCCATTTCTACTTCTAACCACTGGTGAGAAAATAATCAGAAAAAAAGTAGTCCAAAAGAAAACCTGCAACCCCAGATACAAAGTTAATCAAAAGGAAACTGGCAAACAAGAATAGTATTTTCTTCTCACATGCTGTGAGAAAAGAGGAGTTTGCCATCACAGGAAAATGGAGATTAGGCCTTTCCCTGCACAAGCCAGCGGATCTGAGCCACGGGCGCGGGCACACACGCAGCTTTCCACACAGCGCACCAGGCAGAACGGGGGACGACCCCTTTCTACTTCTTGAGCAGATTTTCTCCATATTGGACACACACACTGCAGCCCATCTAATTTATTTTCTCTAAAGGAATCGGTGCATGGAAGTTATACCTGTCTTCGGTTTTACTTCAGGCCCCCGAGAACTTAAAGGCGAGCGTCTGATGTAAACTGTGTTTATCTGTCCATTTGCCTGCCTCACCGTGCAGGCACTCACCGTCCTCGAGGGACTCTTACATCAGTCTTCCCAGGTCTCCGCGTCTCCGTGTGGACCCTGTTGAACTCTGTTTCCTCAAGTCAGCATGTGTCCAGCACTCTAATCAAGTATGAATTCTCCGGTGGTTCCCCTTTCCCAGGAATATAGTCAGAGCCCCTGGGCTTCACAAAGCAAGACCTCTGAGATCTGCTTCCTGCTCAGCTTTCCCCTTCACCTCCCCAACATGCTACGTCGCGTGAATGAAAATCCTGGAGCCGTTTCCCCTTCATGAAAGATCCCTTCCTCCCTTTCTTCTCTTGACTAAATCACTGAGGCTTGACAACCTCTGGGAAATATGTCATGATCACCATTCAAAGCTGGGTTAGTGCCAACCTTAGTATCCTCACTGCACCTGTGTTAACCTTTACAATGATAACAATGTTTACTGAGCGCTTACATGTGCTAAGCACTAGGGGCACTTAGCACGCACTATCTCATGGAGTGCTCACACCAACTCTGTATGGTAGGAGCTGTTAACAGTCCACCCTGCAGACGGGCAAGGGGACAGAGAGGGTCAACAGCCTCCCGCATGCCACACAGCCAGTGAGGGGTGGAGCCAAAGAGCTTAAAGGCTTTCTATAAACAGTACGTAACATATCTAACTGAAAAACTGACAGTATAAGTGGTGTTTCCAGGGAAAGGCCCAGAATGGCAACAGATGATGACCCTGTGACAGCACTAAAAGGGTAAGAGTGAGATGTGAGAAACTCATCAGAATTCTTTAGAAGAGGATGCCATAAAGACACTCATAAACTAACATCAACTGTGACACTCATAAAAGAACAAAATATTTCATCACGACAGGGGACCAGCAATTTCAAGAATCCAGGAATATACACATGGCTCAAGCAAAAAGCATTTAAAAGTAGTGGGGGAAATGGAAAAGGATGTTCTTACTAGAAACAAACAAAAATTGGAATTCCCTGGTGGTCCAGTGGTTAGGACTCTGCGCTTCCACTGCAGGAGCAAGGATTTGATCCCTGGTCAGGCAACTAAGATCCTGCATGCTGTGGGGTGCAGCCAAAAAAAAAAAAAAAAAGAAACAAACACAAAAATGTATTAGATCAAAGATTAAAAGGACTTCTCAGAGGGAAGAATCTGGAATATTTGTATAATTAAATCAATTCTATTCTCAAGAAGCTCGTATACTGCACAACCAGTAGGATCGATGCTCCGTGTTAGCTCGCACACAAGTTGAGTAAGTGAGGACTGGGGAACGGGCAAAATCCTGTTGTAGCCCACCTGGGCCCTGCATGTCACTGGTCCAGTATGTTCATTCCTGGCCCCAGGTTGTGGAGTTGGGGACCTAACGAAGGAGGCATGAACAGGACTCCCATGACCAGCTGCCTCCCAAATGGCACAGTGTAAAGCAGAGAGGATGAGTGTTTCAGTACCAGGCATCGCCTCACACAGGGGAGGCGTCTTCACCTCCCAGACCCTGACTGTGGAGGAGGATGTACAACTTCAGGTCATAATTAATATCAGCCAGGGTCAGAGTGACCAATGCTGGGCTCTACACTTCCAGAGAAAACTGAAAACAAAACAAAACAGAAAAGGACCAAAAGTAGATGAAACCCACAGGGATGAGAAGTATGAAGCCCACAGGGAAAGTCTAACCTAGGAAAGAGAAAACAAGGAAGACTCCACCATTTAACATCATTTTAAGCACTACCCTGCTGAGAGCCATGGACAGTATTTTTCCATTCCCACCAAAGACAGCATAGAGAAAACAGTTTTAACCTGCAGTATGAAAAGTTTAGCTTCAATGTGAAGACTTTCCTAAAGCCAGAATTTTTAACAAAGGAATATGTAGTTTGTATATCCATGACATGCTTGCTATGATAATTACCAATGTTTGGAGCTCTCATATTTGTATTCAAGTAGTATTTGCGTTATGATTCTGCCTCAGAGAAGTTGCAATAATAACAGGTAACACAACTGTCTACTGAGTGCTTTACTATAGGCTAAAGGTCGCTCAGGGAGACCTGAGACAGAAGCTCAGCTCTGCTTGTGCTGTGGGCTTCACAGAGTCTTGCCTGATTCAAAGTCCAACCTCTTAACTACAGGGATAAGACGAATATACATGAAACTTACTATTTGTAAAATGGGATAATACCTGCTTCATGAGGCTCTTGGAAAGACTCAGTAAGTTAACCATAAAATATTTAGCCTGTGCCTACCCCATAGTAAGCACTTAATAAATGTTAGCTATTATGATTGACATATAATTTTAACCTTGCCTGGGTCAACCTCTTCTAGTTATTCAGTCTCTGATCCTATTAAAGTCAAGATAGAGAGTTTACATCAATGAGGCAAATACAACTTCAAGATGAAAAAGAACTGGTCATGCCTTCAACCATTCCACCCATCCATATCCATCCACTCCTTCAACAGAGTTTCACGGTGAGCCCACCATGTGTAGAGCACTGGGGCAGGGCCTGTGCAGAATATGAAGACAAAAATGACATGGCCCATAGCTATGCTCAAAGAACACCGTCATCTTATTATTAACCACAAACACTGCAGAATACTCACTACGTGCCAGGAACTGTTCTAAGCACCCTAAGTGCCGTGTGTGTGTGTGTGTGTGTGTGTGTGTGTGTGTGTGTGTGTGTATACTCTTTTAATCCTCACAACAACCCTTTAAAGTAAATACTATTTATTATCCCCAATTTATGGATGAGAAACTAAGGCACAGAGATAAGTAACTTGCTCCAGCTTTCACAGCTTGTAATTGACAGAGCTGGGATTCAATTCCAGGCTGTCCAATTTCAGAGTCTTGGGCTCTTAACCACTCGATATATTGCCTCCTCCGAGACTTGACCACTAAGAACTAGAGCAAGGACAGACTATGGTAAGGGCCCAGCAGGAACATAAGTAAAGTGCAGAGCTCATGAGTGAGCTGTGCTATCTTTACACCTAACACAGAGTACGAGTCCTTTGACTACAGAATGATGTGTTCAAGCGCATGACACCAACCCAGACCAAAAGCCATCCATAAAGCACTGGTGTCTGCCACTCTGAAGGGCCCTCTTCTCAGTGGTTTAACACACGCTAAAGGGAAAGAGGAGCACTCGGAATCTGGGCTTAGAAGTCAGACACGCCTGGGTTTCAGTCCCAAGTTCTCCAATACAGCCTTGAACAAACTACTTGATCTTTCTCTGTGCTTCAGTGTCTTCACTAAGGAGTAAATGAGATAATTTATACAAAGAACTTCATTCTAGTACTTGGCACTACGGACTATATGTGTAAAATAATATTAATTAATTAATTAACTAATTAATTGCTGGTTTGCTTCAAGACTCAGTCCTAAGACATATGGAAAAACCCCAAGTAGATAATACCAAGTTAATAGACCAAGAAGAATGCAATCTGTAGTATCTGAAATATACTGTGGATTCATTATGAATAAATATGAACTACTGTAACTTAAAGATATTATAAGCCTGTGTTTCTAAATGCTAGGGAATAAAAAAACCTTCCATTTTAAGAGATAAGAGAGGCTGCTGTATACTAAGGGCCGACTCTGTTCTTGGTCGCGTAACAGTCACTTCACAGATGTTACTGAGTCTTCAGAACCACTCAGAGGCTCGTCAAATGATCCGGATTTTACAGGTGAGGATTCTGAGCCTCCCAGAGGCTAGGTGATTGGGCTCCACAATAGGCAGCGGAGACTGTTGGTCAAAATTAGAAGACTCACCCGTGAGGCAAGCAGGAACGTAATCTCGGGATCAGGCAGTCACTCCACAGAGCGTTTCTTTGGCACCCGCCGGAGTTTCACTGGGCAACATTCCATGTAATCCAACTCTCATCCCCATGGTGTGTTCTGTGCTTTAAAGAAGCCCAAATCACTGAAAGGTTAGGATATGTCACCCGTCAAAGTGACATACTACTACAGATCTCATTCTATCACCCAATTTAGTCATAATGGCCTTGGGAACATTATCAGAGAGGCGTGATTTACAAACTGCTATGGCTCTCCAAAAGTGACTAAATTTCCACAAGAACAAACTGGGTTCTAGAGCTGGGACACTGAAAATGAACATCGACAGCACAGCACAAAGTACGTGTCTGGGTGAGACTAAAGAAGGAAAAAGTATATTGAAAGAGCCTTTTCTCATTTTGTTTATAGCAGAGGATCCTTATCACACAGACTCAAATCAGTGACTCCCGAACTTCCTTATCTGTGGTTTTCTACGTGTCAACTCGCCCACAAGAAAAAAAAGAAAGCAACAAGAAAGTTCACTGTATAAATTCTAAGACTTGAGTCTGCTTCTAATACTTCCAGAATATGAACTCCATCCTTGACAGCAGAGACCACATTTTGATCACCACTGTATCCTCAGCACAATACCCGGATGGGTATGCCACAGGCCTTCAATAAATATGGGTGATGTTCACGCCCAGAACAATACAAAAATGTAGGGGAAGGAATTCCCTGGCAGTCCAGGGGTTAGGACTCCACGCTTTCACTGCCAAGGGCCCAGGTTCAATCTCTGGTCGGGGAACAAAGATCCCACAAACCAAGCCTCAGCCAAAAAAAAAAAAAATGTAGGTGAGAAGGGCTGCCCGAGGAAGGATCACTTAGCCCATTCAAGCAGGACTCAGCACCAAAATGCTGCTTGCAACTGAATAATTTTAAGAAATGTAGGATTTTAGGAGTTCAGATTTTCTGATTTTTTTTTTTTTTGGAAGGAACACATATTAAACTTTGGGGGCAAAAAAATGCCTCCCAGCCCCTCTTAACTATTCAAAATACTTGCCAATATTTTGAAATACTTACTGGCCTAAAATATGCCTTCTAATCTGCTATTTCAGAAATATGAATCATATATATGAAAAATTTACTGCTAGCATTGTGCTAGATATAGCCGACATAAAGAAGAACAGGACTGGGCCAACTAGAGTTTAATAGAGACACAGACTGTAAACAAATAATTACAATACCATACAATTAGAGCTTTTGGCAAAGCGAATTGAGTGCAGAAGGGTGCAGAGGAGGGCAAGACTAAGCCTGCTCTGCGTTTCAATCCCACATGTGAGGAAGGATCTTTCTTTTCCCAAAGTCCTTTGCAACTTCCTTGTCCAATCCTCATTATTTTCTTTAAAGCCATAAGGCAGCACAATCCATCTATGTACTAAGTACTTTAAACAGTCATCATGCTCCTCGAACATCATCACACCCCCATGAAAAACTGCACATTAATGTACGCTAGTTAAATAAGTAGTTTCTCAATTAATGATCAGCCACACCATAATACTAGTTGCTAAATACATACACAGCTTAAGTGTTTAAATAAGCTGTAGCAGGATTTTCTGGCCCTAAAGTTTCCTCCAAAATCCCTGGCCTTCTTATAGCCAATTAAAACTGTATGTAATTTTCTGTCCAAAAATCTTAAAGATACAAGCCATGAATTGTTTATCTAAAATCATCACACCATCATTAGCAGTTCATTTTATTAACCCATCTGCAGGAAAGATTTGAGGCAACGTTCGATAAAAGACACATATGCACTTGGAAGTCACAAATATAAAGTCATGAAATGAAAAAAGTTGATTTTCCAACCACAAGATAATGCTGTTGGTGTACTTGAACAGTAAAATTTCTACATTTCTAATAGGCAGAGCAAAAAGGGCAATGAGGCAGGCCACATAATTCTGATTAAAGGAAGAATAGAAAAAGGCCTTTCCCCCTAGGTACTGAGAAACAGAATCATCTTTTTTTTTTTTCCTTTTCCATTATGATTTATTATACGATATTGAATATAGTCCCCTGTGTTATAGAATAGGACCTTGTTGTTTATCCATTCTATATACAATAGTTTACATCTGCTAGTCCCAAACTCCCAGTCCAACCCTCCCCTACCCCCCACCCCCCCAGGATCATCTTTTTTTAACAATGGCTTATATAATACAGCAGCACTGTCATGTGGTTTCTTATATTTTTACTATGAGTATAATATTAAAGTGTACCTCAGAGAAGGTACTCAGGGAGGCACTAACAATACAGAAATAAACACCCTTTCCATCTATCAAGTTTAAAAGTCCTAAATAAGAAGACTGAAAACACATTGGGCAGGAAGGTGTCACAGAGAAGTTGGTCCCCAAAACAAGACCTTCCAGGAAAAACCAATCCAAAATTTTTTCTAATACATCAGCACTAAAAAAAACCAAAAAACAAAACAAAACAAAAACTCTGCTAATGAGGAAATGAGGATAAAGTGAAATGACTACTTTCCCCCATACAAGAAAGCATTTGGCATCATGTATCAAGACCCTTAAAAGTGTTCATACCATTTGAAAAGGTTCCAGTTTGAACCTATCTCAAGGAAATAATTAGAAATGAGGATAAAATTTTATACATCAATGTTTATCATGTTTTCACTACTAAAATTCAAAATTACCTAATTGATCAACAACAGGGAAATGGTTTAAGAAATTGTGAAATATCCACATAACAGAAAAGTATGCAGCCATTAAAAATTATATGCATGCAGAAATGCTTAAGATACAATATTAAATGAGGAAAGCAGGATACAAAAATATCCTTCTAAGTATAATATAAAATAAAAATATGTATACACAGGAAAGGAATAGGCTAAATATACCAAGTAAGTTGACAGAATAATGTTTTCATGCCTTTCTTATTTACCTTTATAACCACAGCAACTAGAACAGTTTCCAGGTCATGGGAGGCATGCAGACATTGCTGAATTAATCATTTTCACCATTAAAAACAACAAATATCATTTTTAAAAATGTCCAGTCTTTTTTATTTGTGCCCTGGCTATTCATAAGAAACAGGTCAAACATTTGTTAAGAAGAGGTGCCTGTTTGGAGCACCGCAGTGAAAACCTCGCTCATGGGGAGGGAGAGGTTCTGTCCCATCTGTCGGTAAAAAGACCGCTTGGCAGGAATGATATTCATGCTCCTTTCCATCCCTTTACCAGTGTTGAGTGTGACTGAAGAGTTAGGTTCTTGGGAATTTGTATGAGTGTCCTTGTTATCTTTAATCTACACTCTGATGTTCAGCAAAAACTGACTTTCTAAGGTTCATTCCAGCTACAAAATTCGAGTCTATGCTTTAAGTATTCTCAGCAGACAGAAAATATAAAGGTTGCTGATCATACCAGTATCATTTATCTTATTCACCCACATTTGTGACAGGAACCAAATCAGTGTAGAATTATTAAAGAAAGGAAGAGGCATCTAAATGTTTAGTTTCTTATCTAAAATTGCCTTGTGGGTAATGTGTTCCACTTTGTTTTACTGGCACCTTGGAAGGGGGAAAAAAAAAAGTTTTAATTAAAAGTTTATTTTTCAAGAATATTTTTCTTCTAATTCATTTTCCAGATGGATCTCATTTGACAAAAACCGGACAAATTCTTTGCTCCTCCTGCTAAACTCAGAAAAGTTTAACTTTTTAATCCCCTGGGTCAAAACCCATTGTTGGCCCACTTCCTTTTACAGGAGCCACAGGAGCCACAAGAGGACGTGATTGAGCTTTTTTTTTTTTTTTTTTTTTAACATCTTTATTGGATTATAATTGCTTTACAATGGAGTGTTAGTTTCTGCTTTATAACAAAGTGAATCAGTTATACATATACATATGTTCCCATATCTCTTCTCTCTTGCGTCTCCCTCCCTCCCACCCTCCCTATCCCACCCCTCTAGGTGGTCGGTGGTCACAAAGCACAGAGCTGATCTCCTTATGCTATGCGGCTGCTTCCCACTAGCTATCTATTTTACGTTTGGTAGTGTATATGTGTCCATGCCACTCTCTTTGTCACATCTTACCCTTCCCCCTCCCCATATCCTCAAGTCCGTTCTCTAGTAGGTCTGTGTCTTTATTCCCATCTTGCCACTAGGTTCTTCATGACCTTTTTTTTTTTTTTTGCCTTAGATTCCATATATATGTGTTAGCATACTGTACTTGTTTTTCTCTTTCTGACTTACTTCACTCTGTATGACAGACTCTAACTCCATCCACCTCACTACAAATACCTCCATTTCATTTCTTTTTATGGCTGAGTAATATTCCATTGTATATATGTGCCACATCTTCTTTATCCATTCATCCGATGATGGACACTTAGGTTGCTTCCATGTCCTGGCTATTGTAAATAGAGCTGCAATGAACATTTTGGTACATGACTCTTTTTGAATTATGGTTTTCTCAGGGTATATGCCCAGTAGTGGGATTGCTGGGTCGTATGGTAGTTCTATTTGTAGTTTTTCAAGGAACCTCCATACTGTTCTCCATAGTGGCTGTATCAATTTACATTCCCACCAACAGTGCAAGAGGGTTCTCTCTTCTCCACACCCTCTCCAGCATTTATTGTTTGTAGATTTTTTTATGATGGCCATTCTGACCAGTGTGAGATGATATCTCATTGTAGTTTTGATTTGCATTTCTCTAATGATTAATGATGTTGAGCATTCTTTCATGTGTTTGTTGGCAATCTGTATATCTTCTTTGGAGAAATGTCTATTTAGGTCTTCTGCCCATTTTTGGATTGGGTTGTTTGTTTTTTTGTTATTGAGCTGCATGAGCTGAGCTTTGAACCGTGAAGGTGAGGGCTGCAGGGCTGGAGGAAGGGAGCCTGGTTCCATGATGTGCCTCAGACGGGGCTGGACCCCAGTCAACCGCCCAGAGGTCTGGTTTTGTTTGAGGTGCATCACCAATGCTCTCACTTACGTCAAAAAAAAAAAGACGCACTGTCCAGAGTTATCATTACTCGCACTTCTGTGGATTCTCCACGTGTATCACTGGCCACATCTTCACAAGATGAGCGTTCTCCTGCTAAAGGGTCTATAGCGTCTTTTTTATCAGAAGCCTAAACAATTTTTACTGAAAATATCTCTTTTCTATACTCTCTTTCTATGTTGCTGGTCTCGCAAGTTTGGGGCCCTACAGTGGAGTTTAAGAAATCAAAATCTTAACTCAGAGTTACCTCCCCAGACTTAAAAAGTTGCTTATGTTAAAAAAAAAAAAAAAAGTTGCTTATGTGTCGCCGCCGCAACAGAGTCCCAGCAGCCCGAGGAAGTGGCAGTGTCCCTGCAAGCGTCAGTTCCCAGCCTCACCGCCCCTCTGGCTTTCCTGATGCCTCAGGATCCCCAGGCCCTGAGGGGCATCAGCAGGAGTCATCCCTGGCTCACAAGCCCCTCTGCTCTCCAGACCTCCTCCCGCCAGCGTGGGAGAGCAGAGAGCTGCCAGATGTGGCAGCCAGGGACCCTTCCTCTGCAGAGTGTATTACCAGCCTGCCTCCCCTGTTCCTTCCAAGAGGAACTGGGTTGGAAATACTGTATGCCCATTGTTTTATTAATAAAACTTTGGGAGGAGGAGTAATATATACTCACCGAAGGGAAATTAGAAGAGAGGGGACAAGGCACTAACATTATTATGTATTTCTTGCCAACCTTTGTCATTTGAGATTTCAACGAAAGCAGAATCCTAGACCATGTAGATCGCCAACCTAGACAGACACTGCTCAGTATTATGTGAACTTAGGCCTCACTTTACAGCGTTCCCAGAAGAGTGAGCAGACCCCACATGGGTGGAGAAGATTCTGTATTTCTCTGAGTGCCTCGCCCACAGTGTATACTCAAAGCTCTCAGCTCTAAACTCTAGATAGAATGAAGGTCCTCTGAACAAAAGAGAATATAAGAATATCCATCTTCGCCTAAATAGTTTTTTAAAATCCTCATGCGAAAAAAAAAAAAAAATCTATAGCTAACTAAATTTAGTAAACTCAGGGTTAACCCAAACCCAAAAGATGTCTTTAAGGCAAGACATCTGGAGCCTCAGTATACTAACTGTGAGATGCAAGTGGGGACGTAGGGGCTGCGGGACATGCTGACCTGTCTCCTCTCACAAACCTATTTGTCCCGCCCCCTTTTATGTTTTCCCCCATGGAGCCTTCTCCTAAGAATAGTGTCCCACAGAGTATATTCTAAGAAATGCTGCTGCAAAGTATTTCCTTTAAATAAGACCTAAATTCTTAATAGGCTGACTCACTCATAGAGCTCTGTGGCCTCACCTCTGAGAACTGGAAGCCTACCATGGGCTAGGTCTTTAGCTGGAAACCTTATAGCACCTGAGGCTCTCACATCTCTGATTCAGCTACTCCTGGGGCAAGGGGGCCAAGCTTAGGCTTAGTGGGTGTTCCCCAGTCACCCTAAGAGTGTATGATGCATGATGTGTATGATGTTTAGCAGGGAATTTCCCAGGCAGAGTTTCAAACCAGGCAAATGTAGTCACTATTAAAGTATTAGATTTAGTTTATCTATGTTCCTCTTAACTATACTGATATATCCCTTCTTTCTTCCCACTCTTTATTTCACCCCCAATCACATTTATTCCTCATAATCAGAACCCTCATTTCCTCTGTGCTAATGATCAACTAAATCCAGAATAAAATGTGAGGGACTAATAGCTTCTTAGAACTACCAGTAATGTTTGGATTTTAAAATAATTATATATTGAAATACTTGGATAACAGGTTGACAAAGCACCCTTTAATAATTTGATCATGTTTTTATTTACTGTATTAAACTTTTTAATTACAAAAATAATTACACATGTTCAAATTAAACATTTTAAGCACTTAAGCCCTAAGAAAGAATTCCAGGTACTTGGAATTCAACCACTTAAAGATACTCCAAGTGAACATTTTGATTAATGCCTTTCCTGGTTTTTCCCTCTATGTTTACATATTTCTTTATTGAAACATTAACCTTATATATTCTATTACAGCCTATTTTTCATACATTTTGTCCCATGTCAATATTTCTCCTCAATATCATTGTCGTGGTTATAGAATATTCCATTATATAGATGAATTATAACGTGTTCATCCAAGGCCCTTTGGGGGGCCATCTGGGTTGCTTCCAATGTTCAGTTTCAAACAATGCTCACTAAGTATACTCAGAGCTGAATCTCTGAACAAAGCTCTACTCATCTGCTTAGAAATTACTCTGAGAAGTAGGCTCACTGAGTCAAAGGAAGAACACACTCTTTCTCAATTGGTCACAGGAGACCGTGTAGGGAAAAACCAGCCCTCTGACTCATTTTAGTTTGCCATTTCTCTCAACCTCCTGTAGCTGCATTTCCCCAGTCTGTTCCTGTTGCCTTTACTGTTAGTCTAATTATTATCCGGTTTCCAAGATATTCAAATCCCATAGTCTATTGGACATCCTTAGGTCAACAAGCTTTCTGGCTTAACCCTTAGTCCTTTAAAATAAGATCTGATGTCACCCTCTCCTTTGTGTTCCTAAATTTTTACTCATCTGTCACTTCTCTGATATCTCTAACTGAATGACTGATAATGAAGCAGCAAATTTTCCAGGACCCTTGTCTGATCCTTAGTTCAAAACATTTTCCTCCCCACAGTAGCTTTCTGATCCACAGGCAAAATAACTCCAGAAGGTTTGGGAGCTCAGAACACGTCCCTCCAAATCTCGAACCCTCCTACTGCTAAGGGCACTTGGCTGGGATGGTGTCTGTGATAAAAATATTGGATCCCCTGTCCCCACCCCCTCTCATGATGTAACAGTTTACTTAGCATCACCCTGTTTATTTTTAAGAGACCAAGGTGTCAGTGGGACAACGGACGGTGGTATTTTGTTACATCAGAGTGTTTCCTGAGTGGAAAAGTAGCAGCAGTTCAGGATTACTGTCTGGGTCATAACTCTTGTCCACAGTGGACCATCGGGAAGGGCGAAGCTGCAAAGCAGAATCCAGGAAGAGTGATGGCTCCACTGTCAGAGCACAACTGCCAGCCAGGAAGATGGCTGCAACTATTTGTTTATTTTCCCGGTAAGTAATTTAGCTCATACTGCATCTATTAAGCCATGCAGATTCATCACATAATAAATGCTGGGTCTATTCTCAAGGAAGCACTGAACAAGATGCAGGCAAACCCAAAGAGCTCCAGTGTTTCTCGTGGCGGTTCATTAGCATTCTGGACAGGACAATCCTTCATTGTGTGCGACTGTCCCAAGGACCAAGGGGCGTTTAGTATCCACACCCTCGGGATGTTCAATGCTAATAATATACACACCCCTCATCATTGTGACAACCACGAATGTCCTTACAGGTTTCTAAATGCCAGGGCCGGGAGGGCGGGGGTGTGGGGAGGACACCATCACCCACTGAGAATCTGTTTCTTTTTGGTGAGATAGAATGAACACTTAGGAAATGGCAGAAAACAATTATTAATCTGGATACGGAATCGTGTAAGCTCTAAGTACCATAAAGGGTCGAAGGAGATCAAGGAAGGCTAAAGGTGCAGAGCAAGAACTGGATAGGAACTGGAGAGTGACAGCTGTAACCTCTCTCAGGGGTCCAGTCCGGAGTTAAAGTTTGCTATGAAATGCTCTCTCACCAGCACCCTGGATTGCCCCTCCTTTAAGCTGATTACATGAGCTACTGCAAGTAAAGCATATCCTACACACTCGGCAATGCCAACTTTAAAATGCTGTTATTGTTTGTGCCTTCCGATTCGGGGCATGTTTTCTCCTTGCATCCTGGGCAGTCAGGGAGGGCAGGAAATAAGGGAGTCTTGCTGAAGGTGAAGGCCACTGCCAGCCTAACCCTGCTGGGCCGCTCCAGAGAACCAGACCAGAAGCACTGCCCCTTCACCGCAGGACTGGCCCTCACTAGGCACCGAGGGGACCAGAGCCTTGCCTGGTTCCTTTCTGCCCACGTCAGCTGTGATCAAAGGACCATTGTGCCCAGAGGGCCAGTGTGTTTAAGCCTCTGGGAACAATGCCCTTGTTGATCTTTGGTGCTCTGGTTGAGTAAGGTCATTGACTGGTTTCAACCACAGCCACCATCAATATCTTCACCTTTTACTGGACAGCATTGGCAGCGGTATATTTTCTGATGTCACTGTTATGCTCAGGCGAGACTGAAGAGGTCAGTGAATGAGACATCTTTTATAGATCCTACTCAATATTTACTAATGCCGCACTAGATACTAGGTAGTATATGGCTGTGGTGTTCAAACTTTTAGAGCTTATTTAAAATGCAGATTTCCAGGCCTCAGAAAGTCTGATCCAGTTAAGTTGTGGAGGCAGGAATGTGCAATTTAACCAACCCCGGGTGCTCCTGATTGATACAGGTGGATCCATGGGGATACTTTATGAAACACTGCCACGCAATGACAGTAAACTAAATAAAAAACTAGCATCTTCGTGATGTTTTACATTCTATCTCCTTGAAATGTATTTTTCACTAGCAAAATAACAACTTAAGAGATAACTTAATTCTGAAAGAAAATTAAGAGTTCCTGTTGTAAAGGACTCATATACAGATATGGTAAGCTTGCAATTAAAACTTATATTTACATGCATTAAAAAATTACATTTTATTCTCCACATAAGTGCCTGATCACAAGATGAGTATTTGTTATACAAAGCACACTGAATGTAACTATACAACCTTTTATTTGGATAAGCTTTACGAATTTTTCAGTGTTTCTTACTCTATCTTCATGAAAGCATATCTTACATTACCATCTGATTACTTGCATCAGACTGCACGCAAACTAAGGCACAACAAGTTTACGCAAATGTCTAAAGACAAGAACCTACACATCTGGAATGCTATGCCTTTTTCTGCTAGACTGGAAATGGCAAAGAGGTTTCATGACACATGCCAATTCAGATGGACAGCAGACCAGAAACAGCTGCCTAGACAGCAACTAAGAAAGCCAGCCCAGAGGAAGGGAGTCGTAACAGAGGAGCAGTGTCTGCCTCGAGCACAGGTGAGAAAAGGGGTGGCATCTGTGCACACACAGACCAGACATGCCACCCTTCAGATTCAGAAGCACTTAACCTGTTTGTAAACACCACTACTTTCCTTCATTCAACAAATACGACTAAGTGCCTACTATATGCCAGACCCTACGATAGGTACTAGGGATATACCAAGAGTGATAAATCTACCAATGGGATGGACATGATGCAAGAAGACGGTCTCGGGACTTCCCTGGTGGTCCAGTGGCTAAGACTCCGCGCTCCCAATGCAGGGGGCCGGGGTTCGATCCCTGGTCAGGGAACTGGATCCCACATGCCGCAACTAAAGATCTCGGGTGCTGCAATGAAGACCCGATGCAGCCAAATAAAGAAATAAATAAAAGAAGACGTTTTCTAACCTAAGGCTTTACCTGACAAAATGGTATTTTAAGGGGAGAACCGAAGAAAAAATAGAAGTGGACAAAATGTTAAAAAGTGGGGAAGAAAGTAGAAGTGAATGCTATTTCTGAGGAACTGAAACCAAGCCAATCATAGCTGGACCACGGAGAGGGAGAGGGGGAATGGGGAGGACCGGGGCAGGCCGGCGATAACCAGGTCACGTGGGACTCTGAGATCCTGATTTCAACTGAAGATCATGGGCATCATGGGAAAGCTGGGTGATGCCAGTTTATTTGTTTCCCGGTTTTGTTTTGGGTTGGGTTTTTTGGGGGGATGGGGGTAGCAGATTTTCATTTCAGAAAGAGGATGGGAAAGAATCCCAGTAAATGTAGAAGAGTGACTGCAGTCACCCAAGTGACCAGACCAGCAGGGTGGCAAAGAGTTGGGGAGAAGTTGGTGGATTTCAGATACTTTTTGAAGACAAAATCAACAGTGACTTGGTTTGGGAGAGAATATAGAGGATGAGAGAAAGGGAGAAGACCAAGATGCAGCTGTGATAAAAGTGATTTGGACACATTCAACCGGAAACTCTGCAAGGCAGCTGGACCAACCATGGTTGGAGATCTTAAGAGAGACTGAAGATTTGAATATCTGGGGGTTGCAGGCACAGAAGAAGAAAAGACCAAAAACATTGATTCCGTATCTTCTGCTTTCCAATCCAGTTAAATTTTATAAGAGTTATGCTGCTACACCTGTAAAGACTTAATACAGCAAAACATTGTCATATAAGTCTCTGATTTTCTAAATTACAGCACTTATTGCAATTTTTTACCTCTTGTAGCAACTTAATTCAAGCAACAAGAAAACTCCTGCTATTGAAAATATTTCCTAAAGGTTTTGAACTTTCCTGCCTTGTTAAGTACGGCGCATCAATATAATTTCATCTTTCTTTGGAGATTAAGTACTTTACATCCCCTAACGTCCTCACAAGGGGCATTAATTTGACCATTCAGAGCTCTGCCTATACAGTGATCTTCAGCCCCTCCCAGAACATCCCTCGGCTGTGGGAATGGGGACCACCTAGCTCCATCTGTCATACTCTAAGTGCACAGAGCTGTTGTAAGTTGCCAGACTTGGATTCAAGGCCAGGAGTTAGGGCCAAGATCCTTGAAACTGTAATAGAGCCATCCACTCTTGGGAGGTTTTGGCAGGCGAAAAAGGCTTGTTTCATATTCAACCAAGAGAACCAGAGTAGAGCCTCCGAAAGTCATGACTAGGACCAAACTGTCGGACTTACCCACCTAAAAAAAGGACTTTTATTCCTGGAGCTGACATTTTCTTTTCTGACAAAATACACATCTCCTAGGACAAAGGCACTAAAACTGACAGTTATTTCACTTCAAGAAGAGTTTCTGATTCTTTCCTACAAACAGATTTTAATAGGAAAAGCTCGAGATGTTGGCATCCAGGCGTGGAAAAGGCTGCATGTCTCACACGTTTGCCTAAAATCACCCTGGTGGGAACTGTTATTTTTTTCTTAACATCTTCCCATAGCCACCACCACTAACATCAGATTTTCAAGGCACAGCTTCGAAGTTCCAGCAACCAAATTAGACCTTGTGGGAAAGAAAGCTGAAGACAACCACACCCTACAACTTCCGCTTTTTATTCTTCAAAGGCTTGCACTTCATCCAAGAGAGGGGTATAAACAAAATTTTCTGGGTTCTGTGTGTCTAAAATGGCTGGAAGTACATTTAATCTTCCCCTTAAAATTATTTTTATAAATTCAAAAAGATCCGACGCACATATGTATTTACAAATCACTGTTTTGAAGTGCTGCTACTCATTTAATTCTTAGACGTCTGTTTAAGAAAAGATTACGAGACACCTGAAAGACTAAGAAAGAGAAGAGAAACTAGAATTTCTATAATTTCAGCAACCTGGGCTAGAGCAGGAAATAGGCATATTTGTCCATAAAAAATAAAGGTCAGGGCTTCCCTGGTGGCGCAGTAGTTGAGAATCTGCCTGCTAATGCAGGGGACACGGGTTCGAGCCCTGGTCTGGGAAGATCCCACATGCCGCGGAGCAACTAGGCCCATGAGCCACAACTACTGAGCCTGCGCGTCTGGAGCCTGTGCTCCGCAACAAGAGAGGCCACGATAGTGAGAGGCCCGCGCACCGCGATGAAGAGTGGCCCCCGCTTGCCGCAACTAGAGAAAGCCCTCGCACAGAAACGAAGACCCAACATAGCAATCAATCAATCAATAAATCTTTAAAAAAATAAAATAAAAAAATAAAGGTCAAAAGAGTGAGGATTTATAAATGAAACGAGTCAAAGTAAAATGGTTAAAAACCAAAAACATTGTTTTAAGGGCCATAAAGAAAAGTTTGTGAGAAAACAGGAAAGCTATATATATTTAATATAGAAACTGTATAAAACTGTATATGTATACTATGTATAACACATATATGTACATATTACATATATTATACATAAAATATAAAATGCTAGCTATCTATAAATTATATAAATCACAATGATGTATATTATGCAGAAAGCCCCAATTCTTCATTGTTAATTGGTTTTTATTTTTCAGCAACCATTCAAGCAAGTTTTGGAGGTTCTGGCTGTTGCAATGTAATGCCAATGGCGAAAAGAGAAAAAGGAAAGTTTTTTCTAATCTCCCAGTTTTTACTGTTTTTAACATGCAACTTCCCTGCTTTTCAGACCAAAGGCATGCCAGCAGTGTCTAGAGCTGAACCCACTTCCCCCACCCACACACAGTGTCTACAGGACACAAGTGACATTAGGCATCCGCATCTGATCTGCCATGATCCAGATAGCACAGGAGAGTTACGTTAGCGCCCAAACTATCTTGGAGACCAAGTGTTGACTTTCTGCAGAGCAGTGAATGTTTCAAGACAAACAGAGATTTTCCATTACAACATGCAGCTGGAAAAACTGACTCTCAGCAGGGCTGGCAACCTGACTTAGGAGTGACTCTAAAATCAGAGGCTGATTTTCATATCACTTGGAATCCGGGGCGGGGGGCGGGGCGGGGGGGGGGGGCGGGGATGCACCGGGAGGAAGGGAGACCAAAGACATGAGACAGTGTGCTCCAGCACGTCTGCACAGCAGGCCTGACAATCAAGTTATTTTATAAAGCCAAGGCGAGTAGATATACATGTTACATATCTACTTGTAAAAAATTGTTAACCATTAGAACAAAAGGGTTTGGGGTAAAAACAAATCTGCGAGTGAAGCAGAAAATAATCCTACCGATTCAAGGGAAAAGGGGTTTCTGTAGGGATGTAACCTGTGGGTGAGTGAACCCCTGAAACAAAGTGTTTGTGATGCTCCACTTCCAGAGGTGGCAAGGGTGCACAGGAGGTTGGTTCTGAGGACAAAATAACCAGGCGTGGAGCAGTCGCTTCAGCAGGAAGTAGATACGAACTACTGGCTCCCAAAAGCCAAAGCCAAATAATCTGCATGTTGCAACCAAAAACTTGACTTAGTGTGGTCCAATGACCATGCTTGTGAGTATACTTTACAGATAAGCTTTTAAACCAAAACAGTTTTTCACTTGACTTGATTCCAAATATCTTTTAGCTTAAAAAAAAAAAAGAAAAGAAAAAAAAAATTTCAAACCCACATTCACTCAAGCGACAGAAAACTGGCCAGTACAGGAGCCATTTAAAGAATGCAGTTTTATAGCCGTCACAGGCAATCCCAGGGCAGGCGTCCCCAAAATGGCTTGCACAGGCATCACTACCACAATCAGCACTTACCTTCCACCAGAGACCATTCTGAGGAAGAAAATAACCCATTTGGATGTATAGGTTCTGATGCATTTATTTCTTAAACGTCTGCTATACGCACATGTACTGACGTAACTTGCAGGAATGTGATAATAAAACAGCAATATCGGGTAATGGTTATTGAATGTTGGGGGGTGTCTGAAGTGTTTTTTGAATTAACCCAGTAAGCCTCGCAATAACTCTGAGAAGGTTACTTTTATTGTCCCATTTCACAGGTGAGGAAACTGAAGCACAGAAAGGTGAAGCGAGGTGCACAGGTCACACAGAGAGGCCTACTCTTGCAAACACCATCTCTGACGCAGGAGGCTGGAGCTCTATACCCCATACTTCTACCCCTAAATGTAAATGCTACATTAACCATGACACAAGCCTCCTGCAGTGAAGGAAAGCTGGGTTAAGAGTCTTCTTCACTTCATTTGTGTTCCCACCTCCAAGATAGATCCTCAGTTGCAACTAAGAGTTTGCTTTCCCTCACATTCAGTTTTTTCCATAATAGAAAATTTAAATCAAAAGCTTTTACTGAAAAGCTAAGACAGATAATGCATCAGGTCTGACTAACTGCAAAGTCCAGGAAGTAAATCTGAAATAGATCCTTTGTTCAACAATAAACTAAAACGCAACCTTGTGGTTTTAGAGGGTGAAATGTTTTGAAGATGTGAAGCAGACAGGGAAAAACAGAAAGTGTAACAGGGGGACAGGAAGATAGCAGGAGTGCCTGCAGCACACAGCCCTGTGTTCCGTAAGCTCAGTCCAAACATGCCGTGAGCCCCAAGGATGGGGACCTGATACAACCATCCCTCTTCATTTGCCCAAAAAGAAACGTGAAGCATGTGCCATTTATTTCCATTTATGTGTTCAAACTATTGAAACTACCCTCATCTTCAATTTGTAGCTGGTAAATAATTTGGTTAAATTATTCACAGTTTCGGTCTGAGAGGAGGAAAAAGAGAAGCAAAAGGAACACAGCCCTGATGGCTATGGTCGCTCTAAGGAGAAGATGGTAGCACTGTGCAATATTAACAAAATCAAGAAAAGGGGAAGTGATCAGCTTTGAGGATGACGAGGCAGCTGTTTCACTGAAGCACGTGTAGAAAGAACGTCATGAACCTACCTCAGTAGGAGAAGTTTTGTAACATTAAAGGCAATCACAGGGCCCCTCTGTGCCTGGCATACTTGAAATTCCTGGCATTAGGGAGGGCACAGAGAAAGTGGCCATCCTCAACAGTGCTTTTAAAAATGCTTTCTCCTTCCAAGTTTCTATAAGCAGTGAGTTTGGATAGATGTGCTGGTGTGTCCCTGGTTGATGATTTTGTTGGTTGGATGATGTGAGAGACCAAATGATTTCCTTCCTCGTGGTCCTGCGTCAGAAGATTTTCTTGCTAAATAAACAGCACGCTATAGCAACAAACGCAAGGAATAGCCACTGCAGTAAAATCCATGGAGACGGGATTTTAAAAAACAACAGACTCTGCGTAGAACACGGGGCACTTGCATTCCATCCCTTACACCTACTAAGAACCACACGAGGTAGGAATTTTTATCCTCATTTTAAAAATAAAAAAAAAAATAACTTGGAGGTTCTCTTTAATGAAATGTTGTTCCCACCACATAGTGGGTATCACTGCTCAGGAATGAGCCTAACAGAGACTCCTGGTTGACAGAAATGTGCCGGTGGACGTGCAAGTAAGCATTACCTGGTTTGCTAAATTAATTCACCCTCAACTGAAGAGGCCTCATGTGGAAACCAGGCACGGGAGAGCTACTCACTGCTTCTGCTGAACCAATGCACACACCACAACATTTGAGGCTGGCTGAATTAAATAATAAAATAGGACTCTACTTCAGAATCAGGAGTAAAAGGGCAATTTCGTAAGTTCAGGTCATACCACTAATTCGGTGAATACGCTTCCCATTTTATAAAACATGTAGATTCAAATGTAGGAGCATTTATCCTCCTAGCTGTATGCAAAAGAAATGATAAGTTCAAAATGCCAGCAGCCAATGAACACTATGTATTCCCAGGCTTAGTCTCTCCACAAGGCTGTGGTTCAGTAAGTCTCTCTGCACCATCAATTATCAGAAGCATCACAACTTTTAAAATAAAACCACCACCAAAAGAGGATGAAGCAGGAAGTTCAACAGGAAATAATTCTGAAACTGACTGGAGACAGCCTCTGAAAACCAAATTAAAACTTAATATCCCATTAACTTGGATTGTGTGACATTCCAAGCTGGGCGGAGCTCAAGCTCACCTTTGACTCTTCTCCAAGAAAAGGAGACACACACATAACCACAACAAGGCCACTAAGTGTTTTAAAACAACCTGGTTTTTTATTGTTTAAGCTTATTGTTTGTAAGCAAACAGATTGCTTAATCACGAATTCCTCTCTCTTTTTCTCCTCAGATTATTAAAATAACCTAGTATATGCAAATAATCTGTGGCGGGCTAAGGGTCCCTTAAGGGTCCTGCCTTTCTATTTCTCCAGGCATCCGTTTCTAACAGTTTCCCAGTGAAGCAACTACAAGTTCTGTTCCCTCTATCTAATCTGTGTATGGCTGCCAAACTAATTATCCTAAAGCACCACTCTTATCAGCCCTCCTACCAAACAGAGTCAAAATCTACTTGGCCTGGTTTTCAAGGCCAAGACATCTAGCCCCACCTTATTTCCTCCTGCCCTTCCTTCCCAACCCTCCACTCCAGCCAGACTCCTGCACTATCAACCCCTGAACATGGTTCTCCTTGGCTTACAAAGGCACACTGACCACTCTCCCACCCTGAAACACTCCTCAGCCTGGGAGGCTGTATTATTTACCACTCCTGGGGGCCATCTGCTTCTCTCACCCCTCCTCCTCAGCCACTTTTGACAACTTTTACCTCTGCCCAACCCCTAAATGGACAGCCATCTCCCAGGATCCTACCCCTTTCCCTTCTTCATCCAAGTAGTAGGAGTTTGTGAGTCAGAGATGGAGGCAGCCCTGTCTTAGCCAGAAGTTTCAAAATTATCTTTGGCCATGGCTCCTTAGAGAATCGGCTGATTCTAGGGCTGGAGCAAGAAATATACAAGATGCGCCTAAAGGATGCTGTAGGGACAGAAAGAGTACTAAAATGCACATTTGCGTGTGCATGCGTACACACACACACACACACACAACAATGGGAGCCTGTCGAAGGCACAGGAGCCAACTGAAAGAGCTCCCAATGGCCAAAGCTAGAGAAATTTTGAGCAACAAAATAAACAATGTAGTTTTGGGCTATAGCCCAAAACATAAACTGAATGGCCAGGAATCCATGCTGATAGAATTGAATGAACGAATGAGGGAGAATATGCAAATCTGTGCAGAAGAATTCAGAATGATTTATGTAAATACTCCACCCTCAAGAAGGTGGACCGTAACTCCCTCCTCCTTATGTGTGGGCTGTGCAAAGTGATTTCCTTCCAAAAAACAGAATATGGAAAGGGGGGTGGGGGAGTAACTTTTCAGTGGAGAAACTTGACAAACACTATCTTAGCCAGGTGATCAAGGTCAGTATCAACAGTGGTAAGACATGTTGACACTATGTATTGTAGATACGATGAAAATGGATAAAATATGGTATTCCTCATAAAAACCCATAACCCCAAACTAATCCTGAAAAAATACCAGACAAATCCCAACTGAGGGACGTTTTACAAAATGCCTGAAAAAAAAAAAATATATAGTACTCCTCAAAACTATCGAGGTCATCAAAAACGAGTAGTATCTGAGAAACAACCATAGTCTAACAGTCTAGGAATTTAAGGAGACATGACAACTAAATGTAATATGGCACCCTGAATGGGATCCTGGAACAGAACAGGGGTATTAGGAATTTTGAATAAAATATGGCTTTAGTATTAATATTGGACAATTAGTTATGACAAACGTACCATACTAATGTAAGATGTTAACAGCAGGGAAAACTGAGCGTGGGGAACATATAGGAACACTCTGTACTATCTTTACAACTTTTCTCTAAATCTAAAACTAATCTAAAGTTAAAAGTTTGCTTTGAAAAATTATCTTTGGCTCCTCCATCTTCCCTACTGTAGTCCAAAATGTCTCTTTCTCTTCCCTCCTCTCCCATTCCCTTGGTCATCGCCCTCCCTAGTCTTTATTCCCCAATCCATCCTCCACACCGCTGCCAGAATAAGCTTTCTAACAGGTAAATCTGAGGGTAACACCTTCCTGATCAAAGCTCTTCAACAGCTCCCCCTTACCTAGATCAAGGCCCAGACAGTAAATATTTTAAACTCGGCAAGCCTACCCTACTCTGCCAATATAGCACTAAAGAAGCCATGTACAATATGTAAACAAATGGATGTGACTGTGTTCCAATAAAACTTTATAAAAACAGGCAGAGGACTGGATTTGGCCCACAGGGCATATATATATAGTGTGTCAAACCCTGGCCTAGAGAATCAAGTCTAAACTCTAAGACTGACATTCAAGGCATACTCCACATAACCCCTGACCCTTCTCTCC
The DNA here is from genome assembly GCF_965194825.1 of Balaenoptera physalus. Classification (NCBI taxonomy): domain Eukaryota; kingdom Metazoa; phylum Chordata; class Mammalia; order Artiodactyla; family Balaenopteridae; genus Balaenoptera; species Balaenoptera physalus. The sequence continues at coordinate 61,818,971 of NC_138893.1, read as the reverse complement.
AGATGAGCCCTCCTTCCTTTGGCTAAGTTATTTGCTCCCACATGGCTGCACCCCCTGCTTCCCCTCCAGCTAGATGAGTTACAGCCCCTCTTCTGTGAAGTGTCTTCAGATCATTCCACGTAAAAACAACTTCTCCCTTATCGTAACTCACAGCGTATCTGGACCCCTATAACTCATCTGGCACATTATCAGCTAAAATATTAAAAATCATCATATATCATCATTCAATTTTGGGTATTTGTCAGTTTTGTTCTTTCCAATCAATTCCAAGTATGTTTAAGTTATTAAGTAACACAAAGTCAGTAAAGGCATCTTCCATGCCTTCAAAAGACTGGCAGGTAATAAGTAGCTGAACTAGTACTTCCTAAAGTGTGTTCTAAGTACTTCATGACATGTTAACAGGTGTACCCTTTAAAATGAAGTGTTTTTTAATCAACTAAGTCTGAGGAATTCTGGGTTCAACTAAGTTAAGCAGCTCTCTCTGTCCTAGGGATTTTCAAAGCCTTCATTTTACATTGTGAATCTCCTTAAAGAGGGATATATTACACAATAACTCTCCAATCCGTTAGGCCATGGATTTTTTTTTTTTCACATTTTTAGCATCTGTGTCCTGCAGAACAGTTAGGGAATTGTTGAAATTAAGTATACTCCTACCAGGCGGACTGAAAGTTCCAATTCTTTCTATTTGTCACTGTGGCAGGCTGAATAATGCACTGCCCCCCAAAGATATCCATGTCCCAATCCCAGGAATCTGTCAATGTTACCTTATATGGAAAAAAAAAAAAAGGACTTTGCAGGTGTGATTAAGATCTTGAGATGGGAGAATTATCTGGATGGGCCCTAGACGCAATCAAAGGTATCCTTATAAAAGGGAGGCAGAGGGTGATCTGACGCTAGACAGAAGAAAAGGTAAAGTGACCAGGACGCAGAGACCAGAGCACTGCAGCCACAAGCCAAGGAATGTCAGCAGCCACCAGAAGCTGGAAGAAGCAAGAACGGTCTCCCTCCTAGGGCCTCCAGAGGGAGCACTGCCCTGCCAACACCCTGAGTTCAGCCCAGTGAAACTGATTTTGGTTTCCAGCCTCCAGAACTGAAAGAAAATAAATGTATGTTGTTTAAGTCACCAAGTTTGTGGTAATTTGTTACAGCAGCCATAGGAAACTAATACAGCCACAATGCAAATCATGGTGCTGTGCCCTCTGCTGACATTAAATATTCTTGACGTCAAATTAGCCCTGTCCACAAATTAGATCACAGTTAGCCTTAGCTATCGAGTTTCATCATCCTCTTAAGGGAAATGGTATGAGTCAGTGGTCAGGAATCTGGACCTGGGTTAAAGCACCTAAGTTCAAATGCCAGCTCTAACATTTACTAGTTAATAATATGACCTTGGTCAGGGTGTTTATCCTCTCTGTGACTAAGCCACCTCATCTGTAAAATGGGACTACATTCATAGAATTACTCTGTGGATTAGATAAGATTATGTATAAAAAGCACTTAGTGCAGTTCCTGACATACAATACTCACTCACTAAATGAACACACTATTTTACATTAAAGTATTATTACTATTTAGAGGCAAAAAAAAAAAAAATCTACTTTCACCAAAAGCTAAATCTCATACTCTTTTATTCTCAGTTTGGCAAGCTAAACATCTTTACCCAATTTCTAGCTTAGGACATTTAAAATGACCTCAGCAAGGTAAGGCAAGTGGAAAAATTCATGCTTGCCTCTCTGAATCATAGCTTTTAGGTATGTGACTTGATAAATTATGACAGCTAATAGCTCCAAGACATGAGCCTAGTGTCATGCGTTAAATTCGTGTCACTCATTAAAAAGCCTAAAGCTACTCTTCTTGTACGGGTTATCTTATAGGTCAAAGCGCTAGCAAAGGCGTATTTTCTTAATTATTAAGCTGCTGATGCTCCATTTGTTAGTCTTTATCTTAATGTGTGGTTATGCTCAGAGCAACAGACGAAATGATCCTGATAGGCCTCGATATAGGGATGTCACAAGGCGCTTGGAAACAGCAAAGGAGATAAGGGTCTTGGTATAACATTATATACAAAAGTCCTCCCGGCATGTCTTCCACCTCTTGGTCTCTCCACATCTACCACTATTCTCCACGGACAACCTAGGCATCACTTGCTGCAACATCCTACAGTGTCGCCAGCCTACGTGGGTGATTTAGGAGCTACCCTACAACATACCTGATCATAAATATTGGCTCACCATTGGTCACGAGGTGCTTGAGACACAGAGCTTTGATTCCTAAAGCCTTTAAGACCCTTCTATTAAAATGGAAGAATCCTTAGGAAAGTTAGTATTTTCATTCTTTATTAGTTATATACTTCAGTACTCATTAGAGTACAAGAACCAAAGGTAGGGCTGAAGGAAGAAAGTAGAAAGATTCTGAAAAAGGATATGGGAAAAAAATCATACAACCTTCACTATCCTTTTGGGTGTCACAATCAAGAATTCTTAAGAAAATTACAGCTTAAGCAACCTAATCTACAAATTCTCTGGAATTCTGGGTGAAGTAGGATGGGCCATGAAGACTCGAATTCGTATGAGAAACCAACAGATACCTCAGGAAAAATGATCAAGACCTCCTTAGGACACTAGAACTAAGAACCTCCAACAAAGGTGAAAAAAGGCCACCTCAACTTCTGGGGGCTGTCCCAGGTAGACAGGGCTCCCACTAATACAGCCTAAGAGACAGACAACAGATGGGCAGAGATCTCCCTCTCAAGAGCTGCCAGGTCACATAAGGCAAGGATGAAAAAAGAGTGACATCAGCACAACCCCACATTTCACACCCCACCTCACCCCTAAATGCCAGTCCAAGTTGGTGTGCCCTATGAGTGGCAAAGAAGCAACAGCTAAGGCCAGGAGACAGCCGAGCAGAGGTCAGCTCTAGGGACTAGGCTTGGAAGAACGTAAAAGGTCTCGAGTCATCCCTGGAACCTGCAGAGAGAAGCAGAGACTTAGCAAGAAGCACAGAGAGTAGGGGTCTCAGAGCACAGCTGGTGGAAGTTCAGAATCTCTACACTGATTTCTACACCCTCGGCTGTCCAACCCCCAGCAACTGAGGAACTGTAGAGGCACAAGTCACACTAACAAGTTATGGTAGAAACAACCCCAATTGAGGGACTGTGGGAAAAAACGAAAATAAGTCACACCTCTGACCGCATTCAAGACATGGAGAGATAACATCACTCGCTTGGCGGTGTCAAACAGATGCACATCATATGGCGTACGTATCAGTAAACACACATGGCCAAGCTGTCCTGGTCTGTCAATCAGGGACCACCAAAACCTCAGTAAGGTCTGCTGCCTCAAAAAGAAGCAAGCTTAGACTAATGAAAAGTTTAAATGTTAAGGATTTTTAAGAAGCACCTCCTTTATTTTTTTAATTTTAAAATAGAGATTGTAAACCCAAATGCCAGTGGCGTCAGGCATGGAGAGCAAATGGTTGTAGCTGGCGGGTTTGAGAAACCAGAAGGCGTACACCTCCTCCAAGAGGGCGGCCGCCTCTCAGACCAAGCCAACTGCGGCCATGGGAGCGTGGGCGCAGGAAGACCCCGGGGGACACGTGAGACGGCTGCGGGCTGCCCCCAGCACAGCCCACTTAGAGAATCACAGAACCACTGACTCTCTGCTTGCTTTCCTTTTAAGATTATAAAAGTCAAATTAAATAAAATATAGTTCCAAGGAATATAAGTGAAGAAATGAGAGTCCTTCCCCTCTACTCCCCAGATTTTTAACAGATCAGATCACTATCTATCCTTCTTACTCTAGACACACAAAATGTTCTAAAAGTTGCCTTTTTCACTCAACAGTATGTCATGGACATCCTTCCACATCGGTACATTCAAATCTCCTGTATTCTTTTTACCAAACCCAGAGTTAGAATACAGAATTTCAATGCTGGACGATGATCTTCTTGACTCCAGGCCTTAAAGAAACAGGGCAGGGCCTGGCCTGTAAATAAGCTGCTTATCCCAGTCATCTAGAAGATGCCAATTACTAGACCTCATGGGTAAATCCAGAGTGGCACTAGTGGAATAAAGGATGTGGTTGAGGCCTTTGCTTCAGAGGCCATCCTTATATAAGGAAAGAGTTATTAAAAGGAAGAACTCTAAACTTCATATTTGAAATATTAATTCTGTTACTGACTAAAGATACCAAAAAGCTAATTAAGCATTCAGACCTTCAGAAACTCCAGTTTAGCTGCCAAATATAGAAAAACCTCTCTATCTAAAGTTATAAACTCCCTGGAGGCCAAAGCCTCCTTGCATGGCTAGCTTTCAAAACATTTTAGGAAACTTGACCTCAAATTAAAATCAGCATTTCAGCAAGGGTTACTTACAGCCTTTGAGAAACTATATTTCAGAGAAACACAAATTGCAGAAATAAGTTATTCTCTTATCCTATTAATAACGATTTGCTTTATAAAAGAAATGCTTAGGGCTTTTTTCTGGTATACTTTATTGCCAAGCTAGAAACAGGGAATATTCCAGATGGCTCCCCTTTTCCCTCTCTTCCATTGCCAAATGGAATCTACCACCCTAGCCACCCTGTCTCTTGACCCCCTTCTCCTCTCCAACCCCCTGGTTTAGGTTCTCACCAAATCTCAGGGCAACCACAGCAATAGCCTCCTAAATCACCTCTGTCACCAGTCTTTCCCCTCTCCCCTTTGTTCCCTACAAAACTGCCCAAGTAATCTCATTCACTCATTCAACAAATATTTACAGAGCCCCTACTATGTGACAGGCACTGTTCCAGGCACGAGGATGAAGCAGGGCGCACAATTAAGCCCTTCCCCTCAGGACCACCCCAGAGTAGCATCGGATAAGTGATCAGTGCCGTGGAGAAAAAGAAGGTGGGCTTGGGGAGACAGGGAGTGCGTGAGATCTGGGTTACTTTATCTACATGGTCAGCAAAGGCCTCATTTGGAAGGGGTCGTGTGAGCATGTCCTGAAGGAAGGGGAGGGGACAAACAGGTCGGGGGAAGAGTATTCCAGGTGGAGAGGGCAGCAGGTGCCCCGCAGGAGCACAAGCCTGGTGCATCTGAGGACAGCAAGGAGGCCAGAGCAGCTGGAGCACGGCAAGCAGGGCAACAGTCCTCAGAGGTGCAATCAGAAAGGGCGGACACACGGGGCCATGTGGCACACGGCGACAACCGGGAGTTCCTCTGGAGTGAAATGGGAACGGTGCTTTCATGCAATAACTCCTTCCCAGGATTTCTTGGGAAATGTATAGTTCTCCATAAACTTGAGAAAAATGAGTTGAGAAATAGGGGGAAAGTATTACAATTCTCCTGCTTGCTGAGCAATCAACGTAGAACCCAGTGACATCAAATCCAAAGCAAGAGCAGAAAATGCTCCTGTGCAGAGGTGAAGGTTAAGGCCAACGTTTTCCAGAATTGGGCCAGGAGCACAAAGAAGTGCAGCTGTCCCGATCCGATCACTCAGTCTTCCGTGTAGCGGTTACCATGTTCTTAGTGTGTATTCTCAGTCCTGTCTGCGGTCAGTGCTGAGCCAGTCTCACAAATAGAGTCAGTATTAATAAGCCACACATAGGATGGCTTCTACAAATCCTGATTCTCTCTAGGGCAGTTAATCTTGCTAGAAGACCCAAATGTTAACATTATTCGAACACTACCAGACAATGTTCAGAAGCATTTTTTAGTGTTTGAATATTCAGTATAGGGTACAGTTCTTTGTAAATAGTACTAAACTTTGTATTTCTTAACTATTAAATATTTTTAGATATCCATAATAATGAGTAAAGAGCAATAAGAACACTGGAAGTAATTTAAGAAACGTTAAGTAAATTAATTAGCTTCCTGCTAGATATGTTTTAAACATTGTAAAATTTCTAATAAAAGGAGGAAATTTTTAAGGGGGAAATGTGTTTTAAAAGAAGAAATGCAAAGAAAAGATGTAAATGTTGTTGTAGAAATCAGCCCCTAATCTAAAATCTAAACTAGCAAAAATAATAATAATATTTCAACAGCAAAACCAAACCGAGGCAACCAGAAAAATAATTTTATTGTTAAAAAAGGAAATGAGTTTATATGAACTTAGAGAACCCAAATCTTTTATAAAAAGCAATAAGTATGCCTGCCCTTTGCTCCAGAGACACTATATCTTTCAAGGATATTCTCTGTACAAACAAGGGAAGTCAGTGCCTCTACATGCAAGAGAGACCCATGGGGAAATGCTTCCCAGTCATAGGTAGGTTGACAACAGGGAAAGACAGAGGGAGAGTGTGGAACTTGGTAAGATTTAAGGTTGCAGAGGTAACTAACACAGACATACTAAATACCAGAAACTATTCCTGCCAATTAACTTATATTTATTTATCTAATCCTCATAGCCACCCAAAGAGATAAATACTCTTATTACCTCCTCCCATCCTTTTTTTTTTTCTTTTTTGGCTGTGTTGGGTTTTCGTTGCTGCGTGTGGGCTTTCTCTAGTTGTGGCAAGCAGGGGCTACTCTTTGATGCAGTGTGCGGGCTTCTCATTGTGGTGGCTTCTCTTGTTGCGGAGCACAGGCTCTAGGCACGCAGGCTTCAGTAGTTGTGGCACGTGGGCTCAGTAGTTGTAGCTCGTGGGCTCTAGAGCACAGGCTCAGTAGTTGTGGCTCATGGGCTTAGCTGCTCCGCGGCATGGGGGATTTTCCCAGACCAGGGCTTGAACCCATGTCCCCTGCATTGGCAGGCAGATTCTTAACCACTGCGCCACCAGGGAAGCCCTCCCAACTGATAAATGAAGAAACTGAGGCACAGAAAAATTAAGCTACTTCTCACACAGCTAGTAAGTGGTAAAGCCAGATTCGAACCAGGATTCTGGCCCTACACTAGTAACCACTACACCTTCCTGCCTCCATGCTGCTTCAACTGGACCCTAAGATTTCAGAGTATGATTGGCGAGTGTTATTATACATGCTAATGGTTCAATGAACTCTCACTAACATCATCATCACCACCAGCATTATCATCACCATCATTATTACTATTTATCTGCTTATTTTTTTAATTATAAGGACATTTTATTTAAAGGCACCACACAAGCTTTCATGCCCATGTACCAAATCTAATTCCCCAGACTGGAAGCTTCCCCATTCCTGCCATAAAAAAATAAACAAGCTACTCCTGGCTGCTTAAATTTCATGCTTGAAATATCCCAGATAAGCGAATTGGAATGAGCCAAACACCATGATAAAAAAAGGCATCTGGCATTTTCTCCTGATTAACTGGAGAAGTGGATTCTGTCAGTGTTCCAGGATATGAAATTTCAAGGCCTTGGACCTAACAGTCACTGCTTGCGTGTAAGGATATACTGGTCTGGAGGCTATTGAGGGCAGCCCCATAACCATCCATTCAGACAACACCTGGAAAAGAGAATTCTGACCCAAAACAGACCATGAAGCTAAGGGAAGTTGGTAAACTTGTCACAGAGTACACATCACATATCAAAGACCTGTTACTAAAATGACAAGGGCTGAACAAGGAAGACCCCTAATTATTGTTTTAGGTACCACAGTCTTTTACCTCAACTTGCTGTTGCTTCTTTAAGCAACATCAGTATCTTAACCACTAACCATACGTCAAGCTGCCACAGGAGCACCCAGAACTCTCCTTCCAAGTCACCTGCGGTCACCCATACTCTGTGTCTGCTGCTACATCTGTTCTCCTGTCCACAGGGCAGTCACACACAGTGCATACCCAGACTGCTTCGGAAGTGAAGGAGAAAAAGAGAAAGGATTAAAAATAGCTATCTTGGCCTAATCTCTGAATATGGAAGATCTATCTATCAGATACACACTAGAATTAACCCCATTTTACTGGTAAGGAACCTGAACCCCACATAAGTTAAGTAACTTGTCCATGGTCATAAAGGTCTGTCTGTCTATTATCAGCAGTTCTAGCAGGCTTTCTGAACAGGCTGAGCCTGCCCAAAAGGCACAGGAAACATTTTTACCAGCAGAGAAGAATTAAGCTTCTCGTGTAGCGAGCTCTGGGGAGATACCCACAGCATGGAGTGGGCGTTTATTAGTCACGCAGGGGGCAAGATTATATTCAGTGTATGTTCCATCACTTAGAAGTTTCTAAAAATAAAATCCATTCTTTCCTATGTAAAACTACAAGGAATTTCAAGTCGACTATGTAAACAGGAGGAAGCATCTGACACCTCTTCCTTAAACACAGGAAAGGAAGCTTAAGACAGAAGAAAGGAAATAAGCAGGTATAAATAGCTCAGCAAGAATGTGATTCCTTAGTGGGAACTTTCACAATTTTTCCTTCAATTTGCTATAGATACATACACTCATACATACACATATGTAAAGAAGTGTGTGTGTGCACAGTTTTATGTTTTTCCTTGCTGATTCTAGCAACACAACTGCCAAGTCTTAATGCCAGGCGCTGAGAAAATGAGGAAAGAATATTATCAATGACAAGTGTCAGTCAAATCAATGGATTGAGAGAGGCCCTCTCCACCGATTTCTGGTGGCCCAATTCTTTTGGTAAAAGATCTGTCAACACCCATGAAAGCATAATACTCCAGATGACCAACAGGCACATGAAAAGACACTCATATCATTAATTATTACAGAAATGCAAATCAAAACTACAACGAGGTAACACCTCACACCAGTCAGAATGGCCATCATTAAAAAGTCTACAAATAATAAATGCTGGAGAGGGTGTGAAGAAAAGGGAACCCTCTTGCACTGTTGGTGGGAATGTAAATTGGTATAGCCACTATGGAGAACAGTATGGAGGTTCCTTAAAAAACTAAAAATAGAACTACTGTATGATCCTGCAATCCCACTCCTGGGCATATATCTGTAGAAAACTCTAATTCGAAAAGATACACGCACCCCAATGTTCATAGCTGCACTATTTATAATAGCCAAGACATGGAAGCAACCTAAGTGTCCGTCGACAGACGAATGGATAAAGAAGATGTGGTACGTATATACAATGGAATACTACTCAGCCATAAAAAAAATGAAATAATGCCATTTGCAGCAACATGGATGGACCTAGAGATTATCCTACTAAGTGAAGTAAGTCAGACAGACAAAGACAAATATCATATGATCTCATATGTGGAGTCAAAAAAATGATACAAATGAACTTATTTACAAAACAGAAATAGACTCACAGACTTGGAGGGCAAACTTGCAGTTACCAAAGGGGATAAGGGCAGGGGGGATAGATTGGGAGTTTGGGATTGACCTGTGCACACTGCTATATATAAAACAGATAAGCATCAGGAACTTGCTGTGTAGTGCAGGGAACTGTATTTGGTATCTTGTAATAACCTATAATGGAAAAGAATCTGAAAAAGAAATATATATAAAAAAAAAAAAAATATATATATATATATATATATCTGAGCCATTTTGCTGTACACCTGCAACTAGCACAGTGTTGTAAATTAGCTATCCATCAATTTTTTAAATGGTAACAACATAAAAATACTTTAAAAAAAAAAAAAAAAGCATCTGGCTTCCCTGGTGGTGCAGTGGTTGAGAATCTGCCTGCCAATGCAGGGGACAAGGGTTCGAGCCCTGGTCTGGGAGGATCCCACATGCCGGGGAGCGGCTGGCCCCGTGAGCCACAACTACTGAGCCTGCGCGTCTGGAGCCTGTGCTCCGCAACGGGAGAGGCTGCAACAGTGAGAGGCCCGCGCACCGCGATGAAGAGTGGCCCCCGCTCGCCACAACTAGAGAAAGCCCTCGCACAGAAACGAAGACCCAACACAGCCAAAAATAAATAAATAATAAATAAATATATTTATTTAAAAAAAAAAAAAAAGCATTCTACTCTTTGACCCCGCAGCCCCATTCCCTTTACACACCATTGTCGTGAATTTCCTCCCACACTTCACATCATGTTTCACCCAGTTGTGATTGGTGTCCACATAGAGTTTCTGCCTCCAGCTGCACAGTTTTCCCAACAGTCATGTTCAAAGGTTGCATTATTTGGCAAGGGACCACAATCATTGGGATAGAAGAGGCCTGCTGTGTCTTTTTATGTTATAATCACACCTTGTTATTCAAGAATAGTCTCTGAGCTAAGCAGCACATCAAACACTTGAGTGCTTATATTGGGCAGATATAAACTTTTAAATCATAGTTTAAGAGCCAGTTAACTGGAACAGTCAACAGGAACAAAATAAGACTAGGAGTAAAAAGGCCTGGTTTCTGAAACTTGAACTAAGTTTATGACCTCAGGCAAATCAAAATTTCTCTGGGTCTATTTTTTCATCGGTGCTATGGCCTGTGAGTGTTCACGGCGCGCTGGACACTAGGTCAAGCATTCTGCATACATCGGCTCATTGTAATCCCGTCACAACACAAGAAGCAGGTGTCACCACCCCCATTTGACGGCTGAGGAAACGGAGGCATGAAGCTTGTATCAACTGGCAGAGCTAGGACAGAACACAAGCCACCTGGAGCCAGACCCTGCTGCTAGATTAGAGGATTTCTGGGGTTCCTTCCCGCTCAAACCCTCGATCTTTCTGACATTCTAGGAACGAGCTGTGCTTAGTTGGTCACATTTATGCCAGTTTTTTTGGTAGTTGCTCAATGCCCTTCACAAGTAACAAATCCTTCATCTTCAAACACCGAGAGATTTAAAGCAGCTACCAAGATACTGACTTCAGACCCTGACTTTAACGAAGGGTCAACCTAAAACAAACTAGAAATCTATGTGGTGCTTCAAATGCTTCTTGACAATTCAAATCTCCATTGATGGAGGAAGAACTGAGTTATTAGCTAAACTGAAAGGATGCAAGAGAGAGAAACATTTTGCTTTTGGAATAAGTGAAACTGGAAATAGAACCACAAACGGTTTCCAGGCTCACTAGCTGGTCTCCACTGACTAATATTTCAGATGCCCCCCGCCGCACCCCTCCACTAAAGACTCCAGAATTTCGCTCATCACTCCACAACCAGGCAAAACAAGGAAGGAGAGACTGCAGTGACATCTCCAAGCCACCAGAGAGCATTTCCTCACCTGGGATCAGAAAAACCCACCCTAGTTCACATGCATTTCTTTTTTTTCAGATTAACAAATAAGTCTGAGGCCCACCCTTTCTTTTCTTTCCTTTTTCAAGTCCCAGCCTCTCCCCAGTCCAACTCACCCTCACCCAAATGAATGAATGAAATGACCACTTTCTAGATCAGAGATTCTAGGACTCAGCTGTGCACAGAAGTCCAGGTGTCTGACTAAAATGCAGATTCCAGCCTCTATATCCATAAACTATGATTTGGTGGGTCTGGTATGGGGCTCAGGAATCTACATTTCCCCTAACACTCCCTGCATGCACGCCTCACGCACAGGTACACACACGCACACACACACCCAGCACCCTGTACCCCGCCATGTACACATGTGGAAGACCACACTTTGAAAAACACTGCTGCAGAGTCCGGAAGAACAAAGTTAAACCTCTTTATTTTTTAATTGAGGTAACACTGGTTTACAACATTATAAAGTCTCACGTGTACAACATTTTATTTCGACTGCTGTACACACTATATAGCTTGCTCACCACCAACAGTTCAGTTTCCATTCATCACCTTACAGTTGACTCCCTTTACCCATTTGACCCTCCCCCCAAACCCCTTCCCCTCTGGTAACCACTATGCAAAGTCACATCGCTTTTAAATCACAGCCTAAACATCGTCTCCATACTGTCAAGGGACAGGAGGGTTTTCTCTGGGTCCCCCTTTCCCTGTGCATCTGCCTATGATTCCCAGGGCTCCACCTTCAAAACACACTTTCCGGGCTTCCCTGGTGGCGCAGTGGTTGAGAATCTGCCTGCCCATGCAGGGGACACGGGTTCGAGGCCTGGTCTGGGAAGATCCCACATGCCGCGGAGCGGCTGGGCCCGTGAACCACAACTACTGAGCCTGCGCGTCTGGAGCCTGTGCTCCGCAACAAGAGAGGCCGCGACAGTGAGAGGCCCGCGCACCGCGATGAAGAGTGGCCCCTGCTTGCCGCAACTGGAGAAAGCCCTCACACAGAAAAATGAAGACCCAACACAGCCAAAAATAAATAAATAAATAATAAATAAATAAATAAATAAATTTTAAAAAAACACTCTCCTCCTCTGATCTGGTCACTGCTGTGGCCCTTACTAGGTGAGCTCTAGCACTTCCTGTCAAAAGAAAACCTCAGCGGCAGAGTTCCTGGCAGCTTCACCAACTCACTCCCGGCATCCGCCATCCGCCTTGAGAACGTCAGAGCAGTAATCCCACTCGTGAACTGTACGCAGGTCAGCAGATGCCAGCTTCTATCAGACACTATGGGGCACCTACGAGCATGTGGTGGGCCGCCTGGGCCTCTCGATCCGCCCCTGATGATCAATGCTTTTGAACCCATCCTTCTCTGGCCAGACGGGAGACTGGAGTTGCCATACTCCCAGACTGCACCCATAGGAAGGGCATTCTGTACATGCAGGCTAAGCGGTCTTGTGACTACTGAAACAAAATAATGCCAAGAGGCTGCTAATTCAATTAAAGGAATGTATCACACCACAGTTAAAATGAACCTCGCTAAAACACCACGATACTGAAAACCATGTTAAGTCCTCTTACATAAGAGACTCTTTTTATGGAACTCGTTTCCTATGCAATCAGTCCTTCAGTGACTGGGGGTTTAAATTACACAGATCCACAGGTGCAGGGTTTCTGATTACACTTGTGTATCCTTTGGAACGAAGGTACTGACAATCCACCTCCAAGTGCCAGAGGTGCACAGGTGACAGCTCCCAGGGCTCCCAGGCCAGGCCTGACACCACACCTCACCAGGGGAAGAGCTACAGGGGCCAGAGGGGCTCGGCCTGAAAGAGAAACAGGCACTACCCAGGGCCCTGTGCCACACCAAGCCTTGGGCCAAGCACAATAACCTGTCATCCGACATGATGTTAAAATGTAGAAGGAACGCGACATCCTTGCACCCAAAGACGTCCCTGGGTTTGGAAGTCAGGTACAAAAGGGTTAAAATCTAACCCAACTCCACCATTGAATGTCCCGGGCAAGTCACTTACCCTCTCTGAACCCTCCATTCTGCCACAAGGTGCCAGGTCCTAGGAATGATAGGGCATCTGACTCCTTTGCTTCTAGGAAGGTTCAATGTCTCCATCCTCTTCCTCTGGGAGTGACTTAAAAGTTAACACACACTGGTGTCCAACATCTGCGTCTCCTATGTTGGGGTGTCCTCCTCAATAAGTGAGCACTGGTGGGAGGGGAGCCCACCCCATCAGAGATGCTGAGAAGGAAGGCCCTCACCCCCTCCCATCCCTGGCACCTAGTGCACGCACCAAGCGCTAGACAATCAGACGCTCCCACCCAGGACCCTGAATCTGGAGCGAGTGACACAAGGGGACAGGGAAGAGGAGAATGGAGCTGAGTGGCACGGCAGTAACCCTACATCCAAGGCCTCACTGGGGTGTTCACAAGCACGTGGCGTCACTCACTGTTCTATGTTGTGGTTTTGGCTGTGGTTCTGGCAACATAGCTTCCTTTGGTAACTGCTGGATATCCTCTCGGTGTATCTTTTTTCTGCTTCAGTTCTTATTTGCCACCAAGAACACATGGACAGAAGTGGGAAAATTTTGACAAGCTTCGGCTTTGAGAAGTGCAAGAGAACGACAAAAATAAAACATCGAAAGAAGCCAAACCAGAGAAGTGACGGCTTAGAAAATAAGACTGAGCAAAGACTCACACTGCAAAAGTGGTATTCAATGAGTTTGCCCTCCTCTTTTTTGTATCTTAACCTTTACGATAGTGCCTTCATTTCTGAAAACAGATGCTTTCTCTATTTGCTTGTGGAGGATGCCACAAGCAAAAAACACATTGATTTTCCTTCTTTTGTTCTGTTGACAGCTTCCTCTGTTCTCAAATTTCTCACCGATTCTTAGAAACTGGAAGGCGATGGCTTATTAAACTCCTTAACATTAAGTTCAGTTTAACAAATCTTTATTAAAGGCTTACTATGTGCAAAGCACTATGCTACACGTTAAAGCTAAACTCATAATAAAAGGAGACATTTCAAATCAAATGCAACTGGAAATTTTGTAATTAATGCTTGAAACTTTTATTTTAAATGTAAAACACCAAGGTAATTATTTTGTGAATGCTCAGGGTTATAGACAATATATTCTAGTGCTACAAAACCAAAAGGGTTCACAGTGGTTACCTACGAGCCCAGTGCGAACCACAGGCAGGTTCTGTTTGAGCCACATGGCGTTGGTGTTGTTCAAGCTTTCTATCAGTTACTTAAAACTCTGGATTTCTATGAAAACTGGGAGATCTGGCCCCTCATCGCCCATGACCTAGGCTGCCACCTGGCAACATGGAGCGAGTTCCAGCAGCCTCTGCGCCTTCCGTAAGGGGCACACAGCTCTCCCGTGTGTCACAGGGCCCAGCCTCTGCTACTTTATTTAATACCAAACCCACTTTGCAAATTTATTTTACCTGCCTGGTCCCAAGAGGCATTGTGGATTCTTGTTTTAGACACATCATAATGTGGGCTTTACGAAAAATAGATACACACACACTTAATTCAGATGCTTCAAAACTTCCTTTTTCCACAAGGGAAAAAAGAAGGAAGAAAACATTCTTTCCCACTTCAAACATTCCCTGGATTTTAGACTTTCCAGAAATATTAATTTATAAAGTTACTGAATCTCTTAATTGCATCACGTTTTATATTTAAATGTCTGTTTTCAGGAAATGACAAAATGTTCTGCATCCCCATTTTATTCACATGCCACCCTTCAGGTGTGGGGAAAGTTCTCGGAACATTTGTCTAATTCAGTAGGAAAAACAAGCAGGTGGGATAAGAACCTTATGATTCTTTAAACATTCTTGCCTTGACCATCGTATTTCTATAATATATCAAACATCCTATTTTTATGAGCAAAAAGCATCTGGTGCTACAAGAGCAATATTTTTTTTATAGATTTATTTATTTTATTTATTTATCTTTGGCTGTGTTGGGTCTTCGTTGCTGCACACGGGCTTTCTCTAGTTGTGGCGAGCGGGGGCTACTCTTCGTTGCAGTGCACGGGCTTCTCATTGCGGTGGCTTCTCTTTGTCGTGGAGCACGGGCTCTAGGCGCTCGGGCTTCAGTAGTTGTGGCACACGGGCTCAGTAGTTGTGGCTCGCGGGCTCTAGAGCGCAGGCTCAGTAGTTGTGGCGCACGGGCTTAGTTGCTCTGCGGCATGTGGGATCTTCCCAGACCAGGGTTCAAACCTGTGTCCCCTGCATCGGCAGGCGGATTCTTAACCACTGCGCCACCAGGGAAGTCCCAAGAGCAATATTTTTAAACAGCAGAATATACATATTTCTATTTCTTCCAAATTTCCTTTTCCTCCCATTAAGAGGAGGCAGATAAATTTCTCACACCTTTAGTTCTTACATAGCATTGCAAAGAGCTTCAATAGCCACTCAATAACGCTTGGTGAGTGCTTGAATGCTTGAGTGAAGAAAGGAATGAACAAATGAACAAAGGAACAAATATAGGAGAGAACAAAATAACATTATTTCTGAGCCAGAGGGAGCCATGAGGATCCCTTGCTATCTCCTCTCCAGGGTCTGCAGCTGCCTGAATGCCCTTCCTTGACTCAGACCAAACCCACCCCCCCATCAGATCTCCCATCACTGCCATCCATATGCTAGGATTCATAACCCCTAGCCTCATTTTCCTAAACCTTTACTAGGTGTGAAAGTTGCTTTAAAAAGACCAACACACAAACTTATATTTAAGTTCCTATGATTACTTTTCCCCTACATAAATGGGGGGAAATAATCCACAATGTACTCAGGTGGTATTTCTTTGCCCCAAAGAAGTGAGGGCTATAAGCACTGCCTGGGGTGCCTATAGTAAGTGGTGTGTGGATTGGAAGCCTTTTTTTTTTTTTTTTTTTTTCTTTTTGGTAAAGGATGAACAGTAAGGATACCAAGGAATGGGGCAACATGGCATAGCAGAAAGAACCCAGATTTTGGAGGCGGTACGTTTTTTCCAAGCTAGGAGGCAATAAAATAAAACATGGTAGTGAAAAGTGTGCACTTTGGAGTGGGATGGCCCTGGAATCAACGCTGACTCAGTCACTATTACGCAACCTGAGCTGAACCTCCCAGAGGCTTCCTGTCCCTTCCGAAGTAGCTGGGGTGATCCCCACTGGGGGCGGCTGGTGTGACAAGGCACCTAGTGTGCCACAGTGGCAGCAACAGTGGCTAATCTTCTCCATGACACGTACTCAAGGTCTTTTGCTGACCTTCTAGGAATGTCTGGTCACATTTCCCAAAACAGTTTTGCACTGGCAAAGCACTGCAAACTGTGGACCTTCCAAGGGAAGGATGCCATAAAAACTAGTGGAAAACTTTCCTAGGCTTCCTGGCTTCTCATTGCCAGAAGGAAGTTCAGGAAAAATGGAAGGTATTGTTCTCATAATCTTTACTATTCAAACCAGCCCTCCTCACCTGCCGAAAAAGTCACACAAGAAACATCTTAGATTCTTGGTCCCTCAGTAGCAAAGGTAATAAAGGGCTGGAGCTCAATTACATAAAATCACTGAACATAACAGAAACCTTCTTCTAGTAAATCAGCTATTAAGTCTCAGGTTAATTCTGCCAATGTTATTCCTTGTGGACCTCAACTTTTCTGAACATATTTTTTTAATAATCCTGAAAAACATCAACATAATCTGGACCCTTATAAGTATAGCTAGTACCCCTATATTACACATGAAATACTTTTCCAAAGTGAGAATAAATGAGTAAAATGAGAGATACATTCAAGGTCTATGTGCTACTGCCCCATAACTATAGTTCCCTGTTAGGGTCCTAGTCACATCATATAATGGGCCCTTCAATTCTGTATTTCAAAAAAGGAAGAAGAAACTGCTTCTGCCCACCACCCTTCTGCAGGAGCTAATGGATAAAGCGGTCTGACTTCAACAGGAGTTTTATCTCGTCCAACTGCAAATACCAGCTACCTCTTGCTGCCCAAGGGTCAAATCACTGACAAAAGTAGAAAAACTAACGGCTGCCTAATAAACTGTTTTATAAACAAATTCTCCCTTAGTGGAGGGAAAAGTAAACCTTAAAAAGCTGATGAAGATAGTATGAGTGTGTTTCGTGTTTGGTAATTGCAATCATTGTTGCTTTTGTTGTGGTCATCCATTTACGATGCTTGGTGTCAGTTTATTTATCTCTTGTAAAAATAAAATACAGTGTGTGTGTGTGTGTGTGTGTGTGTGTGTGTGTGAAAAAAAAAAAAAAAAGCTGATGAAGAGACAACGTCTTTATAAGGCCACTTTGCCCGTGCCGGGGCAGCCTATGTTCCCTGCCCAGAGAACTGTCAGGCCCATCTTAATAGTTAATACTTTAACAGAACACGCTGAACATTAAGAAAAGGCAAAAGCTTATGAGTCAGAAGAATAAGAACTAAGAAAAGCAAATTCGAATCTGGGTGCAATTTCAACAAAGCCTAGCATCTTTTCCATTTCCCCACAGTGAGCACTGCTGCATCTGGGAGGGAGGGAGCCAGAGGGGCACCATACGGTACCCAGCACATCACAATGTTTGAGCATAATTACAGCATAATAATACATAATGGTATGATAATAACATCCTCTGCGTATTTAGCACTTACTATGTGCCAGGCGCTACTGTATGTGTAGAGAGTGTACATGTATCTATGCACATATATATATATATATATAACATAGATATAAAAATCTACATATCAACATAGAAAACTCATATATTTTATATATTTAATAATAAATATATTAATATATTATAATTAGTACTATATATATATATAAAATCTCATTTAATCCTTAAAATAACCCTGAAGCAAACAACATTCCCATTTTACAGATGAGAAAACTGGGGTTTAGAAAGGTGAAGTAACTTGCCCATGGTCTCAGCCAAGATGCTAGGATATACAACCAGATCTGTTTTGTCTAATTCTAAACGTGGGCTCTTACACACCATATCACCAAAGAAGGTTCCAAAAATTCCCAAGTGGGAGACAGTAGCCCCACCAACCCCACCACCTAACACGGATCTGCCCCAGCTTCTGATCAGAGATGCCCCACAAGAAGCTGGGTGATGGACGAGCTAAAGCAGCTCACCCTGCAGGCAAGACCCAACTTCTTTCAACAGAAGCATGGTCAGCTTGTCCTCGTTATGGACCCAACAGTAAATCTCTCAAACAAGGTTATAACCGTGGCCTCCACAAAAGGCATCAGATACTGGGGTCTCACGTGAAAAGCCAGCAACCTCAGAAAACCCTCACCAAGTACCTGATCTTAGACCCTCTTTAGACACCCGTGTCTCCACTGTCCTCCCAGCGGCCACCACAGCTGCAGCTGGAGGAACACGCCCCCTTTCAGCAAAACAGCCAAATGCCATAAATGCCACCCTTTCTTCTCATCTCCCTCCAAGAGCAGGAGGAGTCCCACAATGGATAGGATATTTCATTCACACTCTGTCTGAAGAGCAATTTTTCTCATAGAGAAACTGGGTAGTTAAAATTCTCAACCAGATGAGGGGCCTATTCATGGCAATCTCAAAGCACAAATGACAAAGCTATAGTCTGCCTCACACATTTTTTGAATCACAAAATTATCTGTCTCATAAGTTTAACCCTTCATTTCTTGATAGCACTTTTGATGTTATACATTACACTATCACGTATGTATGTGATAAACCTCTGCCAATAGAAGTTCGTTAAAGAATACAAATCATAATTATCACATACTAAGTGCCAAAATCATGTTGGCAACAGAACGAAATTTTAAATAATAAAATGCCACAGGGCATATAATGTAAATCACTTGGAAACTATACGTATTTGCTTCTTCCTTGATTCTTTATTCAGGAATCTATAAATACTACACAGAGCTGGGGCTTTAAGCCCTGGGAGTGAAGTAGCTCTAGCAAGATCAGAAGCTGGCAGTTTCTGCAAAGAACTGTCGTAGCTCTCCTTTTAATTAAAAAAAAAAAAAAAAAAAAAAAAAGGAGGTTTAGTTTCCATTGCTGACCCTCAGAATGCAGAAAATAGAAAACTCAGGCTGCTTCAATTAAGCTGAGAGTAACCAAGGAAATATTCTGCTCATGCTTGGGTTAGAGCTTTAAAAGTGGAAGCGTGGAAGAGGCAGCAACGCTGATAATCAACGAGGGTGACAAAACTCAGAAAACTCAGGCTGGACGTTGGTCAGCTAACTTGTCATCATTTGCAAGTTTCCCTCTTAGCACTAAAAACTCTGGTCTCTGCCTGTGAAGTAACAGACAGCGCCAGGAGGTCATTTTGCTACTGTATATATAGTAAGGGAGAAGGACACAGAAATATAGAGAGAGGAGTTACTAATTTAACAAAAAGGGTTCCTTCCTAACTGACAAGAATTCACAATTTATTTATATTTAGCTTTTTAAAAAAACTCAACAACTAACAAGGAAGATCTACAGTACTGTGCTCCTATTAATTTTAATTCAACCTCAAGACAGTAACTAAAATTACCCCTAGATTGTTGGTGGCTTTAATAATAAGAGTGAGTAACTGACTTTCTAAACGTAGGTAAACTGTGAATCTGATTTCCCCAAAGGTTAATAGAGTAATAAAAGGCCAATATTTTAAGTAGAAAGCAATTTCTCAGTTTTGCACACAGCTCTGCACAAAAAAAAAGGATCTTGGGCAAGCTTCCATAGCAATCAGCATGGAAGCAGAGAGGTTTTCTTTTCCTTTCCTTTCCCAGTGGTGAAGTTATAGCTATTAAAGAGTTGCTGCTGTGCAGAGCTGCAAGTCTTCTGAAAAGAACTTCTGTTATCTAATCGCCACCAGGCCAGGGACTACCATCTCAGTTATCACCCAATGACCAAGGCATTCCTCTGAGGGACTGTGCCCCAGTAAGCGGGAAGGAAGCATGGGTATCTGCCAGAGGACACGCCCAATGTTCAGAGAGGACAGAAAGCAACTGAATTTATCACCACAAGGGTCACATCAGGAGATAACCCAATAACCCAAGGTCAGTTGGCCTATATTAAAAGAACCACACTGCCCTCCCCAAACCTGCTTAATTTTTGCAGCGACCTGCTATCAGAATTAAGGTTAGTTTTTTACCTACTCTCTGACGATCTGAGCTTGAATGCTTTGTTGAAGCATTTACTAGGGATCAAAGTCACAAACACAGCCTCACTCCCCATGCCACATTTATGTCCAATCCCTCTGGCCTGCGGCAGTGCCCTTTGTGGGTGGTCAAGGACAAACAGCATTAAAGCCTATTATTGGGCTTTTCATGTAAGAAGGCTTAATGTGTCAGCTGCATTTTAATCTAAGAATTAGATGCTTACCCTCGGAAAACTGCTTTTAGAAACATCAATAAGGATTTTTTTTAAGGATTCTTATTTTTTATCTCAAAGCCCAATTATTTATAAATTTATTGGTATTTTACATCTGAAATGAAAGCCTTTAACCAAGAAAAAGAGGCAGCTGCTGCAGAGTTAACAAGAAAGCCAAGATCTCTACTGAGGCAATCTAAATATATATCTCGCCTTAAAAATAAAAGAACACCAGCTAAGGCTCACCACTGCAGGTATGTGTCTGACCAAATACCAACGCTACAAATCCTGCCCTGGATTTTTAAGACTTCTATGTTGACTTCCAGTTAAAGACAGTGGACAGACACACATATTTAGTTCCTCTCTCTCCTAAACCCCCAATACAACAGTTATTGCTTTTTAAAGGCATACATCCACAAGGACAGAGATAACAAGAGAGATTTAAATGTTAAACTTTTTAAAGCCGGAAATCAATTTGAAAATGGCAACTGACGTAGCAGACCCAAAGAAGCCATATCTTCCAGTTTATGAAGCCCCATTCTTAAACATGAACTGACACTCAAGGATCATCAGCCACGTAAAAAAAGTATCTAATATGAAAGACGGAAACAAACAGGAAAAAAAGCAAGTTAATAAAAATCATGAGAAAAAGAAAGCTTCAAAAAGAAAAAAAAAAAGTATAATTATCTCCTCAGAGAGCTAAGAGAATACTCTAATAAAAAAACAAGACTCTATAAAATAGAAGCATCCAGAGAAGAACAAACCAAAAACAAGAGCTGTCAGAAAATAAAACATGATAACAAACATAAAAAATTTAACAGAAAGATTAGAAAGTAAAGTTGAGGAAATATTCTAAGAAAACAGCTTAAAAACAGAGGTGGAAAACAGGAGTAAAGATCACAGTCATACTACAAGTCAGTCAACACCTAACAGGAATTTCAGAAGGAAAGAACAGAGAAAAGAGGGGGACAAGTCAGTAATGACAGACTTCAAGAAAATTCCTAAAAATGAAAGAGGTGAGTTTCCAGCCTGAAAATGCCCATTCGGATCTCAGCACAATACATGAAAATAGACCCTCCCCACCAAGGAACATTATCACGAAGAACTAGGAATCCGAGAGAAAAAGTAAGAAAGATCGGTCACCTGACAAGAATTGGGAATCAGAAGGTCTCAGATTTATCACCACTAACACCGGAAGCCTGAAGGCAATGAGCAAATCCTTCACTATTCTGAGGTTCAGAGACTTCCAGTCTAGAACTCTACACCAACCAGACTGTACATTAAATATAAATATACAGCAGAAACTAACACACCATTGTAAAGCGATTATACTCCAATAAAGATGTTAAAAATATATATATATATATATATGATGCTCTCAGACCTAAAACCACTCAGTCTTACCTCCTGTGTAATTTGTTAGGAAGGTTACAGAGCATGTGGTCTGCCAAAATAAGGGAATAAACCAAGAAAGAAGGGAATATGGAATGTGGAAAACAGGGAAGCCCATAGAGAAGCAAGATAAGAGAAATCCCCAGAACGGTGTTGAAGGAAGAGTCCATCTCAAGGCGTGGTGCACAGCAGGCCTGGAGAGGATATGGTCTAGACTGGTGCAGGGCCTAAGACTCCAGGTGAGATAATGTCAAGAAGATAAAATTGATAAAATACCTAAGATATTGGGAGGAGATTCACATGGAACGCTGTTTGTGGCTAACTTAGTGATAAGTGCACAAAATTTTTAAAAACAAGACAATTATTAAATCCAAGAAAAACTTGTGTGCAGGAAAGTTAAAGTAATCAAACTATACTATATAGCGTACCTGTGAATCCTGTTTACACAGTATAAGATAAACACCAAATAAGAAATTGGGGCCAAGGAGGGAGCAACAGAATAAAGGGATAAGAGGTCTTGTGGAACTACATAACCCTTTACAAATCAAGCTTGTATAACTTCAATAAAAACAAAAACTAAACTTTAAAAAGATATTTCTATACTTAATATTTCATTAGTATACCACCTGATAGCTTACAAAATACTTTCACATGTGTCTAATCATTTAACTTTTACCAGACTCTGCAAGTCAAGTTACCTCCTTTATAAAGATGAGAGAACTACCTCAGGGAAGTTAAGCAACTTGATGAGTGACACAGAACAACAAGGGGGCAGAGGCAGAACTGGGAAGAGAGTGGCACGCTCAAGGTGTGTTTGACATTCACAGTATGGTTGATACGAATGATGTGGGTAGCAGTCTAAAGGGAGATAAGCCAAATCAAATTTTGGAGTGCAGGGTTCTCAAACTTGTGTGTCCATAACACTCACCTGGAGTTCCACTTATACGAGGTATCCAAAGTAGCCAAATTCACAGAAACAAAAGTAAAATGGTGGTTACCAGGGGCTGGGGAAGAGAGGAAGTGAGAACCATTTAATAAGTATAGAGTTTCAGATTTGCAAGATGAGAAAGTTCTGGAGATCTACTTCCCCACAATGTGAATATACTTAACACTACTGAACTGTACACTCAACGATGGTTACGATGATGAAGTTACGTATTTTACAATTTAAGGAAAAAAGAATCACAGAGAGCTTGTTAAAACACTGATGGCTAGACCTCAACCCTAGAGTTTCAACTCAGTAGGTTTGGGTGGGACCTAAGAAGTTCTGCTTCTAACAAGTGCCCATGTGATGCTGATGATGCTGTTCTGGGGACCAAATTTTAAGAACCGCTGCTCTGGTTCAAAGGTTCTCAATCCTGAACGCACAGCACCTTCACCTGAGATCCTAGACCAAGTAAATAAAAACATGAGCTGGGGAGGGGGGTACCTGGACATGGAGTGCTTTTATAGCCCTAAGGGTGATTCCAGTATGCAGGCAGTTTGAGACCCCCTGGCCTGGAAAGTGGCCCATGCCAACTGGCAGTACAGCGTGTGTGAGCGCTACAAGCAGGCCTGGGGCCACTCAGCCACATTCTGGCTCTGCCTCCGTTTCATCATCTACAAAATAATGGTCATGGAGTTGTTGAGACTATTAAACAGGATAATCAATAAAAGAACTCAGGGCAGTACCCATCACACAATGAATAATAATGTTATTACTTTTGTTGTTGACTTACAGGAAACAAGGTTGCCCTTGTTTTTTCAGCTATAAAACAGGGTCAGGTTAAAGACAATGAAGAATCTATTAATATTCAATCCCAGACTACTAAACAAGACAAAAAGCTCCCAAGGACCTAAGAACAAAGTAAGTGGGATTAAATCTAAGAATCTTTTATGATTCCCACAAGCATTTAGCAAACCAAGGGTCCTTTCTACAGAATTAGTAGCTAATCCCTTTACTCTCTGAATAGGTGTTGTTATTTGGAGTATAAACACCATTGTAAAAGCAGGTGTTGGAATCAATACTCAAACACCACCACCTTCATCTAAAGAAACAACATAATGAGGTGTGTTCACACAGAAGGTAATGTCAGACTCAGAGCCGAAATTCCTGAAGACATCTACATGGTAAACAATTTCTTGTCAAAAGAAACTGAAAATGAAGACAAAGGCATAGTTCAAATAGGTTTGTTCATTCAAGAAATATCTGAGCACCTCCCACATACCAGGCACAGTGGCAGCGAGGGAGGGCAGGCCACTCACTGCAGGGCAGAGTTTTTCATGCAGGGAAGCGGGTGGGTCCGCCCATGAAGCAAGCTTTGGGAACAACGAAGTGCACCCTTCTTCCTCAAAAGCAGTGTAGGGAGAGCCAAAATTGTGGTTTCTGCTAAGTTTTTCTTCTCATGTAGAGCTGCATATTTGGGGTGGGGTGTTAAAGATAATCCACAGTAACACAGTGTCTTGAGTCCACAGTCAGTACAAAGAAATCATTGTCTACATCCTCGGAAAGCAACATGACCCTCCTTAGATGTCTGGGTCACACCAAAGTCTGAGCCCCCAGGGCAAGCCTCCTTCATTAAGTCATTTGAATAATTTCCCCACAAAACTGTCTCACCGTTGTGGGAATATATTCTTTTTTTCTTTTTAACATCTTTATTGGAGTATAATTACTTTACAATGGTGTGTTAGTTTCTGCTTTATAACAAAGTGAATCAGTTATACATATACATATGTTCCCATATCTCTTCCCTCTTGCGTCTCCCTCCCGGAATATATTCTTAATGAGGAAAATGGTGTCTTTTTCTAGACAGAACTGGCTAAAGGCCTTGGAAGCAGCATTCTGGGGTGGTGTGAGCCTCTCTGTCAGAAATTATGTCCTCACACTGTACTGATGGGTTCAAATCGCCTCCCAACCACAAAAATCTTGGTTTCCTCTAAAGCTCAGAATTACTGGCTCTGATTAAACAATCAGCAAACATCTCCTGAGTGAGTGCCAACCCTGGATACGGCTGACTGTCCCAAGCCTGTGCCCACCAGGGTAGAAAAATTCTGTGCCAATGTCCTCCCACTGATGTCCCCTAAATATCCCTGGGGGCACTCTGTACCTGGGAAGCTAAAGATCGGCTTGCAAATAGAATATGTAAGTAACGCTGCCCTGGCTTGTACACGTAGGTACATCCAAACAACAGGCCTACTTTGTAGGAGTTTTTCCCTCTCTGCTTCTTTGATTGATTATTAATCCAAATGCTCCACAGTCATTACATAAAGGCAACTGTGGGGACAGGGAAGAAGTCAGGAGACCTGACTGATGTTGGTGCCCCCTTTACAGGCCATGTGACTCTGGACTTCCACAAGCTCACCTGTCACTCTGCTGGCAGGGCTGTCTCAAAGATAACAACAATAACAAGGGACAGAGGGACCAGCATGTATCAGGTACTGTTCTAAGTGCCCTACAAATACCCATTAATTTAATCCTTCCCAGAACCTTATAAGGTAGATACCTGTATCCCCATTGCACAGTGAGGAAACTAGGGCACAGAGAGGTGAAGTATTTGTCAAAATCTTATGCGGCTAATAACTGAGTCCGCACAGTCTGGCCCCGGGAATCCATGTTCTTAATCACTTCTTTATCCTGCCTCCCTGATGCTTCTTTCAAGTCAAACAAGTGAATACACCTGAAAATGCTTTGCAAACCATAAAAAGATACATTTATTATTATTATTATTATTAGTTTGCCTCCCAGCATCCACCGACCCCCCCTAATTTCTGTACTTCTGGTGGGAACCGTTCCCCACTGTCATCAATCAATGCTTCATCTTCAGCTGAAGAGGTGCTCACCTCAGACACTAGGTGCGAAGCATATGACCTGGGCAATCCAGTCAGGATGGGCCCATGTCCCTGGCCACAGTGACTGGGCCAGCGCTAGGCACCAGGCCAAGACCGTCATCTGTGCAGTGCCTTGGATGATCACTGCAATGATGTCAACCTGAATCTGCTGCAGGTCTCACCTGTAGCCCAAGAACATGCAGCCAAGAATGATCCTCATAACATTGTTTGGATCCCCAATCTGGCCCTTCCTGAAGTCAGATCCATCTCTAGACTTTCAACCACCTGAACCAATAAATCTTTTTACTTAAGATAGTTTGAATTGGGTTTTCTGTTACTTGCAACCAAGAGAATCATCCTGATCTCTTTCTAAAACACGTTTCGTTCTATCAAGCTATATTCAGCTGCACTTCAGTCCCTTCGCTCTCCGAAAATAAAACTTGAGAGACTGAGAAAGTAAATGTTAATTAGCTAGCCTTGACAAATTAAACACTCCTGGAGCTGGAGTTCTTGACAGAAGAACTCCATATTATGTAGAATAGAAGATCCAGTTTTTTTAATGCCACAGATCAAGTGTTCTGGCCTATCATCAAATTTGTTTCATAAAACTTTATTTTTAACCAAAGCAGTTAAGCCTGCAGTTTTCAGCTTTGCAATGAAAGCAACTGTGATATTTACTTGCTCTCAGTCTTCTCATTTTTCAGTTACCCCTAAATCCAAACCACTACCAAAAATTAACTAAAATGAAGAATAAGATCGAGTTTTTAAAAACATTTTAAACACAAGAAGCAGAAAGTTGTGTATGGGTGTATATATCATTTCTTCCTCAGAAAGAAGAGGAACTAAACCTTAACCTTACTTATTAATTTTGGCAACAGAAGAAATCAGTACGAGTTTGAACCACATTCATTGAACTATTCATTGCACCAGCTAACATTCCTTCCCTATAGTTCCTTCAGACAAATGCTCATAATTAGATTTCAGAGGAAAGCACCATTGGTCACCCAGACCACAGCCTCAGAAGGTGCGAGTAGCATGCCACTTGACGTCAGATGGCTCCTAAGGCAGTGTATAAACACTGTCAAGACTTCATGCATTTTCACATCTTCAAATTATTACACACAGCTAAATAACTATGGTGACAGGCCAGTCATAGCCCACGTGTCCACCCGTAAAGCATATATGAGCACATATAAAAATGCTAATTGAGTGAAGATGATGTTAAAAACCAGTTTCACACTCCTTGGAGAAAATTTTAAAATATTTCTCTATTTTCTATGTTCATTACATTGCACTCTATAGCCTCCTATTAAGAAGAAACAAACTTTAATGACCTTGAGTAAGCAAGTAGATAAGCATACCAACAAAGATAAATTTGTTTAACTACATTCCAAACTTTATTATCTTGTGTGCTGTTCTTTCTGTTGAGGCTTATTTTTTCTTATTATCATGGCCTAAGACTGAAGGTCTGCTTGGCTTGCTTTGGTAAGCTCTTCAAAGATCACAGCCCTATCCAGACAGGCTGCTTTCAAACAATCTTTGTTACCACGTGTAAACAATTAGGACCTCTGAACACATAATTATTTATATGATATCATACAACATACTTTTTTATAACTGAATTAACCATTAGATTACACAGAATAAGTGTTCATCAAATTTATAAAATTAACAAAAATAGCCGACATACTAGTTTAAATTTGAGGATTTCATAAATCTATTTCCATATTACACTTTTGTTCTGATTCACAGAAAGCACAACCCTACAATGGAACTTCAAGTTCATAGGGGTCTCTATAAAGCCCACAAGGGCAAGAACCATATCTGACTATCATCATTTTACGCCTGACATACAATAGGCACTCTGTAAATATCTGTTGGATAAATAAATGAATAAATAAATGCATTAACACTAAAAGTAATGGGCTCACACTATTTCATGACTACAGAGGTTATTATTACTATGTCCTTGCTTCGATGAAGTAAAGCAGGAGTTGACAAACTTTTATGCAAAGGGCCAGATGGTAAATATTCTAGCCATTGTGGCCCATATGGTCACTGTTGCAAATGCTCCACTCAATCTCTTTCACAACCATTCAACTCTGCTGTCGTAGCACAAATGCGGTCATAGACAATACATACACAAATGAGCACGACAGTGTTCAAATAAAACTTCATTTACAAAAATAGAATTTGGCCATAAAAACACCCAAATCCCATGGGAACCACTTTCTTATAATGAACACTCTATTCCCTAAAGGTTGGACATTGGTGGACTTGCTAAATTCAGCCAGACATGTTTTGTTTTGTTGGGTCAAAAATTGGGCAGGGCATATATACTCATTCCCCACAGCTCCATCACTCCTTACTGAGCAACCCCGCCCCCTACTAATTTCCGTCATGTTACAAGCCTGGCCCACGCAAGCCTTTGAGTTTACATCCTGAACTTTACAGTACAACTGGTTTCCAGTGATGTGGCCCATACCCGTACCTGTGAATCTGTAACCACAACACAGGCTCAAGAGCAAGCCCATGACTTGCAACTCTTCACCCTTCATCTAACACCTAATATCAACACCCAATGAACTTTAAATATTTATTGACTGCCTACTGTTTGATATAGTTACTGTCTCCTTGGAGGGGGTGTAGAAAGAGTTACAATGACAGACAAAAGGATGGAGAAAACGTGCCAGCTGAGAACAAAGAGAAAAGGGACATGGTGAGTCACAGGAAAAGCAACAGGAATCATTACAGGACTGAAAAACCAATCTCTTCCAACTGTGTCTCAACCTTCTATCGGCTGCCGGGATTCCTCCATCGTATCACAGCAGAAGCTGGGCAGAGGTTGGACAACTCGGGACACTTCAACGGTAACCACAATGAGGGTAAAACCTTGGTTAATCCTCATTTCTGCCACAGGGTGCTCTGAGTGGATGAACCCAAAAAAATCACCTGCATCTAACAGAAGGAATAAACTGCTGGACTCTCACACAACGGTATGCTCTACAGCAATGAAAATGATCAATCTACAACTACATGCAACAATATGGAGGAATCTTTCTAATACATTGTTGAATGAGGAAAGTCAGACACAGAAGAGTACGATCTGCAGTACACACACACACACACATACACACACACACACACAGAAAGACAGGCAAACTAATTTATGCTCCTAGAAGTCAAGAGAGTAATTCCCCACCGAGTGGGTAACGTCCAGAATCTAGCTGTAGGAAAAATGTTCTGTTTCTTGATCTGGGTTCTGGTTACATTAGTGAGCTCAGTTTGGAAACTGCATTGAGCTATACACTTACAATATGCATATTTTCTGTATATATATTCTATTTCAATAGAACGTTTAAAAAAAAAAAAAATTCCCCCATTTCTAAGTGGTCCAGGACTAGAGAGCCAATTGAAGGCCGCACACAGAGCCCCATATGCCTTCCCTTCCGCCATCCGTCAGAGCCTCTTGCCTCATGTGGAGCCCCAGGCACGCCTCCTCATCTTTTCTAAGCATAACCAGACAGAGGCCAAGCAGTGAGAAAGCAAACTAGATCATTTTGAGATATCTGTAATTCCAGTCCCAGTGTCTTCGGAAAGTTAGTGTCTTTCAGAAACTTTACTGCTGTCACTAACTTTTTGTTCTAAATCAGACATGAAAATATTAAGATGACTCCGCTGCCCTAAATGGCTCACTTAAACAGACTTCTTTTAAAATAACGCTCTAAGTGGGTAAATCTAGTTCATAACCATGAATGAAGAAATGCTTCAACACTCAGGGCCTCCAGAAGAAGATACTGTAAACAAAATGTAACTGAGATTAGACTGCAGAACAGCAAGAGCAACCCTGCAAGCATCCCAGAGCTGTAATGGCCGACTGTGTAAATGGCCCTCATGGGTAGTACTTACAACTACAATCAGAGCTGAACACACATCTTTAAGACTTTATGTAAAGATTCAACTCAGGTAGTCAAATTATGGGGCTGGGAATCATTCTGATTCTCTCTAATGCTGATCTTAATATACTAACCTCAACTGGACATTACCACTCATATTCTTTTCCCATTCTCCTTGTAAGTTCAGGCTAAAAAAATCAGTTAAGAGCTTTGATCACATTAGATCACGGAGACTGGTCTACTTGTGAATGCCGGTCAGGAAGGAGGGAAGAGGAGTCATCAGATCCTCTGACCTAACAATAAACATCAGCTACAGCGGGCCAGATGGGCAGGTTACCAGGAACAGAGAAAGCACAGTAATCCTCTCTTATACAGGGCACACGCGTAGTGCAAATTCCAATCCTTTATATCCAGATGTTTTTCATATGAAACAAATTCACTATATAGGTCTGTCCATTAAGTAAGTCACTGTTTAAATATTTTTAAAATCTGACCATATTTATATCAGCCAGGAAGGGAACATAAATTCAAAATTACATCTTTTAATAGGAAATTGTAACTGTGTTTAATTAAATGATTCTGTCATGGAGTTTATGAATGTTCTAAAATGTCTCTCAGGGGAGAATATTCTTATTTTTAGGAACTGCATCCCCAAGAACTGAGGATAAAATGTCATGATCTCTTCAACTTACTTTCACATGTTTCAGCAGAAAACAGTAGAAACCTACTACACACACACACACAGGTATACACAATGTGGCAAAATGCTAACAATTGTTAAATGTAAACTCACTGTACATTTTTTAACTCTTCAGTATGTTTGAACATTTTTATAATAAAAAGACACACAGAAATCTTCACTCACCTTTCAAGTGGATGGCCGTCTTCTTTTTCCTAATCAAAAACGAATGGCTAAATATGCCCAGAGGCACATTTACGGATGTTCATGCTGCCCTCGCCCTGCAAGAATAAGCAAAACAACACGTTACCACCAAAGGTTTTTATTAAGTTAATGCCATTTCAGTTGAGACAGTGTTCTTAATATATGTCAAGGCTGTAGGTTAAAATTCTGTTGAAACTGTTTTTTAAGCAAGGAGAAAAGTGAAAAGAGAAAAAAATAATCTCATCACATATTGAATGTGGGGAATAACCACTGGCCTGACCCACTCGAGGAACTTCTGGAACAAAGGAATTCCTCAGGAAGTTTCTTTTAATTCACATAAATTTCAGGGCAGTGATGTAGCCTAAACTACCACTTGAACAAAAACTGGGGCTTCAAGGACCTGAGCTTGACTCTGACTTTGGATTCTGAGACTACACTTAGAAGGCACTCATGTACCCTCGCAGAACCACACCAGACGTGCTGCTCTTCCTGGAGTCCTTTCAGGCAAAGGTATTCAGACCGGATCTACTACTACACTCGACTATAATACGTGCTCTAGGGCACAGTGGCCCGGGGGCCTGATGCCTCCACCACACCTCATCTCTTGGCATTACCTATTGCATCTGATCCTCGCCACAGCCCTGTGAGGCAAGCGGTGTTTACTGATTCCATTTTCCAGAGGAGGCAGCTAAGTGTCAGAGATGATACAGGACATTCAACTAGAAAACATCAGACATGAAACTGCTACTTAGGTCTTCTGACCTCAAGCTCAGGGCTTATCTCACTAGGAAAGGAGAAAGCACAGTATTTATATCAGCTAGGAAGGGAGACATAAATTCACAGGCCATCCCCACGCTCCCTACCCCATAACATGAAAGCCAACCTGAAAACCAACCTCAAAGCCAAACAGCCAGACAACACAGCCACATGTCATTGTGGGGAAGAGGCGGGGGGGGGGGGGGGGGGGGGAGGGGCATGCACACGCTGCAGTTTACTCCCTGAGAGTATATATTAATAATCATTCTTAATAGTACCAATAATACTATAATTATGATTACCAATCACTATAATGACTATTAGTCATTATACTTCCCTTTGAAACACAATGACCCTTAATGTATTTTTGACATTTTATATATATTTCATTTTTCTCCCTTCTTTCTCAAGAAAGCACGCTATTGGCCAAAGAAAGTAAAACAAGGCTCACATGGCACCCCAGGTAATTTTTATCACTGCCACACAAAAAGGCAATTACCACTCGCTGTTGAAGATTTTCCATTCATTTTTATAAAAGGCAAAATACAATAGAATATAATGGCACAGACACTGACTGCTCTGCCAATAAAGTTGGAAGCATCAAAACTACCCTCCATGATGGCCTGAAGTGGCCCTTCATCTGCTGATCACCAAAATTCTGCACGCAATGCACAAAGGTTTAGAGGTCTTGATGTCTACCATGTGAAGGTGCTGGTGTACAAAAGTCTGAGGAAAGCTAGTCAGGGACCCCTGCACCTGGCTTTTAGTCCTGTCTCCTCCGCTCGTTAGCTTGATTAAAAATTGAGAAAACCTCTGGACTTCCCTGGTAGCGCAGTGGTTAAGAATCCGCCTGCCAATGCAGGGGACACCGGTTCGAGCCATGGTCCTGGAAGATCCCACATGCTGCGGAGCAACTAAGCCCGTGCGCCACAACTACTGAGCCTGTGCTCTAGAGCCCACGAGCCACAACTACTGAGCCCACGTGCCACAACTACTGAAGCCTGTGCACCTAGAGCCCGTGCTCCGTAAACAAGAGAAGTCACTGCAATGAGAAGCTCGCGCACCGCAATGAAGAGCAGCCCCCGCTCGCCACAGCTAGAGAAAGCCCGCGTGCAGCAACGAAGACCCAACGCAGCCAAAAATAAATAAATTATTTTTTAAAAGTATTAAAAATTGAGAAAACCTCTCCAGGCAGCTACCTCTCCTGTGGGTTGGAACACCTGTTCACAAGGATGTTGCAATTCACAAAAAAGATAGGATATGACTCAATGCCTCACCGACGAGAGCACTTGGACCCCAGGAATACTGACCAAGAAGTTACGCCAACAGCAACACAAAACCAAGGGAAAAAACATGATGTATCTTTGGAAACATCAACTTTACTCATGGATTTTGGTGAGGGAAAGATAAGCAAGTGAATCAGTAATATTAAAACTGTTAATATTGAAACAGATATGCATTATGGAGTTGAATGCAATCATTGTATGAATTTTTTTTTAATATTTATTTATTTATTTTGGCTGCGCCGGGTCTTAGTTGCAGCACTCAGGATCTTCACCGCCGCGTGCGGGATCTTTCAGTTGAGGCATGCGAACTCTTAGTTGCGGCACGCGGGATCTAGTTCCCCGACCAGGGATCAAACCTGGGCCCCCTGCACTGGGAGTGTGGAGTCTTACCGCCCTGGACCACCAGGGAAGCACCCATTGCATGAATTTTAAAGCCAAAACTCCTGTCCTTACTTGCCTAGTTCATTTCCAGCCACACCCTTTCATGTGAGGGAAGGGAGTGAGGGATGGGATCTCCTTTTTCATTAAAGATGGTCTTGGGACAATGTGTGAAGCTGGTAGGGGTTTTAATATCACAGTGCGTCCAGGAAGCTCCCAATGGCCCCTGCTTTGGAGAATTCGCTTCAAACTCAGGAGTCCCAGATTTTTGCCAGATCTAGGTACAGGTGGGATGAAGTCTAGATACATACAATCCCATCTCTATACCACACGTCCTGGCGTGAGTGTCACTGAAGTTCCTCTCTTCACTGCCCTTCCACCCGCTCCCTGCCCCTTGGACATCCCCGTCAGGCAGGCTCACGCCACTTAGTTACTCAAATTAAACCACTGACTTTTCTTCAAACCCATACTGATTGGTAACACATTCAGCATCTCCAGTAATCTTCATTTAAATGGATGCCTGCATCATTCCTAAAGAAAAATAAGCTGACCAATTTAGTCTGTCTCTAAATTAAACTTTCTATTGTGAAATATATTTAAAAGTGCCGGGACTTCCCTGGTGGTCCAGTGGCTAAGACTCTGCACTCCCAATGCAGGAGGCCCGGGTTCGATCCCTGGTCGGGGAACTAGATCCCACATGCATGCCGCAACTAAGAGTTCGCCTGCTGTAACTAAGAAGCCCGCATGCCACAACAAAGGTCCTGCGTGCCGCAAATAAGACCCAGTGCAGCCAAAATAAATAAATAATTTTTTTTTTTTTTTAAAAAGTGCCTACCATGGTAGCCAGCCTCCCGGATGACCCCTGCCTCTTGGCACTCAGGCTCTTGTGAAGTACCCCCAACACACACACACACACTGAATAGGGCTGGCATGCGTGGCTAATATGCTATCGGGGAAAGGATGGGGTGTGACTTCAAAGGCCAGGTCAAAAGAGCAGCTTCCCTCTCACTGCCTTGGCAGGGAAACCGGCTGAACCCGCTGCCACGTCGTGGTCATGAGGACACTCCAGCCGCCCTAGAGGGAGGCCCACGTGGTGAGGGCCGAGGCCTCCTGCAACAGCCAGGTGAGTACGCCTGCTGAGAAGCAGGTCCTCCAGGCCAGGCCAGCCTTCAGACGACGGCTGCTTCCACTGACACCCCGACTGCAGCCCCATGTGACCCTCCCCCGGTTAGAACCATCCAGCAGAGCTGCTCCTGGTTTCCTGACCCACACAGACATTGTGCGAGATGATGAAGGTTTATCACTCTTAAGCTACTGAACTTTGAGGTAACTTGTTATGCAGTGATAATTAATATAATAACGTATGTCAGCTTAAAGAATAATAAAATGAATCCCATGTATGTTAATACCCAGTTGGCGGTGCTGGGTTCTGTTTTTCTTTTGTTTAAAAAAAAAAAAAAAAAAGGCCTGTGTACCTCTTCCTGTGCCTCAACCCCTCCATTCTCCCCCCGAGAGATAACCACAAGCCTGAATCTTGAGTCAATCCTTTCCTCCTCTGTATGGTTTTACCACATCTGTATTCTCAATATGTTGTTGCGTTCTGCCTGGCTTTAAGCCTAATACAAAGGAAACCAGGACTGTATGTATTCCAGACTCGCCTCTTAAGATTTTGATTTTGAGTTCATCCCTGTTGACTCATGTGACTGTAGCTGATTTTTCACCACCATATAGTTCTCACTATGTGAACATACCCACAATTTATTGCTCTGTTCTACTGTTGAGGATCATCTGGGGATTTTTCAGTTTTTGCTATTATGAATAATGCTGCATTTATATTCTAGTGCTCGTCCCCCGGTGCACACCGCAAATTTCTCCAGGGCGTATACCTAGGAGAAGAGAGCTGGGCTTGGGACCACATAAGTTCAACTCTTCTCAGTAATGCCAGATCGTTTTCCAAAGTGGTTACGTACAATTGACTCTTCAGCCGCTTTTCCAGTCTCTCTCCAAATAAGAGGCATGCTTGTTTTGCTAATTACCAGCAAAGCTTTCAACCAACAAAAGGGAAAGCTTTTCCTATTTGCAGCATCACCGCTGCAAATAAATAGTACTCCAAAGTAGTGACCCAGACAGCTGGAACATATTAGTCACAGGACCTCAGGACAGACTTCTGAATAAGGATGCAGACCCAGTCAGCACCGCGCTGCCCAAGGGTATCAGTCAAATTTGACTTCTAGACCTACATTCAATTCAGAGACTGCTGTCCTCCTGGTGGACTCACAGCTATGGTCCCCTCTTACTGCTGTCAACTTGAAAGGGAAAAAAGTTAATTCAAATGAGAGAAGAAAGTTACTATAAATTTCAAGGAAGCTCGTTATCATGTCACTGAAAGAAACAATGGCACTAGATGACCAAGATGACCAAAATGGGGTTATTTCAACTCAACCTCTTGGCAGTTCTTATTTGTCTCTTTACAATCATTTATCCCTGTGAGGTAGGAACTACTGCTACACCCATTTCACAGATGGTGGAAACTGAGGCATAGAAAGCAATTAAGTTGTGCACAGTCACACAGCTGATAAGTGGTAGAACAAGGATTTGAAATGAGTTTACTCCAGAATCCACATTCTTAACCACTACTCTAGGCAGCTTTTTCAGTCCCCCAAGACCAGCCAGAAGGCCCTGCAATGGTGACTAAATGGTGGAGACACCACTTGAACATTTTCTCTGACTTAAAGTTCATGTTCTTTCTACAATGGGCCTTCTGGACAAAATAAAATTACCCGATCCCAGGGCTTGTGGTAGGCAAGTGTTGACCTTAGGTCTTGGAAACAGCCCCCATGAAAGAAACAGATGCCACAGTGGGAGAAGGTGTGCTGGCTTTCTTGGCACTCAGCAGGCAGCAGCTGTCATGCCTCCGTGACAGGCAGATTGAGGCAGAGTGGGTTCCAATAAGAGCAGCGGGCACAGTCAGAGAACCAGGGCTCAATGCCACCTCCTTACAGGGTCACACTGGATAAGTCAAATGGCCTCTCCACACGATGTTTTGTAAAATGCGGCTATCTTTTATTTCAAAGGGTTACTGTGAAGATTAAGGAGACTTAATACCTAACATAGACCTGGAACATGGTAAGCGTTGGATACATGCTTAACAATTGAAAACGTGCTCTAGCTACCGAAGAGGAAAAAGCAGGGAGCCAATTTTAACCATACCCTTGCTTCCACAAACAAAGCCTCTCATACTCCAACATGGATGATGACAATTTGTAAAAGGCCATCTTTGTACCATGATTTTTTTTTTTTTTACTAATATTATGATTTTCTCTTTCTGTCCCACCCTAAACAGAATAACCTTGCCAACTAGATCAACCCTTTATGGTATTAGTAAAAGTTAGACATTCTTACATAAACACTGAAGCTGGAATGGACCCAAAGTAAAACATTTGGCTCATTTAACTTTTCTGTTACTGATTTTAGAGAATCTTAAGCACTCATTTCAAATGCCAGCCCCTCTTCAAAGTATTTCCAGTTTCCTGGAAATCATCCCAAATTATCTGGTCAACAAAGAAAATAGCTTGATTAAATGACTAGTAAATGACAAATTTAAAACATTCCAGCAACACTACACACACCACTGCTCTGAGAGATAAGGTCCCTCCCTAGCACCCCTTTTGCCATACCTCAGGTTAGGTATTCAAAGTAAGAAATGTGAATCTAGGAACTCAGCCCCCAGGTTAGCTACCAGCAATCTCCATGGTAACTGGTCCTCTGCCTTTAGAGGAGGGATGAAGGAGTAACTGCAGCACTGTAGGTCTGCTTTTCAAAATTTGTCCAATCCCATCTCCTTCTCGACCAACTGACGCCAATTCGTCAGTGAGCTACACAGAGCAACCAGAGGAACATATTTCTTAAAAACAAAAGGCTGAATCTTGTGTTGGTTCTAATATTTGATGCAGAGTGGAGGAGGAGGCCCGCCAAGGGGTAATTTTCCAGAGGAAGGTAGCCAGCAAGGGGCAGAAACAGCCTCAGGACAGTATGAAGTGTTTGAAGAGAACAATAGAAGCAGCCACTGCCAATGTTTCCTCAGTATATACCATGGCCAGACCTTCTATGTTCTTCTTTAAAACCTCTGCTCAATCACCCTGAGAGAAAATACTGTGATATAGATCCCTATTTAACAGATAAGAAAATTGACTCAGCGATTAAATGACTTGCCCAAAGTCACAGAACTAGTCAATGGGTATAATAACTGGCTCATAGTATACAGTAGGTACTCAATAAATATCTGTTGAACATGGGGTCTTTATTCCTCCTCCATAAAAACAGAAGACACCACTTATCTCACAGGGGTTTTGTTAAGAGTAAAATGAGACTATGTACATAAAGTTCCTAGCTCAGTGCCTTGACCTTGGAACATACTGGGGTACCTGGGAAACTGTTGACACAGAAAGCTAGGCACAATAACCACATGGAATAGGGTTATGACAATGACCGTGGGTGAAGCAAACATCATAATGGACAGGAGATATACAGATATACCTAACAGGCAGAAGAACAGCAAATACGCACATGAAAAGATGTTCAACATCATTAATCATTAGAGAAATAAATGCAAATTAAAATCACAATGAGATACCATTACACATCTATTAAAATGGCTGAATTTAAAAAACTGGCAATATAAAATGCTGGCAAAAATGCAGAGCCACTAAGATTCTCACACAGTGCTGGTGTAATGAGTAAACAAACAGTGGTGGAATACTACTTAGTCATAAAAAGGGACAAACTATTGATACACACAACATGGATGAATCTCATATGCATTATGCTAAATGAAAGAAGTCAGTCTCAAAGGGATATAGTCCATATAATCCCACTTACATGATTTTCTGGAAAAGGCAAAACTATAGTGACAGAGAACAGATCGGTGTTGCCAGGAGTCAGGAGGAGGGGGAGAGTTTGACTACAAAAAAGGCAGCACCAGGCAATTTGAGGGGCGATAGATTATTCTATATGCTGTTTATATGCATGTGTTAAAACTCACAGAACTACATGCTCCAAAAAAGTGAATTTTACTGTTGGTAACTTTCTTTAATTATTAAAGAATAAAATTTTAAATCAGAGAAAGAATTGGTAGGTTGGTTTGTGGGGAAGAAGGGGACATGTGAAGGTCAAATAGCTCTGAAGTTCCTTGCTGAGGGAACAGTAATGGTACAGGAGACCGTAAAGAGTCGGTGAGTGAGGAGAAGTCCACGCAGAGGCTCTGAGATGTACAGACGGTCAAGAACCTTGGTTTCTAGCCTGATTTCGCCCAATGATGGCTGTGCGAAATTACACCAGTCACGTCTCCTCCCTGAGCTTTAATTTACTTAATTCTAACAGGAGATAATGAAACAAATGATCTTTCCCACCACAAACACTGCAAAGTCAATTTGTTTTTAAGCTACTGAGTCTGGGAAGACAGCAGGACAAACAAGTAGAAATACCGAGATATGGAAAAACTGCTATGTACCCACACAAACGCCATCAGGGACCAAAATAAAGTGAAAACCACTGATGAGTGTGGATGGTAGAGTGATGGTGGGAGAAGTAGCCATTAGCAGGGAAGAGACAGGAGGAGACTGAGAATACCATTTCTTGTATAATAAAAGCCAAGAGAAGAGAGGTTTCATGCAGGCAGCGGGCAGAGAGGCTGGAATAACTCAGTGATCAAAAAGAATGAGGACTGGGCTTCCCTGGTGGCGCAGTGGTTGAGAATCTGCCTGCCAATGCAGGGGACATGGGTTCGAGCCCTGGTCTGGGAAGATCCCACATGCCGCGGAGCAACTAGGCCCGTGAGCCACCACTACTGAGCCTGTGCGTCTGGAGCCTGTGCTCCACAACAAGAGAGGCCGCGATAATGAGAGGCCCGGGCACCGCGATGAAGAGTGGCCCCCACTTGCCGCAACTGGACAAAGCCCTCGCACAGAAACGAAGACCCAACACAGCCATAAATAAATAAATAAACCCAAAGTTTAAAAAAAAAAAAAAAAGAATGAGGACTGATAAAACAACAAAACTAGACAGATTTGTCAGAGTTCAACAGAGAGAGTAACCACCACCCCCCCGCCACAAAAAAGTAACCGAAAGACTACCATCCAAGACTTGCTTGCTGTC
This sequence comes from Balaenoptera physalus, assembly GCF_965194825.1. NCBI lineage: Eukaryota > Metazoa > Chordata > Mammalia > Artiodactyla > Balaenopteridae > Balaenoptera > Balaenoptera physalus. Next base: position 61,780,038 of record NC_138893.1, on the reverse strand, counting down.
TGAACATATCTTGGTTGTGTCCTAATTGTTTTGCCCTTGCATTTTCAATCTCACTCTGCCTTCATCTTTGCTCTCAGGAGCCCAGAATTTAATTTAAACGTGTAGGTGTGGTTTCCCTACAACAGCCCACTTCAGATGCTGCAATTTTCAAACTTCATAAATTCCTGGAAGCTAACAATGTGATTGTTGAATGCTAGCGAGCCATTTTCTTGTCCTGCATAAGTTTACGCAAAGACTCCAGAATTCCAGAACGGAAAAAAAAATTCATTTTAAAGGATTTAATAGAATGTAAAGAGTACAACTTAAGAAGAACTAAGCTTTTATTGTTGTCACTTTATTAGCTCGTGAAGCAGGAAAATTGTTTGAAGTCAATACTATTCCCAAACTGACCAACTGAAATGTGGCAATTTCATCTCTGCCCAAAGCAGGCCCCAGAACACCACTTAATGGGCGTCAGCTATTTCAGCCAAATGAACCCAGTGACACTACCACTCTGAGCACTTAACCAGAGCCAAAGGAAGATTAGGGAAATTAACAGTTAAAAAGTACACCTGCAAGCAAAATTAATACACAGAAAACTTTTTACACCACCTCTTCTGCCCATCTTCCTTTTCAATGATGATAGGTGAAAACATCAATCTGATACAACCCGGTTCTGCCGGTTATAAAAGGGAAGAAAGGGCAGACGGCTTCAGCTCAAAGTCTGGTCTCTTCCTCCACTAGCAACTCACTAACTTTGGGCAAATTTCTTCGCTCCTTATCTCCCTTTCTGCATCTACAAAGCTGGGATTATCACATGCTCCCATCCAGCACTCAGGCTACCAGCCCCTCGCACCAGATGAGATCACGTCTGTGGAGACACTTAAGGAGAATGCAAATAAAAGGACAAATATGAGGTGTCATTGCTGCCATCCTGTACGGGGTGGAGGGGGAGGAAGGTGAATATATTTCACATGCAGTCACATCCCAACTGCCTCTTTCAAGTCAACCATATGCTTCTCTTCCATCACAGCTGGGCTGTTGAGCAGATGCTGGAATGGATACAGACAGAAAGGTGGGAAAGAAGAACGCTTCTGTTACCCAGCTTCAGTCTTCTTGGTTTTGGGAAGATAAAAAAGTAATTTCTTATCCGTGTATATCCTACTAATCTTTTTTGAGAGTCTCCTATGTGTCAGACATCAGGCTAGGCATAAAGAAGCATGAGATTTTTTTTTTTTTTTTTTTTTTAACAAAACAGGCTGTGCTCTCAAGCGCGTTCTCTGGAAACAGCTAAGTGGCCCATCCCAACCCAGTGCGCTTGGTGGAATAACAGAGGCATGCGTCGGGGGGAAAGCCCAGCCCAGACCGCTGGGTGGGTTAGGAAGGCAGTGCTCCTCACAGAGGAGGTGATGCTTGAGTCGAGTCTTGAAACATGAGAATAAACAAGACGAGCCAAGCAGGGGAAAGGCCTTCTAAGTGGGCACACGGCATGGAAGCAGGACCCACTAGGGAAGGGAAAGAGTAAGTGAGGATGACAAGGGACAAACAATGGAGACTCATGCTCAAATGATGCTCAGGCTTTCTCCTAAGGGCAATGGGAACCACGGACACATTTAAGCAGGGACTCACGTGGTCACCCTTGCAGTTGAGGTAAAGGACTATGACAGCAGTTGAGAGAATGGAATAAAGACAGGGCAGAAAGTGCAGAGCTGTACATACAGAAATGCAGGCAGGAGGCAATGAGGGCTTGGGGCTGTGATGAATACAAGAGATAATAAAGAGGTAAAATGACCTTGCTTTGGCGACTGGAGGGACACAGGGGTAAAGGAGAAGGAATTGTCGGTGCCTCCCTGGTTCTGGTCTTGATGACTTAGAAGAGGATGGTCTTTTCTCAAGGTACTAGAGAAGTGCAGATTTGGCGGGCAAGCTGAGTTCACTTTGTACTGTCACTCTGTACGTGACTTCACGTACATGAGGTCACTCTGTACATTTGTGACCAACCAAAAAGTCACATTTCTCATCATTTAGCTGCCTGTTTTGAATGCCCACAGGCAAGATGACTTCTTAAAACAGAATGGAATGTCTGGGCAAGAACTCAATTCGGTAAAGACGCAGACATAGAGAATGGACTTGAGGACACGGGGAGGGGTAAGGGTAAGCTGGGACGAAGTGAGAGAGTGGCATGGACATATATATATACACTACCAAATGTAAAATAGATAGCTAGTGGGAAGCAGCCGCATAGCACAGGGAGATCAGCTCGGTGCTTTGTGACCACCTAGAGGGGTGGGATAGGGAGGGATGGGAGGGAGATGCAAGAGGGAGGAGATATGGGGATATATGTATATGTATAGCTGATTCACTTTGTTATAAAGCAGAAACTAACACACCATTGCAAAGCAATTATACTCCAATAAAGATGTTAAAAAAAAAAACCAAACTCAATTCGGTGCTCTTACCTTCAGTAGCCAAAGTGAGAACGGCCCTCACATCAGGACTGAAGCTCAGAGAGGTTAAGTGGCTTACCTCACGCCACACAGCCAGAAAAAGAGGGGACTAAACTTCAATCCAGGATGGTATGCTTCCAGAAGGTCGGTTTTTCATCTAATATGCTATGCTGCCCCATTAAGGGCCTAATACTATTAGTTATATGTAATAAGAGCTCAATAGTCTTGTTCTGTGGCCGCTTTGTTCTTCTTTTGCCACTCCCTTCCGGTAACAGAGTCCAGGCCACCCTGAACTACTTAGTTCCAATCCCTGGAAACATTGTTGCCACTGCTGAGCTCTGGCTCAACTGTCCTGTCAGCTTAGAAAGCCCAGCTCCATCTCTGCTTCTTAAAGTTCACCCCAACAGTTACTTCTGATAACCAGCCACTCTGTGGCTCTGCAAATGCAGGGAGAACGTTCTGGTTTCTAGAGGAGCTATTTCTGAATTCATCTGTCCTATCTTACATCATGGCACAAAAATTCCTCGAGGGCAGTCCTGAGTTTACGCACATTTGTATCACTGGCTGAACCTAGCATGATACTTTTCCCTCCTCAGTGGCTTGCTATCCTCTCCGTGACACTGTTACCTCTGGGAAGAAGGGAGGGCAAGGCCCTGGAGAAGGACACACAGTTTTTATTTGGAGCTTGCCCCTCACCCAGCACTGTCCTAAGCACCAGACAGCAAGGCCCTGAACTTACAGTCCAGTGGAGATGGGATATTTGTTTCAAAAATAATAATAACATATATATATATACCAAAACACATCAAACACAATCATTTGATAAAACCGAGGGTTGGGTATATATGTTCACTAGATTATTCTCTATATTTCTAAATGTTCAAACTATTTTCATAATAAAACCATTTAAAAATGAGAAAAAATAAATGTAAAGCCTCTACTCCCTGGGGAGGGAACTGGCCAGTAGGACTGATTCATTTACAAAGATTCTAGACAGAGAAAATCTTACTGTAACCTATTTTGTTTTTAACACCATATTCCACAGCAGAAAAAGCAATCAGGGGAAAGACAGAAATGTACAAATTTAGCCGATAAGGATTCAATCCAACAATAAAATGAGGTTCTCAGTCAGTCTAGACTTTCCTCATTTCTACCTCCATATTCTCTGAAATGGTAAATGATAAAAGAAAATAACAGAAATCTAATCACTTTCCAATACATTTTGGCCTCAGGAGAGGAAGCCCCAGTAATCACCACTACCATTTACTCGCCGACCACAGTGTGCTGGGGATTTACAGACACGACCCCATAACAAACCTCTGAGATGAGCATTATTATCCCCATTTTACATATGAGGGAGTAAGATTCAAATAACTCAAGTAATCTGATCAACATCCCGCTGTCAGTGATGGACAGAGCAGGCACCCAAACCCATCTCTGCCAAGACTCAAGAGCCTTTTCACTCTACCATGTTGTGTGCCTTCCAATATCTGATATACCCTCTCTCCTTTTTCATAAACGTCTGGGCTCCACAAACAAGTGAATCTGATAAAGAAGACATCTACCAGGCAGTTCAGGAAACTAAAAAAAAAACAACAAAAAATCCAAGAAACCACAGTCTTGAGGTATACAGTATCAGAAACAGTACCTCCAGATGTTAACTCAAAGCAATAAAGAAAATTGAGTGGTAAAGAAAACTAAGCTGTGCAGACCTCTACAGTCATAAAAGAAATACTGTGTAACTATTTTAAATTAAACAGCCATAACATTTCGATGTATCTTAAAGAAGCAACTGGCAACAAACCTATGAGAGAAAAAAAATGAATTCTTAAAGTCAATTTCTAATACTATTTAACTGTAATCATTTGTTACTGTGGAGAGTGTACAAAACTTGTCCTCTACGTGTCTACAGAGGAACAGGACAAACTAGAGCCTATGTGAGCAGGTTGAGATTTTATTATTGACTGAATTTTCAAACATTAAGAATAGCATAGGGCTTCCCTGGTGGCGCAGTGGTTGAGAATCTGCCTGCCAATGCAGGGGACACGGGTTCGAGCCCTGGTCTGGGAAGATCCCACATGCCACGGAGCAACTGGGCCCGTGAGCCACAATTACTGAGCCTGCGCGTCTGGAGCCTGTGCTCCGCAATAAGAGAGGCCGCGATGGTGAGAGGCCTGCGCACCGCGATGAAGAGTGGTCCCCACTTGCCACAACTAGAGAAAGCCCTCGCACAGAAACGAAGACTCAACACAGTCATAAATAAATAAATAAATAAATAAAAGACCGTGAATTTCTTTAAAAAAAAAAAAAGAATAGCATAAAATTTGAAATACAGGCCATTGTTTATTTCAGTAGGAGTCACATTAACAAATCTGGAAATGAAATACAAATCAGAAAATGGGAATGATCAGATTTAATCTATACATCAATAGTTTCTGACTCCTAGAGTTTACTCCTAAAATAGAGGTCTCAGTGCAAAAAAGGTTCTGCACTTTCTCCATCACTCCCTCCCACACAGCCTGAGTTTTAGGACCTGTACTACTCTGACCACGCCTCCCAAACTGTAAGGAATCAGAGTCCTTTCTGCCGGTTGGCTCCAACCCTCGCCATCCCGCCTCCAAGAAAGGGAAGTGTCCTCTTGCACAAGCCTGCACAGACCGGGCTGCTCAGCAAGTAGATTGAGGGCTGAACCTCGAGAAACATTCACACATACGGATCAGGCAGAGGTACCAGGGAAGGAGTCAGAGAGGGAACTCTTGGCAAGATAAGAGAACCAGAAGTGTCGGGAGTCCCAAAGACCCAAAGAGGGAAAAGGAAGTGAAAGAAGGGGGCTCCGTGACAGTCAAGGAGGAACATGAAGAAGCTTTCGATATCAGAGGGTCAGAAGTAAGGGGAGAACGGCCATCTCAGTGGAGGGATCAGGGAAGATTCAGATAAAAAGGGGCTCAGTAGAGGATGGAAGATACATACAGGCACGCTGAGTATAAATAGCCTCCAGACATTTGCTCGTATTCCTCTTTTGAGCATAACCTCCGAGAGAGTGGGGCCCGCTCTCCCCTAGCGCACGCGGCAGCAGGAAAGACGCAGATCACCTGGTATCACAGTCCAGCGGGGCAACACAGGCAGGAGCCCCGCACGTCTGCCACATCCCCACCACCACCTGCTCTGGTCCGCGCAGAACCACCACTGTGACTTACCAGAGGGCCGCGGTACAGCAGATTCTGCGCCTCAGAAACAGCAGGCCCACTCAGCCTCCAAGTGCAGAATGTAAAGCAGACTTCAACTGTAGACTGGCAACTGTTTGCCTAGATACCTGACGCAGTGCCAGATTAGTCAGCTACACTCAAAATTTTAATGATACAAAAAGACCCCAATTATCTTTTTTCCCAGAGACACATCCCTAATTATATCTTGCATTCTGAATCAAAAAATTTATTCAGATAGTAATACAGTAATTCTTTGAAGCAGAATATTTGACTGATGGCCAAAAGTGACTAACTAAATATATAAATTGTATGACTGAGGATCAAACATGTCTGTTATTTTGTTCCAGAGGACACCTATTTAAATCAAGGACTTTTTAAAATCTACTCCACAACTCTACAAATCTATATACATACATATCAGTAAAAAGACCCAGAGAGATGCCAAAAATTGATTAAACAAAGAGAAAGATCATACAGCAAGAAAACAGACTGTTAGTATAAAACTATAATCCATGATGCTGTCAGTAAACTCATGGACAGGCCTCCACTGCAGATATGTCACGTGCCTTGAAAAACTGTGGGCAGCATAAGCAAACAGACTTGACTGGCCTTGTTTAAACCACGGTTAATCATATTCGATTCTTATCTAGGTTGTAAAGGTACAAAACATTTCACTTCTCTTACCACAAAACAGAAAGCTAACCTCAGTCTCCCACATCTCCAGAAAAAAGTGCCTCAGACGTCGCTGCAGTATGACCATGCACCACTGAGCCAGGGGACCACCGCACGGAGTCAGGGGAGAGTTTGCTGCTCTGTATTCTCCACCAGGCCTCCCCTGCCACACAGATTTGAAAAATATACAAGTTTAAATCAAGAGTGCTTGCTGGCTGCACACAGCTTGTAGCCCAGACCCTTAGCTCTCCTCCCAGAGAGACAGTGAAACAGGCGCACAGAAGAGCAAACCGCTGAAGTAAATCGTATCTGCATATCCAGGGCTCGGATGAGAATTTCACCAGCTAAGACTGAGTTGAGGGACCAAGGCTATTGCCGTATTTTCCCTCTTGAGGCACTGACAGGCAGAAGCTATCAGGGCAAAAGATATGAAAACACCAGGCTGTTTTCCAAGAACCCTGACAGGCCTCACTCGAGGTTGCTGCCAAGTTCGCTGGTGAGGCCATACAGAAATATTATGAAACTGCTCTCTTGACCTCAGGCAAATACTAAAGCTTTCAGATGAACACTGTTGAACATGCTTGGGTGTTTTTATGTCTGTGAGGTAGGCATTTCCTGGACCTAACTTGGACATGGCAGCCCTCTGATAAAACTGACCACAAGAAGGCATGGATTTTTCCTTATTAAAAAAAAAATCCTATTTAAAGATGTTTAACTCAAATAAATGCATAGCAGCAGCATTACTCACAATAACTAAAAGGTAGAAGAAACCCCAGTGTCCACTAACAGGTGAACGAATAAATAAAATGTGGTATATACATACAATGGAATATTGTTCAGCCTCAAGAAGAAAGGAAATTCTGATATAAGCTACAATGTGGATGAACCTTGAAAACATTATGCTAAGTGAAATAAGCCACATACAAGGACAAATACTGTATGATTTCACTTAAATGAGGTCCCTAGAGGAGTCACATTCATAGACAAAGGAAGTAGAATGAATGGTGTTGCCAGGGGCTGGAGGGGGGAGGGAATGGGGAGCTATCATTTAATGGACACAAAGTTTCAGCTTGGGATGATGAAAAACTTCCGGAGGTGGATGGTGATGACGGTCGCACATCAGTGTGAATGTACTTAATGTCACTGAATTGTACGCTCAAAAATGGTTAAAATGGTAAATTTTATGTTATGTATATTTTACTATAATTAAAACAGAATAATAAATTTTAAAAAGGTTTGTACTTTTTAAAAGCAAATTATAGATTTGGAACATTCTCAGTCACATCTTGGAAATATTATATTTTAAACCTATAAAAATAAAATATATATAGATTTCTATGTTTATTTAAGGATCCACTGAAACTGTCTCCAGTTTCCATACTTGGCCAAAATCCCACCTTTGGTTTCGACATGGAAGGCCAAAGAGCAGAATGCTTTCTTCAAACGTCATTTCTGGCATCCTTGGACTGACATGTGATCAGTGATTGCATTACCACGTAGATTACACATCAGCATGGCAATATCAGTAATATGAACAAGGCACATCTTTCAGTCGCTGATAATATCCAAAGATTCATTTCCAAATGTTGGTGAGCATTCCAGATGTAACTCAGAATAAAACTCTCCTCCACCCAAAGGCAAACTACGTGACACCCAAGGGATTTTGTCGTGTACTTACACGAGATGTTCAAAGACAGGGTGGGATGGCTGGTTATTACATATTTGAGAAGGCTGCTTGAATAAAAGAAAATTCTAACAGCGTACTTTGCAGATAACAGCATCGACATAGCATGCTTACTAACAATATCAAAGGGCATGCTTACTGACAACCCAGGGTTGCTTGTAGGGAAAGTAGTCAATTGTTAGGAACTGAGGTGCCTTGAAGGAGCAAACATTTCTCACATATTACCTCTGTAAAGATTCTTTTGTCATTCTTCCCCAGGGGAGATGCTGAAATTGGTGTGCAGGCAGTGAAAGCTGAGATGCAGATGGAGATTTGGAAAACAGCTTTGTTATCTTGAAAGCCAATTACACTACTCCACTGCCACACTTCCAGAGCCCAGGCTTAAGGATGTGTTATTCTCTCAGCTGGTTATATGAAGCAGCAATCACAGGCCAAAATATCAGGGAAAAATTTGTATAAGGGCAACGATCTTATTTGTGCTTCTGATATTATCCAGACATATTCTCCTTTGAGCACCACACTAAGCTGGGGTGAGGGATAACTTCAAATGAAACTGCATCACCATCACCAAGGAAATCTTTAGGTCCAGGAGTTAAAGAGGAGAGAAGTCAGTTATTGGTCAAAAGTTTAGTAAGTTGGAGACAAACTACCACTTACAGTGTCTCATATTGACAGCTAGCCAAAATAATGATAATAATTCAAAACCCAAAATAAATAAATAATAAAATAAATGAATAAAAGCCTTGCTCCTCCCTGCTCCACCTCCTGAAAGTCAATATGTACCCAGTATCACAAATGTTCACTACACTGATCATACATGCTAAGAAATTAAGTTCTTATACCATAATGCTAAACTCTATTATGATTTTAATAATAGCATTACTAGTAACTTTTATAAAATTTCAGATTTATACTTGTATCCTAGAAATCAATTCTAGAACTGCTGAGATTTAGCTTTGGCAATACTATTCCTTCTAACATTTGGTTAAAATAATACTATTTTACTATTTGGGTGCACATCTAGTATTTACAGAAAAAAAGATGGGAGGTATATACGTCAAAACAATAGTGGTGGCGCTTCCCTGGTGGTGCAGTGGTTAAGAATCCGCCTGCCAATGCAGGGGACATGGTTCCAAGCCCTGGTCCAGGAAGATCCCACATGCCGTGGAGCAACTAAGCCCGTGCACCACAACTACTGAGCCTGCACTCTAGAGCCCGCGAGCCACAACTACTGAGCCCGCGAGCCACAACTACTTAAGCCCGCGTGCCTAGAGCCCACGCTCCGCAACAAGAGAAGCCACCGCAATGAGAAGCCCGCGCACCAAAACAAGGAGTAGTCCCCGCTCGCCGCAACTAGAGAAAGCCCATGCGCAGAAACGAAGACCCAAGACCCAACGCAGCAAAAAATAAAATAAATTAAAAAAAAAACAAAACAATAGTGGTTATCCCGCAAGAACACAGCGTGGCGATAGATAGATAGATAAATAAATAAATAAATTTTTAAAAAGCCAAAATTTAGGTTAAAAGGCAAATAAACGCCGCGAGGCCTTGAACAGTCAGCCCAGGCCGTGCACTGCCTGTCTCCAGGAGGTGCCCTCACGTGGACTCTGACGTCAGCAGTGCCCCTGGCAATCCCACCCCTCCTCAGGGTCCAGCTCAAACCCGCCCTCCCCAGGGACTGCCTTCCTGAACATTTTAGCCAAAATTCTCGAGTCCCAGTCAGTAGTACACACAGCATGAGACCGCAGTGCATTGTCATTGGGCCCATCTCTCCGCTGCTCTCTCTAGAGAGGGGCTCCTGACAGCAGAGCCCCACGTCGTCTTCCTGTGTGGATCCCGGGAGCTAACATGGCTGGCACACGGTAGAAGATCCCAGAGTTTGGCTACGAACACAGCCCTTACACACGCTCGCCAAACTCTGCCAACACCAGTTCAGCCTGGTCTCCATACTGTGACAGGCAGCCACGCTAGGAGAGACGGTGGTTCATTTCTTCTTCCTCAAGAAATCTGCTGCCCTTTTGCCTTTGAAGGAATTAAGCTTTCTCGCAATTTTGTGGGGTCACCGATTTGAAATGCATGTGGTTTTTAACGCAGACCTGCTTGGAAGAGCCCTCGCTGTGGTGACCAGGAACCGCCATGCTGTTGCCTAGTGGAAAAGATGTCCATCGGGCAGGCAGGACACGCAGATTCCAGTCCCGGCGATTTCTAAGAATGAAGCACTACTCCACGTGGCTTCAAACACCACAGATGACAACAAGTCAGGGGCCCAAGTCAGGACGATGTGAGGCCCACGAGAGGCGACAGTGAACAAGAGGCAATTCCAGGTGAGCTGGTGACAAGGCTTGTGATGACGACAGCACTGAGGACAGAAGTCAGGAAGTAGGGCGGGAATATCCCCCACGCCCAAAACGACTGTGCCTCCACCACCCTTCCCCCCGCAGAGCCTCGAACTGCGGGGGAGAAAGGAAGACAGTTAGACAGTAAGGCAGTGTCAGTAACACATCTCAGTGACTTACTTCAAGCTTTCTAGGAAATCAGTGATTTCAGGTCAGGGACGTAGCCAGTAACAAGTATACAGAGACATAGCTGATCGGACCTCACAGGTGGCTGAACGTGCCTGTTAAGGAGTCACTGTTTTTGGAGTCCTCCTATGAGTATTTATAAAACTTTATGAGAAAGTCAATATGGCGTGACTATTTCCCTAGTAGACGGTACGCTAATTGAGGGCAGGAAACGTAACTGCCTAGTTCCTCACTCTGTCACCACCGTCCAGCAGGGCTCCTGGCTCATGGTAGGCACCCAACTAGTATTTTCTGAATAGTTTATTTTTTACAAAGGCAGTATGTAACTTTTTGTACATAACAATGTTTTTTGAACAACTTTCTACAAATATTCCTCTGGATATTATTTTTTAGGGTTGCCAAGTATTCCATTATTTGGATATATGTCATTTGTTTAACCAACCCCCAACTGTTGTATACTTAGGTTTTCAACTTTTCACTATGACAAACAGCTCTGGGATGAATAATGGTCTTAATTATTTCTTAAAATAAACCCCAAGAAGTAGAATTGCTGGATCAAATAGTAGGTCAGTATCAACGCCCTCCCTCTTAAAAGCTACCCTCCATACCCTCATCTTGAAGGACAATTGTCATGAGCTTTATTATTTACGTAAACCATTATGGACTTCTCAAGCAGAGGAATCTCCTAAAACAGGTGCCTTTGACATCAACAGCCAAAGTCCTAGACTGTCCTCTCCAGACCTACGGTCAGTGCCCATCAGACTCAGAAATCTGAGAAGCATCACCTGCTCAAGTGGTCTTCTGCTCTCTTCCTGAGACCCAGCCTTCTCCTCCTGCTAAGTGGATGACAAAACCACATTGCAGCATCACATACTCCTCCCCCACTCTCTCCCACTGAGTTGGCTGGGCTTCCATGATGCCAGCTTTATCATTTTGCTTCTCTTTTTTCTCAGAGGAATAACTGAACGCGTCCCCACCATAAGACACAGAAATGGCAAGTCCCAGATAAGCGTACTGAGGCTCTCGGCCTGTGTCTGCCTCCTCGCTTTAGGCAAATCACATCACATTAGTTCCTCTACAAAGGGGACAGACAGCAATAAAGAGAAGCCCTCAATGGCCCAATTCTATCTTTTCATCCATTTTCATAAAAATAAACCTTTCAGGGACTTCCCTGGCGGTTCCACTGCAGGGGCAGAGGTTCCATCCCTGGTCAGGGAACCAAGATCCCGTGGGCCGTGTGGCCTAAATAAATAAATAAATAAATAAATAAACATTTCAGAGCTCTTCCTGGTGGATTTAATGAAAGCTTTAGACACTCTCACCAGAAAAATGCAGACACCCAGAATGATAAACTGGATTTCGATGGCTTCAGGAAACCCATCCATGGACCCTAGTAAGAACCCCTGGGCCACTCATCACGCCTTCAAACAAACGGTCAAAAGGAGGCCTGAGATATTCTGGGGGTGTTCACACCACCCTGTCTCTGTCTCTAAAATCAAAGGGAGGGGAAAGCCAGCCATGATCAGGGCCCCGATGGAAACCTGGAACTCAGCCCAGCACAACTGCTGCTAACTCTGCAGGGCCTTTCAAAGGAACTCAGGTGTCACTACACAAACAGCAGCAGTACTGCAAATGTCAAATGACCGACCGTGTGCGCGGGTGCAGAGCTGTTACAAGGCTCGCTGAGGCTCTGCCTCCTGACCCCCTGGCGGGCCTCACATTTGTTGACTTGATTGTCCTGTCTGCCCCATCACCAGGAAAACTCCATGCGCATGGAGACTTTGCTTTGTCCACACCTGTATACTCAGCCTCATCCAAGTCAGAAATGCTGGTCCCACTGAGTCTGAAGGCGCATGCTGGAGACTGAGGCCACCACGAAGACTTTCACAGAGAGCAATGACACACATGGGCCATTCTGTGCACTTGGGATCTTAGGGTGCGGAGACCGAACTCGCAGCCAGGAGAACAGGGACAGGCTCTGGGATGAGATCAGGAAGAATCGTAAGGGATCGGATGAGAGACCACGTGATAAAAATCTCAACAACACACGGCCACGAAGTTGGGGACAGATGGACAGTCCCAGGGCACCATCTCTAAGTCTCGCTCACGGTCCGCCTAGTCAAGTGAACGGTCAACGCTGGCCAGGGAGCGGAAGGGAAACTGGAGACTATCCCCTCCCTCTCAGACGGGAATCCTCTGCTGCCACCTCCCAAGGTCACCTCCGCAACTGGGAAGGTGCTCTGCACGTACCAAGGGCCTTCAGAAGGACAACACTGCGACGTAGTGCTTACTATTCCCATTGCACACGAGAGAAAGCCAGCGGCCCAAAAGGATGGCCACACGTGTCCCCACTTGCTCTCTCGGTCTCAGGTGACCAGAGCAGCCTGGCTCAGGCTGAAGGCCATGGATCACCCCATGCAGGTGTTTCTCTCACGACACCCTTTTGATCCCAGCACGCCGCCCATCGGGCTGTCCTCTCCTCTTCCACCCACCCAGCCCATCCCTCTCCCTCCTGATTTCCTTGGGAGCAATGAACTCCTCCCTTCTGGCCTCAGGCCGATGGGCACCCCACCCCCTTTTCAGACTTCTGCCCAAACCCTCAGCCTGTGCTTGCTGGAAGCGTAAAAGCGGTTCCCTTCCCCCCAGCTGCTCTTCCTCTTCCCTTTGTGATGTCCCCAGCCTCCGCTCCTGCCCTCACAGCTGGAGGGGGGGATCCCCTTCAGCCGCCCCTCCCCCGATCCTTCGGGGATGGTTTCTTGAGCTCTCTCTCCGCCTCTCTGCTCGCCTCTCTGCTCCCGGGACCTTTCCTCCCAGCCCTAACCTTCACCTGACCTGTGACTCTTGGGAGCTCCGTCTGGAACCTGAGCATTACCCGCTCTCCTGGCTTACCCACGCCGCCACCCCACCGCACAACCTCAGGCTGATCACCCCTTACGATCTGTCCTTCTATCACACGTCCTAACATCCTTCACAGATTCACACAGTATGCCTGTGACTAAAACACTGAACAGCCCACACTGTGCACCTGTAATAGAGACAGCCTGCCAGGAGGGGCATCAATCACAAGCTGGAAAATACCACAGTGAAGAATCAACCGCTTACTGCTGTTTCTAGAAAGTGGTTTGGACGTGCAACTAACAGGATTGGGGAAGGCGGTTCTGAAATAAGATTCTTTTTTATTAACAGGAGAATAAACGACTGATGAAATGGAGTTCATGAGCCCCTCTTTTCAGGTGTCCCCTAGTCACAGGACTCACAGATGTGGGGACCAGGTGACTATGCGCCAACTAATCCAAACTCTCCACTTACAGATAAGGAAGCCGAGGCCCAAGTTTGCCAAGGTCACAGTGTTGGCACTCTGCCTTAGCTTGCATGGTATTTGCAAGGGTATTAAGGAAAGGAGGGGGAAGAGAGAAGGGAAGGGAAGAGGGAAGAAGGAAAGTGAGAAGTGCAAACCACTGAAAACAAAACTGAAAGTGGAATTTAGCACTTTGCCAAAAATTAAGGGCAAATAAAACCTTGCTTTTAATAAAGAATCTTTCTTTTAAAAGCTGATGTACCTTAAAGATAGGAAGGCATTAATCTTCTGCAGGTTTTACATTCATAGGAAATAGCGAAAAATTAGCCACAGTTGTCAAAGACAAAAAAAGTAAACTAGAATGTGCCCCTCCGACCTCCTAAGTGGTTCTGAAGGGCACTTCCAGCTCTGGATTCTTACAGCACCCATGTGCCCAGACTCCCCTCTGCGGTCAGAATTCTCTCACTCAAAATGGAAATCCCAAAAACAAAAGAAAGAAGGAAACAAAACCGGAATACACCAGTTCCAGTTCCATCTGTGCTACCCTCTGGTGTTAGTCACCTTCTCACGTGCGCTGTCACACAGGGAACCAGGAGCAGGCCACCTCTCTGTCCAGCCCTCCCGCCCCACCCCAGGGTGCTGGGTGTGCAGCTGCCATACTGCACCCACTAGTTGGTCATGACATTTATCCGTGGACATGTCTGTCTCCCCCACTAACCCCTCAGGAACCCAGACCCCATCTCACTCATCCCTATATCTCCAGGCCTAACAGGGGTCTGGCCCATAACAGACCCTCACCCTGTGTTCACCCCCTGCCGCTGTAAACCCCTGGCTGAGAAGGTCTGGCGTATATGCTCAGGGCTGTCTGCCCTCCCCAGTCTTCCCTTGGCCCTCCCCCATTCTCTCTGCCCTGCCACGTCCCCTCACCAAGCACACAAGCTAATCCCGGCTACTGGGGTCACAGGAGAGCCGCGACAACCGGCACAGGGAAAATCTGGAACGTTTCTTCCCAGATACAATTGACTTGTAATCCTAAAGTAATCCTAAGTCCCCATTTCCTACAAAACCTTTCAATTCTAAAAATTTCTAATTCCTCAGTTTTATGTGTAACATTCTTCAGATGGGGGCAGTGCAGTCTCAATTGCACAACAGAAAACTTTGGCTGGAGTAACAGTGGACCGCACTTGGTGAGGGCTTCCTGTGTGTGAGGCTGTGGTAAATTTCGACACATGGTAGCTATTTTACCTCCCAACAGCTAGAGACAGGTACACAGTCCTTCTCCTGCTTTTCTTTTCTTTGTTTTTTTTAAGTGCCTTCTTACAAACAGATAGTTTTCTACTACAATTAGCCCAGTCAAATAAGATTATCTTCCGTCTCTCTACTGTCAGGCTATGCATCTTCATACACTTTTAATTTCTCTGTGCCTAAATTTTCCCACGGGGTTAAACAGTGGACACAAAGCCTTTTTTGTGCCTATGGCAGGGAGTGGGGAAGGTGGAAAATAGCAAAATAAAAACAAATCAGGTGGGACTTCCCTGGTGGCTCCGTGGTTAAGAATCCACCTGCCAGTGCAGGGGACATGGGTTCGAGCCCTGGTCCGGGAAGATCCCACATGCCGCGGAGCAACTAAGCCCGTGCGCCACAACTACTGAGCCCGAGCTCTAGAGCCTCCGAGTCACAACTACTGCGCCCGCGTGCCACAACTACTGAAGCCCGCGTGCCTAGAGCTCATGCTCTGCAACAAGAGAAGCCACCGCAATGAGAAGTCCGCACACCACAACAAAGAGTAGCCCCAGCTCAATGCAATTAGAGAAAGCCCGTGCGCAGGAACAAAGACCCAACGCAGCCATAAATAAATAAATTTATAAACAAAAACAAAATCAGGTCATCTTCCTAAGGCGGGATGCATTTGATGGCAGTTCATGCTTCTAATAAATCTTGACTTGCATTTCCAAATTTTCTCTCCAGCCCGGGTTATCATCCATCTAACCCAGGTCACAAACACCGGCAAGGACAGAAAGCAATTTCTGCGCTGCCCTGACTCAGACATCCCTCTGCTGGCGTAGATAAACAGGACCGTGTGAGTTCAGTTTTTATTCCATGAGGTGGAAAGTGTTTAAAATTTCTCAATCTGAAATCATCTCACCTGACTGTAACTGAAGTAGGAGCCGCTGGCTCTTCACTGACGTGAGTATTGCTTATGGAAGTGGTTCTCAAAGAGGGGTCCCAGGCCAGCAGAATCAGCATCATCTTGTCCTGGGACTTGTAAACTACTAGGTCCCACCCCAAGCTACTTGCCTCAAAAACTCTGGTGGGGATGGGCCCAGCACAGGGTGTTTTAACGAGACTCCAGGTGATTCTAATATCTGTTGAAATTTGAGAACTATCAACGTAGGCTGAGAAACCTCCAAGGTCATGGGAATGCCCTGCTGGGCTAACGTGTGCTTCACAATTCTAGGTAATTACAATGGCGCCCCACCAAGAGCACGTACTCTGGTAATTTCTGTCAACTGGCAAAGGCCCCAAACACTGAACTCTTTCAGGGCCCTCCTACTTTGTTGGGCAAATTACTCGTGCCCCACTCTCCTCATCTCTAAAAAGGGATAATGATAACATGCCTCTTACAGGACTGTCCGAAAGGGAAAAGGCCGAAAGGGAAAAGGCTTTGACAGTGTCTGGCATGTGGTTCATCCTCAACAAGTATGAATCCCTATGATTACTACACCTTTGCCAAAAGGTCTAATCAGAACTAGGAATACAGCAAAACAAAACCTGCTTCCTGCATGCTGATGTGAAAATTAATAAAGGGAAACCTCACTAAAATGGAGTCAGAAGGCCTGAAGGGGGAACACTCATGCAGTACCACTGGATATTAATCTCAGGAAGAATTGTCAATTACACACCCTAACAGAAGCAGCATCAATGGGAAAGAATCACCAATTACAGGCCCCAACAGGAACAGATGTACACTGCATCTCCCACAAGAAATCGACTACCCCAGCAACTCAGCCAATGAGAAACCGTCATCACCCTCAACCCTCACCTTTTTCCAATGGACTTTCCTTCAAAACAACCCTTTCCAACTTCCTCCTTTTTCTCTATAAAATAACATTACTCTCCTTTGTTTGTTGGGCTTGCCTATGATTTTTGCCATGGCTTACTTGTCCTGAATTGTAATTCTCTGTTATTCCCAAATAAACCAACTTTTGCCAGTAAAATAACCATAATTTTTAAGGTCAACACTAGCCACCTGACTGAGGACATTCAGGACCAAGAGACAGCACCTGGCTTCATTGTCTGTCAAGCATTTACTTGCTCAGTCTACAACTGAGCGCCCACCACATGCCCGGCAACCTGAAGAAAAAGAATTCTCTCTCCAGTACTGTGCCTCCGACAGTCTTTCTGGACATCCAACAACTCTGGGGCATAAGGCCTCAAATACCTCATGGGAGATAACGGGAGGAACGCAATGAATATTAACAAAAGTAGTCATAAGAACAGCTAACATTTATATTGTGATTACCTTGTGCCATGAACTAAGCACGTGACAAAGGTTAACTTACAGTCCTCAACCTCTGAGGTACCTGCTGTTATGAGACCCACCAATGAGGATTAGGGAAACTGAGGCACATAAGGTTTAC
Organism: Balaenoptera physalus; assembly: GCF_965194825.1. Taxonomy (NCBI): domain Eukaryota; kingdom Metazoa; phylum Chordata; class Mammalia; order Artiodactyla; family Balaenopteridae; genus Balaenoptera; species Balaenoptera physalus. Next base: position 61,762,589 of record NC_138893.1, on the reverse strand, counting down.
ATAACTTCTCTAAGGTCCTACAGCTCCTAAATGGTAAGGCCAAGACCTGAACTCAGGAACAGTGCTCTTAACCACTATATTATATGACAGAGAGCTATTAGTTACCTAGGTATCTACTAGCCACTTGTTGTCACTGTTTCCAAAGCAATGATTTTTAAGACACTTAAATTTAGGCACACAATCCACTGTCATGGAGTTCAATACTAGGCTCCCAAAGCCCTGGACAGAAATGCTAATTATACTTGGTTTCTCAGGCCCCTTCACTCCCCCGTAATCTAATTCTACTCAAGTCAAGTCAAAGTCTCACAGACTGGACAGCTACATGTGACAGAATGAAATCAGAACATACTCTAACACCATATACGAAAATAAACTCAAAATGGATTTAAGACCTAAATGTGAGACCAGAGACTATAAAACTTCTAGAGGAGAACATAGGCAAAACACTCTTTGGCATATATCGCAGCAATATATTTTTGGATCTGTCTCCTAGAATAATGGAAATAAAACAAAAATAAACAAATGGGGCCTAATTAAGCTTAAAAGCTTTTGCACAGCAAAGGAAACCATAAACAAAATGAAAACACCACCTATGGACTAGGAGAAAAATATTTGCAAAGGATGCTACCAACAAGGGATTAATTTCCAAAATATACAAACAGCTCATACAGCTTAATATCAAAAAACAAACAACCCTATCAAAAAATGTGCAGAAAACAAAAGAGGCCGCGATAGTGAGAGGCCCGCGCACTGCGATGAAGAGTAGCCCCCGCTCGCCGCAACTAGAGAAAGCCCTCGCACAGAAACGAAGACCCAACACAGCCAAAAATAAATAAATAAATAAATAATTTAAAAAAAAAAAATGTGCAGAAGACCTAAAGAGACTTTTCTCCAAAGAAGACATACAGACATACAAGCACGTGAAAAGATGCTCAATATCGCTAATTATTAAAGAAATGCAAATCAAAACTACAATGAGGTATGACCTCACACCAGTCAGAACAGTCATCATTAAAAAGTCCACAAATAATAAATGCTGGAGGGGGTGGGGAGAAAAGTGAAACCTCCTACACTGTTGGCGGGAATATAAATTGGTACAGCCACTATGGAAAACAGTATGGAGGGTCCTTAAAAAACTAAATATAGGGCTTTCCTGGTGGCGCAGTGGTTAAGAATCTGCCTGCCAATGCAGGGGACACGGGTTCGAGCCCTGGTCTGGGAAGATCCCACATACCGTGGAGCAACTAAGCCTGTGCGCCACAACTACAGAGCCTGTGCTCTAGAGCCTGTGAGCCACAACTACTGAGTCCGCCTGCTGCAACTACCAAAGCCCATGCGCCTAGAGCCCGTGCTCCGCAACAAGAGAAGCCACTGCAATGAGAAGCCCGCGCACCGCAACAAAGGGTAGCCCCCGCTCGCCACAGCTAGAGAGAGCTGGCACGCAGCAACAAAGACCCAACACAGCCAAAAATAAATAAATTTATTAAAAAAAAAAAACTAAATATAAAGTTACCATATGGTCCAGCAACCCCACACCTGGGCACATCCGGAGAAAACTCTAATTCGAAAAGATACATGCACCCCAATGTTCACTGCAGCACTATTCACAACAGCTAAGACATGGAAGCAGCCTAAATGTCCACTGACAGATGAATGGGTAAAGAAAATGGGATATGTGTGTGTGTGTGTGTGTATATATATATATATATATATATATATATATATATATATATATACACACACATATATATATACACACACACATATATATATATATATATATATATATATATATATAATGGAATATTAGCCATAAAAAAAGAATGAAATGCCATTTGTAGCAACATGGATGCACCTAAAGATTATCATACTAAGTGAAGTAAGTCAGACAAAGACAATTATCATATAACATCATTTATAAGTAGAATCTTAAAAAATGATACAAATGAACTTATTTACAAAACAGAAATAGACTCACAGACATAGAAAACAAACTTACGGTTACCAGAGGGGATAGCAGTGGGGGGCGGGAGAGGGGGAGATAAATTAGGAGTTTGGGATTAACATATAAACACTACTATATATAAAGTAGGTAAACAACAAGGATCTTCTGTATAACACAGGGAACTATATTCAGTATATTGTAATAACATAATGGAAAACAATCTGAAAAAATATATATATACATATGTATGTATAACTGAATCACTGTGCTGTACACTTGAAACTAACACAACATGATAGATTAACTATACTTCAATTAAAAGAAAAAAAAACTCTCACAGAACAGCATTTCTCCCTACTCATAACTCCCCTGGTACCACACCACTTAACCTTAATTATAAGCCATCTGTCACATAGAGTTCTGTTTCTTATATATTGGTCTTTTCTTCCCTACTGGACTGTAACATTCTTTGGAAGTATCCATACTTTCTGTGAAACCCCACAAAATTAGGTAGAAGCATGGACTTACATGTATAGAATTGGAGAGTGTTACACAGTTAATTGGTTGGCTTATTCACTTTGCTTTTCTGACACTTCTTTGTTTATCAATCCCTAAGAAGTAGAATAAAAGTATGAAGTTTTTGCTATTGAAAGACAGCATTAGGGGAGGTGTTACACCAACATTTACTGAGCAGCAAATGTTTCAAGATTTGTACTCCTGCCTCTCCTACATTATCTCATTTAAAGGCCTCAGCAACTCAGCAGCCTTGTAGAGGAGGCTGCTGGGATCTAGCTTGAGGAAGGAGGAACCTGGGGCCACCAAAGGTGAGAACTTGCCCAGTGTCACTCAAGGTCAGTGAATGGAGAACAGAGATTGAAACATCTGTCCCCCAAGCCCCTACACTCTGCCTTCCTCTAAGGTTCAGACTAAAAAGCCCAAGCTCAAATTCTCCTCGAAACAACACATTACTTTTGTAAAAAATGTTGTGACAGAGAAAATTTTAAACTCTATTATATGTCATTAAAAAAAGATGGGGCAACCATGTTCATGGATAGAATTACATTAAGAAGGAAGAAGTGTCAATTCTCCCCCATGTTAGACTATACATTCAATGCAGTGCCAATCACATTTCCAAGACTTTGTTGAGAATTTGACAAGCATTCCAAAATGTATATGGAAGAAAAAAGATCCACAAATAACTAAGTTCTGAAAAAGAAGAGCAAAGAAGGGGCTCACCCTGCCATATAAGACACACTGCAGAGCTATAATAATAAAAATAATTTGGCACAGAAATAGACAGATGACTGGGACAGAATAGAGAATTTAAACCCTGTGAGGAATCTCAAAATCTGAAAATGCAAACTAACCAATTTGTAGCAGAAAGCAGACCAGTGGTTGCCTGGGCCTGGGGACAAAGGGAGGGATGGAAGACAAAGGGGAAGTTTTAGGGTGAGGGAAATGCTCTGGATCTTGACTGTGTGGTTTCACAAGTATGCACATCTGTCAAAATTCATTAGATTGTACATTTTAAATGTACAGGTGAAGTTTACCATACATAAATTATAACTCAATAAAGTAGAAAAAAATAGACTCGTGCATGTGGGAACCTGATGTATGATAGAGGTGGCTCCACATTCATCCCTAAAATACTAGAAAAAAAAATACACTGGTTAATGATTTTGGGAAAACTGGCTCACAAAATGGAAAGGAAAAAATAACACCAGATTCCTTCCATACACTGTGTATTAAGACGAACCTCAAACAGATTACAGCCCTCACTGTGAAAGGTAAAAGCAGGAAGTTGACAGAAGAAAATATAGAATATATTTGTAATCTTGGGGTAAGGAAGAACATCTTAAGATTCCTAATGTACAAAAGGCAAAAATTAATGGCACTGGGCTATATCAAAATTTTAAATTTCTGAAAGTTACCACTGATAAAGTTAATAGATAGCAGAATGAGATTAACATCTAGGATATTTAAGACATCTGCAAAGCAATACATTAGAAAAACAGACTAAAGCCAGTCAAAGAAATGGTAATAGCTAACAAATATATTAAAAGATGCTCAAATTCATTAAGAAATTACGTAAGTTCACATTAAAACAATAAGAAGCCATCAAATACTGGTAAAATTAGAAAGACGGTTAATATCAACCACTAAGGAGGATGTGGTGAATTAGGAGCCCCTCATGCACTGCTGTGAGAGTGTCAACCAGTCCAGCAACACTGGAGACTAATTTGGCAGTATTTAATAAGAACAGTGTGTTTGTTCTCTTTTACCCAGCCCTCCCACTCTTGGGTAGATACCCTTAGAGCAGTGCTCCTCAAACTTTCCTATGCACCGGAGTCTCCAGGCTGGATTTCCTAAAACACAAATTGATGGGGTCTGCCCCAGGGTTCCTGATTCAGGAGGTCTAGGTTAGGTCCCGAGCACCTACAAGTCTAACAGTTCCCAGGTGAGGTTGATGCTGCTCGGTATGGACCACTGTAAGAACCACTACCCTAGAGAGATTCTCACAGGCATCATTAAGAGATGCCGCAGGATATTCCTTCATCACAGCTTTGCTCATGGTAGCAGAAGTGGAGGTGACCTAAGTGTGCATCATTAGAAAAATGGGTAAGTGAAACTAGTGGGTACGTAGCAGGCCAGCCGTAAAAAACAGCAGTCATAGCAATGCACTGGATAAACCTATACTAACATAGATCTCTCAAATAAAATGTTGAATGAAATTCTTTTGACTTTTATGAATGTCTGAAAATTTCCCTAACAAAAAGTTTTAATATTGAATGGAAAAGCAACCGAATGAAAACATAGCAGCACAGCACTACTTACCTGAACTGAAAACATGCACTCAAGAACACAACATCTTTAACAAGGATAGAGACATACCCAAGAACATCCAACACAAGAGAGGAAGCTCGTCTGACGGAGAGGGGAATGAGAGTGGGAAAGAAGGAAAAAACAAAACAAGAAAGGGGCTTTGCACGGGGAGATCTTATGCCAAAAACTGAAGCATGTTAACTCAACCCTCAGCACCAGGAAGTCTCAAAGGTGAAAACTACCTCACCTATATTTACACACAATGGTTGCTTCAGTGAAAGCCCCCAGAAGCTTTGCAGGCTAAGAGGGCAGATCACCTTGCCACGAGAGAGGGAAGGGGAATCTTCCTGAAATACAAGCTTGGGGTGATTTCAGGCCCCCAGAATTCAACCTGCGACTGAGCCCTGGACTTTCCCTGTGTGACATATTAGTATTTAAAAAGAAGCTGGGATGCTTAGCTTTTGGCAAAGGGTGTATGTGTCTACGTCTGTGTCTGTGTCTCTTGTCAGAGTGTGTGTGCACGTGTGGGTCTGCGGATTTGTGTGTGGCTATGTGTGTGTGTGGTGTGTTTATCTGTGGAGGGAAAGAGGACTAGGGAGGGGAGCAGAGCACTCCAGCACAGACCAAGCCATACCTGTTGATCAGCCATTCGATTCTGTTTTACTGAAACCAGAAGTCACAGTCACAAAACCAAGCCACCTTCCTGGCCCCACCCACCCTTCTCTTCCCTTTTCTTCACCCTCTCCTCCCCGACATCCAACGCTGCTTCCTAACTGCCACATCTAAATATGCTCCTCTGGTGACTGGGTAGCTAGCTTATTAAAGTGACACACTTTACAGCCAAAATTCTTGGGATGTGGTAGGAGACGATAAATGACCATTTATGTTCCTGACCAAGAGCCTTAACAGAAAAGTCCAAAATCTTTAAGACCAGGTATGCCTTACCAGTTCTTCCAGAAGAGACTGCTGTGGTTACAGCTACCATCCAAAAAAGGCAAAGAGAGAGCCAGCTACAATCTGTCATGCCCCCCACAAGGTCACGCTGGCCACAGCTTTTTAGGACCATCGAACAGTTTATCATATGAAGTGGTGGAAAAGTGTATGGGACGATGAAAAAAGAAAGGTTAGCACTAGTAGAATTTATGTGAGAAAATGCAGCAGCTTTCAGAAAGCAAGCTTCTGGCAGCAGCTTTAAGTAAGCAAGCCCATGCCAGGAAAGTATGTCTTTAGTGGAAGAAGAAAGAGCTTAACAACTGGAGGAAGGCACAGAATAGCAAAGGTAAAATGCAGAATGAGCTGGACAAACACTCAGGCCTCCCTCAAAGACGGGCCAGGTTATCCCCCTGTGCAAACAAGCCAGAATTTTTATTCCCAAAACACTGTTTTGTCTCTTCTACGGCAGCACTTTTCATTGGAAGATAAAGGCTTAGGAATTCTACAGTTTTCCTGAAATGTTTTGTATAAAATGAAGCTTTGTAAAAAAAAAAAAAAAAAAAAAGCATATTTGATATGCAGCCGGAGCACTTTTTAATTTAAAAAATGTATAATGGTTATATGTAGGAGTCTTCTAGGTTTTCATGAGATATGTTAGCAAAACAAGCTTATGTTTTTTCAGTTGACATGCAGGATCTGTCACAATTTGAAAATTAAGGGACTTAACCAGGAAAAAAGTAAAAGGGTTGAGGCTTCAAGCTAAAATTCAATGTCTAAGGTCAACATAGGCAATTTTGACGTATGAAAACATACAAAGTTCTTTAAACGTCGAAACTTACCAACAAGCTTCTAATACGAAAAATTCTTTAAATTTCCGCTGAATGAGTATCTACAAGTTAGGCACTGCTCAAGATGCTAGAGATCCTCCAATGAATAAGACATTGCTTTAATAACTGTGTCCCTTTAATGTCATTTATCCATCCCTTGAATTAATTTTTAATGCTCTCTGATGTTTGAAATAGCTCACTACCAGCAATGAAAAGCTGCAGAAATACATCTTACTATTTTACTAAAAATGTAAATTTCTAACCTCTGAAGCAGAAATAGAAGGAAAAGACTTTCTCTGCTTTGCATATTGCTATCATTTTCTGCACATTAACTAATTACTTAAACTGTGCATGGTGGCAGCTGCCACTTCCTGCTATCCAACGGGTCACAGAACTGGAGAGATTCAAAAACATGCTAGATAGTTTAAGAGAGATAGGGAAGGAACCCAAAAAACCAGGGCCTACTGCCATAAACAGAAAGCAAGATAAGGAAAGTGAGCTGCTCTCGGCAGGAGAGTCTCCTGGAGATTCCCCTGAAGCTGCTGCCGCTTGCTCGCTGGCTTGCTGGCTTGCTTGGCCAAGGTATGGCTTCAGGGCTGGAAGTCTGCCACCTGCTGAATCACCAAACATCCCTGGGCTTCCCTTGGAGCGCTGACCAGACGGGGACCCATCCCCCGCCAGGCTTCTCCCGTGAACACCTTCCTCCCCGAACCAATGAAACGCCTAGCCCTCTCCCCTTCCGCACAAGCCAAAACAGCCAACCAACCTCGTTATGCCTGGGCAGCCCTAGGCAACTCCCATCGCGTCGCTACGTCACCAGTCCCACTCCTCTCTTTCTGCCCACTCGGTCCCCCCGCGAATGTTCAACCCCCAGTGCCAGGAAGCGTGGGGAGTTCACAGCACACCATGACGGGCACTTGCCACTTCCACACCCAGGCAGCCAACCCCAAACACCCCCAAGTCCGCAAGCAAAATAACCTGTCCAAACAGCTCTAAAGGTCCAGCAAGGTAAATGTCAAGGGAGCTGGAATAGTAAGCAGGCCCCATAACATAGAAAATAAACTTCCCTTTCAGAAAGCAGCCTTCACTCTTGGTTTCGTAAGTGTGTACTGCTGAAGTCGGTACTGTCTGAAGGTGAATAGAAACATCTGAGAAGAACCTACATGGGTTCTCTTCACTCCCTCCGGCCCTGGCAACCCTCATCCGGATTTTTACTTGAGACTCCCAAGAGGGAAACAAGCTTTAACCAGAACGCGCCAGTCTGAATCCGTTAGCTAGACCAGGACACCCTACCCGGTCCACCAGAAGAAGCAGAAAGCCCGAGTCTGGGTTAAGAAGGTGGGAGAAACAGCCGCTGCTGTCGCTGCTCTGCCCTTGACACGTCGCCTCGGAACCGCGGAGACCCCTCACTCACGTGAAGGGCCGCGTCCTGGAGAGAATATCCAGCTCCAAGCTGCGCTAATGACTCCTCCAGGCCTTACCTGTATACACGCTCACCCGGGGGCGGGGGGGGGGGGGCAGCCCCGCGGGGTGTCGGAGCCACCCCCAACCTGGAGGCTGTTCAGCGGCCTGCGGAGGGGGGCTCGCCCCGCAGGGAAAGGGTTCCCAAGGGCTCCCACCTGTTATGTTGTCCGGGGACATCGAGGCGGGGTGGGGAGGGTACCCGAAACCCAGGGCGCCTGGCCGGCTGCGATCGGACCCAGAGGTACCAACTGTCACGCCGCCACCCGGGCGGTGGGGGTAGGGCCGTGATTTGGGGTCGGACCCTGCGGGTCTCCGGACTCCCGCCGCGCCACTGCCCGAAGGCTACTCGCCTCGCGGTTCTTCGGCCCCGCCACCGTCTGCTCCCCCCAAACCGGCAGTAGGCAGCCTTCCAGCCCGCACGCAAGACCTCTGAAAAGGTGCCCACTGACGCCTCCGCCTTTCTCCCTGCCTCAACTTGGTCCGGGGGCCCCGCGGGCTGCCCGCCCGCTCGGAGCCCCGAGCCCGGCCGCGGGACCCCCTCGCCCCGCGCCCACCCCTCCCCTGGCGCGGTGGCGCGGGGGGAGTGCCCGCCAGGTACGCGCGAGGCAAGGCGCTGGCTGCGCTCACGCCCCCTCGCCCCGGGGCTGCCCGCACACCTTTCCCAGCGTCAGGCCAAGCCCGGGAGGGGGGTGTCCGATCGGCCCCCGGCGACCGGCTCTCTCCCGCCGCCCCACGACTCACTTGCACCGGAGTCGCGGCAGCCGCCGGAATTCCGCTCGCCGAGCCCCACGCCGCGGAATGAAATCCGGGGCAGGGCAGAGTTGGGGCTCCGCACCCAGATCGCGCTGTCAGGCCGGCTCGCCGGTCGCAAGGGGAGAGCAGCCTTCCCTGGCCGGCCCTTCCCGCTCCCGTCCTGGCCCCCGCCGCCGCCGCCGCCGCCGCCGCCGCCGCCGCTGCCCCGGCCGCTGCCTAGCTGATGCGAACGCTTCCGACTTGCCACAGCTAGCCTACCGGGCTGCGGAGCATGCCCAGTCCGCTGCACGAGCCGGCCCAGCTACCCGCGCGACGCAAATCCGCTCCTCCGGGTGTTCGCTGTGGCCAGGAGGGCGGGGCAGGAGGGCGGGGTCTGCGGGGAGCTCATCCCAGGACCCAGCGGGACCCAAGCCAGACTGCGCACCTAGGGGCTGGTGAGGCTTTGCCCTCTGTTATTTTACTTTCAAGTAATTGGAAGCTCGGGAGGCGGACGTGTTCCCCAACGACGAGAAAGGCCCAGCTTGCACATTTTTAGGGGGCCGTTTAGTCAGGCAGGACGGGAGACGAGTTTTACGGTCGGGGGCAGTATACCATTTGGGGCAGAGCCGGAGAGTTGAAGAGCTAGAGCTGGTCAGAACAGAGAACGCAAACTCGGCCTTCTGGAGACCCGGCCAGCGGGCACGAGTTTGCGAGCTACCCGAGTCTCTTCCCCACCGAGCCTAGCAGTGCAGCACTAGGAATTAACTCGAAATTGATCATTTTTTTAAACTAAAATTTTTTTAATAAAAAAAATGTAGAAAGGGCCGACCGCAGCCTCTACAGCCCATTTTCAAATCTCTATGCACAGACTCTTACTCCAGAAACAATGAGTCAGGGCGAGTAAGGCCCGAATAGCTCCAGTCTGATAGGGAGAGGCTCAGGCCGCTACAGGGCCGCCCCACCCCGACCCTTCCCGGCCCCACCTCCTGCCGGCCCCACCTCCTGCCAGCCTCGCGGAGTTGCGGGAAAAACCTGGAGAGCGGGCGTGCCCGAGCCGGAGCACTGCGCATGCCCAGTGGCCCGACCTGGTGCAGGTCGCCCGAAGGAAGGTTTTTCTCGGTTCCCTGAGGGCGACCCCAGCGCCCGGGTTAGGTGGGGAGAACTGGCTTTCCGTTTCGGGGCCCTCCCTTTGTGTCCGTACCGTTCTGTACCCCGGTGGCGGAGAGGCAACCCGGGGCTGCGCGTCCCGCTGGGTCCGGGACTCGGCGAGCGGGGGAGGGGGCGTGCGGCGGCATCGCCGTGGCACGTGACTGTCCGTGGCGCTCCGGGCAGCCATCTTCCGCTCGGCCATCGGTCCGTGGGCGATCGGAACGGACCGGAGAGCTGGCGGGATGGGAGCAGAGAGGTGTGCTCCCCGTCACGCCCACCCGCCAGACTCCATATGCTCTGCACCTGCCTCCGCCCTGCCCGGGAGAGCGGGAATCGCGGCACTGGCCCCAGGTTTCTGAGAGGACAGGCTCCCGCGCGGGCTAAAAACAGCGGCTGCGAAATCGAGAGGGCAGGACTCCGGGGGCGGATGGCCTCTACTTTTCCCCAGAGGCGGAAGTTGGAGAAAGGGGTCCCCTTCCGTAAGGCAGTGACCGCTGCTCCAACTTCCTCCCTGTTCTAATCTATTCCGTGCAGAGACGTGGCGTGTTGGCAGGAACATTTGGACAGAGGCCGTCGCTCTTCCCTGAGATGTAATATCCCATGGCCACTGCTGGTGGACAGCTTGGATGGTGATGTTAATAGCGTTTATTGAGGTCCTGCCACGAACCACTTGGGGTCCCTGTGGTCTTAGGGCCAGATGGGTCACCATCACCCGAGAATTTGTTAGAAATGCAAAATGCCCTGCAGAATCGGAAACACTACTGGGGGAGAGGAGGGATCCTGCAACCTCAAACCCTCCACTGATTCTGCTGACCATTTTACTTATTTCAACCAAGCCTTAGGGCGGCTCACTTTATAAACGAGGCATCGAAATTTTACCCCAAAGCAGAGTGAAGACAGTGTGCCCCAGTGCGGGCTTTTTATCGCACCCTCCACTTTGGCTTTACTGGCTGCTTCACCCCTACGTCACTATACTGCTCTTCTCAGGGAGATTAAGAAAGTGCCTTTGTCACTTACGGCTTTAAAAATAACAACTGAAATTCAGTTCAACTACATATTTTGAGTGTACAGAGGGCAAAGCTCTTTGAGTCATTGTAGCCCTACTGAGAATTTTCGTCAGTTTATACCTAAGAAGTGCAAGAAAATGCTTGCTTTCTCATGATGTAAATTTTTTCAAACTAAGGCAGCGCCAGAAAACTGCTGGCTGGTTTCTCTGAAGTGCTGTTTATGCAGAATGGCCAGACTTTGGACTTCCAGAAAAGGAGGTTCAAGTAAGAAGCTGGCGTAGACTTGCGTCAAGGGGTCTTTACTTTAAAATGCCCCACACCCGAAATGTAAAGCTGATCTGAATTTTGTAAAATATTAGCGGTTTTTGATTGTAAGTGGTTTTCTAGGGTGATAGTTGTAATGTTTTTTTTTTTCCTAATTCTGTGTATGTTTGAAATGTTTCATAATAAAAGGCTTTCTAAGTTGCTTTCCATGAGTAATTTTACGACTGTATATAATATGACACATGGAAAAAAGCAAAATATAAAACTCCAATTTGTTCCAATTTCATAAAATTCAGAGAGAGCTATAATAAACTCAGTAAAAAAAAATCTAAAAAGATACTGAAAGACAGTAAAAATAAATTCTGGGTGAAGTGATTTTAAGAAACACTATAGTTGACTCTCCTTGATATTTAATTTAGTCATGGTCCTTAAGTCACTACTGTTTGTAACCAAAAAAAAAAATTTTTTTTAAGAAAAATAAGTAATTGTCCTTCTCCATCCACCCAACTCTAAAGAATTTTACCAGTGTATTTTTCTGATCAAAATTTTAATAAGCATCATATTGCCTGGTTGTAAAATTTTAGGATTCTCAAGTACACAGAATATCATTAATTACATTGTTGTCAAGACAACTATGAAATAAAAATGAATCACCTCCAAGTCACAATCTGTCACTAAAATATGTTAAAAATAATATTAAGAGCAACTACAAGGGCAAGCAGTTCACTTGCCAGAACAGCTATTCTGAAGTAGGTGGTTTGGTTCCAGATGGATGATTCCTTCTACCATTAGAAGCTAGCCTACCTGATCAAAAATGTAGTGGTTTTATCCAGTTGATAGTTGACCTGTAAGCAGCATCCATCACTCACCAAGCAATAGTCAAATAGCATTCAAGAAGCAAGGAGGCTTCTGTGTGTCCATGGCAATTTGTCTCAGTGGAAGAATCTAGAACCACAAAACCTGAGTAGCAGGAACAAGACCTTATGAGCCCTCTTAGCCCTTTAAACTCATCTGGCCAATCCACAATCCAGTTTCCAAACCAAGGTTGATCAGAAGCGCCAGCTTGCAGACAACAGGGCTGATTCCAAGTATTTGCCCTGGGGCTTAGATCTGGTAACACTCAACCCTCTGTGCCTGTTCCTAGGGCCATGGTGAGGTTTCCTGGCTTCAATAACTGCCTAGGTTCTCCCCCTGGTCAACAAAAAGCTGGAATTTATTTGAAGACACGGGTAAATCAGGGATGCCACTGAGGCACAGGCAGAGATCAGAACAAGGAACTGGAGTATCGGCAGGAACCCAGGAGGTCTCCCTCTGTTTCCTCTGCACTTCTGTTTACTCTCTCCCTCACGCTATGGCTTTTTCCACCTTTTTAAGCAGATAAGGTAGGGATTCCCCGGAGAAGGAAAATCAGGCATGGCTTTCTTGACATAAGAGAAGCCATTTTTGGCCTAAGCCATTTTGTGATCTAAGCCTGGCTACAATGCTCACCCTTGAACAGGTCTCAGTAATTAATTGTCTTAAGGTAACAAAAGAATGCAGAAACAAACCAGTGTCATCAGGCAAGAGAAGTAACAAGAGCAAAGATAATATATCACTTGTAAAGACTCCCAGTTCTCTTTCAATGGTAAAAATTAGCCTGAAGTGCTGAACCACTAGATCAACTGGCACCTTAAGGGATGATGATGTTGACTTTTTCTGACCTTCACGACGTCAATCAGCTAAAGCTTGGACTCTGTGGACCACCCAAGACCCTTCATGAATACGCATGTACCCTTAGCTTAAAACTTCCCCAATTTGCTGTTACGGTGACACTGCTTTGGGAAAGATCCTTGGTGTTCTCCTTACTTGCTGCAAGTAATAAATCCCTCCTTCTCATGCTCTTTGGCTTGGTTGTGTCTTTTGGCTCGACGCCCACCAAGAGGCAAACCCAGTTTTAGGGTAACACCTTCTGTTCACAAAGCAGGAAATGACCACTTGAGAGTTCCCAAGTTTATTTCTCTTCCAGGGAGTAGCAAGACTGACCCTACCCATGTTCATTATCCCCATTGTCTAGTTGAATCCTATTTCCCCAGATTCCTACTGTCCACTAGAACCAATCCTATTAATATTTCAAAATCCCAAGTCCATCTTTTTCATAAAAGCTTCTCTGCCTTCCAGGACACAGAAACTTCCTATACTCACATTTTGGCACTTATTTATGTTACATTATGTCTTTGACAGTTCTCTGTATGTTTCCTGCAAGTAAGTCTTGAGTTCCAACTTACATATTAAATGACATTGACAATATATATATTTATTTTTCATCTTCCATAGCACCTAGCACAGACTTAGCATCAAGTAGCCCATAGTAAATATTTCTTGAACTGTATACTCTTCTCCTTTTTACTTTTCTGTTGCTGAGTTTTTGTTTAAAAAGGGTAAACCACTAGGAATGGAAATGTCCCTGCTATGTTGTCCTTCTCTAATTAGCAACCACCCTTCACAATCTGCTGTGTACATCTAAAGAGGATTTTGAAATTAGACATTTATGACTGGGCACTAACCAGGGTGTGATGAATCAATACCATCAGCAGAATGCTGCACTAACTGACAGACACAGCACCATTGTCAAGAGTTGTAATTTACTCCTAACTTTTTAAATAGTCATTGTGTAACTCCAAGCAAGGCTTCATTATCACCTCTTAAAATGAGACTAATATAACCCACCCCCTCTTTGCTTTCCATGGGCTTCATGGAAATTATTTAGGTCTTTAATCAGAATGTATGTCTATTAAGTGTTTTATAATTAATTAGAGGTAAACAGAATGAAAACATCAGGTATCAGGCTTCCCTGGTGGTACAGTCATTAAGAATCCACCTGCCAGTGCAGGGGACACGGGTTCAAGCCCTGGTCCGGGAAGATCGCACATGCGGCAGAGCAACTAAGCCCGTGAGCCACAACTACTGAGCCTGCGCTCTAGAGCCTGTGAGCCACAATTACTGAGCCCACGCGCCTACAGCCCGTGCTCCGAAACAAAGAGAAGCCACCGCAATGAGAAGCCCGCGCACCGCAATAAAGAGTAGCCCCACTCACCACAACTGGAGAAAGCCCGCGCGCAGCAAGCAGCAAAGACCCAAGGTAGCCAAAAAAAAATTTTTTTAATTAAATTAAATCTTAAAAAAAAAAAAAAGTGGGGTAACAGAATCCAAAAAACCTGGGATCTTGAATTATCAAATATCCTTCTTTGAAGTCACTCAGCAATTTTATATACTATACTTATACCTTAGGTATCCATATTGCATTAATTTAGCCAATGACTGTTCAGCTCTTGATGGACAAGATCAAGTATTTCTGTGCATCCATAAACAGAAATGGATGGAGTACGTTCCTTTTCTCCACAGCAGGCACATTCATTGTCATTCTCATCCTAATATTTGCCCATCATCAGGATTGTCAAAAATTGCATGAAACATACTTATATTTTAAAATTATTCATCATTTATCTGAAATTCAAATTTAACAGGATGTCCTAGGTATTTTTTTGTTTTGGTTTTGTTTTTTTGCTAAATCTGGCAACCCTACCCTAACAGACCTGAAAATGTATACCTGTTCCTTGACTTCTGGCTCCATAAAATTTGTAACTTGACTTCATGAAAAATAATAAAGAGGAGTTATTGCAAGGACTTTTTAAAAAGAAGAAGAAGAAGAAATGCTGGTAGAAGGAGGGACATAACTAAATTTGAGTATGGTAAATTTCCTTTGAAAAATATTTATTCTCCTACTGAAAACTGTAACTCCTTAGAATCCACTCAAAGCCTAATGGGATTCATTGTGTGATTTATTTCAAAATACTTCTGATACTCACAGGCCACTTAGCGTTTACCCAGCAAATGATGATGTTCTAGTGTCCTTGTCTGGGGAGTCAGCGTGTGGGAAGTCATGGAGTAGACTGAGACGCAAGCCCTCTGTAACCTCACGGGCAGGAAGAAGAGGAGCTGAAGCTCAGAGCACAGCTTCCTAATCGCCTGGGAACTTACTAGAAATGCACAACCTTGGACCCTGCCCGGCCCTACTGACAGAAGTTCTAGGGGTGGGTCCCAGCCATCAGCTGTTTAACAAGCCTTCCAGGTGATTCTGATGCACATTCAAAGTTGAGAACCATGGCTTTAGAGCCCTGGTTCTTGACTGTGCATGCAGAGGAGAAATACCTGGGGAGTTTTTAAAATACTGATATCCGGGTCCCATCCCCCCAGAGATTCTGATCTAAGTGGTATAGCGTGCAGCTCAGGCATCAAGATTTTTTAAAGCTCTCAGTGTTCACCACTGCTCTACAGAATTTATTCTCGAATGCCAAAGGGATGAGAAACTCCTGACATTGCACATATAATGCTTTCTACTCCTGGCCCAGGTCAACTTTACATAAAGGCAAAATGGACAGGCATAACATGTTTAATATGTGGTCTCTTCCTCAAATCTCTAAATTCACTCTTTAAGGGCCTACTAGAGTCAATATGATATAAGAGAAAGAGAGAAAAATAATTTCCTGGCCCCCAAGCCCTGCCTAAATACTCATTAACCTCTTGGGGCCACATTTTTTCATGTCTACACGAGGGATGATATTATCTCTCCACAGGGTTTTGAAAGTGATTGAAACACACCATGTAGATAAAAAAGGCAGAGGATCAGTAATCAATAATCACATCTGAACCAGAGGAGGCTTCATGGGAGGGGGAAATTTAAAAGGACAAAACTCAGTAAATTCATAAAATTTCAATGTGTCTTTCTATAGTAACTATTTAAATTATTTTCTCTTTTTATATTCCCTCACTTTTTTGTGTGCTCCCCCACCCCGCCCCAATCATTTTCCTCTTTTCAGTACAGGTAATTTGGTGACCCATCTGTGCTTTTGGCTAAGCTATCTCAATGACACTAAAAGTGGTAGTTGTAAAGACTGAAAGGGGTAGTTACACAGTGCTCTATTATTCCTGGGACTAAAACAAGGTTAAACAGGACAGTTGTTTTTTTTTTAACATGCTTGCCTATGTGGCAAGCTAATCATTTTAAGCCCCTTATCCATCTCAAGATGGATATAATAGGCTTCGCTATGAGCTAAAAACCCTCCCTGTTATGGAGCTGCCCTGCCTGACTCAGTGCATGGTGCATATTCTACCATTAAATGGAATAGTTCTTTACCAGGCTTCTTAATACAGAAGTTTGAGATACATGGACACACTTTCGTTACTTGTTGCAGCATGGGATGGTGGCCCCCTCCCAGGGTACTGCTGAGCCTAACTATTCAAACACTCACCAAGTAATCTTGGAGGGCTGGGCATGGTGGGCACCTAGGAGCTGGGAAAGAACAATGGAGAAATTTCCAGGAAAACCTGACTGGCAAGAATGAAGGAACCCAGAGGAGCCACTGGCATGTCCTCTAGCTAACGTCTGCTGGATCGGCGCTCAGGGGCAACTGCAAGATTGAAGCAGAAATTCCTTCTGGGACGCACGTCATGAACCAGAAGCCAGAAAATGGAGCAGGGCCAGAGGCAATGGGCTTTGGAATCAGATGCTGAGTTTGAGCTCTGGCCCTGCCACTTAACTAGCTGTGTGACATTGGTCAAGAGACCAAACCTGGAGACACAGTTCCTCACCTGTAAAACGTGGGTAATAGTAACTTGTTTCTGGGTTATGAGGATTACTTGATAATCCATATAAACCACTTAATACAGCATCTGGAACACTGGGTAAGCATGTAATAAATGTTAGTTATTGTTCCAAGATAACATTTCGGGATAATTATGTTCTTTCACTGTATGTCCCCTTTTCCTTCTTTTCCGTTTCCCTCAACCCAAGCCCCACTTAAGCAGACAGTTCTGCCCTCACAGCCTCTGGTGTGGAAAGAAAGAGACTCTGAGCCTTCCTGACTTTTGTTTACAGAAGTTTGAGCCCCAGAAGACTGAGACAAGTTGTCTTAGCGTCTTAGAAACAGAGAGGGAAATGGATGGGGCTTCTTTTCACCCCAACTAGAAAGAGATTTTGTTTGGATGGAGGGAGAAGAGAAGAGAGAAAAGGGTGCTATATCAGCTTTCCAGCACAGCTGTCAGGGAGAAAGCAAGACCAGAGAAGGAAGGGCCACTGAGACATCTGGGCAGCTGGGAGTGTAAGCAGCCTAATAAAGATTCTCAAGCCTAAAGCACGGGTCCAGATAGTGGAGCTGCCAGACACAAAGGACCTTGCTCCCCTCCACCTGCGTGGAAAGGGAACTCAAGAGCCAATACACTCACAACCCCAAAATGCTCTACCACTCTGGACCCTGACAATTCCAGGGAGCTCTTAAAAAACATTCCCCCTTCCAAAAATAAAAAGGTAAGTTTCCCATCAGCTACGGAGAATGGGCAGTGGTGGTGGTGGTGGCTATGAAGACAGTGATATACAAATGGAAATTAAATGGAGTTATCGAAAATAAAGTTATAGTTCCCACACACTGGTGTTTGCAGATTTGTATACCAAGATTTGTATAAAATTCCAGAATTTGCAATGCCTCAAGGCAATTGTTTAAAACAATCATTGTGCTCTCACTACAAATGTTGATATATATGCTGGGGGGGGGGCAATATGAGAAAATCAGTACAAGTCTGAGGAATACCTTGGAATTTGCTACATTTGGTGTCTGTTGGCATCACTTCACTTGCTCGTGAACATTAAGCGAACCACCCTGGCTTGAGGAGCAGCACACAAGAAGGTCGTTTTGTAAACGTGCTTACTAGGTCGTAAGGCTGGGAGCCTCCTTTCCCGCAGCTTTTCTCCTTCCCTAAAATCTTTTTTCATTTCTTTGTCAGTGCCTTTAACTTTTTTTAGCTGCATTTTAAATGTTTTCTATTATTTCTGCATGAGTAAGACTATGTGTCATTTCAGCCTCGTTGTCAGCTTCTGTTTCACTTTCATTAAATTTGTTGATTGAGTGTGAACAAGGAGGCACTGTCATCATTACCAGATTTTGTACTTATGGGCTAGATCTCTCTCGGAGCAACGTTGTGATCTGTGCTGCAGTTTAGTAATGATGCTCTGGAAAAACGGGGATGAGACCAGCGAAGGCACCTTATCCCTTCCTTCTCTCTTTCTGTGGCTTTAGAGAGGCAGTAAAAGAGGGGAGGAGGATACTTATGTTTTCCCTCTATTCATTCATTCTTTCACTTTACTTCACATGTGCTTACTGAGCACTTCCTAGGTGGCAGACACTGATTTAGGAGCTGGAGGTACAATTGACAGCGAAAACAGGCCTGGTTCCTGCCCTCATGGAGGCTATGGTCTGGTGGTAAGACAGACTTTAATCAAACAAAACACTAATTAGTGTCTACTTACCCCTGAAGATCCTGATCTAATTGAGCTGAAGGAGGACCCAGGCATCAGTATTTTTATTTTCTTATTTTCTTTTTTTATTAAAAAATTTTTTTTTAATCTATTTATTTTTGGCTGCATCGGGTCTTAGTTGCAGCACACTGGATCTTTCGTTGCAGTGCTCAGGCTCTTTGTTGTCGTGCATGGGCTTCTCTCTAGTTGTGGCACGTGGGCTCCAGAGCACATGGGCTCTGTAGTTGCGGCACACGGCTCTCTAGTTGTGGAACGCGGGCTCAGTAGTTGCGGCTTGAGGGCTTAGTTGCCCGGAGGCATGTGGGATCTTAGTTCCCCAACCAGGGATGGAACTGGCGCCCCCTGCATTGGAAGGCAGAGTCTTAACCACTGGACCACCAGGGAAGTCCCCCTCCCCCTTTTTTTTTCATCAGTATTTTTTATAAGCTCCGTAGGATAATTCTAACATGCTGCCAGGGCTGGGAATCCCTGGGCTAGATCACACAAGTTCTAATCAAGCACCAGTGAAGCATTTTGATTTTACCTTATAACAATGGTGAAGTTACTGAAAAGAGGTGATACGGTAAGATTTGGGTATTATTATTATTAAGCTTTCTTTATTTTGAAATAATTTTAGATTCACTCAAAGTTATAAGAAATAATACAGAGGGCTTCCCTGGTGGCGCAGTGGTTAAGAATCCACCTGCCAATGCAGGGGACACAGGTTCAAGCCCTAGTCCGGGAAGATCCCACATGCCACAGAGCAACTAAGCCTGTGCACCACAACTACTGAGCCTGCGCTCTAGAGCCTGTGAGCCACAACTACTAAGCCCTGTGCCACAACTACTGAAACCCCCGCTCCTAGAGCCCATGCTCCACAACAAGAGAAGCCACCACAATGAGAAGCCTGGGCACTGCAACGAAGAGTAGTTCCTGCTCGCCTCAACTAGAGAAAACCCGGGTGCAGCAACGAAGCCTCAACGCAGCCAAAAATAAAATTAATTAATTAATTAATTTTTTTTAAAAAAGAAATAATACAGAGAGGTCCCATGTCCCCTTTACCCAGTTTTCCCCAATTGTAACATCTTGCAAAACTATAATGCAATACCACAACCAAGATATTGTCATTGATACAGTCAAGATACAGAATATTTTCAACACCGTAAGGATCCCTCTTGTTGCCCTTCTATAGTCATACCAATTCCCTCATATCCTTCCAACTCCTTAACTCCTGGTGATCATTAATATAGTCTCTGTTTCTATAATCTTGTCATTTCAACAATGTTATATAACGGAATCTCATAGTACTTAACCTTTCGGGATTGCCTTTTTTCTCACAGCGTAATTATCTAGAGATTCATACAGGTTGTTACATATATCAAGAGTTTGTTCCCTTTTTTGCTGAGTAGCAGTGTTCCATGAATGTACCAGTTTGTTTAACCATTCATACATTGAAGGACATCTAGGTTGTTTCCAGTGTTTGGAGATTATAAATAGAGCTGCTAAACATTTATGTACAGGTTTTTGTGTGAATGTAAGTCTTCGTTTCTCTGAGATAAAAGCTCAACAGTGTAATTGCTGGGTGGTATGATATTAACATGTGGAATCTGTCATATATAAAGAAACTATCAAATTGTTCCCAGAGTAGTTGCATCATTTTACATTCCCAACAGTAAAGAAGGTGTGATCCAGTTTCTCCTCATTCTCATCAGCATGTAATGTCACTATTTTTTTTTTTCTGACAACAAAGGAGTATCCTTTATTCATATTTATATCTTCTCACCCCACACCCAAAAAAGTACAGGGCCTGGCAGGGCATCTGTTGCCCAGGAGGATGACAGTTAATGTTGTATGTAATAGAATGAATGTCACTATTTTTTAATTTAAGCTATTCTGATAGATATGTAGTAATATCTTGTTGTGGTCTTAATTTGCATTTCCCTAACGGCTAATGAGCCAAACATCTTTTGTGTGCTTACTTGCCTTTCGTATATCCTCTTTGGTGCAGTTTCTTTGTCTTTTGCCTATTTTCTAATTAGGTTGTTAGATCTTAATATTGGGTTTTGAGAGTTCATTTTTATATTCCAGATACTAGTCCTTTTTGTTGAATATGTGTTTTGGAAATATCTTTTCCCATTCTGCAACTTGTTTTCCGTCCTCTTAACAGTCTTGCAGAGCAAAACTTTCTAATTGTGATGAAGTCCAATTTTTTTCCTTTAATGAATCCTGCTTTTGGTGTCAAGTATAATAACTCTTTGCCTTGTCCTAGATCATGAAGATTTTCTCCTATGTGTTTTACTAAAAGTTTTATAGTTTTATGTTTTACATTTAAATCTGTGAATCATCTTGAGTTAATTTTTGTATAAAGTGTGAGTCTTGGGTCAAGGTTCACTTTTTTGCCTATGAATTGCTCAACACCATTTGTTGAAGAGGTAATCTTTACTCCATTGAATTTCTTTCACACCTATGTGAAAACATCAGTTGTGCATATTTGTGTGAGCCAAACTCAGGGTTTTCTGTTCTGTTCCATCAATCTATAAGTCTATTCCTCTGCCAATACCATAGTCCTGACTATACTGGCTATATAATAAGTACTGAAACTAGGTAGAAGGATATATTTCCTTTTGGCTAATAACACAAATCAATAGAAAATACTGACAGACTGTACAATGGCAACAGTTACTCTGGACAGAAGTTTTATTATCTACAGATGACTTTATGTTCCTAATACATTATTTACTATAAAGTAAAATGTGATAGGCAAAATTTCTATGCACCAAAGATTTTATGAAAGGCCTACATTTTAGCAATCAATCTGCTCTTATTCTGTTCAAATTCAAGGGCACTTAATCCACCACTTTGTAGCTGATGTCAACTACAGTGGGAAGAATTCACAGTATAGACTTTATTTGCCTAATATGTTTATAAAAGGAACATCACAAAATTGTCCAGTGTCCAATTGTTTTCTTTTCTTGAACATAACCACCCTTCTAATGCTTTAACTTTGAGACTAAATAGCTGTGATTCACATCATTGAATTTTACTTATTTTAAAAAATTATACTGGGCTTCAGAGTGAACAGTGGGCCACAGATGGGGCCCTTTGCTCATGCCTCTGAAAACATCTCCTATGAAAACAGCTGTTCCTAAAATTCTGATGTCAATGCCTCTGTCATAGGACATAGTCAAGATGCCTCTAGGCACTTGCACAAGAGGAGATCAGGAGGTCTTTCTGAGCCTTGACATCTTTCAACCTAGAGGTGGCCGTTTTTCACCACTTCATTTCCTTGCTTTGCTGTTTATCATCCACTCATTCAAAAACATCCATTCTGGGGAATTCCCTAGTGATCCAATGGTTAGAACTTGGCGCTTTCACTGCTGGGACCCAGGTTCAGTCCCTGGTTGGAGAACTAAGATCCTGCATGTTGTGTGGTGCAGCCAAAACAAAAAAAAGATCCATTGAGCTTCTACTCATTAGACGTAATCGAAGACATGATACTTGTAGTCAGGTTAGACTGTGTCTTATTCACTTTTGAACCCCAGCATCTAGACCTGTTACAAATTGTAGCAAGCTCTTATAAAACATCTTATGAAAAAAAGGGAAGCAAGGAAGGAAGGAAGGAAGGGAGGGAGGGAGAGAGGGAGGGAGGAAGGAAGGGGTAATTTTATGATCTTGGGGAAAACTATTGGTCTTAAATATCTGATATTTATTCATGAAACAGTATATACTATGCACAAAGGTTCTTTGCCCCAAACTGTTGCCAATAACCAAAAAAGGTTCTTATCCTTAGCAATGAGCAACGTTTTGAGTAATCAATATTTTTCAAAGTGTGGTTTGCCAAACATCTATATGAGAAGCATCTGGGAATTTATTTAAGAATGAGGATAGTCTAAAATCCTTAAGTAAAGAATAATTATTTTGTGTCCATTGACAGATGAATGGATAAAGAAGATGTGGTACATATATACAATGGAATATTACTCAGCCATAAAAAAGGATGAAATAATGCCATTTGTAGCAACATGGATGGACATAGAGATTATCATACTAAGTGAAGTAAGTCAGAAAGAGAAAGACAAATACCATATGATATCACCTATATGTGGAATCTAAGTACAACACAAATGAACATATCTATGAAGCAGAAAGAGACTCACAGACATAGAGAACAGATTTGTGGTTGCCAAGGGGGAGGGGGCCGGGGGAGGGAAGGATTGGGAGTTTGGGGTTAGCAGACGCAGACTATTATATGTAAGATGGATAAACAACAAGGTCCTACTGTATAGCACAGGGAACTATATTCAATATCCTATGATATACCATAATGGAAAAGAATATTTTATAAAAATGTACATATATGTATAACTGAATCACTTTGCTGTACAGCAGAAATTAATACATTATAAACCAACCATACTTCAATAACCTTTTTTTAAAAAAGGAATTTTAACCTTTATTTAACCAAAGGACAGCTATGAATGAAATTGTGCCACAAATCAAAAGGGTGTTAACTGAATTTTTTTTTTTTTTTTTTTTAAGTTTTACCAGCATTTTAATTAGTGAAACAAAATAAAATAAAAACAGGCACAACCATGTCTCATACTAACGGGTTAAGAAGTAAATATGATTTCATGTGACAAAATGTCATCCGCTATAACAAATTTCCAATAATTCTGACAATTATCTTTCCAAAAATTTTCCAAAATTCTAAGAAACATTACAAATTGGAGGTTTACTCTAAATATGCAGTTATCTTACTACCTAGTTTTGTGTGCAAAAGACAATGCAGATGGGGGAACAGTGAAAATATTAGGGTCCTGCCCCACTGCAGAAAGAATATTCAGGACCAGAGGCACAGAAGAGCAGACAAGGTGTGGCTCACTTGAGAGAATATAAAAACTTTTCCAGTAGGGGAACCACCAAGCAGGAACTTCTCAGTGTTAACAAGGGGTGGATTTTAACAAGAGAAATAACACTTTCCCTCAGGTGAGCAGCCTGAAGTAACCTACAGTAAGTAGCAGACATCCTACAGCCATGAAAAAAATTCTGGTTTTGGCAACTGGGTGAC
This sequence comes from Balaenoptera physalus, assembly GCF_965194825.1. NCBI lineage: Eukaryota > Metazoa > Chordata > Mammalia > Artiodactyla > Balaenopteridae > Balaenoptera > Balaenoptera physalus. The sequence continues at coordinate 61,739,050 of NC_138893.1, read as the reverse complement.
AGATATTCATGTTTAGGTAAGAAAACTGTTAAATTAAAATGTATTAATGATGCCACTTTCCTTTACCTTGGTACAGTTTGCCCAGGTACTAGGATTTACCTCTCAGGTACTACTAAGTTAGATCAAGAAGCCTATTCTAATCATAACCTATTATATGTGTAATGTAAACAATAATCAAATTGTTATTCAACAAAAATCTATTTTTAAATTAAAATGCTCTAATGAATAATCACATGGGGACTTCCCTGGTGGTGCAGTGGTTAAGACTCCGCGATCCCAATGCAGGGGGCCTGGGTTCGATCACTGGTCGGGGAACTAGATCGCACATGCACGCTGCAACTAAGAGATCACTTGCCACAACTAAGGAGCCTGCATGCTGCAACTAAGGAGCACACATGTCGCAACTAAGGAGCCGGCGAGCCACAACTAAGACCCAGTGCAACCAAATAAATAAATATTTTTTTAAAAATCACATGTAGGGACTTCCCTGGTGGCGCAGTGGTTAAGAATCCGCCTGCCAATGCAGGGGGCACGGTTCAAGCCCTGGTCTGGGAAGATCCCACATGCCACGGAGCAACTAAGCCCGTGCGCCACAATTACTGAGCCTGCACTCTAGAGCCCGCGAGCCACAACTACTGAGCCTGCATGCCACAACTACTGAAGCCCGCACGCCTAGAGCCCATGCTCCGCGACAAGAGAAGCCACTGCAATGAGAAGCCCATGCACCGCAACGAAGAGTAGCCCCCACTAACCACAACCCGAGAAAGCCTGCACGCAGCAACAAAGACCCAATGCAGCCAAAAATTAAAAAATAACATAAAATAAATAAATTTATTAAAAAAAATCACATGTAGCTTCTTCCATTGTCTACATTGAAGGAGTGTCACATGGCTGGGTCTAGAAAACTACAAACAGAAATTTGCAATGCTGGCTGTACATTAGAACCACTTGGGGAGATACAAGAAGTATTCATGCCAAGGACCCACTCTCAAAAATTCTCTTTCAGTGAGTCCAAGAGAGGCCCAGATTTGGATATTTATTTTCTAGAGAGACATCATCATACACTGGCTACCCGCAATGGAATTACTAGGCATAAAAGGAAATGATCAGCTGCTGTGGGGTTGCCGCCAAATCTGTAGAGCTGTAAACCTTTAAAGTTAACATCCTTGGCTGCTTTTTTCAATCGTTTGGAAGCTTGTAAAAATCTTGAGGTCCTGGCTGCACCCCAGACCAATAAAATTAAAACTTGGAAGAGGAATTTAGGCATCAGCTTTAAAATATTTGTAGACAAGGTGTAGAAGCAGGATTTCAATAAGTGGCTTTACTATAAGAGATGCCCCACAAGAATTAGAATAGCAGGTGCTTAGATGTTGGTTATTATGGAAACTGATCAACCAAAACATTTCTTTAAACTTCTGAGCCTCATTGCTTCAGTTCTATTAGCTATCACTCTTCACCTAGGGTTTGTGAAAGACACTGGTTGCCTAAAGGTACTGGTCATTGTAAGCCCTGTCATCTGAGATAGTGTTCCCTGTGTATGGAGCCTGTTACAAATTCATTGGAATTCTGTTGTGGCTAAGTTGTGAAGCACAATAATCTCAGCATTGACCTAAATTATACCTCTAGTAGGGAATTTCAAGACTACAATTTACTGCATGCTTGTGCAATTAAAAAACAGAACTATTTTATGAAATGGGCAGTAATGAATAGATGTCTCATTTTAAACAAACAGATATTGCTAAACACATGACCCTAATTAATGAATTTGCTAACAGTTCACTATTTTTAGGAACAACTAGCCGTGCCTAGCACTAAATATATGATAGAGTTTCCAATTTTAAAAAGAAACATTTCTTTGTAAGCAAATGAATTTTTAAAAATACTATAAAGCAGTTTTCCATGGGCTTTGTTCAGAGTTGCTTTGGTTTTTTTCAAAGCAGTCAACACATTTTATAATATCTCTGAAAATCATTTTAAACCCAATATATTCCAATCCACTGGCAGACCATAAATATAGCTTTGTCTGTGTTACAGCAGTGAAAGCAAAAGAGCATCACATTTAGTGAAGATATCCGATAACTTGGATTTCAAATTTAAAGAAAGGAAAACAGAGATTGAAATGCACTCAATTTTAATGTTTACCTTTAACATGGATGGCCCTAAGCAAAACTGGGAAGTAAATCGAGATTGGTTTGTAGTCTCCCTACCCTTCTGGGAGCATAATCAGTTGATTTAAGCTTTTCTTTCTGCTTCTCCTCTCCTTTCCAGAACTGCTAGCCTCCGTTCTCAAATCTTCCCTTTAAAAAGAAATCTAATCTGTATTGTTTATTTGTTCCTTAATAGGAATGTTCATTTTTAATAAAAGCCCTCCCAAGGATATTCGCATTTTAAGACTTTCTTCATTAATCTTCTAATAATAGTAATGGTGGTGGTTGTTAAAAAGGAACAGTCATACCCTGAAGGAAATGAGTTAGAATAATATTGAATCAGTAGATCTTTTGTACTCCCAGCCACTGTTGCCTGGGAAAAAGAGTACCCATTACATATACTTACATCTTAAAGAGAAATAAAGAATTCCTTTACAAATGCCTTGTTGTGCCAAAAGGAGGAAAAACAAATTTAGAATGTGTGTGTGTGGGTGTGTATGTGCGTGTGTGTGTGTGCGCGTGTGTGTGTGCATGTGTGGTTGGGTGTGTGTGTATGTGCATGTGCATGTGTGGGTGTGTGCGTGTGTGTGTGTGTGTGTGTGTGTGTGTGTGTGTGTGTGTGTGTGTGGATGGATTTAAAGGTGTTCCTCAGGCTACCACCGAGAATGCACGACTCAGAAAAAAAGAGATCTTGGAGCTCTGAGAAGCAGCAAGTATTATGAATTCACAGAGGTGGTGATGATTCCATGGATATGGTAGGACACAAATTAGACACTGATGGGATGGAAAAGTTCATTTATCAATTCAGTCCATCTGCACATTTGATTTCACACAGACTGAACATCTAGATGATTGACTTATTAAGTGTATGACAAAATGGATTTTAGGTTTTTGTTGTTTTTGCTTTAAGAGATGACATGTTGGAAAGAATTGAGGAGATATTTCCTCAGAGGCAGAAATCTTTTAACCTGAGGAGGTATTAAAGAAGTGAATTTTGAGTAGTGTCAATCTACTTAGACAAGACTATCTTTTTAACCTGATCATTTAATAAATTTCAACTCTTGCTTCCTTCTCCCTTACTTTGCACATGAATTACCTCCTTATAGCACCCTATAGCTTCACTCCCTCCTCCAGACTCCACTTCACTTCCTTCTGTACTGCTAACCCCAAGATTATTTGATGATTTACCTTTTTCTCTTCTACCTTCACTGACAGTACTGCCCCGACTTCTGAGTCACTCTTTTAACTCTGCAATCTGACCACTGCTACCACCATCCTGACATTACTCTTTGTTAGAGAATGTTGAGGGCCATCTCCCCAGCAATGTTACTTGAAACCAAAGCATTAAAAGACATTGTCAAGATACATAATGAAAAGGGAGGGGACAGAAAAGAAGAGAGGAAGACAAAAGACACAATTCTGGCGGATGGTTGAGGCTCACCAAGAGGAGGAACTGGCAAAACACACATGGTGGGACAATCATGAGGCAGGAGTTGACTGAAGGATCATCCTGTTACAGTAGCCAGTGAAGGAGCAAATATAAAGAAGTTCTTTCTGTACCACCCAAGCTCAGAAACACACTGCTTTTCCTACTCCCAGACTCTCCCAGTGCTACCAGAGGTTCACACTGAGAACTATTCCTGGCGCCCTCACAGTCATCGTTTTACACATTTTGATCTTGTTCCACTATTCTGGGTTTATCTCTTTCTTTCTCTTCTCCATCTGAAATTCTGGCTGAAGAAAAAACTCTCCGTGCCCCAAACACACGCCATATTTTCCATCTTTCGGTCTCTGCTTACTATTGACTCTACCTATAATGTCCAGCCCCATCATTTCTACCCATCAAAATCCTACCCATCCTTCAAGCCCAGCTCAACTCTTTAATGGGTAAATGAATGACTGAATAGAGGCCTCAGGACAATCTTGATCACAGTCACATAGCCTAGATTCTCTGTATGGCCTGAAGTCCTCCGGCAGTGCTGCCCTTTGAATAGACCACCACTGCACATTTTTAATCAACACTCACAGAAATTCCCATAGTTTAGCTTATCAAATGTCAAAAGGAAAATATGTACCCAAAGTTCCCATACCCAAATCATAAATTTCTTTTGCACATATAGCAGTAATCAAAAAGTGCTCTGGTTTCCCTCCTGAGCTACAAAGTCAGTGTCCTGCCTGCCCTCCTGCCCTTAGCTCTATGTTTTCAACTTTCTCCTCTCTCCCTTTCTCATTTATTGATTTTAGTACCTTTTCTGCTACTGGTTTATGTGACGTAATCCTGTAGGGAATCAAGTAGATGCTTCCGATTAGATTCATTACAAGTTCCCTTAAGAAGTGATTAGAAAGGTAGAATCCCAAGTGGCAGACTCCCTCAGCAATCCCAGCATCATTTTCAGGGTGCATGCCAACACCAGACCAGGTTTCAAATGCCACACTTCCCACTCTATCACCAAGGGATCTCGGGAAGCTTGCAAAACTGTGAGTGCAATTGTGCTTTACTGAAGGCCCTCACATGGCAATAACAAGGAAAGCAGAAATGTGAAAGCCTCATCAAAAGGCAGTTCAGAGTGGTGGTTAATTAGTGCACAGTCTCTGTAGTCAGATGATGCTGGGTTTAAACTTTAGTGACACCACTCACTAGCTATAAGACTTTGGGCAAATTACTTAACTTCTCTGAGACTCCATTTTCTTATCTGTAAAATGAGTATAATGATAGCACTTTGGGGAGAATTAAATGAAGTCTGCACAATACTTGGTATATAGTATTCAAATAAATGGATGCTACTATCATTACCATGGAAAGTGACATTCCAATGAATCATGAACTGCCTCCCATTCCAAAACCATGACCTTGCAGTTGCTAAGCTATTTGTGATCTCTTTGGGCAATAAAGAAGATGGGGAAAAGGGAAAGGAAAATGGGAGAGAAAGAGGTTTGCCTATTTTCAGTGACTCCAGGCCCTCATTGCTGCCAAACTCTTTATACAAGTATAACTGAGGTAATATTGTGAAAATATTTTTCTTTCCCTTCCTTTATAAATCTGGTTCTTTACAGCCATTCAGCCAGTATAGCCTGAGGAAATCCTTCATCAGGATAGAGGAAAACATGATGTGAATTAATTCCTTCCTTCTAGCCTGATGGATTGTGGGAAAAATAACAGAAGGAAGAGGGACAATCAAGTATGCTCCCTCCGGGTCACAATCTGAAAGAGGGTAGAAGGAGAAATGGAACAGAAATTGAGGGAGAACCAGGCACAGAAGCAGAGGGTACCACAGTCTGTTCAGAACTCTGAGAGGAGACTGCCATACAGAATGGCCTTACCATCCTGGGACTACCATCGTACAATGAAGATGGCGAGGAGGTACAGTTCAGCAGAGAGAGGGCCTGTGTGCCTTTCCTATGCCTGCCTTGGCTCTTCAGGGTCATGGAAGAGTTCCAGTAATTCCCCCAATCCCCTGTGGGAGACAAGGTAAGTAACAGAATTGGCAGCCTTGGGACCTGCTACGGTAGGGCCTCGGTGGTTAGGTGTGACGTAACCCTAACATCGAGGATGGAGGGCAGATGCCTCTCAGCCAAGGGCCAGAGAGGAGACCTGACTGATACTTGGTGGGGTCTGTAGTCCTGGCAGATACAGGGTAGGGTGGGTCTAACTAAGCCAAAGAATAACATTGCACTTGGGGAAGCACAATTCCAAGGCTCCAGAAACCTAACTAGATCAGCTACCCTGCAGCAGAGGCACAGGTCAGGAAAGGACCTGTACTTGGATCAAGGCCCATCTCTCCTGTCACAGTTGGGTGCAGATGCCCAGACACCATGCTGACAGAGAAGTGGGAAATGAACAGGGAGGAAACTGAAAAAAATGGCTCATCTACCCTCTTTGGAAAATAATTTTGCCCAAAGAGAAGTCTGGCCTTTACTCTGAGAGGTAATATCTAAGTCCTTGGAATGTCCTGCCTGATAAGAGTGTCTTTGCTTACCTGGGAGCCTTAGGGCACACAAGATAGTCTATACTAACAATGTGACTTATGGCTGGGGGCCTTGGGCCACCTCAACAGCTCAACCTCTGGAGATGCTGGAAAATAAGACACAGGTGGTCAACATATCTATGCAACTGAGCCCCAATAAAAACTCTGGTTACTGTGGCTCAAGTGAGCTTTCCTGGCTGGCAACACTCTGTGTGGATTGTTACACATCATTGCTGGGAGGAGTGAGCACTGTCAGAGACTCCACTGGGAGAGGGCAACTGGAAGGTTTGTGTTTGGAACTCTCCTGGACTCTGCCCCAGGCATCGCTTCCCTTGGACAATTTCAATCTGTAAACTCTTGCTGTAATAAACCACAATCATGAGTATAACAATATTCAGTGAGTTCTGTAAATCTTCCAGTGAATTATTGAACCTGAGGGTGGTCTTGGGGACTCCCAGTGTCCATACACCCCAAAGAGACTGAGTCACCTGGGATGGTCAGTGAGGAAAATTACATCCATTAGAGAAATAAAGAAGCCTCATTGTCTTGTCAACTTTGAGTGACACTTTGTAAATATATGAACCTACTACCCAAGCAAGTAAGGACTCTTTACCACTCCAAATGAAACATGGATGAAGGAATCAGGGCTGGTAAGTCCTTCTTCCCTCAGAGTAAGGAAGAGGACATGAGCACTGCCTTCAAATGCTTTAAAGCTGTGATGTGAGAAAGGAACTAGAGTTAGTTTGTCTGGCTAGAGGGTTATATAAAGCCCAGCTGAGGGAAGTTATGGAGGGCCAGGTTTCAGTTTATTCTAAGCACAAACTTATTGACAACTAGAGGCCTCTAAAAACAGATGGGGCTGGCTTAAAGATAGTCGAGTTACCCATCACCAGAGATCTAGAAGTAGAGGCTGGATGACCCCTTGGACTGAATTGTGTATGAGGTGAGGGTTGACTCAAATGTCCTTTAAGTTACAGTCCAAGCTAAGAGGCTATGATTGGAATGTAAGAGAAAGTGGCAAAAAGGCAAGCCTATGTATGGGTATATTATTTCAACTTTTCTTCAGGTTTGAAAATTTTTTAAAGTTGGAAAACAAACAAAAAAGGAAACTACTTAGTGGCTGAAAATCTTCAGTCATTCTAGAAAGAAACAGAAAGTTTTGTTTGTATGTCTGTTTTAACAGGTTAGGTTTAGACTAAAAGATAATGGGTATTCCATCTGATGAAAAATACATGACAGTACCTGCATTTTGCCATTACTGACACATCTTGGTATTTAGTCCTTTTGTAATTAGTGATTGCTATGGACTGAATTGTATCACCCCAAAATTTATATGTTGAAGCCCTAATCCCCAAGGTGAATATATATGGAGATAGAGCCTTTAGGAGACAATAAAGGTTAAGTGAGGTCATAAGGGTGGGACCCTAATCTGATAGGATAGGTGGTCTTATGAGAAAAGGAAGAGAGAGAAAGATTTCTTCTTCTCTCCTCCATGTGAGGACACAGTGAGAAGGCAGCTATCTGCAAGCCAGGAATAAAGGCTGGACCTTGATCTGGAACTTTCCAACATCCAGAACTGTAAGAAAAAAAAAGCCTATTGTTAAAGCCACCCAGTCTATGGTATTTTGTTATGGCGACTCTAGTAGACTAAGACAGTGGTCTTTTAGTGACTTACTAACTTATTTCCTCCCTGTATAACATTATTCATATTACTACATTTTATAACAAAGTATATAAACATAGCTTAGTATATTTACAGAGGCAGGCAAAGCATTAACAGTGGCATTTCTGGAGATAGTTTTTGGTGTGCTACCTTGCAAGCACACAGGACAGAGCAAGTGATGGTGATAGCAATTACTGCAATACTGACTGAAGAGCCTTTGGTCTCAGGAGGAAATAGCAAGAGAAAATCAGGGGCCTTGTAGATAAAAACCCACTATATGAAGCAAGAATGACCCAGGTAGGCAACCATTGATGAAACCAAGATTAGGATTTGCTATAAACACAAGCTTCTGTATACACATTAACAGCTGAAGACATAGGATTGGAATTTTACTATGGCAAAAATCTTGTCAGTTCAAAATTGTAAACAGGATAGATTGCATCTTAGGAAACTAAATGATTTTTCTGCTCTCTACTGGCGCAGCACCATCTGCTGGACTTGTTCAAAATGCAAATTCTCCTATACTGAAGAAACTAAGCAAAGTCACCAGACTGGTCTAGATGCTCCTTTTCTGGACTGTAACATCTCTTTTCTTGTTTCCTGTCAAGTGTTGGTTGACACTTCCTTCCTGTGCTCATAAATATAGATGTCCTATTTATATTTCACGTTTTCATTGAGTTTCCTAGAGATTTGTTACCCATATATAATGTATGTTATGGAAAATGAATGCAAGGAATCTATTGGAGAATTTTAAATAAGAAAACTATTCTTTGGGGGAATTCCCTAGTGGTCCAGTGGTTAGGATTCAGCACTTTCACTGCAGTGGTCCAGGTTCAATCCTTGGTCAGGGAACTAAGGCAGGGGAACTAAGATCCCACAAAGCCACGCGGAGTGACCAAAAAAAATTAGTCTTTAATTTTGCTGGGTAATGCCTTGGTAAGTGGAGCTAATTAAAATATATAGTGCTCCTTAAGCTCAGTTCTCTTCCCAAAAGCAGCAGTGTGTGTGTGTGTGTGTGTGTGTGTGTGTGTGTGTGTGTGTGTGTAAATGTTGTCTAACTTGCCTAATTTCCTGTCTCTATATCTAACCTACCGACCAGATTCTAGGCTCCAAATATCCTTTCTTCTCCTATCCCACCTTTATACCCTTCTACTCCCCATATCTGAGATGAATCCTGACCCCAGCCAGAGTATGTTTAACAAGCTCCACACTCAATACTAAAGCTATTGCTATTTCAACCTTCATCTTTACCCCAGTTCTAGTAGATAGACTTCTGCCTTCTGGCTGAGATTACTTCCCAGAGCTCAATCTCCAGTTCCCATACTGAGCTTTGCCTACTTTCCCTTATGCTTGTATCTCTTTCTTGATTATTTGCTCAGATACTCCATTTTCCAGGCCTCTCTTGGGGAAAATTGGGAAAAAGATAAGAATGAAAGAACATGTCAGGCTTGCTGACAAATGGTTGAAAAGTAAGATCAGGGAGGATATAGAACAGCACAATGCAATGCTGAGTTCTCTGAGGAGACAACTCTAAGATGGAGATTAGCATGTTGCAAGGGAAGGGAAGGAAGCCAGTGGGGCAGAGAGAGAAGTCCAATTGTAATCCAGTCCCAAATAAAGCCTGAGCTAATCCTGTGGGGAGTTCTGCAAATGGGATAAGCCTTCAGAGGTGACTTGACAAGGCAAAAGGGCCAAACCTTTATACCTTTAGTCCATTAGCCACTGGATGTGGGCCACCAGCAGGGAGCATGACCTCAGGCAAGGGGCTCTCTTCAGCTGAGACCCAAGGGGGCTGACCCAGAGAGCATTCTTCCAGCAGCACTCCTAGCAGTTAGGAGAATAAGTCCTAAAGAGACTTAGTCTTTCCTAAGGGGGAATAAGTTTTTCCTGAAGAGAGATCTGGGCCTTGCATAACAGTGTTCCCCCGACCTCTACACCCCCCAAGAAGTGCCATGATCTCCTCTGCATAGCAGAGAACATTTTTTTAAAAATCCCACTTCCAGTCTGGAAGTCACTCTGAATTCCTATCCCAAACACAAGGAGGATTAACCCCTTCATGACAAGGAACCCCAGAAGAAGGCACAGTAAGTCCCCTACATAAGAACCTTCAAGTTGCAAACTTTCAAAGATATGAATGTATTATAAACTATTATAGTACAGTACTATATAGCCGATTGTGTTGGTTGGGTACCTAGGTTAACTGTATTGGAGTCACGAACAAATTGGACTTAGGAACGCGCTCTTGGAACAGAACTCATTCGTATGTAGGGGACTTACGGTAGATAGATAGCACTGAGCAGTAGGGGGAGTACTTGAAGAGAACAAGGAGAAAGGAAAGCAAAGCCTATTCCGGGGTAATGAAGAATCAGCAGCAGGCATTTCACAGAGCATACATCACGAAAGAGAAAACACTGTGGAGGGGATGAGCTTTGAATTGGTAGGGATAGAGAACTTCCTGCAATTGGGAAATGAATGTCCCAGCAGACAATAGCCTAGAACACAGGCATAATCAAAAAACAAGAACAACGGAAGAGAATACCAGACCATAAAATCTGTGAACAGAAACCCATCCTCCTAGCTGCACTGGGCTAAGGATTTTCCCCAGTTTCCTTAAAAAAGAGAGAGAGAAAGATAATTTTATAACTTTCCTTCTTCCACAAATGATTTGCTGTGGCAGATCCTTAGTGAGCAGAGTAGAAAACTTATACCATACTCTCCTACTTGTTTTGTATTCCTAGTAAATTGGACATAATTCTCTCCCTATATCATAGCTAAAGATAGAGAAATTATTGATAAATCCTTTAGTAATTGTTATGGACTGAATGTTTGTGTCCTCCCAAAATTCATATGTTGAAGTTCTAACCCACAATGTGATGATATTAGGAGGTGGAGCCTTTGGGAGGTGATTAGATCATGAGGGTCAAGCTCTCAAAATGGGATTAGTGCCCTCAAAAGAGACGCCAGAGAGCTCTCTTATCATTTTTGCCATGGAGAACACACAGAAAAGATAGTTGTCTATGAATGAGGAAGCTTGTCCCTACCAGACATTCAATCTGCTGGTACCTTGATCTTGGACTTCCCAGATTCCAGAACTGTGAGAAATAAATGTTTATTGTTTAAGCCACCCAGTTTAGGGTGTTTTTTTCTTTTTTTTTTGGTTTTTGGTTTCTTTGTTTGTTTTCTGTTCATTTGTTTCGCTGCACCACGCAGCATGTGGAACTTCCCGGAAAGGGATCAAACCCATGCACCGCCCCCCCCCCCAACAGGGAGGAACCAAGATGGCAGAATAGAAGGACATGCTCTCACTCCCTCTTGTAAGAACACCAGAATCACAACTAGCTGCTGGACAATCATTGACAGGAAGACACTGGAACTCACCAAGAAAAGATACCCCACATCCAAAGACAAAGGAGAAGCCACGATGAGACGGTAGGAGGGGCACAATCACAGTAAAATCAACTCCCATAACTGCTGGGTGGGTGATTCACAGACTGGAGAACACTTATACCACAGAAGTCCACCCACTGGAGTAAAGGTTCTGAGCCCCACATCAGGCTTCCCAACCTGGGGGTCTGGCAATGGGAGGAGGAATTACTAGAGAATCAGACTTTGAAGCCTAGTGGGATTTGACTGCAGGACTTCGACAGGACTGGGGGAAACAGAGACCCCACTCTTGGAGGGCGCACACAAAATAGTGTGCGCATTGGGACCCAGGGGAAGGAGCAGTGACCCCAGGGGAGACTGAACCAGACCTACTTGCTAGTGTTGGAGAGCCTCCTGCAGAGGCAGGGGTGGATGTGGCTCACCATGAGGACAAGGACACTGGCAGCAGAAGTTCTGGGAAGTACTCCTTGGCGTGAGCCCTCACAGAGTCTGTCATTAGCCCCAACAAAGAGCCCAGGTAGGTTCCAGTGCTGGGTTGCCTCAGGCCAAACAACCAACAGGGAGGGAACCCAGCCCCACCCATCAACAGTCAAGTGGATTAAAGTTTTACTGAGCTCTGCCCACCAGAGCAACAGTCAGCTCTACCCACCACCCATCCCTCCCACCAGGAAACTTACACAAGCCTCTTAGATAGCCTCATCAAACAGAGGGCAGACAGCAGAAGCAAGAAGTACAATCCTGCAGCCTGTGAAACAAAAACCACATTCACAGAAAGATAGACAAGATGAAAAGGAAGAGAGCTATGTAGCAGATGAAGGAAAAAGATAAAACCCCAGAAAAACAACTAAATGAAGTGGAGATACGCAACTTTCCAGAAAAAGAATTCAGAATCATGATAGTGAAGATGATCCAGGACCTCAGAAAAAGAATGGAGGCAAAGATGGAGAAGATGCAAGAAATGTTTAACAAAGACCTAGAAGAATTAAAGAACAAACAAACAGAGATGAACAATACAATAACTGAAATGAAAACTACACTACAAGGAATCAATAGCAGAAAAACTGAGGCAGAAGAACGCATAACTGACCTGGAAGAAAGAATGGTGTAATTCACTGCTGCAGAACAGACTAAAGAAAAAAGAATGAAAAGAAATGAGGACAGCCTAAGAGACCTCTGGGACAACATTAAATGCAACAACATTCACATTGTAGGGGTCCCAGAAGGAGAAGAGAGAGAGAAAGGACCACAGAAAATATTTGAAGAGATTACAGTCAAAAACTTCCCTAACATGGAAAAGGAAATAGCCACCCAAGTCCAGGAAGCGCAGCAAGTCCCATACAGGATACACCCAAGGAGAAACACACCGAGACACACAGTAATCAAATTGGCAAAAATTAAAGACAAAGAAAAATTATTGAAAGCAGCAAGGGAAAAATGACAAATAACATACAAGGGAACTCCCATAAGGTTAACAGCTGATTTCTCAGCAGAAACTCTACAAGCCAGAAGGGAGTGGCATGGTATACTTAAAGTGATGAAAGGGAAGAACCTACAACCAAGATTACTCTACCTGGCAAGGATCTCATTCAGATTCGATGGAGAAATCAAAAGTTTTACAGACAAGCAAAAGCTAAGAGAATTCAGCACCACCAAACCAGGTCTACAACAAATGCTAAAGGAACTTCTCTAACTGGGAAACACAAGAGAAGAAAAGGACCTACAAAAACAAACTCAAAACAATTAAGAAAATGGTCATAGGAACATACATATTGATAATTACCTTAAACGTGAATGGATTAAATGCTCCAACCAAAAGACACAGGCTTGCTGAATGGATACAAAAACAAGACCCATATATATGCTGTCTACAAGAGACCCACTTCAGACCTGGGGACACATAAAGACTGAAAGTGAGGGGATGGAAAAAGATATTCCATGCAAATGGAAATCAAAAGAAAGCTGGAGTAGCAATACTCATATCAGATAAAATAGATTTTAAAATAAAGAATGTTACAAGAGACAAGGAAGGACACTACATAATGATCAAGGGATCAATCCAAGAAGAGGATATAACAATTATAAATATATATGCACCCAACATAGGAGCACCTCAATACATAAGGCAACTGCTAACAGCTCTAAAAGAGGAAATCGACAGTAACACAATAATAGTAGGGGAATTTAACACCTCACTTACACCAATGGACAGATCATCCAAAATGAAAATTAATAAGGAAACAGAAGCTTTAAATGACACAATAGACCAGATAGATTTAATTGATATTTGTAGGACATTCCCTCTGAAAACAGCAGATTACACTTTCTTCTCAAGTGCACACTGAACATTCTCCAGGATAGATCACATCTTGGGTCACAATTCAAGCCTCAGTAAATTTAAGAAAATGGAAATCATATCAAGCACCTTTTATGACCACAACGCTATGAGATTAGAAATCAATTACAGGGAAAAAAATGTAAAAAACACAAACACATGGAGGCTAAACAATACATTACTAAATAACCAAGAGATCACTGAAGAAATCAAAGAGGAAAAGAAAAATACCTAGAGAAAAACAACAATGAAAACACGATGATCTAAAACCTATGGGATGCAGCAAAATCAGTTCTAAGAGGGAAGTTTATAGCTATACAAGTCTACCTCAAGAAACAAGAAAAATCTCAAATAAACAATCTAACCTTAAACCTAAAGGAACTGGAGAAAGAAGAACAAACAAAACCCAAAGTTAGCAGAAGGAAAGAAATCATAAAGAAAAGAGCAGAAATAAATGAAATAGAAACAAGGAAAACAATAGCAAAGATCAATAAAACTAAAAGCTGGTTCTTTGAGAAGATAAACAAAATTGATAAACCATTAGCTAGACTCATCAAGAAAAAGAGGGAGAGGACTCAAATCAATAAAATTAGAAATGAAAAGGAGAAGTTACAATAGACACCTCAGAAATACAAAGCATCCTAAGAGACTACTACAAGCAACTCTATGCCAATAAAATGGACAACCTGGAAGAAATGGACAAATTCTTAGAAAGGTATAACCTTCCAAGACTGAACCAGGAAGAAATAGAAAATATGAACAGACCAGTCACAAGTAATGAAATTGAAACTGTGATTGAAAATCTTCCAACAAGCAAAAGTCCAGGACCAGATGGCTTCACAAGTGAATTCTATCAAACATTTAGAGAAGAGCTAACACCCATCCTTCTCAAACTCTTCCAAAAAATTGCAGAGGAAGGAACACTCGCAAAGTCATTCTATGAGGCCACCATCACCCTGATACCAAAACCAGAGAAAGATACTACAAAAAAAGAAAATTACAGACCAATATCACTGAAGAACATAGATGCAAAAATCCTCAACAAAATACTAGCAAACAGAATCCAACAACACATTAAAAGGATCATACACCATGATCGAGTGGGATTTATCCCAGGGATGCAAGGATTCTTCAATATACGCAAATCAATCAATGTGATACACCATATTAACAAATTGAAGAAGAAAAACCATATGATCATCTCAATAGATGCAGAAAAAGCTTTTGACAAAATTCCACACCCACTTATGATAAAAAACTCTCCAGAAAGTGGGCATAGAGGGAACCTATCTCAACATAATAAAGGCCATATACGACAAACCCACAGCAAACATCATTCTCAATGGTGAAAAACTGAAAGCATTTCCTCTAAGATCAGGAACAAGACAAGGATGTCCACTCTCACCACTATTATTCAACATAGTTTTGGAAGTCCTAGCCATGGCAATCAGAGAAGAAAAAGAAATAAAAGGAATACAAATAGGAAAAGAAGAAGTAAAACTGTCACTGTTTGCAGATGACATGATACTATACATAGAGAATCCTAAAGATGCCACCAGAGAACTGCTAGAGCTTATCAATGAATTTGGTAAACTTGCAGGATACAAAATTAATGCAGAAATCTCTTGCATCCCTATACACTAATGATGAAAAATCTGAAAGAGAAATTAAGGAAAACTCCATTTACCATTGCAACAAAAAGAATAAAATACATAGGAATAAACCTACCTAGGGAGACAAAAGACCTGTATGCAGAAAACCATAAGACACTGATGAAAGAAATTAAAGATGATACCAACAGATGGAGAGATGTACCACGTTCTTGGATTGGAAGAATCAATATTGTGAAAATGACTATACTACCCAAAGCAATCTACAGATTCAATACAATCCCTATCAAATTACCAATGGCATTTTTTATGGAACTAGAACAAAAAATCTTCAAATTTGTATGGAGACACAAAAGACTCCGAATAGCCAAAGCAGTCTTGAGGGAAAAAAACGGAGCTGGAGGAATCAGACTCCCTGACTTCAGACTATACTACAAAGCTACAGTAATCAAGACAATATGGTACTGGCACAAAAACAGAAATATAGATCAATGGAACAAGAAAGAAAGCCCAGTGATAAACCCCGCACCTATGGTCAACTAATCTATGACAAATTAGGCAAGGATATACAATGGAAAAAAGACAGTCTCTTCAATAAGTGGTGCTGGGAAAACTGGACAGCTACATGTAAAAGAATGAAATTAGAACACTCCCTAACACCATACACAAAAATAAACTCAAAGTGGATTCGAGACCTAAATGTAAGACTGGACACTATAAAACTCTTAGAGGAAAACATAGGAAGAACACTCTTGGACATAAATCACAGCAAGATCTTTTTTGACCCACCTCCTAAAGTAATGGAAGTAAAAACAAAAATAAACAAATGGGACCTAATGAAACTTCAAAGCTTTTGCACAGCAAAGGAAACTACAAACAAGATGAAAAGGCAACCCTCAGAATGGGAGAGAATATTTGCAAGCGAATCAACAGACAAAGGATTAATCTCCAAAATATATAAACAGCTCATGCAGCTCAATAATAAAGAAACAAACAACCCAATCCAAAAATGGGCAGAAGACCTAAATAGACATTTCTCCAAAGAAGACATACAGATGGCCAAGAAGCACATGAAAAGCTGCTAACGTCACTAATTATTAGTGAAATGCAAATCAAAACTACAATGAGGTATCACCTCACACCAGTTAGAATGGGCATCATCAGAAAATGTACAAACAACAAATGCTGGAGAGGGTGTGGAGAAAAGGGAACCCTCTTGCACTGTTGGTGGGAATGTAAATTGATACAGCCACTATGGAGAACAATATGGAGGTTCCTTAAAAAACTAAAAATAGAATTACCATATGATCCCGCAATCCGACTACTGGGCATATACCCAGAGAAAACCATAATTCAAAAAGACACATGCACCCCAATGTTCATTGCAGCACTATTTACAATAGCCAGGTCATGGAAGCAACCTAAATGCCCACCAACAGATGAATGGATAAAGAAGATGTGGTACATATATACAATGGAATATTACTCAGCCATAAAAAGGAACGAAATTGGGTCATTTGTAGAGACGTGGATGAATCTAGAGACTGTCATACAGAGTGAAGTAAGTCAGAAAGAGAAAAACAAATATCGTATATTAACACATATATGTGGAACCTAGAAAAATGGTACAGATGAACTGGTTTGCAGGGCAGAAATTGAGACACAGATGTGGAGAACAAACGTATGGACACCAAGGGGGTAAAGTGGGGGGTGGGGCAGTGGTGGTGGTGCTGGGATGAATTGGGAGATTGGGATTGACATATATACACTAATATGTATAAAATGGATAACTGATAAGAACCTGCTGTATAAAAAAATAAGTAAAATAAAATTGAAAAATTAAAAAAAATGTGTTCTGTTCTTCTGAGAATAGCTCACAGTAAAACATAAAGAAAGGTTCATGAGGAAATATAACTACTAACTCTAATGTGTTTAAAAGGTTACCCAGGTTTGGTGTCATTAAAAGCTTTTATCAGATGGTTTCCTAACATAACATAATAATTCTGTTGAGGTAGGTATATAATGACTTTGATATTTCCTCTTTATTCAAAAGTGTGTTTTATTATAAAATGTGTAAGAACACATTTCAGTTGTTATCAAGTAAGCTGCATCTTAAATTACATTGGCAAGACAAACATCAATATATTATGCTAGTAGAAATAGATTTTTTATTTAACAATCCAAGTTCCAAAAATGACTAACAATATAACAATAACATGAGTTTTTGAGTTCTATCCTATGGCTGGTTTTTTTAAATTTTCAGTTTTCTGGACATCTATAGAACAACGGATAGCCAAATGACTTGCTTGGCTTTGGTGACAAAATATTAATGTGAGGCTTACACAGGTGTAAAATCTTTGTAAATTGGAATGCTTTACTAATTAATTTGAATTTAAATAATAAAACTGCATAGACCGATTGATTGAGATACTATTCTACTGTAATGTAAGAGTGATTGTTAGTTATCATTTGCAATTGAGCATTCAACCATTTAGCAAATATTGATTATTAGTCCTACTCTAAGCCCAGAACTGTGTAAAGTGTGAGGATATATTAGTGGGTAAAACAGTCTTAACCTCGTAGTGTTTAAAGTTTACTGGGGGACTTCCCTGGCAGTCTAGTGGTTAAGATTCTGTGCTTCCACTTCAGGGGGCAAGGGTTTGATCCCTGGTGAGGAACTAAGATCCCGCATGCCATGAGGTGCGGCCAAGAATAAAATAAAATGGCAAGGTGTCTATTTTTTTTAAAAAATTCACTTAGTATTAAAAATAAGAAAGGAAGGGAGGGAGGGAGGAAGGAAGGAAGTCTGCTGGGAAGGCAAACCATCAAAATATCTCACAAATATACAATTACAAATTGCAATAAGTGCTATAAAGGCACTTCTATTGCTTAGAAGATGCAATTAGAGTGTATCATAGGCAGACCTGATGCAATATGGGTGTCAGAGAAGGCTTCCTAGAGCAAGTGGCATTTGAGTTTCTATTTGAAGGATGAGTAGGTGTTAACCAGCTGTAAAGAAGTGGGTAGTGGAAGCACACCAGGCAGAAAGAAAAGTATGTACAAGGGCCCTGTGGTAGAGCTATGGAGGAGCCAAGAAAAGAAAGAAAAGTTCTGTGGGACTGGGTCACAGAAAGTATGGGGGAAGTGGTATGAGTGGGATCAGGGAGGCAGGCAGGGCCAGATGTTAAGATTTTGGTGTTTATTGTAAAAGTAATAGAAAGCCTTTGAAGTAGTTTAAACAGGAGGGTGACATGATCAGATTTGCAGGTTTTGGTTTTTTTTAAATTTACTTATATTTTTTGAAATCCCAAAGTATAATTTACATACAATAAAATGTACCCACTCTAAGTATACAGTTGATGAGCTTTGACAAATGTATATATGCTTGTAACCACTACAAAATTCAAGATATAAATATTTCTATTAGCCCAGAAAGTTGTCTCATGCCCCTTTCTAGTCTTAGTGATACCTCCCCAACCCTAGGCAGCCACTAATCAGCTTTCTCTCACTATATATATTATTTTTTGCCTATTCTACAATTTTATGTAAATGGAATTTTACTGTATGTACTCTTTTATGTCTGGCTTTTTTCACTGGCATGTTTTTGAGATTCATCCATGTTGTTGCAGGTATCAGTAATGTGTCTCTTTTCTTTTGCTGAGTAGTATTCCATTCTTTGGATATATCTCAATTTGTTTACCCATTAATCTGTTGATGGACATTTGTGTTGTTCCTACTTTTGGGCCATTCTGAATAAAGCTTCTACGAATATAAAAAACTAAAAAACAAAAAAACAAGAAAAACCCATGCCCCCTGCAGTGGAAGCACGGAGTCTTAACCACTGGACCACCAGGGAAGTCCAATGGTATTTTTGCTATAGCAGTCTGAACAGACTAAAACAGTTATCTTGTAAAATCCTGAGTTAAAGTCTCTTTCCAGTATTATATGTAGTTCTAGTCTGTATCATTCATAAACTAATTATCTCCAGTGTCTAGAGAAGATCTACCCAGTAAGCTGTCTTGTTACACATGAGCACCTTAAAGGGACTCATACCTCCCTGAGTAGGCTGAATAGTACACAAGCAGAAGAGGAAGGACCCAGAAATAAGGTCACCAGAAAGAATCAACAAAAAATTTAATAAAGTAATCAGAAAGCCCAGCATTGGCCATCACACATGGCTGCAAGCAAGTTCTCCTTACATATAAGGGTGAGAAAACAATCCAGATGCTTGCCCTTTGGGGGCTTAGCCTACAAAAAAAAAGGAAAAGTTAAAAAATAATAAACAATTTAACTCTTTAAAAAAATATATGTATCATGTGCCAGGTATTGTGTGCTAGGTGCTGGGGAGAGATCAGAGTATAAGAACAGACCAAAATCTCTATTCTCATGGAGCTTTCAGTCTGATGAAGGAAAAAGCAATAAATAAATTTTTAAAAAGAATAAAAGAATGTTGATGGAGATGAGACTAGCAGAGAAAAATCAAACAGGAAAGAGGGAATGCTGAGGTAGAAGCAGGGTCAGTGTCAAACAGGGAAGGCCACACTGAGAAGATGACATTGAAGCAAAGACCTGCAGGAGGTAAGGTAGTGAGCCATTCAGGTGACCAGAGGAGGAGTGTACCAAGCAGAGAGAACAACAGGGCAAAGCCAGGGAGGAGGACCACACCTGTGTGTTGAGAAAAGCAAGGGGACTGGAGCAGCTCGAGTGGGACGTGTGTATGAAAAGCAAGTGTAGATGAGGTCCGAGAGGCCACTGGGTGGGGAGTACGTATAGACCAGGGAGCACGGTGAGCACTGAGGTGATTCTAGTGTACAGCTGGGCTCAGAAGTGTAGTCCATGGGCCAGCAGACTTGGTATCACCTATGAGCTTGTTAGAAAGGCAGATTCTTGGGCCCTGCCCCTGAATCAGAATTTAAATTTTTATAAATGACTTTTGTAGAAAATGTTTGAAAAGCACTGGCATAGAAACTACTTGTAGATAAAGCAGGACTTTGCCTATCTTTGAGAGAAAACATTAGAGGGTTTGTGACCCTGGATATAGTGACACATACTACAAAACTGAAATCACACCAAACAACTTAGATTGCTATGCGTGATGCAATCTGACTTCTCTTTCCTATTTCTTTTTTTTAATGCTGATTTAGACCTTCTACATTGATCTCATAAACAAGCAGTTTGAAAAAAACTATGGTAGAAGATGCTTCAGGGAGTGATACATTCAACTTAGCAAAGTGTAAAGAATTTTGACATAAGCATGACTAGTGCCTGGGTAAAATGATAAAATCCACTCTGTGGACTGTAAGGCACGTGGTCCAGAAATGCGGTTTCCCATTGTCTTCATTAATGCAAATATTCACATGAAGCTCACTATGGATGTAGACTCATTGAACATCCTAGCACTCAATAAGTTGAATTGCTAAAAGCTAAAATTAAGTATATTTCAAGTATAATAAACTAATAGTTAACACATGATAGTGTTTACTATGTGCAGGCATTGTTGTAAAGAATATATAATATCTATAAGGAGTGTATATATAATATATATACATATATATCCTCTCTCTATATACATTTACTCAAATATGTACATATACAAAATCTTTGACCATAAAACAACTCTGAAGCAGATACTGTCATCATCCCCATTTCACAGATGAAGAAATCAGTAAACAATAAATATAGTATCTAATCAATGTAAAATTTCAAGAGTGTTACAACCAATTTGTTTTCATCAGCACAAAAGGAAAGAGTTTGGTGTAATCCCAGATGTCTGGCTAAAGCTCTGGCAGAGGCAAGAATTAAGTGGCCCCAGCATGTCTGGTCTCCTGGCTCCCTCAGCGACACTGAGGAAAGCTATCTCAAGAGCAAATACATTTTGATCGGCCCCAAGGAGTGAGTGGCAGTTGTTCTCTTCATAGGGGAGAGTGGAATCAAGGGAAGTTAGACAACCCATCTTTGCCCTACTTCCTGCTTCCTTTTTCACCAATTACAAGCCTTTTGGGTTCTGCAAAACAGCTTCCTTATTCCTCTGACCAAAGTTGGTTGCCCTGCTCACTTTGGCCAGAGGTTGGTTGCACCACACCTTTCTGCTGTCACAACCACTAGAAGATTCAACCCTTTGTTTCCCTAATAATCTTTTTTCGTACTTGACTGTGAGTCCCTTAAGGAACATAACATTTAACTTATTGGGTCTTCTGTACCTAGGACAGAGGTTGAGATTGAAATGTTCGAAAGGAATTATATATCCATCTGCTGGGGCAGGCTAATGGTAGCCCACAGAAGATACTCCCCTCAGATCCAGCAGTAAGGCAACTCAACTGTTTAAAACTGGCAGGGGGAGAACTGAGCTGAACCGGGCTGGCAGAGTAATGTTTTTTTTAGGAATTTGCTCCCATTTATAAGATGTTGCATCATCAAATCAAATAATAAAATCAAATCCAAGTACAGTCAGTCCTCGATATCTGTAGGTGCCAAATCTGCAGATTCAACCAAATGAAGAAGGAAAATACTTGGAAAAAAAAAATCCAGAAACTTCGAAAAAGCAAAACTTGAATTTGCCACCTGCTGACAACTATTTACATAATGTTTATATTGTACTTATAACTATTTATATAGTTTTTACATAGTATTCAGTATTATAAGTAATCCAGACATGATTTAAAGAATACAGGATGATATGCTAGGTTATATGCAAATACTATACCATTTTGTATAAGGGACTTGAGTCTCCATGGACTTTAGTATCTTCAAGGGGTCCTGGAAGTAATCCCCCATGGATATCGACGGACAACTCTATGTCCATTTGGTATATTTGTTTTTCTCTTCTTACTAGGGGTGGGATGCTTCACTTCTTCCTAAGATGGGGGTGGGGTACAAGGGAAATAGCTTTTATTTTCCCTTTATAACAATGGTATGATTCTGAATCTAACAGACCATCACACAACTCTGTTGGTTGATTATTTTACATCTATTCTACTGCCGACTTAAAAAAAAATGCACAATGTGAGAGTTGTGAGTTAAGTTTTATATGGGGCAAAATGAAGACTATAGCCTGGAAGACAGCATCTCAGATAGCTCTGAGAAACTGCTCCAAAGAGGTAGGGGGGAAGGTTAGTATATATGTGATTTTGGTGAAGGGGGAGTACAAGCAATCAAGCACATATTTTTGCAGAAAGTTTCTGCTAGTCATGGGGAGCAGTCATCACCATGAAGGATTTTAGTGCTTTTCTAGATATGAGGAGATAACAAGAATTGGGCTCATAAAATCAGCTCCTGAAAATATCTAACTATCTGAAGACCTGTTCAGCCAGTTCTTCCCAGAGCACAGTGCCCCATTTCTGCTCTCCACCCTGAGCTCCTTTCAGGGGGTGTTGAAAGTCAGCAGCTACAGCAGCACATGATTAAATCCTTGTAGAGGTCGGTGGCAAGTGCCAATGGCAAGTGCCAATCTGTAGTTGACACTACCCTGCACAGAGACAAATTAAATAACTTTTTGAAACTTCATTTTTTAGTCCTAGGAGTTTTTACAAATAAAATGACATGTGTTGAGACAAATTACATGCTTAAAAATCTGTCGTTAACATCAGTTTTGCATAAAAAAACTATTCAGCGACTGTTACAGTGGCATTTCTTTGTTGGTGGTGGAAATAATGTGTGAATAGCTATGCTAACTTAGAGGCAATTTTCAGGTTTCGAGACTACATAAAAAAGCTAAGAGTTCAATAGGAAATGTTTGTGGGGAGCTGCTGGTAGACTTTCTTGTTCATTTATTATGTAATGACAGACTGATATGATTGAAATGAATTAAATATTAGACCTACTTAATATTTTATATGCTATATGTCATCATAATAGCAAAGTACATAGATCACATTATTGACTGCCTTTGGATTTTAAAAATAAAGATTGCTATTCTGATGAATACCATTTCATTATTGTCTGCCTTGCTCAGTCAAATTAAAAAATATAATAGCTATCTTTATTCCCATTTAAAGCGTGGCAGTCATCAAAATGTTGAAGTCTATCACAGAATATTAAAAAAGAAGTCATTTTTGTGGGCGGGTTATAGAATATAGCAAGGGCTTCCAATGAGAAAGTCAATGTTTTCATGGAGATTTCAAAGCCTTATTTGACACACCTTGGCACCAATGCTTCAGCCATTCCCAATCCCATATTTGTTGCCAGATGCTCCTCATCCTAAACTCCTGCAGATTTCAAGAATTTGGGAAAGGGGGAGTTAAAAGTGTCTCTTTGTGGGGAATTCCCTGCTGGTCCAGTGGTTAGGACTCAGCACTTTCACTGACAAGGCACAGGTTCAATCCCTGGTCGGGGAACTAAGATCCCACAAGTCGCACAGCTTGGCCAGGAAAAAAAACTAAGATCCCACAAGTCGCACAGCTTGGCCAGGAAAAAAAAAAAGTATCTCTTTGTCTCCAACAAGGTACTTTAGCTTGGAAGCAGCAGACACCTACTTAAATTAGCTTATGTGAGAAAAAAAATGCATTATAAAGATACAGGGGTGCTAAAAAGAAATGAAAAAGATATAGAGGAAGCTTAAATGCATACTACTAAGTGAAAGCAGGCAATCTGAAGAGGCTACATACTGTATGATTCCAACTATATGACACTGTGGAAAAGGCAAAACTATGCAGACAGTAAAAAGATCAGGGGTTGTCGGCGAGGGATGAATAGGTGGAGAACAAAGGGTTTTTAGGCAGTGAAAATACTTTGTATGATACCATAATGATGGCTACATATTGCTGTACATATGTCCAAATCCATAGAATGTACAACACCAAGAGTGAACCATAATGTAAACTGTGGGCTTTAGGTGATTATGATTTGTCAATGTAGGTTCATCAATTGTAACAAAATGGACCACTCTGGTGAGGGATGTTGAAAATGGGAGAGGCTATGCATGTGTGGGGACAGGGAGTATATGGAAAATCTCTGTACTTTCCTTTCAATTTTGCTGTGAACCTAAAATTCATCTGAAAAATTAAGCCCTTAAAAAATGCAGGGGTGTTTCTTGGACACCAAGAACTGGAGGTGTATTTCCGTCTCATGGGGGATTAAAATCTGGAACTCTAAAGCAAACTCAGGCAGCTGCATCTCAGTTTCTGTGTCTCTCCCTCTGGGGCTGCAGACTCTCTCATGCCTGACTTTCTTTGTGAATGGGCATAATTCTTACTCCGGAAAACAGGCTCGTTTTTGCCTACAGCAGAAGATAACCTTACTTTGTTCCAGCAAGCAAAAGAGCCTGGACAGCACCTCTGAATATGGAGCCCTTTTCTCATTCAAAACTGTTCTTAACCTGGGTCCATGTATTTGGATGGCATTTAAAAAATTACATGTTGATTTTCACTAACCTCTAACTGAAATCCATTTTCTTCAAATATGAATATAGGCAACAAAGTGCAGTAGAAATTGCAGTAGCTGTAGCTCCACCACTGTGATGGATGTTAGGATGTGCCACTGAGATTCTCTTTCAGGAATGAGGACTTATCCCCCAGCTGCTGGAAAGCTGTTGGCAAAGTGTCCCCAGCTGTCAGACCCTTCAGGGATGGCTTCAACTGCAGAGCCATCTCACCCTGGGTCATCACCTTGCTGGGGCTGCTTCCATCCATCGGTTGACCAGTGCTGGGATATACAGGCCTGGCCCTCTCCTCTGTTTCAGGACAGCTCTGAACTTCCTTTCCTTTCCCTTCCCCTCCCCAGGTGCACTCTCTAGTAAACCCCCTGAATGCCAATCTCCAGCTTAGATTCTGCTTTCTAGGGAACCTGATCTGTGGCAGTCACTGAGGAAAACAACAGTATTTTCATATCACATCACAGCTGTTGTAGATATCTTGAAATATTATATATGCTCATCCCCATTTCAACATTATAGTAGTTATTAGGCTACTGGATTGTGTTACTTAATACATTAATAAAAATATATTTTACTATGTTAAAATTTGTTTTTAATATTTTGGTAACTGTATTCTAATATAATTGGTTTTCTTTGTCATTCCTTAAATTTCATTTTGTATATGTGAAGGATGGTAGAATATGCCACCCCAAAATATGCCACTTTGATATAAGGATTATTTTGAGCTAAAGGCACCTGGAAAACAGGAGGTGCAAGAAGGGGTCTCTGACTTCCCCCTTTTTCTTCCTGAAAGTAGGGAATACAACCCCCATATAGAAGATGTCTTCCCTATACCAGGAAAAAAGTAACCTTTTTTTTCTGTCACCAGGGAAGGGGGGTCGAGCTCAAGAGAAATCTGTACAAACAAACCTTATAAACTAACCCTCATCTTCCTAGTCCCTTCTCCACTATTAACTACCCTAGCTCAAGCCCCCTCAGCCTTGTCACATTTTCACAATTCACTACTCTGTCCAGCTCAGTATATAAGTGTTCAACCCTAACTGCTTCTTAGGGTCTTCATTTCCTTATGAGGGCTCCAGTGTCACATAAAATTTATGTTAAATAAATTTATATGCTTTCCTCCTGTTAATCTGTTTTATGCCAGTTTAATTCTCAGGCCCAGCAGAAAACCCTGAGACAGCTGAGGTAAAATTTTGCCTCCCCTACACATGGATGGGATTCTGAGGAGTCCATAGGCTTCACAAGACTGCCAGAGAGGTCCGTGGCAAAAGAAAAAAAAGGGAGAGGGGTTATCCCTGAGAACTCTCTCTCAGGCAGTCCTGCTTTTTTACAAGGTTTTAAGCACTATCTGTACGCCGGTGATTCCCTGATTTTCATCAAACTTCACTCCTCCATTGCTCTATTGCCACTCAGATGAACTCCAGCATAACCCTTAACTGATCTTTTCAAATCACCATTCTTCTTTCCTATTCATTCTCCACGCATACACCAGGATGATTTTTTTAAAACAATATAACAATATTTCTGGAGTAAATACTAAAGTCATAGTTAACATTTCCCAAGTGTTGACTATGAACCAGACTCTGCCATTATTGCAATAATCTTTTAACAAGTCTAGGAAGTAGATACTATCATTATAACTATTCCACACATATGGAAACTAAGGATTATAGAAGAAAAATAAGTTTTCCAAAAATTACACAGTGGCAGAACTGAGATTATGATTTCAGAGCCAAAGCACCCTCTTTATCTTTTTTTGAAATAACTTTTTACCATGAAAATTTTCAAACATACCCCCAAATACAGAGAAATGTATAATAAACTCCCATGTACCTATCACCCAGATTCAACAATTTTCAACATTTTGACAATTTTACTTCCTTTATCACCCACCCACCACCGTCATCTTTTTTCTTTTCTTTGTATCTGCAGTATTTTAAAGCAAACCCCAGACATCAAGAATTTTACCCAGTAAAATAGAACCAATAGAACCCCATAGCACATTTCAGTGGAATGATGTTTGTAAAATATTAATAAATAATAATATTAATAAAATATTAATCATACCATTCTCTGTTGAAAATATTTTAGCAGATTTCTATTCTACTTTGGATAAATCCTTAACATGACCTACGCACCCCTGACTCACATGGCCCAGGTCTACCTTACCAACACCATCTGATGACGCTCTCTGCCTTGCTCAAGAAAATCCTAGGCAGACTCATCATCTTTCAGTACCTCTAGCTCTTTTTCAGGTAATGGCCTTCATATCTTTTCTTAACCCTGGGAAGCTCTCCTTCCCCCCATCCTCCTGTTTAAATGTTCCTTCGTCAGAGAGACTATCCTGTGTTAATTTAGATTCCAAGTTCTTCCCAGTCTAATTCTTCCTCATCTTAATTTTTTCTTACAGCATCCTGTTCTTTGCTTTCATTCTCACTTCTCACAATAGATAATTTTGCATTTATTTGCATGTTTGTCTGTCTCTGCCACTAGGCTGTAAGAGACCTGTCAGTCTTGTTCAATAATCTATACCTTGTCTCAACAGTGTCTGGTACACAGTAAGCACTCACTAAAACGTATATATAATGTATAATTTACAGTTAAAAGTGTAAGTGTAGAAAGAGCAGCTACATTAAATTTTGAAAAGGATGACCTATTTTATTTAAATATTTAATTTTCCATTGTTCCTGGCTATAACAGATGTGACTGCTCATCAACACTAACTGATGAAGGATTGATAAGTTATTTCAGATCATCCATTAAAAAAAAAAAGACACCCTCTTTCTAGCATATAAAATTTCTCCCCATTATCTGCAAGAACTAGAACTTTATAACATACTTTTCTTTGGTCCATATATATAGAAATGTATATACATATCTATATATAGATTTTTTTTTTCAAAAATTCTCTGGAAGTACTTAAGATCATCAATAAGAAATTCAGGTGGCTTTCTTGGAAATGTTATGAGTCAGGTCTTAGAAACCTATCTCTAAGGCAGTCAGTATAAAACAGTCATTTCCCAATACTCTGAAGTGTGGACAGTCTGGCATTTATTTGATCTGAACAAGTTCCCTGCCTCAGACTGCTATGAAGTATTGTTCTAGGCTTAATCTCTACTGCAGTATGTATAAAATGGAATTAGAGTTCATTGTTACATTTGCTACAGTTACTGACATGATGGATTATAAGTACTCAATCAGAATGCATTTAGCATTATGATTTAGTAAAGTGGCCAAAAGAGGAACATTTGTTCTCTTTTTATTATACAATAATGTTTTTATTAGAAAAGTAATATATGTACATTGTTGAAAATAGGAAAATGCTGAAAAGTATAAGGAAGAGAATGAAAATTGCTGATGATCCTACCACCAAAGAATAATCACCATTAATATTTTGGCTTATTTGTTTTCAGATGTTTTTTCCATCATGAAATTACTGCTATATGAGCCTTTTGACCTACAAAAATGTTAATTTCATGTGGTTTACCCTAAACAATGTCATAGACATATTATTTTACATCCTTAAAAGCATACTAAACAGATTGTTTTGTAGTTTGCTTTTCTCATTTAACATGATAATTTAAGTGTTCATAATAAAAAAACTTTTTGAAAACATTATTATGAGTGACTATTATATTCTAATGTGTGGATGTACCACAATTTACCTAATGATTCCCCCACTATTGGACATATTTGTTGTTTCCATTTGTAACTATTAGAAATAGTGCTCTGATAAATATCTCTACATATAATTATTTGTATCTATTTCAGATTATTTTCATTTTTAGAAATAGGATTCTTGGGCTTCCTTAGTGGCTCAGTGGTTAAGAATCCACCTGCCAATGCAGGGGACACGGGTTTGAGCCCTCGCCTGGAAAGATTCCACATGCCTTGGAGCAACTAAGCCCGTGCGCCACAACTACTGAGCCTTCGCTCTAGAGCCCGCGAGCCACAACTACTGAGCCCACACGCCACAACTACTGAAGCCCACATGCCTAGAGCCCGTGCTCTGCAACAAGAGAAGCCACCTCAGTGAGAATCCTGTGCACCACAGCGAAGAGTAGCCCCCACTCGCTGCAACTACAGAAAGCCTGCACGCAGTAACAAAGACCCAATGCAGTCAAAAATAAATAAATTAAAATAAATAAATTAAAAAAAAAAGAAATGGGATTCTTGGTTACAGGTTGTACATCTTTTTTTCTTTTTAAAAATATTTTTAAAAATATTTATTTATTTATTTTTAATTTTTGGCTGTGTCGGGTCTTAGTTGCGGCATGTGGGATCTTTCATTGCGGTGCCCAGGCTTCTCTCTAGTTGTGGTGAGTGGGCTGCAGAGTGCATGGGCTCTGTAATTGCAGCATGTGGGCTTAGTTGCCCAGTGGCATGTGGGATCTTAGTTCCCCGACCAGGGATTGAACCCGCATGCCCTGCACTGGAAGGCAGATTCCTAACCACTGGACCACCAGGGAGGTCCCCAGGTTATACACCTTTTAAAGTCTATTGATACTTATTGCAGGAATTTGATTCTAAGAAGAAACATATGTCCTATGAGTGCAAGGGCCATGTTTGTTCGCTCACCTGTTTCCCCAGTGGTTAGACTATTACCTGTCACATTGATGATACTCAATAAAACATTTGTTCAATGGACTAACATATGGCACCAGCTACTGAAAATAAAAAAAGTTTCAGAAAATAGCACCTTTTAGCCTCCTGCGTGTTTTAGAGATATTTTATAGTGGTTGAAAATTTGAACTCTCAAATTAGATAAATTGTAGTTTAAATTTAGAAAATTCAGCTTACTAGCTGTGTAACCGTGGGAGTATATTTAACTTTTCTGGGCCCCAGTTTTCTCCTCTCTAAAACAGGAAGATTGACAGCATCAATCTCACTGAGATGTTGTGAGGATTAAATGAGATAATTTGTACAGAGATGCATTATGGTGCCAAGCACATAGTAATTGCTCAATAAATGTTTTCCATTACTATTTTACATAATTGAGAAATTCTGAAAATACTTTTTACCCAAAAGTAGGTACATAGGAAAAGAGATGATTCTATGTAAACGTCTCAAAATAGTAAAGAAATACAGATGAGAAAACACAACTTTGAAAATTCTATGTTTCAAAACCTTTTAAATTCCTTGTTGGTTGTTTATATTATCCCAGGTCTTTTTCCCTCTAATGGTTGGCAGAAAAATCTTCACAGGATTAAAAAGTTCCTCTTGCAGAGGAGCATAGAAGGGGCAACTGGGGAAACTGGCACCCTTCCCTACAGCCAGTCTTCCCTGGGGGGTGTTGCTGACTGAAAGAGAGGAGGATATCTGCAGTGATGTAGACAGGAGCAAGAACACAGGCAGCAGGCACAGACTGAGAAAGGACTTTGAGACTTGAAGAGTTTCAGATCCAGACAAGCTGCTGACATTGTGTGGCTGGGCTAGGTCATGGGCAGCAGTGGTGGCATTGAAACTGAGCAATCCCCAGACAGGCTTTCTTGGTAACAGATCTCTTTGTGTTTCCTGCCTCTCGCTTAAAGAAAAAATTCAGTCTTCTGAACCTTCCCTGAGTTTCAAAAAGTCTGGCTTAAGGGTTAATGATCAGAGGAGTGAGAACATGCAGAGACAAAGAACAGCAGTCGGGCAGGAGAATTGATAACAATTTAAACAATAAAATAGCCATATAGCACAGTCACAGGACCTTAGTTCCTCCTTGAAGGATGTGGATAATAATGTCTGATGCACATTCTTAAGCTGTTTTTACAGAGACCTGACTCCCACCAACTGAAAACTGCTGACCACAAGTGGGTAGACCCCAGACTGGTTGGAACCAGAAGGTTGATGACTGCGATTCCTGAAATATTACCCTTTTACCTCACCATCAACCAATCAGAGAACTGTGCATGAGCTGATCACACAGCCAGAGACCCTCTCCCTCATGCTGTCTTTAAAAACCCTTCCCTGAAAGCCATCAGGGAGTTTGGGTCTCTTGAGCATTAGCTACCTGTTCTCCTTGCTTGGCACCCTGCTGTACTTTCCTTCATCACAACCTGGTGTCAGTAGATTGGCTTTGCTGTGCATTTGGCAAGTGGACTCAAGTTTGACTCATTTACAGCCTATGGACCAAGCAGGTATTGGGGCCAAGGCCAGGCACTGTCACATTAAGGACTGACTGGCAGCAGGTCAGCAGTGCTAGGAAAGAACTGGCCCTGGGTAAGTGTACTGGTGTTGAGAGTAGGGACCATATCAAGTCTTAGTTTTCTGAGATATGCTATCTTTAGTCATTTAATCTGCAACAATTATTACAAGCCTATTATGTGCCAGGCACTTTTGTAAGCCCAGAGGAATAAGTAGTTAACAAACAAAAAGATAAACATTCTACCTTTTGTGGAACTGTATTCTACTGGGAGGATATAGACAATAAATAATAATTATAATACATAGGTACACGATATAACATATTATAAGGTGATGAATGCTTTAAAAAAAAAGAGCTGGATAATGCAGATGGCAAGTGTGGGTGGTAGAGGGGAAGTTTGCAGTATTGAATGGGGGTTATTATGGGTGGGCCTTGTTTAAAAAGTGATGTTGGAGCCAAGACTTAAAGGAGGTAAGGGAGCAAGCTGTATGGATACAAGGAGAGAGTATTCTAGGTAGAGGACCAGCAAATGTGAAGGCCCCAAGGTAAGTGTGTCTATATTTGAAGAAAAACAGGGATGTCAGAGTGGCTAGAACAGAGTGAACCAAGGAGAGAATGGTAGGAAATAAGGGCAGGGAGATTAATGGGGAACCAGTTAGTGTAGAGCCCAAGAGGCCATTGTAATTGTGGGTAGTCCTGGATCAGAGTTTCTCAGTTATGTCCTATAAATATGCATATTCTATAAGAGGGGTTTCCTGGGCCCATGCCTACGCTGCTCAAATGGAATGTAGGTACAAAGAATATACTCCTAAATTTGACATTCAGGCATTCTCCAAAGTTCTTTCTCCCTGTGATGGGTAGAGGAACTTGTGGGCAACCCTGGGGAAATAAGTAGGAGATGAAGGTGATGCCCAGATAGATCCTCCCTGAGTATTTGCTTCAGAGAATTTCAAATATGTTGTAAGATTCTGGCTGCTGGGTCCAACCCT
This sequence comes from Balaenoptera physalus, assembly GCF_965194825.1. NCBI lineage: Eukaryota > Metazoa > Chordata > Mammalia > Artiodactyla > Balaenopteridae > Balaenoptera > Balaenoptera physalus. The sequence goes on along the minus strand of NC_138893.1, from coordinate 61,707,460 downwards.
CATGCTCCCAAACCTTCCACCCCTTCAGGGGCATAACTGGGGACCCCTCAACTTTCACGAGAATCTGACTCTACCTGCAGACCCTAATGTAGAAAAAGCTTGCTGAAGTGGGACGGTCTAATTCCCCAAAAGGAAACCAAAGCTGTGGCAGCCTTTCCACTAAAAGGAATGATTAACAAACACTCACAGTAATGAAGAGGAGGCGAGTATGATTAAGGACTATGACTATTCAAGATCTCTATGATTAAACGTATCACTTCAAAATTCTTCAAAGCACACAAAATTCTCCAGTTTTGGAGTCAAAAGCTAAAGCATTTACTTATATTTTAAGATTTGGAGGACTGAAGATATTATGTTTTTAAGAGCTATTTACAGCTTTACCATTTTTTAACCTTCATCTCAGACTTCTTATTTTTAAACATGTGTGCTCTCTCTATGGAAACCTAAAGCTTCATTTATTTAAATTTCAGGGATGTTGAAACATTAAAATAAATATTTAGAATTCATGTTATATATGTGTTTTCTTTTTGATATATATAAATTTATTTATTTTTGGCTGCGCTGGATCTTTGTTGCTGCACGTGGGCTTTCTCTAGTTGCAGCGAGTGGGGGCTACTCTTCGTTGTGGTGTGTGGGCTTCTCACTGTGGTAGCTTCTCTTGTTGTGGAGCACAGGCTCTAGGCACGTGGGCTTCAGTAGTTGTGGCACACGAGCTTAGTTGCTCCGTAGCATGTGGGATCTTCCCGGACCAGGGCTGAAACCTGTGTCGCCTGCATTGGCAGGCGGATTCTTAACCACCAGGGAAGTCTTAAGTGCTTTCAATTCATGTGAATATATATAAGATATAACTCTAAATAGCTAAAAAAAAAAAAAAAAAAAAAAAAAAAAAAAAATCAGAGAGCTCTGCCAAGAGGTGGGAGTCAAATGAGTAATAGCTACCTAGTTGGAATTAGGCCACTTTGAGGAGCTACTCTTTCTAGAGGCTTATCTATTGATCACCTTAAGAAACATTTCTTTGTTGGTGTGACAGGTTGCTGACCTCAGATCTTAAACCCAGCCATGGATTTCCCCTTCCAGATTAAAACTTAGATCAGCTTACTCAGAAGAATGCTTGCCAGCCTCATCCCACCCTTCCAACTAGCAGCTGCAGTGGGACAGGCCTGAAGTCACCCAAAGGCTTGGCTAGTAGGCCTACATGTTCAACACCAATTTTTCCTTCTGGAACATGCTCTCCTCAGTCTTCTCATCTCAGGAAATGGAACTACCACCCTTTTACCTGTTCAAACTAAAAAGCTTAGAGTAGTCCTTTGACTCACCACCTCTTCCCCCTCCACCATGTATATCTAATAAATCAACTAATCCCAACAGCTCCATCTCTGAAAGATGTAGTGACTTTGTCCTCTTCCTTTACTGATACACTCTTACTCCATACGTTCATTGCCTCTGGCCTCAGTTCTTGTGAGAGCTGCCTAAATAATCCCCATGCTCCTTTTCTCAACATAATAAAAGCTATTTATGACAAACCCACAGCCAACATAACACTCAATGGTGAAAACCTGAAAGCCTTCCCACTAAAATCTAGAACAAGAAAAGGATGCCCACTCTCACCACTTCTATTCAACATAGTATTAGAAGTCCTAGCCACAGTAATCAGACAAGAAATAAAAGGGATCCAAATTGGAAGGGAAGAGGTAAAACTGTCATTATATGCAGATGACATGATACTATACATAGAAAACCCTAAAGACTCCACACAAAAACTATTAGAACTGAAAAACGAATTTAGCAAGGTAGCAGGATACAAGGTTAACATACAGAAATCTGTGGCATTTCTTTACACTAACAATGAAATATCAGAAAAGGAAAGTAAAAAAAAAAAAAATCCCTTTTAAATTGCATCAAAAAAATAAAATACAATACTTAGGAATAAACTTGACCAAGGAGGTGAAAGACTTATATGCTGAGAACTATAAAACATTGATAAAGGAAATTGAAGATGATTCAAAGAAATGGAAAGATATCCCATGCTCTTGGATTGGAAGAATTAAGTTGTTAAAATGGCTATACTACCCAAAGCCATCTACAGATTTAATGTGACCCCTATCAAATTACCTATGACATTTTCACAGAACTAGAACAAATAATCCTAAAATTTACATGGAACTGTAAAAGACCCAGAATTGCCAAAGCAATCCTGAGGAAAAAGAACAAAGCTAGAGGCATAACCATCCCAAACTTCAAAGACTACTATAAAGCTATAGTAATCAAAACAGCATGGTATTGACACAAAAACAGACATATAGATCAATGGAACAGAATAGAGAGCCCAGAAATAAACCCACACACCTATGGTCAATTAACCTTTGACAAAGGAGGCAAGAATATACAATGGAGAAAAGACAATCTCTTCAGCAAGTAGTGTTGGGAAAGCTGGACAGCTGCATGTAAATCAATGAAGCTAGAACACTCCCTCACACCAGACACAAAAATAAACTCAAAATGGCTTAAGGACTTAATATAAGACATGATACCATAAAACTCCCAGGAGAGAACATAGGCAAAACATTCTCTGACATAAATCGTAGCAATGTTTTCTTAGGTCAGTCTCCCAAGGCAGTAGAAATAAAAACAAAAATAAGCAATGGGGGCTTCCCTGGTGGCGCAGTGGTTGAGAATCCGCCTGCCAATGCAGGGGACACGGGTTCGATCCCTGGTCTGGGAAGATCCCACATGCCGCGGAGCAACTAAGCCCGTGAGCCACAACTACTGAGCCTGCGCATCTGGAGCCTGTGCTCCGTAACGGGAGAGGCCGCGACAGTGAGAGGCCCGCGCACCATGATGAAGAGTGGCCCCCACTCGCCACAGCTGGAGAAAGCCCTCACACAGAAACGAAGACCCAACACAGCCAAAATAAATTAATTAATTAATTAATTTAAAAAAAAAAAAAAAAAAGCAATGGGACCTAGTCTAACTTATAAACTTTTTCACAGCAAAGGAAACCATAAACAAAACAAAAAGAGAATCTATGGACTGGGAGAAAATATTTGCAAATGATGCAACTGACAAAGGCTTAATTTCCAAAATATACAAAGCTCACATAACTCAATAACAAAAAATAAATAAACAACCCAATCAAAAAATGGGCAGAAGATCTAAATAGACATTTCTCCAAAGAAGACATACAAATGGTCAACAGGCACATTAAAAGATGCTCAACATCACTAATTATTAGAGAAATGCAAGTCAAAATTGTAATGAGGTACCACCTCACACTGGTCAGAATGACCATCATCAAAAAAACTACAAAACAATAAATGCTGGAGAGGGTGTGGAGAAAAGGGAACCCTCCCACACTGTTGGTGGGAATGTAAATTGGTGGAGCCACTATGGAGAACAGTATGGTGGTTCCTTAAAAAACTAAAAATAGAGTTACCATAGGATCCAGCAATCCCATTCTTGGGCATATATCTAGAAAAAACTCTAATTCAAAAAGATACATGCACCCCAGTATTCATTGCAGCACTATTTACAATAGCCAAGACATGGAAGCAGCCTAAATGTCCATCAACAGATGAATGGATAAAGAAGGTGTGATATATATACACAATGGAATGCTACTCAGCCCTAAAGAAGAATGAAATAATGCCATTTGCAGCAACATGGATGGACCTAGAGATTATCATACTAAGTGAAGTAAGTCAGACAAAGACAAATATCATATATTGCTTATATGGGAATCTAAGAAAAATGATACAAATGAACTTATATACAAAACAGAAATAGACTCACAGACATAGAAAACAAACTTATGGTTACCAAAGGGAAAAGAGGGGGAGGGAAAAATTAGGAGTTTGGGATTAACATATACACACTACTATATATAAAATAGATAACCAACAAGGACCAATTGTATAGCACAGGGAACTATACTCAATATTTTGTAATAACCTATGAAGGAAAAGAATCTGAAAAAGAATATATATATATATATAACAGAATCACTTTGCTGTACACCTGAAACTAACACAACATTGTAAATCAACTATACTTCAATAAAAAAATAAAATTAAAAAAAAGACAAATACCATGTGATATCACTTATATTTGGAATCTAAAATATGACACAAATGAACATATATACAAAATAGAAACAGACTCACAGGCATAGAGAACAGACTCATGGTTGCCAAGGGGGAGGGAGGTGGGGGAGGGATGGAGTGGGAAATTGGGGTTAGCAGATGCAAACTATTATATACAGAATGGATAAACAACAACGTCCTACTGTATAGTACAGGGAGCTATATTCAATATCCTGTAATAAACCATAATGGAAAAGAATATGAAAAAAGATTATGTATATATATGTATAACTGAATCACTTTGCTGTACACAAGAAACTAACACAACATTGTAAATCAACTATACTTCAATTAAAATAATAATAATAATCATCTCCATGCTCCCAAGCTTGCCCTCCTAATGGCAGTAAGAGTGGTTTTTAAAAACCTGTATCAGATCGTTTCATTCCTCTGTGTGAAATCCTCTGCGTCTCTCATTGGACTAAAGTAAAATTCAAATTCTTTTCCTTGGCCCACTAGACTTACTTGACCAAACTCTCGCCTACCTTTCTGACTTCATCTTCTTCCCTCCATATTCTACTCCAGCCACTCTTACCTACTTTTATTTCTTAAAGCCATTCAATTTGTTCCAGCCTTTGTATTAGGTGTTTCCTTTTTCTGAAACACTCCCTTAAACCCCTTAATCCTCTCAAGGCTAGCTCCTTATCACTCAGATCTCAACTAAAATACTACCTCCTCAAAGAGTCCTTCCCTGACCCCCCAATATAAAGTAGCCACCACAAGTCAGTCTCTATCCTATTTTAATTCTCAAATAAATACTCTTCTTATTTATTTTTCTTTTGTAGCTATCTTCTAGCCATGCCCAGAATGTGAACTATGTGAGAGCAGGAATTTTGTCTATGTAGTTTTCCCCTATATCCCAGCACCTGGAACAGTGCTTGGCAAGTAGAGGGCATTCTATAAATACTTGGTGAATGAATAAAGTTTTCTTCTGGTGGGGTTGGTTTCTGAATCTGGCATGGGTTGGTTATATTTATATCCAACCCATAACTCTGTACAGCCTATTTCTCCCTGGCCACACAGTTGATAGATCTGCATGTCCCCTTCACCATTAGCAGGGGGGAGGGGGGGGGGTTCACTGGAAGGGAGTAGGTGAACTCGCCTAAGTTGAATTGCTCAACTCAAAAGACTCAAAACTCATGCTCTTATATGGATAAATTTGTAGCACTATCTTTTCACTTATTAGAATATTTTGCATTTTACTTAGGTGAGAGAGAAAGACAAATACTGTATGATATCACTTATATGTGGAATCTAAAAAATACAACAAACTAGTGAATATAACAAAAAAGAAGCAGACCACAGATACAGAGAACAAATTAGTGGTTACCAGTGGGGAGAGGGAAGGGGGAGGGGCAATATGGGGTAGGAGATTAAGAGGCACAAACTATTAGGCATAAAATAAGCTACAAGGATATATTGTATAACACAATATTTTATAATTTTACAATAATTATAAATGGAGCATAACCTTTAAAAATTGTGAATCACTATATTGTACACCTGTAACATATAATATTGTATATCAACTATACGTCAATAAAAAATTTTAAAAAGAATATTCTGCATTTATATATAGATGTTCTTGTAAGAACTAAGACTACTATCCGTCTCTTTAGTTCTCTGCTATCTCTGTACAACAGAAAGGGAAGAAGTATTACTCTCAGTTTCCCCTGAAAAGCTTATAGGATAATACTAAAATTATTTTAGAAGCTTTAAAAATAGGTGGTCAATGCTATTTTAAATATGGAAAATTAAAAACAAGAGTCATGTAATCTAGCAACTTAACTAAAGGACACATAACTTTGGGCTTTGAATCATGAGAATGGTTAACAGAGAAAGCAATAGTCTAGAAAGTAGGCTATAAAATGGAAGCTAATTTTACAGTTTAGGAAATCCCCTCTATGAGTATTTTGCTTTGGTGTTTAAATAACTCCCTGATTTCTTCAGCTTATTAGTAATTTATTATTTTTTCTGATTATAAAAGTAGCGCATCCTCATTAAATATTTGGAAAATACTGGTGCAGTGATAATTTGGCTGGGTGAGATCTGAGAGTGAGTTAAACTGCGCGGAGATAAACATGTGGTATGAGACAACAGTGCCCCCTAGAGGTCTGTGGTGTGCTGCCAGGGAATGCCCGGCAGCTCCTTTCTGGTTTTGGTGGCTTGTGGGTGCTGAAGCATGTCTGGTGATTTCAACTGTGGTAAGAAGTCCCGTGGGAGGGAACTTTGTCCGTGATCCAGTGGGCTTCACTCATGGACAGGCATGCCTGATAGTGTTAGGTTCTCCCAGAGGCTGGAATGGAGGGAAAGTCATTGACCCTTGAGAGAAAACACTGTGAGTGAGGGGCTAGAGTCTGTAGTGTCAGCAAGACAGTTGTCAGAGGGGGCAGTGTTAGGTTGTTCCCCTGCCACCCCTGCCTCACTTCACCATGCCTGTGAATGATAGAAGGAAAGCTGTCACTAGGAGCCACCAGAGAAGCAGCGGGAGCTCTCCTGGTAACCGAGGTGAAAGAACAACAAAGGTCAGTGGTTCTGACGAAGCTTCCAGAAGCACAGCCTTCAAGTTGGGGGTAGCACAGCATAACGGGCAACAGAGGGGCAGGAAGTAGAACCCTCAGACATAACAGTAGAGGAGCTTCAGAGACACAGGAAGCAGTCTTGACTTCATGGCTCTGCTCCTATAAGAAAAAACTAGGGAGGGAGTTCTCTGGACAAGACTAGGTATTTATAGTTAATAGAGGAAGTGGGACCTCTGAGCACTAGAATTTATGTAATTACTGTAAATTTGATACGTTTTTACTCACTGGCGATGTCAGGAGCCATCGAGTTTCCACAGAAAAGAAGAAAACAAAAGCCTACATATACTCCAATCACAGCAAGAAAATCACTTTTTATCACTTTGATACATTTCTTTCCAGTCTTATTCTTATGCATATTTTATAGTGTGTATACAATTTCATTTTCTACTTTCTCATTTATAACATCAGCACTTCTCTGTATTATTAAAAATGCTTTTAACTCTGGAAAACAGATTGACAGTTTCTCATGAAGTTAGTCCTTACCACATGAGCCAGTAATCCCACTCCTGAGTATTTACCCTAGAGTAATAATAACTTATGTCCACATAGCTATACATGAATGTGTATAGTTGCTGTATTCATCACCAAACACTGGAAACAACCCAAATGTCCTTCGATGGGTAAATAAATAAACTGTGCCACATCAATGCATTTGGAATACTACTCAGCAGTAAAAAAGAAAAGAACTATTGATATGCACAGCAACGCTGATGAACCTCAAAGTCATGCTGAGTGAAAGAAGCCAGTCCCAAAACACTGAAGTGCATATGGATGATTCCATTTGCATGACATTCCTGAAAAGACAAAACTATAAATACGGAAAACAGCCTTGGTTGTCAGGAACTGGGGCAGGGAAGGGTGTGATGACAAAGGAATAGCACAGGGAGTTTTTTGGGGGTGATAGAACTGTTTCTTATCTTGATTTCGGTGGTGGTTATACAAATCTATATAGACACGAATATTCATTGAATTGGTCACACAAAAAGTCAATTTCATTGTATCCTTATTTTAAAAATGAAATAGGTTGAAATGTCTTTAAAACATAACTTAAAATAACTTTTCAATAAACATTCCAGCAAGAGGCTTGTGTCATAATTTATTCACCTCTTCCCCTGCTGTAGAACTGTTGGATTGTTCCTAACTCTGTATAAATAAAGCCATATTGAAAACTTTAAGCCATACATCTTTGTTCACAGTTAGGATAGAGTCCCAGAAGTAGAATTACTGAGACAATGGGTATGAATATTTTTAGAACTCTTAGTGTATACTCCCTGGTTGCTTTTACATTCAGGGTTATATCAGTTGACCCACTTACTGGCAGTGTCTGAGAATAAGTGGTTTGGACATTCTTAAGTATGTGAAATTAGAAGACTAATTCAGGGTTGTTTGGAAAATCATTGTAGGGAAAAAAGAGAATTAAGAGAAGCAGAGGTGGGTGAGTGTCTAGACCAGGAGAGAAACTAGACTTTCAGACCTGAGGATTTCCTGATTTATATTTTTGTGTTTTTCTTCTAATTCTTTGTCCCACTAGCTTTCAGGATTGGTTTTTATTTTCTTATTTCTTCTTCCCCCTCTCTTCTAGCCTTAATGCAAGAGCAAAGTTAGGCTACCAAATTTAGCAAGGCCATTTTACATAATTGACTAAACAATCTTTTTTAAACACTAACCATGTGAAATGCACTGTGCTAGCCATTGTGAGGGGAGGCAAAGAGCAATAAAAATGGTCTCTGCCATCATGGAGCTTACAGTGCAACAGGAAGAGGTGAATATAATATCACTTCCCTAACCAATACCACTCTTTTCCCTCCTACGTTGCTAATGATGACGATGAAAACGATAACACCAACAGATACTGTTTAGCTGTTTGAAGAAAGAGCTATCACTCAGAGGCAGGTTCATCAGTTTCACAAAAGATGTGAAATCAAGCCATGCCTTGCAAGACAGGTGCATCCAATTATATGGATTCTGGGTAGGGAAATGACCTGTGCAGAGGTGAGAGTATGGAACTGTGATTGTTTCCCCTTGATGTCCTTGTAAGAAAATAAACAGCATTTGAGAAACCTCCTCTCCTGAGGTGAATAGAAGCTGACTCAACAGCCCATTTCCATGCATCAGCTTGCTGGGGAAAATGGAAAGTCCTATTCCCCAAAGCAGTGTTCCTCTCACACAGATAGAGATATCATGTATAATAAATTGGGAAAACTTGTGAAATGAAACATCTGTTCTGCATGCTTAAGCACCGAGGCACTCTCAAGATACAAATTTCCACTCCATATTCTAGGTGCTGTGGTGATGAGTTGAGAATGAGTTTGGAAGGTTCGTCTCTTTCCAATAAAAAAGCTTCATCATCTTTCTCCAACTTTTATAATAATTATTTTGGAACATTTTAGATAGGAAATTGAAAGAGACAGGAGGAAAAGAATGAGGACAGAAGTGAGGAAGAATTGATGAAAGAGTCAATAAAGCTGAAAAACATTGAGAAATGAATTTTAATGATGAAGTCGACAACGCCTTCAGCTAATTTAACCAAATCAACAAAGCCATTATACTGTATATATGGTGTTTATTTTGCTCCAAATCTATGTAGACTGAAAGATACATTATGAAAAGCAAAAACCTCCTATATTTAGGATCTGAACAGTTGCATAGATGTTGGAGAAAATAAAATGTGGATATTCTTTTATTGTATGCTTTTAGAACAAAATGCTTTTTTTTCCCCTGTAATAAACATTTCATTCTGTCTGGATGCCCTCAATTTCCCCTACCGGGTAGCAGCTATGTGTCACTTTCTAATGCACTGTTAATTTTTAATCTAGACCCGTCTCCAAGTTTACTCTTGACCTTGTAATATACAATGCCAACCCATGGGTTCTACCAGGTGAACAGGTATGATATTTTTTGAGGCCAATTTTGGCATAGATTATCTTTTTTCTTACCATGATGCTGCATATTATTGGTACTAATACTACATCTTATAGATTTTGAAGCCTCTTTCCAAATATTACCTCATTGAACTTGACCAGAACTTGGAGATAGGCTATGCAAATATTTTTACCCATCATTCTATAAAGAGGGAAATTGAGGATTTGAGATTGACTTTCCCAAGGTCACACAGGGAACTAGGATAAGACACTAGGTCTCCTAAATCCCATTATTGTGCTTTTCTATTGTGATACATACTACATGCTTGAATATAACCAGGAAGGTCTTTTTCTTAGGAAACTCTCAGGAGAAATGTTTCCTAGTCCCAAACCCCTTTGCCCTTGTCTAATTTCTGCTTAAGCCCATATCCTCTTCCATTTCCCCTTCTTGGCAGACATGTGGTATCTGCGGTGTGGAGAAGGCTGGTGACCTCAGCCCAAAGGACAAAAAGTTCATAGGCACGTCTAATGGTGGCCCAGAGCACTGCACTGAATTATCTGAGGACACCAGCAACTAAGTGAGTAGAGGCACCTAGATAGGAACCATGATATGGGCAGTGACCTTGTAGAGCCCCACATGGCAATCTAAAACAGTGAGAACCATGGCCTAGGCCCAACTATGAGGGCAGTGCTTGGAGGGGAGTTTTGACTAGCAGCGGACCAGGGTGGGCCACATCAGCAAGGTCGGCCCCATTACAAAGTGGGCATTAGGACAATGGTCAAGAGGGATAGTGATGCCTGTATCCTAGTGTGAAGGAATGGGACAGCATGCACGTTGCTTTCTGTGGTGGTATCCATCATTGCACATGAGGGCACAATCATTTCTCCTAACTCTGGGATGCTGGGTCTCCTCCTTGACCCTTCTTAGGTAAGAGAGGAGGCATGTGAAGGCTAGGAGGGAGCAGAAAGGAAGACAATGGGCAGAGATTATACAAATGGCATATTCAATGAGAGATTGCAATACATCCTTCCCCCACTTTCTCTGACATAATTTTTAAATTATCACCATTATCAAAGATCATTTTCCCCCTTGGGGATATTGAGGGAGAAGTAAAGCCACCACCTCAGTGCCTGAGTCTATACTTATGGAAGCCCCTTTGGAGACACTAGATGTGTATTTGGAGGGGGCTGTGGTCTTAGGTTGTTGCGTGCTAAAGAAGCATTGAACTTTGATTCAAACTGTTAAAGCGACTTGATGCTGCTCCCCAAGTCAATAAGGCCTGGATGAGGTTTCTCAGCCTTTGAAGTGCCAAATAATCCCCTTAAGATTCTGATTCAGTGGGTTTGCTGTGGAGCCTAAAGTCTGATTATCTAATAAGCTCCAACTGATGCCTATGATGCTAGCCCACAGACTACTCAAAGCAGCAGGGAGTTACGGGACATTCAGATTGCACTGTATATGTGATTTTACACTCTGATTTTTTTTTCTTAATCTCTAAAAACTTTTTTACTTAACATTTTACATGAGCATATTCCCTAAGATGTTATTTATTCTTTAGATTCATGGTTTGTAATACTTGTGTAACACTTGGCTACTTGAATATGTAGTGATTTATTTGACTGTTCACCCTCCATTTGAAATCTAAAATGCTTTCTATTTTTAGCTATAATAAATTAGGTTGCCAAGAGTATCCCTGTTTAGAAGTCGTTGCTTCTCTGCACCAAAACCTGCAACCATGACAGAGCATTCCGTTAGGTCTCAAGAATTTGAGAGAAAGAAGTAGTTAAAAAATAAAAAATGTAAAAACACATATTGAATGAGCCTGTATTGTCCACATCCAAGGCATCTGGTGATAGGAATTATTAAATATTCAGAGAAGTATAGAAAGTTTTCCTTTTTTCTTTTGCTATGATGTGTACTTGTAAACTATGCCATAAAGTACAAAGCTCAAAAGTGGCTAGAATTTCCCCAAAGTATCATAATTAGGGATCATGCTCTAAGATTCATAATGTACTTTATTAAGGGGAAAATATAATATGTACAATGATATTGAACAAAGTTATAGGCTATGTCCTACACAGTGGGAATAAAAGACACCATATATGTTACATTTTAAAAACCTACCATATCATAACTTTGCACAAAAACTAAAAAGGAAAAATTATATTAAATGACAAATGTTTATTAAGTTAGTAAAAATGCTCTGTGGTTTGCTGCTGTGTCTCTGGGTCCTGGCTCTCATTTAGGTGACAGTAATCAAAATGGTATGGAACTGGTATAAAAACAGACATATAGACCAATGCAACAGATCAGAGAACACAGAAATAAATCCACATATCTCTAGTCAATTGATCTTTGACAAGAGTGTCAGGAATACATGATGAGGAAAGGACAGTCTCTTCAATAAATAGTGTTGGGAAAATTGGATATCCACATACAGAAGAATGAAATTGGATCCTTATCTCACACCACATACAAAAATCAACTCAAAATGGATTAAAGACTTAAATGTAAAACCTGAATTCACAAAATCCTGAGAAGAAAACATAGGGAAAACATCTTGACATTGGTCTGGGCAATGATTATTTTGGCTATAACACCAAAAGCAAAGGCAACAAAAGCAAAAATAGGCAAGTGGGATTGCATCAAACTAAAAGGTTTCCGCACAGCAAAGGAAACAGTTAACAGAGTAAAAAGGCAACCTATGGAATGGGAGGAGATATTTACAAATCATATATCTGATAAAGAGTTAATATCCAAAATATTTTAAGGAACTCATACAAAGCAATAGCAAAAAGTCAAATAACCCAGTTAAAAAACAGACAAAAGACCTGAAGAGACATTGTTTTCAAAGGAAACATACAAATAGCCAACAGGTATATGAAAAGGTGCTCAACATCACTAATCATCAGGGAAATGTAAATCAAAACCACAATGAATTATCACCTCACACCTGTTAGAATTTCTACTAGCTAAAAGACTAAAGAAAAATGTTGTTGAGTATATGGAGCAAAGGGAACACTTGTACACTGTTTTTGGGAATGTAAATGGATATAGCCATTATGGAAAACAGTAAGGAGGTTCTTCAAAAAATTAAAAATAGAACTACCATATGATCCAGCAATCCCACATTTGGGTATATAGCCAAAGGAAATGAAATATTTATCTCAAAGAGATATATACATCTCCATATTCACTGCAGCATTATTTACAGTAGTCAAGAAATGGAAACCAACTAAATGTTCATCAACAGATGAATGGATGAAGAAAATGTGGTATGTATATACATGGAATATCATTCAGCCTTTAAAAAGAAGGAAATCCTGCCACTTGTGACAACATGAATAAAGGTGAAAGACATCATGCCAAGGAAACTAAGCCAGACACAGAAAGATAAATATTACATGATCTCACTTATATGTACAACCTGAAATAGTCAAAGTCATAGAAGCAGAGAGTAAAATAATGGTTGCCAGGACCTGGTGGGGAGGGGAACATGGGAAGATGTTCGTTAAGGGGCACAAAATTTCACTTATACAAGATGAAAAAGTTCTGGAGTTCTAATGTACAGCAACGTGGCTATAGTTAACAATACTGTATTGTATACTTAAAATTTGCTAAGAGAGTAGATCTTAAGTGTTCTTACCACAAAAAAAAAGAAAGAAAATGGTAACTCTGTGACTCATACATGTTTATTAGCTTGATGGTGGTGATGATTTCATATCGTATATGTGTATCAAACATCCAGTTGTGCACCTTAAGAAAAAGAAGTCTTAAAAATATTAGACATTCTTTTTAACTGAATAAAAATGAAAACACAATATATCAGAATTTGTGGAATACAGACAAATCACTTCTTAGATGAATTTTTTTAGTTTTAAATACTTTTATGTTAAAAAATGGACAAAGAATTTGATTAATATTTGGCAGAAAAACAAAAACTAAAGGGTCAATAAATCAACAAATTATTATCAATTGTACCTATAATCACGGAAATGCAAATCAATATATATGTTGTATGTCACTTATTCTAGATGAGAAAAAAATATAGACAATACTAAGTGTTGGTCAGAATGTTGGAATTTGGTGGCTGTGTTATTTGCACAATGGTTTTGGAGCAGAGTTTCATAAAATTGTTAAAGTTGAAAATCTACTGTAAATATATGACCTATACAGGCACTTTCACAAGTGTAAAAGGAAGCCAGAATAAAATGTTTATTTCAACACTGTAACTGTGAAAAATGAAAAACCATTTGGGATTTCCTTGGTGGTGCAGTGGTTAAGACTCCAAGCTCCCAATGCAGAGAGCCCGGGTTCGATCCCTGGTCAGGGAACTAGATCCCACATGCATGCTGCAACTAAGAATTCACATGCCACAACTAAGGAGGTTGTGAGCCGCAACTAAGGAGCCCACGAGCTGTGAATAAGGAGCCCACCTGCCGCAACTAAGACCCAGCGCAACCAAATAAATAGGTAAATAAATAAATGTTAAAAAAAATCTTATTAAAAAAAAAGAAAAACCATTTGAATTTTTGGATTAATGATTAATTTAAAATACAGAATAAATTATATAATATATGGTATATTCACATAATAGAATATGATACTATAGTTGAATAATTATATTAGATTTACATCTGTCAGCATGGATATTCTCCACACAGAATGTTAAACGAGCATACAAATTAGAAATTATAGAGAAATAATGCAGATATAATGTTTGGAAGCACAAAGCAATAGGAAAAGATGCAATGAAGATATAAAAACATAGGTGGGAGGTTTCAGAACAACCTCACCTCTGGGAAGGGAAGTAGATGAATAAACTCTAGAAAGAACATAAAGGGGATCTCAACTATTTCTAATTTGCTTTTCATTGTAGTCTTTATCTTAAGGCATAGGACAAAATGTCAGCTATATGGGGGTTCTTTATATGCTTGCTTATTTGTGTGAAATATGTCATAATAAAATGAATGGATAGGACTTCCCCGGTAGCGCAGTAGATAAGAATCTGCTTGCCAGCGCAGGGGACATGGGTTCGATCCCTGGTCTGGGAAGATTCCACATGCCACGGAGCAACTAAGCCCATGTACCACAACTACTGAGCCTGCACTCTAGAGCTCATGAGCCACAACTACTGAGCCCGCATGCTGCAACTACTGAAGCCCACACGCCTAGAGCTTGTGCCCCACAACAAGAGATGCCACTGCGATAAGAAGCCCACGCACCGCAAGGAAGAGTAGCCCCCGCTCACCACAACTAGAGAAAGCCTGCATGCAGCAACAAAGACCCAATGCAGCCAAAAATAAATAAAATTTTTAAAAAATAAAAATAAAATTAATAAAATTAATGGATAAAAACTAAAACAAAATAAAACAAAAACTTTAATGGGCATATGAATCACCTGGGAATCTTGGTAAAAATGCAGATCTGATTCAGAGGTGGGGTCGGGGATTCTGCATTTCTAACAAGCTCCCACGTAACAAGGATGCTGTTGGTGTATAGGGCACTTTGAGTAGAAAGATTCTAAAGTGTTAGTTTTCAATCTTGACTTCCCACTAAGGAAATCTGTTTTTAGTGAAAAAAAATGTTATTCTTAGTTTGTTGCAACTGGTTCTCTTTCATTTCCTGTGTTGAATTCTGGAATGGAAAGGAATTTCCAGATGATTCCTTAATAATATGTAGCCAAAGTTGAGAACCACTGGTCTAGTGAGACAAGTGATGAATGCAAAGCATCTAAAGATGGGAACTGCCTGCAAATGTCATTCAACAATGAGAAAATAAAAATTGTGATTTTTAAATATTTAAAAAGCAGAACTGTTAATCAGACCATATTTGGTTTATCACCAAATAATAATATACTGTTTAAGGAGTTTACAGAAGAGCTCAACAGGTGGGATACTTAAGGAATGGAGGACATGAATGGACATGGGACAAGACTCAGCACTCCTAAAGTCCCAGGTGTGGTATGAGCAAAGGTGACAAGGGGCATGAGCAGCTGAGCTGAGGCTGGCTCTTCTACTCCTCTGAACCTTCTTGTTTATACCGTTGGCCAGGTGATGGTGCTTTGCAACTCAAAGCAATCAACATATTTGCAGATTTTAATAATTGTACCATTTTCCTACCTACTATAATCTCCTAGCTGTGTTTTAATCCTGATTTATTGAATTGTATTACTAGGAGCTCTCTAATTCACAATTTAAAAGCTTAAAGCTCTCAGCCTTTTACCATTTAAAATGGTTAAAGGTAGTTTTAGATATGTTGAGGAGTGTGTGGACGACAAGACGTTTCTGTCTGGAATACCTGCCCTCCCTGCTCCTGCTGCATTCCCTCATTCCCTCCATCCAATCTTAGGACTTCTCGGTCTAGTCTTTGGCAAAGGATCATGGTATTTTAGAGTGAACTCAGATTCTCTTTGGGGAAGTTAGTACCTCCAACACTGTGCAGTGGTTTTAAAAATATGTCCACAAGTTCTTTGATACTCCTTCCTTGAAGAGATGGGGCTTAATTCCCCTTTCCTTAGTGTGGGCTGGACTTAGTGACACATTTCTAACAGGTGTGGCAGAAGTGATAGATGTCACTCCTGAGATTAGATTATTCAAAGACTGTGGCTTCTGTCTTGGGGGTCCATGCTCACTCTTTCGCTTTCTCTTAAATTGCTCATTGGGGAAACCAGCTGCCATGGTGTGAAACAGCCTGTGGAGAGGCCCATGTTGTGAGGAACTGAGGACTGCCAACAGCCATAGGAATGAGCTTGGAAGAGAATTCTTGCCTGGAATTGAGTCCTGGCTGTCACCCTGATTGCAGCCTTGTAAGAGACTGAGGCAGAATCACCCTGTTGAGGCACTCCTGGACTCCTGATCACAGAAATTGTGAGATGATATCTCTTTTCTTAAATTGTTAAGTTTGGGGTTAATTTGTGATTTGGCAATGGATAACTAACACAACTTTCCTGGAATAAAATCTTTTTTAAGCAAAGAACCTGTTGCTCCAAGTTCACTGAAAATGGTTCTGTACTGAATATTAGAATGGAAAAGAATGTTCAGTGTCAGGGTGAATCCATGGATCCGTAGGCCCAACAGAGATGAAATTTGTGTGTGTGTTTTTAAAAATACAAATTTTTGAAACAAACAACCAGGTTCTTTGTTATTAAAATCATTTCATAATCCTAAGCACCACCCTCTCACACAAACACACACACGCACTCTCCCAAGAGAGTAAAGAGTAGTATCTCGGGAGATAAGAGGAAGACTGGTTGAATAACTGAGGCCTGTGGGAGCTTCCCTATAAGTGAGTAGTATCATAAATTAGAGCTGTTTGGTTTTAAATGAGAGAAACCCAATTCAAGTTAACAATAAAAAAAATGCTATTTATTGGTTCATATACATGGGAAGTCCCAAAGTAGAATAAGCTTCAGGACTGTTGTTTACACAGGCCTAAATGATGATGTCACCAGATCTGTCTTCCTCACTATCTCTAGCTCTGCCTGTATATTTCATGCTTTATCTTTTCCTGTGGCAAATGACTTTCTTTGGCCACCACTACCCCAACTTCTCATCCTGACTTTACCTACTTTAGGAGGAAGAGCGCATCTCTCCTGATATCCATTAATCTAACCCTGGAAATACTCTGATTGACCGGCTTGGGTCATAATCCTTTGCAGGAAGTGGTGAGAGGGTGGGGTATTGGTGAATATGCTGTGATTGATAGGCTTGCCTGGACAACATGGAGAGAGAGGGAGTGATTGCTCAAGGGACCCAAGAGGAGGAGGGAGAGAGGGCTGGGTAAACAAAAATATAACCACCACAATGCCCTATAACCTGGAAGCTTGACAGGAGTAAGCCATTCTAGACACATGGTTGTTGCTCTTAAGGTGTTTCGCAAAGATGTGACTGGAAGATTCAGCCAGAAATGGGATTTTCTTCTAGAAACTTCCAGAAATGGAAGGTTAAATAACTGGGAAGTCCCTGGAGGCCCTGGCTGACCCTCAGGTCTATTCTATTTAGAGCTGTTCTACTTCTAAGTGTGAGAAGTTAACTATCTGACGCTTAGCTGGAAAGAAGAATTAGGTCAATTTGACCTTTTATTTCTAAGAAAGCTCATTTAGAGTTTCAAAACACAGGGAGGTTAAAGATGCAGGAATGTGTGGAGGTGGTAGACATCTACTGGTTTTGTTTCTAAAGCAGGTTTGAGTTGGGATACTGGCTTTTGCAACCTAAAGATCCTAATAAAGTTGGTTTTAAAAAGATACAGAGGGGGGACCTTCAAGAAGGCAGAGGAATAGGATGTGGAGATCATCTTCCTCCCCACAAATACATCAAAAATACATCTACATGTGGAACAACTCCTACAGAACACCTACTGAATGCTGGCAGAAGACCTCAGACTTCCCAAAAGGCAAGAAACTCCCCACATACCTGGGTAGGGCAAAAGAAAAAAGAAAAAACAGAGACAAAAGAAGAGGGATGGGACCTGCCCCTCTGGGAGGGAGCTGTGAAGGAGGAAAACTTCCCACACACTAGGAAGCCCCTTCACTGGCAGAGACAGGGAGTGGCGGGGGAGAAGCTTCAGAGCCACGGAGGAGAGCGCAGCAACAGGGGTGCAGAGGCCAAAGCAGAGAGATTCCCGCATGGAGGATTGGTGCTGGCCAGCACTCACCAGCCTGAGAGGCTTGTCTGTTTGCCCGCCGGGGTTGGGGGGACTGGGAGCTGAGGCTCTAGCTTCGGAGGTCGAATCCCAGGGAGAGGACTGGGGTTCGCTGCGTCAACACAGCCTGAAGGGGGCTAGTGTGCCACAGCTAGCCGGGAGGGAGTCCAGGAAAAACTCTGGACCTGCCTAAGAGGCAAGAGACCATTGTTTCGGGGTGTGCGAGGAGAGGGGATTCAGAGCACTGCCTAAACAAGCTCCAGAGATGAGCACAAGCTGCGGCTAACAGCGCAGACACCAGAGACAGGCATGAAACGCTAAGGCTGCTGCTGCAGCCACCAAGAAGCCTGTGTGCAAGCACAGGTCACTATCCACACCTCCGCTCCTGGGAGCCTGGGCAGCCTGCCATTGCCAGAGTCCGGTGATCCAGGGACAACTTCCCTGGTAGAACACACGATGCGCCTCAGGCTGTTGCAACATCACGCTGGCCTCTGCCTCCGCAGGCTCGTCCCGCATTCCATACCCCCCCTCCCCCCAGCCTCAGTGATCCAGAGCCGCCTAATCAGCTGCTATATTAACCCCACCCTCTCTGGGCGGGGAAGACACACCCTCAGGCGACGTACACTCAGAGGCAGGGCCAAATCCAAAGCTGAACCCCAGGAGCTGTGCAAACAAAGAAGAGAAAGGGAAATTTCTCCCAGCAGCCTCAGGAGCAGCGGATTAAATCTCTGCAATCAACTTGATGTACCCTGCATCTGTGGAATACCTGAATAGACAACGAATCATCCCAAAATTGAGGAGGTGGATTTTGAGAGCAACTGTAAACTTGGGGTTTGTTTCTGCATCTAATTTGTTTCTGGTTTTACGTTTACCTTAGTTTAGTATTTAGAGCTTATTGTCAATGGTAGATTTGTTTATTGATTTGGTTGCTGTCTTCCTTTTTTAAAATATATATATATATATATATATTTTTTCCTTTTTCTCTTTTTGTGAGTGTGTATGTGTATGCTTCTTTGTGTGATTTTGTCTGTATACCTTTGCTTTTACCATTTGTCCTAGGGTTATGTCTGTTTTTTTTCTTTGTTTGTTTGTTCTGTTTTTTTGTATAGTGTTTAGTGCTTGTTATCATTCGTGGACTTGTTTCTTCGTTTGGTTGCTCTCTTCTTTCTTTTCTTTTATTACTTTTTAATTTTTTAATTTTTAATAATATATATTTTTATTTTAATAATTTTCTTTTCTTTCCTTTCTTTCCTTCTTTCTTACTTTTTTGTTCTCCCTTTTCTTCTGAGCCGTGTGGCTGACAGGGTCTTGGTGCTCGGGCCAGGTGCCAGGCCTGAGCCTCTGAGGTGAGAAGCCGAGTTCAGAATATTGGTCCACCAGAGACCTCCTGGCCCCACGTAATATCAAACGGTGAAAGCTCTCCCAGAGATCTCCATCTCAACTCTAAGACCCAGCTCCACTCAACGACCAGCAAGCTACACTGCTGGACACCCTATGCCAAACAACTAGCAAGACAGGAACACAACCCTATCCATTAGCAGAGAGGTTGCTTAAAATCATACTAACTTCACAGACACTCTCAAAACACACCACTGGATGTGGTCCTGCCAACCAGAAAGACAAGATCCAGCCTCATCCACCAGAACACAGGCACCAGTCCCCTCTACCAGGAAGCCTACACAACCCACTGAACCAACCTTTCCCACTGGGGGCAAACACCAAAAATAATGGGAATTACAAACCTGCAGCCTGTGAAAAGGAGACCCAAAACACAGTAAGTTAAGCAAAATGAGAAGACAGATACACAGCAGATGAAGAAGCAAGGTAAAAACCCACCAGACAAAACAAATGAAGAGGATATAGGCAGTCGACCTGAAAAAGAATTCAGAGTAATGACAGTAAAGATGATCCAAAATCTTGGAAACACAATGGAGAAAATACAAGAAATGTTTAACAAGGACCTAGAAGAAATAAAGAGCAAACAAACAATGATAAACAACACAATAAATGAAATTTAAATTCTCTAGAAGGAATCAATAGCAGAAAAACTGAGGCAGAAAAACGGATAAGTGACCTGGAAGATAAAATAGTGGGAATAACTACTGCAGAGCAGAGTAAAGAAGACAGAATGAAAAGAATTGAGGACAGTCTCAAAGACCTCTGGGACAATATTAAACACACCAACATTCAAATTATAGGGGTCCCAGAAGAAGAAGAGAAAAAAGAAGGGACTGAGAAAATATTTGAAGAGACTATAATTGAAAACTTCTCTAATATGGGAAAGGAAATAGTCAATCAAGTCCAGGAAGCGCAGAGAGTCCCATACAGGCTGAATCCAAGGAGAAACACGCCGAGACACATATTAATCAAACTATCAAAAATACAAAGAAAAAATATTAAAAGCAGTAAGGGAAAAGCAACAAATAACATACAAGGGAATCCCCATAAGGTTAACAGCTGATCTTTCAGCAGAAACTCTGCAAGCCAGAAGGGATTGGCAGGACATATTTAAAGGGATGAAAGGGAAAAACCTACAACCAAGATTACTCTACCCAGCAAGGATCTCATTCAGATTCAACAGAGAAATTGAAACCTTTACAGACAAGCAAAAGCTAAGAGAATTCAGCACCACCAAACCAGCTTTACAACAAATGCTAAAGGAACTTCTCTAGGCAGGAAACACAAGAGAAGGAAAAGACCTACCATAACAAACCCAAAACCATTAAGAAAATGGTCATAGGAACATACATATCGATAACCACCTTAAATGTAAATGGATTAAATGCTCCAACCAAAAGACATAGACTGGCTGAATGGATACAAACATAAGACCCATATATATGTTGTCTACAAGAGACCCATTTCAGACCTACGGACACATACAGACTGAAAGTGAGGGGATGGAAAAAGATATTCCATGCAAATGGAAATCAAAAGAAAGCTGGAGTAGCAATACTCATATCAGATAAAACAGACTTTAAAACAAAGACTATTACAAGAGACAAAGAAGGACACTACATAATGATCAAGGGGTCAATCCAAGACGAAGATATAACAATTGTAAATATTTATGCACCCAACATAGGAGCACCTTAATACATAAGGAAAATGCTAACAGCCATAAAAGGGGAAATCGACAGTAACACAATCATAGTAGGGGACTTTAACACCCCACTTTCACCAATGGACAGATCATCCAAATGAAAATAAGTAAGGAAACACAAGCATTAAATGATACATTAAACAAGATGGACTTAATTGATATTTATACGACATTCCATCCAAAACCAACAGAATACACATTCTTCTCAAGTGCTCATGGAACATTCTCCAGGATAGATCATATCTTGGGTCACAAATCAAGCCTTGGTAAATTTAAGAAAATTGAAATCGTATCACGTATCTTTTCCAACCACAACACTACGAGACTAGATATCAATTACAGGAAAAAATCTGTAAATAATGCAAACACGTGGAGGCTAAACAATACACTACTAAATAACCAAAAGATCACTGAAGAAATCAAAGAGGAAATTAAAAAATACCTAGAAGCAAATGACAATGAAAACACGATGACCCAAAACCTATGGGATGCAGCAAAAGCAGTTCTAAGAGGGAATTTTATAGCAATACAATCCTACCTCAAGAAACAAGAAACATCTCAAATAACAACATAACCTTACACCTAAAGCAATTAGAGAAAGAAGAAAAAAACAAACCCAAAGTGAGCAGAAGGAAAGAAATCATAAAGATCAGATCAGAAATAAATGAAAAAGGAATGAAGGAGGGCTTCCCTGGTGGTGCAGTGGTTAAGAATCCACCTGCCAATACAGGAGACATGGGTTCGAGCCCTGGTCCAGGAAGATCCCACATGCCACAGAGCAATTGAGCCTGTGCGCCACAACTACTGAGCCTGTGCTCTAGAGCCCGTGAGCCACAACTACTGAAGCCCGTGCGCCTACAGCCCGTGCTCCGCAACAAGAGAATCCACCGCAATGAGAAGACCGTGTACCACAACAAAGAGTAGCCCCCACTCACCACAACTAGAGAAAGCCCACATGCAGCAACAAAGACCCAATGCAGCCAAAAATAAATAAATAAATTTACTTAAAAAAAGAAAGAAAACAGAAAAGAAATGAAGGAAACAATAGCAAAGATCAATAAAACTAAAAGCTGGTTTTTTGAGAAGATAAATAAAATTGATAAACCATTAGCCAGACTCATCAAGAAAAAAAGGGAGAAGACTCAAATCAATAGAATTAGAAACGAAAAAGGAGAAGTAACAATTGACACTGCAGAAATACAAAGGATCATGAGAGATTACTACAAGCAACTCTATGCCAATAAAATGGACAACCTGGAAGAAATGGACAAATTCTTAGAAGAGCACAACCTTCTGAGACTGAACCAGGAAGAAATAGAAAATATAAACAGACCAATCACGAGCACTAAAATGGAAACTGTGATTAAAAATCTTCCAACAAACAAAAGCCCAGGACCAGATGGCTTCACAGGTGAATTCTACCAAACATTTAGAGATTAGCTAACAACTATCCTATCAAACTCTTCCAAAATATGGCAGAGGGAGGAACACTCCCAAACTCATTCTACAAGGCCACCATCACCCTGATACCAAAACCAGACAGAGATGTCACAAAAAAAGAAAACTACAGGCTGATATCACTGATGAACATAGATGCAAAAATTCTCAACAAAATACAAGCAAACAGAAGCCAACAGCACATTAAAAGGATCATACACCATGGGCAAGTGGTATTTATCCCAGGGATGCAAGGATTCTTCAGCAAACGCAAATCAATCAACATGACACACCATATTAACAAATTGAAGAAGAAAAACCATATGATCATCTCAATAGATGCAGAAAAAGCTTTTAACAAAATTCAACACCGATTTATGATAAAAACACTCAAGAAAGTAGGCATAGAGGGAACTTACCTCAACATAATAAAGGCCATATATGACAAACCCAAAGCCAACATCGTTCTCAATGGTGAAAAACTGAAAACATTTCCACTAAGATGAGGAACAAGACAAGGTTGCCCACTCTCACCACTATTATTCAACATAGTTTTGGAAGTTTTAGCCACAGCAATCAGAGAAGAAAAAGAAATAAAAGGAATACAAATCGGAAAAGAAGAAGTAAAACTGACACTGTTTGCAGATGACATGATACTATACATAAAGAATCCTAAACATGCTACCAGAAAACTACTAGAGCTAATCCATGAATTTGGTAAAGTAGCAGGATACAAAATTAATGCACAAAAATCTCTTGCATTCCCATACACTAACAACAAAAGAACAGAAAGAGAAATTAAGGAAACAATCCCATTCACCATTGCAACAAAAAGAACAGAATACCTAGGAATAAACCTACCTAAGGAGGTAAAAGACCTTACTCAGAAAACTATAAGACACTGATGAAAGAAATCAAAGATGACACAAACAGATGGAGAGATATACCACGTCCTTGGATTGGAAGAATCAATATTGTGAAAATGACTATACTACCCAAACCAATCTACAGATTCAATGCAATCCCTATCAAGCTATCAATGGCATTTTTTACAGAACTAGAACAAAAAATCTTAAAATTTGTATGGAGACATAAAGGACCCCAAAAAGCCAGAGCAATCTTGAGGGAAAAAAACAGAGCTGGAGGAATCAGGCTCCCTGACTTCAGATTATACTACAAAGCTACAGTAATCAACACAATATGGTACTGGCACAGAAACAGAAATATAGATCAATGGAATGGGATAGAAAGCCAAGAGATAAACCCACACACACATGGTCACCTTATCTTTGATAAAGGATGCAAGTATATACCATGGAGAAAGGACAGCCTCTTTAATAAGTGGTGCTGGGAAAACTGGACAGCTTCATGTAAAAGAATGAAATTAGAACACTCCTTACACCATACACAAAAATAAACTCAAAATGGATTAAAGACCTAAATGTAAGACTGGACACTATAAACTCTTAGAGAAAAACATAGGCAGAACACTCTTTGACATAAAGCACAGCAAGATCTTTTTTGCCCCACCTCCTAAAGTAATGGAAATAAAAACAAAAATAAACAAATGGGACCTAATGAAACTTAAAAGCTTTTGCACAGCAAAGGAAACTATAAACAAGACGAAAAGACAACCCTCAGAATGGGAGAAAATATTTGCAAACGAGTCAACGGACAAAGGATTAATCTCCAAAATATATAAATAGCTCATGCAGCTCAATACTAAAAAATCAACAACCCAATCAAAAATGGGTGGAAGACTTAAATAGACATTTCTCCAAAAAAGATATACAGATTGCCAACAAACACATGAAAGGATTCTCAACATCACTAATTATTAGAGAAATGCAAATCAAAACTACAATGAGGTATTACCTCACACTAGTCAGAATGGGCAACATTAGAAAATCTACAAACAACAAATGCTGGAGAGGGTGTGGAGAAAAGGGAGCCCTCTTGCACAGTTGGTGGGAATGTAAATTGATACAGCCACTATGGAGAGCAGTATGAAGGTTCTTTAAAAAACTAAAAATAGAACTACCATACGACCCAGCAGTCCCACTACTGGGCATATACCCTGAGAAAACCATAATTCAAAGAGTCATGTACCACAATGTTCATCGCAGCTCTATTTACAATAGCCAGAACATGGAAGCAACCTAAGTGTCCATCGACAGATGAATGGATAAAGAAGATGTGGCACATATATACAATGGAATATTACTCAGCCATAGAAAGAAACGAAAATGAGTTATTTGTAGAGAGTTGGATGGACCTAGAGTCTGTCATACAGAGTGAAGTAAGTCAGAAAGAGAAAAACAAATACCGTATGCTAACACATTTATATAGAATCTAAAAAAAAAAAAAAGGTTCCGAAGAACCTAGGAGCAGGACAGGAATAAAGATGCAGACATAGAGAATGGACTTGAGGACACAGGGAGGGGGAAGGGTAAGCTGGGACGAAGTGAGTGACATGAACATATATACACTACCAAATGTAAAACAGATAGTGGGAAGCAGCCACATAGCGCAGGGAGATCAGCTAGGTGCTTTGTGACCACCTAGAGGGGTGGGATTAGGGAGGGTGGGAGGGAGACACAAGAGGGAGGAGATAAGGGGATATATGTATATGTATAGCTGATTCCCTTTGTTATAAAGCAGAAACTAACACATCATTGTAAAGCAAGTATATTCCAATAAAGATGTTAAAAAAAAAAAAGATGTGGTACATATATACAATGGAATATTATTTAGCCATAAAAGGGAATGAAGTTGGGTCATTTGTAGAGATGTGGATGGACCTAGAGACTGTCATACCGAGTGAAGTAAGTCAGAAAGAGAAAAACAAATATCGAATATTAATGCATACATGTGGAATATAGAAAAATGGTACAGATGAACCCATTTGCAAGGCAGAAATAGAGACACAGATGTGGAGAACAAATGTATGGACACCAAGGGCGGGAAAGCTGGGGCGGGGGTGGTGGTGGTGGGATGAGTTGGGAGTTTGGGATTGACATATATACACTACTATGTATAAAATAGATAACTAATAAGAACCTGCTGTATAAAAAAATATAATAAAATTTTACAAAATAAAAATTTAAAAGATCCAGATTTTTGTATCAGATATATGGTAAATGAGATGAAGTGATTTAATTAAACTTTATATTAGGGATTAAAATATTTTGCACTGGAAGATCAATTCAACAGTAAATCTATGCGAAAATGTACCAGCCGAATACTATGTATTCAGAATCGTAGTTGTATTAGAACTGAAAAAGGCTTTAGAGATACTATTTAATTGGTTTTTCTTTTACTTTAGGTAAGAACAAGCATCTTTTCATACGTTAAAAGCTGTTTGTATTTCTCCTTTTGTAGATTGCGTTTTAAAATTCATTGCCATTTTTCTACTGGAGAATGAATTTGTTAGCAATTTGTGTTTTTATATGAAAAAACATAAATGTATTATTTGTCATATACAGTACATACCTTTCTTTTTGCTATGTTATGCCATTTTTAATATATACAAAAATAGTTTTAATTTTTTTGTGTATTTAAACCAATTCATATCTCTTCTTATGGATTATATATTTGCATTTGTAATTTGGAAGACTTCCCAATTCCAAAATATAGTAAATATCTTCTTATATTTTCCCATAGTTATTTTATAATTTATTTTACCTAATTTTTTAAATCTATCTGTAATTCAATTATGTATAAATCATTAACAAATCTGGAGTTTAATTTGTGAAGTAGGCATCTAACTTTATTTTTTCCAAATGGTTAGCCAAATGCCCCTGTACCATTTATTAAGTAATCCATCTCTTCTGTGTTCATTTGAAATGCCACCTCAAGTTAATATTTTCTTTGAGTTTATTTGAGGTGACATAACTGCTCCAAACATTTATTAGCAGAGAATAATGTTTTATATAATTAGTATTTGACTTTATAGTTCAATTTTCAGAATGGAAAAAATAGGACATGATAGATTCCAAGACTATGAACACTGTTTACTAGGATTTTTGAAGTTAGAGAACTTAGGGAAAAAATTTCCGATGTTACTTTATTTTAAAGTAAAATCTAGCAATTTTTTAAGCTGCATTTGAGCACTTTTTTTCTTTGCATTTTCTCCTCTGCTATTTGCAGATTTTCTAGCAGACTTAACATCTGGTATTGAGAATCCTTAAGCCTAAGGAAGGCACATTGCTGGCAGAAAGTTTTTCTAGGGATATTAGGATTGAGAAAAGTGGGAATTATGCATTAAAGATATGTAGAGAGATGCTTATCTTTAAGATTTTAAACTCTATCTACACGGTCCCTGCTTGGGTTGAATTACGTACCCCCCAAAAAGATATGTCGAAGTCCTAACCCCAAATATCCCAGAATGTGACCTTATTTGAAAATATGTAATTAGTTAAATTGAGATAAAGTTATACCTCACAAATAAATGGAAAGATGTTCCATGCTCATGGATTAGAAGAATTAATATTGTTAAAATGTCCATATTACCCAAAGCAATCTACAGATTCAATGCAATTCCTATCAAAATTTCAATGGCATTTTTCACTGAAATAGAACAAACAATCCTAAAATTTGTTTGAAACCACAAAGACCCCAAATGGCCATAACAATTTTGAAAGAGAAGAACAAAGCTGGAGGCATGATGCTTCCTGATTTCAAACTATATTTCAAAGCTACAGTAATAAAAAGTATATGGTATTGACATAAAAACAGACACAAAGATCAATGGAACAGAATAAAGAGCCCAGAAATAAACCCACACATATATGGTCAATTAATTTATAACAGAGAAGCCAAGAATATACAATGGGGAAAGGACAGTCTCTTCAGTAAATGGTGTTGGGAAAACTGGATAGCCATATGCAAAAGAATGAAACTTGACCCTTATCTTACACCATACAAAAAAATTAACTCAAAATGGATTGAAGTCTTGTATGTACGACTTGAAACCATAAAACTCCTAGAAGAAAACATAGGCAGTTAGTTCCTTGACATAGATCTTGGCAATGATTTTTTGAACCTGACACCAAAAGCAACAAAAGCAAAAATTTTTTTAAAGTGGGACTACATCATGCTAAAAAGCTTCTGTACAGATAAGGAAACCATTAACAAGATGAAAAGGCAACCTAAAAAATGGGAGAAGATATTTACAAATCATATATCTGATAAGGGATTAATATCTAAAATATATAAAAAAACTCATACAACTCAATAGCAAAGAAACAAACTGATTAAAAAATGGCCAGAGGATCTGAATAGACATTTTTCCAAAGAAGACATACAAGTAGCCAACGGGTACATGAAAAAGTGCTCAATATCACTAATCATCAGGGCAATGCAAATCAAAACCACAGTGAATTATCACCTCACACCTGTTAGAATGGCTATTATCAAAAAGACTTGAAATAACAAGTGTTTGGTGAGGATGTGGAGAAAAAGGAACCCTTATTCACTGTTGGTGGGAATGTAAATTGATGCAGCCAACATGGACAACAGTATGGAGATTCCTCAAAAACTTAGAAATGAAAACACTAACTCAAAAAGATATAAGCACCCCCATGTTCACTGCAGCACTATTTAAAATAGCCAAGACATGAACGCAGTCTAAGTGTCCATCAATGGATAAATGAATAAAGAAGATGTGTGTTTTATATATGTATACGTATTCAGCCATAAAAAGAAGGAAATCTTGCCATTTGTGACAACATGGATGGAACTTGAGGGCATTATGCTAAGTGAAATAAGTCAGATAGAGAAAGATAAATATTCTATGATCTCACTTATATGTGGAATCTAAAAAACAAACCAAGACAAAACAAAACTCGAACTCATATATATAGAGGACAGATTGGTGGTTGCCTGAGGAGCCGGGGAGAGGATGGGTGAAATGGGTGAAGGGGGTCTAAAGGTATAAGCTTCCAGCTAAAAAGTAAAAGTAATGTACAGCATGGTGACCACAGTTTAACATACTGTATTGTATATTTGAAAGTTGCTAAGAAAGTAAATCTTAAAAGTTCTTATCACAAGGAAAAAAATGTTTGTAACCATGTGTGGTGATGGATGTTACTAGACTTGTGACCATTTCACAATATATACAAATATCAAATCATTATGTTGTACACTTGAAACTAATGTTATATGTTATATGTCAATTATATCTTACGGTTTTTTTACGAAAAAAAGATGAGGTCTTACTGGAGAAGGAGAAATTGGAGTTATGCAGCTGCAAGATAAGGAATAGCCTCTTATGTACTTACTCTGTGTTGGTGTTGGCTAA
This sequence comes from Balaenoptera physalus, assembly GCF_965194825.1. NCBI lineage: Eukaryota > Metazoa > Chordata > Mammalia > Artiodactyla > Balaenopteridae > Balaenoptera > Balaenoptera physalus. Next base: position 61,678,393 of record NC_138893.1, on the reverse strand, counting down.
ATGGCCAATACAGACAGTTGGCAAATCACCAGAAGTTAAGAAGACAGGAAGAATTCCCCTACAAGTTTCAAAGGGAATATGCCTCTTCTGACACCATGATTTCAGACGTCTAGCCATCTAGTTTCTGGTACTCTGTTATAGCAACCCTAGAAAACTTATATAGCCCCCAACACATTTAACAGACTTATGGTTTCTGACACCAAAATGCCCAATAATATCTTTCTTCTGAATTTTGCCAAATTTTGAGCACATATAGGAGATAAAAAAACTATGATATTTGTTAAGTACAGCCCAAATGATTCATAGAATCTAAGTAAAAGTTAAGTAGATCCCTTAAAATCAGAGCTAGAATAATGGTTACTAGTGTAGACTGTTAAAGCCAGATGTCTGAATGTATAATCCCCTTCTTCTACGTATTAGCATGGTGGCCTTCAGCAAGCTATTTAACTTCTTGGGGTTTCTGTTTCCTTATCTGTAAAATAAAATATCTACCTCATGGAGTTGTTGGGGACATAGGTTGAGGTACTTCATGCAAAAGTGCTTAGAACAGTACCACAGAGTAATAATAATTACTATTATTATTTTTTATGACTATTATTACAAGTGTGGTTGATCCTGTTTTAAGGGGAACAAATATGGATGATAGTTCATCACACAGCTGCAACAACTTGCTGGACACTCATTTAAAGATCCATTGTAATGTAGTCATTTTGCCATAGCAGTTTGGCCACATAACAAGACTGTAGCTATGGTTTATATCCTAAGTCATCATGATCTTTACTCACAGGTTTCTACAGACTGAATTGTGTCTCCCCCTCCCTAAATTCATATACTGAAGCCCTAACCTCCAATGTGAGTGTATCCTGAGATAAGAGTCTTTAGAAGATAATTAAGATTAAATAAGTTCATAAGACTAGGCCCTAATCTAATAGGACTTTTGCCTTATAAGAAAAGGAAGATTCCCTCCCTCTTTCCCCCCCACCCCCTCCACCATGTGAAAACATACCATAGTGAGAAGGCAGCTATCCACAAGCCAGAAAGGGAGATCTCATCACAAACTGACCATTCTGGCATCGTCATCTCAGAATTCCAGCTTCCAGAATTATGAGAAAATAAATGTCTGTTGTTTAAGCCACCTAGTCTACTGTATTTTGTTGTGGCAGTTCGAGCTAATACACAGGTTCAACACCCAAAGGGTTAAATATATATACTACTTGGGCCATGTGGCTCTCTCTGCTTGGTTGTCTCTTCCTTGCCTATCCAAACTTCAAATCTGGAGTGCTGCAGGGCCCTCTTCTTTACTCTTTTTATATTCCTTCCCTGAATCTTCTATCCCCACCAGGCTCAGGGCTTTAAAAACCATATACTAATATGTATATACTAATTAATATTAGTATATACTAATGACACACAAATCTAGTCCTCATCTCTTCCCTCCACAGCTATAGGCTCATGAGTCCAACTACCTTCGTGATCCCTCCACTTGGAGAAATAATAGGCATCTCAAATATTAAAAGTTCAAAACAAACCCTTGATTAAACTGTTCCCTTTTGCCAATCATGCCTCATCCATGCCAACACCCCACCCTAAAAGTCGTCCTTGATTTCATTTTCCTTATCCCCTCTACCCACATCAAGTCTTGTCAGTTCTACTTCCAAGTTAGACGTTTTTTTTAATTGTTGAATTTTTTTTTAAATTATTTATTTATTTATGGCTGTGTTGGGTCTTCGTTTCTGTGCAAGGGCTTTCTCTAGTTGTGGCGAGCGGGGTCCACTCTTCATCGCCGTGCGCGGGCCTCTCACTATTGTGGCCTCTCTTGTTGCGAAGCACAGGCTCCAGACGCGCAGGCTCAGTAGTTGTGGCTCACGGGCCTAGTTGCTCTGCGGCATGTGGGATCTTCCCAGACCAGGGCTCGAACCCATGTCCCCTGCATTAGCAGGCAGATTCTCAACCATTGCGCCACCAGGGAAGCCCTAAATTAGACTTTTATGTTATCTCTTAGTTCCACTGTTACCTCTCTAGCTTAAGCCACTATTATCTCTTGCCACAGTCTCCTAAATGGTCTCGCTGTCTCTAGTCTTGCTGTTTTATAACCTTTTCTCCATGCAGTAGCCATAGCTATCATTTTTAAATTTAATTTTTATTTTACTAAAAAATATACATGCACAGAGTTTAAGTAGGCAAAGTGTTCAACAAACAAATCTCCCAAAACAAACCCAAGCCCTAAACTCTTCCCATTAACCTTTTCCAGAGGAACTATTTTAAGTATTTCAGCTCAGAGTTGTCTTGTTTTTTGGGCTAGGTTTATTAAGGTATAATTTGCATAAAGTAAAGCTCACCAAGTCACCTTTTCTTCAGGTATACAGTTCAATGACTTTTGACGAATATATATAGTCATGTAACCACCACAATCAAGAATAGAATATTTCCTTTATCCTAAGTTTTATCTTAAACTGAATTATGTTAAAGAAAGGTCCTCAGTGACTTTCTTCTGAACTTGAATAAAATCCATACTCCTTCTCAAAGCCCTCAAAGCCCTACAAAGCTTACTTCTGTTGACTTCTCTGAACTCCCCTGATAACAAGTCTTCTCACCCAGCACAGCTCTTGTCGGGATTTTTATCCTGCTTTATGTATACTCAACTTGCTGTTCCCTTTATCTAGAATGATTTTCCTCTTACTATCTCACCATTTCTGATCTTATCAAAAGTAGCTTTTACCTTACCCCAAGGAAGTGCCAATCATTTTATCCTGTTTATTTCTTACTACATGATTTAGAATGATTTTGTTAATTTGCCTCTTTGCTTAGTCATGTCTTGGACGACCAGAATGTAAGCAAGATGAAGGCAGGGACCTTGGTCCATTTTACACAACACTATATTCCCAGTTCCCAATATTACCTAAGCACACAGAAGTTGCTTTATATTATTGCTAACTGCTAATATATGACAATATTTGACCTACAAAAATGGCAGTTTCAAATGGTTCAACATAATGAATATTTGCTGAATGAATGAATGAACTACAATTTTAAGTTGCTTCCAGCAGGAGACCATAGTTACATTTGTGTGTAGCTACAGTTTGTTCTTCCTGAGTTCACTTGATCACCTTTTGTCCAAAATTGTCACCAGAAGTACCACTGTAGTTTTCCAAATAATAGTTTTCCATTACGAAGATACTCTTCTTTACTAAAACATTTAACACTAATAATTTAAAAGCAAAACTTAAAGGCAACACCTCTTCAAACAAATTAACTAAAATTTGGTAGGAGGCAGGATCAAGATGGCAGAGTAGGAAGACACTGAGCTCACCTCCTCCCAAGAAACCAAAACTACAACTACATATGAAACAACTCTCTCTGAGAAGAATACAACGACTAGCAGAAGAGCTCTTCTACAGCTAAGGATATAAAGAAAAAAAACCACACTGAGACAGGTAAGAGGGGACAAAAAGTAGAGTCAGGACCCATGCCCCCAGTGGGTGACCCAAAAGAGGAAGGAGATACCACAAACGTGAAGGTCCTCCCTAAGGAGCAAGGGTTCAAGTCCCACAGCCCCTGGGGTCCAGCACCAGGAAGATGAGCCCCCTTAACTGGTTTTGAAAATCAGTGGGGCTTATGATTGGGAGAACCAGAGTGCTGTAGGAAACCAGGACTGCACTTTTAATGGGTGCACGCACAAACTTATTTGCTCCTAGACCCAGGGCAGAGACAGCAGATTGAAAATCACATAGTGCCTTACCTGGCCTGCCAAGAGCACTCCAGCATGCCCTCAGCCTGCACCAGGCTCCATCTCCAACTCTCCCAACCCCAAAAGTGGCAGCATTCACATGCCCCAGGAAAAACCTGAGCACATGCCTGGCTCCAGCTCTAGCCCCACCAGCTCCAGCCCACCACTGCCAAGGTGGCCCCCACCGCACCCTTAGGAGAAGGCCTGGCTTGTGCCAGGCTTCAGCTCTAGCCCTCTCCCTTGGCTCCAGTCCACCTGTGCCAAGGTAATGGCCCTGGCACACCATGGAAAAAGCCCCAGCCCATGCTTGATTTAGCTCCAGCCGTCCTGCCAAAGCCATTGGCCACATGCAGACTGTGCAGGGATGCTTTTACAAAAGGACAAGCCTTCAAGACTGGGATAAGTAATTGTTTCACCTAATTTCATATAGACAAACAGAGAAAGTCAAACAGAATGAGAAGACAGAGGAATATGTTCCAAATGGAAGAACAAGATAAAACCCCAGGAAAAGACCCTAATGAAACAGAAATAAGTAATTTACCTGATAAAGCATTCAAACCAATGGTCATAAAAATGCTCACCAAACTTGAGAAAAGAACAGAGGAACACAGTGAGAACTTCAACAAATAATTAGAAATAAAAAAGAACCAGTCAGAGCTGAAGAATACAATAACTGAAATAAAAAATACACTAGAAATCAACAGCAGATCAGTGATACAGAAGAATGCATAAGTGACTTGCAAGACACAATAGTGGAAATCACCCAATCAGTACAGCAAAAAGAAAAAAAAAATTTTAAGTGAGGATAATATCAAGTGAACTAACATTTGCATTCTAGTCCCAGAAGGAGAAGAGAGAGAAAGTGGCAGAAAATGTATTTGATAAAATAATAGCTAAAAACTTCCCTAACCTGAAGAAGAAAACAGATACCTAGGTACAAGAAGCATAGAGAGAGAGGGAAGACAGCAGAAGCAAGAAGAACTACAATCCTGCAGCCTGTGGAACAAAAACCACATTCACAGAAAGATAGACAAGATGAAAAGGAAGAGGGCTATGTATCAGATGAAGGAACAAGATAAAACCCCAGAAAAACAATTAAATGAAGTGGAGATAGGCAACCTTCCAGAAAGAGAATTCAGAATAATGATCGTGAAGATGATCCAGGACCTCAGAAAAAGAATGGAGGTAAAGATCGAGAAGATGCAGGAAATGTTTAACAAAGACCTAGAAGAATTAAAGAACAAACAAACAGAGATGAATACTACAAGAACTGAAATGAAAACTACACTAGAAGGAATCAAAAGCAGAATAACTGAGGCAGAAGAATGGATAACTGACCTGGAAGACAAAATGGTGCAATTCACTGCTGTGGAACAGAATAAAGAAAAAAGAATGAAAAGAAATGAAGACAGCCTAACAGACTGCTGGGACAAGATTAAATGCAACAACATTCGCATTATAGGCGTCCGAGAAGGAGAAGAGAGAGAGAAAGGACCAGAGAAAATATTTGAGAGATTATAGTCGAAAACTTCCCTAACATGGGAAAGGAAATAGCCACCCAAGTCCAGGAAGCACAGAGTCCCATACAGGATGAACCCAAGGAGAAACACGCCGAGACACATAGTAATCAAATTGGAAAAAATAAAAGACAAAGAAAAATTATTAAAATCAGCAAGGGCAAAATGACAAATAACATACAAGGGAACTCCTATAAGGTTAACAGCTGATTTCTCAGCAGAAACTCTACAAGCCAGAAGGGAGTGGCATGATATACTTAAATTGATGAAAGGGAAGAACCCACAACCAAGATTACTCTACCCAGCAAGGATCTCATTCAGATTTGATGGAGAAATCAAAAGCTTTACAGACAAGCAAAAGCTAAGAGAATTCAGCACCACCAAACCAGCTCTACAACAAATGCTAAAGAAATTCTCTAAGTGGGAAACACAAGAGAAGAAAAGGACCTACAAAAATAAACCCAAAACAATTAAGAAAATGGTCATAGGAACATACATATCAATAATTACCCTAAATGTGAATGGATTAAATGCTCCAACCAAAAGACACGGGCTTGCTGAATGGATACAAAAACAAGACCCATCTATATGCTGTCTGTAAGAGACCCACTTCAGACCTAGGGACACATTCAGACTGAAAGTGAGGGGATGGAAAAAGATATTCCATGCAAATGGAAATCAAAAGAAAGTTGGAGTAGCAATACTCATATCGATAAAATAGACTTTAAAATAAAGAATGTTACAAGAGACAAGGAAGGACACTACATAATGATCAGGGGATCAATCCAAGAAGAAGATATAACAAATATAAATATATATGCACCCAACATAGGAGCACCTCAATACATAAGGCAACTACTAACAGCTATAAAAGAGGAAATCGACAGTAACACAGTAAGAGTAGGGGACTTTAACACCTCACTTACACCAATGGACAGATCATCCAAAATGAAAATAAATAAGGAAACACAGCTTTAAATGACACAATAGACCAGATAGATTTAATTGATATTTGTAGGACATTCCATCTGAAAACAGCAGATTACACTTTCCTCTCAAGTGCACACGGAACATTCTCCAGGATAGATCACATCTTGGGTCACAAATCAAGCCTCAGTAAATTTAAGAAAATTGAAATTATATCAAGCATCTTATCTGACCACAACGCTATGAGATTAGAAATCAATTACAGGGAAAAAAACATAAAAAACACAAACACATGGAGGCTAAACAATACATTACTAAATAACCAAGAGATCACTGAAGAAATCAAAGAGGAAATCAAAAAATACCTAGAGACAAATGACAATGAAAACACTATGATCCAAAACCTCTGGGAAACAGCAAAAGCAGTTCCAAGAGGGAAGTTTATAACTATACAACCCTACCTCAAGAAACAAGAAAAATCTCAAATGAAAAAATCTAACCTTACACCTAAAGGAACTAGAGAAAGAAGAACAAACAAAACCCAAAGTTAGCAGAAGGAAAGAAATCATAAAGAAAAGAGCAGAAATAAATGAAATGGAAACAAAGAAAACAATAGCAAAGATCAATAAAAGTAAAAGCTGGTTCTTTGAGAAGATAAACAAAATTGATAAACCATTAGCCAGACTCATCAAGAAAAAGAGGGAGAGGACTCAAATCAATAAAATTAGAAATGAAAAAGGAGAAGTTACAACAGACACTGCAGAAAAACAAAGCATCCTAAGAGACTACTACAAGCAACTCTATGCCAATAAAATGGACAACCTGGAAGAAATGGACAAATTCTTAGAAAGGTATAACCCTCCATGACTGAACCAGGAAGAAGTAGAAAATATGAACAGACCAGTCACAAGTAATGAAATTGAAACTGTGAATAAAAATCTTCCAACAAACCAAAGTTCAAGACCAGATGGCTTCACAGGTGCATTCTATTAAACATTTAGAGAAGAGCTAACACCCATCCTTCTCAAACTCTTCCAAAAAATTGCAGAGGAAGGAACACTCCCAAACTCATTCTATGAGGCCACCATCACCCTGATACCAACACCAGACAAGGATACTACAAAAAAAGAAAATTACAGACCAATATCACTGATGAATATAGATGCAAAAATCCTCAACAAAATACTAGCAAACAGAATCCAACAACACATTAAAAGGATCATACACCATGATCGAGTGGGATTTATCCCAGGGATGCAAAGATTCTTCAATATATGCAAATAAATCAATGTGATACACCATTCTAACAAATTGAAGAAGAAAAACCATATGATCATCTCAATAGATGCAGAAAAAGCTTTTGACAAAATTCAACACCCATTTATGATAAAAACTCTCCAGAAAGTGGGCATAGAGGGAACCTACCTCAACATAATAAAGGCCATATACAACAAACCCACAGCAAACATCATTCTCAATGATGAAAAACTGAAAGCATTTCTTCTAAGATCAGGAACAAGACAAGGATGTCCACTCTTGCCACTATTATTCAACATAGTTTTGGGAGTCTTAGCCATGGCAACCAGAGAAGAAAAAGAAATAAAAGGAATACAAATTGGAAAAGAAGAAGTAAAACTGTCACTGTTTGCAGATGACATGATACTATACATAGAGAATCCTAAAGGTGCCACCAGAAAACTACTAGAGCTAATCAATGAATTTGGTAAAGTTGCAGGATACTAAATTAATGCACAGAAATCTCTTGCATTCCTATATATTAATGATGAAAAATCTGAAAGAGAAATTAAGGAAATACTCCTATTTACCACTGCAACAAAAAGAATACAATACCTAGGAATAAACCTACCTAGGGAGACAAAAGACCTGTATGCAGAAAACTATAAGACACTGATGAAAAAGATTAAAGATGATACAAACAGATGGAGAGATATACCATGTTCTTGGATTGGAAGAGTCAATATTGTGAAAATGACTATACTACCCAAAGCAATCTACAGATTCAATGCAATCCCTATCAAATTATCAATGGCATTTTTTATGGAACTAGAACAAAAAATCTTAAAATTTATATGGAGACACAAAAGACTCCGAATAGACAAAACAGTCTTGAGGGGAAAAAAACGGAGCTGGAGGAATCAGACTCCCTGACTTCAGACTATACTACAAAGCTACAGTAATCAAGACAATATGGTACTGGCACAAAAACAGAAACATAGATCAATGGAACAAGATAGAAAGCCCAGAGATAAAGCCACACACCTATGGTCAACTAACCTATGACAAAGGAGGCAAGGATATACAATGGAAAAAAGACAGTCTCTTCAATAAGTGGTGCTAGGAAAACTGGACAGCTGCATGTAAAAGAATGAAATTAGAACACTCCCTAACACCATACACAAAAATAAACTCAAAATGGATTAGAGACCTAAATGTAAGACTGGATGCGATAAAACTCTTAGAGGAAAACATAGGAAGAGCACTCTTTCACATAAATCACGGCAACATCTTTTTTGATCCACCTCCTAGAGTAATGGCAATAAAAACAAAAATAAACAAATGGGACCTAATGAAACTTCAAAGCTTTTGCACAGCAAAGGAAACCATATAAAAAATGAAAAGACAACCTTCAGAATGGGAGAAAATATTTGCAAACAAATCAACGGACAAAGGATTAACCTCCAAAATATATAAACACTCATGCAGCTCAATATGAATAAAACAAACAACCCAATCCAAAAATGGGCAGAAGACCTAAATAGACATTTCTCCAAAGAAGACATACAGATGGCCAAGAAGCACATGAAAAGCTGCTCAACATCACTAATTATTAGAGAAATACAAATCAAAACTACAATGAGGTATCACCTCACACCAGTTAGAATGGGCATCATTAGAAAATGTACAAACAACAAATGCTCGAGAGGGTGTGGAGAAAAGGGAACCCCCTTGCACTGTTGGTGGGAATGTAAATTGATACAGCCACTATGGAGAGCAGTATGGAGGTTCCTTAAAAAACTAAAAATAGAATTACCATATGGTCCAGCAATCCCACTACTGGGCATATACCCAGAGAAAACCATAATTCAAAAAGACACATGCACCCCAATGTTCATTGCAGCACTATTTACAATAGCCAGGTCATGGAAACAACCTAAATGCCCATCGACAGACGAATGGATAAAGAAGTTGTGGTACATATATACAATGGAATATTACTCAGCCATAAAAAGGAACAAAATTGGGTCATTTGTTGAGACGTGGATGAATCTAGAGACTGTCATAGAGAGTGAAGTAAGTCAGAAAGAGAACAACAAATATCGTATATTAACACATATATGTGGAACCTAGAAAAATGGTACAGATGAACCGGTTTGCAGGGCAGAAATTGAGACACAGATATAGAGAACAAACGTATGGACACCAAGGTGGGAAAGTGGCAGGGGGGTGGGGGTGGTGGTGTGATGAATTGGGAGATTGGGATTGACATGTATACACTGATGTGTACAAAACGGATGACTAATAAGAACGTGCTGTATAAAAAAATAAAATAAAATAAAATTCAAAAATTCAAAAAAAAATTGATTCCACATCCCTGGGCTCTTTATCATATACGAATAAGCCCACTCATGTGCAAATTCTCATATATAAATTTAACTCTCCTGGCACTGACAGTAGACACCCTACTGGCTTTCTACTGTCAGAAATGTGAGCTTTGAGATATTTTCTAAAGAGGGGTTTATAGTATTTTATCTAAAAAAAAAAAAAAAAGCAGCATAGAGAGTCCCAAACAAGATGAACCCAAAGATCCACATCAAGACACATGATTAAGGGAGTTCCCTGGTGGCCTAGTGGCTAGGATTCTGGGCTTTCACTTTCGTGGCCCGGGTTCAATCCCTGGTTGGGGGAACTAATCCTGCAAGATGTGTGGCAAGACAAAAAAAAAAAAAAAAAAAGACATATAAGTAAATTGGCAAAAGTTAAAGATAGAGAATTTTAAATGCAGGACGAGAAAAACCATGTTCATAGTAGCATTATTTATAATAACCAAGATATAGAAGCAACCTAAGTGTCCATTGACAGATGAATGGATAAAGACAATGTGGTTATATATATATATATATATATATATATATATATATATATATATATATATATACACACACAATGGAATATTGTTCATTCATAACGAAGAATAAAATTTTCCCATTTGCAACAACATGGATAGACCTGAAGGGTATTATGCTTAGTGAGATAAGTCAGGCAGAGAAAGACAAATAATGTATGTTTTCACTTATATGTGAAACCTAAAAAACAAACAAATATAACAAAACAGAAAGAGACAGAGAACAAACTAGTGGTTGCCAGACGGGAGAGGGATGGGGTGGGGGGGGGGTGAAATAGGTGAAAGGGGATTAAGAAATACAAAATACCAGTGATAAAAGTCAAAGGGATGTAATGTACAGCACAGGATATATAGTCGACATTTTATAATAACTATTATATGTAATGTATAAAAATATCAAATCACTATGTTGTACACCTGAAACTAATATAATAAGTCAACTATACTTCAATTTTTTAAAAATAGAATTTTTGGCTAGTTTCATTGAAACCTAATTTACACAGAATAAAATTCACCAATTTTAGATGCACAGTTTCAACAAATGTAAACAGTTGTTACCACCACCACATGCATGATATAGAATACTTCCATTATGACAAAAAGTTCTTTCTTATCCTTTTGCAGACAGTCCCCTTGTCCCCTTCCAGCCCCAGACAACCAGTGATCTGCTATCATTATAGTTTTGCTTTTTTCTAAAATTTGCCTTTCAAGAATTTCACATAAATGGGATCGTATGTGTAGTCTTGTGTCTGGCTTCTTTCACTTAGTATAATACTTTTAAGGTTAATCCACTGTGTGTGCCAGTAGTTTATTTTTTTCATTTCTGGCTAATTTGTAACTTTCATGCTTTTTGGTGGCAGGTATCTCATGGCTACCCTGAGCTTCTAGAAAGCAGATAGTTTTGAGACGAATTTGATAGCACTAACAGTGAGAGAACTACCGTAGGCGTCAGGATCGCCCAACACACAAGCTGTCTGTGCTGCTAACCTGCTAGAAAACCTTGGGCAAGCTGTTTGGCCTCCCTCACCCTGTCTCCTCAGCTGTAATTAAGATGATAAGATTACCTACTTCAAGGATCCTGTGAGGATCACTTCGGTTAATGATGTGAAACATTAGCACAGTGGCTGGCACGGAGGAAATGCCCAGTAAATGGTACCTCAGCTAGGCTTTTGGAGCTGTAGAAGAGCCTGCTTCTCCAACATGTGTCTAGCTTTCCTTTTCATTTTCTACTCAACCTTTTACTCAACTCAGCTTCTCAACCCCTATGTGACAAAACTTTGGAAAGGCAAAGAAGACTTGAACTGTGGTTTCCATTTGCTTCTTTGAGAATTAAACCCTATGTTTCCCTCATTCTAATTAGGTGGACTTGCAAGGTTTCTTACAGTGTGTGTGTGTGTGTGTGTGTGTGTGTGTGTGTTTCACTTCCTTATAAGTGACTGTGAACTTCTTTTCTCTAATCTAATTGCTGATCTACCATCAGTGCTTTGGGGGTAATGAATTTAATGACCCCTAACAATTGGCCTTCAGGTATCAGTTTTAAAGTCAAAGGCATCCCTTTAGGCAGAACAGCAAATTGAACAGAGAGTGAACTGGTTTCATCATAGTATTTTTTGCAATTAGATACAAAAATAAGGAAAGGAGGATGCTTTAAGAGATGATTCAATTGTTGGGTGACCTCTCCCTGTACTGATTCAACTCCCTCCAGACTCTTCTGGCTGAGCAGTTGATGTCATTTGAGAAAATCTCACCTTTCTTGTTTCAGTTCTGCCAACTACATCTTGCTGTGTTCTCCATCTCACTGACCACTTTTCCTTTGCCTCCTTAGGTGGCTTCTTTTCCCTTTTCCTACCTTAAACTGCAGATGACCTCCAAGGTTCAAGTCAGTCCAAACCAATGCTTGCTTTTGTGCAAGTAATTCCTAAATCTAACCTTGATCTCTCCCTGTGTTCCAGGTTCCCACAAGATTTCCCTGCTGTTCACTATTTGGTGAATACACAAAGCCAACACATACATGAAACAAACTTCAGACACTCAAATTTCCCCCCAATACATTATGAATCTTGTAAAGTAGCCCTCTCCACTGTGAAAAATATCTTTATCTTTTTTCAAAAAAAGGGTAATATTTGCAATGGGATCAGGCTTTCCGAGGTAATAAACTTGGGAAACAGTTTCAACATTAAAAAATAAAAAACAAAAGACCTTCTGGCCTAGCAAACTGAGACCCAAATTAAAATGTATGCCTAATCATTTTTAACAAATTTATCCTAGAGCTAGAAGGTCAGCAAGTTTAAGGTTGAGGAGCAGGTTGGGGACGTCAGCTCTAAAAATTTTAATGTTTTAAAGCAAACAATTTCTGGGCTCCAAGTGAAGTGAAACAGAATCTCTAGGGGCATGTACAGTGTGGTAAATTCCATACTAGGTGCAGGTTAGAGTTAGAAAAGGAGAGTGAGGACATGAGAAAAAAAACAGGTAAAATCAGTCTTTCATCTAGCACTAATTACAATGAGCGACACTTCTATCTGCTTTCTGTACAACAGACAATTGCTATTAATAACTGACATAGCTTTATAGTTAATCATTTCTTTAATTCTTTTCATATAGATCTTGAAAGAGTCACGGATAAAAGCCACATTCACTTCCTAATACTTAGCAGTAACTAGTGGGAGAAGCCTAATATCTTCTCATATTTTTGTCTTGCTCTGGTCTTATGATTTCTTAAAATACATATATTATCAGAAGGAAGAGTCCATGGGTAAATGTCACACTTTTCTTGATTCACCTAATTATATTTTTGCTTTTGCTTAGGTTAAGATTAATTTTCCTATTCTGCTAATAAATAGAAAATGCTTTTAGTATTTTTATGCTAGAAAAAGATGTCTTTGACATTTTAAAGAATTGGGAAGATATTTCTGATAAGTCATCATGTGCATAAAGATTAATTTATTCATATGAAATGTTCAATAACCAGAAAAGACTGATTTAAATAGAACCATTTCACAATTATTTATTTATTTAATTATTTTTTGGTTATGGACATTGATTTCTTCTAAGACATAAAGTGCCTGTGTACATGAAGAAAAACTAAAATAATGGTAAACAAATGTTGATTGGGTCCAGCCAAATAAGCAGCATCTTTGGTTTTACAGATATTGTTAACTGTCTTTAACTTTATTTAAGTGCCTATAATGAAACCTTGCAATTGGAATAATAGCTTGTTCCTGAGTCTAATAAATATTTTCTAGCTCCTTCGTCCTAAATTCCCTGTCTGATAATGACCCTTTTCAAGGAAAAAAGACATAATAAGTGATAAATCTATACTGAAACATTTCTTTTATCTGAAAAGTTCACACACCATCTACTTCTAGTAAACCTGGAAAACAGAGAAAATCGGAGGCATTAAAACCTTTTAATATGAAAATCAATGGCAATGTATTTAGGATGTTGTTATATTTTATGAAGATTTTCTTTCATATCACAATGTCCAATTTTTTTTTTCTGATTTCTCACAACTGAGCTAAACACTTATGTGATTCTTTCACATCTATCTTCCCATTTAGACCATGAGCCTTGTGAGAGCAGGGACTGACTTTATTCCCAGTGCTTATCATATAGTCTGCACTAAATAAATACATATTTCCAGCCTGCACTTCTACTTGGAGTAAGGAGTTTCTTAAATTTTCTGTTCTCATTTTATTTACTCAAAAATGTTTTCAAACTTCTAGGGATGCCCCTTCAGCTTATTCTAGGATTTGGTGAGTAGAATATGCCTCTTTGTCTATACCTTTCAAGGCTGTCTAGATTTAGATCATGCCCTCAGATCTCTACCTTTCACATCAGTGAGTCCCAGTGTATAGGCTGTCCCCCCCAAGCAATGTCTTACTGCCCTCATCAGTTTGCTTGGTTGAAGGATGGTGGCCACTCTTGTCCTTCTCAGAATGCTTGGGGATATGATGAAATAAAGATGGTGATAATAATCTCCTAATTGTATTTGCTTATGCTGCTCCCACCCTTTAAGTAATTTTCTACCCACTGGAATAAAAGGGTGGTGGTACTGAGATGGTACAGGACTTGTGAAATGTTGGCTTGGAGTTCCTCCTCCAAACCTCTGGGCCATAATCTTTTCTCTTTCACCTCTCCTTCAGAATCTTCTTCCATAAAAGATCCCTTTAAGTGCAGAAGGAAAGCTACTTTGAGTGTGAAAATGACCTGTCCTGCAGTTTTCTCAGAGTGGAAATCCTCAGTGAACTCTTACTGTGGGCATACATCTGGCTCTCAGTGCTAATAACTCCCTAAAGCTCTGTGCTCTTAATGCCAGTGCTCATTACTTAATGCATATCCCAGCAAGTAACAAAGACCCACAAACCTTAAGGCTTCCCACATCCCTTTTTCTCCAGTCTTCCCTTCTTCCCAGTGTTGTTAGCCTCAGAGTCTCAAGGGTCTAGCCCAGAACCAACAACATCCCATATTCCATACATACAAATATAGCTCAGATAATTATAGACATTATCTCATTTTTCACATTATCTTGGTGAATATTAATATGTATTCAGGTATTTTATAGGTATGACTCTCAGTTTTAGACTGTCTGTCTGATTCATCCTTATTTATACATTTAATCTAACTCTAGAGCTATTCCTCCCAGTTCCTTTGAGATAAAAGGCACTAGGATCCCAAGTCTTCCACTTTGTTCCATGATTAAATGATTCTCTCTACAGCTAGCTTCCTTATTCCAGACTGAGTAGCTTCCTTGTCCTGGATGGAGATACTGCCTGTCTTGGACATTCATCATATTGAAAGCAAGGTACTTCATTCATGCCTGTCCTCATCTTCTGTTTCTCATGTTTCCCATGTTTTCAATCCATGGTATCTCTAAAACAATTCATATTTCTTTTCACTATTAAACTTCTTTTTTCCAGAGTTATCCTCCACAGTCTATAATCTTTCTTCCTGATGTCTTTAAATTCCTCTAGGAGGCCTTAGTTGCCAAGTACACATCTCCCTTCATCACTTCTCATTACCAAATTTAGAAGGACAAAATATTTTATTTTTCACATAACAATTCCTTTATTCTGAGGACAGGCACTGTCAAGTGATCATAGGTACTACAACTGCTCACAGTGTTCCTAGTAAGTGCACATAATAAATGGATTAAGATATTGTTTGGCCATTGAATTTTATATCCTTCATGACAATATTGGTCCAATCTTAAAAAAACATATTGGCCTAATTTAAAAAACAAAACCCAAACCAAAACTAATTAATAATACAAGAATAATACATATTCATTCTAGCTTATTTAGAAAACATAGTTAATCTCACCACCCAAAGAGAATTTACCTTTTTCCTTTCAATCTTTTTTTATACACATAAATTTAAACCAATCTATTAAAGTGTGATCAGTAATACACAGAGAATTGAAATAATCAAATATTTCTACAAAACTTATATATAAAAATAGTAATCAGGAACTATTTTTAATATTTAGTTGTTTATTCTGGAGTATCTTTTCCTCATCTTTAAATAGTTGTTTGGCTTTCCAGACTGGCCAGCAAATATTTACTTAATCTGTAACGTTATTGAAATGCTCTCCATCTTTAACAATGGTAAGATATAATATCACAATTTAACACAACTAAAAAATAATAAAAATAAAATTAAACATTTATCTTAAATGTTGGGAATTGAGACAAAGCATATTTGATGTTCAGTTGAATGAATACCAAGAGGTAGTTGAACAATTTTATAGATATCTGGTGCTTTTACAGATTTTTTTTTTGAATGGTGGCCCTGGTTATTAGGTTTAATTCATTCCAGAATTCCTTTTGCTCAATGGAGGCATATCATTAACAATAGTTAAGTATTGGTTGATATATTGGATATTGAAATGTTGGGTGAGGTCTTGAATACTGAAATATATGTAATTCTCAAGTTATGAATACTCAGCTGGAAAAGACCCATATCAGTGAATGGCTCTTTACCCTTTAACTTCCTTCTCATTCACTGAGTTGCTGCTCTGGAGAGCAAACTTGCTATGCAAGCAGATAGCACCACCTGCTGTCTAGTACCCAGGGCTCATGCACAGGGATTTGCTTGTCACCTTCTCTCAGGGTCATTCTGGCCCTTTAGTGCTGGAGTCCTTCTTACCTTTCACTGCTGGGAATCAGCTTATTTGACTGCAGACAATTATCCATGCAGTCCTCTTAACCCTTTTCTTCTTAAACCTCTCTCCGGAGGCTTGCCTAGTTACTTCAGATAGATCTCATTCTTTCATTTTCTTTCTTTCTTTAATTACCATGTTTCTGCTTTGCTTCTTCTAGTCTCCTTTCCTGTTTTCTAAGAGGTTGATCACTTTTTTTCTCTTTTCCTCTAATACTGGTTTGGAAATTATATATTTTCTTTCCATCCTTTCAGTAGTTTCCATTAAAATCTTTTTAATTGAGTATTTTATTTTGTTACCATTCCATCTTTGTCTTTATATTTAGTTTTTCCTTTCCTTTTTTAAAATATACATAACAAAAAATTTACAGTTTTAACCATTTTAAAGTATATAATTCAGTAGCATTACATATATTCACAATGTTGTGCAACTGTCACCACTATCCATTTCTAGAATTTTTTCATAATCTCAAATTGAAACTCTGTATCCATTAAACAATAACACCCCCTCCCCATTCTCCATTCCCTACAGCCCCTGGTAACCTTTATTCTTCTACTCTCTATTTCTGTGAATTTACCTATTCTAGGTACGTCATATAAGTGGAATCATATAATCTTTGACCTTTTGTGTCTGGCTTATTTCACTCATTATAATGTTTTCAAGGTTCATCCATGTCATAGCATTGAAACAGAGCAGGGCCCTGTGGGGCCCTCCCAGCTACAAATCCTTACACACACACACACACACACACACACACACACCCCATTTCTTTTTTGTAGGAAAGAGGTTTCATTCCACATCCCTGAGTTCCAAAGGCAGATTCAAACAGTTGCTAATCAGGGAAGGGAGGGAATGCAGAAACAAAGGAGGAGCAGTCAAGAAACAATAGTGCAGCCATGGAGCAGGGTCCTGGTTCCTACTCAAGGAATATACATAACAATACCTTTGAGTTCTTCTGCAGGAAATAAGGCCCCCACCCATGTGGAGGATGGTAACGTCAGGCTAAGCACAAGATTCCTGGAATAGCGCCCTGTTATCTCACCACCAACCAATTAGAAGAAAGTCAACAAACAGTCAAAGATAACGAAGACTCTGACCCCCTCTCTTCCTTTAAAAACTTTCATGGTCAAGCAGACTCTTTGGAGTTGGTTTTTGGACAAGAGTCCACCTTCTCCTCAGGTTGCTGGCCTCTTGAATAAAGCAACCTTTCCTTTCCAGCCAACACTTGTCTCTCGAGTATTGGCTTTTAAGCAGTGAACAGCCGAACCTGAGTTCGTTAACAGCGTGTATCAGAATTTCATTCCTTTTTAAGGCTAAATAATATCCCATTGTAGAGACACTGCTTTGGGAAAGCAAGTTTTCCTCTTACTTGCTGCAAGTAATAAATCCTTCTTTCCCTGGAAAAAAAAAATTCCGTTGTATGTATATACACTACATTTTACTTATTCATTCATCTGTTTATGAACATTTGGGTTGTTTCTACCTTTTGGCTATTACAAACTGCTGTTATAAACACTGGTGTAGAAGTTTCTGTTTGAGTCTCTACTTTCAGTTCTTTTGGGTTCATCCCTAGAAGTATAATTGCTGGATCATATGGTTCTTCTGAAACAGGAGAGAAGGGGGCAGGTCACAACCTTTGAAAGAATGACATAGCCTGAGGACATGACATAAACTGATTAGAATCAAATGGGCCCAAGATGGCGGACAAGTCAACTTCCACTAGACCTTGAGCCTCAGTATACACTCACTGCAACACATCAGCAAGCTAAATGACACACCCACAGGCACCATGACAGTTCCAAGGCCAACCATAAGGATCAAAAAGTGGGTGGTGGCCCAATTCCTGGAAATCGCCACTCCTTCCTGAAATAGCTGTAATACTCCTCCCACTCATTAGCCTATGAAATTACCCACCCCTATAAAAACTGACAACCCCATACCCTGGTGCCTTTCTCACCTTCTGAGATGGCCCATACTCTGTCTGTGGAGTGTGTCTCTCTCCATAAATCCACTTCTTACCTATCACTTTGTCTCTCACTGAATTCTTTCTGTGATGAGACATCAAGAACCTGAGCTTCATTAAGTCCTGAAACCAGGTGTGTGATCTCAGTTGGAAGACCATGGGTTTTGGCTGGTTCGAGTCCCAGCCGCGTGGGTTCAAGTCCCAATCTGAGTTTAGGCTGGGTTCGAGTCCTGGCATGTGGGTTCAAGTCCCAATCTCAGGTGCACGGTTTCACTTCTATGTTTAACTTTTCGAGGAACCACCAAACTTTTCCACAGTAACCTCCACATTTTACATTCCCATTAACAGTGCACAATTTCTCCACATCCACACCAACACTAGTTATTTTTTTTTTAATGATAGCCATCCTAATGGGTGTAAAGTGGTTAGATTTTGTTTGTATCAAAATTTTTAAAAGCACAGAATTTAAAATTTCAAATACTTTCTTATGGTTTATTAGGAAAAACATCAGTCTTATATCCCTTCTCCCTTCACTTGAAGCAATAATTTTTATTTCTTTTACTGGTCATGTTGGTGTCTATTTCCACTCTCTAAAGAACATGCCTTTACTTTTATTTCTTGACTCACAGGTTTTAGTATTATCCATTGATTCCCCACTATGGAATACGACTGCTTCCTTCCCTCTCCTTCAGGTTTCTTCTGGAGAACACTTCCTTAGTAAGTCACTTGGACAGGAATCTTGGTCTCAAGAATTTGTTTCAAGAGCTCAGCCTAAGATGGCTGATACTGGTAGTCCTATAAATCTGAGTGTAAGGATGAATTTTGGAATTTGCTTGTTTGCTAGCTGGTTCAACAAGGACCTCTTCAGTGGAGATAGTCTGTGGCACACTGCTACAGTGCAATTGCTAATACTTTCACTTATGGTGACAGACAGGATATAGGTAGAAGGAGATGCATTAACTTGTGCCATGTATCTAGTATTTGACAGTACAGGAGAAAGAGTAACTTGAAAGATTATGGAATTGGGAGGCTGTTGCTAAGCACCACTGATGTATTGAGCCGCAGATGATGGGGTGTCACACCAGGACTTTGTTTCAGTCACATAGGCTCCCCCATCCATTAAACCACTGATGTCTCTGTAGCTGACTCTGAGCTCTTTCTTCAGTCTTGAAGCTGGGCAAGTACAGGCCTTGTAGGCCTGAGGGGTGCAGCACAACACTGTTAGACACACTTGAGGACCTTGATCACCCAGTTTCCCCTGAACACTCTGGACCTACAGAGGTGGCCCACTCTCTCGTTGGAAGACAGAAGAATTTCTTTTTGCTTGAAAACTATATAGACGCTTCAAATGAGTCAAGTTTCTTACAAAATAATGCTGGCCCTGCTCAGAATTTGCCTTACTTCTCTCCTGGCCACCAGCTAATTCTAAGATCAAATTTTAGTATGACCCAACTGGGGAAGTGCAGGGTCTACTAAGGGAAGAGAGAAATATATGGCAAAAGATCTGCTGGATCTGGCTGACATTTACCAGCAGGAACCCAGAGAATAAGCCTGGAAGTGGATCCCAAGGGTGCTGGATCAAGACGATGGAATATGAAATTGGGAAAAGGAGAGTTTACTGATATGGTGGTGGTATTGTCAAGGGACACAGGATTTAACACCCTGACAAGCGTCCTGGAATGACTCTTGGAAGCTTGGCTTTCCTACTATTTCTGTGACATTAGTCACATTTTAATCTCACCTGCCTCATCTATAAAATAGAGGACTTGACACAACACTGTAATTCAACTATACCTCAATAAAAAATAAATTTTTAAAAAAGGCAAAAACCCCACAACATTGTAATTCAACTATACTTCAATAAAAAATAAATTAAAAAAAGTAAAATAGAGGACTTGAACAATGTTTATTAATCAATTGTTTCAACAAATATTTATTGGCCATTCAACATACACTAGGCAGTGGGTCTTCAATGTTCCTCAAGATAGACGTGGCCCTTGACCTCGTTGAGCTTAGTGGGAGAGACTGATAGTAATCAAGTAAACAAAACAGTAAAGTAATTCAGACTGCAACAATCTCTCTGAAGAAAATAAACAGGGTACTGTAATAGTGACTAGTGGAAGGGAGGGCCCATTTAGCTAAGATGATCAGGAGGGGTCTCTTTTAGGAGGTGTTATTAAGCTTACAACTAAATGACAAGAAGTCAGCCATGTAAACTGCTTGAGTAAAAGCTTTCCAGGCCAAAGGGAATGGAAATATAAAGGTCTTGAGGTGCGAAGGAGATTTCCAGAAACTGATAAAAGGTCAGAGCTACACTGCTATGTTCCCTTACTGTTGTTTTGCTGCTTATGTTTTAGAACTCTACTTAATATTAGAAGTGTTGTGCTTATAGGAAAAACTACCTTTGATGTATAGTATAGATAAAATAATTTAAAATTATTACTGTGAATGCACACATTGTTATTTTCAGATATAAACAATAATATTAGATTCCATTTATTTATCCTGCTAAATGCCATGTACTTTACAAATATTCCTTATCTTTAATTTTCCCAACAATCCTGCAAGATGGCTAATATTATCCCATTTATAAATGAGGAAACCAAGGCTTAGAGAGGTTAAATAACTTGACCAAGGTCACTTAATACCAGCAAGAGGATTTTTTTTCTACTACCTGCATCAAAAGCCTACCCCAGAAGACCTGGTTGTGTATTTCCAAATGCGTAACTCAAAGGGCTTTATTTTAATTTAAAGCTTTAACCCTGAAATACAGCATATTACTTTATGATAGAGAAAAAAAAAAGAGCCTTTCCTTGATGGATACAATGAACACCAAGTTGATTTTTCTAGTCTGCATCTAACAATTCTCTTCTTAAGATAACAGGACACTATTTCAACAAATTAGCCCGTATTCAATTTGGATGGCAAGGCTAAAAAAAACCCAACTTAGTTTAAAAGTTAAATTCAGGGGCTTCCCTGGTGGCACTGTGGTTCAGAATCTGCCTGCCAATGCAGGGGACACGGGTTTGAGCCCTGGTCTGGGAAGATCCCACATGCCGTGGAGCAACTAAGCCCGTGAGCCACAACTACTGAGCATGCGCTCTAGAGTCCTCAAGCCACAACTACCGAAGCCCGCGTGCCCTAGAGCCCGTGCTCCACAACAAGAGAAGCCACCGCGATGAGAAGCCTGCGCACCACAACGAAGAGCAGCCCCCGCTAACCGCAACTAAAGAAAGTCTGCGTAGCAACAAAGACCCAACACAGCCAAAAATAAATAAATAAATAAATAAATAAATATTTTTTTTAAAAAGTTAAATTCAGTAAACAAAGAAGAAAGAACTACGCAACAACAACCACAACAAAGGTAAGTAACCAATAGCCTATTAAATATTTAAATTTTTGATGATTATGTCTGAAGAAGCTCCTCAGTGTTTTATATTCCAAAGAGATGCTGCTGGCGACTTATTAGGGAGTTCTGGAGGGCAATAGAAAAGAATTTACAAATTAAACTTATATTTTAAGTGCCAATCCAAAGGCCACAAATACAGTAGCTAAAATTCAGGTGTGTATAGACATATAAACAAGCAAACTTCATATTGTTGCTGAGCTTCAATTTCTTAATTATAGAACAAAAAGTCAAAGTTATCTTTTCAAAATCCCTAGGAAAATCACAAAGGACTAAATGAAGGCACATTTTCTTGGCCCAGAAATATACTTGTTGAGTTACCACAGGATCAAATTCAAAGGCTATTACCTACCTGTACTGAGGCGAGGGTAATAAATGGGTACTTTTGGTCAAGTAATTCAAGGTGGTAGAAGAGATAGTGGCAGTTTCAGCATAATAATGAAAAGAAGACATGCTGAGAGGAGGTCTGTCTAGTCTTCCTAGTCAAAATGAGAAACATAATGACTTCGAAACTACTCCATTCTAAATTTCCAATGACTCTCATTCCACCTGGAACAGAACCTGATAGAACTGAGTGACTGTCAACGTTAACTGGATAAAGTGGGACCCAGGGTGAGAGAAGCAGAGGTGGGCAATGTTTCTCAAACTAAACTGTGCATTGCCTTGGTGGAATTTTAAGGGAAAAAAAAAAAAAGATGCCCAAGGCCTCACCCCAGATCAAACGAATGAGACCCTGTAGGAATAGGGCCTAGGTATTAACAAATTTGAAAAACTCCTTAGGAGATTCTAATGTATAGTATGGATTGAGAATCACTGGGCTAAAGAAACTCAGGCACTGTGAAGCAGAGTAGAGAGAGAAGAGGAAGGGTACAAAGGGAACGGGCCTTGAGAGACTGAAGGAGCCATACCCCTTAAAGGGCTGGGGGACAGGCTGAAGAGGATGAAGGAGCCACTCCCCAACCCCTTAATCCCCTGTGAACCTTGTATGGTTTTGAAGATATGATTCAGTTAAAGGACCAAGGCTTCTTCTGACTTTTCATGTGTGCGACTGGTTGAGATAAAGTTTAAGACTGAACCGCTCCTCCTTTTCACTTTTAAGTACATAGTACTGAGGTTTCATTCTTTTCCAAGGTTGTTCTTAAAATGGAAATAGGAAAGTTCCAAATGGATTCACTTTCTCTGCCATCCAACATGTATTGTTTGTCACCTATAAATTATTTCAGTTTGAGCTGGTATCTGAATACTGACTGGGTTTTGGTTGCTAAGTGTCTGTGGTAACCAAACCCTTCATAGGCTTACATTGGAGTGTTTATATTGGAAAGTTTACATATGAGCTACCTGTGCATGGTTGATAAGAAAAGATTACAGAAACTCCATCACTGTGACTAATGCCCACAAAAAGAAATTCTGAGGAAACAAAGGTTCCTCTTTAGGCCCTGAGTTGATGCAAGTTCAGAATAAAGACTAAACTAGGAAGCTGAGATTTTAAGCATCCCAAGACAGCTTTTTTTTCCTAAAATAAAATGTCTCTACTGGTCCCGATATGTCCCACATGAATCATGTATTGGACCTGAGGACAAGTGCAAATGTTACTTCAGATAAATAGCAGTATTAGCTCAATTTATCACACTAGCCAGTCAGCTAGCAGAACCTGGGAGAACAGGAAAAATCAGTAAGTTCTAATACATGAAGAGAAAGATCTTAGGTTTGGGATGCTACCTTCTACTGGCAAGACTCTAAATTGGAAGGCTCCAGACTTAAGCAATTCCTCTGAACTCAGTGGGTATATGTGGGTGCCATACATGTATTAGCTGCTTTATACTTCCAAAAAACAAAATCCAACCGAGTAAATTTTAAAGATCTTATAGGCTTTATTCAGTGATTCATGAATCAGGCAGCACCCAATCTAGCAGACAGAAAGGAGCCCTGAGGAGCTGTACAACATGAAACACTTTTATAGACAGAGAGAGCAAGAACAAGGAAGTTATACTAGGCAAAAAACCAGATTGGTTATTGGAAGTTACTTTCCCTATAGGGAAAAGCAGGGGTTTTTCAGGCAGATTATCTACTAATGCTAATCAGGTGATTCCTGATTGGCTGGTTTAAGATTCCATTTCTGGGAGAGCTGAAACTGTAAGTCTGGGTTTGGTGACATGGGGGCTTAGCATGAGCATCTCCATTTTTGGGCCTGTTGTCTTGTCTTTAACATACTCCTTAATCTGGAGAGTGCTTAAACATAATGAAGCCTGCTCAACTAAGAGGAAAACATAGGGTTAGGATGAAGTCTCTTGAGTTCTGTTCCCTGAGGTTCATAGTAAATCTGAGCTCATTCCAGGAAATATGCTAGATACTCACTGTGGATCAGTCTTTGAACTGCTCTTTGTGAATCATATATTGCACTGGAGACTCTACCAATGGATAGAAAGATGATTATACTTTCTTTCCCCTTTGACAGACAAGGGTAACATTTTGGTTACAACACTCAAAATATTCTAATACTTAAACAACCTCTTTACGCTAGGGATAGAAGGTACCAGGTTAAACAATATTAAGGACCAATCTTTAAGGAGTTCTAACTCCATGGGGAATAAACTCTGATATGGAAGCAAAACATTATATGTCTAATATTCCATTTGTTAAACACCTATCCTGCTCTTTTCTTTGCCATACTATAAGTTTTAAGATTCTCAAGCCTCCTTTAGTCTCTAACTAATCTAATAAATTTGAGAATACATCTCACAATACACCTCCTCAGAAAGAGCAGAAAATATTCCCTTGAGTTGCAGAAGAGCACACATTATCCCGTATGGTAAAGCCAATTCTGATAAAGTAAAGAATTTAGGACATTCACAAAAGTATCACTCCTATCTCTTATCCAATGTGAAGACCTGTAAAAACTATATAATCTATTTTAACCTTTTTCTGTCTAACAGAAGAGTTTTTTAAGATACCTGAACTTCTGAGTATATTGCTATATCTTGTGAAAAGGGCCTTATAATTGCTAGAATTCTGTAATTCTGATTGGTGGACTTATGTAATAATTTCTTGCTCAAATAATAACATCTAAATTGGCCTCTCTTTTCTGAAAAGTGTAAATACTTGCAGGATTTGTTCACTAAGTATGAAGAGCTTTATAATATCCTTCTTTTCCCTTTATATTTAAAACAGTAATAAACCCATGATTCTATTCCATTCCTTATTCAAGAGTTTGAGAGTCTTCGTCTCATTTAAATTCACACTGCTAAGTGCTATGATAGAGGTTAAAACTAAGAATCATAGCTGTCAAGAGGAAATAACAGTTCTGTCTGAGAATGAGGACCTGAGAAAGCTTCACATAGGAGATGACATTTAAGATGCTGTGATGAAGCAGTAAAATTTCTGCAAGCAAAAAAGAGGGGAAAGGGTTGGACAGAAGTTGAAATGCCTTGAAAACATAAAGTACCATATGTTTAAAGAATATTGCCCACTTCAATGTGGTAAGGGGTGGGAACTGGTTACTGAATGAAGCTGGAAGAGTTGATTGGGTCAGATCAAATGCCATATTAAGTATTTTGGAACTTTTTAAAATTTAAGTTGTGATATACCATCATATGTCTGTGAGTAAAGGAGTAACATGATTATCTATTTACTTAGAAAAATAAATAGCAGTAGGATGGAAGATAGATTGAAGAGGGGAAAACCTAGATACAGAGATACCATTTAGGAAGCTACCTGAATAGTCTCCATGAAAGATGACAAGAGCAGTAGCAATGGAAAGATAAAGACAGTGAGAATTCTAAACACATTTTGGAAGTGTAATCCTCTAGAAATAGAAATTGAAGAAAAGAAAAGGGTTGGATACACCTAAAGTCTTGGTTACTGAAAGGGGTTACAGCATCTCTCTCTTTTGAAATTTATACTTGTAATATTTGCACTGTATACCTATGGAATGTTTCAGAGGTGAAAGGGGAGTGAAAATTACTTGAAATTTTCCCTAATTCTATTATCTGTGATTAAAAACCTAGGGTCATAAATGTAGCCTACTTTAGAGGAAGTCATCAACAACAATTAAAATATCTTATACTCGGGCTTCCCTGGTGGCGCAGTGGTTGAGAGTCAGCCTGCCAATGCAGGGGACACGGGTTCGAGCCCTGGTCTGGGAAGATCCCACATGCCACGGAGCAGCTGGGCCCGTGAGCCGCAATTGCTGAGCCTGCGCGTCTGGAGCCTGTGCGTCTGGAGCCTGTGCTCCGCAACAAGAGAGGCCGCGATAGTGAGAGACCCGCACACCGCGATGAAGAGTGGCCCCCGCTTGCCACAACTAGAGAAAGCCCTCGCACAGAAATGAAGACCTAACACAGCCATAAATAAATTAATTAATTAATTAAAAAAAAAAATCTTATACTCTCTTTTCTATGAGACCATCCCAACATTTCTGCTCTAGAGGACTCTAATATTCTTGCCCTAGAATGCCCGTCTTCCACCATAGTGACTTCCAGCTTTACTCATATCCCAGAATGTAGCTATGTGAATAATGTAATCACTTTTTTACATATGCAAAATGAGTTTGGGCTTTACCAAGGTTCAATAATTGAACATTATAAGATGCTTCCTTCATTCATTCTTTTAGAATTAATGGTTCCCATCCTCTAAGTCATTTCTCTTTAATTCTAATTTTATTATTTTTCTTTTTCTTTAAGTTTCACTCACTTTTACGGTAAACACTTTCGGTAATATTTTTCATGAAGGATGAATTATGAAAATAAATGATACAAAGTAAGCCGTTGATGTGTTATATCATTGGGATAAATGATGCTAGGTAATTTTAGAGTTCCAGTTTGATAAAAGAGGCTCATTCAAGTGATAAGGCTTAGCATTAAGGTGTTCTAAATCATTATATATTCAGATTTAATTTTAGAAAAGTTATGATCATGGAATATGCATCAACCAAGTAAATTGATAAATTACCTTCATCTCCAGCCAACCACATTATATAATTTTCCAAGAGATGAATTTTAATGTAATGCAGGGAAGTTTTATTCTGTGAGTTATCTGTAACACTTGTTACCAGAGCCAGACCTTGTCATCATTTTCATTTTCATTATAAATTCCAAACTATCAATAAAATAAAAAAGTCAACACCAATTTACAAAAGAAGGAGTAAAAGAAGAAAATATGTATATTCCTACATATTTTGGAGTCATCCAAGAGAAAAAATAATTTTCTCTGCAAAGGCAAGACTGAATTGGGTATTCTGAATGCATATTGTTGAGATAAGCATACCATTTGGTCCTAGAAGCTGAAGGACATATTATTGAATGAATATTTAGCACAAAAGGTTTATCTTCAAGGAAGTCTTGAAATAAGAATACATAATTATTTTTTACTTCTATCTTTGCTGAATGGATTTTACCAAATTTTATTCATGCAAACACTATCTTACCAAAAATGTGTGCAGGTGCTGTGTTAGGTATAGGAATACAGGAGTAAACAAGGCAGAAGATCCTTCCATCTGTGAAGTTTATGGTCCAGAGGAGGAAAGAGACATTCAATATATAATATCTAGTTCATTCATTTACTTATTGACAGATATTTATTGAGGTTCTATCATGTGTCAGGCATTGTTTAGGCACTGGGACTATAGCAATGTACAAAACTGATAAAAATCCCTGCCCTCATAGAGCTTAACTTCAATGTGTAGTAAATAATACAGAGGTAAATGCAGACTGCTACAGGAACCCATTCAACATAAGCCCAATAGTTGGTCTAACCATTTGCTCAGATACCTCCTGAAAAGGGCTGGGAAACTGGTCTCTGCTGTTTCCTGAGGAGTAAGTTCAGGCTGTAGTAGACTACAGAGCCTGAGAATGATGGAGTAGGGCTTTGTTTATGCCTGAAGACCTTGTACCTTGCAATTATATTTTTTACAATTTGTAACCACCGCATTGATGAGGTGCACTTGGTCAGTTAAGGATGTCTCTTACACAAACCTACACTGGGCTACACACAGGGATATGCCAGCATTGTATGTATGTATGTATATATGTATGTAAGTATGTATGTATGTAAGTATGTATGTATGTATGTATATATGTATGTAAGTATGTATGTATGTATGTACATATGTATGGCTAGACACACTGACTCTCCTTAATGGGAAATGGCACACTGATTTTAGAGTATGTCTTTCAGTGTGAGGTAGTGTGGTCTGATTGGGATAGGACAAACTTCAGGATGGGCAAACATTAGGATTTATATGGTGAGGCAAGGATTATGAAGCCAGACTTGAAGGGTAAAGCCATTTGAAAAGTCGTTTGAGTGATCCATTGTTCTGAAAAGGGAGCTATTTACACTGATGAGGGCTATATAAGTAGTTTTTTATTCAGATTTACAGATTTTCAGGAAGTTCCTAAAACAAACAAAAACATTATTTGTAACTTTACTTTCTTGGGCAAGAATTTCCTGTAATAAAGTCACGTTAATGAAAACAGTTCCTAGTTTTATTAAGCTGTGTAGCTTTAGGTTGTTTCAGTTCTAATCATAGCCTCTATAAGATTCATCTCATCTCTTTTGTTTACAAGTCATCTTTTTCTATTTAGATATGTAATTTCTGGTTCTATGTGTCTTTTTTTAACATTAATTGAAAGAATACATGAGACCAGGAATGTGAATACCTACTATCCACATTCACGCATAGATATCCCACACCTGTACTAGAACATGTACAGGGCTTAAAACAGTGCCCACATAGAGTAAGTGCTCAGTAATGTTTTCAAATAACTATCCCTCACTGCGATAAAACAATAAAACATATCAGTAAATTGTCCCAGTTTTCTCAAGGAACAGCTCCCTCCAAATTCCATTAGGGAGAACATCTACAAGATGATCAGAACCGTTCACACTGCCAAACTGGTTGTCTTAGCATATTTTCTATACATCATTATGCTAAAAAAGTTTCTGTCTCTCCATTTTGAAGCATACATCAAATATCTCATCAGGACTTCTTGTGTGCCATTTCCCATTAAGGAGAGTCAGTGTGTTCCAGGTCTCTGAATATAAGAAAAGGGATTCTGTCTGACTGCAGCAGATGCTTTTGGTGTCTCGTGCCACATTCCTCAGCCCATAAGATTTTAACACAGCGTGGTAGACAATTTTACACATGTGGCTAGTGTCCCACTTCAAATGCATACCTTGGCTACTCTTGCTTTTTTGTCTTAGGCTTTCTTTGAAACGTGGGAAAGCTGCTCATAGCCTGCAGGCTCAGTTCTGGGGTTTGGGGGAGTTAACAACACTGGAAGCAATTGGCAATCAGTGGGGGATAAATGTCCCCACCTTCCTGTCCTTTGACAGAGGAATGGATAAAGATGTGGCACATATATACAATGGAATATTACTCAGTCATTTAAAAAAAATGAAGTAATGCCATTTGCAGCAACATGGATGGACTGAGAGGTTGTCATACTGAGTGAAGTAAGTCAGAGAAAGACAAATATCATATGATATCATTTATATGTGGAATCTAAAAAAAAGGGTACAAATGAATTTATCTACAGAACAGAAATAGAGTTACATATGTAGAAAACAAACTTACGGTTACCAGGGGGTAACGGGAGGGATAAATTGGGAGATCGGGATTGACATGTATACTACTATATATAAAATAGATAATAAGGACCTATTGTATAGCACAGGGAACTCTACTCAATACTCTGTAATGGCCTATATGGGAAAAGAATCTAAAAAAAGAGTGGATATATGTATATGCATAACTGATTCCTTTTGCTGTACACCTGAAACTAAGACAACACTGTAAATCAACTATACTCCAATAAAAATTTTTTTAAAAGTCAGTAGACTTTGAGTAAACCAGATTGCCCCCCATAATATGGGTGTTAACTGAAGGCCTGAATAGAACAAAAGACTGACCTCCCTCAAATAAGAAACAATTCTGCAGCTGATGGCTTTTGGACTTAAACTACAACATCTGCTCTTCCTTAGGTCTTCAGCCTGCCAGCACTCCCTGCCGATTTTGGACTTGTCAGCTTCCATAATTGGGAGCCAATTCCTTCAAATAAATCTATTTCTTTCACTCTATATATACAGATCCCACTGGTTTTGTTTCTCTGGAGGACACTGACTAATATACTATTGCAATGAATGGTATTGTTTTAAAATTGCCATTTCCAATTGGTCATTACTAGCATCATAAATTACTTTTGAAAATTAAAAATAAAATGAAGTAGGGATGATAGTGTATTTTTTTCTTTCTATAAAGAATTCATGAAAGCTTATTTCAATATGGAAGGACACATCATAGGTTTGGGGAACACTGATACTCTGAGAGGAATGTGGTCTCTTTTGGGAACTCTTTTATGTTCTTTAATGTTTCAGACCTTCTCTGTGTAGAGAGGAAGAATTCACTACCATTTATTAATCTTATATACTGTTATGGGCTGAATTGTGCACCTCACCCCCCCAACAAATTCATATGTTGAAGTCCTAATCCCCAGTACCTTAGAATGCCACTGTATTTGGAGAGGCACCTTTAAAGAGATGATTAAGTTAAATGAGGTCATTAGGGTGGGCCCTAAGCCAATTTGACTGGTAGCCCTGTAAGAAGAGGAAATTTGCAAACAGACAGACACAGAAGAGTATGTGAAAATACAGGTAGAAGACTGCCATTCACAAGACAAATTACCACAAATTTAGTGGTTTGAAACAATACAAATTTGTTCTCTTACCGTTCTGGAGTTCAAAAGTTCGAAATCAATTTCACTGAGCTAACATCAAGGTATTGTCAGGGCTGGTTCTTTCTGGAGACTCTAAGAGGAGAATCTATTTCCTTGACTTTTTCAGCTTCTAGTGGCCTGCTGTATTTCTTTACTTGTGGGGCCTATCTCCATCTTCAAGGCATCATGCTACATTTTCTTCTTCCAGCATCACATCCTCTTCTTCTCTGACCTGAACTCCTTTGACTGTCTTATAAGGAGTGCTGTGATTATATCAGCCCACCCGGCCAATCCAAAATTGTCCCCATCTCAAGGTTCTTAATCACATCTGCAAAATCCCTTTTGCCATGTAAAGTAAAATTCACAGGTTCTGGAGGATTAGGACATGGACATCTTGAGGAACTTCATTCAGCTTACATCATTATCCTTCATGTATATCATATGTATAGATTTCAATTTTAGAAAATGCAGTGTTTTTACTATAATTGAGGCATTGTGTAAGCTGGCTGTACCTAATTTTTATCCTTTCATGATGATTATTGACATGGTATGTTGGTATACTTGGAAACTTATGTATGTCTTAATAGAACTTCATTATAATTATAAGGTCATCTAAATGTTTTATTACCAGGCAGATGAGAGAATGCGTGTGTGCAGTTAGCTTTCTTTTTGGGGGACATTTGTCTAATTTGTCATCTTGAAGCACATCTTGAAATACACTGTTGGATTCTCATTTAAATGGTTACTGTATGTGACCAGTGGTGCTAATCTGTTGAACTGCCCTCCCCTAGGGAAATCCCACTTGCTAACTGGCCCTTCTTTTGTTTGATACGGTTTCCTTTTTTTTTTCAGAACTGTTGGAAAAAATTCACAAATGGTTCATTCTTTCTGTTCACACTGAAACAGGAACTTACCTCTTCTTTATGAATGAATATACTTAATAGAAATATATATAGTATTATTATATTATAATATTAACACTTTATTATATAATAAGCATTTTCCTACTTACTAGAATTAACCAAAGCTAAACATAATCTATTCTATTTACCTTTTTATATTACAACTATCATCTTTATACCTTGTATAAATTTTCCTTTGGGGCATCATTAGAAACTTATGGTCTTTTAAAAATTCAATGAGTTCTAATTTAACATGATTATTATAATTTTTTTATGATCAAATTGGCTCAACTTGGTTAAAAGGAACCCCCTTAAACTGGCCTGTTTGGCTTTTTTAGAGTTGCCTCTAAAGATCCCAAGAACATCCTGACTTTCTTGTAAAAAACAAAACAAAACAGGAATTTCTGGATGCTTCCTGATTTTTTTCCTGCTGAAGGGCATGACATTAACTATCCTCAAAAATCTTGGTTTCCTCTAGAAGAGAATGACATTAGAGATCAAACTATGGGCTCCAGAGGTATATTTATAGGCACTGGTGGTAAGCAAAAGTGCTGCTACTGTGGCTGCACTGGACTGCTTTCTATGGTTCACAGTGGTAGTTTCAATTTAACACATTCTTTCGTACTTCACTTATTGCTGTATGGTTTCATCAATCACTAAGACTTTTCACATTAACACTTCTAAACAAAACAAAACAAAATAAAAGCCAGGAGTGGGATATCATTTTTCATCTCTCACACTGGCAAAGATTAAAAAGATTGATGATGCTCAGTGTTGGCCAGAGGGAAGGGAAACAAGACGTTCCCATAAACTGTTCGTGGTAGTGTAAACTGGTGTAACACTCTTACAGAACAACTTGGTAACATCTATTGATGGTGAAACACCTGTTAACTTAGAAATTCCACTTTTAGAAATTTACCTTACACATAAACTCATATACAAGTATGTATGATTACTGCAACATTGCTTGAGGTAGTATATAACAGGAAACCATCTAAATGTCATCATGAGGACTTCCCCGGTGGCACAGTGGTTAAGAATCTTCCTGCCAATGCAGGGGACGTGGGTTCAAGCCCTGGTCCAGGAAGATCCCACATGCCACGGAACAACTAAGCTCGAGAGCCACAACTACTGAGCCCGCATGCCACAGCTACTGAAGCCCGTGCTCCACAAAAAGAGAAGCCTGTGCACCCCAACAAAGAGTAGCCCCCGCTCACCCCAACTAGAGGAAGCCTGCACGCAGCAACAAAGACCCAACACAGCCCAAAAAATAGATAAATAAATAAACAAATAAATGTCATCATGGGGGGACTCGTTAAATAATTATGGTACAACCATACAATGAATGCTGTGAAACCATTAAAAAAATCCTGTGTGTGTGTGTGTGTGTGTACACAGATACATATTTACATACATAGATATACATATGTTTGCATTCTAATAGCAAATGCCTGGATATAGAAGAAACAATGGTTTTACCTTTGGAAATTTGAATAGGGGAAATTAGATAGAGGAAGACTTTTACTCCTCACTTCATAATCTTTTATACTAATATTAAACTTTTAAAAATACTGTCAATTAAATACTGTCAAATTAAAACAAGGAATAGAAAAGAAGGTTGTGATTACAGCGCAGCAACTTTCTAACAAAGAATTAGCTGCTGAAAGATGCTTTGGAATCTTATTAAGCCCAGGTTGAAACGTGAAGAACTGTGACATTTATTTACTGGATATGGAAGCCATGGGAAAGAGCTATGATGGGAGAGCTTATGTTATCACCGGCATGTGGAACACCAATGAACCAATATTTCTGGCACTTAATGAAGAAACTCCAAAAGATAAATGAGTGTCTATGACTGTGGCAATGGATATGGTAGTCATGGAGGTGACGGAGCCTATTTTCACCTGGAGACAGCAGTACATGTGTACCCTGCAAATAAGTGATTTTGGCATTTTAGCAGAAAGACTTTCACAGAGACTTTCTTCATGAGGTTGAAACAGTCTGAGGGAAAAGGCCATACCAATGCTGGAAATGCAATAGATGAGGTGGTAAGTCTAGAGCAAGAGTCTGAGAAGGAGGAACGAATCACACTCCTACTAGCAGATGGGGTCCAGTGTCACCCTAGGAGGATGAAGCAGAAGAGAAGAGTGATAATGAACTCTCAAGTGGAACAGGTGATGTTCTAAGCATTGTCCTGAGAAGATCCTATATTCCTGGGGAGAATTGTTAGGAAGATGGCACAATAACCTTGGTGCACGACAGAAAGGGCTATCCACTGTGGTGAAGAGTGGTGTTCCTGAAGCATTGAGGGCAGAGGTATGGTAATTATTAGCAGGCTGCCATGACAACCAGGCAATGCTGGATAGATATCAATTTCTTATCACAATGGACTCAGCCCAGGAGAGTGTTATTACTAGAGATATATTCATCATACATTTCCTGCACATGATTACTTTAAAGATACCAGAGGAGATGGCCAGGAATCGCTCTACAAGATTTGCAAGGCCTACTCTGTCTACGACAAAGACACTGGGTACTGTCAAGGGCAGACTTTTCTTGCTGCTGTATCGCAGCTGCATTTGCCAGAGGAACAAGCATTCTGTGTTTTGGTGAAAATCATGAATGGCTATGATTTATGAGACTTCTGCAAAAACAGCTTTGAAGACCTTCACTGCAAATTGTGTCAGCTGGAAAGACTAATGCAAGAGCAGTTACTGGACCTGCACGACCATTTTTCTAACCTGAACCTGGAAGCTCATATGTACGCATCCCAGTGGTTTCTCACTCCTTTTACTGACAAGTTCCCACTCTGCATGGTCTTCTACATCATTGACTTACACTTTGTGAGGGTTTGAATATAACCTTTCACGTAGCCTTGGCTCTCCTAAAGACCTCAAAGGAAGATCTTCTGCAAGCTGATTTTGAAGGTACTTTACAGTTCTTCAGAGTTCAGCTTTCTAAAGTTATTCAGAGATACAAGGCAGTGGAAAATGCAAGAAGTTTAATGGAGCAGGCTTACAATATTAAGGTAACAACCAAGAAGCTGAAGAAACATGAGAAGGAATATCTGAAAATGCAAGACAGTCATCTGCAGCAGGAAGACCCAATGGATAGATACAAGTTTGTATATTTGCAGATAACTTCACCTCTTGCTTTTATACTGGTAATCTTCATAAGCTGAGAGAAAGAAAGGGAAAAAGAAAAAGTAGCTATCAACTACTTTCAAAAATGAGAAAAAGGAAAATGACAAAGTACTGTTTTAGCTGTGCACAGTCACATCCTAATCTACTCTATGCTTTTCCTTCATGGTATATTATATCCTTCAAGACTCCAAAGCAATGCAATGATTTAGTCAAAATATTTGGTTAAAAATACTAACCAGTTATATTTGTTCAACTCCATTGGTAACTGTGTAAAGTTGAGAGCACCCTAAATGTCCAATACTTAAATTTTAAAGCAACTTAAAATGTTCATTGCCTCATATCACACCTCATGATGTTTGCATGATGCATAATAGTTATAAAAGTCTGTAGTACTTGGAAACATTAAGCTTTTACCAATTTGGAAAAGTTTTTAAACAATTTAAAGGACATTGCCAAACAAGCAAAGCAGGCCTGATGGACTAAAAAATGAACTAGAAAGAAAAAAACTGAAATGGTAGAAAGAATTTTTCACACATTCCTTTTGCTGTTACTTTTCTTGTATGTACTCTTTTTCATGTATTATGAAAGCAAGGCATATCATTACAGTAGAAAAGCAAAAAGAATATAAAGTATACCGTAATTCTACCTATCCACAGGTAGTAGAATTTACAACTTGGTGCTGCTTCTTTCCTAAACACACACTCTTTCTCTTCCTCTGAACACAACCAGCTTTTACCCTAGAGTCCTGTCACTCCTGTCACCGGAACTTTAATGTTATTAGTTTCTAAGCTCCAAAGCCTGATGGAGGAAAAGGAAGGCTGAAGAATCCAAAAAAGGGCACAGTATAAAGAGGTAAAATGACTGAAATGAAAATTTTTACTTCACAATTTTGCCTTAGGTTAATTCTAAGGCCTAAAAACTACCACGTAGCCACTCAGTAACTGTCAAATAAATAAACAAATGTGTCAACAAGCAAAATTGGTTTAATACATATCTATTTAATGTTCAGTTTCTCATAAGGATTTCATTTCTATCTTCAGGATAAAAATTCAAAACAGTTTTCAGCTCTTGACATTGGATAATGTGGGCACATATTTATCTCCTGCCTGACACCTTTCCTTTCTGACAAGTTTCTACTCTGCTGCATCACCGTATCTGAACCAACCACTCTGAGGTGACTAGCACCTTATCACTTTACACTTTCCTCACTTCTTCTATACTGTGACAGACATTTAATATTTTGTTTAATCCTATGTACTCCAGTTATTGCTCATGTGAAAAACAGATATCTTATCACTGGGATTTGGTCTGAGGGCAGAAACTCCATCACGGTAATTGGCCCAAACATTAAGAGTCTAGAAAGGCCTTAAAAAAAAAAAAAAGCCATCCCTCATCTACATCCCAGATCATCAAATGCTTTTCTGCATTCTCCTTAAAAACTTTGAATTTCTTAAAAAAGGTTTTATTGTATTCACGTGTAAAACAGAGGATAAATAAAAGTACCCCAAAATTAAGCACCACTGCTTCATACTTCAAAGAATGTCCTCTAGATTTCCTATTGTTTGCAAAATGTATTTATGAAATAAACATTAAATACTCCAGTTACATGAACAATAACAACTATTTAAAAACTTCAATAATACTTGTGCCTAATATACAATGTAGCGATGTTCATTATGAAGAGGTTTTAATACAGAGGAGAACATTCTTTTTTCCAGAAACTTTAAGAAAATGGATTCTTTTTCTTTTTTAATAAATTTTTGTTTATTTATTTATTTTTGGCTGCATTGGGTCTTCGTTGCTGCACGTGGGTTTTCTCTAGTTGTGGTGAGCGGGGGCTACTCTTCGTTGCAGTGCATGGGCTTCTCATCGCAGTGGCTTCTGTTGTTGTGGAGCATGGGCTCTAGGCACACGGGCTTCCGTAGTTGTGGCACGTGGGCTCAGTAGTTGTGGCTTGAGGTCTCTAGAGCGCAGGCTTAGTAGTTGTGGCGCACAGGCTTAGTTGCTCCGCAGCATGTGGGATCTTCCCGGACCAGGGCTTGAACCTGTGTCCCCTGCATTGGCAGGCGGATTCTTAACCACTGTGCCAACAGGGAAGCCCCCAAAATGGATTCTTTTTTAAAGAACATCTAAGGTTTCTGAATATTTGACTTTCAAACACCCAACACACATTTTAGGGGAAAAGCTTTCAGTATTTTTCCCTTGAGGATGATGTTACCTGGGAGTTCTTTATATATAGCCTTTATCATGTTGAGAAAGTTCCCTTCTATTTCTAGTTTAATGAGTGTTTTATCATGAAGGAATGTTGGATTTTGTCAAATGCTTTTTCAACATCAATTGAGATGGTCATGTGCTTCCCCTCCTTCATTCTATTTATGTGGTTAATTACACTGACTGATTTTGTGTGTTGAACTACACTGGCATTTCTGGGATAAATCCCCCTTGGTCATGGTGTATAATCCTTTTAACATGTTGCTGAATTCTATTTGTTAGCATTTTATTGAGGAGTTTTGTATCTATCAATAGATTCACAAGAAAAACTGGTCTGTAGTTTTCTTTTCTTGTAGTGTCTTTTTGTCTGGCTTTGGTATTAGGATAATGTCAGCCTCATACAATGAGTTAAGAAGTATTCTTTCCTCTTCTATTTGTTGGAAGAATTTGAGAAGTAGTCATGTTAATTCTTTAAATGTTTGTAGAATTCACCGAATGGAGTCATCTGGTCCTAGGCTTTTCTGTGTTGGGATATTTTCTATTGCTAATCCAATCTTCTTACTTGTTATAGGTCTATTCAGATTTTCTATTTCTTCTTTAGTTTTGGTAGTTTGTGTATTTCTAGGAAGTTGTCCATTTCATCCAGGTTATCTAATTTATTGGCATATAGAGTTCATAGTATTCTCTTATAATGCTTTTTATTCCTGTAAGGTCAGTAGTAATGTTCCCTCTTTAATTTCTGATTTTAGTAATTTGAGTATTCTTTTCTTTTTTCTTAATCTTTAGGTTTCTCAATTTGTTGATTTTTTTGAAAGAATCAAGTTTTGGTTTCATTGATTCTCTCTATTGTTTTTCTATTCTCTATTTCATTTATTTCTACTCTAATTCTTATTATTTCTTTCCTCTTTATGGCTTTGAACTCAATTGAATACAATATATTAAGGAATTAATTTTTCTCCCAAATGCCTAAAATGCAAGAATAATTAACAACCTCTGAGTCATCAGGCAAAGAGCAGCCTATTTGTTAGATTTACTGTTTAAATCCATGTTAAGAGCTCTCATATAATTCACAGTAGAATATTACTATGTCTTTACGAAGACATTTAGAAAAGGGCAAAGGTCATGGGGGAGAACTACCATAGATTGAATGTTAAGGTTATCTTCTAGTTTATGAGACTTGTGCCCGAAAGAAAGAGAGCAATACCATGGACCTCTTGCACGTTTACAGGAAAAATTAAAATCAAGCTTCTCATTTTTAGATCATCATGTCATCATGAGACACATCAGAACTTAGGTCTGTTTCTGAAGAAGACAAGCATGACAAGAACCCTGTGATATCCCATGAACACTGACTTCTCCCCTGGAGAGAAGAACATTAGTATAATGTGGGTTTCACAACTCTCCCCAAAGATATGGCTCTTATGTCCCTAAGACTGGCTTTCTAAGGGTCTGTTCAGAATAATTGCCTTCTGCCACGTATGACAAACCCACAGCTAACATCATTCTCAACAGTGAAAAGCTGAAAGCATTTCATCTAATATCAGGAACAAGAAAAGGATGTCCACTCTCACCACTTTTATTCAACATAGATTTGGAAGTCCTAGCTACAGCAATCAGAGAAGAAAAAGAAATAAAAGCAATACAAATTGGAAAAGAAGAAGTAAAACTGTCACTGTTTGCAGATGACATGATACTTTACATAGAAAATCATAAAGATTCTACCAGAAAACTACTAGAGCTCATCAATGAATTCGGTAAAGTTGCAGGATACAAAATTAATGCACAGAAATCTCTTGCATTCCTAAACACTAACAATGAAATATCAGAAAGAGAAATTAAGGAAACAATCTCATTTACCATTGCATCAAAAGGAATAAAATACCTAGGAATAAATCTATCTAAGTAGGTAAAAGACCTGTACTCTGAAAACTATAAGGCGCTGATGAAAGAAATCAAAGATGACACAAACAGATAGAAAGATATACCATGTTCTTGGATTGAAAGAATCAATATTATCAAAATGACTATACTACCCAAGGCAATCTACAGACTCAATGCAACCCCTATCAAATTATCAATGGCATTTTTCACAGAACTAGAACAAAAAATTTTTTAATTTGTATGGAAACACAAAAGACTCTACATAGTCAAAGCAATCCTGAGAAAGAAAAACAATGCTGGAGGAATCAGGTTCCCTGAGTTCAGACTACACTACAAAGCTACAGTAATCAAAACAGTATGGTACTGGCACACAAAAAAACAGAAATATAGATCAATGGAACAGGATAGAAAGCCCAGAAATAAACCCATGCCCCTATGGTCAGTTAATCCTGCTCCTGGACATATATTCAGACAAAACCATAATTCAAAAAGATACATACACCCCAATGTTCATTGCAGCACTATTCACAATAGCCAAGACAGGGAAGTAACCTAAATGTCCATTGACAGAGGAATGGATAAAGAAGTTGTGTACATATACACAATAGAATACTACTCAGCCATAAAAAAGAATGAAATAATGCCATTTGCAGCAACATGGATGGACCTGGGGATTATCAACTAAGTGAAGTAAGTCAGACAGAGAAAGACAAATATCATATGATATCACTTATATATAGAACCTAATAAAAAGATGATACAAATGAACTTATTTACAAAACAGAAACAGACTCACAGATCT
The DNA here is from genome assembly GCF_965194825.1 of Balaenoptera physalus. Lineage (NCBI taxonomy): Eukaryota > Metazoa > Chordata > Mammalia > Artiodactyla > Balaenopteridae > Balaenoptera > Balaenoptera physalus. The sequence continues at coordinate 61,638,905 of NC_138893.1, read as the reverse complement.
CGAAACCAAGCTTATGGTTACCAAAGGGGAAATGTGGAGGCGAGGGATAAATTAGGAGTTTGGGATTAACATATACACACTAAGATGTATAAAACAGATAATCAACAAGGACCTACTGTATAGCACAGGGAACTCTACTCAATAACCTGTAATAACCTATATAGGAAAAGAATCTGAAAAAGAATGGATATATGTATATGTAAAACTGAATTGCTTTGCTGTACACCTGAAACACAACACTGTAAATCAACTATACTCCAATATAAA